>NC_080078.1:67126821-68419338 GCF_949987535.1 Balaenoptera acutorostrata | reverse complement strand
GATGACATAATCTTATATAGAGAAAATCCTAAGGAACCAACTGGAAAATTATTAGAATTAATAAATGATTTTAACAAGGTTCCAGTATACAAGATCGATATACAAAAATCTATTGTATTTTTATACACTAGCAATGAACAAATGAAATGCAATTAGGAAAACAATTCCACTTACAATAGTAACAAAAAGAATCAAATATTTTGGAGTACATTTAACAGAAGATGTGCAAGACTTGTATACTGAAAACTACAAAACATTGTTGAAAGAAATGGAAGATCTAAATAAATGAAGAGACATTCCACGTTTATGGACCAGAAGACTTAATACTGTTAAAATGGCAATACTCTCCAAATTGATCTAAAGATTCAGTGCAATCTCTATCAAAATTCTAGCTGGGTTTTTTTTTTTCAGAAATTGACAAGATTATCCTAAAATTCATGTGGTATTGCAAGGGACACCAAATATTAAAAACAATCTTGAGAAAGAAGAACTAAGTTGGAGGATTCACTCTTCCCAATTTCAAAACTAACTACAAATCTACAGCAATCAAGACAATGTTTGCTGTCATTAAAGACAGACATATAGATCAAGAGAATAGAATTGAGAGTCTAGAAATAAACCCTTACATTTATGGTCAATTGATTTTCAACAAGGATGCCAAGACTACTCAATAGGTGAAAGAAACCTTTCAGCAAATGATGCTGGGACAACTGGATATCCACATGCACACCATACAAAAAAATCAACTCAAAATGGATCATACATCTGAATGTAAGAGTTAAAACTATAGGGACTTCCCTGATAGCACAGTGGTTAAGAATCTGCCTGCCATCTCATTTAGATTTGATGGAGAAATCAAAAGCTTTACAGACAAGCAAAAGCTAAGAGAATTCAGCACCACCAAACCAGCTCTACAACAAATGCTAAAGGAACTTCTCTAAGTGGGAAACACAAGAGAAGAAAAGGACCTACAAAAACAAACCCCAAACAATTAAGAAAATGGTCATAGGAACATACATATCGATAATTACCTTAAACGTGAATGGATTAAATGCTCCAACCAAAAGACACAGGCTTGCTGAATGGATACAAAAACAAGACCCATATATATGCTGTCTGCAAGAGACCCACTTTAGACCTAGGGACACATACAGACTGAAAGTGAGGGGATGGAAAAAGATATTCCATGCAAATGGAAATCAAAAGAAAGCTGGAGTAGCTATACTCATATCAGATAAAATAGACTTTAAAATAAAGAATGTTACAAGAGACAAGGAAGGACACTACATAATGATCAAGGGATCAATCCAAGAAGAAGATACAACAATTATAAATATATATGCACCCAACATAGGAGCACTTCAATACATAAGGCAACTGCTAACAGCTATAAAAGAGGAAATCAACAGTAACAAAATAATAGTGGGGGACTTTAACACCTCACTTAGACCAATGGACAGATGATCCAAAATGAAAAAAAAAAAAGGAAACAGAAGCTTTAAATGACACAATAGACCAGATAGATTTAATTGATATTTATAGGACATTCCATCCATAAACAGCAGATTACACTTTCTTCTTAAGTGCACACGGAACATTCTCCAGAACAGATCACATCTTGGGTCACAAATCAAGCCTCAGTAAATTTAAGAAAATTGAAATGATATCAAGCATCTCTTCTGACCACAACGCTATGAGATTAGAAATGAATTACAGGGGAAAAAACGTAAAAAACACAAACACATGGAGGCTAAACAATACGTTACTAAATAACCAAGAGATCACTGAAGAAATCAAAGAGGAAATAAAAAAATACCTAGAGACAAATAACAATGAAAACACGATGACCCAAAACCTATGGGATGCAGCAAAAGCAGTTCTAAGAGGGAAGTTTATAGCTATACAAGCCTACCTAAAGAAACAAGAAAAATCTCAAGTAAACAATCTAACCTTACACCTAAAGAAACTAGAGAAAGAAGAACAAACAAAACCCAAAGTTAGCAGAAGGAAAGAAATCATAAAGATCAGAGCAGAAATAAATGAAATAGAAACAAAGAAAACAATAGCAAAGATCAATAAAACTAAAAGCTGGTTCTTTGAGAAGATAAACAAAATTGATAAGCCATTAGCCAGTACTCATCAAGAAAAAGAGGGAGAGGACTCAAATCAAGAAAATCAGAAATGAAAAAGGAGAAGTTACAACAGACACCACAGAAATACAAAGCATCCTAAGAGACTACTACAAGCAACTCTACACAAATAAAATGGACAACCTGGAAGAAATGGACACATTCTTAGAAAGGTATAACCTTCCAAGACTGAACCAGGAAGAAACAGAAAATATGAACAGACCAAGGAATGAAATTGAAACTGTGATTAAAAATCTTCCAACAAACAAAAGTCCAGGACCAGATGGCTTCACAGGTGAATTCTATCAAGCATTTAGAGAAGAGCTAACACCTATCCTTCTCAAACTCTTACAAAACTTTGCAGAGGAAGGAACACATCCAAACTCATTCTATGAGGTCACCATCACCCTGATAAGAAAACCAGACAAAGACACTACAAAAAAACAAAATTACAGACCAACATCACTGATGAATAGAGATGCAAAAATCCTCAACAAAATACTAACAAACAGAATCCAACAACACATTAAAAGGATCATACACAATGATCAAGTGGGATTTATCCCAGGGATGCAAGCATTCTTCAACATACACAAATCAATCAATGTGATACACCATATTAACAAGTTGAAGAAGAAAAACCATATGATCATCTCAATAGATGCAGAAAAAGCTTTTGACAAAATTCAACACCCATTTATGATAAAAACTCTCCAGAAAGTGGGCATAGAGGGAACCTACCTCAACATAATAAAGGTCATATATGACAAACCCACAGCAAACATCATTCTCAATGGTGAAAAATGGAAAGCATTTCCTCTAAGATCAGGAACAAGACAAGGATGTCCACTCTCGCCACTCTTACTCAACATAGTTTTGGAAGTCCTAGCCATGGCAATCAGAGAAGAAAAAGAAATAAAAGGAATACTAATTGGAAAAGAAGAAGTAAAACTGTCACTGTTTGCAGATGACATGGTACTATACATAGAGAATCCTAAAGATGCCACCAGAAAACAACTAGAGCTAATCAATGAATTTGGTAACATTGCAGGATACAAAATTAATGCACAGAAATCTCTTGCATTCCTATACACTAATGATGAAAAATCTGAAAGAGGAATTAAGGAAACACTCCCATTTACCATTACAATAAAAAGAATAAAATACCTAGGAATAAACTTGCCTAGGGAGACAAAAGACCTGTATGCAGAAAACTATAAGACACTGATGAAAGAAATGAAAGATGATACCAACAGATGGAGAGATATATCATGTTCTTGGATTGGAAGAATCAAAATTGTGAAAATGATTATACTACCCAAAGCAATGTACAGATTCAATGCAATCACTATCAAATTACCAGTGGCATTTTTTACAGAACTAGAACAAAAAATCTTAAAATTTGTATGGAGACACAAAAGACCCCGAATAGCCAATGCAGTCTTGAGGGAAAAAAAACGGAGCTGAAGGAATCAGACTCCCTGACTTCAGACTCTACTACAAAGCTACAGTAATCAAGACAGTATGGTACTGGCACAAAAACAGAAATATAGATCAACGGAACAGGATAGAAAGCCCAGAGATAAACTCACGCACCTATGGTGAACTAATCTATGACTAAGGAGGCAAGGATATACAATGGAGAAAAGACAGTGTCTTCAATAAGTGGTGCTGGGGAAACAAGATAGCTACAAGTGAAAGAATGAAATTAGAACACTGTCTAACACCATACCCAAAAATAAACTCAAAATGGATTAGAGACCTAAATGTAAGACCAGAACTATAAAACTCTTAGAGGAAAACATCGGAAGAACACTCTTTGACATAAATCACAGCAAGATCTTTTTTGATCCACCTCCAAAGTAATGGAAATAAAAACAAAAATAAACAAATGGGACCTAATGAAACTTAAAACCTTTTGCAAAGCAAAGGAAACTACAAACAAGATGAAAAGATAGCCCCCAGAATGGGAGAAAATATTTGCAAATGAATCAACTGATAAAGGATTAATCTCCAAAATATATAAACAGCTCATGCAGCTCAGTATTAAGAAAACAAACAACCCAATCCAAAAATGGGCAGAAGACCTAAATAGACTTTTCTCCAAAGAAGACATACAGATGGCCAAGAAGCACATGAAAAGATGCTCAACCTCACTAATTATTAGAGAAGTGTAAATCAAAACTACAGTGAGGTATCACCTCACACCTGTTAGAATGGCCATCATCAGAAAATCTACAAACAACAAATGCTGGAGAGGGTGTGGAAAAAAGGGAACCCTCTTTCACTGTTGGTGGGAATGTAAACTGATACAGCCACTATGGAGAACAGTATGGAGTTTCCTTAAAAAACTAAAAATAGAATTACCATATGACCCAGTAATCCCACTATTGGGCATATACCCAGAGAAAACCATAATTCAAAAAGACACATGCACCCCAATGTTCATTGCAGCACTATTTACAATAGCCAGGTCATGGAAGCAACCTAAATGCCCATCGACAGGTGAATGGATAAAGAAGATGTGGTACATATATTACAATGGAATATTACTCAGCCATGAAAAGGAACGAAATTGGGTCATTTGTAGAGATGTGGTTGGATCTAGAGACTGTCATACAGAGTGAAGTAAGTCAGAAAGAGAAAAACAAATATCGTATATTAATGCGTATATGTGGAACCTAGAGAAATGGTACAGATGAACCGGTATGCAGGGCAGAAATTGAGACACAGATATAGAGAACAAACGTATTGACACCGAGGGGGGAAAGTGGTGGGAGGATGGTGGTGGTTGTGGGATGAATTGGGAGATTGGGATTGACATATACACACTAATATGTATAAAATGGATAACTAATAAGAACCTGCTGTATAAAAAAATAAAATAAAAATCCAAAATTCCAAAAAATAAATAAATAAATAAAAATAAATAAAATAGGGCCCAGGGATCATGATAATCACTCAATTCAAGCTCTAAAATTCCATGATTAATGATTACCTCATTATCTTCCCCAAACTCAGCCCTAACCACACCACTCCCCCATTTAAAAGCTTTCCCATGGCTCCCTTTGGCCTAAACTGAGCCTGGAATTCAAGGCCCTTCCATGTGGTCTGGGCTCTTCCATGCTTTCCAGCCTTAACATTTCTTCCAAGTACCCCTAAACTCCAGCCACTCCATTTGACATCCCCTTCCCATGAATTCTCCACACTCTTCCTCACCCCTATGACTTTGCCCCGGTATGCACAGATAGGTCCCTTTGCATGAAATGCTCCTCTTTACGGTATCTGCCTGACAAACTCCTATTCATACTGCAAAACCCAGATTAAGTGTTACCTCTTCCATGAAGCCTGCCCTGATCTGCCACATGGAGAGACTCTCTCTCCCATCTGGGTTCCCTGAGGCCCCAAGCTTTCCTCCACCACAGCCCTGAACACAGTACATGGGAATTAATGTTTACACAGTGAGTGTCTTCTAACCTGTTTCCCCCACTGACCTGAGAGTTCCTTGACAGCAGGAACTGTGTGTTATTCATGATTCACCCCATAGTAGGTGCTCAATAAATGTTCAATAAATAAAGTATCCCATAAGTAAAGTAATCACTTTTTAAAAAACCCACAGCTTCGTCTCTAATGGTTTATGGGTCTCAAGACAATGAGAGCCCTCTCTGGGCCTGAGTGTCCTTAGCTATAAAATGACAAGGCTGAACTGGTTGGCTTCTGAGGACACGACCTCTCTCTCCCCACAAGCTGTGATGAGCCAGAGACCCCAGTGATGCTGTCAGCTCACTTAAGAACTAAAGAGGAATTGAGACAGAAGAGAGTTAAGCAATCTCCAGGGTCTTACAGCATCTAATGATGGGTTGCGGTTAGGGTTAGGGTTAGGGTTAGGGCCAACTCTTCACCCCTTTTTTCATTGAATTTCCTCCAAGCTTATCACCGCTCCCCATTCAGATACAGCACACCCTTCTCGGCACCCACATCGTGCCCAGGTCACCACACCAGGGAAGAGCACCTCAGACAGAGGGAACAACCAGTGCAAAAGCTCTTAGCTGGGAGCATGCCTGGCAAGCTGAAGGAGTGGCAGGGAGGCCAGCATGACGGGAGCTGAGTGAGCAGGAAGGGAATGGAGATGGTGGATGGAAAGCGCAGGTCCCGACACACAGCGAGTGCTTAGCAAATTATGGCCATGCAGATGTTGATGTGGCAGCCATTGTTGGGACATGTGACCCTGGGGTAGATGTGAAGGATAGACAAGCAGAAAGAACAGAGGGCAAAGGCACCAAGGCGTGAACAGGGCCCCACAACCTCCCTATCCTGGGCCTCCATCCTCTCCTGCCTGGACTGTAACACCAGCCTCTTCTCTGCTCTCCCCACATCCTTGCTCCCAACCCAGTGAGCAATTGGCCCCTTGACAGGGGAAAGGTATTTTGCAAAAAGCATGGGTTTCAGAGCTGGGCAGAGCTGGTCCTGGGCAAGTGCATCAGTTTCCCCATCGGTAAAAGGCGCAGCGGGGTGAGGGGCTGGCACTGAAAGGCTTTAACAAAAGCCATTGGAGGTGGCTGAGCTGCTGAGCTGGTGTTGGTGGCTCCCTGTGAACCTGGGAGGGAGGATTAATGAAGACCAAAGTCCTGCTGGCTTCTGACTCCTCAGGGCACCGCAGTGAATGCCCTGTCTGAGCTCCAGCAAGGCAGTCCCAGTGGGTCTTGGAGCTGCTGGTCTAGAAAGATGCACTTTTTCCAGGGCTGCCAGATGGCAGCTGAGAAAGGGTGGGAGTGGGGGGTGGCGCGTGGAGGTTGTCCATTGTGTTCAGCTGGCAGGATGTGTCAGAACGCAGGGCTGGGGGACTTCCCTGGCGGCCCAGTGGTTAAGACTCTGTGCTCCGCGCTCCTAATGCAGGGAGCACAAATTTGATCCCTGGTCAGGGAACTAAGATCCCACATGCTGTGCGGCGTGGCAAAAAAAACCCAAAAACATGGGGCTGGGATCCTGGGATCCACAGGGAATGGGCAGACCAAGTGTGAAACCACCCGACAGACCCCAGGGTCCAGCCCAGCTCCAGAATTTCCATCCAGTGACCGCAGGCAACCTTGCTGCTCTCTCTCAACCTCACTCTTCTCATTGGAAATTGGCGGGTGGAGCCATTCATCATGCAGACAGAGAATTAGCGGAGAGAATGACAACTTAGGGTCTTTGTGGGGCCAGATGGGACTGCAAACAAATCAACGAAAAGCAAGAAGATGCATAAGTCTTCTCCACACAGAGCTGGCACACAGTAGGTGCACAAGATGCTAGCATCCCCTCTCACCCACACCCCAGAGCTGACTTGCAGGAACAGATGGAATTGAGGCACCTGAAGCCCTTGAAAATAATAATGAGTCATTAAAACAGCCAACACTTGTGTAGCTCTCGTTGTGACCTATGCTATCCCATGCAATAGTTCATTTATTCTCAAGTCTGGGAGGCTGGAACTGTCATTATACCCATTATCTGGGTGAGAAAATTGAGGTGCAGAGACATGAAGTTACTTGCATGATGTTGGGCAGCTATCGCACCCAAAAGCTCTCCATCACTCTGCCTCTGGGCTTCCTGATAAGCCTGGGTACCACCCAGGTAGAATGGGGACCTGGGAAGAAGATGGGTCTTCATGCAGGACTTGATCTGAGATGAGGCATCAGCCACTTCCCTCTTCCCACCTCTCCATCCCCCCAGCAAAGCCAACGGCCTGACTGTCGCTTAGGAAAGGACAGGGTTAATCTAATTTCAGCCTCCAGACCATGCACAAGGTGATTCATTTTATTTTTAAAAGCTTAAAAAAAAAAAAGAACTCAACCTGTCAGGTCTTGTTTAGAAACCTGAACGTTCCGAAAATATTGACGAAGAGAGAGGACTGCATCCATGAGAAGATTCTCAGCGAGAGGGGTGATGCTAATCCAATGTGACAGGGGTATTTTTTTTCTCAGGCCAGAAAGGCAGAGAGTGCAAATTGCTCTTCTGGGGATCAGCTAGCTGGTGTGCAAGCTCAGGAAGCCATCTGGGGTGGCTGTTGTGGGGTGAGTGCTGGGCTCCGCTCCCCTACCAGCTCCATTTCCCAGGAATCGTTTATCAGATGACCCCATCTTAGTCACAGCATGTCAAAATCACAGAATCTAGAGCATCAGAAATTCATTATTGGTCCAACCTTGTCATTTCTCAAATGGGCAAACTGAGACCAGAGAAAAGGAGTGAAGCATTTATTCTACCAACCATCAGTCAATCAACAGGTGTTAGAACCTGCATTATGAAGCTGTTCCCCTCCCACCAAGGTGACCAGAGATTTAGAAGGGCAGCTATGGCTCCCTTCATGACTTTGATTTGGATTCAAGTCTCTGCTCCGTGGTCCAGGGCAGGTTATTTAGGCTCTCTGAGCCTCGATTTCCTCCGTAAAATGAGGACAACAATCCCTAAACCCCATAGAGTCGTTGGGAGAATTAAATAAGAGAAATGTCCATTCCAGTCTTTGGTTACATGAACAGGCACAGACTCAGGGCAGCTTAACAATTTCCAAAAAAATCACTTGGAAGGACATGGGAATGGCTTACAGGTATTTACACAAAAGAAATGAAAATATATGTCCACACAAAGAGCTGTACCTCTATGTTTATAGCAGCTCTATCTATAATCACCCAGAACAACCCAAATGTCCTTCAGCTGGTTAATGTAGAAATAAACTGTGATGTATTCATTCAATGGAATATTTACTACTTAGCAACACAAAGGAAGGTATGGCCAATACTTGCAACAGCTGGATGAATCTCAAATGCATTATGCTAAGTGAGAGAAGCCAGACTCAAAAGGGTATCTACTGTATGATTCCATTCATCCAGCATTCTGGAAAAGACAAAACAGTTGGAACAGTAATCAGTCAGCGGTGGCCAGGAACAGAGGAAGTGGGGAGAGAATTGCCAGGAAAAGGGGAGGAGGGAAATTTTGGGGGTAATGGAAATGTTCTATATCACGATTGTGATATAGTAACAGGACAATATATGTTTGTCAGCTCATTGAACTGTACACTCAAAAAGGTGAAATGGATTACATGTAAATTATAACTCAATAAATCTGACTTTAAAAAAAGTCAAACAAAAGCTAAAAAGCCTAGTTTCAGAAAAGACAAAAAGTGAAGTAATTTTAGGAATGAACCAGCGAACTTTAACCATCATTTAGAACTTGTGTCAGAGCCAGAAGATTCAAAGTCCCAGGAGAGCATCTGATTGGCTGAGTTTGGCTCCCAGGCCCACCTTAACTAGAGTTGGGCAGGGCCATTTGATTGACAGCCCCATCAAGCCTGTAGAAAAGGGCAGTTTACCCAGAGGCAAATGAGCTGTGTCTACAAAGAGGACTCTATCACCTGCAGAGGCCTGTAGCCTTGGGGTTTATTATCCTGGATACTGAGCTCTGCCTTTGCAGGAATGAGACTAAAAAACTTGCATCTTCTGTGACGATGGGACATGGTGATGGCAGACTCCCCTCAGATGTGAAAGTTGGGCTTCAGACTAATGGGGTCAAGCTGAGTGCTGCTTCAGACCTACAAACACTGGGTTCGGACAATCTCTTGAGTGGCTCATCAAACAGATGGGAGAAACAATGATTAGTTCAGCCACACAAGTATTCAATTTAGCTGGACAAGCTCAGCCACTGCCCTAGACAGTCATTTATTTCCATGAAAGATTCATGTTTGATTCTTATTGACTGAGCGTGGTGTGTCAAGCAGATACAACCAATGACCTAGCCTAAGTGGGGGAGATGCAGGGTAATGCTACAGAATCCAGTGGTTCATCCCCCATGTCTTCAAAGCCCCAAACGGCCATGGGGGCTTAACCAGGCCCCCATGCCAAGGCTTAACTCCCCTGGCATGAAGTTCCAGCAGTATGGATTACAGGTATGGACTTCAGAGCACTTGCTCTGCCCCTTCTAAACTGTGCGACCTTGGGCTAGTCACTTCACCTCTCTGACCCTACTTTTAACACAGTAAAAAGTTTTCAAGCACTTTCTTGGATTTCACTGGGATTAAGCGCTCCAGAAGCATTTAGAGACATAAACAGGATTGTGAAGTAAACAGAAACTCAGTGTACCATTCTCAAAATTCCGAATTTCAGATGTGGGAACACTTGTGAATTTCTTCTTTACTCATGTGCTGTGATTGTGGGTTTGGTTTTGTAAGATTGTGCCAGTACTAACAAAAGTTTCTTTTTATGGGCTGATTGTGGATTTTGTTTGGTTTTTTTGGGGAGTGTGGGCGGGGTGCGGGCAGATTTCTTTTTTTTATCTCGGTCTATATTTTTTCTACCTTCTTTGCCAGAATTTCTTTATTTTGGAGTATTTCCATTTTTATAAAAGCTCAATTCTAAATGTAAACAGGTTATTCTTTTTCTCTTGAAAAATTAATCTTTAATTACCAAAGGGATACATAAAAACACTTCCCTGCTTAAAACTTTTCCACCTTCCAGGAAATACTGAAACCACCTTTAATCACCACTACCTACCCCCTAATTATGGCCACAGTACTCCTCCCATCACCATCAGCAATTTGGAGAGAATTTTTCCAAACCTTCTTTGGTATACTTCTGTTTACATATTTTACATATATTTACTTATTTGTTCTCATGGGAAATGAACAGTCTTGTGGAATCATAACCTACGTAATGTCCTGCAATTTACTTTCTTTGCTCAACATCATGACTTGGAATTGTTTTCATGTCCATACACAGAGGACTACTTCGTCTGGCTTTTAACTGTCATATAATATTCCCAGGCATGGCTTATTTATTCATCCCCCTTTGCTGGGCACTTAGGTTGTGGCCAGTTTTCGCCAGAAGGAATAATGAGGTAAAGACCCTCCCTTTACAGACCCTTTGGGCACACGTGCAAGTATTTCTCTTCGGTTTAATTTGAAAATGGGACAGTATTTGCAAAGGCTTTCAGAGCTTTATTCTTGTGTTTTGTTTTTTAAATCTACTCTCATTTTAAAAAACCATGTTGTTGAGATATAATTTACATTCATCCATTTATAATGTTCAATTCAATGGTGTTTAGTATATTCACATATTTGTGCAACCATCACCACAATCTAATGGTAGAACATTTTCCTCACCCTCCCAAAGAAACCCCAAGCCCATCAGCAGTCACTCTCCATCCCCCCCTCCTTTCAGTCCCTGACAACCACTCATCCACTTTCTGTCTCTGTGGAGTTGCCTATTCTGGGCATTTCATATAAATGGAATCACAGAATATGTGGTCTTCTGAGATTGGCTTCTTTTCCTGAGCGTAATGGTTTGGAAGTTCCTCCATGTTGTAGATGCATCACTACTTCATTTTTTTTAATTGTCAAATAACCCTTTTTTGAGTGTTTATTCTCTACCAGGCATGGTGTTAATCCTCACAAAAAAGCCTGAGAAGTAGGCACGATTGTTATCATACCCATTTTACAGATGAGGAAACTGGGGCTTGGAAGTGCTGTGACTTAGCCAAGATCACACACAGGAAAGTAAATGGCTTTGAACCCAGGTGTGTTGAGCCCCCATACCTGTGTCCTTGCAGCTGAACTGCACTCCTGCTAAAAGAAGCGGGGTGGGGGGGGGAGTGAAAAGTGTCTCAGGGGCTCAGTGGGCAGAGCACAAAGTCCCTTCTACTCATAGGATGCCTCTGGGTCACTATCATGACCACTGATGATTGCCGCATGAGGCTGGACTATTTACCCAACTCCAAATGGCCCTTAGACCTTACCAATGTCAGAGCTCCTGCGCCTGCTTGTGCAGCTTTTCTGCCGTCCCCCTCTCTCTTGGCACTTCCCACCTCTAGTGTTTCTTCTCTCCGGTCCTATTGTCTTAACGTCTAACCTTTAGGGGCTGTTACTTCCCTGACAGTGTTACATCTTTGTTAGGATTGTATGCCAAGTAAGTGATAACTGGTTGTGAGTAAGGGTCTGAAGTGGGTTTTCCTATGATTAAAGCAAATCTTACTGCCTGAAATGGTAGGACTCCACTCTCCAAAAATCGTAAAACTCTCCACTCCCCGGGGTGTCTGGAGAGTTAAGAAGTGTAACCACATAACAGTTACAACAATAATAGAATCAAGTTACTCTCCTTGGGAGAGGCTTTCACGTCTCTGGGTCTCCTCCTCTGAGCCCAGTGAGCTGGGGGTGGAGGGGAGTTGTCCCTTTTTATAGGAGATTAAGACTTGAGGCCACACAGCCAGTAAGAGGGAGAGCAGGGCTGGAGCTTAGTGCTCTCGGACCCCACGTCAGCCCCTGCCACACCAACAAACCCTGGTTCCGTTGTACAAGTCTCACGTTTCACCCCATTCCCAGTTACAACGCAATGCCCTGTTGCCAAGTTAAGTAAAAGCAGCTTTCTACCTTTTCAAAATTGAGAGTAGAGGTACAGGCCAGGACTTGTTTTTCTATTATGTTTGGAGGTCCCACCCTGACTCTGCCCTAACTTGCTGTGTGATCTGGAGAAAGCTATTTGCCCTCTCTGAGGCTCAGCAGTGAGTCTGCCTACTCCTGGGATTGTAGGAGATATGACTGGAGAGTAAGTCGGGCCCAGACCTCTCATCTCTGGTGGAGGCAACAAGAATTGAAAGATGACTCAGCACCATGCCCTGGCTCCTGGTCCTGCCCCAGGCACCACAAATCCTGCCAACCAAGGCTCTGGGGTAACCCCCTGAGTCTGGCCCAAGCTTGAACAAGTCTCTCTCTCTCTGTCTCTCTGTTTCTCTCTCTCAGCTGCAGGTCACTTATTCATTCAACAGACATTTATTGAGCAGCCACTAAGAGCCAGGTGGGCAGTGGGAGACAGACAGACAGACACACACACACACACGCACACATTGGTCCTTATACAATGCAGACTGTGACTGTGCCCTGCAGGTACTGGGCATGAGGGAAGGGAAATCCTGCTCTAGGAGGAGGTGGCCTTTGGAGGGGCGTAAAGCCTGGGTAAAATTTTGATAGGTGAAGAGGGGAGGGCATCTCAGACGGCACACCTTGAGCAAAGGCTTGGAGGTAGACAATTGCAGGGTACATTTGGGGGCCGGTAGTGTGTCTGGTGAGGCTGGAGGATACAAATGTGGGAGATGCAATTGGAGGGTAAGCTGGGTCAGAGCTGCAGGGCCTCGAATACCAGGCTGAAGGGCTCATACTTTCCCCCAGGGGTTTCAGAAGGATAGGGACAAGCTCAGATTACTTCTCAGAAGGCTCCCTTTGGCCCCATACCTCCTCTCATTCTCACATCAGCCCCAGGAGGGCTGGGTTGTGATTCCTGCTTTTACAGAAACAGAAACTGAAGTTTCAGAGAAATGAACTAAAGTACTCACGGTCCCTAGAGCTTAAGTGGCAGAGTTGGGGCTGAGACCCTATGCTGGGGGCAGGGAGTTGGGAGGGGGGCACATTGTAAGGGTGAAGCTGAGGACACCATGGCCAGGTCAGTTTTTCCATCTGCAAAATGGACACATTGGGAGGGCCCTCCCCAGTCAGGTGCACTGCTCTCTGCTCCCCACAGCCTGGGACACCCAGGTCCTGCCTCGGAGAGGCCACCCACCACACTCAAAGGGCCTAAAATGTCATGCCTGCCCCTTGACATTTTCCCTAAGTCCCCTGTCCTAACACCCCCTACCTCAGCCCCTCCCATCTCAGGGGATTCTGGCTCTGCCCTTCCGTGGCTTCATGCTAGACGCTGCTCATTTGCCATTAGTCACCAGCTGGTAGAAAAGCTGAGACCATGTCCTTATTACGGTCCCACCCACTACCACCCAGCCCTCCCTCCCCTCCCAGCTCAGCCATCCAGGGTCATCTCTGGTCTGGAGGTCCCTTGTCCTTAGGGAATAGCTGAGCCCAGCCAGGGCTTGGGAGCCCAGCTGTGCTGTAACCTCAGGCAGTTTCCCCAACCTCTCTGAACCTTAATCCTTTTCCTTTTCTTCCCTTCCTTCCTTCTTTCCATCCTTCCTTTTACTCTGACTCATCCCTCCCTCTCTCATGCCATAGACATTTATTGAACGTCTACAGTACACCAGACACCATGGGTCACAAGCATGGACCACTGCTCTGACCTCTGAACCCTGGAGGAGCCAGCCCAGGCTTTTGAACCAAGCCCGAGTTCCATGCCCCGACTTACTGACTGTGTGACCTCGGGCAAGTCACTTCACCTCTCTGAGCCCCAGTTTCCCCATTTAATAAATGATTAAAATCATATTGTGAGATTTAAACAGAATATCTGACTGGTAATGGGTTATTCCAAAGTTGTAAAAACTCACCTTTGTCTCCACCTCAAGGCCTGGAAATCCTTATGGAATGAAGGACTGACCCCTCGAATGGGGGAGTTCAGGCATCAATCAGTGAGCCTGGGTCCAAGACTTACTTACGAGGCAGGGAGTTCTTCTAAGAAACCCCCAAATATTGTAGAACATGCAAATATTCTACCTTGTTTGCAACCTGCTTCACCTACGCACGTCAGAATCTCCCTTTTGTGGGTGAAGGGGAGCCTTGACTCTTGATGACATCATCATAAAAAGGTTTTAGGTGACATTTACTGAGCACTTACTATGTGCCCCCCACTGCACAGACAGTATCTCTAATTCCCAGAAGTGGTGATTCTTATCATACCTGCTTTATAGATGAGGAGATTGAGGTTTGGACAGGTCTAGTAATTTACCCAGGATCACACAGTCAAGAATGACCTCAGCTGTGCCCTGCCCTGCACTTCCCCTGTAAGGGATGATGAAGGGTCACCTTCCGCACTGTCTGGGGACCTTGAGCTCACAACCACCCTCCCTGGGCCTCAGTTTCCCCCTCAGTAAAATGGTTTTGAATTTTTACTTGCACAGTGAGGTAAGACAAGGCAGGGTTTCCCAACCCCTCTGAGCAGATGGGAAAACTGTGGCCCAGAGTGAGGCAAGGGCCCCCTGGTCACCAGGCCTGGAATCCTGGTCTTTGGGTTCAGCCTGTGGTCTGGTCTTTATCTGTCACTTCTTGGAAGCCAGTTCTGACTCAGACTGCCCTGGGATTGATTGCTCAAGAGCCTTAATCACTTAGGTGGTCATAGTTCTACAGAAACAGGGAGAGGAGGGAAGAGGCGGCAGCTGGCGTGGTCAGGGACGGGTCTGGGGCTCTGTACCAAGCCCCATGCAGGGCACCAGGAACAACCTGATGGGTAAAAAGCTTCCAGTGGATTCCTGCCCTCCAGGGAGCTCCCAGGTGGGGGTGATAAAGGGAGATTAGTGCCAAGTGGAGAAGAAATGTCATTTCCAAACGGAAAAGAATGGACAAAGGCAAAACCCATCTTTTCATGTGGGGCAGGTCTGACTCTTGTAAAAACGCTGAGCCTGCAGCCTTCCTTCTGCAGAGCCTGGCTGTCCCCGGGCCTCCTGTTTCTCCTTGAGGTCCCTACTCTCAGGGCCACGTTCTGGGACACATGGCATTTTTGCTCCAAAACTCAGAGGCCCCAGTTATTGAGTGCTCACTATGTACTAGGTGCCCAAACTCAGTCATTATGGTTGAGTCTTACTTCAGGCCTGTGAGGGAGGAATTCTTGTCCTCATTTTGCAGAGGGGGAAACTGAGGCCTGGAGAGCCAAAATACCTGCCCATGGCTACATAGTGGGATCTCAAACCCTGGCTTCTTGACTGATGTTCGTGCACCCCACTCCTTCCTTTGAGCTCTCGCTAGCTGTAGGGAACAGTTTCTACAACAATCTATAAGATGGGGCAATGACAAGGTTCACCCATTGGGCTATTTTATGGGTCAGCAGGGCCCAAAACTGTTGTAAGTTTGTTCACTAAGACCTCAGGCAGGGTCCATTTGACTCAGGGACACACATCTACTAAAACAACACAGGTTTGTTCCCTGCACTGTGTCACACAGGAATGGAAACTGGGGCCAATTTTGTAGCCTAAATCCATCAGTAGATATGGAACTTATTCTGGAAAAAGGGCTGGAGGAGGCTCACAGGCCCCTGCCTCTCCAAGGACCCTCCCTGTTCAGGACTTGTGGTGGGTAAGAACCATAGGAGGCTGGGGAACCAGAGGGAGAAGAATGGGTGATCCCCCCACCCACTAGGGTGCTAGGAGTGAGAGGTCAGAAGTTGAGTCCCTGGGACGTTGGTTTTGTTTCCTTCTGACACAGGCTGGACCTGAAGGAACATCATCAGTAGAAGGAGGGAGTCGGGGAGGGGTAAGTGGATGGATGGATGGATGGATGGATGGATGGGTGAGTAGATGGATGAATGAATGATTAGATGGATGGACCATTAGATGGATAGAGGGATGGATGAGATAGAGGGATGTCTCTGGATTTTGCGACAGAGACAGGTGTGTTGTGTCTGTCTTTGTGGGTGTGTCTGCATGTCTGTACGTGAGGCCATGTCTGTCTGTGTGTCCGTCTCCCAGTAACTGCACCTTTGCGTGTCTGTCAGTGCCCCAATCTGATTTTGTGTCCACCTCTGGTGGTGTGTGGTCTGTGTGTCTGTGAGCTGGGTGCATCCGGACACCTGCTTATTTGTGTGTGGCTCTTGGTGGGTACCTGTCCGTGTGTGTCTGGCTGTGTCTATGTACAGGCATGTCTCTGATTTTAATCTGATTTTCTGTCCGTGTCACCGTGTCTGTGTGTCCAGGTTTATTTGCCGTATCTGTCACAGTGTGTCTGTGTCTCTGTGCGTCCACAACCCTACGTCCCTGATTGTGTGTCTGTGTCTGCTCCATATGTATCTTTATCTGACGGTGTGTGTCTTCTTGATCCCGGGTCTGACCTGACTGGGGGTCCATGTCTGTGTATCCAAGTATGCCTGTGTGTCCTGGTGCAATTGTGTGTCTGTATCTGTGTGTGTGTTTCTGTATCCAGGTGTCTCTGTTACCCAAGGTCTGACTCTGTGTATCCAGGTGTGTCTGGGTGTCCCGGTCTGTGTGTCCCCGTGGCTGCCGTCCCAGCCCTGCGTTGTTTCCCCAGGGGGCGCCCTTGCCCAACCTTCACTTCCTCCCTCGTCTCCTGACCCCCGGGTGCGCCCCAGCCGGCTGGTGGAGAGGAGCGTGGACCCAGACAGGGCACCGCCGCCCCGCCAGGTCCCCGCCTTCCCGCGAGGCCCCGCCCCTAGCCCGCCCCTAAGCGGGCTATAAGTTCACCGTCGGTCTCAGCCTCTGCATCGCCGGTCGCTAGTGGTCTGCACTTGCAAAGTCCTGCCACCGGTCTGAGGAGCACAGCCACCACCCGACCATGGCCGAGGGTGAGTATCAGGGTCAGCGCCTCTAAGACCGCTCAGGGGCCCCGGGTCCAGCCATCCTTACCTGGTCTCTGTGGTCCCACCGGTGCAGTGGGGGTCAGGACCGGGCTGGGCTCGATCCCTAAGTCCCCGATTTGGAGCTCAACATGTGGGCTGGGCTGGGTGAGAGGTGCTTTGCTCCCAGTCCTGGCTCTGCCTGGGGCTTCAGCTTCCCCATCCCCAGGGCATAGTCATTAACCTCTGCCTTCCTGGATCAGATGAGGCAATGGAACGTGAAGGCGTGCTATGAACGGTAAAGTACTGTGTTAGCAGACCACTGTCACTTGTCCTCCTTCAGTTAGTGGGAGCTGCCTCCCTGCTGCGTGCCAGGCGTGAAGCTGTACAGAGGGTGCTGGCCTGGACTCACGTATTTAGTTTTGGTTAGTCCATGGTGATGTGTAACCCAAGCCTGGCTGTCTCCTTGGCCTCGGGGGCCAGAGAGGAGCTCCCAGCATCCTATGGGGGAGAGGCCTGAGAGCAGATTTGCTCTCCTAGGTCCCTCCCTGCCCTCAAGTTCTGCAACCCTGGTCCTTGGCCACTGGTTGAGTCTCAGTTTCCCCTCCTGTAAAACATGGACAGTAATGCCAGTCCTCGGTACATCTGTGAGAGGACTGGAGAAGGGGCTCAGTTCATTTCCTATACACACACACACACACACACACACACACACACACACACACACACACGGGCAGGGCTACCATTTCAGAGGAGGGATTTCTACGATGGGGGATGCACCTGTACTAATGCTGCTGGACTCAGCATCCTGGCTGACTCTTGGGTCAAATCCATTTGGAGGTGGCCTCTGCACCACCTCTGCAGCCCCCAGGAAGGAGGGTGGGCAGAGGGAACATGGAGAGGGACTAGGGGCACGTGGGGCAGGAACAAGCAGGAGGAACCACCGACGTGCCTGACCTGCTGTGTGATCTCGGGCCATCTTTGTCCCTCTCCTGGACCCAGCTCCCCAACACATGCGATCGAAAGCCAGCTCAGGGCTGGCTGTGACGCGTCACCTAGGTGGCCACTTGTGCCCCATGCAGTTTCCCACCCTGTCCCCAAGAGTGGGGCTCAGTAGACCTGGGGGACTCTGGAGATGCCAATTATGATGAGTTCCCTGCCCCATTGCCAGAGTGGCCACTTCCTACAGGGGTCCCGGTGGCCTGGAAGACCTCGGGTCCTTTCTCAGTGCAGAAATCCTAAGATCCTAGACCCCAGTGTTTCTGCACCTCTAGAGCTGGGCATGATTTCTGGAAATCTTTCTTCACACAATAGAGTGAGAAAGCGCTGCATCTGCCCCAGACCAGGGACTGACCATCTCTCTAAGGTCTCTTAGGGGGACAACAGTGGCCTCTTTCTTGCTTAAGCTCTCTGGAGTTGAAGTTTCCCAAAACAGTGTTTCTTCACCCCAGCAGGCCAGCAGGAAGTTCTTCCTTGTGGCTAGCGGAGGTCTCTCTTGCTGTGATTGCAGGGGCCTCAACTTCCCCCAGGTCTCCTCCTAGGCTTGAAACAACACAGGATGTGGGCGGGGAATGGGAGGAGTGGAGGGGGGCAGGGGGATGGACAACAAATCCTGAGCTGTGAGCGAGGTGGTTACCAGTGTGGGCTCCCGAATCTACAGCCCTGGATTCAAACCCCAAAGCTTCAGCTTGTGCTTGCCATGAGACCTGGGGCCATGTGATGTCTCTGTCTACAAAGTGAAGATAGTGATAGTAGCTGTGTAGGTGGGTAGTTGTGAGGTTTAAGTGGAGATAATCCATGTCAAAGCCCTCGGCAGTTACTGGGCAATTTGTTTGCGCCTCATTTGGGGGATATTCCATGGCGGGAGGGAGGAGACCTGCATGTATGTCCCTGTGGAAGGACCCACTTGCTGGGTGACTTTGGCAAATCCCTGCCCCTGGGCCTCAGTGGGACCACATATTCTTAAGGGTCCAATAGTTCTGAGCATCTCCCTTGCCCACTCCTCTCACCCTACGGTCCCCCTAATCTTGACCTTGATTAGGTCAGATTGAGCTTGCCAAGGTTTATGAGATTTGACCCTCACTCTCCCATCACCCCAATCCCTCCCCTGGTCTTCAGCTCCCTCTGAAAATATGGGAAAAGAGAACTTTCACATATCAAACTTTTGCCCTGGGCTCGGCCCTGGGGAAAGGGTGTCCTCTGCTAGACCTCACAGCAGCCCTTTGATGCTTCAGAAAAGGAGGCACAGAGAGGGAGAGACACCTTCCCCGGGATCACACAGCAGAACAGCAGAACTAAAACTCAGGTCCAGAAGACTCCAAAACCTCTGTTATTGAAAAAAAAATTTTTTTATTATGGAGAATACTGAACATACATAAAAGTAGAGAGAAGAGTAGAATAAATGCCTGGGTTCTCGTCACCTGGTCCCAACTACCACCAACTTATGGCTACTGTTGCCTCCTGCCCTCACACCCCCCAACCCATTATTTGGAAACACATCCCAGGCAGCACATCATTTCATCTGTAAATATTTCAATATATCTTTCCAAAGAATAAGGACTTCTTTTTAGACATAAACAAATTTAAAATTCCTTAATATCACCATTATACATCAGTATTCAAATTTCTAATTGCCTCATGCATGTAATAAGTAGTTTTTAAAATCAAAATCCAAATAAGGGTCACACAGCACAGTGGGTTGTAATGTGTTTTAGGTTTCTCTTAGTCTATAGGTTATCCCTTCAACTTTGTTTTCTTGTCTTTTCTTTTTTTTTTTTTTTTTGGCAATTTCTTGGTTAAAGCAACCGAACACTTTACCTATAGTTTCCCAGAGTACGAATTTTGTTGATTGCTTCCTGGTTCTGTGTTTACATCTTCCTCAGTCCTCTGTATTTTCTGGAAATTGGAAATTGAACCTAAAAGGCAAAGCCTGTGTAATTAATCGATACCGAATACCACCCCCCTTTTTACCGAAAGAGCCCTCCAATCATAATAGACTAGCTCGTGTTTAGTAGGCATTTATTATGTGCCAGGCACCAGGCTAAGTGGCTCACCACAGCCCTGTTAGGTGGGTCCTGCTGTCCCCACCTGTGGACACACGGGGAAAAGCGAGGCCCAGAAAAGCTGAGTTGCCTGAGGGCCCACGGCTGGGAGGTGCAAAGCCTTCCCCACTTGCCACAGTGCGCGCAACCTGTGATTAAGAACTGGGGAGGGAATTCCCCGTCGGTCCAGTGGTTAGGACTCCGGGCTTCCACTGCAGTGGGCCCAGGTTCGATCCCTGGTCGGGGAACTAAGATCCTGCAAGCTGCGCAGCACGGCCAAAAAAAAAAAAGAGTTGGGGAGATTCAGGCCCAGTTAGCCCCTGGGTGACAGGGCGGGTGGGGATTGGGAAGGCTGGCTCCCGGGGGCACCCTGAACCCGTCACGTCCAGGGAGCTCAGGGCTCACAGCTGGCTGAGGGGTGGAACCACGGCTCAAGCCCCTCACTGTCTCCACAGATCTTGTTCTGGAGAGATGTGACCTGGAGCTGGAGGCCAATGGCCGTGACCACCACACGGCTGACCTGTGCAGGGAGAAGCTGGTGGTGCGACGGGGCCAGCCCTTCTGGCTGACGCTGCACTTCGAGGGCCGAAACTACGAGGCTGGCATGGACAGCCTCACCTTCTGTGCCGTGACCGGTGAGTCCCACGCCCGCACCTCCCTGTTCTGTGATTTCGTTGTCCCCTGACAGACCATGGGACAGGTGACGCCGTTCCTCTTCACCCCCTGAGACATTCCCAGCAGTCATACCCCATTTTACAGATGAGGGAACTGAGGCCAGAGAGCGCAGAGATGTCTCCGCAGGCCACTCAGTCTTGTAGATAAGTCTGTGCTTCTGGATGCCTGGGTTCCTGACCACCTGTTGTCACCAGGGTTGAGGAGGAGGTTTGCCGCCACACAGGTCCATCAAGGTCCTGCCTGCCTTTTCCCACATCAAAACAACTTCCCAATTCTTATCAACAGCCGCCCCCACAAACCCACGCAACCTGACGAAGCCTCTGGGATCAGGCCCAAAGGGGGTCTGGTTGGTGGAGAGAACCCCAGCTGGCTCCAGCCCTCTGAGTGGGCAGTTTTATGTTCCCCTAGTTCTATCTCTAAGCCTTGGGAAGCTGCCTCAGGCTCAGGGGCTGGACAGACAGACCTGGGTTCTGGTGTGGACCAGACTGCCTACCCGCTGTGTGACCTTGGGCAAGTTGCTTAGCCTCTCTGAGGTAAAGCACTCCTGGTGGAAGGTCGTTAGGTGAGAAGGGCCTGACATGAGGGAGTGCTCTGCAGACGTTAGCAGCTGTTTGCTGGTCTTGCTCCAGGGACTCCAGTGATGGATGAAGGGACATTGAGGCCCCAACCACCCCATCCCCAGATGCCCATTGTCCAGTCTTCTTTGCTATTCCCAGGAAAGTGGCCTTAAATGCCAAATCCCTGGGTTTGGCTTCTGATGGGAACCACTCCCTTGAGGTCAGAGAGGGGCCGCCTGGCTGGGACTCTGGCCCAAGGGTGGGAAAGGTGAGCTCTAGCTCTTTCTGAGGTCTCTGAGGCCAGAGAGCAAGCAGACTGAGGCCCATACTACCTGGGAGGCCGTTTGATAAAGCTTATCACAGCGCCTGCAGACCGGCCACGGATATCCCCTTCATCCCTTTCCTCCCTCCCCCTTCCCTTCTGGCAGGAACACACCTACTAGCCAGGGCACCCCCCCACACACATACCCAGCATCCTTGGGGTTCTTCCAATAAACCTGAGGAGCCTCCTGCAAGTCTCTGATCTTTCCAGCCTCAGTTTCCCCCTCTGTAAAGTGGAAGGCTGAATCCATGGCAGTTAAGGGCTGGGTGTGGTGCCGTGAGAAGTGTCAGGCTTGGCTTGATGAAAATCACATCTATGGTGTATGCATACTCATCCTGAATCCTTCTGTTCTGGAAGCATAACTAGCACCCATCTTACAGATGAGAACTCTGAGGCTCAGAAAGGTCAAGTTACTTGCTCAGGTCACACAGTAAGTTAGGGACACAGCAGGATTGAAACCCTGACCCCAGAGTGATCTGAGAGCAGGGACATTTACTTGTTCACCACAAGTGCCTGCCGGCCTCAGTTTGTTCCTCTGTGAAATGGATGGTCGATGAACTGCCAGCTTGGGTATTTCCCACCTTGTTTTCCTTCTTTCACTTTCAAGGTGTCCGAATTTCTTTCTCCTTCTCCGTTTGTCTAGGCAGCCTGACACTAGGTCATGAGGCCCCAAGTTCAGGGTTGGGGCCACGGGGGAGGCAGGCAGCTGACCTTCTTACCCCAGCAACTAATCTCTGTTCTCCAGTCTCTGCCAACTTATCTCAAACCATAGCCAACCTGCCCTGGTAACGTCCACAGCCCCCGGGGGCAGCCACAGAAGACACTGTATCTCTGGGTGCACTCAGCCTCCCTGTCTGGGCTACCAAGACCCTCCTGTGGGCTGGGGAAGCTGGGAAACAATACCAGGAAGCGGGGCCTTCTGCCTTGAGGCCTGGCTTTGGTCAGCCCCCGACCCTGGGCCTGGCCTGGGCACCCTGCCCTAGTGTTGGAACATTCTAGCTTATGATCAGCCTGTCCTACCTCTTCAGGGAAACTGAGGCCCAGAGAGGGGAGAGAGCTGGCGAAGGTCGCTCAGCAAATGGGGTGTGTGACCTGACCCCACCCATGCCCAGATGCCATGCATTTCACCCTGACAGTTCGAGGCCGGACAGGCTCTGCTGTGGGGTACAGACCACAGCGGACAAGCACCATCCTTGTTAAGGAATAAAGCTCTGCTTCCCCGCAAGGCGGGCCAGGGTTGGGAGGGTGGGTCGGGTGAGAGTGAGGTCAGCCTGAAGCAGTGAAAAGAACCCTTATGCAGCTAATAGAAGGCTTGACTCTGGAAGGTTCCCCTCATCCACCCCACCCAGCCCCTCACTGCCATGGTCGGGGTAGTGGCCAGGACCCCTCAGGTCTCCAGGGTCATTTACCCAGAGGGGTCTCTGCGGCGCCTCTAGCCCCACAAAGAGTACCGTGTGGAACCGCAGCCAAGGATTTTTCTAAGCCAGCTTATGTGAGCAGCACTGGGGCCAGGGGACAGCCCATCCTCATCTCCTCCACCAGGACCCCTCAGAAGAAAGGGGTGTGTAAGTGCGTGTATGTACACGGCTGCCGCGGGACAGAGAGAAAGGGAAATGTGTTTCCTGGCCTGTCCCCGAGGGTGGTGTATCAATAGTGACGGTGGCTATGGTACCTGGCCCAGACCATTACCATGGAGACCAGATCATTGATCATCCAAACAGAGTCTTTTCTGAGAATGAAAGGGGTGCCATTAAGAATTATGCTGAAAAAAAAAAAATTAATGCTGGGAGAGGGAGGAGATACGGGGATTTATGTATATGTATAGCTGATTCACTTTGTCATAAAGCAGAAACTAACACACCATTGTAAAGCAATTATACTCCAATAAAGAGGTTAAAAAAAAAAAAAAGAATTATGCTGGGACCACAGGCATAAAATGGGACTATCCTGGGAAAACTGGGACGCATAGTCACCCCAACTTTACCCCTTTCGGTCTCAGTTTCTGTATCTATGAAGTGATTCAAATGAACCAGACACTTACTGCATTCCACTCCAGTCTCAAAATCTGTTATTTGGCCCGAGAACTCTGATTTGTAATGGTCTCTTTGGATGACCCTGGGGATAGCTCATATTTACTGCATAATTACCATGTGCTAGTCACTGCTTTAAACTCTCACTGGTTCCTCTAAACAGCATTAGAAGGTGGTAGTGACAATAATAAATAATAACTATTATTTATTGAGCACTTACTATGTGCCAGGCATCTTGCAATGTGCTTTACAAGGGTCACCTTCTTTGAGCCTCACAATGACCTTATGAGGAGGTACTGCAATTGACCTCATTTTACAGATAAGGAAACTGAGGCACGGAGAAGCTAAATAGCTTGTCCAAGGTCACAGAGCCAGTTTCAGACCTGGAGTCGAACCTTTCCAGGCATGAAGTCTAAGCCTGTTTTCTTCTTTGATGAGAAAATCGCAGATCAGAGAGGCCTGGTGACTTAGCCCAGGTCACACAGCACTCAGGGTCTAAGTGGTGGAACCAGACCTAGGCTGGCTCTCGGGCCCCAGTGCTGCCCAACTTCTCCCCTAAATACTGACTCTGGAAGACAGGGAGCATTTAAAGGCTTACAGCTGGCTCCTGGCACTCAGACAGGGGCCCAGAGGTCTGTGTCATGCCTGTTAGTTCATATTTATATTTGGGCCTGGGAGTGGGTGGGGCTGGCAGGTAGCCCCTCAGTGAGCAGGTCCCCATATTGTCAGTAGTGGGAGGGCAGAGCTGCAGGGAGGGAGGTGCAAGAATAAACAGAAACCCTCCCGAGCAGCCACCCAACCAGGCAGAGAAGGTTTTGTTTCTTCTCTCTGCCGTCCAAGTCCAGAAAGGGTGACCAGCCCCCCTCACCCTCCCCATGACTCAGAACTGCCTGCATGGGCTAGGCCCTGCCCTCCACCTGAAAAAGAGCCAGCATCCCTTTTGGGAATGAGAGGCACCATGGGGGGCAACCCAGGGCCTAGAGATGTGGACTCGGCTGTTAGCTTTGCCGCAGACCCCTGGGATGTTCTTGGGAGAGCCCTTCTCTCTGAGCCTCAGTTTCCCTCCCCAAGGGGTCTTGGGGGAAGCAGGAAGTGCCAAGGTGCTTTGTAAAGTGTAAAAGGCTGTAGGGAGGTGAGGGATAGTTCTGGCTCTTCGTGGCTGCCTATGGAGATACAGAGGCAAAATGTTGGAGGGGCCCTTGGGAGATAGACACCTAGACCTGCATTGGCCAGCACCCTCTGCTAGCCAAGAGCAAGCAGGCTTTCAGACAGGCCCCACTGGGGACATCAGAGGACCAAGGTCCCGCTCTACTCAAAGTCTCAGCTTCTTTTTCTGAAAGTTAAAGGATTTAGGCAGGAGAGGAGGACCTTCGGGGAGTATCTTGCCTAATTCCTGTCCATATTACAGATGGGCAGACTGAGTCCAGAGAAGAGAATGGTCTTCCCCAAAGTCGCACCAGTCCAGAACAGTGTGACTGTGACCCTGTCCCAGGCCACACTGTCCCCTCTCCCAGGAGGAATCTCCCAGGAGATTGAGGACGTGCTGTGTGCCTGCAGCTTTTCATGTATTCCCGCAAAACCATCCTGCACATTTTGGGGTCTGATCCCCATTTTACAGATGAAGAAGCTGAGGCTCAGAGAGATGAAACCTGTCGCCAAAGTTCCCTCAATGGTTAGTGACAGAACTAGGCCTCAAACCCAGGCCCAGGGGACCC
Organism: Balaenoptera acutorostrata; assembly: GCF_949987535.1. NCBI lineage: Eukaryota > Metazoa > Chordata > Mammalia > Artiodactyla > Balaenopteridae > Balaenoptera > Balaenoptera acutorostrata. The sequence continues at coordinate 68,393,633 of NC_080078.1, read as the reverse complement.
CAGACAAGTGCTCTGCTCCTGCCAGCCCTGGCGCTCACCCTCCCTCACCACCCCTGGCTCACGGCCCCTGCTTTCTCCCTCTGCAGGCCCAGCCCCCAGCGAGGATGCCGGGACCAAGGCCCGCTTCAGGCTGTCCAATACTGTGGAGGAGGGTGCCTGGGCGGCCACGGTGGTGGACCAGCAGGACAGGGCCCTCTCACTGCAGCTCAGCAGCCCAGCCAGCTCCCCCATCGGCCTGTACCGCCTCAGCCTGGAGGCCTCCACTGGCTACCAGGGCTCCAGCTTCGTGCTGGGTCACTTCACCCTGCTCTTCAATGCCTGGTGCCCAGGTGAGCTGCGCTTCATCCGCGGGCAGGGTGGGGAGATGGGCAGGGCTGGACCCACCCATGGGAACCACTGAGGGTGGGGGGATGGCGCGGAAGAGACATCCAAGTGAATTGAGTGAGGCCTACTGTATACAGTTCCGTGCTCCAGCCTCCCAAAGACCTTGTGATGTCAGAACTCATTATTCCCATTTACAGAGGAGGAGACAGGCTCGCGGAAGCAAAATGACTTGCCCCAGCCTACGTAGCTACCAAGGGATCTCACCCCGTGTCTGAGGCCCTGGCACTGTGAGCTGGGCCTGGAGGTGGCCCGGGTTCAGAAGCCCCGTTCAGGAAAGGGCTGCCCAGTGGATGCCCAGGGCCGTGGCTTTATGCCTGGTTGGTTGTCTTTCGTGGGGCTCTGTTTTAAATCCCACCAGACTGGCTTGGGGAAGGGAAACAGGGAGGTGGAGGGGCGGGGTACCCAGGAGAGGAGGGCAGGAGCAGTTTGGTCACCTAAGTGCCTCCTTACACGCTCTTTCAATGATGTCTCTCAACAATCCCCAGGGGGAGAGGTTAGCATCCTCGTTTTACAGACGGTAAACTGAGGCTCAGAGATAAGTGGCTTTAGGCAGGTCCTTCAAGAAGCAAGTGGGCGATGCTGGACAAAACTAGAGAGTCAGGGAGAGGGCTGAGTCTGTCTCGAGCAGATGGGAGGAGACAGGGGGGCGCCACAGGCCTTCCCAGGCCTCAGTTTCCGCATGTGACTTACAAGACAGTGGGCTCTCTTTCCTTCCTGCTCCTACGTAGCCCAGCAGAGAGAGGTGCCCTGTGGGCGGGCCCAGTCTGGGAATGGGCTGTCCCTCCTCAAAGCCCGGGCCCAGGGCAGAAATTCTGGCCTCTCTAGCATCAAGACAACCAGCTTCCTACTAGGCCACTGCTTTCTTTCTTTCTTTATTTTTTCTCCATTTTGGGGCATTTTATTTGAACAGAAAGATTTTTTTTATTTTCTCTTTTACATACTTTGGCTTTTATTTCTAATTATAACAGTAAGACATAAGAACACCCTCTTTATAAAAGCTTCAAGCACTACAGAGAGACAACCCCCCCCTTGACTCTCTTCCTTGGGAAACACCATTATTAGATGTCTTTGGGGGGTTTATCTCCTTAGATTCCAATGTATGTGCCTGGAGACGTCGCTGTATTTTTTTTTTCTTCCAGTTTTATTGAGATGTAATTGACATACAGCACTGTATAAGCTTCAGGTGTGCAGCATAGTGATCTGACTTACGTACATCGTGAAATGATTATCACAAGTTTAATGAACATCCATCATCTCATATAGATACAAAATTAAAGAAATAGAAAAAAATTTTCCTTGTGTTGAGAACTTTCAGGATTTATTCTCTTAAGAACTTTCATATGTAACATACAGCAGTGTTAATTACATTCATCATGTTGTACAAGACCTCACTGCATTATGGGTTTCCCCGTTTTTCTTAAACATAAAAGAATCTTACCATATACATCAGCCTACAACTTGGGTTGGTTTTCTTCTCCCTCTACTGTACATCTTGAGGCTCTTTCCGCATCAGGCTGCAGACATCTGCTCATCCTTTTTAAGAGCTGGGAGTGCCCTGGGTCTTGCCGGGTGGGTGGTTCATTAGTCTGGCTCCCACCCACAAGCATGAGTTGGTCCCCTGTGGCTTATCAGAGGGAGGAGCACCCTTGATCACATGCCCTGTGGCCACACGGAATGGTTTCTCAGGACAGAAGTGGCCTTGCTGGACCCACTGTCCACTCATTTTGATTTTAGTCAATGTGAACTTACAGCTAGTTGGCAACCCTGCCCGCAGGGCAGGAACGTGGCAGTGCCCCTCCCTGACCCCAACACCGTGGGGTTTCAGAGTTCAGGAACGGGGAGTGAGGGTCTGGGGGATGTCCCCTTCCTGTGGCCTTGGCTCCTCCCTGCCTGGAGGGTTGGGCTGACAGTCAGCCAAGCAGCACAGTGACTAAAGGGACCCACATCCCAGGCCAGGAACTGGTGATGCGGAGGCAGGAAGTTGGGCTCAGTGGGGGTGGGTGCGCTAGGGGAGGAAACTGCTCTCCCTCTGGGGGGAGGGGGGATCTGCCCATGACCTGGGGGCCTCCCGTCCCTGAGCTCCAACATGGTCGGGATCGGGATCTAGCGGCCCCAAGGCCTCCACCTTTACCAGCTAGAGACCTGAGCGGGGACATAGTCCCAGCTTCCTGGGCTGCGGTGGGGACAATTCAACATGTGCTGACACTTTCACTGGATGTGAAAGTACCGTGGGCTTTTCCTTCTCTTAAATTCTTCCTGCCACGCTGCCCGCTGATTTACAGCCACATAGTTCATTTATCTGAAGGCTGATGTTTATTGCACAATCTTTAGAGCCACAGGGCAGGATGCAAAAGACACCCAGCCACTTTCACATTTGCTTCCTCCAAGCTGTAAGGTTGCTGGTCGCTGTAGAGGAGCCCAGGGGTCTGAGGGGCCGGGCAGCTGCATCCCAGGCACTGGACATGTTTCCCCAAGCTGATTTCAGTAGGCACGCTGCCTGGGCCCGCCATACTTTTAGGGACCCATGAAAATGTGTTAATTTCTTTTAAAAATCAGAAGAAACAAAATGAATGTTCAGGCCAGAGAATGTGTTTTGACATATAATATTAATATGTTCATCATTATACCAATGCAGTCATAAAATATATTTTTGGTTTTTTATTTTTTTGTGGAGGAAGGAGCCCACGGAGGCAAAAATGCCCAGAGCCGACCAAAGTCATACCATGGCTCTGGATTTCCCCTTCCCAGCCTCAATTTCCTCACTTGTGAAGTGAGGATTAGAAAGGCCAGGCTAACCTTTGCGTTCCTGTCACCTGGCCCCACCGCCCCAGGTCCTTTTCTGTCGTCGCTAGCCACAGGGAACTAAGTGCCCTGCGTTTTCCAGCGGGCGCACCTCTGCTCTCTCTGGTCCTCTGCTTAGAATGTCATCCAGGCAACCTTCAGATGCCAGCTGACCGCCAAGCTGGACAAGGACCCTCCTCCCCTGAGCTGCAGTGACCCTTTCTCGGCTTCCTCTCCACCTGAATGATGCTTCTTCCTCGCACTGGCTCAGGGCTTTAGCTTGCAAAGCACCTTTCAGATCTGGGATCACATTTTACTCTTAGGGAACACAGTCAGGTGGCAGGAGAAGAACTGACCTGCCCAGGGTCACACAGCAAAGGAGGCAGAGCTAGGGGGTTCCTGACTCGTGGCCCAGCGAGTGCGCCTCTGTCTCTTGTTTTGGCATCAGTTTTCCCATCTGTAATATATTCTTGAGCCTCAGTGTTGCCATCTGTAAAATGGGGCTTCCAAGGATCCCTTCCACATGGGGCTTTTGTAGAGATTAAACAAGTTAATATATGTCATACCTTTATCATGGGTCCTGGCACGTGGCAAGTGTTGGATAAAAGGCAGACATTGTTGTCACTGATAATACCTTATCTCACCGATGTGGGATTATTAATTTTTTTTTTTTACTTTTTTTTGGGGGGGATTATTAATTAATGATTAGTTTTTCTGATTAAAAGAGAGAAAGGCCTCTGAGAAACTGACCTGGCCCTGGGGAGTTGGCACCCCGGCTGCCATGTCTGTGGGGAACCTGGGCCTTGCCAGACCTAGAGTTGAGGCCCTTTCCTTTTCACCCACAGCGGACGCTGTGTACCTGGACTCAGATGAGGAGCGGCGGGAGTATGTCCTCACCCAACAGGGCTTCATCTACCAGGGCTCAGCCAAGTTCATCAAGAGCATACCTTGGAATTTTGGGCAGGTAAGGCCACACCCTGCCCCTCCCAACCATCTTAGGCCCACTGTGTGCTGGGTCCTGAGTCTGAGACAATCAAAATCAAAGTCAGAAGTGTGAGCAGGTCTGAGTCACCCACATCATGCTGTCAAAGATTCAAGGGCCCTGAAATGGCTGGAGGCTCAGAGAGGGCCCAGGCCAAGCCTGAGGTCACACAGCAAAGGGTGGCCCTATCCACTGTGGGAGCAGCAGCTCTGGATTCAAGGTGGGAAAGAATAGGAGGGCCTTTGAGAGTTGTGGGGCTGGCAGGTGCTCCATGAGGGAGAAGGGGAACATTCAAGGCCATATATCAAAATAATGGGCAGCATTCGAGAAAGCTTACGATATGCTAGGCATGTGCTGAGAGGGGCTTTAAACCATTATCTAATCAGTGGGTCACAAACTCGAATATATGTCAGAATCACCTAAAAAAATGGGTTAAAACACAGGTTCCTGGGTCCCATCCCTAGTTTCTGATACAGTAGATCTGGGTGTGGGCTGAGAATTTGCATTTTTAACAAGTTCTCAGGTGATGCTGATAGTATTGATCCAGTGATACTTTGAGAATCACTGTTGTATCAGCTAGCTACTGCTGACTAACAAACAAGTCCAAAACTTGGAGGCTTGAAAAAACAATCATTCATTATTTCTCATAAATCTGTGGGCCAACCAGGACCTGGCTGTCTAGGCTGGGCTTGCCTGATTTCAGCTGGTTGGCTCATCACTGTACCATGTGATTCCTCCTCTTTCAGCAGGCCAGCCTGGGCTGGTTCTCCAAATCAATGCTCTTATTTCCTCTACTATCCAGCACCCCATAAAAATTCTTGAGATATTGCTGAGAAAACTCATGAAGCAAGAACCATCACACCCCTCGCCCTTCAACCTCCTGATGTATTAGTGAGTGTTGGCCTCCTGGGGTAGGGTTCACCTTGAGACTTCTCTTAGCAGCCCCTGGATCAGGGTCCATGTTCAGGACTAGAGAGTCCTGCCCTGGGATCATAGGATGATCCCTGAGATCTGGGGCTCTGGCCTCAGTTTCCTCTTCTGAATATTGGGGATAATAATTGCAAAACTATCTGCCTCCAAATAACTGCAGAAACCCTGTAGCCCTCTGTGGGATGTAAATGAAATGGTGATATGACTGTGATGCATAAAATACATCAAAAAATGAATTGGCTCTTATTTCCCAGGGCTCTGTATTCTCCCCTGAGAAACAGAACAAAGCCAACTCCTCCCTTTCATTTTCTGAGTTCCTGGTCTGTGTCCAGGTTGTGTGGGGCCGTGGGACATGGCCTTGCAAACTTCCGGAAGTCATCACTAGCCAGGATGATAAGACCTAAAGGAAGGAAGGGAATCAGGCAGTTCCTGAAGTAGGCAGCATTTGAGCTGAGCTTTGGAAGAGGCGGGTGCCTGGTATTCCAAGCAGAAGGAACAGCATGAGCCGAAGCTCAGAGGTGGGAAAGTTTATGTTGTACCTAAGAAGTATGGTACAGTTTGGGGAGCACTTATATGAGAAGGGGCCCCAGGAGATGACGTGGGAGAAGTCAGCAGTGTTCAGGTTGTGAACAGCCCTGAATGTCAGGCTGATGCAATAGGGAGCCACAAAATGAATGGTTCAAGCCAGGGAGGGCTATTCTGTGTCATGGAGGGAGACCTGCGATAAGGCCTGGTTTGGGACAAGGCCACAGAGACGGGGAGCAGGGGGCAGACAGGAGAGCCCTTGAACGTGACAGATGGGTGGTCCGATGGAAGGTGACAAGGAGAGATTTTGATAAAGATAACATCTGAGTTGCAATGATGAGAAAGTGTGTGTCACACAGAGAGAGGCAGGAAGAGCATTCCAAGCAAAGGAAATAGCAAGTACAAAGGTCCTGAGGCAGTGAGCCTGGAGCAGGATGAGTATGGGTGAGAGCAGTGAGAGATGAAGTCAAAGATGGGGTGGGACACAGATCTTTTTTTTTTTTAATTTTATTTTATTTATTTTTTATACAGCAGGTTCTTATTAGTTATCGATTTTATACACATTAGTGTATATATGTCAATCCCAATCTCCCAAGTCATCCCACCACCACCTCCCTTCCTCCGCCCCCCCCCTTCCACTTTCCCCACCTTGGTGTCCCTACGTTTGTTCTCTATGGGACACAGATCTTAATGGGCCTTGCAGGCCACGGGGAAAAGTCTAGATTTTACTCTGGGTGCAGTGGAAACAGGAGTGATGAGGTTAGATTTACATCTTTTCAGTCTATACTTTGGTCCCAATCCGAACGGTGTGTGGGGAGGGGATGGGGAAGGAGGGGAGGCTCATCAGCTCTGCAGGGTGAGTCAGGCTTTAGGGAAGTGAAGACTTGGCGGTGGGGGAGTGCAGTGGCTGGGCCTGAGGTGACTCGGAGGGCAGGGAAACTCCAGGGACGCTGGGCTCTACTCCAAGTTCCCAGGACCCCCCAGCCTGGATGCAGTCACGCCCCCTCCCCCTTTCTCACACACTCAGTCATTGTCCCACCTCACCCCCCCTTTCCTGGGCCAGGAAAAGCTGGCACCACAGAGATGTGACAGACCCAGCCCGAGCCTCCGAGCCTCCGACCTGGTGTGTGAGACAGAGCAGAGGGGTCCCACAGCTGCTGGACTTCAAGGCAGGCTTCCCAGAGGAGGTGACTTCTCAGCTCCCTCATCCTCCCCTTGTTTCCTCTGACACAGTTTGAAGTCGAGATTCTAGACATCTGCCTGATGCTCTTGGACGTCAACCCCAAGTTCCTGAGGGACGCTGGCCGCGACTGCTCCCGCCGCAGCAGTCCAGTCTACGTGGGCCGGGTGGTGAGCGGCATGGTGAGTGAGTAGCCGGCCCGCCCCAGGGGCCCTCCCTTCCTGTGATGATGGAGGCCAGGCCCCACGCTGGGCATGGTGGGGGGGACCCAGGAGATGGGTGAGTCCCAGCTAGGAGACCTTGTATTTGGAGAGACAAGGTACAAATGCGGGTAATGCCATGTGGTCCCTCAAAGCAATCCATTCATTCATTCATTCACTCACTCATCCAGCAAGTATTCGTCAAGTGCCACCCACATCCTAGGCACCAGGGAAAAGCAGGTGTAAGACATGAATGGTCTCTAACTTCATAGAGCTTCCGTTCTAGGGTGTGTGTGGGAGGAGACAGGAGGAACCACAGTATCACATAAGCGCACAGTCATAAGTTACGATGCACTCGCCAAAGGGGCCAGATGTGTGACAGTGTCTGAACACAGGGCCTAACCCCAGCAAGGGGCTGGGGGACCTCCCTGAGTGATGAGTCCCAAGTTGACTTAGTAACTGGGAGGAGAAGAGCATCCCAGGCAGAGGGGACAGCTTGTGCAAAGGCTCCCTGAGGAGGGACGGCTGTGGCAGGTTTGAGGAGCAAAAGGGGGGCCAGTATGGCTGGAGCAGAGCACAAGCAGGAGGGGCGGGTGCAGGTGGGCTGCAGAGGGGGCAGGGCCAGACAGTGCAGGCCTCAGGGCCAGACAGTGCAGGCCTCAGGGCCACGGTCAGGAGGCTGCATTTTATTCTCGAGGTTCTGGGAGTCTGGGGGCAAATGACACAATCTGGGCAGGGGCCAGAGGGGGTCTTTGTAAAACTCAGATCACGCCGTGTCACTCCCCTGCCACCCCGTGGACAAATACACATCTCCAGCATCACCCTCGCTACCTTGACCCCTCTCTACCTCCTCCCTCCCTCTTCTCTCTCCGGTGCCAGCCATCTCTAACCTCCCAGTCTGTCACACCTTGGGATCTTTGCACCTGCTGTTCCTTCAACCTGGAATGCCCTCCTCTGCCTTTTCACCATGTGCGGCACTCATGCCCACCCTAGTGCAGCCGTCACCCTTTCCCCAGGCTTGGTCCCTCTGACGCTCTCGCTGGTTGCAGGTCAACTGCAATGATGACCAGGGCGTGCTGCTGGGACGCTGGGACAACAACTACAGGGATGGCATCAGCCCCATGTTCTGGATCGGCAGCGTGGACATCCTGCGTCGCTGGAAGAATGACGGCTGCCAGCGCGTCAAGTATGGCCAGTGCTGGGTCTTTGCTGCTGTGGCCTGCACTGGTGAGCGGCACGCGGGATGTGAGAGGGCCTGGAACCGCCCTTGGCTTCTGTGAGCCCGGGTCCCTGCAGCCTTCTCCCAGGCCTGATGTGTAACGGAGCCAGGGAGATTTGGTCAAATAAGGGGGCGTCTGATCCCCGTGGTCACGGGGTTTCTGCAGGGAGCCGAATGGTGGATCGGCCCAGGGACTCGAGACGGACTGGCCGGGTTGAATCACAGCTCTGCCTCTGACCCCTGGGAGGACTTGGGCGAGAGAACTGGTGTCTCCAAGCCTCAGTTTCCTCACATGTAAAATGGAGACAGCAGTAACTGACCCAAGTCCCAGGGAGCTCTTAGGACCCGGGGAGATGTCACTTAGCACAGTCTCTGGTTCAAGTTAGGTGGGGTTTGTGGGTTTCCGGGGCAGCTGGGATTCCTCAGCTGGATCCTGGGGCATTTTCTCTGTGTCCATAAGTCAGCTGACAGTGATTGGATGGACGTTTGCAGGGACGGGCACAGTGACACACTTTTCTGTTCGGCCAGACTGCCCATACCCATTCCTCTCTGAATCATTACAAGATCCCGACAAGCTGCTATTATTAGCTCCTCTTAGAGGAGGAAATGGAGGCGCAGAGAAGAGAAGTGGCTTGGCCAAGGTCGCACAGCTGGTGAGCGGCACAGCCAGGCTTGGAACGAGGTGGGTCCGGCTCTGGCACAGCCTCCTGGCCTTAGACCGTGATGATGAGGCCTCCCGGGACACCATCCCTGGGACAGGAGTGGAGCCTGGTCCCCTGGGCAGCGGGGACAGGCCTCCCCAAGCCTCAGGTCTGTGCTCTGAAGCCTGTCACATGGTGGGGCAAGGCCTGGGGTTGGGACATCAGCCCTCGCCACGGGCAGCAGAGCGTCCAGACTGTACCCAAGTTGAAAGGCACAGGAACCAGGCAAGAGGTGAAGGGTCACAGCTGCTCCTTCCTTCCTCCTCCCAGTGCCCTCACGTCTCCCGGCCAGAATCCAGGGCCATCGGGGAAGCTCTTGCCCTGGTTGATGGTGGGCACAGGGCAAAGGTCACATCCCTGCCCCTCCCCCACCTCAGAGACTCAACCTCAATCAAAACTAAAAGTAAAACAGTGGTCCTACAGATTATATTTAGCAGGCTTTTCTGTTTCACTTCGTTTTTTAGATGTTACTTTCTTTACCTTACCCTGAGAATATGTTACTTTTACATTTTACATAAAAAGTAACATAAAAAAATGAAGGAGGAAAAACACCCATAATTCCCTCTGTCAGGAGCACCTAGCATCACCATTCGGGCAGGATTCGTGCCCGGGGTCTTCGTCCCTCCTCTGTGGTCTATAGATGCCACTTGACATCCTGCCTCTTTGTCACCTATCATTCCAACACCAGTCCCTTTCCCAGTTACTCCGGGCTCTCTGTAAACTGTGCTGAGGCACAAATGCAGGCCCTCCTGGCCCACGATGGAGTCCCAGTGCACCTGAACCCCGGGCTAGAGAGGTGGAAACAAGGCCCAGAGAGGCAAAGGGACTGGCCTCAGGCCACACAGCCCGAAGCAGCTGGGGCTGGAACGGAAGGGCTCCTGACCTTTCCCTCTTCTGCTTGCCCCGCTGTTCACTCCTCACTCTGAATCTCTGTCATTCCTTCTTTCCTTCCCTTCCTCCTTTTCTTTCTACTTCACCCACTCCTTCATCCCATTTGACAAATTAGTCTGTGCCAGGCCTGTGCTGGGCTCTGGGGATATAAAATAAGACAGCTCGCTCACTGCCCTCAGAGGACAAATTAAAGAATCCCTCACACACCTGTATATTGGGAACGATGATGAATCCCCAGTTTTGCTATGAATGCAAATGATGGGGTAATGTAAACCCGGCCGGGTGGCCTTCCTGGCCCAGGGAACAGCATATGCCAGTGTCCTGGGGCTGTTGGCAGCATGGAATGCTGCAGGAGCCGCGAGGCCAGTGTGGCTGGAGCAAAGTGTGCAGGAGGTGGTCAGGGGCCAGACCCTGCAGGGCAAGGGCCACGGTGGAGGTCTGGCCTTGACCTCGAGGGCTGTGGGGAGCTATTGAGGGTTTAGCAGAGGACTGTTAATGTCAGATTTGCATTTAGAGTCTTTTGTTAGCTGTGATGTGAAAGGGAAAGAGTGGACACGGGGCAACCAGCGAGGTGGGTGCCATTGCCCGGGCAAGGGGATGGTACACCCTTACCAGTGTGCAGTGCTCCCTGGGGTACAGGTGGGCACGTGGAGGCCCAAGCGGAGCAGATGTCTCCAGGGCCTCAGCTCACCCCCTAAGCTCTCTCCACTGTGTCCCCCGACCCAGTGCTGCGGTGCCTCGGCGTCCCCACCCGCGTCGTGACCAACTATAACTCGGCCCACGACCAGAACAGCAACCTGCTCATTGAGTACTTCCGCAACGAGTTTGGGGAGATCCAGAGCGACAAGAGCGAGATGATCTGGTGAGGGGGGCGCTCAGTGGGAAGGATCCCCTGGAGAGGAAACTTGGGGCGATTTCTCAGAGGAGGTCACATTTGAACTGGGTTTAAAAGTTGAACAGTGTTTGGACAAAAGGAAGCGGACCTTGGAGAGGCTCCAGGAGGGGGAACAGCAGGAGCAAAGGCCAAGAGGAAGGAAAGTCAATGCAGGGAGCATGAAAGGGCATCAGGGAGAACACACCGTCCGGGGTCTGCACTGCCAGCCTGGGGGTCTGGTCTTGATTCCAAAGGCTTCAGACTGGAGAGGGGTGTGCTGATGACCGTGGGGACAGATCGGAAGCAGGGGGCGGGGCTGTGGTCCAGGCGGGTTTGGGGGGGGGGGGTCTGAATCCAGGCAGAGCCTGTGAGCTGAAAAAGAAGGAAGAGTCGAGAAATTAGGAGGTCAGGTCAGCTGGGCTTGCAGAGCCACTGAGAGGGGCAAGGAGGAGGGGAAGGGGTTGAGGACTCCCAGTGTAGAAGGGAGCACCCGACTGGGGCCCCCAGAGGAAGAGCAAAGTGTCGGGGGAGGATGTTCTGGGGTCAGCTTAGGACAAGGCGAGTGTGGACAGCCCGCAGGAGGTGACCGTGAACGTCTGCGTGAGAGTCCTGGTCCACGTTTTGTTTTGTTTCCCCAACAGGAACTTCCACTGCTGGGTGGAGTCGTGGATGACCAGGCCTGACCTGCAGCCGGGATACGAGGGGTGGCAGGCCCTGGACCCCACGCCCCAGGAGAAGAGCGAAGGTGGGTAGGCAGGTGTGGCCCCATTACCGAGATGAAGAAACAGAGGCTGGAGGGGACCCACCCAGCAGAGGGGCTGCTCAGCTGGAGAGGGACAGAGCTGGGGTGCTAACCCAGGTCTGGCTGACTCCAAAGAGCATGGAGTGTTGGGGGACCTCATTGATATTTTATAAAACACCTCTTTTATAATTTGAAAAGTAATTCATGCACATGGTGGAAAACAGAAAATATGGAGAAGCACAAAGAAAAAAAGTCGAATAGCATCTTTGTCCTCTTCCCCCCAAGAAATTTCATTAACATTCACACACAGCTTCCAATAATTTCAAATGAAGCCTTCCTCAGAATAATATTTTAAATACACACAATATAAACCTAGGGTTCAATTACATTGCAATATAGTTATCAAAATTTTTAAAATAAATTTGTGATATAGTAATATATGCTTTATATAACAAGATTTATTAGTAGAGTCAATAAGTTCCATAATTTCGTGGTACAGATGAACATATTCTATATTTCCAGTTATCTGTAACAACTATAAAGAGATATAAAAATATCTGTGGTTCTTATGAGTGACAAGTCATAAGTGCACCTAAGACTGTGGTTTTTGGTCTTCTTTCACATTCGAAGGAAGTGAAAATAATGATGTAATTTTTTCCCATCCAAGTTTATGAACTCCTGAATTCTATTTGCTGCGCCTAGGGGGTTCCATGGACCCCAGGTTAAGAACTCTTCCTGCACATGGCCTTTCATCCTGGCCCTGTCACTTCTCCATATATCATTAGCATTTCTCTATCAGATAGTTTTCTGTGATTTTAATTTTAATTTAATGTTACCACATTCCATCAAATGGACGCACTGTAATATAGCTACCAAGCCTCTAGTCCTCAGCATTTAAATTTGTGACCAGTTTGAGGCAGTTGTAAACCACACCCAGATAAACACCTAGCTCTCTTGTTCATTTCGTTAGCACACACTCCCTGAGTCAGTGTCGGACACTGACTGCTACTCTCAGTCTGGGCAGGAAACCAGACAGACACACACCCTTGTAAAGTATTGCCTACAGTTGGCTTCCTCATTTCCTTAAGTGCCTTGGGATACATTTCTGTTTATCAAACACATAGCGATAAGTGTTTGCCAATCCTCATTAGGTAGGTACAAATATCCCCACGTGAAGCCAGGACTCAGAGAAGTTAAGTGACTTCTCCAAGGTCACACAGCTAATAAGAGACTGAGCTGAGATTTGAACCCCAGAAGCTGGGTTCCAGGGTCCCCTGGAATTCTTTTTTTTTTTTTTTTTTGTCTTGTTGCATGCCTTGTAAGATCTCAGTTTCCCAACCAGGGGTTGAACCCCAGGGCCCCGGCAGTGAAAGCACAGAGTCCTAACCACTAGACCACCAAGGAACTCCCTCCCCTGGAATTCTTAATTCTTACCTGATGCTGCCTTCTTAGAAATGGAATCCCTGAGTCAAAGGCTATATGGTCTGTAGGTTTTTGGCTATGTGTGGTTAAATTGTGGAAGATTTTGGAGGTACCACCCTCCCCTCAGCCCAGGCTCATCTTACCCTCCTCCTACTCCCAACCAGGGACATACTGCTGTGGCCCGGTTCCCGTTCGTGCCATCAAGGTGGGCGACCTGAGCACCAAGTACGATGCCCCTTTCGTCTTTGCCGAGGTCAACGCCGACGTGGTGGACTGGATCCGGCAGGATGATGGGTCCATGCACAAGTCCATCAACCACTCCCTGGTCGTGGGGCAGAAGATCAGCACAAAGAGCGTGGGCAGAGATCAGCGGGAGGACATTACCCACACCTACAAGTACCCGGAGGGTAGGGGCCCTCGGCTCATCACTGCCTTGCAGATAAGCAGCTTGTTTACCAGCCCAGAGGGCATATGTGTGTGTGTGTGTGTGTGTGTGTGTGTGTGTGTTTTCTGGCAGCTTGCAAAAAACAATGATCTGTAGGTTACTCTCCATTTCAAGAAATTCCTTAGAATCAGGTGCAAACTTGACAAACACACTGGGGGCATGGGGACAGTGGTAAAGGATTATTCATTTAGGAAAAGAATTCTATATTCCACAAAAATATTTCATTTGGTTTTTAAGCCTCACTTTCTGTGTTGGTTTGACTCAATAAAACTGAAAGGGATGGCTGTTATACAAGAGAGGCTTTCATCTTAACAGAAAAATCATGATGTCCATGTTGTTTAACAGAGCTTATTAGTGGTGGGAGCTCCAACAATAGATGGTCAATTCCATGCTTTTTTTTTTTTTAATCTTTATTTATTTATTTGGCTGCACTGGGTCTTAGCTGCGGCATGCGTGATCTTTAGTTGCAGCATGAGGGATCTAGTTCCCCGACCAGGGATCGAAGCCGGGCCCCTTGCATTGGGAGCACGGAATCTTAACCACTGGACCACCAGGGAGGTCCCTCCATGCTTTTTTATTGCAACGTATTTGTGCTGAAGAGGCTTGGAAGTCCGGAGGGGCCATGGAAGAGAAGTTCCTGGAACTCTGTAGTGTTAATTGTTTTAGCATTTCACACACAGGTGGGGAAGTGGGCATGAAGGTAGATTGGAAAGGTTTAAAGAGAAATGGACCAAAAGAAACTTAAAGATAATAAGATGAGCTCAATCAGACACAAAGATGAAGCTTCTTTCTGCTACTAATATTAAATCAGTAGTGGGAAAAAGATGTGGTTTATTTTAAAAATTGGATTTGAGCACATCCAATGGCCAATTCAATAGACAGATATTTTCTAAGCATCTACGATGTGCTAAGCACAGTAGGGCTCACAGAAGTGACTAAGAAACCACAGCCTTTATCTGACCCCCGTTGACTCTCCAGGGCTGACTGGGGATTGGGTATTAAGTGGCCGTGCTCTAGTGGGAAGGGCTAAAACAGAAGGAAAAGATGCTTTCCCTGGCCTCTGAAAGGTCTAGAGCTGATGATTTGATAGAAGAAATAAATATGTACCCAACAACACTGGGGACAAAAATAAAAGGCACATGGGGAGAAGTAAATGGAATATAAAGCAGGGGGCAGTCATTCCTGCTGGAAAGCTCAACAGGTAGAGAAGGGAGGGAAAGGATTTCAGGTAGAAGTGGTCCCTGTGCAAATGCTTAGAGGTGAGAAAGTTCTCATTGTATCAGTGCCTACTAGGCACCAAACACTGTTGTAGGCATTGGGTATGACTTAAGATTAAGTAACACAGTCTTAGTCCTCAAGAGGCTTGAGAGTGTAAGCATATGAACAGAAAAAAACCTGGTGGGCCAGAACACCATGACAGGCAATAGGCAGCTATGAAACTCCAAAAGACATTGTGACTCTTTCATCCTGGGAAAGGAGGAGTCAGAGAAGGCATCCTGGAAGAGGGGTCATTTGGGGATGGGTCTTGAGGGATGTATAGGAGTTCACTTGTAGAAAGTAAATAAAATATTCTTTCCTCCTCCTGGCACAGTAATGTAAAGAAGGGGCTCCCTCAGGGGTGCTCTGAGTCACCAGGACTCTGAGAAGCCAGCTTGCCCTGCTCCCAGCCTCCTTCTCATTGATCCCCCTTCCAGCTGTGATGAAGCTCTCTTCCCTGTCCCCACAGGGTCCGCAGAGGAGAGGGAAGCCTTTGCAAGGGCCAACCACCAGAACAAACTGGCTGATAAAGAGGAGACAGGGGTGGCCATGCGGATCCGTGCGGGCCAGGGCATGAACAGGGGCAGCGACTTTGACGTCTTTGCCCACATCACCAACACCACTGCCGAGGACCACACTGGCTGCCTCCTGCTCTGTGCCCGCACCGTCAGCTACAATGGGATCCTGGGACCCGAGTGTGGCACCAAGGACCTGCTCAACTTTTCCCTGGAGCCCTTCTCTGGTAAGGCCCTGTGTTCCTGGAGCAGCTGTTGACCACCCTGACGACATGCTAGGTTGTGCCCTGAGAGCTGAACGTGTGCCATCTACCTAACTCCCATCGCCCTCACTGTGGGTCAGGCCCTGTCCTCGGCACTTTATAAATAGCAACCCAGTTCCTTCTTATAACAAATGTAGGAGGTGGATTCTTTTATGGCCCCATTTTCCAGATGAGAAGACTGAGCACAGAGAGGTTAAGTAACTTTCCCAAGGCCACACAGGAAGTGACAGGATGGAACCTGTACTCGCAGCAACTATTCTATTTCATTCCATCTCATCTTCGCAGGACCCCTGACTGCTTTCCCAGACTCTCTGCTGCCCCTTGCAGCAAATTCCTTTCCTCCATCTCCAGCAACTCACACTACAGGTGCCTCTCCCCCGAGCCCCTTTGAGAACCTCTCCTATTTCTCTGGAGGTTCTCAGGCTTAGAGAGAAGAGATTCAAGACGAGCACTACCCAGAGAACTTTCTGTGATATAAGGATGCCCTGTATCTGCGTTGTCCAATGCGGTGGACACTAGCTCCATGTGGCTATTGTGGGCTTGCAGTGTGGCTGGTGTTAATTATGGGACTAAAGTTTTAATTTCACTTAAACAGCCGCATGTGGCCGGAAGCTGCCATACTGGACAGTGTGGCTCTAACAGTGATAGGAAAGGAAAAGCCCTGATCTTCTCCTCTTCCATGGCTCCAGTGCCTGGTCCGGCCTCCCTGGGAGCAGATCCCCTTCCCCGTTTGGGGCTGATATAATGTCAGTAGCTCACCCAGCCCTCAACCCTGGGCAGAGCCTCTGTCGCTCTGGCTTCTTAGTCGGACGCCTGCACAGTCATCGTCCCCTTGATCCCTTTCACTGCTGGCTTTGTCACCACACCTGGTTATCTCCCTAAAATTAAGCTGGAGGCCCTGAGAGGGCTTGCAGCTGCCGAGGTCACTTAGGGAGGCAGCACGGAGCCCAGTCTCCTATCCCCCCCAGCAGCCCATTCTCCGTTCCTGCACTTGGAGCCTGTGGGCATGGGGAGGGCAGGGGGGTCTTCGAGTTGGGAGAGGACCTGTGGTCAGCATGATCTGAGTAGAACATCAGTCAACCCTGGGGCCTCTATCTCAGGCCGACCTCAGGCACCCTGGAACCACACGCCAGGACAGAGCAGACCCTCTGTCAGGGTCCCTGAGCAGCGGCAAAGCTCTAGGGGCAGAGCCACGTGGCACCAGGGCTGGGGCCCCAACACTTATGCTGCTAAAAGGCGTGTTCGGAGGCCAGACTTGGCTTTGAATCTGGCCTCTCCCACCTTCTGTTATTATTATTATTATTAATTTTGGCCGTGCCATGTGGCGTGTGGGATCTTAGTTCCCCGACCAGGGATCCAACCTGTGCCCCCTGCATTGGGAGCTCAGAGTCTTAACCACTGGACCCCCAGGGAAGAACCTCTCCCACCTTCTAGATGTATAACCTTGGGCCTTGAATCACACTCATCCATCAAATGGGGCATTAGCATGCCCCTCATGGGCTGCAAAGGAGATGTGTGCTCAGGAAAGATCTGGAAAGTGTATAATGGTGCCTGGACACGGCAGGGCTCTTTACTGTTCGCTGAGCAAGTGCCGACAGGTGTGCAGAGGCCGAAAAGCGTCTTTCCTGAACCCTGCTGTGCCAGGCAATGGTCTCAGGGCCGGGCTCAGTGCTTCCTGAGTCACTGCCAGCCTTGCTGGTGTGCAGAGGACTCGGCTCTCATCTCCACATCCAGGCCCCGAGTCAGGGGCAGGGCTCCATCCCTACAGGTGTGTGGGGTGGTCGGGATACCGAGGTCCTCGTTCCTGCAATTCTGCCTACAGGCTGTGGGCTCCGGCTATTTCTCTTCTCCATTCCAGGCCCCGGGTTCCCCATTTGTACAAAGGCTGGTTCATCTTTGAAGAGCCCTTCCAGCCCCTTTGTGTGAATGCACACGTGTCAGTTTTTCCTCACGCTCAGAACTGCTTCAAAGGGAGGAAGTGTCTTTCCTGGAATGTGTATCATAAGGTGAACTCCAATCTGAACCAGGGATGCCAGAATAACTTCCACCCAGGCTGCTGTTGAATCACCCTTTGCCTCCCAGATACCCTCAGGCCCTTCGCAGCATTCTTCTGCTTCAGCCACAGCCCCAGTGTTTCTTCCTGGGGATGTGTTCACAGCGGAGGGGTCCCTCCTGCTACGGAGACCTCTGAGGGGCACAGCCTGTCGGGAGAGGGCAGAGGAGAGCAGTGGTCCTGCGTGTTGCCCTCAGGTGGGGCCTGGCCAGGATGCCCTATGGAGGCTTCCAAGGCCAAAGTCAACCTGAGAGTGATTCTCCCACCCTGTGAGACCCTGAACTTTGGCTGAGTTGCTGGTTATTCTCTGACGATAAGATCTGGGGGATTTCCATGTGCTAGCGGACAGGAAGCCAGGCCTAGGACAGCTGAACTGAATCCAGCTGTCCCCCACCCCGCCTCCTTGCTCTCTCCCTTCCTGCCACCCACCCCTTCTCTCTCTCTGGATACCCTCACCCCTCCAGGTGGGTCATGAGGAACGCAGGCAGCGTGATCTCCGTGATGATCAAAGGAATCATCTAAGGAATGAATAGACACTAACCACAAACGTTTACCTCTTTCAGCCGGCATCTGGCCCGAAGCCAAGGCCAAGGCCCCTGGCCTGTAGACGGTAATTCTCAAAGGTCCAGCCCCACGCTGACCTAAGCCTCCTGGAAAAGTTAACAGCTGGGGCCACCTCCTCCAGGATCCTGGAGGACAATGGTTTCCTTCTTTCCTGTGGAGCTGGTCAGAGTTTCCACTCTGCTCCACCAGGTCCTGACCCAGGAATTTTCACTCCTTTTTGTCCTTTTTGGCAGAAGTTTTGGGTTTTTTTTCCCCCCACGTCATCTGAGCAGAGGTTGGGGCAGATCCACCCCAGTAATGAGTGACTAGAGGGCTGGGCACACATTTTCCAGAGAGTGGGACAGGGAACACCAATGTGCCCAGCCAGGACCTGGACCTTGACTCATGCAGAGAGAAGGTGACCGTCTGCTCGGGCCTTCACGGCCCTAGAGATGACCTCCCAGCAGGTGCTCACTGGCCCAGGCACCCCAGATCCTTGCTAATCTCCCTCTTTAACAGTAAGCTCAGGTCTCAAACTCAGAGCCCTCAGCAAATGAGAATATTGGCCTGAATTGAATAAACATGACTTTGTTTGCTGGTGTTTGTTTTTACCAGCTTCCTTCTACTTACGGTAAATGAGACAGGTTTTCTGCAAATAATGATGAAAAGGTTCCCTAAGCAAAAAAGGTTAAAAAGTGAGGGGACTGAAAGAAAAATTATTTAATGAGGAGTTACTCAGACGTGTGGAAAATCACATGAATGGCTGGAGTTCGGGAAACGCTGGTCTAGTGCAGGGACGGAGGGGACAGATGGCAGAAAAAGAAGAAACAGCATCTCCCATCGTGGCACTGGGACAGTGAGGAGAGGTTGGCTGGGCTCCATGGAGCCCCAGGACCGTCCCTCCAACATTGTTGTTTGATGGGGGGAAGCCCGAGGAGCAGAAGGGATTTTTCCCAAGGTTCCCTGCGACCGAGTGAACAAGCAGGGCCTGTGGGCCCTTTTCACTGCTCCTTCCTGCCTCCTGTAAGCTGGCCCCTGGTGCCCTAAGGCTTTAGTGTTCTTGTCAGAGAAATGGGGCTGCAATCCACACTTTGCTTCTCTGCAGTGGGAGGGGTTGGCCCTGCCGGCTTCTTTCTCACCCCTATCACTTGTGTGGCTCTTGCTCTGAAATGACCTCTGATCTTAGCTCTGCCCAGCGGGTGCCAGATGTCCCAGGGAACAGAGAGGGAACAGAGGAGAAACAGAGAGGGGAGGTCATCTTCCCAGGCTCACACAGTCAGTCAGTGGCCAAGCAGGGCCAGCTCTCCTGATCTGAACACTTACTGGCAGAAGTGTTTCTTCATCTGTAAATGGGTACAATTCTACCGACCTCATAGGGGGAAATGGAGGTCCTGAGAGGTGGAGTGACTTGCCCAGCATCCCCAGTTAGCAAAGGGCAGAGGCAGGATTAAAGCCCAAGCCTCCCCTCCCCACTTCCTCCCTGGGAACCTTGGAGCCAGGGCAGGTGAGGGAAAGTGCTGGGACAAGCACATCCATTCACCAGCTGTGTGACCTCGAGTTCATTACTTGCCCTCTCTGTGCCTTGTGGAGATGCCATAGGAGAGGTGGGGGCCACGATTCAGATGTCATGAGTGCTCTCCCCTCTCCCCTCCTGCAGAGAAGAGCATTCCCCTTCGAATCCTCTACGAAAAGTATTGTGACTGCCTGACCGAGTCGAATCTCATCAAAGTGCGGGGCCTCTTCGTCGAGCCAGCTGCCAACAGCTACCTGCTGGCTGAGAGGGACATCTATCTGGAGAATCCAGAAATCAAGATCCGGGTAAGGACTGGCTGGGTCCCCGGACAGGTCCCCACACGTGCATGCACCTCCCTCCCTGCAACCTCAAGATCTCTGATGCCCCAGGTTCCTCAGATCCTAGGTTCATCAAAGAAAAGCATCATGAAGCAGAAAGAATTTGGGACTCACAGCCTCTAGGAATGAATCCTAAAATCCCAGAGTAGTAGGATCATGGCACTTAGGGATCTCAGACTCATGGACCCTTAAAAGCTAAACTACTAATGCTAGATTCCCAGGTCCTGGGGCCCTGGCGGGGCAGGAAGGGATGTGTTGTTAAGGGCACAGACTCTGGAGTCTATTTATTCATCTATAGAATGGGTGTTGTAAGGATTAAATGTGCATCTACAGGAAGCACATAGAACCGTATCCAGCACATTATGAGGGCTCAATAAAAACTGACTATTCTTATCACCAACTTCATGGTCATCATAGTGATTCACTTGGAGGAGTCACAGCCCCAGATCCCCAAACGCTGCAGTTACAAATAAATGGTAAAGAGCAGAGCAGGAGGGAGTGGGCACTGTGTGCCAGACAGTCTGCTAGGAGCTTGCACATATTAGCTCAGTTAATCCTCATGAGAACCCTGCGGTCAGGCATGTCTCTCCTATGAAGAAACCAAGGCTCAGAGAGGGTAGTAACTTTGCCGAGGTCACACAGTGAGAAAGGGGCAGAGATCAGCCTGGCTCCAAAGACTCTGATCTTTCCACCCTAGACCCTAGAACGAGGGAGGCATTTTACACATCCTGTGGGTTGCGTGGAGCCTCACTTCAGCTCCATGAAGGAGGCCTGGGCAGGTGTCATCATCTGTGTTTTCCAGATGAGGCGAGGAATGTTAGCGGCGGAGCTGGGCAGACATTGGGCCAAATTGCAGCAAAGATGGAGATGGCCCAGTTGGGACCCTGCATGCCCTTGAGGGGCTGTGGGCTGCTCTCCCTCCGTGCCGCCCCTGACATCTGCCCCATGCCTCCTCTAGATCCTGGGAGAGCCCAAGCAGAATCGCAAGCTGGTGGCTGAGGTGTCCCTGTGGAACCCGCTCACCGTGCCGCTGTCAGGCTGCACCTTCACCGTGGAGGGGGCGGGCCTGACCGACGAGCAGAAGACCGTGGAAATGTAAGTGCTGGTCCCTCCAGCCTGGGGGCCTGGGAGCAGAGGGCAGATGCTGCGGGGGGAAGGGCGCCCTCCAGCACTGAACCCAGGCCCGTAACCCCCTCTTCATCCTTCCCACACACCCACCCACACACCCGCCTAATATTCCCCCGTGTCTACGCCCAAATACCCACACGTTAGCTGCGTTGTGTGCACATGTGTTCACAAACCTAAACAGGTACACATTCACTAAGCACCCAGCTCGGGACACCCGAGTCCTCACATACACACAGGTGTACATGCGTGCCTGTGTGGTGTACCCTCATGGATACATATTTATATATACGTACACTTACGAGCATACACACTTCTTCTTTTTCACTTTTTCATTGTAATGTAATTTACATGAAGCATACAAGTCACGTATGTACAGCTCAATGCATTTTCATGCATGTGGTCACATGAGCATCCACACTCTTACCCCCAAGCACGCCATCCACTTTCATGTACACACACACAAACACACCAGCCCCTCTACACATAGGAGGGCAGATGGCCCAGACCTTCAGAGAGTGGTGAGCGGGACCCATTTTATTCTGTCGGCACAAAGCTATACATCCATGGAGTTTCTGGGCTAAGATCTCAGTAGTCATGTGTCATCCTGGCCTGTCCCCATCGTGGGGACCAGGCCAGGGCCCTGATCTCACCCTCTTTCTCTCTCTTTCTCCCAGCCCGGACCCCGTGGAGGCGGGGGCGGAAGTCAAGGTGAGGGTGGACCTGCTGCCCCGGAACGCGGGCCGCCACAAGCTGGTGGTGAACTTCGAGAGCGACAGGCTGAAGGCCGTGAAGGGCTTCAGGAACGTCATTATTAACACCTCCTAAGGGCCCCCGTGCCAGCCCCACCTGAGCCAGCTGAGGGCCCCCAACTTGACCCCAATCTTTATCGCAAGCTAATGAGCAAAATTTGCCCCTTCTTGGGCCCCGGACCCCAGGGCAGGGTGGGCTGCCTATGGGCGCTCTTTGGAATTGAATGTACTTCCGGCCCATCTGGTCCCCCTGAGCCTGGCTCCCCACCTCCCTCACCTGTGAGGAATGTTTTGTGCCTCCACAGTAGGAGCCCTGATCTTGGCTGACTGGGCCTGGGGGGTGGGCCGGGGAGGAGGGACTCCCGCCTCCCTTCCCAGCCCAGATGCCATTTGGAAAGCCACTGACCACCCGCCATATTGTTTGATCAATTCCAGAGCCCCTTCCCTGGGAGCAGGTGAGAAAAAGTGTGCCCAGTGACCAGATCAAGGAACTGAGCACCCTAGGGTGTCCTGAACCCCTTCCCCAGATTGTGCCCAGGCCCCAGGGGCTGTTGGCAGAGCCTGAGCAGGTGCAGATCGGGAGGGTCCCAGGAACAGTCCAGACCCAAGCTCCCCCCACATCCCAGCAGCACCGGCCCAATAGTACCCCCGCACCCCGCAATTGTGAGGCACCTACTAAGTGCTTCCTGGGCTCACACGGCCACCAACCCATTTAATTGCCATGGGAAACTGCAGAGTGGGAGCCGCTTTCTCGACGAGGAGACTGCAGCTTGGAGAAGGGAGGTGGCCCGCCCTGCACCGCTGGATATTTGCAAGGCTGCTTAATATGAAGGTGCAGGAATGAAGCCAGGCCTTCTGGCTCTGAGTCCAGGGCCCCGTTCACCACACCAGCCCTGAGCTGACTGTCAGAGAGGCCATTTGGGGCCTGATCAAAAAGGATCCAGTTAGGATGAGGAGGTGGGGAGGAAATTGGAGGGGTTAGAGCCCTGGGTTTGAGCCCCAAGTCTGGCCAGCCACTGCCTTCCCCTCTCTGGGCCTCAGTCTGCTTCTCGGTCACAGAGTGGTGGAACCAGCTCGTCTCCAAGGCCCCTTCAGCTCTGCACTGCTGGTGCCTCATATGACTCAGCCTTGCCAATGACATTGAGTCTTACTCCCTGGCTTCACAGAGCCTTAGGTCACAGGCCAGGATGTTTCGGAGAATGAGACCATGACCATGACCACCTTCCTGCCCCCAGCCCTGTCTGAGTCCCCCACCTGTGCCCAGGCATCTTCCTTCAGAGCCCAGTTGTAGGGGAAAAGAGCCCCGGAGGCCCCTGTCCTACCCATGACCCCACCCACCACAATGCGTAGACTTCACAGGAGCCTTAAGTTGCCTGTGCTGGTCACTCACCAACAAAGCTGGCATCTCAGCCACCCCCTCTTTGAAGAGCCAGGGCCCTGGAACACAGCCCTTGCCCCTGACTAAGCTCGGGGACCCCACAAGTTGCCATCTCTGACTTTACCCCTCGCTCTCTCCGTGTGACTGGGCCTCCCTCAGCCTGGAAGAGGGAAGCGGGGAGAATTCTGTATCTGGAGTGGGGTCAAAGCCTCCAGAGTCCCCGAAATCCCAGAGAGGGATTTGGGGAAAGTCACGCTGATGCACTTAGAACTTTCTGCTTTGCACAGGAAGAAGCACTTGAGCCGAAATATATATGTTCTATATAAATATTGCTCGATTTCTCTATGGTTTTATAAATACTTCTGGGTTCCAAGCAAGCAGTAGATGTGCTTTTGAGCCACAAAGAGCAAGTACTGAAATAAAAGTTTATTTTTCACATTCAAACCAGGTCTGGTCTGTTCGCTGCATGCTTTTGAGGAGGGTGGGTAGGTGAGCTCACTTAACATCTGGACCAGCCACTTCCTGCCTAAGAGCCTTTCCCTAGCCTCAGTGCCTCCCTCAGATCTAAACTTTACTGGCATTCAATGCTCTACAACTGTCCAGCTCCACCTCCAGCCCCTTCTCCAAACAAACCATGTTCAGACCAGAATGAACTGCCTGTATCTCTTCTAACATCCTGTGTACTTGTCAACCTCTTAGCTTGGAGTGCCCCTCTTTTTCCTTACCCAGCTTGTGAACTCCTATTCATCTTATAATGCTTAACACTAAAGTCACCTCTTCTGTGAAGCCTACCCAGATTTCTTCTCAGAACCCTGGAACATGGACAACTCAAACATTTATCACAGTGACTTTTAGTTCCATGTTGATATACCTGTCCCCCTCCCCATCCTGTCTGAAGTCCCCAAGGGCAGAGACCAAGAATCTCTTAAATATACACTAATAAATGCTGGATCAATGTGTTTCAACTCAGCTCACATAAGACCAGTGCTGTACAGTAGAAATATAACGTGAGCCACAAATGCAAGCCATATATGTAATTTAAATTTTCCAGTGGCCATATTAAAAAGAGAAAAAGAAACAGGTAAAATACATTTTAATAATGCATTTTATTTAAACTAATATGTCTGAGATATTGTTATTGCAACACATAATCAACATAAAAATTATGAGTGAGATATTTTACATTCTTAATTTTCATACAAAGTCTTTTTTTTTTAATTTTTATTTATTATTTATTTATTATGTTTATTTTTGGCTGTGTTGGGTCTTCGTTTCTGTGTGAGGGCTTTCTCCAGTTGCGGCGAGTGGGGGCCACTCTTCATCGCGGTGCGCGGGCCTGTCACTATCGCGGTCTCTCTTGTTGCGGAGCAGAGGCTCCAGACGCTCAGGCTCAGTAGTTGTGGCTCACGGGCCCAGCTGCTCCGCGGCATGTGGGATCTTCCCAGACCAGGGCTCGAACCCGTGTCCCCTGCATTGGCAGGCAGATTCTCAACCACTGCGCCACCAGGGAAGCCCCATACAAAGTCTTTTAATGTGGTGTGTATTTTACACTGACAGCCTGTTTCAATTCGAACTAGCTGCCTTTCAAGTGCTCCATGGCTGCAGGTGGCTACTGGCTACTACATTGTGTTACCGAGCAAGGGCTCATGTGCCTGCCACACAGAAAGCCAAACTCTGACATTGGGTGTTTGCAGCAAAGTAAGGTTTTATTTGCAGGGCGCCAAGCAAGGAGAATGGGTAGCTCATGCTCAAAAGACCTGAACTCCCCGATGGCTTTCAGGGGAAAGACAGTGTGAGGGGATATGGTCTGGCTTTCAGGGGAAAGACAGTGTGAGGGGATATGGTCGCAGGATGCGTGATCAGCTTGTGGACCTTCTTCTGATTGGTTGGTGGTGAGGTAACAGGTGATGTTTCAGGAATCTCAACCTTCTGGTTCCAGCCAGTCCGGGGTACGTGCTTGTGGTCAGCATGTAGCCGCTATCCTCCACCTGGGCGGGTGGGGGGGGGTCTTAGTTTCTACAGAACAACTCAAAGATATGCATCAGATCGTTATCTATATCCTTTCAGGAGGAACTGGGAGCCCTGTGACTCTATGGTCCTCATCAGTAACTGCTTGAATCTGCTCTTTGGAACTCAGGGAAGGCCTAGGAGACTAAAGCCTTTTTTTTTCAAATAAGAAACAGGGGACACAGAGGGACTTTTGTACCTGGGAAGTCCCCACAAGGTCCTGCTTGGTTTCAATCCCCTCTTTTCGTTGATACTCTTCAATCCTTAGGGGAACAGGGGTGGGACAAGAAAGTGAATAAAGTTTTGGACAGAGAGAGATGAATCATAAACTCAGCAGGGGAACTCAGTTTCAGGGGACTCAGTTTCAATTGAATGGTTCCAGGTCTAGACTGATTCCAGGAGTGTGGGGATTTGGTCATTCATCTCATTCCCCACCAATGAAGCACTAATCAATGTTTATTGATTGAACAGATGATGGAAGACAGTCTCTGCCTTCAGGGAACCCATGTTGAAACATCTGACATGCATGCAAAAAATAA
Organism: Balaenoptera acutorostrata; assembly: GCF_949987535.1. Taxonomy (NCBI): domain Eukaryota; kingdom Metazoa; phylum Chordata; class Mammalia; order Artiodactyla; family Balaenopteridae; genus Balaenoptera; species Balaenoptera acutorostrata. The sequence continues at coordinate 68,368,074 of NC_080078.1, read as the reverse complement.
GTCAAACTCAAAGCGTGACATCACATTTTCGGGGTGCTAAATCCTTCTGTTCCTTAAAAACTACACCTGGGTCTGGCCTTGATGGCCTGAGCATTTTATCAATTAGTGACCAGCAAGAAAATAGAAAACACTCGGCTATTTCAGGTGGAGAGGGAGTTTACAAGGGAAACTGACTCCAAAAACATCTGAGGTGCTGGAAGAGCAGAGGGAGAAGGAGTGGTACCCAGAAATCGGGAAGCAGCTGCCACCCAGGATGCTCAGGGGCCCAGGAGCCGGTCCCCACCCCCCAGCTGCTGGAGGCACTGTCACTCCAGCTCTGGAACCAACAGAGCTGCCGAATCTACAAATGCTGCTGAAGTCAGCCCTGGTAGGAGCCAGAGGCAGGCTGGCATCCCTCATCCTCCTGCCTTCTCCCCACGGGCAGATCCTCACCAGAAATAGCTGGCGAGGGGCTCTGGCAAATATCATTTTCAGGCTTCCAGCCCCTGAAAAACAGAGACGGCAAGGCAAGGGTTGGGGGGCATGGAGCTGAGTGGCCGATACCTATGGCTGCTCCCTTTGTAAGAACACCCTTCCAATCATCTCCACCTAAGGAACTCAGCTTTCAAAACCCTGCTCCAGAGAGACCTCCTCTGTGAAGCCTTCCTGGACTGCAGCCAACTGCTTCAAGCTCTGTTCCCCTTGGCATATGGTAGAGAGCCCTTTACAACACTCAGGTTAGCCTGGATTAGGACCAGCTGCTGATGTGCCTGGCCCATGCTCTGGAGCACCCCAAGAGCAGAGTCAGGGCACACCTCACACAAGGGGGTCACCAAGTGGACGCGGTACTGCCAACTCTAGCTCCCAGGCCTGACTGCCTCGCCTCCTGAAGAGAGACAGGGCTGCCCCGGCCAGGTCTGCCAATGCTGGACAGATTTGGAGGGCCCTCCTGACCACCCCCTAGGCCTGCCCCACCCCTGAGAGCTCACTAGCCAGGAACCCAGGAAGGAGGAAGGCTTTGCTGGTCACGTGGGCCCATTAGAGACAGGGGAAAAGAGCCTGAGCTCCTTCTCCACAAACCAGAGGCAAGGGTTGAGTCTGGGGCCCTACACAACAGTGCTGGGCCCAGCTCCACGGCAGCTCAGAGCTACTGGGCCCACACCAAAGCTCGGCTCATAGCCCGGGTGTCAGGGGCCTGGATTCTGGAGCCAAACAGACCTGGGATCAAATCCTGGCTCTGCCACGGGTTCACAGTGTGGCTTCAGGCAGGTTCTCAAACTCTCTGTGCCTCTGCTTCCTCATCTGTCTAATGGGGATGATTTGGTGTCTACTTTCATGACTGGTGTGTAAGTTCAATGTAACAGTGCCCATAAAATATTCAGCTGGCTCCTGGCACATTCTAACCACATCAGCCAACTTTCCTCCAGGTCAGCAACATTTATATGCACTGAGTTATTCAGTCCTGAAACAATCCTATCCAGTTTTTCCCCCCATTTTACAGCTGGTAAGGTGCAGAGTGGGGAGACTTGAACCCAGGCAGCCTGCCCTCCCCAGGGCACGGCCTAGCCTAGAGGAGGCCCGATTTCTACTGGAACCCTCCCTTCCCACCAAGTGCTAGGGTGCACGGGGCAGAGGCCTCCACAAAAGCCCTCGTGGAGTGGAGGTCTGATCAGGTCTATCTTTCCACCCCTAAAAGTCCCTCTCCTTTCCAGCTGCTCTCGTTTACCTGGGATGCCTGCCAGCTCCGCCCCTTGGCCTCAAGTCAAACCCAGAATAACAGAACTTTAACAGAGTCCAAGAGGAGAGGCTTAAGTGGGAGGTCCAGGCAGGGGCCTCCTAGAGGCACATGTGCCTTGGGGCCAGGACAAGGTCATCACAAACACTTTCCCAGCCTCCCCACTTCCCTCCCCGACAGGCCTGAGCACACACACAGAGATGCACGCCCACGAGACCGTGAAGCCCTGTGTCTTGTTTCAAGATGCAAAGTCCAAAGGGTTCCATTAAAAGCAGAAGGAATGACAAAAAAGGTGGTGCATACAGCCTTGAGAACACAGGATCTCTAACGACCTGAAATTGAGCAAGAGAAGCAGACATGAAAGACCATGATCCACATAATTCCACTCGGACAAAGTTCATGAACTCATCTGTGTTGTTAGAAGTTGGGGTCGTGTTTGCCATGGCAGGGGAAAGACTGGACAGAAGCACGAGGGGGCTTTTGGGGCACTGAGATGGCTTTGATTTTTTACATCTGGGTGCTAGGTAAACAAGTACATTCAGCCTGTGAAAATGTGTCAAGTTCAAAAAATATAGTACTTGAAGTTTCTAAAATTAAGTCCAAAGTGGGGTGGAGACTTGATCCATAGACCCTGGCCACTGGGAGTAGCAAGTCTCCCATCAGCACCCCCCAAGGTCTGAGAAAGCCAGAGCTAAAAGGCTGGGCTCATAAACATAGTTACCATATGACCCAGCATTTCCATTCCTAAGTATAAACCCAAGAGAACTGAGAACATATGACCACACGAAAAGTTGTATGTAAATGTTCACAGTAGCATTATTCATAATAGCCAAAAAGTGGAAACAAACCAAATGTCCATCAGTCAACAAATGGATAAATAAAATGTGGCATATCCATACAATGGAATATTATTTGGCAAGAAAAAGGAACGATGTACTGATACATGCTCCACCACAGATGGACCTTGAAAACATTATAATCAGTGAAAAGAAGCCAGTCACAAAAGACCACATTTGTATGAGTTCATTTATATGAAATGTCCGGAAGAGGCAAATGTATGGAGATTGAAAGTAGATTAGTGACTGTCTGGGGCTGGGGAGCTGGAGGGATTGGGAGGGGGTGACAGCTAAAAAGCATGGGGTAATGAAAATGTTCTAAAATTGATTGTAATGATAGATGCACAATTTTATACTAAAAGCCATTGAATCGTACACTTTAAAAGGGTAAGTTGCAAGGTATATGTACTATATCTCAATAAAGCTGTTTAAAAATAATTAATAATGAACAAGGGGAAAAAGAAGAAGGCTGAGCCCCAGAATCTGACTTGATCCAGATTCAGGAGGTCTGCCTGGGTGTGCTGGTGACCTTGGGTAAAGCTCTTCCCTTCTCTGGGCCTTAGTTGGCCCTGCTGTCACAGGGGGAGAGGAGAGAGTAGCAGCAGAGGAGTGCTGAAACGCCACTGATGTGGGCATGTTATCCATGACCACATAGGCTCCTGGCCCAGCCTGTGGAGTCTGGGGGTCCCCCAGGGCTAGTAAACCCCTAATCGTTCATGAGATCTTTGCACTCTGGTCACAAGTGCAATGTTCCCTCAACAGCCTTTAAAAATGGGAGAAGAGATGCTTTTCCAAACATTGCTTTCAGCCACTGCTCCATGTCAAGGATACCAGAGGCGCAGTGGAAATCCCAGTTTCTCTCTAGGCCCTTAGTCAGTTCCCAACTCCACGTCAGCTCATTCCAAAGTCATCTGGAGTAAACATACAGAGAGACCAAGGAGAAATGCCAGCCAGACCAGGTGAGACAGGGATCCGCCTTCACTTGGTAAGTGAAGCCCATTTACAGATGGGGAAACAGGCACAGATGGGGCAGGGGCAGGTCCATGGTCCCAGATCCAAGTCTGAACCCAAGGACTTTTCTCTTTCCACTTGTCTCGAGCAAGCCTAAGAGCCTACTATGTGCTCAGCCTGAGGTGCTCTCCAGAAGGGATGAGAGAGGGCCTCCAACCAAGTGTGGGCAGCCCCTCCCCAGGAGTCCTGGGCCTGTGTCCCATCTCCCCTCTCTCTCTTGCTGTGTGACTTTGAGGAAGCCACTTTCCCTCTCCAGGCCTTTGTTGCGCTGGAGCTCCCAATTACTGCCCTGTCGCCCAACCCAGGGTTGTGATTATGATGGGAACAGGTCTTACAAACTGTAAAGGGCTGTAGAGATGGAAGCCAACAGGAACTCCAGCCATGTCTGAGAAAGGCAAGATGAAGGCGAGCGACTGAGGCTCATTTATTTAACCAGGGGCAGCTATGGGGTCAGCAGAGGTGGCTGCTGCCTGAAGGGGAAGGATGAGGTGGCCTGGACCAGGGTGTGGCTGTCTTGGAGTCATCGGAATGGATTTGAGATACACAGAGGAGATTCATTCACTCAACAACATCTTTTTTTGCCCCGACTGTGGGCCAGGTGCTGCGTTAGGCCCTGGGGATACAGTGGTCACCATGGCAGGCCTGTCCTACAGAGCATTCAAGCAGATCACCAGTGTGAAGTGAGATGTGTCAGAAAAAAAGACTAAGGCTCAGGATAATGGGGCCGTCAGCACAATCATAAGAGCAAGGGTGCCAAGCACCCTTTTAAATGCATCACATGCATGAACTTGCTGGGTCTTCACAACACACTGTGAGGCGGGAGCTAGTATTACCTTCTCCACTCTGTGGGCGAGGAAACTGAGGCCCAGAGAGGTTACGTGACGTCCAAGGTCACACAGCTAGAAAACAAGGAAGCTAGGACGCCAACCAGGAAGGCTGGGTTCACAGCAACTGCTCCTAACCTCCTGCTCTGTTGTCATCTGTCTTGTGATGTGGACTTACAAAACAAGAGGGTCTTCTTTGACAAGGAGGTCAGGGAAAGCCTTCTGAGAGGCTGATGTGGAAGCTGAAACCCTAGGGAGGAGGAGCCAGCCCAGGGAAGGGTTGGGGGCAGGTTCGGGGGTGGGGGGTGGGTGCAGAGGCCATTTCCCAGACAGCTGATGCTCTAGGTTCTGGGACCCTCACTTGTGTGGGGCCTTGTTCACACAAAGATCACAGGCAGCTGTGGAGTATTGCAGGCAGGGAGGAGAGCCAGATTGCTATCAGGAAGCATTTCAATGTAAACATTTCTGGGAAATAGCTTGAAAAACGCCCAGAAGAAGGGAATCTGAAACTAGCAAGTCTCCAGCAATTTATGATGATTTCTTTTCACGTTCTTCATAAATAATCACTTTTGTACTCAATTTTATATTTGTAATTTTATCTTATATTCTTTTTATTAAAGATGGTCCCCCCACCCCAAATTAAAACTAAATCCATGATGTGATAACACAGCCTTCTCACTAGAATGGTTAAAATGCAAAGCAAAAGAAAAAAAAATTCGAATTGTTGGTGAAGATATGGAACAATAAGAACTTTCCTACGTGACTGTGAGGGGAATGTAAATAGTTATGACCACTTTGGAAAACTATTTGCCATATCTTCTAAATGTACAATCATTTATCTTTATGAGGCAGCAATTCCACTCATGGATGTTTACCCAACAGAAATGAATCCATATATTCTCTGAAAGACATGTGCAAGAATGTTCCTAGCAGTCTTTTTTTTTTTTTTCTTCATAATATCCCAAAGCTGAAAATAGCCTAAAAGTCCTACACTAGCAGAATGGATATATAAATTGGTATAGTCGTTCAAAGTAACACTACAAGAAAGAATGAGAAAAAAATAAATGACACCTACATGCAACAACTTAGTTGAATCTCATAAGCATGTTAAGGAAAGATGCCAGATGCACGGTACACTGAATGATTTTATTCATATGAAGTTCAACCCCAGGCAAAACTCATCTATGATGTGAGAAGTCAGATAGTGGTTGCCTTTAGGGAATGGTTAGTAACTGGAAAGGGGCACCAGGGAGGCCTCTGGGGTGCTGGTGCTGGGCTGATTGTTGAGCTGGGGGCCGGTTTACATGGGTGTGTTCAATTTGGGTGAATTCATTCAGCCATACGCTTATGACATATGTTTTTCTATATGCATGTTGTACTTTAATGAATGCTTCCCTCTCCAATGGTATAAGTTTCAAGCCCCTTGAAACCTTGACTTGACCTTGAGACCAGAGAAGGGTTTGGAATTTATTACCATGCGGTGGTTCCCACTGGACGGTTGTGAGCAGCAGGTGATATGATCTCCTTGATGCTTTAGGAAGCTCCCTCCAGCCACCCCAGGGAGGGAGTGATAACGCCAGGGTGGCAGAGGGGAGGCTTGGGAGGGGCTGCAGAGATGCCCAGTGAGGGGGGAAGGGCAGAGAATTCTTCCTGGGCGGGACCTCAAAGGCAAGACAGGGGCGGAGGAGGTGGAGGTGGCTGGGGAGGATATTTTGGGCAAAGACAGGGAGACTGAAATAGAACAGGGGCAGCCAGTGTAGGGGGCTGAGGAGGAGAGGGAGGGCTGGTCTCTGATCATTCCAGAATGAGCTTTCTTGCCCCCTGCCCGGCCAGGCTCAAGCTCCAGCCCTGCCCAAGCCTGGTACACCCAGCTCCACATGGAAGCCAAATCTCTGTCAGCCAACTCCCCCTTCATTCCTTCCTAGGCCTGGCCAGCTCTGCTCATGGAAACTCTGAGGGGCCCACAGCCAGCTCTTGGCAGCCACCCAGATGCTCACAGAGCTGACAATTTGTCTCTCCTCAGTCATGACTGGTTTTATTTCCCCTCTTCCCTGTTTTATTGACTCAAACCTTCGTGAGGGCGTCCTTGGGGCAGATTTAAAGCTCGATGATGTTGTATCTTGTATCATTGAGGCACCTGGTGGCCCTGGTGAAGTGGGTAGTACTAACCCATTTTACAGATGAGGAAAGTGAGGTCTGATGAGGTGAAGTGACTTGGGGCCAAGATCACCCACTCAATGAGGGGCAGAGCTAGATTTTAACAATACAAGAACAGTAACAATTGCCGTGTATTAGCACTGAGGGGAGCCAGATGCTGTGCCGAGCACTGTGCAGGCATTTGCCCATTCGGTCCCCACGATGACCCAGGGGAAGAAGCTGCAATTATTATCACCCCTTAACAAAACTGTTTATTGAAGCCTTAAGTACATGTGCAGAAAAGTCCACAAATCATAAACTGAACCCAGCCATGAAACCAGCATCCAGGTTAAAAAATAGAACAATTGACACACTACCAAAAGCACAAGTGATAAAAGAGAAGATTGATAAATTGGACTTTATAAACATTTAAAACTTTTGTGTTTCAAAGGATACCATCCAGAAGTGAAAAGGCAAAACACAGGATGGGGAATATATTTGAAATCATCTATCTGATAAGAGTCTAGTACCCAGAATATATAAAGAACTCTTACAACTCATTAATAAAAAGTCAAATAACCACATTTTAAAATAGGCAAAGGACTTGAAGAGACATTTCTCCAAAAAAGATATACAGATGCTAATAAACAAATGAAAAGATGTTCAACATTATTAGACATTAAGAAATGAAGGTTAAAACCACAAAGAGATGCCACTTCAGAGCAGCCAGCTGGCTATAATCAGTAAACAGATAATAAGTGTAGGCGAGGATGTGGAGAAGTTGGAACACTCATACACTGCTGCTGGAAACATAAAATAGTGCAGCTGCTTTGGAAAGCTGTTTGATGGTTCCTCAAAAGGTTAAACATAGAGTTACCATTTGATTCATCAATTCCATTCCTAGTGGAATTAGAGAAAAAAACCATATGTCCACCCAAAAAGTTGAACGTGAATACTCATAGCAGCATTATTCATAGTAGCTTAAAAGTAGAAACAAACCCCCCCTCGCAAAGTTGAAATAACCTAAATGTCCACCAACTCATGAGTGGGTAAATAAAATGTGGTATATTCATACAATAGGAATATTATCCAGCAATAAAAAGGAATAGAGTACTGATACATGCTACAACATGTGAAACCTGAAAACACTATCTTAAATGAAAAGACCATATATTCTATGATTCCATTCTATATGACACGTCCAGAATAGACAAATAGACAGAAAATAGATGAGTGGTTGCCTAGAGTCAGGGGATGGGGAGGGGTGGGGTCAAGAGGATAGGGAGTGACTGCTAATGAGTATTTTCTCCTGGGGATGATGAAAATTGTTATAAAATTATATTATGATGTTGGTTGCACAACTCAAATATACTTAAAACTACTGACTTGTACACTTTAAACAGATGAACTTTATGGTATGTAAATTATATCTCAATAAAGCTGTTTAAAAATAAAAAGATACTCCATGCCTTTTTTCATGCAATACCTGGATTGCCCCTACCTTCTCCTTGCTATCTGAATGCCCCCAAAATAGCTGATTGCTAAGGCCCAACTCAAATGTCATCACAAAGATTTCCTTAATCCATTCCCATCAGAAGTAATTTCTCCGTCCTCTGAATTGCCACATTAACTCACATCATTCACTCAGAGATAATTTACAAGGCACCCATCATGTGTCTGGCACTTATTACATTTCACATGATTATTTAAGACCTCATTTCATCTCTGCTACTACACTGTAACCTTTTGGAGGGAGGAGATTGTATCTTGTTCCCTTCTGTGTACTCAGAACCCGCCAAGTGACTGGCACACAAAAGGCATTCAAGGAAGGTATGTGGATTTCATTCTACATTTCCTTTTTCTCATATCAGCTTCCTCCCAGGACACAGCTTCGCAATGGCAGGTTCCAGGCCTGATGCATCATTGTATCCCCCATAGAAATTGCCTAGCACTTAGTAGGTTTTTTTGTTGAGTAAACACAAAATGATTAAATGATGAATGTGGCTTTAATTTCCATCGTAACTGTCGGCCAAAGTTTTTGAAAGGAGGTGAGACTTACCTCCAGGTGTGGAGGATGGGTAGGGATAAGTGAGGATTTGCAATCCAGATAGGGAACAGCAAGAAGGAAGGAGCACGATCTTTCAAATATCTGCATGGTACAGGAAACCATAAATGGTGCCTAGAAGAATTAAAAGAGAACCAAACAGAACTTCTAGAAATGAAAACTGTTAATAACTGAAACTTAATACTCAATGATTGAGCTTGACAGCAGATTAGACAGAACTGAAGAGAGAATTAGTGAAGCAGAAGATAAATGATCCAGAATATAGCACAGAGAAATAGATAGATGTAAAACATGAAAGAGAATTGGGAAGGCATTGAAGACAGGGTGAGAAAGTCTAAAATACGTTTATTAAGAGTTTCAGAAGGATGTAAGAGAGAAAAAGAGGCAGACACAATAACTGAAGAGATAATGACTGAGAACTTTCCAAAACTGATGAGAGCTAATAATCCACAAATTCAAGAATCCCAACAAACCCCAAGCTAAATAATAAGAATAAATCCATGTCTAAATACATAATAGTAAAGCTGAAGAACATCAAAGACAAAGAGAAAAATCTAAGGAGCATCTAGAGAATAAAATAAATTACTTTCAAAAGAGTGACAGGTTATGCTGACTTCTAAATAGCAACAATGGAAGCCAGGTAATGGTGAAATGTTATCTTTGATGGGCCAAAAGAAAATAGCTACCCAAATAAAATTCTATACCCACCAAAATGTACTTCAAGAACAAAGTTTAAATAAAGACATTTTCAGACAAACAAAATCAGAACTTTCTACTCATAGAACCTCATTAAAGAAAATTCTAAAGGATATACTTTGTGTAAAAGGAATATTAACCCTGATGGAAGGCTTGAGATAAAAGTAGAAATGAAGAGCAAAGAAACTGATAAATACATCTGCAGGTCTATTTGAACATTAACTATATATAAACAATAATATTAATGTCTGGTAGAATTTCTTTCTCTCTTTAGTATTTGATAGAATTATAATACATGAAAACTATGGCATATATGTCAAAGTAGCATTGCAGTGGCTGGGAAAAGATAAAAGGTACTGATTATATAAATTTAAATATTCATGTTGTAATTTCAAGGACAACATTTAAAAAATAGAAAAAATGTATAATCTCCAAGCTGGTGGAGAAGGGAAATAGAATTAAAAAATAATCAATTCAGAATAGCCAAAAAGAATAGAAAAATAACATAGAAAGGGTGAGATGAAGAGAAAACACAAAATAAGCGAGTGGATATACACCCATATACATCAATAATTATATAAAATATCAAAAGACTAAATGCTCCAGTTAAAATATAAAGATCATTGTATAGCTTGGATTTGAAAAATCCAACTATATGTGGTTTACAAGCAGCATACAGGAAACATAAGGATATATAAAGATTGAGAGTAAAAGGATGTAATAAAATATAACTTACAAAAGAATGGTGGTGTGACTATATTATCATAAAATAAAAGAGACTTTATCATTAAAAGTATTACTAGAGATAAGAAGGCTGCTGTATAATGGTAAATGCTTTAATTTATAAGAATATATAACTATTTTAATTTTATATACACCTAATGACATAGTTTCAAAACATACAAAACAAAAATTGATAGAATGATAATTCAATACATCTCTCTCAGTATTTGACAGAATATGGAGACAAGTCAGTATGGATACAAAAGATGTATTTATCAGATAGGGATAGGTTATGCCTCAGTAACAAAAAAATCCGAAGTCTCAGTGGCTTGGTACAACAAAGGTTTATTTGTCAGTCACACAAAGTCCAGTGGAGTCAGGCAGTTCTCAGGACAGTTCTCCTCCAAGGAGCGACCCAGAGATCCAGTCTGCTCTCATCACATGCCTCTGCCATCTCACTCTGTGGTTGCCACAGATGCTTCTAAAGAAGAGAAAGTGTGGAGGAAGCACACTGGCTCTTAATTGCCTTGGTCCAGAAATTACACATATCATTTTCATTCACATCTCTTTAGCTAGAACTGGTCACATGTTCTCTCCCATCTCTAAGTATACTGAGAAGTGTAGTCTGCCTATGTCTCCAGAAGAGAGGAAAACCAGGCAGGAGTGAGAATCTATAGTCTCTACTCAGAGGATTTGAACAAAACAGTGAAAAAACTTGACCTAATAGAAATATATAGATAACTCTGTGTCCAACACCTTATCTTCAGACACATAAGACAATTTACAAAATTTGACTATAACCTGGGCTATAAAGCCAGTCTCACCAAATTTCAAAGAACCAAAATCATATAGAGCATATTAGCTAACCAGCTATTTCTTATAACTAAGGTATAAATCAATAATAAGAGATAATTAGAAATTTCCATATGCTAGGAAAATTTTAAATACACTTCTAAATAACCTATGGGTTAAAGAAGAACTGATAAAGGAAGACAGAAAATATTTTGAATGAACTGATAGCAAATTAATTCATATAAAGATTTGTGAGTGTAGGTAAATCAGTACATAGAGGGAAATTTATAGTCTTAGATACATATGTCAGAGAAGAAAAGAAGCTGAAAATTGATAAAATAAACATCGACTCCAAGAAGTTGTAAAAAGAATGTCAAGGCATGGGACTTCCCTGGTGGTGCAATGGTTGGGAATCTGCCTGCCGATGCAGGGGACACGGGTTCGATCCCTGGTCCGGGAAGATCCCACATGCCACGGAGCAACTAAGCCCATGTGCCACAACTACTAAGCCTGCGCTCTAGAGCCCACGAGCCACAACTACTGAAGCCCCCACGGCTAGAGCCCGTGCTCCACAACGGGCAAAGCCACCATAATGAGAAGCCCACGAGCTGCAATGAAGAGTAGCCCCCCGCTTGCTGCAACTAGAGAAAAGCCTGCGCGCAGCAATGAAGACGGAACGCAGCCAAAAAAAAAAAAAAAAGGAATGTCAAGACAAATCCAATAAAAGTAGGAAGAAGTAAATAATAAAGGCATGAACAGAAAATAATAAAATAAGAAAGCAAAGATTAAAACAGAGCCAAAAGACGGTTCTTTGAAAAGGTAGTAAAATTGATAGACCCCTGAAGGAAATTGGTCTAGAGAAAAACAGAACTGGCACCAAAAAAACAATATTAGGAATAAAAAGTGGGACATCACTACAGAGGCTGCCAGCATTAAAGAAAAAAGAGGGTATTCTGAACAACTTTAGTCAATACATTTGAAAGTTTAAACCTGGAAAGGTGTAATATACCAATTTTGACTCAAGACAAAATAGAAAACCTAGAGAATCCTCTAATAATTAAGAACACTGAAAATCCCTTTCATTAAGAAAACTTTAAGTCTAGATGGTTTCACTGGCCAGTTCTATCCAACATTCAAAGAAGAAACAATTTTAATCTTCCAGAGAATAGAAAAACAGTAAATAATCCCCAATTCATTTTATGAAATTAACATAACCTGCCTACCAAAAACAGCAAAAGGATACAGCAAGAAAAGAAAGTTACGGGCCAATTTTACTCGTAAATATAAATGAAAAATCCTTAATAAAGTGTTAGCCACAAAAATCACTATATAAAAGGATACCACAAAAGTGGGCTAATCCCAGGAACACAAGGTTGATTTAACAATAGAAAATCTATTCATACAATTCAGCACATAAACTGATAAAAGGACAAAAACTACACGCAGAGAACCATGTGATAAAAAATTAATATTTAGTCATGATTTTAAAACCAAAAAAATGATAATCTACAACATTAGGAACAGAAGGGAATTGACATAATTTGATAAAGATTATGTCTGTGGCTACCATAATTAATGGTAAAATATTGCAAGCTTTTCCTTTTGAGATCAGGACGTCAAGGATGCCCACTGCACCCATTTTATTCAGCATTTTACTGGCAGTCTTATCCAATGCAGTGAGGCGAGAAAAAGAAATAAAAGATGTAAGATTTGGAAAAGAAATAAAAGTCATCTTTCAAAGGTGCTATAATTAGTATGTATAGAGGAACCCCAAATGATCTACAACTATGTTATCTAAATTAACAAGAAAATTTACCATTTTTACTGGATTCAAAATAAACATATTAAAAATATGTTTCCATATAATCACCCACTGAATTATTGAAAAAAGGTACTGGGGGGAAAGATTTGCACTTGGGGGACAAGAAGGTCTTCTGAACGTTCAGAGATAAACCTGTCAGAACAGGTTACCCTGTGTGTGAGTGAGCTTCCCGTCACTGGAAGGGTTCAAGCAGGGACAGGATGGGCTGCGGCCAGGAGTGCTGGAGAAAGAAACTGGGCTCAGAGCGAGAGGCTGGTTCTCCACAGGCTGGACCTCAGCTCTTCCCACACTTGTCCCTGGGAGGCAGCCTCTCTCCTTTCTTCTGGTTCCTCTCAGAATCAACTTAATCCTTCTGGTAAAGTGGGTAAAATAAACCAGGATTTACGGCTCCAGAACATGTTGTAACAATCCCTAATCTTATCGCTTCCCACCTCCCTCTCCTAGGCTTTCCTTTCAGAGAAAACCCACAACGGCATTTCTCTTGCCCTGCCTCCTGCCCCCGCTCCCACCCCACCACACTTATCTACCAAGTTCAAGTTCTGCGGCAAACGGAACAGCTCCCCCGAGGGCTGTAGGTGCCGGCCTAGGGGCTTCTCCACAAGCACAAACTTGAGTGGGTTCCCCCTGTTCAAAGCCTTCAAAGTCTCCCCGCTGCCTAGAGTCATGTTTTTTTTCCAACACCACAGACCCCTTTGATAAAAGCAAATCTTTCCTTGCAAATAGCACCCCACTGAGTATTTACTCGGTGCCCAGCACCATGCTAAGGCTTTACGGGCTTGATTCATGGAATCCCCCATGAGTCCCCATGAGGTAGGACCTATTATTAGCTCCCCAGGTCACTAAGTGGGGACTTGGGACTGGGACTTTCTCAGTTCAGGCCACACACTCTGAAACACCATGCCATGTGGTTTGGTTTGGTTTGGTTTTTGTAACTGTTTTTCAAGTGAAATTTAACATAGTCCCTTAAAGGCACAACACAAAGGCACAACACAGAACCGTAGAGCTGCTTTCACTGGAGCAGGGATGGAGGGCCTGGACTTCTCAGCTTTGCCACCTTATCCCCCAAAGCAGCTCCCCCATACCACTCAGCCACCAAATCCATAATCCTCACCAGAGGGGCCCAGGAGGTAGAGCACATAAGCATGCAGACCTGGGTCAGTCCTGTGCTCTCTAGCTACCTGACCTTGAGCCTTGGTTTTCTCACCTGCAAAATGGGGCTAATAGGCCTTCCTACTTTCGCAGGGTTATTGTGAGGATTAAACGAGATGGTGAATGTAAGGGCTCATCATCCAGAAGGTGCTGCATACATGTTGTCTGCGATTATTGGTGGTCTCTGGGGATTGGGGTAGCCCCTCAGCACCTCCCTCTGGACTCTCAACACGGCAAACCAGGGGCCATGAGCTCTGGAAGATGCTGCAACCCAGGTTCACGTCACCTGTTGAAAACTCATCCTCTGGTCATAGCACTTTCCCGGGCCCACTGTGCCTTTATCTGATTGGTCGCTGTCTGTCTCCCCCCAAGACTCTAAGTGCCATGAGGACAGGGATTGTATCTGGTTTTGCTAGCTGCATCCATAGTGCCTATCACCAGGGGGTGCTTAAGAAACACCTGTTGAATTAAAAGAAAATTAAAGTCCTTGGGAAGATGATAAAACTATAACTCTGAAACATAATTTGTTAGAATCACAGAACTCCAGGGCTCAAAGGGGGCTCAGAAACCAGCCAGCCAATTTCCTCAGAGGAAACTGAAACCCAGAGACAGAGAAGGACTTCCTGGGATGCAGAGTGAGTGAGAACAGGACAAGAAGCCAGGCCTCTGTGTGACCCCCTCACCTGCCATTTCCCATCTGTCATAAGCCCCACTTACCTTTATGCTTTTGTTGTCATATATTTTGCTTTCTTGTATGTTACAAAACTCTAAGTACATTATTATTTTTGTTTAAACAATTATCTTTTTTTTAAGATTTTCTTTTTGATGTGGACCATTTTTAAAGACTTTATTGAAATTGTTACAATATTGCTTCTGTTTTATGTTTTGGTTTTTTGGCTGCAAGGCATGTGGGATCTTAGCTCCCTGACCAGGGATTGAACCCACACCCATGCATTGGAAGGCAAAGTCTTAACCACTGGACCACCAGGGAAGTCCCTCAATTATCTTTTAAAGACATTTAAATTATAAGAAATAAATTATATACTTCCCCATGGAGTTATTTTCAGTGCTCTCCATTCCTTTATGTAGATGCAGATTTCTATCTTGGTATCATTCTTCTTCAGTCTGAAAAACTTCCTTTACCATTTCTTATTGTTCAGGTCTACTGGTGATGAATTATTTCAGCTTTTGTTGCTTTGAAAACATTTTTCTTTCATCTTCATTTTTTTCTCTCTTTTTAAAAATCAAAGTAAAATTGACTTACAATATTAGTTTCAGGGGTACAATATAGTGATTCAATATTTTTATACATTACAAAGTGATCACGAGAAGTCTAGTTAACATCTGTCACCATACAAAGTTATTCCAATATTATTGGCTATATTCCCTATGCTAAACATTACATCCCATGACTTATTTATTTTATAATTGGAAGTTTATACCTCTTAATCTCCCTCACCTATTTCATTCCACACTATCCCCTCTGGCAACCACCAGTTTGACCTCTGTATCTATGAGTCTGTTTCTGTTTTGTTATGTTTCTTCAGTTTGTTTTTTAGATTCCATGTATAATGAAATCATATGGTATTTGTCTTTCTCTGACTTATTTCACTTAGCATAATACCCTCTAGGTCCACCCATGTTGTCACAAATGGCAAGATTTCATTCTTTTTTATAGCTGAGTAATATTCCATTGTGTATATACACCACATCTTCTTTATCCATTCATCTGTTGATGGGCACTTAGGTTGCTTCCATAGCTTGGCTATTGTAAATAATGCTGCAATGAACATAGGGGCACATGTTCCTTTTAGAATTAGTGTTTTTGTTTTCTTCAGAAAAATACCCAAAAGTGGAACTGCTGGATCATATGGCAGTTCTATTTTTAATTTTTTGAAGACTCTCCATACTGTTTTCCATAGTAGCTGTACCAATTTACATTCCCACCAACAGTGCACGAGGGTTCCCTTTTTCTCCACATCCTCACCAGTACTTGTTATTTCTTGTATTTTTGCTGATAGCCATTCTGACAGGTGTGAGGTAATATCTCATCATGGTTTGATTTGCATTTTCCTGATGATTAGTGATGTTGAGCATCTTTTCATGTGTCTGTTGGCCATTTGTGTGTCTTCTTTGGAAAAAAAGGTCTATTTTCCCCCTCTGCCCATTTAAAAAAAAATAGGGTATTTTTTTGATATGAGTTATATATTTTGCGTATTAACCTCTTTTCGCCAAATTGTTCACACACACCTTCTCCCACTCAGGTTTTTGAAAAATTTCCTCTTTGATTTTTTAAAAAATCCATTGCTTGTTTAGTAGCATACTGTTTAGCCTCCATGTGTTTGTGTTTTATGCAGTTTTCTTTTTCCTTGTATTTTATTTCTCATCTCATACCATCATGGTCAACAAAGATGCTTGATATGATTTCAATCTTCTTAAATTTATTGAGACTTGTTTTGTGGTCCAGCATGTGATCTATCCTGAAGAATGTTCTATGTGCACTTGAAAAGAATGTGTACTTTGCTGCTTTTGGATAAAATGTTCTATAAGAGGGCTTCCCTGGTGGCGCAGTGGTTGGGAGTCTGCCTGCCAATGCAGGGGACACGGGTTTGGGCCCTGGTCTGGGAGGATCCCACATGCCGTGGAGCAACTGAGCCCGTGAGCCACAACTACTGAGCCTGCGCATCTGGAGCCTGTGCTCCGCAACAGGAGGGACCGTGGCGGTGAGAGGCCCGCACACCGTGATGGGGAGTGGCCCCCGCCTGCCACAGCTGGAGAAAGCCCTCGCACAGAAACGAAGACCTAACACAGCCAAAAATAAATTAAAAAAAAAATGTTCTATAAGTTATCTACTAAGTTAATCTGGTCTAATGTGTTGGTCAAGGCCAGGGTTTTCTTACTGATTTTCTATCTGGGTGATCTGTCCATTGATGTAAGTGGGGTGTTAAAGTCCCCTACTATTATTGTGTTACTATAAATTTCTCCCTTTATAGTTACTATTTGCCATATGTATTTAGGTGCTCCTCTGTTGGATGAATATATATTTTAAATTGTTATATCTTTCTGTTGGATTGATCCCTTTATCATTATGTAATGTCCTTCCTTGTCTCTTGTTACAGTCTTTGTTCCTTGTTTCTTGTTACAGTCTTTGTTTTGAAGTCTATTTTATCTAATCATTGCTACCCCAGCTTTCTTTTAGTTTCCAATTGAATGGAATTCATTTTACCATCCCCTCACTTTCAGTCTGTGTGTGTCTTTAGATTTAAAGTGAGTCTTTGTAGGCAGCATATACATGGGTCATGTTTTTTTATCCATTCAGCCACTCTGTCTTTCATAGAGCATTTAGTCCATTTACATTTAATTATTGATAGGTATGTACTTATTGCCATTTTGTTTATTGTTTTATGGTTGTTTTTGTAGTTCCTTTTTGTTCCTTTTTTCTTCTTTTATTGTCTTCCCTTGTGATTTGATGACTATCTTTAGTGTTGTGTTTGAATTCCTTTCTCTTTTTTTGGTGTGTGTATTATAGATTTTTGGTTTGTGGTTACCATGAGATTCATAGATAACTATGTAAATATGATTATTTTAAGTTGATGATCTCTTAAGTTCAACACATTCTAACAACCAAGCATTTTTATTCCTCCTATCCATATTTAATGTTTTTGACATCATATTTTACATCTTTATGTTTTGTTTATCCCTTATTGTGGATATAGATGATTTTACTACTTTTAACTTTTAACCTTCCTGTTAGCTTTATAAGTGATTGATTTACTACCTTTACTATATGTTTGCCTTTACCAATAAGATTTTTCCTTTTATAATTTTCATATATCTAGTTCTGGGGCTTCCCTGGTGGCGCAGTGGTTGAGAATCTGCCTGCTAATGCAGGGGACACGGGTTCGAGCCCTGGTCTGGGAAGATCCCACATGCCACGGAGCAGCTGGGCCCGTGAGCCACAATTGCTGAGCCTGCGCGTCTGGAGCCTGTGCCCCGCGACGGGAGGGGCCGCGATAGAGAAAGGCCCGCGCACCGCGATGAAGAGCGGTCCCCGCACCGCGATGAAGAGTGGCCCCCGCTTGCCGCAACTGGAGAAAGCCCTCGCACGAACCGAAGACCCAACACAGCCAAAAATAAATAAATAAATAAATAAAAGCAAGTAAAACTTTAAAAAAAAAAAAAAAAAAATTTTCATATATCTAGTTGTAATCTTTTCTGCTTAGAGAAGTCCCTTTAACGTTTCTTGTAAAGCTAGTGCTGAACTATTTTAGCTTTTGCTTAACTGTGAAACTTTTTAAAAATATTTATTTATTTTCTTTATTTTTTGGCTGCGTCAGGTCTTAGTTGCAGCACGCAGGATCTTCGTTGAGGCATGCGGGATCTTTCATTTTGGCATGCAGTCTCTTCGTTGCGGCGCTCAGGCTTCTAATTGCGGTGCACGGGCTTCTCTCTAGTTGTGGTGTGTGGTTTTCTCTCTCTAGTTGTGGCATGCAGGCTCCAGGGCACATGGGCTCTGTAGTTGTAGCGCATGGGCTCCAGAATGTGGGCTCTGTAGTTTGCGACACGTGGGCTCTCTCATTGAGGTGCGCGAGCTCAACAGTTGTGGTGCGAGGGCTTAGTTGCCCTGTGACATGTGTGATCTTAGTTCCCCGACCAAGGATTGAACCCATGTCCCCTGCATTGGAAGGCATATTCTTTACCACTGGACCACCAGGGAAGTCCCTGTGAAACTCCTGATCTCTTCTTTCAAATCTAAATAATAGTCTTGCTGGGTAGAGTATTCTTGGTTGTAGGTTTTTTCCTTTCATCACTTTAAATATATCATGCTATTCCCTTTTGACCTGCAAAGTTTCTGCTGAAAAGTCAGCTGATAGTCTAATGGGAGTTCCCTTCTATGTAACTGGTTGCTTTTCTCTTGCTGCTTTTAAGATTCTTTTTTTTTTTTTTTTTTTTGCCAGTTTAATTATAATGTGTCTTGGTGTGGACCTTTTTGGGTTCATCTAGTTGGGACTTTCTGTGCTTCCTGGACCTAGATGTCTGTTACCTTTCCTAGGTTAAAAAATTTTTCAGCTATTATCTCTTCAAACAGCAACCCCCCTTCTCTTTCTGGGTCCCCTGTAACGGAAATGTTAATATGCTTGACGTTGACCCAGAGGTCTCTTAAACTATCTTCATTGTTTTAAATTATTCTTTTCTTTGTTCTGTTCAGCTTGGGTAATTTCACTGTGTCTTCCAGTTCGCTGCTCTGTTTCTCTGTATCATCTAATCTACTGTTGCTTCCTTCTAGTGTATTTTTAAATTTCAGTTATTGTATTCTTCAGCCCTATTTAGTTCTTTATATTTTCGCACTCTTCATTAATCTTCTCACATGTTCATTCATTCTTCTGAGTTTGTTGAGTGTTGTTATGATCATTACTTTGAACTCTTTAGGGCGTAGACTGATTATCTCCACTCCACTTAGTTCTTCTGGAGTTTTGTCTTGTTCCTTCGTCTGGAACATATTCCTATGTCTTCTCATTTTGCCTAACTGTGTTTATTTCTGTATATTAGATAGGTTGGTTATGTTTCCTTATCTTGAAGAAGCGGCCTTATGTAGGAGATGTCCTATGGGGCCCAGCATCACACTCCCCTCTGGTCACGAGAGCTGTATGCTCTAGGGGTGTCCCCTATGTGGGCGGCATGGGCCCTTTTGTTGTAACAGGGCCTACTAGTATGGGTGTGCTAGTAGGTGGGTGCTGTGCCCTGGTCTGGTTGGCTGCCAGGCCTTGCCTTGTGCAGTGGCTGCTGGTCCACTGGTGGGCAGGGTTGGGTCCTGGGGCAGCTGACTGCTTGGTTTGGGGGGTCCTGGGACTGGTGCTGGCCTGTTGGCGGGTGGGTAAAACCCTGGCACTAATGGGTTAGAGAGAAGATTGCAAAGTGATGCTTGCCACCACCAGTGTCCTCGTGGTAGAACAAGCTCCCCCAGATGGCTGCCTCCAGTGTCTGTGTCCCCAAGGCGAATCCCAATTGCCTCCTGCCTTTCCAGGAGGCTCTCTAAAGTCAGCATGAGGGTCTGATCCAGGCTCCTTTCAAATTACTGCCTCTGCACTGTGACCTGGAACATGTCAGATTTTGTGAGCGCCATTTAAGAGCGAACTATTTCCCAAAGTTCTCCAGCTCTCCTGTATGCAAGCCTGCTGGCCTTCAAAGTCAATGTTCTAGGGCTTATCTTCTCGGTGCAGGACCCCTAGGCTGGGTAGCCTGATATGGGGCTCAGATCTCTCGCTCCTTGGGAAGAACCTCTGCAATTGTGATCATGCTCTCAACTGTGGGTCACCTACCTGGGTATGTGGGTCCTGGCTTTACTGTATCTTCACCCCTCCTAACCATCTTGTTGTAGTTCTTTATGTTGTTAGTTGTGGAAAATCTTTTCTGCTAGCCTTCAAGTTGTTCTCATAGATAGTTGCTCTCTAAACAGTTATAATTTTGGCATGCCTGTGGGAGGAGGTGAGTTCAGGGTCTTCCTACTCTGCCATCTTGGCCACACCCCCACCCATTTTTTAAGGACATTTTTGCTAAATACAGAATTCTACATTTTTCCCCCCCTTTCAACACTTTAAAGGTGTCATGCCATTCCTTTCTGGTTTGCATAGTTTATGATGAGAAGTCTGCTGCTACTCTGATCTTTGTTCCTTGGTATATGTTTCTTCTTATTCATTACCAGTGGTTTAGCAATTTCACTATGATGTGTCTTAGGATGTAAGTTTTTTTCATGTTTGTTCTTCTTGAGGACTACTGAGTTCCTTGGACCTATGCCCCTTTATCATTTTTATCATATTTGGGGAATGGCCATTATTTCTTCAAATATGTTTTCTGTCTCTTTCTTTCCTCTCCTTCTGGTATGTATTTTTGACTGTTGGTATTGTTTCACAGGCTACTCTTTTCATTCCTTTTCCAGTATTTTCTCTTTGTGCTTCATTTTGAATAATATCTATTTCCGTGCCTTTAATTTCACTGATCTTTTCTTCTGCAGGGTCTAATTTCTTCTGCTGTTAATCCCATTCAGTTTATTTTAATTTCAGATAATCTATGCATCATCTCCAAAAATTTGATTTGGATTTTTAAAAAATACATTCTATGTCTTTCCTCATTATGTTCATGTTTTCCTTTATATATCCTTGAGTATTTATAATGTTAATAATATGTTTAAAATCTCTGGCAGCTAATTCTATCATCTGTGTCATTTTGGATCTGTTGAATTATTTTTCTCCTGGTTCTGATCATATTTTTCTGCTACTTTGGTGATTTTTTTTGTGCCAAACATAATAAACTTTACATTGTTGAGTGCTGTTGTATTTCTTTAAACAGTGCTGGACTTTGTTCTGCCAAGCAGTTACTTGTAGATCAGTTTGAGGATTAATACTGAGCTTGTTTTATGGCAGGCTAAAAGCAACCTTTACTCTAGGACTACTTTAGCCCCACCACAAAGGCATGACCTTTTCAGGATTCTATCCAACACTGTGTATTACAATGTCTCTTCTCTGGCTAGCAGAAACTTCAACTATTCCCAGATCTCTGTGAGCCCTGGGAATTACTTGGCCCTGGGAATTACTGCTTTCTGTTTTTTCTTTCTCTGGTGGCATGGAGTTTCATCCCACACATGTCCTGATCAGAACTTACCTAAGGGCAAAGGGAGCCCTCTGCAGATCTTCTGAGCTCTGCCTCTATGAAGCTACCTTCTCTCTGTTATTTCTCCATGTAAATTTTAGCTGCCTCAGCTTTCCTGAACTATGACCCCTGTCTCCCAGTTCAGTGATACAGTGGGCGTCTGGTTCCCCACCTCTGTGAAGACTGGAAAAATTCTAAATGAGTAAGATGGGCAATCCACCTCTTCCTGTCTGTTTTCCTTCTCTCAGGGAGTCACAGCCCTGAGATGTCCCAATGCTTCCTGATGTCCAATGTCTGAAAACGTTTGTCTCATATATTTTGTCTGCTTTTCTAGTTGTTTATGGCGGAAGGCAATTCCCACAGCACTTAATCCTTCATGGGTGGAACTGAAAATCTCTATCCTAGTTGTTTTCACCATTGGTTTACACTTTAAAATATCATTTAACTAATAGGTGGTGACTTCATTAAAAGTTGTTAGAGACAGTTTAAGAAAATTGTGTTGGGAGTTAGTTCATGAATATTTTTGAGTTTCACAATTCTACCAGGAAGTTAGGCTCTGTCAAGATTTTATGAAAAGTTGAACTAGGAAAAGATCTTCAAGGTTAACTTGAATTGATCAAGACACAACCCATTACTTAACCTTTAAATTCACTTTTTAAAGTGTTCAAGATTTTGACAAGGGTGCCAAGACCACTCAAGGGGAAAAAATAATCTTGTCAACAAATGGTACTGGGTGAGATAACTGAATATCCATAAGCAAGAATGAAGTTGAACTCTTACCTCACACCGTACACAAAAACTAACTAAAAAATGCACCAATGACCTAAATATAAGAGCTAAAAGTGTAAAATCCTAGAAGAAAACATAGGAGTAAACTTTCATGACCTTGGGTCTGCAGTGTTTACTTAAATATAACACCAAAAGTACAAACAGCACAAGAAAAAATAGATCACAGACTTCATCAAAATTTACAACTTATATACATCAAAGGACACTATCAAGAGAGTGAAAAGACACCTACAAGATAGGAGAAAATATCTGCAAACCATATATCTGATAACAGTCTAGTATCCAAAATATATAAAGAACTCTTACTACTCAACAAGAGACAACCCAATTCAAAAATGGGCAAAGGACCTGAATAGACATTTCTCCAAAGATATACAAAGAATATTAAGCACATGAAAAGAAGCACAATGTCATTAGTCATTAGGAAAATGCAAATCAAACCCACAATGAGAGCACTTCATACCCACTAGGATAGCTATTGTTATGGGTTGAATTGTGTCCCCTCCCCTGCAAAATATGTTGAAGTACTAACTCCTGGTATCTGAGACTTTGACCTTATTGGGAAATAAGGACTTTATAGATGTAATCAAGTTAAGATGAGGTGATTAAGGTGGGCCTCAATCTAATATGACTGGTTTACTTATAAAAGGGGGAAATTTGGACAAAGGCACAGAGGGAAGATAGTCATGTGAAGATGGAGTCAGAGATTAGAGTCATGCTACCACAAGCCAAGGAATGCCTGGGGCTACCAGAAACTGGAGCAGGCAAGGAAGGATCCTCCCGTAGTGACTTGGAGGGAGCATGGCCCTGTGAACACCTTGATTTTGGATTTCTAGCCTCCAGAACTGTGAGACAATGAATTTGCTGTTTTAAGCTACCCAGTTTGTGGTACTTTCTTATGGAGCCCTAGGACACCAACACAGCTATAATTTTAGAAATGGAAAATAACAAGTGTTGGCAAATGTGATGGTTAATTTTATGTGGCTGGGCCACGGTGCCCATATATTTGGTGTGGTGTTTTTAGGATGAGATTAACATTTAAATGGATGGACTTTTGAGAAAATCAGATTACCTTCCACAATGTGGGTAACCCATCAAAGGTCTTAATAAAACAAAGACTGACATCTCCCCTTGAGCAAGAAGGAATTATGCCAGCAGACTGTCTTTGGACTCAAACTGCACCTCTTTCTTGGGTCTCCAGGTGCTGGCCTACCCTGCAGATTTTGGACTTACTAAGCCTCCACAACTGTGTGAGCAAATTCCTTAAAATAAATCCCTATCTATCTATCTACCTACCTACCTACCTACCTACATATATCAATATCCTATTGATTCTATTTCTCTGGAAAACCCTAACACAGCAAGGATAAGGATGTGGAGAAATTGGAACCCTCATCCATTGCTGATGGAAATGTAAATGGTGCAGCCATTGTGGAAAATCATTTGGTGGTTCCTCAATTAGTTAAACACAGAGTTATCATATGACCCAGGATTTCCACTCCAAGGTATGTATCTAAAAGAACTGAAAACAGGTGTTCAAACAAAAATTTGTACAAGAATATTCATAGCAACACTATTGACAATAGAAGATAAAAAAACTCAAATGTCCATAAACTGACTGATAAATATTGATGGATAGCCATACAATGGAATACTGTTCAACCATTAAAAAAATAAAATTCTGATAAATGCTATAACATGAATGAATGTTGAAAACACTGTGGTGAATGGACAAAGCCAGACGCAAAGATCACATGTTGTAAAATTCCATTTATATTAAATATCGAGAATAGGCAATTTCATAAAGACAAAAAGCAAATTAGTGGTTGCCAGGGGGTTGGGAGTAGGAGTGACTGCTTAAGGACTATGGGGTTTCCTTTTGAAAGGAATGGGGATGAAGATATTCTAAAACTAGGTTGTGACGGTTGCACAACATCGTGAATGTATTAAATACCAATGAATCATACACTTTTTTTTTTAAACATCTTTATTGAAGTATAATTGCCTTACAATGGTGTGTTAGCTTCTGCTTTATAACAAAGTGAATCAGTTATACATATACAATATGTTCCCATTTCTCTTCCCTCTTGCATCTCCCTCAATCATACACTTTTTAAATGGCTAAAATGGTTAATTTATATTGCGTATTTTACTACAATTTAAAAAAGTGTTCAAATACACAGAGAAGGATAATTCTTGAACTTATTTATTAAGAAACAAATTGAAGATGTGGAAATGGAACTTTTTAAGTTAACAAAAATAAAACAATGAATCAAGAATTAAAGGTTGGGGGCTTCCCTGGTGGTGCAGTGGTTGAGAATCCGCCTGCCAATGCAGGGGTCACGGGTTCGAGCCCTGGTCCGGGAAGATCCCACATGCCGTGGAGCAACTATGTGCGTGCGACACAACTACTGAGGCTGTGCTCTAGAGCCCGCGAACCACAACTACTGAGCCCACGTACCACAACTACTGAAGCCCGCGCACCTAGAGCCCATGCTCCACAACGAGAAGCCACTGCAATGACAAGCCCATGCACAGCAACAAAGAGTAGCCCCCGCTCGCTGCAACTAGAGAAAACCTGCACACAGTAACAAAGACCCAACGCAGCCAAAAATGAATGAATGAATGAATAAATAAATAAATTTATAAAAAAAAAAAAAAAAGAATTAAAGGTTGGGCTTTCCTGGTGGTGCAGTGGTTAGGAATCCGCCAGCCAATGCAGGGGACATGGGTTCGAGCCCTGGTCTGGGAAGATCCCACATGCCGCGGAGCAACTAGGCCTGTGCGCCACAACTACTGAGCCTGTGCTCTAGACCCTGCGAGCCACAACTACTGAGCCCGTGTGCCACAACTATGGAAGCCTGCGCGCCTAGAGCCCGTGCTCCACAAAAAGAGAAGCCATCGCAATGAGAAGCCTGAGCACTGCAACGAAGAGTAGCGCCCGCTCGCTGCAACTAGAGAAAGCCCACGTGCAGCAACAAAGACCCAAAGCAGCCAAAAATAAAATAAATAAAATTTAAAAATTAAAAGAATTAAAGGTCATAAAATAAATATGTGTAACCATTGCGATAAACAAGTAGGCTTGTGGAATTACAATCACAAAGCAACTTTTTGTCTCCTACCGTCTCCTGAAATCCAACTTGTGGGACTAGCGTATCCCTTAGTTCTAGAAGAAAATCAGGCCTCTACAACTTCTCTAGTCAATCTTACATCATCATCATATCATCCTGTAGTCACACTTAAGATGCAAAACAGTCTCAGTTCAGAAATTTAAACGTCCAATTCCACTAAAATCAAAATGGCTTATCATTTGAAGTTGAGGCCTTCTCTGGGCCTGCTGCAGGCCAGAAGCCAGCATCAGGGAAGTGAGGCCTTCTTTGTGTATTAAGGTTTCTGACCCTCCAGGGGTAGGGCCGTGGGAGTAAGGAAATGAAGGCAAAGCAAGAAAACATCCTTAGTTGAGGCTTTGTGGTGACTGGGCACTGACTTGGCAAGAGTTTAACTGTCTTTCTCATGTGGGCTCCTCCAACGCTCCTCAGGGTGGCTCATCCGTCCTCTCTTCTCTCCCTGTCATGCCATCTTCATGCCCCAGGGAGCCCTCAGGGGTGACAACTTCCCCCATGACTCTGCTTTTTGATCCTTCATCAGCACCACGAGTTGGAAGTTCATCTCCTGGAGGAAACCCTTGCCTCTTGCTCAGGCTCTGAGATGACCACGTGCCAGTTCTCTTGCACGCAGCCCACATCTGGTCCTCAAGAGGCAGAGCAGAGACACATCCCCGGCCCAACAAGCTCTGGGAGTGGAGGCTGCACCCACCTCTGCCACCTCTCCTTTGCTCCATCATCAAAGCATCCAGCCAGCCACTGGTATCTCATCCTTTAGATTTTTCCAGGCCGGGGTCTGTATAGTTTATCAGATTGTCGCCCTACAGGGGATGCACATTAAGCTCCAGTGAGGCCCTTTTCCCTAGCCTTGAGGTGAGGGGCAACTGGCACCCATTACTCTTGCTGAGGAGACTCCAAACACACAAATGGCTCTCTTCAAAGAAATCCCCACCAAAAATTCTCCTTCTTCAACTCTTAGCTCTTCTTTTATATCCTTGATGTGGGTGAGGGAGTTTAAGATGGCTACAGGTTTTCGACCATCTCCATTATAAATACAGCATATGGTATACTTATGTGGTATCTATTGCTGCCTTGCAAAAAACATCTATTTTAATCTCTTGTTACATGTGCATTTAAATAACTACAATCATTTGAATATAGTAACAGCTACTATTGAGCCCCTACTTTGTCCCAGACATGGTACTAGGTCCTTTTTACAAACATCTCATTTAAAGTGATTAATAGGTATGCTTATAACTACCTTATCGATTTCATGAGTCCATACAGATAACTGTCATTTAAAAATCTACAGAGTGAGGTATTATTAATAAGATTCTCAATAGGAAGAAATATTCTGAAAGCCTAGTCACAGAACTTTAGATCTGGAAAGGACTTCATAGGTTAGTCAACCTCACTCATTTCCTTTAAGCAGCAGCTGAGGTCCTGAAAGGCTGAGGGACTTGCCCAAGGTCATCACAGTGAGAGGAGATCAGGAGATGGGGGTTATCATTTGCTACAGCTGCCTCTTATTTGTAAAAAGTATTAGGTAAATTCTAATGCATACTGCTAATTTTAAGATTTATCAAACCAGGGGTAGAAGTGAATTCTTAATGTAAAATAACTGTCTCAGAGTCTTAAAAAACTGAACAAACTGGGCTTTCAACACTAGATAAAGCTGTGCGAATCCTAATATACTGTACAGGAGAATAAAGGATTCTTAATTGAATCTGTGCCTCAGAGTGGAAAAATGATTTTTAAATGGAAAATCCCACAGAGGTGGCGATGAGAAATGAGTTTAGCTAGATGAATGATCTTAAGAGAAAGCAAGACAGCAAACCAGGTTGGAGGGTGGCTTTTTCTTAAAGATCTCAAATAAACCAAACGCAGACTGTCTGTCCCCAGACAGTGAGCTACTGTGTTTACTCTCATCTTCCTAGTCTTGGCACTGTCTCGTGTTCTGATCCTCACAGTCTCCAGGATTTCATGTAAACTTTTAAAAAAATAAGCGTATACAGCACAATGATGATATGATTACTCTATCTATCAAATACTATTGAGAACCCAGCAAATGCCATCCAGCATTCTCAGACTTCAGTCCTGCATTCTTCTCCTGCAAGACAACAATCATATGCTTTAGGGCTGGCGGGTGTCCAGAAACAATTTAGTCCAACACACTTCAAAGATAAGAAAACTGAGGCCCAGAGAGGAAAGCACCTTGCCTAGGAAGGTCACACTGTTAATGGCTCTAATCACAGAGGTTAAGCATTTTGACAGATTCATGAACTCTTGGGTAGTTAGTTCCATCCTCAGCTCTGAGGACCTCAGAGTCACATTTTGTAGCCTGAAGTGCTAATTAAACCAGAGGAATTATGGACTTACTATTTATAGGCAGGAGTGAAGACATTAACTAGGCCATGAAACCTGGGGACACAGAAGATCTTGTCTCCTGAGATTCACATATTACATTCAACCTTTATATTTTAAGACAGAACTTGGTTAATGCATAGTCTCAACTTTCCAAATCTGATCTTCATCTTGGGCTGCATTTAGCCTTGAAGGACCAGGGCTACGGCAGTTTTTTTGCGTTGTGAGATAAACGGGATAAACTGGTAACTGTACTTCTTTTGGTAAATGCTGCCCTCACCCAGTAAGAAAGGTTAAAATCATCCTTCTAAACATCAATTGCTTCAAAGGAAAAGTATTGCAAACCATTTTTTGTTATTTTGAGTTTTAACCAATAATAGTCAATATGCTCTCACTGAATTTAAAAGTGAAAAGAAACCCACAAGAAATGTTTTTAAAAGACATACCACTTGGGTTTGCAATTATCTCACATGTTTATTTTACTGTTCAGAGTGGTTTTCACTGTACTGCCAAAATCAAATCTCTCTTAGGAGGCCTAGTGGTACGAACAGAAGTGCTGAAATCAAAGAACTTCCAAGTTTTAATCTGTCGGAGACCATGTGGTACTAGGGAAAGAGTCATTTAACCTCTCTCCATCAATCCCACTTCTGTACAATGAAGATAAAACTATGAAGGTACCTCTCCTGTGTACTGTGTGAATTGGCTAATTAAAGCTAATTAACCCCCTGGAAAGAACCAAAAAAATACTATCTAAGTGCTGAGTATTTATGGGCTACTAAACAGTCACAAAAACTCCTAAGAGACAAGACTCTGCAGAGACAGCACAATCTCTATTGATGATTACTAATTACCCACTGATTACAAACAAAGCTTTGGGTGTTCCCTAACAGGGGAGGGAAAAGAAACATTACACAATGTCATTCAACAACACCATCTTTATTCAAAAATATATATCTATGAGACATTTCAGAATATACTGCTACCGCCAATGGCAGCCTATACTTCTAAATAAAGTCCTAAATTAATATACAAATTTAAGCTTTAAAAATACTCTTTAAGAAAAAAAACAGAACAAAAAACAAAGGAAGATTGAAGACTTTCTGAGGAAGAAGACCTAAAGTAAAGGTCCTGGAGGCCGACGGATGCCCTAAGTATAGGAGAACACAGAACAAAACCCACCCACCCACCCCGCCCTGCCAGATCACCTCACACATACAAGGAGAAAGGTTCATTTAAATTAAACAAATGAAGTAAAAAGCACTCCTGGGGAGGATGTGGGAGAATTAAGAGTTAAAAAACAAAAGCACATTTTGTTGAAAAACAAAAAAACAGAACTAACTTCCTTACAGGAAGTCCACTAGTAACAGGTGTTAAGAAGCCAACCCATTCATTTACATAATTGCTACAGTTTCATTTCTTGCTCTTGCTGTAATGATTATGCACCAATTTCTAGTCAAAGACTCAATCAGATAAAACAGAGCAGTGGGCAAAATCCATTATGTTGTAACATTTTCACCTAGCTGATGAGAGCAGATATCCACTACACCTTTTTGGCTGGTTTGTGGCTGGTAAGACTTTGCTTCCCTGGTGAAAGAAAGCACAGAGTCTGTGCAAGATGGGTCTGTTCAGAACCAAGCTCCTCTGCAGGGCTGAAGCAGCACACCACGCGGGGAGGGGGCTTATATATAGAAACAGCAAAGACTGGAATTTATTTTGCAATTTTAGTAAAAGTCATTTACTGCCCTGTGGCCTCTGGGAGAAAAACTTTATATATAGACTCATTAATTTAGTAATGACAGGACAACAGGCAGTGTCAATATGCAAACAACACACAGACTGTACTCAATCTGAAAAATAGCTTAAATGCTACTAGGTTCTACACAGAGTTAAACTGCATACCTGCTATGACTTTTTATCATTTTCACTTCATGGCAGGCAAGAGAGCTTCTTGAAGGGAAGCCTATTACACTTTTAAAAACAGACGTTATGTTCTAACACGCTGAACATGTAAAATTACACGTAATTGGCTTTTTGGTAATCCTGAAAAGAGCAACTCAAAATAATGGAGATTCTGAAGCCCCCTCCACAAATCCTTTTTATAGCTTTTGGATTTCAGCCTCTGGGCTATAATTCCTATTACACTATTGGGGCAAATTGTTTTCTGCCCTTTCCAATGTCAAAAATAAGCCTGCCAAATTAGAATGACTTAGTCAGCAGGCCTAACCTTTACTAAAAGCAAGGTAATAATCCTCTCTAACTACATTATATAGTCATAATGTCAGCTGGCATGATAATGGAATTAAGACCCCCAATTAATATCCCTCACTTTCCCCCTTTCCGAGATGAGCTATTCAGTAACATCTGACACAAAGTACTCCTCCTAGGGGCACAAGGACACGTGCAGTGGTGTGAACTAAAGGACAGACAAGCATGCACAGAGTGTCATATTTGCAGGGGAGATTTTCAAGTTTAGTCACCATGCTGTGGACATGTGCCCACGCAGTGAATTAAATGTTAGTGTGTGCCCGACTCCCCAAAAGAAAGGGTCAAAGCAACACCCACGCAGAGCCCGGACTCCCAGAATGCCTTCAGCTTTGGGGGCCCACAGTGCCACTTCTAACAACCGCCTTCACAACCAACTGGGGCAAAGATCATGTTTCTAGGAACGTGCTCTCTGACCATGGGTGGCACCCTTGATAAGTGCAGCCTGGGAAGGTTGTTGGACAGGAACCTAAAGCAAATAACTTATTTTTAATTCATGCTTGTGATCCCTGTTAGTCGTTCTCTGACCTATGACTTGATGTCCCAGATCAGCTTTGAATCTTATTGCTAGATCCTCTAGTCTGCTCACAAATGCACCCAACCTTTGACTACGCATTGCTATAAGTCACAGTAAGGGAGGATCCGAGATTTGGCAAACTCTTTATGGCAAAGCTGCTCACCAGTTGGGCCTCCAATCTCTGGGGTGGATGGCAGCCAGGAAAGCCAACGACTCCAGAAGTGAGTCCCTCAGTGGAAGTTCAAGTGGACTTGAACAAGCCCAACTCAGAAAAGAGAAGCTGCTTTCACGACACAATGCTGTCGTGAGAGACAAGATTCTTCTACACATGATTTTCGTAACTTCTTGGGTGTAAAGAGAGAGCTAAGAACGGAAAACCAACAGGGGCATGGAAACATGAAGTGAGTTTGTATTCTTTCCAAATATAAATCTAAACTGGATTCCATTCGCCACTGTCCTCAATTGTGCTCAACAGGAGAGGCTGGAGAGGAGAATCAGACCCTGCGGTTCTTTCTTGAGGCTGGGGGGGCCGAGCAGAAAGAGGGATAGAACCAGGGGCTACTAGGTTATTTCCAACCATGACTTGCCCTCTTCTTTCTGCTGGTACAGATGGTAGTCTGGGGCATGACACCTGCCTTAGTCAGTTGAAAACAGGTCACCAGCAGAGGGCAGGGGGGCCAAGCCCCCTGTGACGTTGGGCAGCAACGAGAGGTCTGGCAAGCTCTGAATATGGGACTTGAGTTCCTTGCGGACCTGGGTTACCCGAGCAAGCTTCTGTTTATATTCCTAAGGAGACAAAGAGAACACAGTGCAGTTAAGTCTGTGTGTGCTGATGGCCAGGTTTAAAGAGCAGATACAGGTACTCTCACCTTCTTGCTCTGTGTGCTCCTCACCAGAAAGCCCCTCCCCCATTCAGCTAAACATTCATTCAAACTCTCAAAAGGCAAAACTTTAAATAAAAAAAGGAAAGCTCAAGAGTTCAATAGTGGCAACAGTGAATGAAATGGTATTCAACTAAGCACTTGAGATTTGGAAGTAAAAAGTGATGTTTTGTATTTGCAGTGTCTTTGGTTCTTATCTATTTCAGAATACTTTATAAAATAAAATAAACCCTAAGCTTTACAATCATTTTGAAAACTCTACCTAGACATGGCTAGGAAAACCACTATAAAGCTATATTTTGTGTGTTAAACTTAGATTAACCCAGAGTTATTATCTTCGTAGACAAGGACTACAGAAGCTCAAAATTCCCACCGCCACCGCCTGTGTCCAGGACTTCCTTGTTCCACACCTGAGAACTGCAGCAAGGCCCAGCTGACGCCTTCTAGTAGACTCCCCTGAACAGACATCTTCCAGAAGTCCAGCTTTCAAGTCACTCCTCTGAGAAAGGGAAGCATGGCATGGCACTATCTCCATGACTGCTCCCAGCAGCAAGATCTTCTAAAATTAGCTCCTGCCCAAATGTTTCTTACAACTTCCCAACCCCCCATGCACATGCCAGAGCTTGCACAGGCCGTTTGTTCAGGATTCCCCTCAAGCCTGAAGGGATCTCTTTCTTCTCCTGGTCCTGGCAAAGTCCTGACTCCACTCCTTCGCCTACTTGCTGAGTCCCACTGCTCTAGAAAAATCTTTCCTCCTTATCCAAGACATTGGTCCCCATCTCCACTGGCTTTCCTGTGCACTGCGCCCCTAACAGACTGCTCTTAGGTACTCTCTCCATACATACAAGACTTCTCTGTTTCCCTAAAATATGACTCCCCTGATGACAGGAACTGAACATACTATTTTCTTTCCTCAGCTCCCAGCTAAAAGGTCTTCTTGGTAAATCTGTATGGAGTAACAACTCTGGGCCATGTGAGATCTGTGGTTTACAACCCCTTTGGGGCTTGACTTTTTCCCTCTAATTGTGTCACCCTCCCTGGTGTTTCTGCAAGGATAAGGAGGTTCCTGAGGCTGGGCCCTTGGTGACTAAAGCGTCTCCTGCAGGAAGGTAACAGAAAGCACAGGGCTGAGACGCAAAGCCCTGGGTTTAGTTCTGGCTCTTTTAGTTTCTGTGTGACTGTGGACGTGTTCCTCCTTTCCTTCATCCTTCTTTATCTGAAAACAGAAGGAACTGGACCACCCGTAAGGTTTTTCTTCAAGTTCCAGATTCCTTCATGCCAGACACCTATGCACACTTAGAGAGGCAAAGGGTTTGAGGGCATAAGCTTAAGCACTCCTAGGAAGAGTGATAAGACAGGAAAAAGGTTAAATGAAGAACACTTACTTTGAGTTGTAAAGACAAATTCCAAGCAAGGAGTGGAAGAGGGGAATGGGGAAATGGGCAGGGAGGCTCCACCCCTACATGACTGGTGGCGGTCAGCCTTCCACCTGAAATGAGAGCTGCTCACACAAGCCATCAAACGAACAGACAAGGGACAGGTTAAGAAAGTAAGCTCTCCTGGCACCCCATTTTTTACCTTCGTAGACTTAATACAACTAAAAAAATGACTTACGTTAATTATTGATAGTGACTCCTCCATCAAACTAGTAAGCATCGGGAGGCTAGGACCAGACCTATATGCTTCACCCAGCATCCACCATGCCCAGCAGTGCCCTGTAAACAGTAGGTGTCTACACAGCTGCCCAATGAATTAACAATATATAAAAGAGAATATCACACACAAGCACACCACATAAAGTAATCACCTTTCATTCTTGAAACTGAAAACTACTTTCAAATTTGAGGACCTAAAATGTGAAGGTTCTCTGTCCTTCCCTTCACAAATAGTTTTCTTCTTTGGTTTCACAGACTTCACAGGAAATTAATAGAGAAGACCAATTCTCTATTACTGGACATGGATTCATTTATTTAACTTCTCCTGAATTCTAGATACAAAAAAGGTAAAATAGTTACTGAATAGTTACCCCTTGCTCCCTGCCCAAATCCTCTGACCAAAGCTGACAAATGAAAGCCACCTCAACTCAGAGCCATCCAGTCTGGGTAGCTACAGAGCACTTCAGTTGAAGGAATTCCTCAAGAACAGCTTGAAAATCACTGAGTCTCTAGTGAGCTGCCCTGAGATCAGAATCCAAGGTTCCTCACTCTTGGGTAATCCTTAGACTAATTTAGCAAGTCCACCTGAAGTCAAAAGGAAAGGTGGCTGGGACTTCCTTGGCAGTCCAGTGGGAAGACTCTTGCGCTCCCAACGCAGGGGGCCTGGGTTTGATCCCTGGTCAGGGAACTAGATCCCGCATGCATGCCGCAACTAAGAAGTCCACATGCTGCAACTAAGACCTGGTGCAGCCTAAATAAATAAATAATAAATAAATAAATAGTTTTTAAAAAAGGAAAAGTGATTGATCTGATAACACCCCCACACTACCTTAAGTTCAAATAACTCTCTTCAAAGGCAATCTTAAAAAAAAAAAATCCCATTTATTTCTGTTTAGGAGAGTGGAGAGGTATCTCATGCTTAGGCTGCTATTATATTCTAGATATCACCACAGAAACTTCATTTTAATAAAAGGAAATGTGTTCCATATTAAAGTCCTCTCTTCAGGCCACTATGAAAGTGGATGGATCATGCCCATACCTCCTTGTGCCATGGGCATTTCTTCTCGTTCTCTTTCCATAGGGATTTCTATTTTAAGAGCAGTTGCATGAGCCTAGGAGGAGGGCATCACTAGAGAAAGGATGAAAGTGGGATTCACTGAAAAGGATTAAAAAACATAGAGTTGCAAGATACACGGTTAATATATAAAAGTCAATTGCTTTCCTATATATACCAGTGATGAACTAGTGGAATTTGAAATTAAAACCCAAATACCTTTACATTAGCCCCAAAACAATGAAATACTTAAGTATAAATCTAACAAAATATGTATAAGATCTATAGGAGGAAAATTACAAAATTCTGATGACTGAACACAGAAGTAAATAAATGGAGAGATATTCCATGTTCATGGATAGGAATATTCAATACTATTAGGATGTCTGTTCTTCCCAACTTTATCTACAGATCCAAGGCAATCCCAACAAAACCACAGCAAGTTATTCTGTAGATACAGACAAACTAATTCTAAAGTTTATATGGCAAGGCAAAAGATTCTGAATAGCCAACACAATGTTAAAAAAGAAGAACAAAGTTAGAAACTACCTGACTCTAAGACTTACTTTAGGGCCTCCCTGGTGGCGCAGTGGTTGAGAATCTGCCTGCTAATGCAGGGGACACGGGTTCGAGCCCTGGTCTGGGAAGACCCCACATGCCGTGGAGCAACTAGGCCCGTGAGCCACAACTACTGAGCCTGCGCGTCTGGAGCCTGTGCTCCGCAACAAGAGAGGCCGCGACAGTGAGAGGCCCGCACACCGCAATGAAGAGTGGCCCCCGCTCGCCCCAACTAGAGAAAGCCCTCGTATAGAAACGAAGACCCAACACAGCCAAAAATAAATAAATAAAATTAATTAATTAATTAAAAAAAAACAACTGATCACTTAAAAAAAAAAAAAAAGACTTACTTTAAGCTGTGGTAATCCAGACAACGCAATACTGGCAAAAGAATAAACAAATAGATCAATGCAACAGAATAGAGAGCCCAGAAATAGATCCATATAATCATCTGATCTTTGACAAAGGAGCAAAGGCAATACAGTGGAGAAAAGATAGTATTTTCAACAACTGGACATCCACATGCAAAAAACCAGATCTAGACACAAATCTTACATCCTTTACAAAAATTAACTCAAAATGAATCAGAGACCTAAAGGTAAAACACAAAACTATAAAACTCCTAGAAGATAACACAGAAGAAAATCTAAATGGTCTTTGGTTTGGTGATGACTTTTTACATAGGACACCAATGGCATGATCCATGAAAGAACTGACAAGCTGGACTTCATTAAAATGAAAAATTTCAACTCTGCAAAAGACTGTCAAGAGAATGAAAAGACAAGCCAGAGACTGGGAGAAAATGTTTGTGAAAGACATCACATGTCATCAGGGACATGCAAATTAAAACACTGTTGAGATACCACCCCACACCTATTAGAATAGCCAAAGCACAGAACACCAACAACACCACATGTTGGTTAGGATGTGGAGCAAGAGGAACTCTCAAATACATTGCTGGTGGGAATGCAAAATGGTACAGCCACTTTGGAAGACAATTTGGTGGCTTCTTACAAAACTAAACATACTCTTACCATATGATCCAGCAATCATGCTTGTTGGTATTTACCCAAAGGAGATGAATATCTATGCCCACACAAATACCTGCACGCGAATGTTCATAACAGCCTTATTCCTAACTTCCAAAAGTTGGAATCAACCAAGATGTCCTTAAGTAGGTGAATGGATAAATAAACTTTGGTACATCCAAACAACAGCATATTATTCAGCACTAAAAAGAAATGAGCTATCAAGCCATGAAAAGACATGGAGAAACCTTAAATGCATATCATTTAGTGAAAGAAGCCAATCTGAAAAGGCTAACTACTGTATGAATCCAACTATATGACATTTTGGAAAAGGCAAAATCATGGAGACAAAGGTTGGAGGGAAGTAGGGAGGGATGAACAGGTGGAGCAGAGATGATTTTTAGGGTAGTGAAAATACTGTAATGATAAATTATACATTTGTCCAAACCCACAGAATGTACAACACCAATGTGAACCCTAATGTAAACTACTGACTTTAGGTGATTATAGTGTGTCAGTGTAGGTTCTTCAACAGTAACAAATGTACCACACCTGGAGAATGTTGATAGTTGGGAGACTATACATATCTGGGGATAGGGAGTATATGGGAAATCTTTGTACCTTCCTCTTAATTTTGCTGTGAACCTAAAATTGTTCTAAAAAATAGCCTTAAAAGAAAATGACCAATGGGACAAGAGGTTAAAATGTATCAGCAAGAGTGACTAGATATATACTCTAAATATCTAAATACAGGTAAAGACTGCTTTTACAACTGTTAAAACAGGGACTTCCCCGGTGGTCCCCGTGAAGAATCTGCCGGTCCGGTCACGGCACTCCCTTGATAGCTGCCTTTCCAGTTATTCTCTTAGGTTCTGGACGGGCAAAGGAAACAGACCTCAGGAGAATCCAAGAATCTTTTATCTCAACCTACTAGCCTGCCTTCTGACAACTGTGGTCCACAAGCTCTGCTGCTACAAGGTTCCAAACCATGCCCTCAGCAACTCCTGTGCTCAGCAGAAATCCAGGCTTCCTTTCATGATACCATGAAAACCAACTTCAAAGTGATGAGACCCATTCAAGTTCTTTTGACACATTTAAGTGTGCTGCATCCCACAATCACCAAGTACCATTCAGACAAATGATGTGGCAAGGTGGTCACATGCTCCTTGTTTAAAATACCTTACACTTGTAACAGAGGACTTAGCCTTTAATCTAAGGCTCATGCCCCCTTGCCTTGCCTGGTACAGGAATTCGAGAGATCAAGCCCTGTACCATTTACACCAGCAGATGACGCCGCTGCACCGCTCCTGCTCATCAGTCTTCTCTCCCTACCAGCTAATTCACCTCACCCACACTTCACACGGCTCTTTTTCGTACTCTTGTCTTCAGACACTTGCCTCTTCCTCCACTACCTACCTTAAGCAAGAAAAGACAAGGCAAACCCAGGCAGCTGTTGCTTTTCCTTCCCTGCTCATGCATAATTTATACTGGGGTGGTGGCAGAGGTGATGGGTTGAGCTGAACCCTCCATTCTGCTACAGGCACCTACCGCAGCAAACCCCACGCCACCCTAGAGAGGCCATGGGGAGCCATGAAACAGGCAGGAGTTCCACCAGATTTGCTGCTACGGCTGCCCTGTTTCAGGATCCTTGAGGAGAGGAGGTGGAGGGGAAAGCAGGCACCTGTGAGGAATTGCCTGGGTTTATCTGACTGCCAAGAAATGTTTAAAACATAGGAGGTAAAGGCCCAATGCGTAGTTCTAAGATAATGCCGAGGATTTATGGTCCTGACAAAGCGCTGGAATCTTGCCTCACAGACTCTTCAAACCAGAGGGAGAAAATGTGTCCAACGTCCCCCTGCTTCCTATGGATCCAGCTGACTCTGTGGGAACACAGAGTCAGCAAGGCTGACACATTCTTTGCCTTTTTTGGTTAGAGCAGTAAGCCAAATCTGACACGCTGCAGATGAGCTTGGGGATAAGATGGTTAGAAATGACAGGGTCCGACATCACAGTGACCTTTCGACAGGAATTTCATTTTCAAAACAACAAAATTAGAAGCATCTCCTCTAGCAACTCATGTAAGAAATACCGATCAAAATGTAAACACTGCCAAACCTACTTTTTTCTTGCTAAGAATTATTTACATAAGAAATATTATGTTAGAAATAACACCACAGGCAGGGGCTTGATTTGATAAGATTTCCAGTAACAAGACTCATGTGTTCCTTTATCTTGCTCTGCTGTGCTATAGGACATACGGTATATAAAAATCACCCACTGCTTGGCTACTCCCAATTAAGAATCATAAAGGGTTATTATGCATGAAGAAGTTTATGAAGGGCCCTGTTCAGAGGACGGCTTCAAAGTCAAAGAACGGCTTCATCGTATGAAGGGTAAAGAGAGCCAGGCAGAAAGGGGAAGCTGATCCTCGCCCTAAGATTACTTAACGTGCCCACTCAGCCCCCTCGTCCTGCCAGGAGGCTCACCTCTTGCCACTAAGGCTCACAGGATCTACACGTAGAAGTCACAGCTTCTACTTAAACCCCAATTAGTTAATTAATTTCTCTTTCTTTCATTCATTTTTTTTAAGGGAAAGTACAACCTATAGATCTTTGGACTGAAAATAAGAATGCTGTTTTTAATTTTTCTTCAAGGATCTACACGGGAACGCTGAAAACCCATCACTGACTTGCACCTCTCTCTCACCCAGCTCCATGCTCCATATGACTTAGTGGCAGCGGAGACATCTCAAAATGATACATTCTGGGGTGTCACAGCAGGGCTGGAGCTGCTGAGTAAGATGCAAGATACAGGGAAAAGAGTTAGTCGTGGCTCCGATCCCAGTATTCAGGGCCTCGCGGCTCCATCACTAAAATCAGTAATGAAGGTATTGTTGGGGCTCAGAGTGGGCTGCCCCAAAATGTGCCACCATGGCATACTGATGATTGTGAATTGAAGCTGCTTAAGAAGCCGCTGCTATAAGGAAAAAAAAAGACTCTCACCCTCCTCTGTCTCCCTGAAAAGCAAGAAATAAATCTCTCACGTGAAAGGTTCTCTCTGCATCTGGAGGTAGGAGGACACACTTACTGTCAGAGACAAGGAATTCAGAGCCGAGAAGCCTGTATAAACAAACCTTGTTACTTTACTTCTTTAATTTACTACCCCAAGCTTAAATTCTGTTTAGATTCTTTTCTAATTAAGCACCCAAAGCCTAAGTTCTTTTGTGCTGTCAATTCCTCACAAATTTATTGTTTGTCTAAAAAGTATAAAAGCTGCCTTCTCTGGCTACTTCTTAGGTCCCATTTTTATGAGATTTCCATGCACATGATTAAAATTTGTTTCTTTTTCGCCTCTTAATCTGCCTTCTGTCAGTTTTATTCTTAGTCCAGCCACAAAAGCTCAAGAGGGGCAGAGGAGGAAATCCCTCACCCCCACCCCCTTCCAACAGAACACACAAGGTACTTCCCAGAAGGGAAAATGACAAAATGACTACAATTAGGAGTATTCTCAGAGCGATCCCAGAGCAATCCAACCATCCATTGGAGGAATCAAGTGGGAACAGGCTTCTTAAACTTGAAATCATACCACAAAGTGTTTTCAGGGTATTTCCTTCTCCCCAGAGGACCCTCTACACAAAAGGTTTAAGGGAGCTTCTACTATCACAACAAAAACCCCCTTCTGATAGGGAATTGCAAAAGCAAGGGAAGAAGAATGAAAAGTCATTGTATATACATAACTAAACTAATAAAAATGAAACTAACAAAAATAAAATCAGTTTTAGGACTGGGCAAATTTTCAAACCTTAACGTAATCATAAGGCTAAAATTTACAATTTAACGGATGCCTATAAAATTGCTTTAAAAAGAGACATTTAAAAATGACCTGGGTCCTTCAAAAATGCTTACACCATTTATGCAATGGATCCCTCATACAAAACCAGATAAAACCAAAATACTAATGTATAGGAAGAATTATTTATAATTAGTTCTTTTTAAAAAAGTTAACCTTCAAAT
Source organism: Balaenoptera acutorostrata (assembly GCF_949987535.1). NCBI lineage: Eukaryota > Metazoa > Chordata > Mammalia > Artiodactyla > Balaenopteridae > Balaenoptera > Balaenoptera acutorostrata. Next base: position 68,328,434 of record NC_080078.1, on the reverse strand, counting down.
ATGCAAGTTTTATGCAAATAAAGCCCCCACAAACTGACTTCCTTAATGACTATTTTAATAAAGAACCAGGTTATTGATGCTGTGCAAGCATCAAAGGTGCCAACTTTTCACCTGTTTCTCCTTTTGAGCCTAATGCTGGTGGAGTCAAGCATTCCTAGAAGGCAAATGAGAAGCAAAGGGTAGAAAGGAAAAGGACATTTTTCACACAAAATAATTTTAAGCAATGTTTATTATAATTTTAAGTGCTATACGGTCTGCCTGAAGCAGGCTAGCCTGTAGGTTACTGCACAGTATTTGGATACAGCTCTCTCTATAAGCAATAAAAAAAACATCAATTCCTTCCCATTAGCAAAAAAAGGAAGAAAATGCATTTCCTAGCTCCTCCAAAAGACTGAGGTTATATCACACTCCCACTGGAGGGAGGTCTCTGTGGTCGAACAGAAAAAACTCAGAGTCATAAAATCCAAGGTTCAGATCCTACTCTACCTCTTGTCTGTGGTATGACATGTGACTTTACCTTGCTGGGCTTAGCGTCCTCCTAAGATGGGAATGGAAATAATGCCTATATCCTGGGGTGATGGTGAGTTCTGAATGAGACCAAGCACTTGGTCTCAAAAGCAGGCCTACAAAACTGTTCAATGTCAATGAACAGATCTGAGAGGGGAAAAGAACAATCACCCCTCCCATGTTTATTATTTTATAAGTAATATTTAATCTTCCTGATTTATATGTTAAAGATGTACAGAATTGAAGAAAAAGAGAATTATTAATGGGATACAAAGTCCTTCCTCCCACAAACCATTTGAGTATGACCTGAAAATTTAGCACATTTACTAGAAGCTGGCTTGAGAAAATGAAAAGGCCCATGACCTCCAAGACGAGGGGAAAAAAGTCACAGAATTTTTAATTAGGTGGCACCACAGTCCAACCCTATCAATCTAAAAGCTGAGCGAGAAAAAGAATGTGTCTCAGGAGTAAAGCCTAGATCTCCTAGGAATGTCCTCAACCAGAAGGAGCCCCCGTTGAAGACATCCTCTGACCGCACCTGGAGATGAACCGAACTGCAACCATATGTGCCACCTGAGGTGAGATGCTGAGCCAAGCATCAGGATAGGGTTGGGGATGAAAGAATGACAATACAGCCAGGATTTTATGATCTGGTCAGAGAATCGCCAAATAATCCCTAAACAGAATGACAAACTATGTGGTGCTCTAAAGGAAAATGATAGGGAGCTACGACAGTATATATGGGGGGTGGCAGCGGGGAGAGACCTGGCTTTATGGGGTGGAGATGGGGTTTCCGGGAAATACTGTTTGACTTGGGATATAAACGATGAATGGGGATCAACCAGGTAAGGGTAACCAGTGGGAAGTAAAGGAGGGAGAGAGTGTTCTAGGCAGAGGGAGCAGCACATATGAAGCCAGAGACAAAAGAAGGCCAGCACAGACAAAATGCAATGGAACACGGCAAGAGATGTGGCTGATGAGGTCAGCAGGGGCCAAGTCCTGGGGTGGGGTGGGGGGATGGCCACATGTGAGGATTTGGGCCTATATTCTAGGAGCAATGGGAAGCCATTTAAATGTTTGAGCAGAGAATGACATGCCCAGAGCTGCATGCTGAAAACATCACAGGGTGCCACGCAAAGAATGGATCACAGGGCATAAGAACAAATGCAGATGGACCAGTAACGAGGCTACTGCAGGCAACCAGGTGAGACATGGTGACAGCCTGAACTAAGGTGGTGGAGGTGGAGACAGAGATGAAGAGAAGGGGGACAAATTCAAGAAAACTTGAGGAGACAAAGATCACAATGGCTTGGTGACTACTCCAATGTGGAAGACAGGCGACGGGAGCTTGTCTGGCAGAGGTGCAGCAGAGGAGCTGAGGGAGAGACTGGGACATGAGGAGGGTGAAATGACTGGTGTGGGAGGTGGGAAAAATAGGGGGAGAAACACTGGATGAGGTCCAGGGTCTGGTTTTGATGAACGGCAATGCTCTTCTCCAAGAGAGGGGAAGAGGAGGAAAGGAAAGGTTGGAAGGGAAGAGGTGGTGTGGTTTGACCATATTAAGTAAGAAGTGTCTGTGGAAATAAGATAAATGGGTCTTAAGTACAAGGAAGGGTCTAGGTAAAGATTTAGATTTAAGCCATCAGCACAAAGGTGGTAGCTGAAGCCACTTTATGTCACTCAAGGAAAAGGTCTGGAATAAGAAAAAAGCTAAAGGAAAACCCACATGTAAAGGGCAAGGATGGGGGCTTCCTTGGTGGCGCGGTGGTTGAGAATCTGCCTGCCAATGCAGGGGACACGGGTTCGAGCACTGGTCTGGGAAGATCCCACATGCTGCAGAGCAACTAGGCCCGTGCGCCACAGCTACTGAACCTGCGCGTCTGGAGCCTGTGCTCCGCAACAGGAGAGGCCATGACAGTGAGAGGCCCGCGCACCGCGATGAAGAGTGGCCCCCGCTTGCCGCAACTAGAGAAAGCCCTCGCACAGAAACGAAGACCCAACACAGCCAAAAATAAATAAATAAATAAATTTATTAAAAATAATAATAAGAAGCTGGAGGCTCTCAGCAGCCGGGAGCCCCTGCGCCCCCTGTGGGCAGAGAGCGGAGCAGGCTCCCACATGCGCCCACCAAGGAGCGAGGAAGGTCTCAGCGACGGGAAGGCCACCGTTCCTTCCCAGTATCAGAAACTTAGGGGCTGTGGGGCAGGAGGCCACCGGAATGGAGCCCACCTGAAAGTGCCGGCACCGTCTGCTTTTACAGCCCTCCCGCTGCGGACCCAGGCCGCTGCTCTCGGTCTCCTCTTCGTGCTGCTTAACCGAGGACGGCTCCCTCCAAACACCACCCGCTCCTGGGCACTCAGAAACCACTGACCCTGCCACCCTCACCTGCCGTGTGCCTCCTGTCACCAAGCCGTGTGGACGAAAGGCTCTTGGTGCTCCAGCCAGGCATCAGGGCCGTGCCTCTGAGGTGGGAGAGCCAACTTCAGAACACTGGTCCACAAGAGACCTCCCAGCTCCACGTAATACCAAACGGCAAAAATCTCCCAGAGATCTCCATCTCAACATCAAGACCCAGCTTCACTCAACGACCAGCAAGCTACAGTGCTGGACACCCTATGCCAAACAACTAGCTAGACAGGAACACAACCCCATCCATTAGCAGAGAGGCTGCCTAAAATCATAATAAGGCCACAGACACCCCAAAATACACCACCAGACGTGGACATGCCCACCAGAAAGACAAGATCCAGCCTCATCCACCAGAACTCAGGCACTAGTTCCCTCCACCAGGAAGCCTACACAACCCACTGAACCAACCTTAGCCACTGGGGACAGATACCAAAAACAACGGGAACTACGAACCTGCAGCCTGTGAAAAGGAGACCCCAAACACAGTAAGATAGGCAAAATGAGACGACAGAAAAACACACAGCAGATGAAGGAGCAGGCTCAAAACACACTGGACTTAACAAATGAAGAGGAAATAGGTAGTCTACCTGAAAAAGAATTCAGAATAATGATAGTAAGGATGATCCAAAATCTTGGAAATAGAATAGACAAAATGCAAGAAACATTTAACAAGGATGTAGAAGAACTAAAGAGGAACCAAGCAATGATGAAAAACACAATAAATGAAATTAAAAATACTCTAGATGGGATCAATAGTAGAATAACTGAGGCAGAAGAAAGGATAAGTGACCTGGAAGATAAAATGGTGGAAATAACTACTACAGAGCAGGATAAAGAAAAAAGAATGAAAAGAACTGAGGACAGTCTCAGGGACCTCTGGGACAACATTAAACGCTCCAACATTCGAATTATAGGGGTACCAGAAGAAGAAGAGAAAAAGAAAGGGACTGAGAAAATTTTTGAAGAGATTATAGTTGAAAACTTCCCTAATATGGGAAAGGAAATAGTTAATCAAGTCCTGGAAGCACAGAGAGTCCCATACAGGATAAACCCAAGGAGGAACACGCCAAGACACATATTAATCAAACTGTCAAAAATTAAATATAAGGAAAACATATTAAAGGCAGCAAGGGAAAAAAAAACAAATAACACACAAGGGAATCCCCATAAGGTTAACTTCTGATCTCTCAGCAGAAACTCTGCAAGCCAGAAGGGAGTGGCAGGATATACTTAAAGTCATGAAGGAGAAAAACCTACAACCAAGATTACTCTACCCAGCAAGGATCTCATTCAGATTCGATGGAGAAATTAAAACCTTTACAGACAAGCAAAAGCTGAGAGAGTTCAGCACCACCAAACCAGCTTTACAACAAATGCTAAAGGAACTTCTCTAGGCAAGAAACACAAGAGAAGGAAAACACCTACAATAACAAACCCAATACATTTAAGAAAATGGGAATAGGAACATACATATCGATAATTACCTTGAATGTAAATGGATTAAATGCTCCCACCAAAAGACACAGGCTGGCTGAATGGATACAAAAACAAGACCCATATATATGCTGTCTACAAGAGACCCACTTCAGACCTAGAGACACATACAGACTGAAAGTGAGGGGATGGAAAAGATATTCCATGCAAATGGAAATCAAAAGAAAGCTGGAGTAGCAATTCTCATGTCAGACAAAATAGACTTTAAAATAAAGACTATTACAAGAGACAAAGAAGGACACTATATAATGATCAAGGGATCGATCCAAGAGGAAGGTATAACAATTGTAAATATTTATGCACCCAACACAGGAGCACCTCAATACATAAGGCAAATACTAACAGCCATAAAAGGGGAAATTGACAGCAACACAATCATAGTAGGGGACTTTAACACCCCACTTTCACCAATGGACAGATCATCCAAAATGAAAATAAATAAGGAAACACAAGCTTTAAATGATACATTAAACAATATGGACTTAATTGATATTTATAGGACATTCCACCCAAAAACAACAGAATACACATTTTTCTCAAGTGCTCATGGAACATTCTCCAGGATAGATCATATCTTGGGTCACAAATCAAGCCTTGGTAAATTTAAGAAAACTGAAATCGTATCAAGTATCTTTTCCGACCACAACGCTATGAGACTAGATATCAATTACAGGAAAAGATCTGTAAAAAATACAAACACATGGAGGCTACACAATACATTACTTAATAACGAAGTGATTACTGAAGAAATCAAAGGGGAAATCAAAAAATACCTAGAAACAAATGACAACAGAGACACGACGACCCAAAACCTATGGGACGCAGCAAAAGCAGTGCTAAGAGGGAAGTTTATAGCAATACAAGCCTACCTCAAGAAACAGGGAACATCTCGAATAAACAACCTAACCTTGCACCTAAAGCAATTAGAGAAAGAAGAACAAAAAAACCCCAAAGCCAGCAGAAGGAAAGAAATTATAAAGATCAGGTCAGAAATAAATGAAAAAGAAATGAAGGAAACAATAGCAAAGATCAATGAAACTAAAAGCTGGTTCTTTGAGAAGATAAACAAAATTGATAAACCATTAGCCAGACTCATCAAGAGAAAAAGGGAGAAGACTCAGATCAATAGAATTAGAAATGAAAAAGGAGAAGTAACCACTGACACTGCAGAAATACAAAAGATCATGAGAGATTACTACAAGCAACTATATGCCAATAAAATGGACAACCTGGAAGAAATGGACAGATTCTTAGAAATACACAAACTGCCGAGACTTGAACCAGGAAGAAATAGAAAATATGAACAGACCAATCACAAGCACTGAAATTGAAACTGTGATTAAAAACCTTCCAACAAACAAAAGCCCAGGACCAGATGGCTTCACAGGTGAATTCTATCAAACATTTAGAGAAGAGCTAACACCTATCCTTCTCAAACTCTTCCAAAATATTGCAGAGGGAGGAACACTCCCAAACTCATTCTACGAGGCCACCATCACCCTGATACCAAAACCAGACAAAGATGTCACAAAGAAAGAAAACTACAGGCCAATATCACTGATGAACATAGATGCAAAAATCCTCAACAAAATACTAGCAAACAGAATCCAACAGCACATTAAAAGGATCATACACCATGATCAAGTGGGATTTATCCCAGGAATGCAAGGATTCTTCAATATACGCAAATCAATCAATGTGATACACCATATTAACAAATTGAAGGAGAAAAACCATATGATCATCTCAATAGATGCAGATAAAGCTTTCGACAAAATTCAACACCCATTTATGATAAAAGCCCTGCAGAAAGTAGGCATAGAGGGAACTTTCCTCAACATAATAAAGGCCATATATGACAAACCCACAGCCAACATTGTCCTCAATGGTGAAAAACTGAAACCATTTCCACTAAGATCAGGAACAAGACAAGGTTGCCCACTCTCACCACTATTATTCAACATAGTTTTGGAAGTGTTAGCCACAGCAATCAGAGAAGACAAAGAAATAAAAGGAATCCAAATCGGAAAAGAAGAAGTAAAGCTGTCACTATTTGCAGATGACATGATACTATACATAGAGAATCCTAAAGATGCTACCAGAAAACTCCTAGAGCTAATCAATGAATTTGGTAAAGTAGCAGGATACAAAATTAATGCACAGAAATCTCTTGCATTTCTATACACTAATGACGAAAAATCTGAAAGTGAAATTAAGAAAACACTCCCATTTACCATTGCAACAAAAAGAATAAAATATCTAGGAATAAACCTACCTAAGGAGACAAAAGACCTGTATGCAGAAAATTATAAGACACTGATGAAAGAAATTAAAGATGATACAAATAGATGGAGAGATATACCATGTTCCTGGATTGGAAGAATCAACATTGTGAAAATGACTCTACTACCCAAAGCAATCTACAGATTCAATGCAATCCCTATCAAACTACCACTGGCATTTTTCACAGAACTAGAACAAAAAATTTCACAATTTGTATGGAAACACAAAAGACCCCGAATAGCCAAAGCAATCTTCAGAACGAAAAATGGAGCTGGGGGAATCAGGCTCCCTGACTTCAGACTATATTATAAAGCTTCAGTAATCAAGACAGTTTGGTACTGGCACAAAAACAGAAATATAGATCAATGGAACAGGATAGAAAGCCCAGAGATAAACCCACACACATATGGTCAACTTATCTTTGATAAAGGAGGCAAGCATATACAGTGGAGAAAAGACAGCCTCTTCAATAAGTGGTGCTGGGAAAATTGGACAGGAACATGTAAAAGTATGAAATTAGAACACTCCCTGACACCATGCACAAAAATAAACTCAAAATGGATTAAAGACCTAAGTGTACGGGCAGACACTATCAAACTCTTAGAGGAAAACATAGGCAGAACACTCTATGACATACATCACAGCAAGATTCTTTTTGACCCAGCTCCCAGAGAAATGGAAATAAGAACACAAATAAACAAATGGGACCTAATGAAACTTAAAAGCTTTTGCACAGCAAAGGAAACCATAAACAAGACCAAAAGACAACCCTCAGAATGGGAGAAAATATTTGCAAATGAAGCAACTGACAAAGGATTAATCTCCAAGATTTACAAGCAGCTCATGCAGCTCAATAACAAAAAAACGAACAACCCAATCCAAAAATGGGCAGAAGATCTAAATAGACATTTCTCCAAAGATATACAGATGGCCTACAGACACATGAAAGAATGCTCAACATCATTAATCATTAGAGAAATGCAAATCAAAACTACAATGAGATATCATCTCACACCGGTCAGAATGGCCATCATCAAAAAATCTAGAAACAATAAATGCTGGAGAGGGTGTGGAGGAAAGGGAACACTCTTGCACTGTTGGTGGGAATGTAAATTGATACAGCCACTATGGAGAACAGTATGGAGGTTCCTTAAAAAACTACAAATAGAACTACCATACGACCCAGCAATCCCACTACTGGGCATATACCCTGAGAAAACCATAGGTCAAAAAGAGTCATGTACCAAAATGTTCATTGCAGCTCTATTTACAATAGCCAGGACATGGAAGCAACCTAAATGTCCATCGACAGATGAATGGATAAAGAAGATGTGGCACATATATACAATGGAATATTACTCAGCCATAAAAAGAAATGAAATGGAGGTATTTGTAATGAGGTGGATGGAGTTAGAGTCTGTCATACAGAGTGAAGTAAGTCAGAAAAACAAATACAGTATGCTAACACATATATACGGAATCTAAGGGAAAAAAAAAAAAAAAAGGCCATGAAGAACCTAGTGGCAAGACGGGAATAAAGACACAGACCTACTAGAGAATGGACTTGAGGATATGGGGAGAGGGTGGGGTGAGATGTGACAGGGTAAGAGAGTGTCATGGACATATATACACTACCAAATGTAAAATAGATAACTAGTGGGAAGCAGCCGCATAGCACAGGGAGATCAGCCCGGTGCTTTGTGACCACCTAGAGGGGTGGGATGGGGAGGGTGGGAGGGAGGGAGATGCAAGAGGGAGGAGAGATGGGAACGTATTGTGTGTGTGTAGCTGATTCACTTTGTTGTAAAGCAGAAGCTAACACACTATTGTGGGGCAATTATACTTCAATAAAGATGTTAAAAAAAACAAAACAAAACAAAACAAAACAAAAAATAATAATAAAATAAAATAAAATAAAGGGCAAGGATGGAGAAAAGCTGATTAAAGGACAAAAGTCCTAGAACCAGCAGAAGGTGGGATACAGAAACCAGAGAAGGAAAACACATAAAAATTATTAAATAGTATAAAATGCTATAGAGAGGGCCAAAAAGAGAAAAGGAGATGAGAGACAGAGACTGAAAAGTATCTTTTGGCTTTTGAGATTAGACTACTGGTGGAAGATTCTAAAGACAGTAATGGAGATATGCCTGCTAAGCTGCAATGGGGTAAGCAGAGGCAGCAAGGAGAGACACGAAGTTACAAAGGGATAGTGGTAGTGGTGCAGGGGTGTGCTTGTGTGAATGTGATTTAAAAAAAATATTAGAGAGGCAAAGCATGCTCCACGTGCTGAGAAGGACCCCTTCAGCCAGCCTACTGGAGACTTCTTCCACAGAAAGGAAAATAACTTGGCCCTAAAGATCCTGTGGGATAAAGAAAGGCAAACACTAACAACTTAGGTTAGACAAGTACTGGAACCTGTTTGCCCCAGGTGAGGGTAAAACTGTTATTTTATAAATGAAAAACCACACCAAAGACAAGAGGCTGCAAAGACCACTGGCCTCAGTAGAGAAAGTCAGAAAGAGCCTGGAATGGGCACTTTAGGTCCTCATCACTAAATCCTAACTGGGGCAAACGGTATCTTTCTGGGAATAACTCCTAGTGAGTTTATGTCCCACGGAGCAGAAACACTATGGGCAAAATAAAAGGACTCGGAAAAGCACCAAATACATCATACCAGACATCATGAAGAAAAAGTGGGATGTGTCTATACATAATCACTATCCAAACCCCAAGAATGCTTAGAAGGCTGCTGGCAAATTTTTGCTGAGTTGAAATTTGCAAAGTTACTCTGCTTAAAATTCTCAAAGTACCTAATGACTGGAAGAAGTAAGAGAGTGGTCCACACTTTTTCCTAAAGATGCTGAAGAACCTGAATAAGGAAGAGAACAAATAAGGAGGCTGGCAGAGTCATAATGACATTTGGCTGGTACCATAACTTCTTTACGTGAAGCATGCTGTATGTACCTCAGGGACTTTGTAAAGGTTTCAGGTTGTCTCTTATAAGCATGCACATTTTTGCCCTAATCATGGAAAAAGACTCTTTCTGACCTTATTTCAAGTCCTACATTTTATAAGGAAAAACAAGTCAGAGATATAACTTAGAAGATTGCAGAGTATGCCACAATCCAATTTTACTTTCTTCAAAAATCACAACTTGAAGTGGGAGTAGAAGACCCACCTTAACAGGAGTAAGAACATTCATAAAGACTAAAATAGATCTTTGCTCGAAATAACATGTACCCATTGGGTCAAATAGACACCTAGACACAAGAGCTCAAATTTCTGTAATCTGAACTCTGCTCTCAAAGTTATGCTCACTCAAGTCAATACTACAATAAGAAGTAATTGCTATTTTCCCACAGCTGTTCCAAATGTAAACAGATAAAACCTAGAATAGAGCCCTATTTGTCTAATTAAACTATTCAATGTTCATTCCTTCATAAAACGAAGATTAATCCTTAACCTGTGGATATATATACACATATTATACATATATATCTTCTGTCTGTCTATAAAGCTCAATAAAGTTCTAGACTGCCTAAGATGCTTTGAAAAAGATCAAGAACCCTTAAGACAGAAAGGCCTACTGGTGGCAAAGACCTTAAAATGCATATGACCTGCAGGGTACTTAGAGACAAGTAGACATCTGCACACATACAGAATCAATTTTTAGAAATTTATAGGAAGGAAATAATCCAGACTAAAAGTTAGCCCAAAGTGTGGGGGGGGGGAGAAAAAAGAAACAGTACAATAAAAATAATCATTGAATATCCAACCACAGAAATTCAAGCAGCCATTTAAAATGTTTATAAAGTTTTTGTCAATAAGGGAAAATGATCACGTAAAGTTTTAAAAAGCATGACATTATGATTATTTTAATTTTAAAATAGGAGGAAAAAAATAAAAGAAATATACCAAAACTAAAAGTAGTTATCTCTGGGTCGTGAGATTACGATTTTTTTCTTTATACTTAATTTTTCTACGTTTCCTATGATGTGCTTCTTTTATAATCAGAAAAAAAGAAAAGAGAAAGAACTGAATATTAGTTGAATAAGAATGAATGTTTTCAAAGACAAGCAGTGACATGGGGCCCGGATGCTGTTTTGACTCAATATGTATATGCACTTTATAAATAAATACGAAAAATTAGTGCTACATACACCAGCGAAAACTCAGTGGAGCTGTTTCAGGGAGGAGGAGGATTCATCAATAGTTGAACTATAAATACAAAAACAACGCTGTGGCTAAAAGTATGGAATTCCAGGGACTTCCCTGGTGGTCCAGTGGTTAAAACTTTGCCTTCCAATGCAGGGGGTGTGGGTTTGATCCCTGGTCAGGGAGCTAAGCTCCCACATGCCTTGCGGCAAAAAAACCCAAAACATAAAACAGAAGCAATATTGTAACAAATTCAATAAAGACTTTAAAATTGGTCCACACCAAAATAAATCTTAAAAAAAAAAAAAGTATGGAATTCCAGCTGGGAGAGCTTTGAAATCACATCACTTTTTTCAGTGTAAAGTCTCAAATGTCAGTGAACCATGCCCTTAGGTCACCAAGTAAGTGAAGTACATTATATGGGGCATTTTCCCCCCTGGATTGACAAGAGATTAATATAGAAAGAACACACACACCTAAGCGCACACACCGATAGATAAAAGTTCCAGCTGCAAATCTGGCCTGAGCTATAATCAGCACCTAAAATGAATGGAAGGAATCCAAGGACTAAACACTGCCTCCAAACTCCAAATTACTCACAGAACCACACAACTCAAGAAAAGTCCCCAACTATTGGAGGGAAACCTATTTAAAAAAAAAAAAAAAAGGGTCCCACATCAAAGGGATGAAAAAGCAGTAAGCAAGCCAAGGCCTGCTGTGTGGGGAAGGACATGAGTACAACCCCCCTGATCACTTGACCTATGTGAGCAGACTGACCTGCCTCAACAACTATTCTACAGCCCGTGGTGCTGACAGCACTGCTAGTCTAGGGAGGAAAGAATGACATGCTGAGGAAGGGCAGTGAGTGTAGAAGACTGCTTAGTGGGGGACCAGGCAGGGCCTCTCAGTTCCCAGGGGAACACAGTAGATGATCACTGGAGTCAGGTTTCAGGAGACTGGGGTTCTGGTCCTCACTGACTTCCTCTGTGACCTTGAATTGCTCATATAAATGCTGAGCTTTGTCTTCTTATCTAAAGTGAGGATTAGGGAATTCCCTGGTGGGCCAGTGGTTAGGACTGAGAGCTTCCACTGCAGGGGGCACAGGTTCAATCCCTGGTCAGGGAACTAAGATTCCGCATGCCACGCAGTGTGGCCAAAAATTTTTTAAAAACCAAAAAAACAAACAAAAACTCCCTCCGATTATAAAATGAGGATTAGATCACCTGCTCCCATCTGCCCTCACTATAATGGATGACGAGATACTGGCTTCCATCACCATGGGGAAAGGGGAGAATTTACTCCAAAGCTGACAAAAAAGGAGCTCTCTATCTCCACCTACTGCCTATCCCATTATAGGAATGAACACTTCTAACCACGTGCTCCCTGCAGGGAGGTGGGGGATGCTGCCAAAAACAACAGACAGCCAGCAGTTTGTTTAGCGCCCCTCAGCTACAGTCAAAGACTTTCTGAAGTCTGTTATAACCAAATTACAAACAGATACATGAAGAATCACAAGACAATGCTGGATTCTGGGCCGTTTCCCCCTTCCCAGCTGTGTTGCCTGAAGTAGAAAGCTGTGCTCCTGAATTCATTACAGCTGAGGGGGAGGAGCCAAGCTGGGGAGAGAGCAGCAGGCCCAAGTTCCATGAACCAATTTCTCCCTTCCTCTCAGAGCAAGAGCATGCACAGTTATAGCAGGAGGGTACTCAGAACCTTGGTGGCAAAATGGGCTCTCTCAAACTCAGAAAGGTTTTCTCGAGGGCCACTTTAGAATGCTTTCATGCAACCATTTTAATCCCCCTCCGTAAGATATCATGTCTCTGAAACAAGATTCTTGGGATTGCTGAAATGATCAACTCTGGCTACTCTTCTGTGTAGAGTGTCTTTCTGCTGTGACCTGACCTTATGAAATAAATTAATTAATTTAAAAAACCCACAATAAACAAACAAAAACACAAACCCAATAAAAATTACAAAATGTCTGCTTTGAATTGTATTCCTGGTCTGGGCTAACTCTGGGTCTGAGTTTCTTTACCAATTCAGAAGCTGGACTATACAATCTCTAAGGTTCTGTCCAGCTCAGTAATCCTGTTAACGACCTTACCTAGACATCCAGGCCTTTACTTTGCAGAGTGAAGCTGGCTGTCACTGACCATGCCCTGGTGACTTTGTTGAGTGCACACGCATACATATGCATGCCTTCTAGAGGTGCGTAAGACACTGCCTACTGAAAGGAGGCGCATACTGTCTTCTACTGTGGTCCCTGATACCCAGGGCACCTAAACAGGGCCTTTATAATATCAAGTGCATCAGTAAGTGATACTCTAGCATCTCTTTTAAAATCCTGCAGCAGAAATTAAAGCATACCTAAATAATTGGGACGACATCTCATGTTCATGGATTAGAATGCTTAAGATTGTTAAAATGGCAATAGTGCCCAAAGCAATCTCCAGATTCAATACAATTCCTATTAAAACTCCAACAGCCTTTCTTGCAGAAATGGAAAAGCTGATCCTCAAATTCACACAGAATTGCAACAGGCCCCAAATAGCCAATCAATAATGAAAAACAACAACAAAGTTGAGAACTCACATTTTCTGATCTTAAAACTTACTATGAAGCTACAGAGATCAAAAGAGTTGTGATACCTGCATAGGACAGACACACAGATCAGTGGAATAGAACAGACAGTCCAGAAATAAACCCATACATCTATGGCCAACCGATTTTTTTAGAAAAGTGCCAAGTATTCAGTGGGGGACAACAAATGGTGCTGGGGCAACTAGATATCTATATGCAGATAATGAAGTTGCACTCACGTCCCTCTGCCCCACCTCACGTCATATACCAAAATTAACTCAACAACCCAAATGTAAAAGCTAAAACTACAAAACTCCTAGAAGAAAACACAGGAGTAAATCTTCATGATCTGGGATTTGCCAATGGATTCTTAAATGTGACACCAAAACACAGGCAACACAAGAAAAAACACAGTAGAACTCACCAAGATTAAAAACTTACTACTTCAAAGGGCATTATGAAGAAAGTGAAAAGACAACTTATAAAATGGGAGAAAATATCTGCAAAGCATTTATCTGGTAAGAGTTTAATATCCAGAACATACAAAGAACTCTTACAATTCAAGAACAAACAACCCAATTCAAAAATGGGCACAGGCCTTGAATAAACACTGCTCAAAAAAAAGATACACAAATGGCCAACAAGCACATGCTAAGACGCTCAGCCCCGTTAGTCGTCATGGAAATGCAAATCAAAACCACAAGATAGGGCTTCCCTGGTGGCGCAGTGGTTGGGAGTCCGCCTGCCAATGCAGGGGACACGGGTTCGAGCCCTGGTCTGGGAAGATCCCACATGCCGCGGAGCGGCTGGGCCCGTGAGCCACAATTGCTGAGCCTGCGCGTCTGGAGCCTGTGCTCCGCAACAAGAGAGGCCACGATAGCGAGAGGCCCGCGCACCGCGATGAAGAGTGGCCCCCGCTTGCCACAACTGGAGAGAGCCCTCGCACAGAAACGAGGACCCAACACAGCCATAAATAAAATAAATTAAAAAAAAAACAAAAAATTAAAAAAAAAAAAAACAAAAAAAAAAACCACAAGGTATCGCTTCACATCCACTAGGATGGCTAGAATTTAAAAAGGACAGACAGTTATCAAGTGCTGACGAGGATGTGGAGAAACTGGAACCCTCATACACTGCTAATGGGAATGTAAAATGGTACAGCTGCTATGGGAAACAGTTTTGGTGGTTCCTCAAAAAGTTAAACATAGAATTCACTTTATGACCCAGCAATTCTATTCCTAGTTATACATATACCCAAGAGAAATAAAACATATGTCCCCACAAAAACTTGTACACAACTGTTTACAGCACCATTATTCATAATGGCCAAAATGCAGAAACAATCCAACTGTCCATCAATAAATTAATGGGTAGACATTTTTTCATACCTATACAATGGACAAGTCAGCCATAAAAAGAAATGAAGTACTGATACATGCTACAACGTGGATGAACCTAAAAAACATGCTAAGTGAAAGAAGCCAGACACAATTATATGAAATATCCAGCATTGATTGGCAAATCCATGGGGATAGAAAGCAGGCTGGCGGTTGCCAGGGGCTGGGAGGAGGGGGCGCATAGAGAATGACTCGTTAATGGGTACAGGGTTTTCTTTTGGTATGACGGAATGTGAAATGTTTTGGAACTTGATATAGGTGATGGTTGCATAATACTATGAATGTACTAAACGCCACTGAAATGCATACATTTTAAAATGGTTATTACTTTTATGTTCTATACATTTCACCTCAATTAAAAAAAATCTGCAGATATGAACACATCTCCCCAGAGCTCTTCCCTGTGTGGCATATAGTCTGTGTGTGTACCAAGTGGCATGTGTATCACAGAACTGTCTCCTTTCAGTTCTAGAGCACTGCTAGTCAAACACCATGATGTAAAAGAAACCAACTGATGTGTTAAGGTGGTAAAATTTTGGGTACCTTCCTCCTTTTGATTTTTTTTCTTCAATGCTTGTACAAATAGATTTTCTTCTCTCTCTCTGCTTTTCACATGCCCTGATCAGTCAGACGGAACATACCACATCATACTTTCTCCAAACTGACAAGACGGGGACTTTGTCTGTCCTACTCTATGGCTTGTAAGCTTCTAGCAGTCACTTGGGGTAATGGTCACCTCTGTCACCCAGAAACAAACCTTCCTTTTGCTCCAAGAACTGAAGTTTAGAGGCTTTTCTGGTACCTTTGGCCTTTTCCTTTTTTTTTTTTTTTTTTTTTAATGAGGATCTTGAATCAGATGCGTATGTTTGATTGATTGATTGATTGATTGATTTTGGCTGTGTTGGGTCTTCGTTTCTGTGCGAGGGCTTTCTCCAGTTGTGGCAAGCGGGGGCCACTCTTCATCGCGATGCGCGGGCCTCTCTCGTTGCGGAGCACAGGCTCCAGACGCGCAGGCTCAGCAGTTGTGGCTCACGGGCCCAGCCGCTCTGCGGCATGTGGGATCTTCCCAGGCCAGGGCTCGAACCCGTGTCCCCTGCATTGGCAGGCAGATTCTCAACCACTGCGCCACCAGGGAAGCCCTGGCCTTTTCCTTTTTTTTTTTTTAAAGGTTTTTTATTTATTTATTTATTTATTTATTTATTTATTTATTTATTTATGGCTGTGTTGGGTCTTCGTTTCTGTGCGAGGGCTTTCTCTAGTTGTGGCAAGCGGGGCCACTCTTCATCGCGGTGCGCGGGCCTCTCATTATCGCGGCCTCTCTTGTTGCGGAGAACAGGCTCCAGACGCGCAGGCTCAGTAATTGTGGCTCACGGGCCTAGTTGCTCCGTGGCATGTGGGATCTTCCCAGACCAGGGCTCGAACCCGTGTCCCCTGCATTGGCAGGCAGACTCTCAACCACTGCGCCACCAGGGAAGCCCCTTCTTTTCCTTTTTGAATTCACCTTCTTCTGTATCCTCCACATTCCTTATCCTCACTTTGGGGCTGCTGTTTGTGCTTCCTTCTACATGCCTTCTTTCCCATTTCTGTGCTTCCTCATGTTCATGACAAAAGCATGACAAATATTAAGCAGCTCTCCTTCTAACCCTGCCTGGAGTTTAAGGCCAATGTCTACCATAACACCCAAAAGGAAAAGCAGAAAAAAAAGAAAAGGTAAAAAAAATAATCACCTCAAAATGAATCATGATTCTACTTCAAGGAAAAAAAAGAAAAGCAACACAAAGGAGGAAACCCACAGTTTCCATCAAATACTCACCTTTCTTTACTGATATATTCTTTACAACCAAGAATTAATTTTTTAATGCAACCTAGAAAATCCTCTTCTTTATGAAATAAGGTTTCATCAGGTGATGAATTTAACTCACAGAACAAATATTTACTGAGGAACAATTATGTTCCTGACACTGTAAGAGCAGCCAAAGAGCACATATTCTAATGAACTTTGGAAGACCTGCTGAAGGCAGTATGTTGCTCAAAAACTGCCCGTGCATTTTATAATTCTCTTATATTTTAAATAAACTTCAGATCAAATTAATGTTAAACAATTAACATATTCATTTTTCCTTGGTCTATTTTAACTTAGACACAGTGAGTTAGGATAGTCCCCTTACTTAGAACATGTCTCACATTCTCCTTTAACTCCTTTTTCGCTGTTTTTCCCACACTAGAGTGGAAGCTCATTGAGGGGAGAGCGTACATCATGCTCCTCTCCGATTATCTCCTGCCTGGCATGGGCTTTGTTGACTTCATGGCTGAATAAGCAGCCCTTGAAAGAGTATGGAGCCTAATTCCCACAGGAGGGCTCTGGCACCCCGCTCCCATACCTTCTTTGTCTCCTTTCATAAATCTGTGTGCTCCAGTCTGGCTGTTCTCCATTTATAAGTATATTTCCCTTCTTCAATTGCTATTTCCTTTTAAGAAAAGGCTTTAGTGCCTGCCAGGAAGTTTGGACTTAACCTTAAACCACAATCACAATTGCCAATTGTCTCCTTGATCTATATTATGTATAATCCCTCAGTTTGGTTTTATGTTCACCCATGCTGTTTACGCAAGAATATGATTTCCTTGAGGGCAGAAACACAATCTCTCTGTGAGCCATAACTCTGTCTTCTACATCCCAGGGTCTGAATCATCCTAGGTACTGAATCATTATATTCCCTATCCCAAACTTTAGAAGCCACTGAGAAATATAACATAAAATTCTCAAGTGAAAGAATAAAAAGGTATGATTATTACGTAAGGAAGATATAAACTTGAAGAAAAAAACCTTACGTGTTAACAAATTAGAACTTTGGGAAGAAAAGAGACTCTCAAGCAAATAATTACATTTCCAGAGTTCTAAGAATTCCATATTCTACACCGACAGCAATGAAAAGATTAAAAAATAAAAGCAGACTTCATGATGTGGCAGTTTTAAAACAAGGATTGGCAGTATTAAAAAAAAATAAATGTTAAAAAGGTAGGTAACTTTATTTACTGTCCTCATCAATAAGAGACTTTTGGAAGATTTATAAGAATTCATAATAATAATGCACCTTTCAAGTGGCACATACTTAGCAAGTTTTATCATCACTGTAAGGATATAATGGAATTAAGACCAGTCTACTATGGGATATGAGAGAAAAATCTCAGATTCTAGGGAGCAAACCGTTCATATTTTTAGCAAACATGGATAAAGAAAGAACTAAAACCATCTTTCAACATCTTATGTTATATCTAGTAGTTTGTTTTTTTAAATGTAGCAAATTTAGCTCCACTTTTATGATGATTAGTTTTGCTCATGTGGCTGAGAGACATGGTTTGGAATAAGAACTGGCAGTTCAGAACCTGTACTTTCCAGTGGTGGGATATACCTGTTCTGATTCTTAAAGCAATGGAATTCCAATGCCCAGATGAGTAAAGAAATTTGGGCTGGAAAGCAACAAAACACACTCAAATCTCTGATCCACCTCTCTGCCTTAATGACCTCTTGTGGCATCCAGCAAACCACTGGTTCTACAGAAACCAGAATGATCCCCCAAGAAATATAGGGAGGAAAGTGCAACTATGAGGAAGGGAGACGTACAAAGAGTTAATTCACGCTACCAACCCAATCTCCTTCTCAAAGACTCTGTCCTCTATGGTAGCGTGCCACGTTCCACCCGACAGCAGCTGCTCATGATAATCAATGTCTGACAGATCAGAGAAAGCCCTTAATGTGTTGCCAAGGGGCAGTTCAACAGATGGCATGGTGACTTACAACCAGAATCATTAATTACACTCTCTTATTAGTCCCAGGGCACAGTGCTGAAAATGCTTCCTCAGTGAAAGATGAGCATTTCAGATAAATGACCGTCTGGTACTGCCTGTGAAACTCCCTTTAGGATTTCTGGTCAGTGTTGATTTCTAAATCTAAGCCATACTATTTTTTATAGCCGTTTCGCATCTTCCACTTTCAAGCTGGCTAGGAATATGAAACTTCCACCACTACTACCCATCACAGCTCCTGTAGTCATTGCAGGTAACAACATGGTAAAGAGCGCCCATCCCTCGTTTCCCCGCACAAGTCAGGTGACTGTGTTGAAAGGCAAACACAATCATGTCAGCCACAGGGCTAGCTCACTTTTCCCTCCCTCTGTGCCAGAGAATGTCTTTCTTGAGTACAGGGCTGGGGGAGGGGGACTATCCCCTCCCTCCCCAATCTACTCTGTTTCTTGTAGTAAGTGACTGATTCTCCAAGTCAAAACTGTCTTCCCTTCCCAAACCACTGGCTGCAACTCTTCTCCACGTCTCTTTGAGAAAAAGAAGGGTAGACACTCCTGAAAAGGAAGCCTAGCAGCTGGAAGCAAGCAAAAGTTCCCAAATGTCCACACTGCCGGTTCAGTTATCTCAAAGGACTGAGGATAAGCCACCATGTATTTAATTAAGAAGCCAGACAAATGCAAACTAGAGAAACTAGTTCTGAAGTCCCTCTCCAAGGGCACTCAGACAATGTCAGCTCAGGGTGGAAATTAGTTCCTTCTTAACAGTATGAGAACTGGGCTCCATAAACATTATTATGTTTACGTGGAATTTTAGAACAGACTGCAGACAGAGCTTAGAGGCACACTACTTATTGGCCTTAGCAAGGATACAAGTTGGAAATAAATCTCAGTATAACCCAAAAGAAAGAAAATTTCAAGCATTTCCCAAATATTACCAAATAAACATTCTTTGGTTTTGCTGAATGCCTATTCTTCCTGTACCTCAATATATGTTTTTTTTTGGCTGCGTTGGATCTTTGTTGCTGAGCACGGGCTTTGTCTAGTTGCGGCGAGCGGGGGCTACTCTTCGTTCCGGTGCGTGGGCTTCTCACTGTGGTGGCTTCCCTTGTTGCGGAGCACAGGCTCTAGGCACGCGGACTTCAGTAGTTGTGGCTCGCGGGCTCTAGAGCACAGGCTCAGTAGTTTTGGAGCACAGGCTTAGTCGCTCTGCGGCATTTGGGATCTTTCCGGACCAGGGCTCGAACCTGTGTCCCCTGCACTGGCAGGCAGATTCTTAACCACTGCACCACCGATGAAGCCCTACAATTTTGTTTTTTTAATATGAGTTCAAACTAAAGCAACAGTAGTACCCTAAATGCTGTTATTTAAGGCTTCATTGTTTGTTTTCTGCATTCCCATTTGTTCTTTTCTGGACGTATAAAAACATGACTTTCATTTTTAACTAGGTTCAGATAATTACAATATCTGATAGGGACTTCCCTGGTGGCGCAGTGGTTAAGAATCCGCCTGCCAATGCAGGGGACACGGGTTCGAGCCCTGGTCCGGGAAGATCCCACATGCCGCGGAGCAGCTAAGCCCGTGTGCCACAACTACTGAGCCTGCGCTCTAGAGCCCGCGAGCCACAACTACTGAGGCCCGCGTGCCTAAAGCCTGTGCTCCACAACAAGAGAAGCCACCGCAATGAGAAGTCTGCACACTACAATGAAGAGTAGCCCCCGCTCGCCGCAACTGGAGAAAGCCCACATGCAGAAACGAAGATGCAAAGCAGCTAAAAATAAATAAATTAATTAATTTTTTAAAAACCTGATGGATGTTCTCATCTCATGAATTTTTTTAAAAGGAAAAAATAACGTGTTATTTAAGGCATAATAAAAACCTCCTAATGTGGGCTGCAGGAAGGGAAACTTGGGAAGTTTGGGTCTGCCTTGCAACGTACTCACTTCTAGTTTTTTCTCCTTTTCTGACAAAACATCTTTCTGGTTCTGGGTGTACTCCACCAACATCCGAGCCAGCTGGCGTCGGTCTTCCAGTTCTGCCGCCAGGCGCCCGTTATATTCGGCTAGTAACAGACATGCTTCATCTACTGTTTTTGAAAGACGTTCAGCTGCCTCTTTGTCTAAGTACAAATGAGATTAAAAAAAAAGAGAGACAATATACAACGACACAGGCATAATTGCAAACATTTCTGGGGGAGGTTAGTTTCTCCCCTAACATTCAAGTCCAAGAACAGGCCAGAACCTGTAGACAAACAATGGACTGGCTGACAGAGAAATCCAAAGGTACTCACTCCTGTCAACAAGACGGGACATTTCTGAATTACCTGAAGTGAGGCAATTGTACAAAGAGGGGAATCTGGTAAATGATTTCTAAATGCCTCTACCAAAAAATGAATAAACATAAATAAATAAATAAATATCTATAGCGACAAAAGCTCTACAAATAAACAGAAAGAGATATTTAAGGTCATTTGTGAAATAATATTTCCCTGCCTCTGAGAATTTCAAAGGTGCTTTCATTCATATTATTTCATTAAATATTCTTTGCATATCCCTCTGAAATACAAAAGCAAGCACTCACTTCTTGGGTGTGGAAACTAAGACAATAAAAGTGACAGGTTCAGTAGCAGGTTCTTTGCTGAGGAGCTGGGACTCAAAACCACATCTATAAAATGGACCTACAGGATTCTACTTCTTAAACTATGTAAGCCTTAAACCTCTTCTTCTAGTCAACAAAATATAGGGTCTGATAAGAAGCTTTCAAATGCTTTTGAATGTGACCCACGCTAAGAAATACACTTTATATAAATATACAAAAATAAAAGAAAGTTTCATAAAACAATACTTTCCTTAGTGTGTGCAGGGTGTTCTATCTTCTAACCCATTAAAAAAAAAAAAAAAGTTGGTCATCATCTACCAGACTGATTTCAGGTCCAATTAATGGGTTGCAACTCATTGTTTGAGGAAAAAACTATGCGGAAGAATCAAAGTATAAGAAAGGGTATCCTTGGAAAGAAGGGGTGAACAAGGCTCAACATTAGGAAATAAGAAAAGACAAAGGACTATTTGTATTTCAAAGAAGTGATGTAATTAATTACGTGTGGGTATGGTGAGATTAAAATTTTTAAGTAGGCATACCTCATTTTAAAAGGGCCTTAAAGGATCGAGAGAGATCGGTGCTTTGAAACAAAGCACTAGAGACTCCAGTAGTTCCATGGGACAAACTCAAAGTGAGTTACACAGTGATACAGATCCGTTGCTTCCTATGAATACAGGTCGTCAAGGTGAGAGACCTCAGCATTGCCATACGTTAACCGGGATTTAAGAATTCCAACACAGTTTCTCTGGCAAACAGTCTGCCTGACTTTTAGATGCCTTCTCTACGTGAATACTGGAAGATGGACTGTTGAGGGATTCCAAATTAGGCCTGATGTCAAAGATCAGGTACTTCTATGCTCCTCGGGGACAGGGAAACAACAGGATGTTCTTGGTGGAGGAGGACTGAGCCAAAGAGAACACAAAGGAAAGAGACATTCTCAGTCGCTGAGGTGAAGCAGACAGTGACACTTATTCTTCTAGATTGGTGGTGCGGTCTGGGAGTAAGCTGCTGGGGTGGTTAGGCTGCTTTAGCTTTGTCACTGCTTAGCTATTTTTTGTAATGGTTAATTCATTAAAATGTTTAAGTGCCTGTGGCAGAAAAAGGCAAGGAAAACACTAATTTTTCAGATTAAAATAAATAAATAAATAAAAACAATTCTTTTACACTCCAAGAAGTGTACAAAGGAAATAATTCATTCACACAAATAATTACAAACCAGAAAAAGAACCTGTAATAGTTTTATGAGCTATAGAAGAATATGCAGCCAAAACGTAGCGGCGAGATGCTCACTTTGAAGAACTTACCTGTGGCTGTCCTCACATGCTCTGCCCTCCCAGCCACACAGACGACGGCTGTGTGCCTCTTCTGGCCAGCCCTTCACTTGCGCATGGGCATCCCACCCCCTCCTGCTTACTCCAAGACTCAAGTTTCTGGGTCTGTCCCCTGCGTTTCCCCATGCCTCATCAACTTCTCTCCCTCTGGAAGCACCCACCAGCACACACACACGTTGCTCTATCTTCTGACTGTGTGTCACTCTCTAGCTATTGCTCCACATCCCTGCTCCTCTTAAAGCAGAACTTCTCAAGAAAGCTGTCTATCCTCCTGGTACCCACTCCTCCCCTACTGCTGTCACTAAACTCACTCCAATCAAATTTTATACTCCAAATCTTCCAATTAGCCTGACGAATATGTGGGCTCCTACTGTGTGTCCAACACTGTTCTAGGCTCTGAGCCAACAGGTAACACAAAGGACAAAAACTCTCTGCCCGCAAGTTTACAATCTCAGGGAGGAAGAGAAATAAGTAATACACTATATTTTAGTTATTTACCAGCTGAAGATAAGAACTCTACAGAAAAATAAGGCAAAGGAGGAAAAATGGGGCATTCAGAGGGAGGAAGGCAATTTTAAGTAAGGTAGCCAGGGACTTCCCTGGTGGTGCAGTGGTTAAGAATCCGCCTGCCAATGCAGGGGACACGGGTTTGATCCCTGGTCCGGGACGATCCCACATGACACGGAGCAACTAAGCCTGGGCACCGCAACTACTGAGCCTGAGCTCTAGAGCCTGCGAGCCACAACTACTGAGCCTGCACGCCACAACTACCGAAGCCCATGCACCGCAACTACTGAGCCCACCCACTGCAACTACCGAAGCCCGTGCGCTCTAGGGCCCACATGCCACAACTACTGAGCCCGCATGCTGCAACAACTGAAGCCCGCGCGCCTAGAGCCTGAGCCCCGCAACGAGAGAAGCCACTGCAACGGAAGCCCGCACACCACAATGAAGAGTAGCCCCCGCTCGCTGCAACTAGAGAAAGCCTGTGCACAGCAACAAAGACCCAATGCAGTCAAAGGAAAAAAAAAAAAAAAAAGGTAGCCAGGGTAGGCTTCACTGAGGTGATACAGAAACCAAGGGCTGGAGGTAGTGCGAGAACAAGTCACATGACTATCCGGGGAAGATCATTCCAGGCAGAGGAAACAGCCAAGTACAAAGGCCTTTGGAGGGGAAAGTGCCTAGCAAGGAACCCATATGACTAGAGTGTTCTGAGCAGAGGGGGGGACATGATCCAACTTCCATTTTAGCAGATCACTCTGGTTACTATGT
Source organism: Balaenoptera acutorostrata (assembly GCF_949987535.1). Lineage (NCBI taxonomy): Eukaryota > Metazoa > Chordata > Mammalia > Artiodactyla > Balaenopteridae > Balaenoptera > Balaenoptera acutorostrata. The sequence continues at coordinate 68,304,611 of NC_080078.1, read as the reverse complement.
TGACGACAGAAAGATGACTGGAGGACAAGCAGGCAGCAGGGAGAGCAGATGGGAGGCTACTGTGATAATTCAAGTGAAGGTGGTGGTGACTCACACCAGGTGGCAGCAGCGGAGGTGGTAACAAGGTGTCAGATACAAGTTGTAGCCCAGATCAACAGGAATTATGAGGGGGTCATCCACTGAGATGGAAAAGACCGTGAGAGAAATTTTGGAGGGAAGATGAGAAGTTTGCTTTCGGACAGGTCAAATCTGAAATGTCTTTCGAGCTATCCAAGTAGTAACACTGAGCAGGAGGCTGGATACATGGGTCTCAAGTTCAAGGGAGAGGTCAACACTAGAGATGTAAATTAGGGGATCATTAGCATAAAAATTATTATTTAAAGTCATCGAACAGAAAGAGAGGAACTGTCCGTGAAACTAACTAGGAAAGAGGGCTAATTACTCAAAATTAAGAGGTGAAGGAGAAGGGAAGAAACCAGCAAAGGAGACTGAAAAGACACAATCAGAGAGAGGAGGAATGCTAGGAGAATATGCGGTCCCAGCTTCCTTCTGCTGCTCTAACATATCACCACAAACCTGGTGGCTTAAAACAACATAAATGGATTGTCTTAATATTCATTATCATGGCCCCTTCCTCCATCTTCAAAATGCATCTCTCAAACTTCTGCTTCCACAGTCACATCTCCTCTGACTCTTGCCCTCCTACCTCCCTTTTATAAGGACCGGGCCCACTTGACTAACCCAGGATAATCTCCCCACCTCAAGATCCTTAACTCAATCACATCCACAAAGTCCCTTTTCCTATATAAGATAATATATTCACAGGTTCTGAGAATTAGGACATGGACATTTTGGCAGATCATTATTCTGTCTACCACACCAAGTGAGAAAGTATTTTCAGGAAGAAGAAATGATCAACTGGGCCAAATGTTACTGAGATCAAGTTAAGATTGGGCAAAATATTCACCACTGAATTTTAGCAATATGGAAGTCATCAGCAACACTAATAAGAGCAGAGTCAGTGAAGTGGAACCAAAAGAGAACGGGGCAGGCGGGTGGGGGGGCGGGGCACGGATGGAGACAGATGAGCATTGGCGATCTATATTAGAATGTTTTGCTATAAAGAACAGAGAAATGAGATGGTAGCTGGAGGAAGATATGGGTCAAGAAAAAAATTTTTCCCAAAAAGAATACATGTTTTTATGCTATGGAGAATGATTCAGTAAAGGGGAAAAAAAAACTGGAGATGCAGGAGAACAGGGGAGAATTGTTGGAGCAGTGTTCTTGAGTAGGTGAGAAGGAATAGGTCTAACAGGCAGAGGGGCTGCTTTAGAAAACAACATGCTCATCCACAGAAGTAGGAAGAAAAGTCAGCCGGTGTTTATTTGTTCTGCCCAGACACATTCAGTTGTGAATGGTGACCACCAGGAGCTGGGGGTGGGGAAAATGAGTTGTTATTTAATGGTACAGAGCTTCAGTTCTGCAAGATGAAGAGAGTTCTTGAAATTGGTTGCACAACGTGAATGTACTTAACACTTCTGAGTGGCACACTTAAGAATGGGTAAGATGGTAAATTTTGGTAAGTGTATTTCACCATAATTAAAAATCAAAATAAATAAATAATTTTAAAAAGCCATATAAATCCTTTAAGTCAGTGAAAACAAATGAAATTATATACACTGCTAGTTTTATATTAATTTGCTTCCAATTTTGCAGATTGCGATTCTGACAGTAAGAATAAATGATGTGGTCCTTATAACAACAACAAAGTTGGATTTAACCAGGAGAAAAGTTAGGGTTTTGCCACGAGACTAGAGTGAAGGGAAAAAAGAGCAAAAGGGGCTGAGGGTGTGTGTGAGAGAGTGATTATAAAGACTGTAAGTGTAATGACTCCAAGCTGAGTAATGAAGAAAACGAGGCCATAAGGGGAGTAAAGGCTGGGAAAAGGTGGAAGGATCGACAGACTGTGGGATCAACAGGCTGTTAAATCCAGTGGGTTTAATTGCTGGGGTGCGGGATGGTGGCAGTAGAGAGAGCGAGCCCAAGAGGCCTCCGTGTTGTCTTCTCCAACTAAGCACACTCCTGCCTGAAGGTCTTCCCGGGTACCGCTCCCTCCACCTGGGGGGCACTGCCTTCCCTTAGGTCTCCTCACAGCTTGCTTCTTCATCGGGGGGCCTCTGATCAAAGCCCATCTCATCAGGAAGACCTCCCTGGGCACTTTTAGAACAGCGTCTCCACCCCCACACCTCTGCTTTCCTTTCCTTTGGGGCACTTAACCTGTGACGGGATGTGGGTGCGGCCCCTAGAGCAGATGCCACACGGGGTGCCTCAAACGTCTGTTCAGTGAAGGAAGTATTTCATGAGTAACCTTGACTTCCTTTAAATGGATATGGAGGAAGTGAGTGAAGCAGCCAAGGTAAGGGACTGGAAGGAGAAAATGGTGGCCCTCGGACGAGAGTGGAACAAAAGGTCCGAGCTTTTGTAACGGAAAGAACACAGGCTCTGCAGCCTAGGCTGGAAGAAGCACCTGGCGCAGAGCATACTCTACATGAGTTGGCACTTCACTCCTTCCTCTCAACTGCCCACGCATAAAGCGGGAAGAATGCCAACTGCTCCTCCCTGTTTAATTGGGGGTGATCATCAAGAGGGCAAAATGACATGACTAACAATACAAACCTGGAGTTCTTGGCACTGAAGGCACTATCACCTATGGGGTGTATCAGTGTACAATGCAGAAGTCACAGCACTGAATCACAATTTTTTTTTTTGGAAAGGGTCATGAGTTTAATGCCTTCACCCAGTCTGCCCCCGCACACATAATTTGCACTGTGGTTTCAAAAGACCTTACTTGTACTGAGTACCACAGGCTATGGCATGCTAGCATTTCTGCAGTAATTCCTAGAGTCACTATTCAAGCTCGGACTATTCCAGCAGCTTCTTTGTTCAGCATGTGAGTTATGTTTGCAAATCCCAAGATGACAGAGAACCCAACACCATGTGGAAGGTCTGTATTTGCAGACATAAGCATGTCCTGGGGTTTGATGCATTGGAGATATGTCTCCCTCCCCTCATCTTTCACCCAAACTACCTTCTCACCTGTTATTTTTTCCAAAAGAGAAACATCTTGCACTTCCTGGGGTAAAGAAGCAATTTTCTGTCGGACAGTAGCATCCCCTGATGCAGCATTTTCCAGGTCCTGCAAAGCTTTGATTAGTTCCTCAGTCTGTACAATGAAAACACAAACAACACTATCCATTAAGACATATGGGGATATGGGGTTTAAAGAAACTTAGCTGGAGTTAAAAGAGGTGGAGGCAAATTCTAAAAATGATCATCCCTGACATTTAAAAAAATCATTGTTCTTACCCCAGAGTATATGCTGAAGTCAATGATACAAATTCTAAGAGAATGTACATAATTTTTCTAAGTCCATGGTAGAACACAAATGAAATTCTACATAACTGTGAAAGAGAACTTTTTTAAAGAACATGTTTTTGGCAACTTAAGAAAATGGAGTCTGGTTCATACTGTTTAGTTTCAAAGGATGCATGATCGCTAGTACAGAATGGCCTCCAGTTTAGAATAAAAGTATACATGTCAAATGCTTAGCAATTTGTGTGTTGACTGATTAAATGAAATGACACTACCTACTTCAATTCTTTCTTGAATTTGCTCTACAAAATGAATATCACAAAGATGACATTTTTGATTTTGGCAGTCACTCTCAAAATTAAATGTGTCAAGCTCATTAGTTACAAACAAAGAGGGAAGAAAACCAAGAAGAGCAAACCAAGAATGCATCTTCTGTGTATGCCAGAAAGGGGCTTTTTTAATTGTCAGGAGACACACAACGCTGACAGGTTAGCTAGTCCATAATGACCCTAAGGCTACCATGTAGACGGTAGTCAGGTTATCCTGAAAGTTGGTAATTCAGGCTGTTCTCTTGAAAGTTTTTAAATGCAAAGATATATGGCCTAACACTGCTTTCATTTGACCCCTGGACTAATTCAACATTTTAACATAACACAAATCAGACATGCTTCCTATTTACACAAGCCTTAAACACACCCATGTGTAATAAAATAAAGCTGTTTTCGGCAAAATGAGAGGCAGTGCAACTCAGTGAAAAGAGCATGGGCTCTGAAGTCAGTCAGACCCAGATTCAGTTAAAACACTGGGCAAGTTACTTAATCTGTCTCCTTGAGCCTCACTTTCTTTGACTGTAAATGAATAAATACATAAACAAACAGCTAAAACCAACCACACAGAATTCATGAACTAACTTACACAAAGGGTCAAACAATGCAGATACATAGCTAAAAACTCAATAAATGCTAGCTCCCTGTTTTAATATTTAAATAGGTTATAGTGTAGTAAATTTGCTACTGCTACACAGACTGTCCTTAAAAACTACTATGTTGTTTACTTATAAGAAACAACCATGCTATTGGAGACAAGCCATGGTAGAGGACTTTTGAATGCCTTTGTAACATTATCTACCCCTTTACAAAAGTCTATTTTTTTAAAGAATAGTTTCAATTTCTAGGAGTGAAAAAAACCCAAATCCAAGTACTCTTACAAATCCATCCCAGATTCAGGGCATGCAAAGGCAAAATCAAGCCTGCTGTCCGGCAAGCTTCACTAGGTGGATCTTGCACCCAGTGCCAAGAGCTGCCCGCTGGTGATTCCATACTATTGGTCACTGGCGCCACCCTGTGGCCAGAACCTTCAACTAGAGGTCACTTCAAGCCACTCTGCCCTACTCTCTGGGGGTCAAGACATACCAAGAGGGGTCCTGCAGAAGGATCTTGGGGAGAGTAGCTTCCAGGGTAGTCGTCATCCTCCTCCTCTTGTATTTGCTGAAAAGTTCGCTTTAGAGATTTCTTCTCCTCTGTTGCTAGAGGAAAGAAAAAAGTGACAAATTTGCATCACCACAGCCTGTACAGGTAAGAGTCAAATGCTATGCACAATGGGTCGCAAGTAAGAAAGGGTAGAAGGGGTGTACATTTCCAGAGATGGCTTAATATTAACCTTTAAGCCACTTATTTTCAATTGGTGGTTATTCCCTACGTTACTGAAGAGTCAAAATGGCCTCAGTCTGTCATCTCAGATTGACTCACTGGAAAAATACTACTGAAAAAAAGCATCTAAAAGTGAAATTTACCAAACTAACACATTTCGTTAAAAACGTCATTATCTTAAAAAAAAAAAAAAAAGGTAAGAAACCTCATCAGAAAATGTAATGTGTAATGAAGCAAGCTGTTGTGTGCAAGGGTTTGTAGGGAATATACCGTGTACAAAATGAGATACTTTACGCTTTCCAGGGTCATTTCAGAAAATAAGTAGTAGAGAGAGACCCATCAATAAAACTGTGTCAAAAGCTCTAAAAACAAACATCCTTTAAACTATCCCTTTAAGAACAAAACAAACCTAGTTTTACCTTAAAATTTAAAATAACCATTACTGAGCATTATGACATATTACTGAGAGAAATTACATAAGTCACCATTTTAAAATTAACCACTTCTGAGGCTAACAGGTTACATTTTTTTATGATCCGTACCACATGCTTTTAAATTGTTATGAAAGGTGTTAATTCCAAAATCATTCCTTTTGCATTAAATTGGACAATACAAAATAAATGCCAAACAACTGAGGGACATAAATCTAAATGAGAAATTCAGGTTTGGAAAGTAAAGAAACCATTGGATGCCTAACATGTGCCAGGCACTTCAATAGCTTCTTTACATTTGATCCTTCCAACAATTCTAAGATGTACAATAGTATCTCCACTTTAGAGGTGAGAAAATGAAGACCCAGAGAGGCTAAACAACTCATGTAATGGTATGATTTCAAAATCTGTGCTCTTTCCACTGAATTCAACTTACTTAGCATCACACAATTTCCATCTCATCTGTCAAATGAGGGTCGCCATGCACCTGCCTCAGAACTCTGTGAGATATAAACAGAATCATGTACACTTCCTGCTTGATTCAACATTTTCTTCTGGAACCCAGGATGTAGTTCCTGTTCTCTACCTTACATATTAACTGACCAGGCTATGTTTGATGTGAAAGCCAAGTCAATATCGTGGATTTTATTTTTTCTTAATGTTTTTGTTTGTTCTACTAAAGAAGAGAAAAAGCAGCATTTGCATTACCGGCAGTCCTGTCTTTGCACTATTCAATTATGCACAGATTTATTACTACAGTTTGGTTAAATGACACTATTCCCCCAACAACAGAGTTCAAATTTCAGTTACCACGGCATATTTACTCTGTGTAATTGCATAAACAACAAAACCTCGCTGCTAACTTTAGTCCACAAATCACTACATAAATAATAGAAGTGCATCATGATTACTGACTGCATCACTTCTCCCAAGGTCAGTAATTGGTTACTGCACCTCCGTTATTCAGTTCACACACAGACAACAAAGTGTTTAGTTGTGTTGTTAGTCTCCCAGTGACAAAATCCATGTGACATTTTATAAAAATAAAAAATCAAAAACAGGGAACTGACTGACAAAGATGAAAGAGCAGCAAAGAAACTAAAACTAAAATGAACGCTGGAAATGAAGTTCACATGGAACACAAATGGGGCTGTAGAAGAAACAGCTGGCTGTGGGGATGCCGGCACTGCCATGCTCTTCTAGAGGCGCTGGATTCACAGCCAGAGGAATTTAGTGAAGGCCAACTCATCAACATAAATGAAGAATGTGGTTGTGATGAAAAGGATGACAATGTCCCAGAGGAAGTGATGCTGACAAAAAACTTCACTTTAAAGGAATTCTGAGATACTTCACAACACTGAAAGCACAAAGGATAAAATGTTGGAAGCTGATCCAAATTTAGGAAGAAGTATGACAAAGATGGAAAAGATGCAACAAGCTTTGTTCAAACCGCTCTTGATAAGTTTGTTACAGAGAAATAAACACTTTAACTCACAATGTTTCTAATTTATGTTACAGCATGCTAAATAAGTCTTAATTTTACTATATTTTTTGTTTTCCTATACAATTGTAATCAACAGTGAGTTTTTAATTCTTTGATAAAAAATTTTAAGTCACAGAATAATTGTAATTTTTCCCATTGATTATTAAGATCACTCTGTACGATTTCAGCTTGAATAGTCATTTTTACAGTCCTGCACTCCTATGCAAAGCAAGGACGCCTGTATTTTTCAAACAGAAAATCTATAAGGATATAATCTGCATATGAAATATCTAACAGTACTTTGCACACAGTGGCTGCCTAATTAATGTGTAATGTGTGGTATGACCCGTGTAAACATTTAGCCATTACAGCATCAAAGCGGCCATGTTTGATGCGTAGCCACTAGAGAATGTAAGCATAAGAGCAAAAAAAAAAATTTACAGTATTGTTCTGTTCACTTCCAAACACCTAGAAGAATGCTCAATACATAATTGTTAAACACTAAAGAAGGTAGAAAAAAATATAAAATTTGAATCCTTCAGTTTTCCAACTCTCATACAGAAATTATTATGTATAAAAACCACACATCACTGAACATCTCAGGACACTCAGAATCACTGAATTTTGGCACTGGAAGGCCTTAGTCAGACCTATGTATTTGCTTTCCCCACTGCCCCCACCTCATTTTTCATGAGAATGTCAAGGCCCACCGGCTGTGGTGTGTCCAGAGCCAGAGAGCTCATTAGTCTAAGTCTGGGTCCTACAGCAAAAGTATTCTGTCTCCTAATCTGGAGTTCTTTTTACCACTTCATGCTGCCACTCACTTCTAGCAATGCAAAACCGAAATCAAACTGATGACAATTTTAGGGCCATTTCTGTCCTTCGCCATCCTGATGGAAGAGGGTATAACAGGAGGTAACCTTTATCATCCTACTTTTCCAGTTCTCTCGTATCTCCACTAGAGGACCTACTGGAAATAAATTATTCATCATTTCCTCCACAGGGCTCCTCCTTTCCTGAGCTACCTATTACCATTATGAACACTGCCACTGGCCCCATCTTCCAGGTACAATGCCTTGGAGAACAGTGGAATCTTTCCCAAAGTCCCAACTTCTAGCAGATTCCACAATTGTGAGGAATTCTTCCTTACATCCTCTTTCTGCTCCTTCCCAAAGCCTCTTATCAGCCACCTGTCCTTTCACATGCCTTGTCCAGACCGCTGTCCCAGCTGGGCTCTCTGCCTCTTCTAGCCACTCTTGCAACTTAGACTACACCATCTTCCTAGAGCTGAGCTCTCACCCCATCATGCCTCTACTCAAAACCCTGAAAAGGCCACCTAAGTTCAAAGTCTCCTTGGTGATGGTAACGGCAGAACCACCTTGAGCACTCCCTTCCGACTGTCATCCTCTCCCTCCAGCCCCCACAGCACCGGGGCCTCTCTTTGAAAGCGCTGGGCCCTTGCCACTTTGCATGGCAACTGGCAGGCACAGGCCTTACCTCTCCAATCGCAACAGCAAGTGTCTTATTCCTTTACATCGCTATAATACCCAGGAAAGTGTCAACACACCTGAGTCTGAAACTTCTTGAAGGCAGAGGAAGCATAGCGACTGCAAAGCCCTAGTGTTGTGCCAGAAATGACTATCCCTGCTTCGCTTTACACAAACCAGACTCTCCCCTGCTCATGTGTACAAAATTAGCAGCGAGAAGGCCCAGAATTCTCAATCGAGTCGGACAACCATTAAAATGACCCGGGAAATCTGCCAGTCCTGTTCCTGTGTCTGAACTTCAGATCAGGCACCCTCCGCTATCAATTCGGCTCTAACCACAGGTGTTACACTCACTCCTTTTTTCACTTCCTCAACCACTCTGTTTATAGGCAGGGCAAACACTACAGGGGCCGAAATCCTTCTGTCCTTATTGCGCACCTTCTGTTCTATGCTTCAACACATCCCTGTGTCTTCACGGGGCCTTGTACTCAGCTAACCTTCAAGTAATCTGGTTACCTAAGGGTTTATGGTATGCCTCTTAGAGACCTGTGATAGAATTTCAGACACTATGGCAGACTGTGAAACTAATTTTAAGGCAAAAAGTTAGCCTGAAGGATCCCAAATCACATTACAAAATGCAGTCATCTACCCGTAGTTCAAGTTTTAGTTTTTTAAGGAACCTCCATACTGTTCTCCATAGTGGCTGTATCAATTTACATTCCCACCAACAGTGCAAGAGGGTTCCCTATTCTCCACACCCTCTCCAGCATTTACTGTTTGTAGATTTTTTGATGATGGCCATTCTGACTGGTGTGAGGTGATACCTCATTACAGTTTTGATTTACATTTCTCTAATGATCAGTGATGTTGAGCATCTTTTCATGTGTTTGTTGGCAATCTGTATATCTTCTTTGGAGAACTGTCTGTTTAGGTCTTCTGCCCATTTTTGGATTGGGTTGTTTGTTTTTTTGATATTGAGCTGCATGAGCTGCTTGTAAATTTTGGAGACTAATCCTTTATCAGTTGCTTCATTTGCAAATATTTTCTCCCATTCTGAGGGTTGTCTTTTCGTCTCATTTATGTTTTCCTTTGCTGTGCAAAAAGCTTTTAAGTTTCATTAGGTCCCATTTGTTTACTTTTGTTTTTATTTCCACTTCTATATTACTTTTATAATGAAAAAAGAATCAGGAAATACTGTTTCCAACAGCTCCCTCATTCTTTGTCCCCTCCCTGCAAAATAAGGGAGTTTTTTTAAAAAAGTACATTTACCTTTACTTGTAGAGAGAAAAAGATGTGCAATAAAGGGCTGACACTTGAGGCACAGTTCTGAAAGCACTCTACCCATAACATCTCACTGAAATGAATGGCCAGGTCCAGACCTGAACCTGGGAAGCTGGGCCTAGAGCTTGTGCTCTTAACCACCATGCTCTCCAGCCTTGCACAAAATCTGGGGGGCTGAACATACTAACATGACTCCTCCTACTTTTGCTATTGGTTTGTATTTAGAAATTCAGAATATTAGATATTAGAACTGGGAGGGGGTACAAAATAGAAGTCATATGATCACATTAATAACATCTTACCTTCACTATCTCAAGTAATCCTCACACAACCCTATGAGGTATTATTACTATTAATAGCCATACTGTACAGTGAGAACCTGAGGCTCAGAGAGGTCAAATGCCATGCCCAAGGTCACACAGCTTGGAAGTGACAGAGCTGGGATTCATACTATGGAAGTCTGATTTCAAACCCTTGCTCTGAATAGCTAAACTAACTATATACTAAGGTCCAGGAAAGTTGTGTGACCTACTCATGAATTCATACCCTCATTCAAGTCTACTGAATCCCTGCACTTTCAGGGAAAAATTATGGTGTGAAGAACATAGGCTTTTAAGTTATACAGACCTGGGTTTGAATTCTCTACTTATCTATTATATCTACTTGGACAAAATTACTGTACCCTTGCGAGTCTTAATATCTTCAACTGAAATATGAAAATAATACCTAGTACATAGAGTAGTTGTAAGGATCTAAAATAAGTTAACATGAAAAGCAGCCAGCAGAAGGGCTGGTGCTGAATAGGTGCTCAATAAATGCTATTTCCTTTGTATCTACCTTTCCTTTCTAAAGCCTACAACTATAGGATACCGTGTGATTTACGTGGGACTGAAGTAAGTAATGAAGTTCCACTCAGTCAAGCAACAGCATGAGTATTCCCAAGAATACAGAGACAACTTTAGAATCACTGGGTCTTATACCTGGGATTGAAAAAAGGAAGAAAAAAACCCCACAGATTTTATATTACAGGTACACAAACTCAAGAAAACTCCAGTTCTAAAACAAAATTCCTAAGCTCACACATTCTCCAACATTAGAAATGTCAGTTCCACAGGAAAATTTTTATTCCAAAAGTAAATTCTGTAAAGTTGTCTGAAGACAAAGAATTAGCCTTGAATTAAGGTTGAAATATAAAAGGACTATTTAAATTTGGAAATAAGCTTCTGGAAAACTCATCAATATTTTGAAAGGATTGTGTAAAATATTCTGATAACTCAGGTCCAAAGAAGACAGTGAGAAGACAGAGTGAGTTAGCTGAGACAAACACATTGGAACCTTTTGATATGTGTTTTCATCTTTACAAACTAGAGAAAGAGAAATGATCTTTAGAACAGCATTACCCTCTACATTAAAGGAATACTGCCTCTATTGCTGTTAATGTCTAGACACTCAAAAAAAAAAAATCAGAAACCCAATGGAGCTATTTTCAAATCTGCCACTGCCACAGATTCCCCAATTTGTCTGACTGCTTCCTGAGTGCAAAACTATTTCTCACTCCTCTCTTGCTCTTTCCTATACTGTCTAGCATAGTTGTTTACTCAAAGCACATGTTTGGCAAATGCTTGTTTAACTGAAATTCAACACTTAGCTTCAAACATCATCTTTCACAGCTCTCCTACTTGCCCAAAGGTGTTTTTAAAAAATCAGCACTGTTTACCAATGGACTTCAAGTCAGAGGAGAGAAAAGAATGCTGGATAATTCCCCAACACTGTGTAGAATACTTCCAAAGGATACAACACAAACACTGCCAGAATCCAATCCAATCCCAAAATTGTTTTCTATCAATTCCAAGTAAAACAACAATGACCTGCAGACTGAAAGCACTTATGTCATTCTTAGAAAGCCTCTAACCTCCAGTTTCACAGGAAAGTTACTCCACCTTAAAACGCATATAAACTCAGACCTGGAAGAGATTGTGAAAGGTATACAATAAAAAGAGTTGCTGAATGAATGATATTATCACATATGCTAATTGTGGTTAAGTTCTATTGCAGAGGCATGTACAAAGTCCCAGAGGAAGATGGAGGGAATTGGTTACATGTGCCCAGACAAGCTAGCAAATATGTCAGAATGTGAGCAGCATTCTTAAAGAATAAGTTCACCACACAAAAGGGGCATAAGGACATTTTGGGCAGAGGTAACAGCAGATGCAAAGGAAGGGGTAACAACAGAGCATCCAGAGGGGAAATTGCTAGGTATGGCCAAAGAATATGGTATATGTGAGAAAATGGGAGAAGAATCTGGAAAAGTAGACTAGTTCACATTATAAAGGGTCCTAAATACAATGTTAGTATTTGGACTTAATCCTCCAGGCAATGAGCATGTGTACAGTTAGATCAGATCTGCAGCTTAGAAACATGTCATGCCAGCTAGAATTAAGCCACAACTAATTGGAAGCCAAAGAACCAAATAATGTTTGATCTTACTCCTCTTTAAAAGAAAAAATAACATAGCTTTTAAGAAGGACTTGGTAAAATTCACACACATACATGAACACACTATCTCAGGATATTCTGGGTTCAATAAGGACTAAAACCAATTTTAGACAGCAGCTGACAACCATCAAAAGTATGTCCCCAAACCACATCAATATTTAATGAAACCAAGTTCCAAAAGGGCTGAAGGACTTATCCAAGATCCTATAGTAGTTAACGGCAAGGCTCAGACAAAATCTTAGCCCAGGGTACTTCCTAGTTCGCCATAACTCTGAACAATTTTGTTGTTCCTTTCCCTTGTGCAAGGAAAGTCTCTGAAAGGCATAAGCGTGCCAAGGAGAATACAGATCAAAAGGTAGGATATGAGATGATGAATAGCATGAATACTAGAACCAGGCTTACACACTGCAAGCACTATATAAATTCTCACCATCGTTTATGATCATCTCTCTCTGAAGAATCATATAATCGCTGGTGGTTCACAGCAACCCCCACTGCAGCTTTTCATATGTGATTCGAAAGTAGGCAAAGACCAAGAGCTGTAAACATGTGGTGATGTTTCTACCTTTGGGGGGAGGGCTCTTGGAGTCCTCCATAGACAGCTTCAGCTGCTGTATGAACTCGCCGCCATACACACTTCTTTCTTGCCAGATGTTCAGCAATCTTTCTAAAGGTTTTTTACAGCCTTCATCTGCCTCTCTGCCCAGAAAAGACGAAAAGATATATATAAGCTTAAGATTTTTTGCTTTTAATTAGGACAGATTTACTTTAAAAAAAAAAACAAAAAACCAACAACTGACTAAATGATTTACATATTTAAAAACAGAAGGAAGGGTAAGGTACATACTGTAGTTAATGGATATTCAAAACTTGACCAGAAACTACATTCTTCCTGTGGTGTGCAGGGAAGAGAGAGGGATTATGTTACAGAATTAATCTGTCTCTTTTATCCTCTTTGAAAGATGGGGCAAACAGGGCAAAAAGCCAAAGGCTGATTTTTACTGACAGAGAATTATCAAAAATCAATCATATCAATTGTGACAGCTTGCTTTTTACAAGGCATTAACTGAAATCTAGTGCCAGATATACTGCTGGAAATTAAAGCAGGCCAAAATTTTTAAGGACAGGAAAAAAATGATTAAAACCAAATGTTTAAAGTGGGGAAGAAATTCATAATAACTCATCAATGCTAACACACCAACACCTCTAATATGTATAAATACAATCGTACACACATATATGTCAAGACTGATCTCAACTTTAAACTCACTACTTCATAATTATTTTAATTCCAGTCTAGGTCTGTATTCCAGATTCACACAAAGGTGTCTAGCAGATAATCTCAGAACACACCGAGCATAATACAGTCCTTTGTAATTTATATCTGAATGAAAGAAGCTAGTTTTTTTCCTGACATACTACTCTCTTAAAACATATCACTCTCTTATTTTTCAGTGAGATGACCATAACTCACACTCAGGGTGAAACAGTTGTTTACCATAAAGTGTCAGACGGCAAGTGGAAGCATGGGGGAAGACTTTCCGAAAGGAAAACAAATTCCCTCACCATGTACTGTGTTACTATGAATTGTTCTGTTCTGTGAGGCTGTGCGGATGTCAATGACCTTACACTGAGGAACTATAAACAAGAAGGGTTACCCTGACATCTTAGTATCTAAGTCAATATCTTTAGTAGGAACCTCAAGAAGAAACCATATAAAATTCAACTCAGATGGGAATTTCACTCACCCCCAGCCCTAACAGCACTTTTCTAAAACTTATGTTAACACTCAAGATGAGCTGAGTTTCCGGCCTAATCTGGTCAGATTGTATTACTTATGAATTATTAGTGGCAAATTTCACTAAATTGGGGGTTAAAGTACTAACTAAATCAGGATACATACAAATTAATTATTCTATTGGTAAAGCTGTTTTTTTTTTTTAAGTCAGAGGTCAGGGTGAGGGGGAAAAGGGGGAAAAAATTTTCCACTGATGTTTATAAAACTTAAAGATATGACCTTGATATTTATAATAAAAACATCTCTACTCCATCTTCAAAATATATCTAGAAACAAATTACTTCTCACCTCTTTCTCTGCTCTCACCCTGATCCAAGCCACTATCATCTCTTGTCTGATTACTGCAACAGCGTCATTACTAGTCTCCCTGCTTCCACCCTGTCCTCCAACCATCTATTCTCAAGTTTTAAAAATCCAGTCCTAACTGTTGTGTTAAGGTAGATCATGTCATTCCTTTGCTCAAAACTTCCAATGGTTCTTCCTGGTCTCCCTCAGAATAAAAGTGAAAGTCCTAATGAAGCCTACAAAGCCTTTCTCAGCCCAGCCCATTATTTCTCTGACCTCACCTATCCTCACTCTCCCCTCCCTCCTCAACAGCTCCCTGGCCCTCCTGCTATAAAGTGTAGGACCTCTGCACTTAGCTTGGAACCAAGGCTCAGGCCAGGCAAGGATCCTTTGCTCTCCTCCTTCAGGTGCGTATATTCACACAGCACCTTTTCAGTGAATCCTTTCCTAATCTCCCTACTTAAAATTACACTCCCTACTCCTACTTAATTTTTCTCCACACAATTTATCTTCTGATGTGCTATATATACGGTTTCCCTGTTGTTTATAGCCTCTTTCCATTTGAATGTGATTTCCACAAGGGCAGGGATTTGTCTTTTTCCCCCACTGCTATATGCCCTAGAACAAGCACAATAAATATTTAATTGCAATGTTCTTTTTGAAAAATGTTAGAAAGGTTTCAGTAGGCCATACAATTAGTTAACTTTCAATGACCATTTTACCACATCAAGGTCATTCATGTCAGACATCAATTAAGCATTCATCTGCGCATTAAGGTTTATGAAATACTGTGCTTGAAATACAAAGAACAAGGCGTAGGTCCTGACCTCTAGGTTCTTGACCCAGCAGCCCCTCACCTCTCCACACCCTACCTGAGGCTTCATGTTCTAGCAACACTCAACAGTAAGTATTTTCTACTCAGCAATTGCTGCCACTGGTACGTGTGCCTATGCTCATGCTTTCTCCTCTCGCTTGAATGGAATCCCCAAAACAGAACAAGGTGAAGAGCAAAAGGTTCTGAGTAATTCCGGTGGCTAAAGTACTATATGGGGGGGTGTGGAAACAGCAGAAGAATCTGGAGGGATACAGTGGAATTAGATTATAGAGGACCCTAAATGCCATACTAAACATGTGGCCTTTATCCTGAAGGCAATGGGAAGTCCCTAATGTGATCAAATGCAGGCTTTAGAAAAATAAAGTCATTATAACTACTGTAACAAAATCACAGCTAATCAGAACTTAACTGGTTGGTACTTTTAACATAAAATCTGTTCTCTGCAAATTCTCTTAAAAGAGAAACCAATCATGAAAACAAATTCTTATCAAGGATTTAGTTAAAAGGGTTGGGAGGGGCACAACACCCATCCAACCACCATCCACCATTCCCGGGGCTATTTGGGGCTTGATTAAGACTGATAGTGAGTACAGCTGCAGTCACACTACTATATAGCGGATACTGATGCTCAAACCTGTTGTAACCAAAAGATTTTCAAAAGGCTTTCACCACTGAAGGCTACAGCCAAAAGGGTGCTCGACTTTAATTAGTGAACATAATTAACCATGATAGGCTAATTCTTTGAGCATTACAGTAAATCAAAGTTTTGCCAGCTAAGGTCTAAAGATATAGACACAACAGTCAAGAAATCTTTTTACTGATGAGGTTTTGCCCTAAGTAGCTCCAATGAAGTGGAAGTCACTTTAGCACCTGAAATTGGATACAACCAAAGCAAAAAAGTCATTTTATGACAGAAGGAGCTATCTTTTCAAGTTGTACTAACTCCTTTCTAACTTGAGAAATCTTTAAGTGAAAAAACACAAAAAATCTTTGCCACTTATCAATGAATAAACTGAAAGATGATAAATAAGTACATATGTAACTTATTTTGCAGAACACAACTTAGTATCTTAATTCTAAATATTTATAAATTCAACCACTGAAAATTTGATCTAAAAAGTGAAAAGTATGTGTTATACACACGTAGGACTACTGCTTGAAGTGTCAGCTGGATACCAGAGGGCTTGCCAAGCCAGCGTGGAGGCCTTTTCTTCCTCTGCAGCTCTAATGGCACTGCCTTGGTACACCCACTATAATTTGTGTACTTCTCTCTTATCCCATGCACAGTAGGACTATGGCAGGCCTACTCAGGGCATAAATTATTTCTAAGTATCCTCAGCACTTCCAACAGTGCCTCATGTAAAGGTAAAGCAGAAACAGTCCTTTGCAATTGTATAGAAAAGAGTTAACACAGCACGCCTGAGACTTCTGCCCTTAGAAAGGCCTGCTCACGAGGTTGGCCCTTGACTGGCATCTCGGAACCTGGATTTCAGAAGTGTTCCCATCATTTCCTAACTGATAAGGGTGGTTTACTGTGCTTAAACTGTTTATACAAACAGTATGGTTTATGCTGAACACCTGCTTTCCTTCTGGGAGCCTAGAATTTTGGCAGACTGCCTGTGACCAACCTTAACAAAATCCCTAGGTACTACATCTCTAATGGGCTTCTCAGGTAGAAAACACTTCACATGTGTTGCCACAGTTCAAAGGGGGAGGAATTAAGTATGTCTTGTGTGACTCCACTATGAAAGGACTCTTGGAAGCTTATGCCTTGTCTCCTCTGGACTTCATCCCTTGCACCTTTTCCCTTTGCTAATTTTGCTTTATATCCTTTCACTGTAATAAATCATAGCCAGGAACACAATTATACCCAAGTCCTGTGAGTCCTCCTAGCAAGTCACCAAACCTGGAAGTGGTCTTGGGGACCCATGACTGTTATAACAGGAAATAAATATGTATATGGTGATAATTCCAAATTTATGTCTCCAGAAATCAATTTCCTACTGAGCTTCAAGACTGTTTCATCCATCCGCCTATATGGCATCACCCTTTGGAATATCTATTAGCCATCTCAAACTTAACATGGCCAAAACAAAACTCTTGATTTCCTCTACCATATCTTTACCTCAATCTCCACCTCGGTAAACAGCATCATCAGCCATCCACATACTCATGTCAAAAACCTAGAAATAATCTTTGATTTCTCTTTTCCCTCACTACCAAGCTCCCACTAATCCTGTCAGTTTTACATGGGGGGGGGCCACAAATCTACCCATAAAGTAAACATTCAACAAGTGGAAGCTATTATCTCCTCAATGCTCCTGAGTCCTAGCCAATGTCATCTCTAGCCTACACTAGAGCAACACCCTCGACCTCAGGTCCCTGACTCTCCCTTGGCCTTTATAATCTATTCTCCACCCCAAGCTGGAGGGATCTTTGAACAAGGCATTTGGAATATATCACTCCCCTGCTTAAAACTCCTCACTGACATCCTATCAGAACAAAATCCTAACTCTCTCCCAAGGCTTACAAGGCATATGTGACTGTCACCTGCCTGCCTCTCTGATCTCACCTGGATTCGACTTTCCCTCTGTTCCTTGTGTTCTAACCACAATGGCCTTCATTCTGATCCTCTTAACATGCCAAGATTATTTGTACCTTAGGTTCTTTTTAATAGCTGTTCCTATTTCGCATGATTACCTCAAATGTCACTTCCTTACAGAGGCCTTCCTTCACCACACTAGAAGAGATCCCACTCAAGAACGTCATTCTATTTTATTATGTCCATATTATCACTCTCTGAAAGTATCTTATTCATTTTGTCCTTGCCTGCCTTGTTCACTGCTTGCCCCCCTAGTATCTGGATCAGTACTTTGCACAAAGAAGGCACTTAAATACATCTTGAAGGAAAGATTAAGTGCACAACTATCTCCAAACTGAGAAGAAAACAAGAAGGCATTTGTGTGGAAAATAAGTTTAAAGTCTGGTTACTTAAACTGCTATTCAAATTAAATCTACCCTATGAGCTTGGCAGCTTTCTCTGACTTGAGAGGTTTGTTGTTTCTTTCCTAGGGGGTAGGGGGTTTGAGGGAGGAGGTAGGAAATTATCATAAAGAGATTCCTAATCAATTTCAGTCAATATTAATGGGTCCACTATCTTTGTTCATCAATTGGCCACAGAAAAACTGTACAGAGAGCACTTCTTACTGTTGATAAGGTGCATCAGGACTGAAGTGGTGTGGCTGGACTTCCTATTCTAATAATGGGGGTGGGGGTGGGGAGGGAGCTTAGAGACATGGGGATCTTGAATATAATACCTGAACGGGACCTTAAAAGAACTAGAAGAATGCAAAAAAGAAAGGTAACAGAGCTATCTTTTTTTATTTAAAAGGATCAGGTCTATTTTCCCCATAATGCCACAGAATTTGCCAAGACATTCTTACAGTGCCTCCTAGATAGGTTTTAAGATGATACCAAGTAGAAAAATTTTTAATCCTGGTATTGCTCATCCCCCCTCTCCCACCCGCTTTTCTACTTACACTTTTCTGATTTGGGAGCAGCTTATGATTACTGTTCAATTTTTAAGGAAAAATGTTATGTTTACTATCCCTATAGGAAATTTCTTTAGTCAATTTCTTATACCCTAAATTTATTAACTTATTCAACAACTACTTACTGAATCCCTACTCTGTGCCAGGGCAGACCACAATGTTGCTCAGCTCCTGGGACACCATTCACATCAAGACTATCTAAATGGTGTTCTCGAAGGTACAAAACCCAGTAGCTCTGTGCCAGATACTCTATTAGGTGTCTGGAATACAGGAAAGAACAAAAAAGAAACAGTCCTTCTCTTCACATAGTTTATAATACAGTACACTCCCATGAATGGGCAAAGACTGTGGATTGAGCACTGTTGTTTTACTTTATCCTCACAACTTGAATGAGACAGGTGGTGACATTCCCTTTTAACTAACCTGGAAACGTGGGCTCAAAAAGCTACATAACACATTCAAGGCCACTCAGTGTTGGCAGAGCTACAGCCAACGTCTAAGAAACTGAACTGAATCTCCTCAAAACAAGAAAATGCCTGTCTCCAATTTCAGAGGGCTACTCGAGTAGTCTGTTCTAAGCTTATTCTCTGTTATGAAGACTCAATATTTTTTCAAGTTCCCAAACATTCTGCTTTTTCAGTATCCATGTACAAAAAAAAAAAAAAAAAGCCAGTTGACTAACAAAAATCTTTTATCCATCTCTACAAAGCTAGATGTCATTTCTTAAAAATCCTTTGGAGTTCTCATTTCACTCCTTCAAACTTTCCAAATCTTTCATGGAATGCCAGACTTACTTTCACACTTAAGATCTTTCACTTACACTCTAGGCCTTAGAACAATTTTCGTTTAACCCACTAGTCTCCTTCTCACCCTTCCCAGTTTCCTTTGGCAAAGATGTTTTGTTTGATTTGCTTACTTATTAATATTCTAGTGAAAAATAGTTTTTCTTTGCTCCTCCTAGACAACTAACTTATATCTACAAAAAACAGTTTGTTTTTAAATAAATAAAAGTGATTTGTAAAACTTTTAATTAAATGTATAGTTTCCGTGATATCAGCTATAAGTATGCTCTACCCACCCCCGTCCTCTGTCACAAAACACAATAGTGGCACACACTTAATATGACAGAGCCAGAGCAAATATCTACTTTCCACACTAATAATTACTATCTTTGCAGGTACAGTAATGACTACTATTTTTAGTAAGTTAGACATGTAGACATCCAGAAGTAAGTAAAAACAAAGGCACAGCAACTAATTTCTTGCTATTAAGGTTTTGTTACTGGAAAGTTCCCTTGTACTATTTAGCTTTGTTTTTTAACCATAAGCTAATAAGACAACTCAGCCAAACCAAGGAAAGTACCATATTCAAGAAGTGAATTCAATAGTGAATACATCTAGGAGAAAAGATGTGCTTCAAGTGCTAGACTGAGTCCCTTCAATGCATCAAAATATTTACTTGTCTGAGATAGTTTCTCAAGGAGTCAGGCAAAATATAAAACCACAATTTGGCCTCTGCAACGCTCTATAAAGTACCTCTCTTTAAAGTATGAAGCTGTCAAATTACAAAGGCTATCACACACAAAAAAGAAAGAACAAAAAGGAAAAGGTAATGCATTCAAAAACAAAACAGAACAAAAAACCAGAAAACATACCTGGCAACGTGAGAAAAAGCATCCACAAGGACAGATTCAAATTCTCTAGTGAATTCAGGTCCTTTCCTTTTACTGTTTTGAATGACATCATTGGCTAAGTACAGAAAAGTAAGCTTTCTATTTGATTTGGCTGGAAAAAAAGAAAAGAAGATAATTTAGCTTACACCAAGGAAATTCTCAATTCACAATTCTTTTGCCCTAAGCTACCCCTAAAGAACACGAAGACAAGCATTACCTACTTGAGGTCAAGACTGCTATGTTTGAAAAAACAATTTAAGGGACTCCTGGAGGTGTCTAGTAAAACAGGATTGAGAATACAATTTTGAAAAAAATAAAAAACAAGAATACGCCATCTTAATTGATTGTGGTGATAGCTGCATAACTGTGAACATACTAAAAACCATTGAATTGTATATTCTAAAAGAGTGACTTGTGTGGAATGTGAATTATAGTTCAATATAATTGTTTTAAAAAAAAAGAGAATACGCCATCTTAACTTCTGTGTTATTTGAGTCAGGGTAATTAATTGGCAGTAAAAATTAAGATAATCCAAAGAAAATTCCTAAACCTTTAAGCAGTCAATATTCTCCCGTGAATTCCTAAAGGATAAGCTGTCAGTACATCTCCAGAAGACGTGTTAAAACCAAGGTTTTCATTTATTATATTGCAAAGATGAGCATTTCTTACTCACTGTTAATTATCAAATACCACAGAATGAAAGACTGAGTTAAGTTTCAATTTTAAAAGATACTTGTAATTTATGCTCCTAGACCAAGAATTTCTCTTTGAACATTCCAATAACCATAATCAGTCAATGATATCAACTCTACAATCCAGAGGAATCTCTAGATGCACCAATGGATATTTATCTCAAAATACAAATACACATTAATGTTACATGATCACTGAAAATTTACACATGTCTGAAATCTGGATATGCAAAATTATGGCTCCCACAAAAAATATAATTCTTCTCTCTTATACCTACTAAATGTAGTATTTCCTATTACTCTATATGGTAGCATGCATTAAACCATAAAAACCTCACGCAACATGTCTGAGTTACAGTTGCTTGGGGGAACATTACTGAATTTCCTGGCTTCTATGCACATAACTTTTCAACCGTAAAGTTACATCACTACCATTTTTGGTCCCAGTTTTCTTTTAAAAGAAATAAATAATAACACAATCAGATAGTTCAAAACATTAAGTTTACTCCAATGCCAAAGTGCCCAAAAGACTCAAGCAAGCCCTATGTCAACCTTTACACCTGAATTACTAGTCCTTACTCCACTGCTCTCAGAAACCATTTCTGTTTCTTTTGAAATGCACACAGCAAGTATAAATTCTGACACAGCAGGCTCAAGATCTGACATTTTAAAATGTAGCTACAGGAGAATAACTCACTCAAGTTAAAAACAAGATTTTTAAAGCATGTTATAGTTGAAACTGATGACTTAAAGTGCTCATAAAATTAAATATGGATATCCTGAAATGTACTAACCTTCTGATAATAACCTAGTTTAGATGGCCAACTGATGAGAACACTGAAAACCTGGAGCTATCTTTAACTGTTCTAATTATTATTCAAAAACAGAACAAAAGTGTCAATAGTTTCAATATCCCACTGTTGCTACAAAGGTATGATTACAGCAAAAAGCTTTTTTTTTTTTTTTTTTAAAACAGATATTTTTATTAATTAATTAATTAATTTATTTTTGGCTGTGTTGGGTCTTCGTTTCTGTGTGAGGGCTTTCTCCAGTTGTGGCAAGCGGGGGCCACTCTTCATCGCGGTGCGCGGGCCTCCCACCATCGCGGCCTCTCTTGCTGCGGAGCACAGGCTCCAGACTCACAGGCTCAGCAGTTGTGGCTCACGGGCCCAGTTGCTCCGCGGCATGTGGGATCCTCCCAGACCAGGGCTCGAACCCGTGTCCCCTGCATTGGCAGGCAGATTCTCAACCACTGCGCCACCAGGGAAGCCCCTTTTTTTTTTTTTTTAAAGCAAACCTTGTTCTAGGATGTTGCAGCAAGTTAAACTACCAAGTCTATAATGCCATGAAAGTTAGATTTAAAAGTTAAAAGAGGGCTTCCCTGGTGACGCAGTGGTTAAGAATCCGCCTGCCAATGCAGGGGACACAGGTTGGAAGCCTGGTCCAGGAAGATCCCACATGCCGCGGAGCAACTAAGCCCGTGCACCACAACTACTGAGCATGCGAGCCACAACCACTGAGCCCGCGAGCCACAACTACTGAAGCCCACGCACCTAGAGCCTGTGCTCCGCAACAAGGGAACCACAGTAAGAAGCACGCGCATCGCAACGAAGAGTAGTCCTCCCTCACCACAACTAGAGAAAAGCCCGCACACAGCAACAAAGACCAAACGCAGCCAAAGATAAATAAATAAATATTAAAAAAAAAAAAAGTAAAACAGAACTTCTACAAAGCAAATCGGACTAATATACTTTATGTTAAAAAACCCAGAATCCATATTGTAAAATGTCAATTTGGCCATTCAAGACCTGATACATTTTGCAGTATTACAAATATGATAGCTAAGATAGAGAGCCAAGGTTTTCACTATCTACAATGCCAATTAATTCTCATCACCCTCAAACTTAGCAATGAGAATTTAGGATAAAACTTTATCCCTCCACATCCAGCATCCTGAATAATCAACATGAGCACCATGTGTGTAAAGGTAATATAACAAAGCCCTAGAGGGAGTTCCCTGGAGGTCCAGTGGTTAGGACTCCTCGCTCTCACTTCCGAGGGGCCGGGGTTCGATCCCTGGTCAGGGAACTAAGATCCCACAAGCCGCGCAGTGCGGCCAAAACAAGCAAACAACAACAAAAACCCACAAAGCCCTAGAGCACTTGAACACACACGGTCATAACACACACGACACACACACCCTCTACTCCAGCCCTGGGTGGTAACTCACTTGTGCAGATGTCTTTCCAATATGTCAGTATGGATTCTTTCACTCCCTACTGAGGCCCATTCCAAATTGGTTGAGATAGTTATTGAGCAAAGTTTAAATAACTGGCTGACCAAAATTTTTCACTTGTCTGGCTAGTTTTGACATCTAGAGAAAGTAATTTTTTTTTAAAAAAAGGCCTATTTACCTGCACTACTAAAGGTAGTAGTAGTACAAACGTAAGGTACAAATGTACTACTAAAAAATGTTCATCTTAGGGTATTTTACACCAAACTGCTCCAAAAAGAAAGGGAGAAGTTCTACCTAGAACAGAGCCCAAAGGGATAAAATAAGAATTATTCCTAGGGAATGGAAAGAAAATAACACATCATGAATAGAAGTAGTACTTAAGCAGGAAAAAGAAAACTTTTAAAGTCTCATAAATATTAGGAGGCAAAACAGAGATGGTTTGTGAATGTCTTAAGGAAATGACTTGACTACAGATAGAAATGTCCATTTTTAAAGATTCAGGGTGGGCTAGAACCTAAAAGGTTAGTCAATTCCAACATTAGGGCACAAAATCTTTTTCCACTTTAGTGCGGGGGCATTTTCAATTCATGAAGGCTGGGTATTAGGAAACTGTACGCTGATGCTTGGAAGAGCATCCTCTAGTTCTGCACTGTCCAGTATGATAGCCATTAGCCACATGTGGCTACTGAACACTTGATTTGTAGCTAACAAAACTCAGGAACTGAATTTTCAATTGTATTTATTTGAAAGTTTACTTCCTTAGTCACACATTTCAAGTGCTCATGGCAAGAGGCTACCTTGTTGCACAGCACAAATATGAAGCACTTCTCTCATCACAGAACGCTCTATCAGACAGTGCCGCTTGGATCCTTTACTCAGCCATGAAAATGATGTCAAGAGACGACAATTTAACTCCTAAACTATTTTTTAACTGTGTTAACAGGCACCATGCTAAATGTTGTGTACATTACGGACAACCAGAAGAGCTAGTTTCTCCCTCAAAACATAATCCAGTGAAAGAGACATAACTAGTAAGAATGAAATAAATGCAGATTAATTCTAATAAACAAAAGCACTACGGGTTTGGTTGGAGTAAGATGATCACCTTCACTTATTAAGTGCTCTGATGCACCAGGTACCTGAAAACAAGTTTCGGCGTCTCGGAGCGCTGGGCTAATGTCCCAGCTGTACACTCATTAACACAGCACTTCATCTCTTCATATCTTTATCTTCTCATCTATAAAATGGGGATAATAATGCTGACCTACATACAACTTAAGGTTTCATCATATGAAATTAGGGTTAAAGGAGATTCATAAACAAAAGTACTCTTTATTTTCTGTATCTCCAATAGGGTGAGGTGGGGAATCAAGATGGCTTCACAAAAGTGACATCGGAGGTGGATTTTGACGCGCCTGAGATCCTACCAGATAGGATCCTGTAGAAAGCAATTCGAATTTTTCCGCCACATCTGACAACAGAAATAACATCTGAATGGCACAGTGGGGTACATGAATGGGGCTCTGGGAGGCCCAGGCTCTATCCCCCAACTACCCTGAGGGCTGAGGGGACCCCCATCTCAGTACAGCACATGATATTTGGGGGGCAGGGGGTCTCTGCCAGAGGACTAGAACTGGGTCTCCTGAAAGAATCCTGGATTTTGGTGTCTGCCAGTCTGATGTAGTCCGAGCCTCACTGGTTCTAAGGCCTTGAAAATACCACTTGGCCACTTCAGTTTCCTCATCTGTAAAACAGAATGACATCCTGACCTCACAGATAGCAGAGAACACATGTAGAGTTACTTCCTATGCTATAAAGGGCCTACCACATACAGGCTGTCCAAAACAGTGCTAAGCTTCATTTGCTCAGCTTTCTGCTATGAGGCTCACTGGGGTATCAAATAGCTGTGTAGATGCCCATCTTTCCCGAACAGACTGTAAGCAATTTGAGGCAAAGAACATGCCCCACACTGAGTAATCAGTATCCCACCTCACCATTATTTATCCAGTGCCTACACTCTGCCTGACACCATGCTAGATGTTCATGTGGATTATCCTGTTTACTCTTCACCCCAAGTTGTTTGAGCCTCCGTTTTATTCTCATCTGCTGAGTTCCTACTTCACAGAACTCTGAGACTGTAAAAAATGACAATGTATGTAATGATATCAGTACTGCACTTGGCACAGAACAAAGGCACAGTAAATATCAGTTATCATTATCTCTATTTTACAGATCAGGAAACTGAGGGAAAGAGAGGTGAAGCTGCGGGGGCTCAGTAAATGGCAAAGTCAGGCTCCAGAGGCACTTGGCCTCTGGAGCCAACATGCTATCAAGCTCCCAACCCAGTACCTGGCACACAACAACAGGCTGAGCTCAATCAATGGCTGCCAGATGCTGAGCAGGGTCTAGAACCAAGGAGAGCTGCATGAGAAGAGGAAACTGAGAGGCAAGGTCTAGGTGGTGTGGCCCCTTGACTTCTCTGCAATGGCAGTGACTGTACCCACTTCCAGGGCAGTGCTGAGGACTAAGTGCGAGGATATACATAAGGTCCTAGCACAGTGACCGGCACAGAATAAAGGCTCTGTAAGTGGCAGTTACCCTTGTCCTCTTTTGACAGATGCGAAAACAGAGGCTTAGAGAGAAGAAACTTGCCCGGTATCACTCAGCTAGCAAGTGGCTAAGCCAGGGCTCGATCTAGGTAATCTTACTCCAAATGCCCAGCAACCGCCTGGCACACAACAGGCTAAGGCCTGTACCCTCCACCAGGCGCTCAACGCTGCCGAGAGAATAATGGTCACAAGTGTCAGGAGGAGCCAGAGAGGAAAGCGGCTGGGTTAACTGGGAGTCCTGAGCCCCGGTCGGTGGAACCTCAGACAAGTACCTTAAACCCTCCCAGGCCTCGGTTTCCTTCTCCGAGAAATGGGGATAACACTGTCTCCAACCTCGGAAGCGCAATCAATCAGAGGCCCAGGCCTGGAAAGCCAGGCTCAGCTAAGAAGCTAGAGGGGCCTCGGGAGTGGGTGCGGGAGAGGGCTACCCGGGAGGAGGACCCATGGGGGTAGAGGGAGTGTTTACCTTTGCGGAGCTCGCGGTGCCACACCGAGACGATGGGTCCCGCGTGCTTGCGGTGGTGGATGAGCCACAGGGAGAGGGTCTGCACGCTCTGCTGAGAGTTGCTCAGCTCTGAGAGCTTCTTCTCCAGCGCCGACTCGGAGAAGGAGGACATGGTGGCGGCGGTGAGGCCCGGCAGGGATCGGCCTGGGCCGCCCAGTGCGGCGGGGAGAGCGACAGCACGAGGCCGGGACCTCACCTGGCGGCCTGCAGGACTCTTTATGACTGACAGATGGCCGGGGGGGGCCAGGAGGGGGAGGGGATGGGTCTCCGCAGTATCAGCCGCCCGCGCCGCCGCCACAAGATGGCCACCTACCTCTCACCCCGCCGCGAGAGCAGGGTCAAAGGGCAAGGGCCGAAGTGGCGGGGCACCGGGGGGACTCAGAGTATAGAAAAACAGCCCTCCGTTGGCGAAGGCCTCTTTGAATCTCGCTCGGAGCACTCCGAAAGAGACAGACAGGGAAAAGGGCGCACTTCGGAGGCCTCCGGAAGGCGCTTTGACCGCTCGCGCCCGCACGCCGGCGCAGTGAGTGTCACCGGAACCCTTTCTCCCGCTCCCGCAGAACCTTTCTGGCGCGGTGCGGCGCGCGAGTTACGCGTCACTTCCGGCGCGGCGGAGGAGGTGCGAGAGTGAGGGAAAGGCTGGAAGACGAGGTAAGGGAAGAGTGGCGCGAACGAGAGGGAGACAGCAACCGCGAGCCCTTAGAGGGGGATCCTGAGGGGATGCTGAGGCTGAGAGATCATGACCTGGGGATGGAACGGGACCTTTCTCCCTCACCTGGCAGGCCCCAGCAGCAATCTTCCTCCGTACATGTCCTGCTCTCTGGCCGCCCCCCACAAAAAGCTTTTTTTGGTTCTGCCAAGCCACCCACGTGCACTCTTCACGCCTCCACGCCTTGGCTCTTGCTGTTCTTTTTCCAAAGGTGACGCCCCCCTTCTCACGCGGTGGGCTCCTACTAGGCCTCCGGGACCACCTTTAGTGGCCAGTTCCGATGTTTAGTCTGTGACAGCACCGCCGTCAAACACACCCTTGTGCCCCCAGCTCTTAGTTGGTTGTTGTATTCAGGGAATTACAGGCTGCCTTCTGGGGGTTCATTTGACTATTGCTCAAATTTAAGTAATACATGTTAACTTTGTGGGGGGGTGGGGTAAAGAAGTCAATGGGTTCGTTGGCCTCCTTTAAGAAACACTATTTGAGACTCTATCCTTTAACTATTTTTTAAAAGTTTTAAATTCCAATTATCACATCAGCAGAGAAATTTGTTCTTCTAACTGCTGTGGGGTGGTGGTAGGGAGTTAGGTTATTGTAGACATAGTAGAATTTTTAAATGTCCTGATCATAGTGGAACAGACCAGTTGTGGGCAGATTCCAGTTAGGAGGCACTGTGCTAGTTGATGCCTGTTTTTGCTCATACTGCGCTGTTCTTTGCTTAGGTGCTTTTACTCCTCCTTCAGAATGGAATCATCATAATCATAGCCAACATAATGAGCTGCTGCTATGGGCTAGACACTGTGTTTTCACATAGTGACTCATTTAATACAACAAAGCTATGCAATAGGTATTATGTTATTCCCATTTGGCAAATGAGGAAACTGAGGCTGAGGGAGCTTGGGTGACCTGCCCAAGATCACATAACTAAGATTAGAGAGAAGGGACTCTATCTATCTTTTTTAACCCCAGCACCTTATTCGTAGCTGAGGTGAATAGCCTAAAATCACGGTCAATATCTAGTCATAATTACAACCTAGGGCCTTTGAGTCCAAATCTAGGCCATCTTTCTGTATTAAGTAACAGTGTCATATACTGAGCACTTTTATACCGAGTCACTGTGTATTAAGCACATTACGTACATTCTTTTATTTAATCCTTACAACAGTCCTGTGGGGTACGGGTTATTATCACTATTTGACAGATGAGAAAACATTAAACATGGGTGAGTCATCAGTGTCACTTGGACACAAGAAATGACAGAACCAGGAATCAAATCAAGGTTATCTTATCCCAAGTTCTTCACTCCCGAGCCAGTGGTTGATTTATTCATTCAGCCGATAATTTTTGAGAACCTATGTCTGAAGCACTATTCTAGGCAAACAGACAGAATCTATGTCCTTGGAAGCTTACCTTCTGCAGGGGAAGATAAACATGTGTGTAAAATGAGCCCAAAAGTTATAAATGCCTTGAATAAAAATAAAGGAGGGTAAGAGGTATGAGGAATGCACATATGGGCGGATTGGTGTGTATTATATATACTGGTCAGAGAAGGCCTCACTGATACGGTGACATTTGATCAGAGCCTTCAAAAAAATGAGAGAACAAGCCCTATGCTATGTGGTGAATGTTGCAGGCAGAGGGAAAACCAAGTGCAGAGTCCTGAGGTCAGACCATTGTTGGCATTTTCAAGGACCAGCAAGGAGGACAGCTCAAGTGATGTGAACCAGAAGGCTAGAAATGAGCTTAGAAAAGTTGCCAGGGACCATATCGTGTGGGGAACTATAGGCAATAGTAAGGACTTCGGATATTACTCGGAATGAAACAAGAGTCCATTGGACCATTTTGAGCAAAAGAGGAGCATGTGGCTATTAAGTAGAAAACAGACAGTAAAGGTGCAAGGGTAGGAGCAGGAGGACCAGTTCAGCTGCTGTTGTGATAACCCAGGTGAAAGGAAGACTCAGACCAGGGTGGAGGTAGTGAGAAAGGGTCAGATTCTGGGGATATTTTAGAGGAAGAGATCACAGGATTTACTGACAGCATAGATATGAGGTATAAAAGAAACAAGAGCTTATATGGCCCTAAGGGTTTTAGCCTAAGCAACCATAAGAATGGAGTTTGCATGTATGTACTGAATTGTAGGAAGAGCTGGTTTGGGTAGTAAGAGCAGTTTAGATGTGTATGTGTCTAATTGGAAATGCCTGTCCAAGTAGAGGTATCTCATAGGCAATTGGGTTTATGGGTCTGGAGTTCAAGGGAGAGATCTGGGGTAGAGATATAAATGTGGGAGTCATAAGGGGGAATAGGTATAGAAAGAAAAGGGGCCCAGTGATTAAGTCCTAGGACACTTCAACATTTAGAGGTCAGAAAGATGAGGAGGATATAATCATGTGATTTATCTTCTTTAGCCTGTTAATATTAATAACGGTGATTGATTTTCAAATACTGAGCCAGCCTTACATCCCTGGAATTTAGTCCTACTTTGTCATGGTGTGTAATTCTTTTTACATACTGCTAAATTATATTTCCTCATATTCTGTTTGGGATTTTGGCATCTATATTCATGAGGGAAATTGGTCTGCAGTTTTAAAATTTTTTTATATTTATTGAGTTTTGGTATCAGGGTAATACTAGCTTCATAAAATGGATTGGAAAGTGTTTCTTCTTCTTCCATTTCTAGAAGATTGTGTAGAATTGGTGTTAATTTTCTTTAAATGCTTGGTAGAAGTCTGCAGTGAAACCATCTGGGCCTGAAGATTTCTTCTTTCTTTTTTCTTTGATTTTGGGAGTCTTTAAACAATAAATTCAGTTTCCTTATAAGGCTGTTCAGTAATCTATTTCAGAGTGTGTGAATTGTGGTAGTTTGTGTTTTTTGAGAAATTTGCCATTTCATCTGTCAAATTTATGTGTATAAAATTATTTGTGGTATTCCTGTATTATCCTTTGATATCTGCAGTCTGTAGTACTGGTATTGCTAATTCCTCTCTCTGTCTCCCTCCTTCCCTCCCTCCCTCCCTCCCTCCATCCATCCATCCCTCCTTCCCTCCCTCCCTCCTTCCCTCCTTCCCTCTCTCCTTCTCTCCCTCTCTCTCTCCCTCTACCTCTCCCTCCCCCCACCCCCATCAGTCTAGTTAGAAGTCAATTTTATTGATCTCTCTAAAGAACCATTTCTTTGGTTCATTGATTTTCTCTATTGTTTTTTGTTTTAAACTTCAATTCCTGCTCTGATTTTTATTATTTCTTCCTTCTGCCTGCTTTGGATTTATTTTGCTTTATTTTATTTGTCTTTTTCTAGGTGTTTACTGTGGGAGTTTAGATTATTGATATTCATTTAAGAGCTTTCCTCTTTTCTAATATGTATATTTAGTACTATAAATTTCCCTTTCAGCATGGCTGTACCTGTGTCTTACAAATTTTGATATGTTGAACTTTTATTTTCACTCATTTCCATGTATTTTTTAAAAATTTCCCTTGACATTTCCTCCTTGATCCGTGAATTATTTAGAAATGTGTTGCTTAATTTCCAGGCGTGTGAAGATTTTCCTGTTCTCTATTAGTAGTTTCTAGTTTGATTCCATCGTGGCTGGGGAACACACTGTATGATTTTAGTTCTTTTAAGTTTGTTGAGGTTTATTTTGTGGTCCAGGATATGGTCTATCTTGGTGTGTGTTCTGTGGACACTTGAAAAGAATGTATATCCTACTGTCGTAGTATTCTGTAAATGTCAGTTATGTAAATGTTGGTTGGTGTGGTTGAGCTCTTGTGTTATAATTGATATTGTTCTATCAGTTGTTGAGAGAGGAATGTTGAAGTCACCACCTATACTTGTGGTGACCACCTGTACTTTTCCTTTCAGTTTTATCCATTTTTGCTTCACACATTTTGCATCTCTGTTTTGTGCATACACACTTAAGATTACTATGTCTTCTTCATAGATTTACCCTTTAATCATTATATAATGTCCTTCTTTGTCTCTGGTAATTTTTTTGCTCTGAAGTCTACTTTATCTGATATTAATATAGCTAGTCTTGCTTTCCTTTGATTAATGTTTACATGATAATATCTTTTTCCATCTTTTTACTTTCAACCTGACTATATCATTATGTTTGAAGTGAATTTCTTGTAAATAGCATATAGTTAAGTCATATTTTTTAAGCAACTCTGACAGTCTTTTTTTATTGGTGTATTTAGACATTTTACATTTAATATAATTATTGATATGTTAGAGGTTAAGTCTGAAATTTAATTCTTTTGTTTTCTGTGTTTTCTGTTTTTTGTTTCTCCATTATCTTTTTTTCTCCAGACTTCCTTTACTTGAACATTTTTTAGAATTCCATTCAATTTATCTGTAGTGTTTCTGAGTGTATCTCTTTGTATAACCATTTTAGTGGTTCTTCTAGGTATCATATTATGTGTATATAACTTATTTTTGACAGGTCTAGTGAAGTATATGTACCTTACTTCCTTTATATCTCTTTACCCTTTCCTGTTTATATTTGTCTTAAATATATCCTCTAGATACATTTAGAACCACATCAGTCAGTGTTATAATTTTTGCTTTAACTGTCAAACACAATTTATAAAATTCAAAAGAATAAGAAAAACCTATTGTATTTATACGTATTTTTATTTACCATGTTCTTTCTTCCTCCTTGATGTTCCAAGATTCTTTATTTATTTATTTATTGTTAACGTTTCCTTTCAGTTTAGAGAATTTCCTTTAGCCAATCTTTTAGAGTAGGCCTGCTGGTGACAAATTCTCTTAGTTTTCCTTCATCTGAGGCTGTCTCTCCAGTTCATTCCTCTTTTTTTTTTTTTTTTTTCTGATGGACATTTTTGCTGGGTATAGGATTCTGTGTTGACAGTTCTTCTTTTTTTTTTTTTCAGCACCTGAAAATTATTGTGTTGCTTCCTTCTGGCCTACATGGTTTCTGAGGAAAAATCCAGTGTCATTCAAATAGTTTTTCCCATATAGGCAAGGTATCATTTTTCTCTGGCTGCTTTCAAGATTTTTTGTCATTTGTTTTCATAAATTTTAATTTTAATTATAATTATAATTGGTGCAGATTTCTTTGGGGTAATCCTATTTAGGGTTCACTCAGCTTCTTGAGTATATAGATTTATGTCTCTTGCCAAATTTGGGGAGCTTTCAGTACTTTGAGTACTTTTTCAACCCTGCCCTTTTTCTTCTCTCTTTCTGGGATGCTTAAATCATTTGTTATAGTCCCATAGGTCCCTGAGCCTCTTTTCAGTCTGTTTTCTCTTTGTTGTTCAGATTGGGTAATTTCTCTTATTCTGTCTTCCATGTTACAGATTCTTCCTTTGTCCCCTCCATTCTCCTGTTGAGCCCATCTGCTGAGCTTTTTATTTGTTATTGAATTTTTCAGTTCTAAAATTTCTGTTTGTTTCTTCTTTGTATCTTCTATTTCTTTGCGGAGGTTTTCTGTTCTTTTGTTTTAAACAAGTTCATAATCGCTTATTGAAGCATTTTCATCACAGCTGCTTTAATAACTTTGTCAGATAATTCTAATGTCTCTGTCATCTTAGTGTTAACGTATATTGATTGATTTTTCTTTTTTTATTCATTTGGAGATCTTCCTGGTTCTTGGGTATGGTGAATGATTTTTGACTGGACATTTTTGTATTATGTTCTAAGACTCTGGACCTTACAGAAGTCTTCTTTTTAGCTGGCTTCCTCTGAAACCACTCTGGCAGGATAAGGCAGGGGTGGGGGGACCAACCTTGTTACTTCCAAGTGTAGGTAGAAGTCCAGATTCCTCACTCAGCCTCCTTTGACACCCATGAGGGAGGGCTCCTAATTACTGTTAGGTAGAAGTGGGAGTCCTGTCTCCCCACTCCTACTTAGCCTTCTCTTTCTTTTTTCCCCCCATCTTTATTGAGATAGAATTGACATACAACATTGTAAAAGTTTAAGATGTACAATGTAATGATTTGATACACATATCAGTGTATATATATTGAGAATGATTACCACAATAAGGTTAGTTAACACCTCCATCACCTCACAAGATTACCCTTTTGTGTGTGTGGTAAGATCATTTGAGATCTACTCTACTCTCTTAGCAATTTCATGGATCATCAGACTGACCTTGCAAACTTTTTTTTAATTAATTAATTAATTTATTTATGGCTGTGTTGGGTCTTCGTTTCTGTGCGAGGGCTTTCTCTAGTGGTGGCAAGCGGGGGCCACTCTTCATCGCGGTGCGCAGGCCTCTCACTATCGCGTCCTCTCTTGTTGCGGAGCACAGGCTCCAGACGCGCAAGCTCAGTAATTGTGGCTCACGGGCCCAGCTGCTCCGCGGCATGTGGGATCTTCCCAGACCTGGGCTCGAACCCGTGTCCCCTAGCATTGGCAGGCGGATTCTCAACCACTGCGCCACCAGGGAAGCCCTGACCTTGCAAACTTTTAAAATAGATTCTCAAAGCATACCTGTTCCACCCCACCCCCAACATAGATTCTGATTCAGTAGATCTGGTGTGAGGCCCAGGAATCTGTACTTACATTGTTTCCCCTTGGTTCTGATAAACAGTTGGGTTGGAAACCTCTGGTGTAGTGAAAAGAGTGCATACAGCCTTTGGAGTCACACAGGCTTGAGGTGAATCCCACTGCTTGCTGTGTAACCTTGGGCATCACTTAATCTCTCTGAACCTTGTGTTACTCAGCTTGTAGACGAGCAATTTATGTACATTGCCTAGCATATGGTGGGTTTTTTCAACAAATATTAATTCTCTTCTTTCTAGTCAAGAACTTGTGTTGGCAGTTCTTTTATTTAAACTCATATTTCTGGGATCTAAACCCAGTCTTTCTACCATGTGCTAGTTAATTCAAAGTTAGAAGTTTTAGAGATCATCTTATCCACCAAGTTTATTTTATGTTGAAGAAACTAAAATTCATGGAAACCACACAGCCAGGTACTGTCAGAGCCAGGACTATCACCCAGATTGTCAGATTCCTGTTCTCATACTCATTCTGTCTGGAAACACCCTAAAAATGGGCTGGCATGCAGTCAAAATCTAGAACTGTGATTGCCGCCTGAGAGTGAATCTAGTAAGATCCTCCTGTAATGGATGAGATCGACTACCTGTAGGAATAACTCACCCCAGGAGAAGAAGAGTATGGTGGTTTTTACCCAGACTCCAGTTCACACATATCTGATATCAAAGATCCACCAAAGAGAGAGCCAGACCTTGGTCTATGGCGATTGATTCAACAAGCATTTATTGAATGCCTGCTCTTTGCCGGAAGCAATAAACAAAACTGTCAACTATTACTGCCCTCATAGAGCTTATATTTTAGTGGGAAGAGAGAGACAATAAACAAATAAATAGGTGGATAACTTAGTTTGACAAATGGTACTAAATGCTATGTAGGAAAATTTCAAAGGCAGGGGAAGGAGATTGGGAGTGCAAGGCAGGGGAGGAGTGAGGATGGGTTGCAGTTTTAAATTAGGGTGATCAGAGAAGGCCTCCCTTAGAATTCACGTTTGAGTAAAGCCCTGAAAGGTGAGAGAGCAAGCCGTGAGGATATATCGTGGAACAGCAAGTTACAAAGGCCCTGAGCAGGTGGTCTCATCAGAACATCACTCCTGTGTGAGGCATGGCTCACTTGCCATGATGGTGTCTCCCTCTCATCTCTGCCTTTATTAGGGGCTATAACTTTTCTGCTTTCTGGCCTTTGCTTGTGAGGTATTGTTCCTTGAACAGCCTTCCCATGCAGCCCCAAGTGTGTAGTGCCCCCACCCCAACATAAATCCTCCTCCCTCCATGAACCCTTCCCTTTTGGTGTTCATTCTTTTTCTAAGTTCCTTTTGTACTTCTCTGGGGTTTTTTCCTCCCTTTTTCACTTTTTAACTATATGATACAATAAGTACTTTGTGGTCTATCGTCTTATCTTTTAAGTGTCTGTAAAGTATAGCACCTACGGATTGTCCCGTTTGTCTGCACCACCTGGACGCCATGGCTCAGGGATCTCACACAGCCCATCCCTGTGAAAAGGCAGAAAGAGATGGGAAGGAGGGGAAGAAGCTGCCGGGGGAATGGGTTCACTCAAGCACTCCGATTGCAGATCTCTTCCCCCACCTCCCCAGTGACTGCTTTCTGTGACCGCGGAAGGGGTACACTGAACTCAGAAAGGGTTAGAGTCAAGAACTGGTTTATATAGTCACTGTCTGCCACAGTTGAACTCTGGGTTGTTTTCTCTGCTCACCCCGAGAATCAGCTTGTTCTGAATGCCTCATCCCAGTATCACTTTCTGGGCCAGAATACCCCAGTTGCTGTCAGTTATATAAACATCAAACTTTGCAGTGCCGCTTTAATCAGTGTTGCATTTTATCGGAATAGAATCTAGGATTCCTAAGCTTCTAAATCTGTGAGCAGTTCCTTCTGTAATCGACATATTGTCACACGGGTGTGATTTCATGACCATCCCATAAAGGTATATGATTGCCTTTTATAGTCATGCCATAGTAGCAATTTGTTATACTGTCTTCCTTACAGAAAGCTGGTTTATGTATTTCTGAGCCTGTAACCCATTCTTTTGAAGATCTCCAATTGTGGTGAGTCTTCATCTGTATAGTATCCCATTGGGAGAATATACCACAGTTTATCCATTCTACTATAGATGTGCATTTGGGTAGTTTCTTTGTGGGGACAATTGTGGATAGTGTATTCCAGAACACATCTATTGGTAAATTTATGTATGCATTTCTGTTAGGTATATATCAAAGAATGTGATTACTAGATCATAGAGCGTATGTATGTTTACCTTTAGCATAATAGATACTGCCTAAGGATTTTCCAAAGTAGTTGTATCAATTACACTCTTACCAGCATTGAATGAGAGTTTTGGTTGTTTTATATCCTTGCCAATGCCTAGTATTTTCTTTTCCTTTTTCTTTTTTTCCCCTTTTTTTCAGCTTAGCCCTTCTGGTGGGTGTGTAATGGTATTTTGTTGTGGTTTTATATTGCATTTTCCGGAGCAGTGATGTTAATGTCTTTTCATGTGTTTATTGGCCATTTGGATATCCTCTATTGTGGTATGCTTGTTCAAGTTCTTTTCCTTGTTTCTGTTGGATTGTCTTTTTCTTAATGATTTATAGAAAATCTTTTATATTAATTTCAATGTAGTCCAATTTATCATTTTTTTATGGTTAGCTCTTTTCTGTGTCCTGTTTAAGAAATCTTTGGCTACTCCAAGATTACAAAGACATTCTTTGTTTTCTTCAGAAAGCTTTATTATTTGACATTTCATGTTTAAATCTAGTATGAGATGTAATCAAGACCTATATATTTTTTCATATGGATAGCCAGGTGGCACAGTACCTTTAATTGAAAAGACCATTCTTTCCCAGTTGATTTCAGTGTCAACTTTGTCAGGTATGTGAGTCTATATATGGAGTCTCTGTTGTATATGTGGGGGCTATTTCTGGACTCTATTCAGTTCCACTAATCTGTTTGTCTTTCTTTTTGCCCTTTAATTATTGTATCTTTACAGTAAATCTTGAAATCAGACAGTGTAAAACTTACACCACCAAAATTTACCAATTTAATTCCTCTTCTTCAAGATTGTCTTTGCTATTCTAGGTTGTTTGCATTCCTATATCAATTTTAGAGTCGTCTTATAACTTTCTATAAAAGTGCTGCTGGGGTTTTGATTGGGATTATGTTGATTCTGTACCTGCGGTTCTTATCCAGGGCGATTTTTGCCCTACACAGGACATTTGTTAGTATCTGGAGACATTTTTGGTTGGTACTCTTGGGGGAGTGCTACTGGCATGTTGGGGACAGAGGCCAAAGATGCTGCTAAATATCTGACAATGCACAGAACAGCTCTCCACCAACAACTTATCCAGCCCAGAATGTCAGTAGTGCCACTGTTGAGAAACTCTGAATTCATGTAACCAGTGTTTCAGTTGGGCTTCTGTCCACCATCTTATTAAGTATTTGTTTTCTGTTTGACCCACCAGTTTTGCTTCCCTTTTTCTCATTTTTCACCTTTTGGATCAATCAAAAGTACTTATTATCCCATTTTTACTACTGTCTGAACTTTTATAGCTCTTTTGGAGTTTACCCTATAGATTTCAACATGCATTCTTGACAGTCTAATACGGATTTTTTTATCACTTCCTGATGCTGCTAGACTCTTAATACACTTAACTCCTTTTATACTATCCATGCACCTTTTGTGCATTATTGTCTTGCATTTTACCTTCAGTTATGAAAGATTTTTATAGGGTGTAAAATTCAAGGTTGGCAGTTACTTTCTTTTCACACTTTAAAGATGTCATTCTGTTGTTTTCTGGATTTCATCATTTCTTTAGAGAAGTTGCCTGTCACTTCTGTTGCTGCATAACTTTTAAGATTTTTCTCCATACTTTTGGTTTTTCAGCAGTTTGACTATGATGTGTCTGTGTGTGTTTCTCTTTGTATTGTCAACTTGGGCTTTGCTGAGCTTCTTGAATCTGTGGGTTGATCTCTTTCATTTGTTTGGACATTTCTCAGCCATTTGTCCCCCAGCAGCGGCCTTCTCTCAGAAGTCATGTATTTTGAGATCCCTGAAGACTATGGTTTTGCATATAGGACTCCAGTCCTATATGACCACATTAAAAACATCGTGGTTTCTTCTTCCTCAGTGACAGCCCTCGGCCTGGGCCTCTTCGTAATCCTGAGCCATGTCCAGGATCAGCAAATGGAAAACAAACAAACAAACAAAAAAACCCAACTATTGATTGTTGACTCACTGTGAACTTTCATCCTTCACTAGAGTACTAGTTCATCTGGTCTTTGTTGCTTCTGCAACTATTTGATGCTTTAAGAAACGATTTTTATAATTTATCTGGTTTCTCTAGTAGTCACCAGGAGTGTTGGCCTGCCATACCCTACTATATCCTACTTGAAAGGAGAATCTGTATAGATGTTTCTGAGTGCTTATCATATGCCAGATGCCCTTGTAGGTTCTAGGTGTAGGATTGCCCAGTCTAAAGTAGATAAAACAGGCATATACAAAATAATTCAGCATGCTAAATACTGTAATAGCAGTATGTACAGTGGTAGGAGAAAGCAGGAGAATATGAAATAGCACTACCTGTTTAGGAAATTGCAAGTTTTATAATTTCACATGGTTGCAGTTTCAAGTTCAAGGGGTGAAGCAGTGCAAAATGAGGTTGATGAGACAGACAGGGGCCTGATGGTGCAGGGCCCTGTATGCCATGGTAAAAAGGTGTTTGTACTTTAGGCAGGCTACAAAGAGCAGGTGAAGGATTTTAAACATGGAAAAGAGTGATCCAGATTTTTGTTTTAAAAAAATTACATGTCAGTGTGAAATAAGGATTCAAGAAGGGCAAGCACACAAGGCAAGGGTGGCTGGAGAAGAAACCATCACGGTCAGTCCAATATCAGATAGATGATTATCATCATCAACAGCTTTGAAAGATGTTGAAGGGGTAGAACTGATGAAATTTAAGGGAACAGTGGAATTAAGAGGGAGGTGAAAGAAAGCAGAGAGGCTAAGGCGTCTAGCCCAGGTGAGGACCATAAATCACAAAGGGAATACAGAAGAAAGCAGATAAGTTCAGGTTGGGACAGGTTGTGTGTTCTCACTTCACTTGCTCTATTACAGTTTTTGTCATATTATCTGAGAACATAGTTCAGGGGACCCCAGGTTATTGTCTTGAAACTCCTGAGATAAATAAGAGAGATGCAGAGCCCCCGGCCATCGCCTTCACCCCAGCTTTAACCAGACCCTCTGATTTTATCTGTTGTACATGCTGGGCTTCCACTTAAACGTTTTATTTGAAGAAAGTTTTCCATGCTAAAAGAAAAAAAAAAGTTACTCAGCAATGTTTCCTTCTTCATTCATCTTCCCGTTTTAGGTGTGTTTCGAGTCACTTCTTGTTTGAATGGAGTCCTCTGGTAGGGCATGTGGTGCTACCGTCTCTGAATCCTTGCATACGGCTCTTTCACCCTGACAGCTGAATATCTTTGCTGTAAGTAGGGTTTGGGGGCCACAATCCTTTATTTGCAGTCAGTAGATGCTCTTCCACTGTCTTCTATTGAAAATGAGAAGTCCAAAGCCAGTCTTTTTCCTTTATAAGTTATTTGTTGTTTCTTCCTGAAGGCATATGTGATTTTTTTTTTCCCTTTATCTTTTAGTGTACAGGAATTTTACCACAGTTTGACTAGGTGTGTATCCTTCAGTCTTTTCAGTCTCCAGATAAATCCTTTTGCAGCTCAGGGAAATGTTTCAGTTATCTATTTGTTTTAGCTCCTCCATCTGTTCCTTTTTTTCCTTCCAGAATTCTCAGCTATTTATACGTGGGTTCTCCCAGATCTGTCCTCCAAGTCTCACATTTTCCATCTCTTTGTATTTTTGCTCAGAGTTTTAAGATAGCTCTACTTGATCTTCCCAGCCACTAACTGGATCTCAGCAATTAACCGCCTTTTTTTTTTTTTTTAAATCAGTTGAGCTTTTTTAGTGTGGAAAGACATGTTTTTAAATTCTAAGAAATATCTTCTGTCTTGTAATTGAATTTCCTTATTGGTCTTATTATTTTTCATATTCTTGTCTGTCTCCTTTAGCATTTCTGTTAAACTAAGGTTCACCCCCTCAAGGGTGCTCTATTTGCATTTCCTGCTCCTGACTGTTGGGTCCCATTAAGGGGTTACTTCCTTTGCTTCTGTTCTAACTACTAGGACCTCGGGCAAGGGGTGGCACAGTAGTAGCCTCTGGGTCATCAGTGTGTGAGCTGGTGCTGATAGGGTGTCAGTAGTCCCTGGCCCAGCTTTCTGGCCTCCACACCTGGCATTTTGCTAGTCTGGAATAGGGAAGATTTGAGCTTCTTCCCTTCCCTGGCTTCTTGAGGGTCACAGAGACCAGGAGATATCCCCCCAAGGACCCTCACAAACCAGCATTGCCCTTCCTCTCATGGAGTTCTGTGGACCAGACTCTGTCCAGGGTCTGAGAGCGTGATTGTTGCCCTGGAGCCCTCTCCTGACCCACGGAGGAGATCCAGCACCAGCTCTCTCTCTGGGCTGAGCAGGTCTTGCCCACACCCACCAGGCACCACTTGCCTGCCAGCACTACTGGGGACAGCGAGAAGCAGCGGACACTTTCTTGTCATCATCTGTTCAGAAGCCCCCAGCAAATAGAGCTGAGACAGAGAGAGAGAAAGAGAGAGAGAGAGAGGGAGACACCACCAGACTAGGTGATCTCTAAGCCTCCATCCAGTGCCAGCATTTTACAGTTGTGCACGTTTAATGGTCTCCAGCTTCAACTCAGTCCTCAGTACCCTTGGGCCACACTTTTGTGTCTTCCCAGCATGCTCTGCTTCCCCAAAGGAATATTTGAGAATTTTATTTCTCTCCTCAAGCCCTCTGTTTACCCACCTCTTATTCGCTATCAGTCCATGACTTTGCATTTCCCCTCACAGAGAAAAGAGCCTCTTCTCTGTGAGGGGAAATGCAAAGTCATGGGCTGATAGCCCGTGTGTAAAGTCGCTCAGCTCCTTCACTTACCTATAAACCTGTCTCCTTTCACTGCCTGCCTGCCATCCACCTCTCCATCCTGCTCAAATCTCTCTTCTCCCGTGGTCTCTGTGGTAGTGTGCGCT
The DNA here is from genome assembly GCF_949987535.1 of Balaenoptera acutorostrata. NCBI lineage: Eukaryota > Metazoa > Chordata > Mammalia > Artiodactyla > Balaenopteridae > Balaenoptera > Balaenoptera acutorostrata. The sequence goes on along the minus strand of NC_080078.1, from coordinate 68,263,895 downwards.
CCTGGTTTTCCCATTTCTCTGCCCACTCCCTTTCATTTTGTTTTGCTTTCAGTCTCACCCAGCTCTGAGTCTTCTCCTGTATTGCTGGCTGCCAGGGGGTCTTTCCAATGCATAAAGTTGTTCCTATCACCCTCTGCTTGAAATCTCTCCATGACAAGAACAGGCAAAATTAGTCCAGGCTGATAAAAGTCAGAGTAATGGTTACCTCTGGGCAGGGGAAATAGGAATTGATTGCAAAGGGGCATGAGGGAGCCTTCCAGGGTGCTGGAAATATTATATATCTTATTTTGGGTAGTGGTTCTATGGGTCTCTGCGTACATTAAAATTCACTGAGCTGTTATGTTAAGACTAGTGCCTTTCGCTCTATGTATATTATACCTCAAGTTAAAAAAGACAAAACCTTCAGTGGCTCTCCATCACTACCACAGGTTAAAATCCATACTCCTTAGAATAACCCACAGGTTCCAATTCACTCCTCCCTTGAGTCTTGGCTCAAGCATCTTCCTCCTGTGAAACCCACCCTGGTTTTCTGAGTGTTATGACGCATATGTCTTCTACACTCATGTAGGACCATAAGCACAGGCCTAGCCTAATTCTTAAGAGACTGTGTTGTAACTGTACATCTGCTTCCCTCCCTGGACTGGGAGCTCCCTAAGACTAGGAATCGGCTCTTTTCCATTCCATCGCTCCCCTAGCACCACGTGGAGTGACTGGTACATAAGCCCCCACTGAATGTCTGTTGAATGAATGAGTGCAAGTTCACTTTGTATTTGCTTTGAGCTTGGCCTTCTTTACTGAAAAGTCTTCTCCCTCCAGCCTGCAGGGTGTTTCCTCAGAGAGAGGAAGCCTGTTGCACAATGGCGGTTTTTGATACTCCAGAGGAGGCCTTTGGCGTCTTGCGGCCCATCTGTGTTCAGCTCACAAAGACCCAGACAGTGGAGAATGTGGAGCGTCTGCAGGCACAGTTACAAGTCGTGAGTGACTCTGCCCTTCAGGAACTTCAGCAGTACATCCTCTTCCCTTTGCGATTTACCCTGAAGACCCCGGGCCCCAAAAGAGAGCACTTGATCCAGAGTGTGGTGGAATGCATCACCCTCGTCCTCTCTTCAACGTGTGTGAAGGAACAAGAACTTCTCCAGGAACTCTTTTCGGAACTCTCTGCGTGCCTGTATTCACCCAACTCCCAGAAACCTGCCGCTGTGTCAGAGGAGTTGAAACTGGCTGTGATCCAGGGCCTCAGTGCATTAATGCACTCGGCTTATGGGGACATCATTCTGACTATTTATGAGCCCTCCATTCTGCCTCGTTTAGGATTTGCTGTATCTTTACTGTTAGGCCTAGCAGAACAGGAGAAATCAAAACAAATTAAAATGGCTGCCTTAAAATGTTTACAGGTTCTACTCTTTCAATGTGAGTGTCAAGACCATCCAAGGTCCTTGGATGAACTTGAGCAAAAGCAGCTGGGGGATTTGTTTGCTTCTTTTTTACCTGGCCTCTCAACTACACTGACCAGGGTCATCACAGGAGACTTCAAACAAGGGCACAGCATTGTCGTGTCTTCCCTAAAGGTCTTTTACAAGACAGTGAGCTTCATTATGGCTGATGAACAGCTCAGAAGAGTCTCAGAGGTCCGAGCAAAGCCTGCCGTGGAGCACAGAGTAGCGGAGCTGTTGGTTCACAGGGAAGCCAATTGGGTAAAAAATACCGGCGACAGGTTGACTGTCCTTATTAAAAAGATAATTGAGTGCGTTTCAGTTTACCCACACTGGAAGGTGAGGCTGGAACTGATAGACTTTGTCGAGGCCCTTCTCTTGAAGTGCAGTCAGTCACTGGTCGAATCAGCTGGTCCCCTTCTGAAGGCTCTGGTGAGTCTGGTAAATGATGAGAGTCCTGACGTCCAAGCCCAATGCAATAAAATTCTGAGACGTTTTGCAGATGAGAAAGTAGTGGTGGGCAGCAGAGCCTTTGCTGACATCTTGTCAGAAAACCTGCACTCCCTTGCCACATCCCTTCCCCGCCTGATGAACTCCCAAGACGATCAGGGCAGATTCTCTACTCTCTCCTTGTTACTCGGGTACCTGAAACTCTTGGGCCCCAAAGTGAACTTTGTCCTCAACTCTGTGGCCCATCTCCAGCGCCTTTCCAAAGCGCTTATCCAAGTTCTAGAATTAGACGTGACCGACATCAAAATCGTTGAAGAGCGGCATTGGAACTCTGAGCATCTGAGCACTTCTCCAGAGACTTCAGCCTCGCGGCCATGGGCTCAAATGCAGAGGAGATATTTCCGCTTCTTCACTGACGAGAGGGTTTTCCTGCTCTTGAGGCAGGTTTGTCAGCTTCTTGGTTTCTATGGGAACCTCTACTTGCTCGTGGATCACTTTATGGAACTGTACCACGAGTCTGTGGTTTACCGGAAGCAGGCCGCCATGATCCTTAATGAACTGGTTGTAGGGGCTGCTGGGTTAGGGGTAGAGAATCTTCATGAAAAACACATTAAAACAAACTCAGAGGAACTGAGGGAGATCGTGACATCAATACTTGAAGAATACACAAGCCAAGAAAACTGGTATTTGGTCACTTGCCTGGAAGCTGAAGAAGTGGGAGAGGAGCTGACGATGATGCGGTCAGGCCTTCAGGCCCTCGCATCTGGTGCACACATCTGCCAGGCTACCTCTCCTCCCACCTTCTCAAAGCCAAGTCCCACGATCTGCTCCATGAACAGCAACATCTGGCAAATATGCATCCAGTTGGAAGGGACTGGCCACTTTGCACACGCACTAGGGAAAGACTTCCGTTTGCTCTTGATGTCAGCCCTCTATCCAGTCCTGGAGAAAGCTGGAGACCAAACCCTGCTTATCAGTCAGGCGGCCATCAGTGCCATGATGGACATTTGCCAGGCTTGTGGCTACGACTCCCTGCAGCAGCTGATCAATCAGAATTCAGACTATTTGGTAAATGGGATCTCTTTAAATCTGCGTCATCTGTCTCTCCACCCGCATACCCCGAAGGTCTTGGAAGTCATGCTACAGAACTCAGATGCTAGCCTGCTCCCTTTGGTGGCAGATGTGGTTCAAGACGTCTTGACTACCCTGGACCAATTTTATGATAAGAGAACAACTTCCTTTGTCAGTGTACTGCATGCCCTGCTGGCAGCATTAGGTACATTGAGAGCCCTTTTTAAATGCTGATTGGAGGGAAGGACTAGTATCCTTGTTCACCTAACTGTTTTTTTCTTTGTTTGGGGTTATGCTGTGGAGGACGTTATTTGAATAGGTGTCTGTCTGGTCCCACATGTTACGGTAGAGTTCCATTGCTTATGTTTTTATACTTTTAATAATCTCTACCATCTATTGAACCCCTGCTCTGTCCCAGGGACATAAACCCTGCAGACTAAATGTAAACATTATTTTTATTTTGCAGGTAAGGAAAACTAAGGCTCAGTGAGCTCTTACTTAGCCAAGGTTACACAATTAATAAGGAGGAAAGTCAGGATTTATGACAATTTTGTTCTTTTTCAATATACCAGACTGCTTCTGACAATATTTAGAGTTAGCAGTATCTATGCTAATGGAGAACAGGACTAACATCAATTATTCAGTCCACAGATAATCTAGAACAGTACTGTCCAATAGAACTTTCTGTGATGATGGAACTGTTCTCTATCTGTTCTGTCCAATACAATAACTACATGTGGCTAGTGCAGCTGAGGAATTGAATTTTTTATTTTTATTTAAATAGCCACATGTAGCTAGCTAGTGACTGCCATGTTGGACAGAGCAGGTCTAGAAACTTTCTTTTAACCTTTTAATTGTGTGAGGTGGTTTGAATTTCTCTACTTCCCTTTCACCCTGTTGGGTGTCTGTTGGAGGTGTTACCCACCATTAAAATGGCAAAGTTTTGGACTATAAGAAAGTGAATCCCTCCACTGGATAGTCAATCTTCGAATGAAAAAAAAAAAAAAAGAAATATATATATATATATATATATATATATATATATGAGCTATATACATGAGTTCCTTTTATCCAAAGAGCATACCTCCAGTATTTATTTCAGTACTTCTGATAGCCACCAAAGTAGGTGGAAAGGTCGCTGACCTCATTTTGTCAGCTGAAAAAGCTAAGACCATGTAAGAAAGTTTCTCAAGGAAGGTGACTGAACAGGGACGGTCCTCTGCCCTGTAGCTGATACCACTTCCAGTGTTCATTCATTCATTCATGAACGTTCACATGCGGTGTACATGTTCTTTTATTCATTCATTCAGTAAAGATTACCTGCCATATGTTAGACACTGCTAAGTAATCAGGATTCAGCAGTGAACAAGATGGATAAACTCAAGGAGCTTTCCTGCTACTGCAAGAGAATAACAGGACAGTAGCAGAGTGGTCAGGGGACTTGATCATGGCACTTGCTCCCTGAGGAAACGGCATTAGAGCTGAGACCTGAAGGCTGAGAAGGGCCCATCAGTACATATGGAGCTGTCACATCCTTTTTATGGTTTTTAAGAACATTCAGGCAAAGGGAACAGCAGGTGCAAAGGCCTGGAGGGAAGAAAGGGCTTGGGATCTTTGGAGAATGGAGAAGAGATCACTGTGGAGACAGTGACACAAGATGAAATTGGAAGGATGGATGAGGATGAATCCCACGGGGCCTTGTAGACCAAGGGAAGGAGTGGGGGTTGTATTTTGCAACCACTCGGAAGCCTGTGTGCTGGACTAGTCACTGGGATGGCAATGGTGACCAAGGAGAACATGGAAACACTCCTAAGACTGGCTTACTGCTTATAGGTTTTAGACTACGAGTGGCTTCCATGGCCCAAATATACCCCAGGCTTCCACCCTTAGTGTTTTGAGGAACTCTACTACATGTCAGTTTGAGTTTTAAAAAATATATTAACAAAAGGCCTATTAAATATATCCTTTCAGGAGATATCTCCATTTGGGCCATGAAAATTGAATTGCCTTGGATTGCCAGTGTCTTTGGTCATCTCTAAAGAGGAATCCTGTGTAGCACCTTTTCTCTAAATTACAGAGAGGAAAATGAGGATGGTTAAGCTTAACTTGAGAGCATCCTAGGAAAAGCAGCAAAAGTGGGGATAGCTTTTCTGAAAGTTTTGAAATAACCCAGACTACACTTGCATTTTGAATGGTAAGCAGTACTGTGGAGAGTGGATCAGTCCCACACAAATCAAAGTAGCACTGTCTGCTGGCGTTTCCTCTTGTCATTCGAATTGTCTAACTGATGGTCACTCTTTTAAGATGGGAGTGGAAGTGTGGTCTCAGAGAACTTCCAAAAGGTTTTAAAAGAACCCAGTATGTCTTTTAGGAAATTGAGTTACCACATACACAGTGTTTCACAGGCATTGACTAAAAAAGCATTAGGTTCCGCAGTGAAGGCAAGAACCATCAGTTAAATTACTGCTTAGCACCAACTACTGATTCACTGATTATTCATAACAACAAAAAAATTGGGTAGCTTTGAAAATGAGAAAGCATCCATACCACATACCTCAGCACTCGGAGATTGTGCCACATCCACACATACAAGGCCGTGTTTTGCTGGCCACATAATGTTCTATTGTGTGGCTGTACCATAATTTAAGCAGTCCTTTCTTGGTGGACATTTTGGTTGTTTCCAGTCTTTTGCCCCCTCCACCCCCAAAATGCTGCAGTGTACTCTCTGTAGGTCATTTTGGACATGTCTGAGTATACCAGTAGAGTATATTCCTAAGACAGTTGCTGGCTTAGAGGGTATTACATTTAAATCTGTGATAGAGAAAGAGTTTCAAATTGCTCCGTAAGGAGGTTGCACCAATTTAAACTCCCATCAGCAATGTAAGAGAGTGCCAATTTTGCCACCCCCTCACCCACGCTGTATATTACCTAGCTTTTTGATCTTTGCTAATCCAGTAGGAGAAAAAGTGCACCTTATTATAGTTTAATTTGCATTAAGAGTGAGGTTGAGCTGCTTTTCATATGTTTAAAAGCCGTTTGTGAGCAAAGACTTCTTAATGTCTGGCACTAGCCTTAAATCTAGAAAATAATCTTTGCAGCATATCTACTTTTAGCAGTGTAAATGCTGGGCCCTGGCTTTAACCCATTGGGAATGCAGTCCCTCAGAGTACATTAAGGACAGATTTATGTCTGAGCACTGAAGAAATGGCATAATCAATCCCTTCATGTAGGAACCTCCAGGTACTGGACCAAAGGCTCTCACGTCCAGCATTTGCTCTCTGCTGCTCCCAGTTGCCTGGCCCTGGCGTAGCCCATCTGCTGTTGCTGTGGCTCTGTGCAGATGCTCCTTGATAGAAAAGAGATTAGCAGGTGCTAAAGGTCATCAGAAATTTCTCCCCTGCTGTCTGCAAAAGGAGGGCAAAAATTCAGGCCATAGGGTTTTCTTGTTGATTGATTCTTTAAGTATTAAGAGCCTTTTTTGAAATGAAGCTCTGGGGGACCCCAGTATACAAAAAGAGTTCAAATTAGAGCAGGGCTGGTGAAAGAAGGCATAGAAACCCTGTTCCCACCCTTTAAACTGCTGTCTCTGTGTGCCCTCCCTGTTGTGACCCTGAGACATTTCTGCAGAGCCCTAGGGCTCCTCAAGACACAGTTTGAAAACCACTGGTTCTGTAATGTTTAAGGCTTATTCTGCAGTGACACGTCAGAAGTATTGGAGCATCACTAAAAAAGGAAAAGCTTTGGAGAGAAAATGCCAGCCTTCTGAAGCATTTTATATCAAATACCTATGTGAGACTGTGTCCGTTCTCAAGGCTCTGCAGAGCCTCTCTTCCGCTAATGAGCAGTGTATCCTGCACTCAGAATTTTGTCACTGGTAGCTTTCCTCCAGTCTAGCATATTTATTCATTCAGCATATATTTTGAGCACCCACTCCATGCTGGGCATATTGGCTTTCCAGTGGTGATCAATGGAACACAGTGTCTAATGGGAGATTCAGACACTAAACAATACATACAAAGTAAATACAGTAATTACAAATTACTGATGAGTTGAAAGAAAAGAACATGGTGCTGTATAAAAGACCTAAGTTAGATTGGCGGGGTGGGGGTGGGGGTGTCAAGGGATGGCTTTACTAGGCAACGTATATTTGTATTGAAACATGAAAAATGATTTGGAATTAACCAGATGTTACATAGGAGGTTAAAGTATTCCAGATAGTAAGAACAGCATGTGCAAAGGTTCTAAGGCAGGAGGATACCTGGCGCGTTGGAGGAACCAGAAGATGGTCGGTGAACAGGCAGCCGGGAGTGGTTAGCAGAGGAGGTTGGAGAGACAGGTAGGGACTGGATCCTGTGGGCACCATGCAGGCCATGGCAGAGAGCTTATTCTACTTAGAAAGTACTAATGCCTGTTGTCAGTGACCAAGGTGATCATTATAACACTTTATTTATAGCCCAGTGGTTCCCAGACACAGGTCATCTCGGGCAACTCCAAGAGCAAAGTGTAGGGGAAGAGGGAAGTCATATGAGCCAAAGACCAGCAAGTCTTGAAAAAGGACTTGAGAATACCACAACAGCCGAAGACATTGAACAGTTTGTGCTGAACTACCTCAAGGAAAAGGATGTAGCAGATGGAAATGTCTCGGATTTTGATAATGAAGAAGGTAATTATTATTTATTTTGGCCTCAGCTGTTTTTTACTTTTGGAAGCAGATTATTATAAAAACAATGAAACATCATGATAGAAAGTTTGGGAATAAGAAAGGTCAAATAACCCCACCATGCTAACGTAAGCATTCTCACTTTGTAGTCTTTTTCCATCCTTTTCTATTGCAAACCTGTTTTTGTTTGGTTGCAGCCACAGTTTAAATGCATTATACCCTTTTTGCATTTAGTTATATAATAAGGAACTCTTCATGTTGCTATGGGGTTTTCATAATTAATGTTTTAATAGCTGCCACTAAGTATACATTCCCCTTGGGAAGTTTAGGTTGCTTCTAGCTTTTCACTCTAATAAACAGTGCTGCAGTGCATGATTCTATGCACGTGACCTTTTCCTTCTTTTTGCATATTTCTGTATAAATCTCAGAAGTGGGATTTCTAGGTCAAGGATAGGAACATCATGTTATGCTTGCCAAATTGTCTTTCAGAAAGGTTGTGGCAATTTACACCTTCTCTTCTGCAGTTCAGGATTAATACTGGTTTCACCACAAGCTTGCCAACATTGACTATTACCAGTTTTACTTCTTGCTAAATTAAAATGGTTCTCGTTATTTTACTTTGCATTTCTTTGATTGCTAGAAAGGTTGAACATCTTTCTATATGCATCTTTCCTAACAATTTTTTCTTATGCCCATTATCTTTTCATATGCTTTGTCCATTTATTTTATTTATTGGTAGGAGTAGATTCCACTGTTTTTCTTACCAATTTATATGATAAAGGAGAAGGGAGTTCAGGCTAGTTGAAGCTCTGGCCTATTGTTTTATTCACAAGCTCAATCTGGAGCTTCAGGTCACGGAAGGATTAATAAATTATTAGAATCGCCTCTGCAAATATAAAATGCCAAGTCATAATGAGCTTGGTGGTCTCAGAACTATCCTAAATCAAACTGAGTCCCAAATTAGTTTGTTAGGTTGGAATAGAGCAGATTTCTTTCTTTTTTTTCTTTTTTTTTTGGCACTCTACTCTGAGACTCTGGTGAACTGAAGCCAGTACCTCCAGGATAACAGGAAATAGTAGTTCAATGCAACTAACTGCAACAAATTCCTTCTAAATAGCAGGGAAGCATCACAAGGCCCAAATAATGATTTATGCAGGGTTGAGTTGTTATTCTCCCCAAGAACAGAATTCTCTAATCAGAAATCTATCAGGCTTTTTCCTCGCAGTTTTGTTTCTTGAGCCAACCCAATCCTTCTCGTAAACTGCAGCCCTTGCTCAAGCCTAGAAACCGTGAAGAAGAGGCATCTTGATCCCTCGTAATCCAGATTTGCCATTCTTGTTTGAAATTCTAGCATTGTCACTGAATCCATTCTTTCACGATTAGGATCTTCTGGTTCTAGTTGATGTTCGCTAGGAGCAGACTGAATGAATCAAATCTTTCTTCCAATAGCAAAAATCCACATCCCTCAGATAACATTTCGCAGTAGGTGAATTTCAAACAACAAATCCTCCTCTAGAAAGAAAAGCACAGCCTTATCATTCTTATAATTATCATTCATCAAGTACACACCACACACTTGGCATTATAAGGAATGTTTGGATTGATGTTGGTTTGACATGGGTTTTTTGTTTTAACCACAGTAAGAGCACCTTGTATATCTGAGGTCCCTTCCTCCAAGAAATCCAAGCATTCTACAAACGCATTTTCATTTATCTTTTCAGCGTCTGTTAGACAGGTGTGGACTCTACTGTAAGGTTCTGTTTTACCAGCAGAGGAAACTGAAATGGCAGAAAGTTAGGGGAGCAATGCTTAGCTCAGTGTAAATGAGCACAGCTGGTATTGAGGGTGTGGGGAGACTGGAGGCTATAAGCAGATAGAGGAAAACCTTCAGGGGAGGAATTTTGGCCAGGGTTTCATGCAACTCTCAAGTCTTTTTGTTGTTTTAATTTACAAACTTACACCTATCTCATGCAATGCAGCACTCCAGGCAATGAAAAAAATGATAATAGCTGGTAACATTCATCTCATTTAACTCTCTCAACAAGCAGATGAGGTATACATGCTTTATCCCTTTTTTTCAAATGAGGTGATGTGGGATGAGAGGAGTTGCTAATAGATGTGGAGGCAAGACTTTGGTCCTCTGACCAAACCCCATCCCTGTATATTGCACCAGGCTGCCCTGGTGTTGTCCCTCATACCAAGATGTGTAAGGCTTCATCTTGGCCCTCAGAAGATCTTACAGGCTGGTAGAGAAGACAGACATGTACCCCCTTTAGTCAAAAGATAAACCAAAAGGAAAGGAAAGAGAGTAAAGGGCCAGAGGCCAGCCAGGAAACTGCCAGCCTTGGAGCTCCAAATTAGAACCTTGCCCTCTTATGTTTTTATTTTAAATATTTATTAATGGCAACTTAGAAAAGACTAAAGATATAGGGAAAAAATAAAAATCATCCATTAACTCATGACCCCGTCTCTGTTAATATTTTGAACTTCCTCCTGTCTTTGTATAAAACTTTATATAATAGTGCTCACACTGTGTATGCAATTTCGTATCCTGCCTTTCTCTTTTTAACACAATGTTATTTCATAAGCATTTTCCCTTGTCATTAAAGCCCTTGGTAAACGCAAATTTTCAGGCCCTCATAATGTGCCATTCGTTGTATGGATATACCAGGGTTTATATAACCGTACCCCCTTGAGTGGACATGGAAGGTTTTCCCCCAGTTTTTAGCTGTTACAGGTAATGCTTTGGTGAATATCTTGACTCATAGCTTGACCCAAATTGTACATGGTTTCCTTGGGATCAGTTCCTAGACATTTTCCCTTGTAAGTCTTACTCCTGATCTGAAGGTGGGAGATCAAGTTGGGGTGGGGCATCTCTCGTAAAACACTGCCCCCAGTTACGCTCTTTTTCCAGAGGAGCAGTCAGACCCTCCCGAAGTGGATGAGAACGACACTGATCCCGGTGTGCCGCCACCACTGCCAGTGCAGATCCAAATAGCCACGGACGTGATGGAGCGCTGCATCCACTTGATGTCAGACAAAAGTCTGAAAATCCGCTTGAAGGTCAGTGTGCGGCCCTTTCCCTGCATTCACAGAGCTGCGGGACTGAGGTTTGGTCTGTTGGCAGTGACTACGTGGATGAGCAAGGAGCCCCCCCACCTCATCTCCCAGTGCATGTGCAGTGGCCGAGAGGAGGCATCAGGAGGAATTTATCTGTGGGATGCCAGTCTTACGTCTTTCTGTATCAGCCCAGAGGCCAAAAGGGATCTGAGTCCCCTTGGTAGAATTACAAACCACAAAGTTTTGGAACGTTATTGCATCTCCAAGGGGGAAAAAGTTATATGATTTGGAAAGGATATCACTTTCTGAGCTGACTTAATGTGGGACATAGGTTTTAATATTTTGAAGTGGTCATTCGTCCAAGCCTGACGCTATCCCTTGTCTCTGTTTCTGTTTCCATTTTCATCCTAGGCCTGGCACCAACACTTTTCTTAATCTTACATCCTTGTTTGCTAGCAGTTTCCCAAGCAGCCTCCCCATCAGCAAAGACTTAAACTATACAGTAGTGACTCCGATAACAGGACAGTGGGGCGGGGTGGGCATGGGGGACACAGCTTTCAGAATCACCTGGGGGCAGAGCTTACACCCAAAGGAAAGCACAGCCTGACCCATTCCTCCCTACCCCCAAACAGGAGTGAGAAACAGCCGCCTCCGTGCATTACTGATAGTGATGAGAGCACTTTGCCCTGGTCATGGGTGCTGGGCTGGGAAACCCTGACCCACAGATTACCTCACTCAGCATCTGGGTTTTGTGGAATTTGTTTAGTCTTCCCAGAGATACTTCTTAGCATTGTCGGTTTTTCCACTCAGGAGGCACTCTTCAGGAGCCTTTTGTTGGTGGTGTCTGGCTGATACATTAGTAAAGTGTCTTCCCTCTTCTGGAGGCTTTGTAGCAGCGTATGTACACTGTAGCTATTGAGAGCATCAGCACTGCACACCCGAGTTCCAGGCCTGGCTCTGCCCCTCGCTAGCCATGCCACCTGGAGTACGTCAGTTCACCTTTTTGAGCATCAGCTTCTTTATCTGTAAAATGAAAATGATGGTACCTACCTCACTGGGTCATTGACTATAAATATAAAACAGTTAGCATCAGGCATGGCATATACACTCATTCACTTATTCGCTTATTCACTAAATGCTTATTGAGGTCTGCTATAGGGCAGGCAGAGGGTATATAGAAGGAAACGAAGCAGACATGATCCCTGTCTTCATGGAACTTCCTGTCTCTCGAGGGGAAAGGGGTGATACACAAATACATATACGTGGAGGAAATGTTATGAAGGTAATAAGAAGGTTCTATGATAGAAAATTCACCCATGTAGTAAACACATTTTGGGAACCTACTCTACCAAACCCTGTTGAATAAGAGGGAGCTACATTCTGATTTAGACCAGTTGTCGGGTGATAATGTTTAAGTCAAGACTTAAAGGCTGAGAAGGAGCCAGCCCTGCAGGGGCAAACGGAAGGGGAAGAACATTCCAGGCAGAAGGGGAATGATTCACTAAAGTATGATGTAACTTACCCAGTTAGTGACAGAACTCAAATCCAAAGCCAGTCAGCGATACCAAAGCCATTTCCACCGTACTACTCTGCTCTCCTGAGGTTTCTCTTATTCCCCTGCCTCACTGTTCAGCCCTCAAGGGCAGGGCCTGTTTTGTTCTTTGTGTCTGTTCCAGTCTCCATGTGACCAGCACACAGTAGTCATCAAATAAGGGTTTACTGCAGACCTCACTCTGTCTTCCTGACTCAGACGTGTACCTTCCCCTGCTCTGGGAAGGCTGGCCCATCTGTGCAGGAGGGAAGCCTGCACTTGGTTATCATGGTGACCACTGCCTGTGACACTGAGCAGTTTGTCTGTCTTCAGTGAGCTTTGAGACATGAGAGATCAGGAAACACATTCTCAGGGAAGGTAAAAACCCCAATTTACATCTAGTCTACCCCAGACCTTTCTTCTGAGATTGACCTGTGTCCCAGCTGCCTACTTGACCTCTCCATTTAGAGGTACAGAACTTGATCTCACCCACCCTCCCGGTTTCCTCCTCCTCCTTTGTTCCTATCTCATTAAGCTGCACCTGCATCTATTCAGTTGCTAAGCCTGAACCCAAGCAGCTCTTTTTGATACCTCTCTTCATCTCCCCAGGAGCGAGTCCTTCAGCAATTTAAGCCATTTCGTCTCCAAAACAGATCTCAAACCCTTCACTTCTCTGCCTCGGCCACAACCACGTAGCCGCGTAACTCCCCGCCTCCCATGTGGACGTGTGCCGTGGCTCCCTCAAGGGCCTCCTCACTTCTTCTCACTCCCACTTCAAGTCCCTTCTCCACTCAGCAGCCAGAGTGGCCTTTTGAAAACATGAATTGTATCATAGCACGTGCCTGGACATTTCCATGGCTCCCCACCGCATTTAGTACAAAATTAAAAAGTCTTGATGTCGTCTTCGAGGTCCAGCCCCATCTTACCCCTCCTCTGTCATGCTTCACACTGCCCTGCTTTAGTTTTCTAAGCACTGCAAGCTCTCCCTCCTCTGGGTCTTCCTCGTTACTGTTTGCAGTTCTAGGAACACTCTTCCACTCTTGATGTGACTAGCTCCTCCTCATCCTTTATGCCTCCTTATAGAAGTCACTTCCTCAGAGAAGCCCTCCCAACAGTTTGTATGGTGTAGATCCCTCCCTTTAGTGCCTTTGCATTTCCCCCTTGACTTTCCTTCCTTGTACTTGTCACAATTGGTAATCATTCATCCCGTTATTTCGGTGTTATCTGAAGTCTTTCCCCACTTGACCATAAGCCAAGGAAAGGAAACATAAGTATTTTGTCCCTGCGTGCCCCCCACCCAGTACCTAGCCAGTGCTTGGCATGTAGTCAGGACTCTTAAATATTTCCTTGGCTCATGAGTTTCTAAGTTTCACTCTTTTAAAATGGTGACTTGATCCCAGGTATTTGGTTTCAAGCCTTTACTATCTGCTGAGATACTGTCCTCTTTTCTTGCAGGTTTTGGATGTGCTGGATCTATGTGTGGTTGTTCTGCAGTCCCACAAGAACCAGCTCCTTCCCTTGGCTCATCGGGCGTGGCCCTCACTCGTGCACCGACTCACAAATGATGACCCCCTGGCAGTGCTCAGAGCCTTCAAGGTACTGCACTGATGCCCCACCGCCATCAGTCATGGGGATGGAGGGAAGTGAGCACGGAGCTCAGTGGTGTCTTTTGGGGGTAGTTCTCTTTTTATCCAGTTGTGACCTACTATGCCTTGAAGAAAGTATATAGGCAAATAAAAGCACAAAGAAGAAAATAAAGTCAGTTTCCTTTTGAATTTGAAGCAGAGAGAACTAGTAGATGAAAAGGGCCACCAGTATTCATTGAGCACCTCCTCTGTGCCAGGCAGCATGCTTGGCACTTCACACATGAGCTCATCTCCATACAACAACCTTATAAGGAAGATACTAGTATCCCCATTTTTGACAGAGGAGGAAACAAGCCCAGAAAGTTAAGGAACTTTCTCAAGATCACACAGCTAGGAAGTGATAGTACCTGAATCTGAGTTCATGCCCATGTTCTGTGCACGGCACAAGAGTCAAGTTGAAGACTGACTAGGTTCTAGCAATGGGCATCCTCTGTGCAGCTGAGCGACTCTGGGCAAAGCCCATGACCACCTATCCCACCTTTCTCATAGTTGTTGTCAAGGATAAAGTGGGACTATTTGGTGAAATGCTTTGAAAAGTTAAAAGCCCTCTGTGTATGTAAGGTATTATTCTCCCTGACTTAGTTTGGCTTATATTAGCACACATATTTTGGCTTATTTATTTATATCCTTCCTTGTTCTAAAAAGCACTTAAGGCAAGTTACAGAGATACATTTACCATAGCAAGCTAACATAAATTAGAAGTGGGTGAGCAAGATGAGGCAAAGAAAAAAGATGCGTAGGATATAGAATGAAGCCAGGAATGCAACTAATATACTTGGCTAAAGTATTTTGTTTCTGTAAGATTCTTCAGCATATACTGGACCAAAATGCAAGCTTACATCTAAAACATATAAAATCGTTAATATTTTTTCCCAAAGCAAAATACACAAAATGACACACACACGTGCACGCACATGTGGGCGGTGGGGGGAGAGGGAAGGAGGGAGGTCTCGCTAAATCACTCAGATGTGCCGTTTTCCTTTATGAAAATTAATAGGTTATCTGAAATGACAGCAAGCATAGAAAAATGAAAAAATACAAAGATACGTGCACTGTAACTGAGGCTGCTTTTCCACTCCCAGACCCATTAGTGACCCTTGAGGTCCGTAAGCCCTTGTGCAGTCCTGCTGAGGGCCCTGAAATAAGTGCCTTGATCTCTACAAAGTCGGTAAATGTTCTCTGTCCTGGATATGCCTTGCTTACCAATTTTTTTTGTTAATTAATTTACTGAACTTATTTATTTTTGGCTGTGTTGGGTCTTCATTGCTGTGTGCAGGCTTTCTCTAGTTGCAGCGAGTGGAAGCTACTCATTGCTGTGGCTTCTCTTGTTGAGCACAGGCTCTAGGCACGCGGGCTTCAGTAGTTGTGGCACATGGGCTCAGTAGTTATGGCTCACAGGCTTTAGAGTGCAGGCTCGGTAGTTGTGGCACACGGGCTTAGTCACTCCGTGGCATGTGGGATCTTCCCGGACCAGGGATCGAACCCGTGTCCCCTGCATTGGCAGGCGGATTCTTAACCACCGCGCCACCAGGGAAGTCCCTTGCTTACCAATTTTTAAAGAAATTCTTATTATCCTGTATACTCAGTCTTGTGCAATGGAGCAAAACGTTTCAATATGTTCTGCTTGAGAAGGTTTAAAACAAGACATGCAAAGAGACTGCCTGTCGTGAAAGATGGAATGAGGGTGATGTACATAAGAGATTGTGCCGTGGAACAGAAGGAACTCTGACTCGGCTCTGCCCACTGGGGACCCTGCCCTGACCCAGCCAAGGACCTCAGCCAGCCACTGCCCTTTTCGATGCCTGCACGTGGCAGCAGCTGAGCTGGGCCTCAGCTACTGGGCCTGTTTATGTTTGTTCAGCTAGCTGGAGTTAAAAGCACAAGTCTTTCCTCAAGGGATGTTAGGAAGATTCAAGAGATGATCTATGTGCACTGCTTTAAGCTCTTTTTTTTTTTTTTAACAAAAAAGGGAGGGAAATCCAGGTATTAACCATACTATTCATCCAACCCAAGATTCCTTTGAATTATTCTCCATGTAATCTGTATTTATGGATAGAAGCAGCCATGCCTCGGGAGCAGAGACCTCCAAATTCATAACTGTCAGAATCACAAACCGTGGGCAAGGAATTAACAGCAATAATTCTATTTTTCTTTTTCAAGCAGAGACCTAGATGAAATTGAATTAGCAAACATTCTTTTAGCGCTCTCGCTGCCTTGGCAACGTTCAGTCACCGGGTTGGGGTCTGTTTCCACAGGTTTTGCGTACCCTGGGAGGCAAGTGTGGCGATTTTCTAAGGAGCCGGTTCTGCAAAGATGTCCTGCCAAAGCTGGCTGGCTCTTTAGTCAGCCAGGCTCCCATCAGTGCCAGGGCTGGACCAGTTTACTTCCACACGCTGGCCTTCAAGTTGCAGCTGGCCGTCTTGCAGGGCCTGGGCCCCCTCTGTGAGAGACTAGACCTAGGTAGGTACCAGCCAGTCTCGCCTGGGCACACACACTGTACACTCTGTCTCACCCCCACCCTTGCCCTCCTCACTTAGCCGTGCTCCTGTCATCTCCTGTCCTGTGCACATCCTTCCATCTCACTTTGGCCTCATTTATCCATTTACCTTGCTGTGTTTTGTGACTTAGGGATGGAGCACAGAGCCCACAGCATCTTGCCTAGCTGTTCCAGTTTCATCAGACAGCAGTTGGTTCCTGCTCATCCCCACTGAAGCCTGAGGGCCAACGCTTGTTTTGTTTTTCCTCTCTGCAGGTGAGGGTGACCTGAACAAAGTGGCTGATGCCTGCTTGATTTACCTCAGTGCCAAACAGCCCGTGAAATTACAAGAGGCTGCCAGGAGGTACGTCTGCTTGATCACCCGCATCTCTTTACGTTTGTCCTAAATTATAGATGATTTGCTAATGGGGAGCAGAGTTGAGGCATCTCTGTTCTTTTCTCTCCTCTCTCTTCTTGCCAGGTTAAGATGATTTCTTTAACTGTGCCAACATCTAGAGATGGTATTTTTACTAGACACATTTCTCTTTGAAAGTAACCTTTTCTGCTGCTGCAGCATCAGCAACAATTCCAAAGGGGCAAAAGGCAGAAAGGTGGTGTCTTGTAGGGGACAAAGCACTCTCCTGCTCAGAGGGTGATCGGCTTCTAGGCCCTACTCTTCTGGTGACCAGGTGACCCTGGCACCTCTCTCTCAGCTTCCTCATCCACAAGGTGAAAGCATTGGGTTATTGATCTAGCAAACCTTGGCTCCACAGAGCGTCTTAATGGGTGTCAGGTGCCGTGAACCCTCACAAATTGTATGCAGAATTGTATGTGTGCAAGCAGACATGTGCGTATCTGTTTCTAGACAGAGTCCACATCATTCATCCGATTATAATAGGAGTCTGTGAACCAAGAAACGTTCAAAACCACTGGACTAATGATTTAAAGGGCCTTTTCAACTCTGAAATTATGTGATTCTAATTTCTAAGAGTTTTACTTATTAGAGAGTAGCTGTACCACCTCTAACAGGAGAAGCTGTGTCTGGTTCCTAGAGTCCTAAAGGCTATTTATCAAAAGCTAAAACTCTGAGCACAGGAGCATTCCCCAGACTTGAGACCCAAAACGTACCCTGACCCCCTTTCCCCAGCTCTCCTTCTAGCCAGGCTCAGCCTGTGCCCTGCAACTGCCATCCCTGGACATCTGCAGCTGGGGCGAAAGCCGGCCGGTCTGGCCTGGCACTGCCTGCCGCTCTGGGCACTGCAGCTCCACCTCCCCGGGCAAAGAAACAGTCCTTCCCACTTCATCAGCTTCTGGAAACGTGTCCCTGATCTTCCTTGGTGGGGTAGGCGTCATCTTACTCCCTGAAGGGCTGAAAGGCTGCTCTGTCTGTGAAATGAGGAAAGCCAACTTGCTCCCTTATAAACCTTGCACTCTCTTGGAGCGATGGAAATATCTCTTTGAATTGATTTATTATCCTTTGCAGTTTTCTGCTCTTGATTTCCCCAGTTCCGTTTTTTCTTTCTGTCCCTTTCCTGTCACATCCCCTAGGCCCAGAATCCATCATGGTTTCTCAAGCACGGGGGTGCATGCCAAAGAGCTTCTTGTCCCCGGACATTCTTATTCCTTAAAGAACCAACTTAGGATGAAAATAGTCCTCCTCCAGGCAGTGTTCCTGAAGCTAATTGTGCTATGATTTAAAAGACAACTCACAGACATGATGAATCCATCTTGAAGCAAATTCTTCTGGGTGCCTGTTACAGCCAAGAGTCCCAAAGATCTGGTTTTCTCATTCCCTGTCCCATTCTACTCTTCCTACACCCGCCCCATACCCATCCTTCAAGTTTAGACCCATCAAACAAGCTAATATTCACAATTCATTATCTTTTCATTTCTAATTTTCTTTATTTGCTACTGAAAGCAGTTAAACCTGAATTGGACCTTACTGACTCTTGAGTTGGAATTCCAGGTGCCTTGCGGGGAGGAGATTGCAGCCAGACGGGCTGACTGCGGCGCCTCTTTGTTCCACTTGAGGTTGAGTCAGATGACCTCCCTCTGACGGGCTGGGCGGGGAGGAAGTGCAAGGTTGTCTGCTTTATGTACACATCATCTGCAAACTTATTTTGAAGTCAGGGAAAAAAATATCTGTGTTGTCCTTGATCAGGAGCTGATTCGGCATCTTGATTCAGAAATTAATAAGCTCTCTAAATGGGAGAAGCCGTCTGAGACAATAGGAAATCTGGTCTCTTTGTGAGTCTCATTACAGAGCAAAGAGAGGGAGATGGGTGGGCCGATTAGTATGAAAACAGTCAGGCCTCCGGGAACTAATGAATGAGGTCCCCTGAGTGAGACACAGTTCCCAGCTCAGCAAATGGCCGCACATCCATCCTGTTGTTTGTCCTGAATTCTTCTCTTTCCATCACACCCCACATCCATTCCAGAAGTGAAGCCTGTCTACCTAACTTGCGAAATCTCTCTTCAAACTGCTTCTCTTCACCTCCAAGCTGCCAGGGCAGGCCAGGTCACCCTCATCTCTTACCTGATCCCCTGCAGGAGCCTCCACCCCAGCCCCCCGCTTCCACACGTGCCCTTCAGTGTTCCCCACGCAGCTGTCAGTGACAGCTCCACCCACTCAGGGGAGAAGAGAAGGCTGTGTGTTCTTTGCCAGGGCCCAAGGGGGAGATCTGTAGCCAGAGGGTTACAAAAACTCAAGCTTCAGCTCCGTATTCAAAAGAACTAGTGAAAGCCAGAGCCGCCCAGAGACGCCCCAGCTCCCTCAGAAGTAGTGACTTTACGACACTGGGCGGATGACCGGCTGGCTTTGGATTCAGCAGGGCTGGTGAGGAAACCTGTGAGGGCAGGTGGCTGCTCTGAGGCCTCCTGCAGTCTCCGAGAGGTGGATGAGCAGCTGTGTCTGTGGGTCTGGCAGGTGGTGGTGGGGACCTCTGCAGGGCAGCCTCCCTCACGCTGGAATGGAGGCGAACTCGGCAGCGCCGTGAAAGTCCTTTTTTGTGTGCATTACAGATTTTTCCTTCCTCCTGTTTGTTTCTCCTGGCTCCAAAGAATGACCAAGCCTGTGTTTGCTTTTTTAATTTGTCATATTAAATAGAGCCTTTGTGGCAGGCTTTTACATCCAGGCTGTAAACTCTAGAAATGGAAATTGATCAGGGGGTGGTTGATATAACCAAGGTTGTAAATGCTAAGAACGGAGACGCCATTCCAGTTTAATGCTTTTATCTAGCAAATGTGCCTTGTAAGGAGGGCCATGAATCTTGCAACTTGGTTGGGGGCGGGGCGGGGGGGCGGCGGGTAAGAGCGAGGTATAATCTTGCCATTTGTTACCACCAGGTGTCACTGTGAACTGGCCATGCAAGAAAAAATACCGACTCCCCCAAAGTCCACCTAGTTAAATGACTTCAGTGGATAACAAATGAGAAAACCATATCTGGGGTATGGGAAGAGCGGTCAGCATATCATGAGCTGTAAATAAGGCCGAGTCCCTGAGAATAAGCACTGGATTACAAAATAACAGGTTATATCCGCCACGCCCGCATCTCAGCCTTGGCAGACTTAGCTGATATAAATTCTCCAGTGGCCCTGGAAGCCTCTGAGATACCTCCCAGCACGCAGTGGGCCTCCACAGTTCTGTGCCTTCCTGGCCACGGAGCTCTTCCTTCCTGCATATGAAAGGAATTTGAGATGAGAGCACATTCCCCAAATTTCTGTGTTTTTCCTTCCAACCAGTACATGCTCAGCCTGGTTCAACTCAACTCCATTAAAACCACACTCCTTGGGCCTCTCTCTGAGCAGCCTCTGAGGCTCCCTCTCTTGTGCCTAAATCAGTCAGTCTTCCACCCTGGGGCTACACGGAACAAAACCAGGCAATATCTATTTTTTAAAAGTTGAAGTCCATGCCCAACAATGCTCTTAGGCCACGTGGTTTCCACCCCCCAGTCCTACCTCCACCTGTTAACCCCAAAACCCAGGTGGGGACGCAGGGTGCCAGCAGGTAGTGACCAGCCTGCTGCACCTTCTGGTTGTACAGGTGCTGAATGCTGTGGTTCTTGGTATGTGTGGTGGGGAAGGGAGGGGCCCTCCCATCTTCCTCTCTTAGCCATTGTATGTACAGGCAAAGGGCACCAGTCTTGGAGGGGGACAAACCTAGGTTCACATCTTACTGGCTCTGTGACCTTGAGCAAATGACTTCATTTCCTTGCACCTCATTTCCTTCCTCTGTAAACTGGGTTTGGTGATAACACCTTCCTCCAGAACCATCATGCGGATGAATAACGTTAATATGTAAGAGAGTACACTCGGCGTTCATCCATTCTGCCGATTGGCTGAGAAGCTGCTGTGTGCCCGGCACTGTTCTAGGCACTGAAAATAGAGGGGAGCAGGAGAGAGGAGGCCTCTGCCCTCGTAGTGCTTACGTTCTGGAGTTTTATTTATGTGTGTATACACACCCTTATGGGAGATATATAAATTTGCCAAATATATAATGTGTATATGTTACATGTACACATATACACTTGGGCATGGTATTTCTTGTTGGAAGCCTGCTTCATCTTGACTGAAATCTAAACTGGGGTTTTCATCTCAGAAGGATCTTTTTCATGTTAATTGTTCTACCTCCCCCTACCGCCTTTTGCATGAGAAGCCAGGACCAAGAGTTTGAAGGTTCATTTACTGACTGACTTCCCCACTTTCTTTCTAGCAGTAGGATCCCAGCCCATCAAAAATGCAGCCGCTGCCTTCAAACCCTGGAGGAACTCAGACTGGCAGAGGCTCTTTCATTTCATCCCCGTCAGAGCCCCAACTCCTCGCTTTACCCACACGTGGGCCTATTATATTTGAATGGATCAGGAGCCGCAGAGGTGATCCAGTAGTTCAGCTGAGCTTGAAATTAGTAGCTCATCCCCTTAAATGGTGTGGGTAGTTTGTCTGAGCTTGGGCTGCAAAGCTGTTTCCTATGGAAATGAGGGCACTCCTAATGTTTTCCCTTTGGACATTCGATTAATAGTTGACAAATCCAGACCCAAGTAGTTAGCTTTCCCATTATCCATCTTTTGACAGGCATTGCTGCTTTTCTTTTCAAGGCTCATTGTTCTAAAAATACACTTAAATCTGAAGCTGTTCACTGTCATATATCGGCATGATTTCCTGGTGTCAAAGATAAGAGACATCTGCCATGCAGGTTACAAACAAAGTGGGTTGCTGGGTTTCAGATCTGAAGGCAGGGACCTCTGTGCTACTTAAATCAAATGCAGCCAGTCCTTCCCCTGCTTCCTTGGTGTTATCATGTGATTGATAATCTTCCAGGGCCATCCATTTCCCCACCCAGTTGGAAAGCCGAGTGTGGGGCGTACACGCACTTGTATATGCCATACTGGGTCAGGAACCACGATGCTCTTGATGGGAGATCGAGCCTGGTAGGTGGACCACGTGCACAAAGTAGATTTCAAATATCGGAAGCCTTGGCCGACCACAGGGTGGTCATTTCATCCCTTTGCAGGGGAGGCAGGAGTGAATGTTGATGATCTCAGTACCAAGTAAAGTAGCCAAGGACATGGCCTCAATTGTCTTATTATATGTGTATTTATTTAAAAGATGCTTTAGAGTCTCTTACTAGCCACGTACTGTGTTGAGAGTTCTAAGGTGAAGACCAAGGTAGAGTTGGCCTCACATCGCTGTTCAGTAGTGGTATACCCTTGGGCAAATTAATTTCCTTCTCGAAGTCTCAGTATCCTCATCTACAAGACTAGAATAAGCATATCTATTTTTTCCACCTAATAAAATTATCACAAAGATTCAGTAAAGTCATGTATATTAGTCTTTAGCACAAAATGTCAGCCCAGAGTTAAAAAGTCAATCAATAGTCGTTGTTATCAGTATTTAAATTCCTCCTTATTCCAAAAAAGACCTAAATCATCTTATAAACTTAAGTGTATGCAGCAAGGTAAATAAGAAGTGAAGACATTTTTTAAGGGAAAAATAGTAAGAGGGAAAACAAGGTGAAGCCAGGGTTGAGGTTAATATATAAAATGCAGGCTTTGAACTCTTCACCTCCGCTAGAGATGAGCCTGCAGCATGGCTCTGGGCCTCCTAACAGACAAGGCAAAGAGGGAAACGCATCTGCTGCGCAAATTCCAGTCATTACTGCAATAAGAAAAGAAAGCTTTTAGAAGGAAGCACAGCTCTGGAATTCCCTTGGTGCTGAACCCTGAGAAAATTTCCCCGTGGGTCATCTTAGAAGAACACTAGGTACCATTGTGACTGATTATTCCTAATGTCCTTGCAGTAAATGCAGAAGTACATTTCCTAGAGCTGTTTCTGATGGCTCCATCAGTGGAGGCTGCTGGCTTAGTGCCAGAGCGTGGGTTACAGGAAAACAGTTCGGGGGTGGCGGGCAGGGGGGCGCAAAACAGGTGGGCTGCCACGAAGATGTCTTTATCTGCAAGGGTGTGCATCTTTAGGGAGGACCAAGGAACACGGCCTGCGGCCTGAGAGTGCAGACGGCCGGGGCCACTTTGAAATCTGCGCCCAGCAGCGTTGTCACCATGGGATCTAGGCCGACGGGGGGGGGCCTGGAGCGGGGAGAGCTGGCCAGATGGAAAGGGCTGCTTTTAGATCCTGCCCCAGTGGGATTTAAACCCTTCTTGGTTCTGGCTTATTTTTGAATTGTCAGTAACAGATTGGGCCTCTCAGTGCCATATCTTTTTAAATATGCGCAAAGCAATGGAGTCATTCCACAGCGTCTATGGTACTTTGTCTTGTGGTACTTTAGGGACTCGATTATCATCGTAAGCTTCCACTGGTGTTTATGGTTTTAAATCCTGTCCCCGTTGCATTTAAATATTTTTAATATCGGCCTCTGTGTGAGTGTGTGGGTTGGCGATCGATAGATGAATGACTGTGAACAGGTAAATAGAGTTAAGTCGAATGAGTATGTATAGCTGCAGAGGTAATTGGTAGTATTTATTTGGAGAGTAAGTTGTTGCTTCAAGTCATAATCCTCCATTTCCAACATTTAGAAACAAAAAACGGCCCGCGTGCAGGGGAAGATAGCTAAATTGAATAGCAAGAAAGGACAGGCTTGAAATACTGGTTAACCGATGAACCGAGACCCATTAGAGTAAATTACTGAGTATGGAAGCATCGCCCCATTGCTTGCTGGCTCGGACACGTCGACACCCTGAGCATCCATTTATTTAAAAGGAAACACACAGCCTCACTTGTAGCATCATCATGTACGGAGTCATGGGAGAAGAGATGGCCAGAGGAAGAAAGAGCGTGGAGGCTGTTCTGCCAGAGGGGAATGACAGGGAAGCCAAAGTAACTCTGCAGGTGTGCCTGCTTTCCAACAAGTGAGTTTACCCTCTGCTTGCATTTAGTTGTGCCCACGTAGAGATAGCCTGTATCGTGTCCCTAAGGAGACACCCTGAATAACTTCTTTAGATGCCCCCAAATAAATAAATAAATAAATAAGTAAACATCACAAAGCCGCAAGTTCTTTACCACCGGCGTTTACGCAGACAGCTCACGAGAGCATTTTATAAATCCAGAAAGAGACAAGGAGCAGCAGATCCCTCAAGCAAGTAATTGACAGAGAAAGAATAGCCTGTCACCCAGGGGAGCTGGGAGCTCTGAATTTCAGTTAAGTTTATTTAGCTTTGCTGGGTCTCGATTGGCTGGTGGTTTTCTAGAGCTCCCCTTGAGCAGGTGTTGTCTAACCCAAGATGGTGAGGACATACTCTGTAATATTTGCATCTTCAACAGAGGGGTGTCTTTTTGCTGCATTTGGGGTGGAAGGGCCCATGATCCAGTCCCCATGCTTGAGAACTGCTGGGAGTGTTGGAGCTGGAAGGGGGTTAGAACCGATCTGATTGATGTACAGAGAAGTGACTTGCCATGTCCCCACCTCAGGAATCCTTCCCCCGCTCCGGCCCACCCGTGACTTGAGCCTGGCCCTCTTCACATTGCATCATGGACTTCTGTGGTCAGTCTGTCCTCCCCACCAGACAGGGAACCCTGAGGCCAGAGCCTTTGTCCATCCGTCTTTGTGTCCCACGCACCTGACGCAGTGCCTGGGCTGGACCAGGCGCTAGTAAACATTTGGTGAACCACGCAGAGAGGGAACCAGACCCGGCCAGCCAGATTCTAGCAGCACATTTCCCAGCTCCCCAGGCGACCTCGCCCCCAGCTTTGTCACTCGGAGCACCTGATGTTGATCATAAAGGAATGAGTTGCTTCTATTGGTTTGGTGTCTGGAGTTTATTAGGTACTTACTGATACCCGTCAATTGTAGATAGGGCTGAAGTGCAGGGAAATGGCTGCCTGCATGAAGTGAAATTCAATAAAGCCGCATTTTAAGTGAAAAATCAGTATAAACACCAGGCTTCTTTGCCATGGAAACAGAGGTTGCTTAGAAACTGCCTAACGGCGAGTTCTAAATTTTTTAAAGTCAAGTTAGCATTTAAGCTACACGGCCCTACCGGTTATTGAGAGATAATCACTCGCCTCAGGACACTCGGAGGCAGGAGGTACAGCTGAGTGCCTGCCGAAACTCTGGGGACCAGATAATCTCTTGATAACTGTGCTCCCTGGAGCCACTGATTCGGGCCTGGGGAAAGAGAAAGAAATTTTTGTTCAGGAGTTAAATGGTGTACATATATTTTTTTAAAGTGTTTCTCCTTGGGTTTGAAAAAAGATGGAGTCGGCCACTTGACATGTTCAGCAGCCATCTCGGCCACGTCTCAAGATGTATTAGGGACATTTTCCAGGCAGTTACTCCTATCGCTTCAAAGCAGAGGTCTCCCCTTTGTCTTTTGTCTTTTGATTATGCAAAAGGATGCTTTCGAGGTCTTCAGCCTTTCTGCCCTTCATTGTCTGGGAGCCCCTCGCCCCAGCTCAGGAAGGGCAGGAACTGGTCCCAGGACAAAGCAATACTGGAGTTTGGGGAAAAGCTGGGCCGCTGAGTACTCAGACAAGACCCCCTGGGTCTCAGGCTCAGCTCCCAGGGCCTCAAAGTGAACAGGGGTCCAGGTTCAGAATTTGTCGGTGTTTAGAGTTCAGCGGGTTGCATGTCTTTTGCCAAGCAAGAGCACAGCTATGCCTGCCAGCCACCTGGTTGCATGGCACGGCATTTGCTCCAGACCTCAGGCATGCAGAGGGCAAAGAATATTACATTCGTTTCTTCCTGAAAGTAATGGACAAAATTACAACCCCAGTGGCTGAGAATTGGGACCCCTACCAAGTCAGTATGAAGGAAATTATGACTGAAACAAAAGACAAATGTTCTGCCCTTTTCAGAGCATCTGAGAATTTTCCATGGTATGGCAGTGCTGCCAGGGTTGGTAGTGATAATTATTCCTTAGACACACACACACTCTTTCTGGAAGGAACAGTGTATTCATTATACACTTCAAAGTGTTTTCCTGCACCTCATCTCCTTAGAGCCTCAGAACAAACCTGTGAGGAGGGTGGGGCAGGTGTGATTGTTTTCCTTTGGAGAAGGAGGCAACAGGTTCACAAAGGCAAAATAATTTGCTCCCAGCCTCAGAGGTGGGGAAGAAACTTGCGTTGCCACCTGCCATTCTGGGGAGTCTACCTCTTTAAGAGCTCAGAAGTGAGACCCAAAATAATTCTTCCAAGAGTATGGCTCTAGCTTACTAAAAGAAGATGAACTTTGCACACGATTTTTCCTTTGCCTCCCTGTTAGCATTTTATTTAGGGATCTCGAAGGGCAAAGAGAGTGGCTTCCTTCCTTTTCCTTTCCTGCCAACTGAGTACAACACCCGCATTTAGTAAGTTAAAAAGGAGACCAGAAATGAACACTGCAACGTTTCCGTGCCGTGTAAATCAGAGCAGAGCTGTGACTGAACTGGGCCACAGCACGACTTTGCTTGGTGTCGCCCAGATCAAAATACTCCTTGAAGCTGAGAGTGCGCCCATGCTGTAGCTTGTTCCAGTTCTTGAAGGGGAAAAAAAAAAAATCAAATGAAACCATTTGCATTCTAACAGTCTTTGGCACCAG
Source organism: Balaenoptera acutorostrata (assembly GCF_949987535.1). Classification (NCBI taxonomy): domain Eukaryota; kingdom Metazoa; phylum Chordata; class Mammalia; order Artiodactyla; family Balaenopteridae; genus Balaenoptera; species Balaenoptera acutorostrata. The sequence continues at coordinate 68,237,538 of NC_080078.1, read as the reverse complement.
GGAAAACTGTCAACTGTGTCACGTGTAAATAGAAATCTGCTTCCCATTTTTGGTGCATTTTTTTCATAATTTCCCTTGCCACTCTAATTATCAAAGATATTTTTGTTTTTAAACAAAACTTGTCTCCCACGCAGGCCCCATCTCCTTTCTGCGGTGAAGTGGAAACGATGAATTAGAATATTCTAATCACTTCTCCAGCAACCACCGCTGAGGTTATAAACTCAAGATTATCCTAAGTAAAGAAAACTTAAATTGTTCGGGCACAAAACAGACCAGAAAATGTGTCAAAGTGCCCCCTCCACCTGTCTCCCTTGCCTCCTTAGCATACGTCTGTTAAACCCAAGGAAGAAAGCAAAACTGGCTTCACCGAAGTAAAACCCAAAATCCCCTGACGGCACAGGCTTTTTAGATTAACGAAATTAAAAACCAGAATTTAGCTCTGTTTAGCAGGCATTTACATTCCTATCTGATGCCCAGCAGTACGGGAGAGGCTCCTAGGAATGGTCATCAAAAATAAAATGTGATCCATCAAATAGATTCTATCCGCTGTTAGTTGGTAGACGGGGATCACATGTGGGAGCCCCTGTGTAGGGCTGGATCTGTGTTTTCTCATTTAAACCCCAGCAGAACCCTGGGTGAAGTACATCCCCAGTTTTAGAAATGAGGAAACTGAGACGGAGGCAAGCCGTACAGCTAGTGACATCTGCGGTAACGTGACTCCAGTTAGTAACATCCTTGGTCCTTCCTTGGTAGTGAGCAGTTGACCTCTCCTTTAGATCATTTTACAGAATATAACTATTTCAAAGGGGGATGCCATCTGAAGTCATTAGTGTGCAGCATAATAAGTCCCTTATTAAACATGAAACCTGTTCGATCAAGTATTGGTTGAGTGCTAACCATGTGCCGTGCTAAGTGCCTGAGATACAGCAGTGAACCAAACAGACATGGTCCCTGCCCTCAGGGGCTTGTGCTGTGAGGAAGGGAGATGGGAGATGGTCAATAAACAGGCAATTGATAAATGCTGGGGAGGGTGTCCTGAGAGAGAAAAATAAGGGGCAACCACTTAGGCGACATGGTCAGGAAGGCCACCCTCTCCGCACAGGTGATACGTGAGCTGAGATGGGCAGGGTGGCTGAGAGAGAGCCGCCCAGCTAGGGGAGGGCCTCATCCTTCCCAAGATTGAAAAGCCCAATCCGAATCGCTGAGTCAGCCGGGTATAGGAAGTCTACACTTGGATTACCCGGCACAGTGGCCTGGGCATCGTTCAGAAATGGGATGTGAGCAGATACGAGGCAAAGGGTTGTGACCCCACGGTTCAGACCAAGATAAAGAACCTCACCCGTGGTGGGTGTCTGGTGCTGGGTGGCCCCGGCCCTTCAGCTGTGTTCATGTCGTGTATAGGGCACCAGTGCTCTGCCTCTGCTAAAGGTCCCAGAGCCAGGCTCAGCCGATCCTGCCATGGGAGAATAACTGCATCTGATCCCTCTATGGGATCCAGACCACCGAGAATCCATGGCTCTCAGGGGCCAGAAATGGGCCAACTACTGAGTTCAGCAGCGTGCTGGAGGGTCAGAGATAAGGGTCTGAGACTCAGGAGTTGAGGGTTTGCCCAGGCTCCCCAAGCAGGAGAGGGCGTCCCTGCACCGGGGCTGGTCCTGTGAGCGAAGTGGACTCTGTAATAAGGGGTGGGCCCTATCCATTTTCTTCCTTCTGAGAGCTGTTTTATAGCCCAGAATTTAACCGGTTTCTTTGCCAAGAGCTTGTTTGATGTCAATATTGTTCTGCTCAGACTAACTACTTTCCTTTCCTCTATGTCAACGGATATGAAGCTCTTTACCTCTCTTTCTGTTAGGTTTTGGGACCGTCCTAATGGCCCTGTATTAGGAATGAAAGTGGGCTTTGTTCTGCTGTGCAGAGTGATGCGATGATCATTTTTTTCTCCAAGAGCCCGCTAAGCAGCCTCTGGGGTGGAGCACCAGCAGCCCTCCCTCGTGCCCTCACTCTCTTTCTCCGTCTCTCCACAGCCTTTTCCTCCACCTGATGAAGGTAGACCCGGACTCCACCTGGCTGCTCCTGAACGAACTTTACTGCCCGCAGGAGTTCACACCTCCCCACCCCAGCCTCCACCCGGTGCAGCTGCGGGGGGCCACTGGGCAGCAGAACCCGTACGCAGCCAACGTGCTCCGCCTGCTCCAGGAGCTGCAGTGACCCCGCCCCTCCCCCCTATTCAGGCAGGCGCCAGAGGAGGTCCCCTGCCTCCCTGGCCGAGGATGTGGGGCCCACCCCACCCTGGCCGAGGGCGCCGGTGTCAGCCTCAGAGAAGACTGCCAAGGTGGATTAGACAGCCAATCGATTTATAAATTGATCGATCACACAACTGCTTAGAAATTGAATTGAAGGAAAGCAGCTGACTGTTACTTATATTTCATACCTGGTATTTTCAAATGACATTGTCTGGCAGCTCTAAGGGCTTAACTCCTTAGTTTACCATCTCTGCGGCCCTAGCTGCCTCACAGGCCACCCCACGCACCCACCCACACCCAAGAGCTTGAGGACACATGGGGCGGAGGCCTGTACTACCCATCGTGTGTGACCGCGGCGCCTGAGGACCGCGTGCAAGTATCACACATCGGAGAGTTTTCAGACCACCGGCCTGCAGCATGGACTCACACGCCTCCCCCTCCTCAAGTAAGGAGATAAGAACCTAACTGTTCTTTGGAAGAAAATGAAATAAAGGCACTTCTTGGATGAAAAGTACGATCAAGAACTCACTTTGAAGTTTGTTATTTAAATTGGGTGATTTTTTAAAAATGAATTTATGGGGAATTCCCTGGTGATCCAGTGGTTAAGACTCTGCACTTTCACTGCTGAGAGCCTGGGTTTGATCCCTGGTCAGGGAACTAAGATCTCGTGTGCCGCAAGGGAAGGCCAAAAAAAAAAAACAGAAAAAAACTGAGTTTATGTTCATGAATGGGTAATACAAAGTCATGGTATAAAATCCAAGCAGTACAAAATAATGAAAAGTCAGTCTCCCCATCCTCATTCCCTAGACATCTAGTTTCCCTCTCCAAAGGCAAACACTCATGACAGTTTTTTTGGATACCTTTTAAGTATTTTTTAACTTTCCATCAGGGATAACGGTACTCTGAAGGCCCATGTGCCCATAACCCAGCTGCACCCCGTCACCAGCACGTGGCCAGCCCTGCTTCATCCCGCCCCTTCCCAGTTACCTCCACACCACAGCCAGCCCCTGGATTATTTTTAAGCAAACTCCAGATGTCATATCCAAACTTCTTTTTTTTTAAATAAATGTACAGCCAGAATAGCATTATCACACCTAAAAAATTTAACAATGGTCCTGTGTGTTTGAATCAGGATGCAAATAAGGTATGTACATTGCCATTATCGATATGTCCCTTAATAAATCTCTTTTAATTTATAGATTCTCCCTCCACCTCTCTTTTCTTTTCCCGGGAAGTTTTTTGTTGAGGAAACAAGGTCATTTATTCTACAGCATTTCCCACAGTCTGGCTTTACTGATTGCATCCCCGTGGGGGGTCATTTCATGGGCTGCTCCTGTCACCTGTGTTTCCTATAAATGAGGAGGCAGAACAAGAGGCTTGATCGGGTTTGATTTTTTTGTTTTTGCTTTTTGGCTGCACTCCTCCATGGGTGGTATTATTTTCTTCCATCAGGAGGTACATGATGTCTGAACTCTTCTTGTGAAGTTGGCAGCCATTGGTGAGCCTCACCTGGACCCTCTCGTTCATTAGGGATTGCAGAGCAGCGCTGTTCCAGCCCCGCCATGCCGGCTTGCTTGTAGCTAGAGCCTTGGTCCCTTCATCAACCATGTGGTAACCTTGAGGGAGTTTTTGTGTAGAAAAGGCAGGATAAACACTTGATTTTTCTAGCTGGGAGACTTAAACCCCACAGATTATGTAAATTCAGGTGCTCAGCCACATGCACACACTCACTCACCCATGCTGAAAGATGCACATTCGAGAATGATGAATGCTTCCTCCCCAGATGCATGGTGAGGCACTATCTACATAACTCCTCCACTGACATAGATAATCCCCAAGCTCCAAAAAACAAAACAAAACAAAACAAGATGGTTGGCATGGGGACTTATTGGAGCAAGGGTCCCCAGCCAGTTCCAGAGAGGCCCCCCTCCTTTCCTTTTCGGACCTTCCCTGCAAGGGCAATGGGATGTCCAGCTGGCTTCTGGTCTGGCTGTCAGTGAGTCATCACCACCCCGCTTCGGCCTTCAGTTCTCCCACCTGTAAAGTGGAGGGAATGGGCCAGAGAGAGAGTTCTTAAGCTTTGAGGATTCTGCACTCTTCCAGGAATCAGATGAGATCTGAGGACCCACTCCCCCGAAACATTCCTCCTCCCCTGTCACTCCCAGGAGGGCGCTGCATCCTCCAAGCCTACAGTCACGCACCATCGCCACTTCCCGCTGGGGCTGCTTAGCTGACCTCCCAAAATTCTGGGTACAATTTCAGAGACTTCACCTATGACCCCAGAGGAACTCCAAGTTAAGAAGTCCTGAGAGAGATAGTCACTTAACTCTCTTCCAGTTTTAAAATTCTGGGATGATTTCCTTTGGAAAAGGGAGGAAATGCCCTCTAACTGAGGGGTTTGTAGAAGGATTCACAGAGCATTGTTCCTAATTCCACTGGGGACACAAAGTGATAGACTAATTCAATCTCTAGGTCCTGACAAATGAAAAAACAGGTCAGAGAGGTGGCGTGACTTGTTGAGCATGACCTAGCTCCCAGGGAGATCAAAGCAGCCTGCCTTCCTTCCCCAGGTGCCTGGGTGTGGCAGGCCATGATGGTGTGCTGAGAATTGGGGGGGGGGGGGGGGGGGGGGAGGAACATGCACACCCACCCTGTGCTGTAACAAAACTCGCGCTCTGGGGAAGCCCTCCAGGAGATCATCTGCGTGGGAGGACTTGCCGTGATGAGGACTTGCTGTGATGTTCCAAAAACCCACCTCTTCCTCAAAGAGTTAAGACATTCCAAGTCGCTCTCAGATTCCTGCAGGCAGATTGTTGCACTTGATTAAAAAAAAAAAAAAAACAAAAACTAATTAGAGTGCCTCTCTGGTTATTATTATATTCAGGCAACTTTAATTTTGAAGCTGTCCAGCTGACTCAATCTAGTCTTTGTTAACGCAGGCTTTGCAAAGTGATCGTTTCCCCTGTTAAAACTTGGTGGTGCAGTGAGGGTTTCTTCTGTCATTCGGGGTGCAACCTGAGTACTCTGAGTATCAATGTGGCTGGAGACGGGTAGGGGAGGGATTAACCGGCAGATACTGAAAGGCCTTGCATTTCGGGTTGAGATGTTTGAGGTCTGATCTGCAGGTAGTGGAGGCTCCTGGAGGATTCAGGGAAGTGTAGAGCTGGATCCAGGGGCTCCCGAGAAGAGCTGGATGTGGCCCTCAGGGGGCACCATACTGTGGAGAGAACATGGATGTAGAGTTCATCAGAGCTGGGGTTGATTTCTGACTCTGCCTCTTAGTAACTGCGTGACCTCGGTGAGTCACTTCACTTCATTTTCCCATCTCTAAAATGGAGCTGCTGCCGCCCCCTCTTTTGACGGCTGCTTCAGGGGGAATAAGTGCTGCAGTGTTTATGGTGTTTAGCTAGTGCCCGGGGCTCGACAACATGCTTTCCTTCTCCCTATCCCCACCCCATTGCTCGTGGCTTTGTTAGGGATGCAATACCTACTCTTCCAAGTCAATTATAGCTGAGGAAGTAGATGGTTATGTCTCAGAACGAACTACCCAGGAACTACAGAGGACCACAGCGGGGGGGAGGGGAGGGCGGGGCGGGGGATAAGATCCTGGCAAGAGGGCTTCCCTGGTGGCGCAGTGGTTAAGAATCCGCCTGCCAATGCAGGGGACACGGGTTCAAGCCCTGGTCCAGGAAGATCCCACATGCCCCGGAGCAACTAAGCCCGTGTGCCACAGCTACTGAGCCTGCGCTCTAGAACCTGTGAGCCACAATTACTGAGCCCACATGCCACAACTACTGAAACCCGCACGCCTGGAGTCCGTGCTCCACAACAAGAGAACCCACCTCAATGAGAAGCCCGTGCACCGCAACGAAGAGTAGTCCGCGCTCACTGCAACCAGAGAAAAGCCTGCGCGCAGCAACAAAGACTCAACGCAGCCAAAAATAAAATAAAATAAATAAACTAAAAAAAAAAAAAGATCCTGGCAAGACAAGCAGACTTTTTGGCAGGCAGAGAGGATAAAGGGCATTCCAGACAAGGTAATAACATGCCCAAATGCATCGGCCATACCTGCCGGTATCTGTACTCATCATAACTCCTTCCCTTGCAGCTGACAGCAGACCCAAGTCAAACTGGCTTGAGTTGAAAGAAATGTCTGGGCTCGCACGACCAACCGGCCCAGCTGGGTCCAGGTCCCACAGCCAGTCTGTCTTTTGATTCTGCTTCCCCCACTAACCCTTCTCCAGCAGCCTCTTTCTGTAAAGTGTCAAAGACGGCCACCAGTAGTTCCAGGCTTATGTTCTTTCTGCTGAACAAAGTTAGGAGAGTGTGCACGTCCCTCTGACGGCTCCAGCTCAAGTCCTAGGACTTGCTCTCCTCAGCTCAGCCCCTCCGTCGCCCCGCCCCAAACCAAGCATTGTGCATTCAAGCAGGTGTCGGCAAACTTTCTCTGTAAAGGGCCAGATGGCAAATATTTTAGGTTTTGTGGGCATAGGTTCTCTATGGCATCTTCTTTGATTTTTTTTTACAAATGTAAAAATTAGTAGCTCAGAAGTCTTTCAAAATAGGCTAGGGGCCATTTTTTTTTTTTTGCCCTGGGACCTTAGTTTGCCAAGCCCGGATCTACATTCTCATGAGCAGGCCTGGAGGCAGGTGTCAGGTCAGCTCACCCAAACCATATGGAGAGTGAACTGGGGTGGGGTGGTTTCCCCCAAAAGGAAGCCCTGCATCCGGTTACCAGGAGAAGAGTTGCAGGGTGGAGAGGGGCCAAAATGACAGGCATTCACCACCCCATATTTGTGGTGGGTGACAAGGGTGGTTTGGTGGTCTAGGGATGGTGGGTGTGAGAAGGTTGTGGTCACTGAGGCCACATATACGAAGGGCCTTGACTGTCAACCTGGGGTTCCCAGACTTAGGAGATCAAGAGAGGAGGTCTTGGACGGTTCTTGAACGCGTGAGTAATGCACTGAAAGCGTTTTAGGAATATGCATCTCGTGGCAGCATACAGGAGAAATTGGAAGGGAGAGAGCCTGGTGATGAAATTGTGTTTCTGAAAGTCCCAAGACGAGAAAATGTACCTCTTCCATCAACCCCAAACTGTTTGACACGCCATGGTTCATGGGCAACTTGAGGCACATAAATATGTGCTTTAAAGTTTAAAAGTAAGAAGTGAGATGAATGGAACCTCTGACGAGGCTTCCTCCAGCTCATTCGCAAGAGTTGAGAAGCCCTAGAAATGATTTTCCGCAGCTCCAGCTGTGATGAGCAGGGCAGGGTTCCTCTCCCTTTGTGTGACTTACCCCAGCCTCTGTGTCGGGCTTGATTGGAAGCAAAGTGCCCATGTTGCCTTTCTTCCAGAGTAAGGAAGAGAGGCCACATTTCAGAAAATAATTGAGTGATGGCTGCCTCTGTCGAAGCATTGATTGCTTTATAAATGGCATTCTTCCCTCTGCCCCCCTGCCTCCCCACCCACAACCCACTGAAGTTTGGAGGCAGCGACTTTTCAAATTACACTTGAAAAGCAGCCTGATTTCCCAGAGGAATCATCTCCTAGATTAGGAGCTGTTCTACCTTTTCTGACACTTCTACCCAGAGTACAAAGCCCGCCTGCAAAGGGCAAGGAGGGAGTGGTGCCCACCACCCTTCAAAGCCTTAGGCACAAGCCATTTATGAAAACGTCTCTCGCTGCAACCATCTCCCAGCATCTGGGGCTGCCCGCTTTTGCAGCAGGAAAGGGTTAAAAAGCACTGATGAATGGCTGCCTCCACCACCCCCTTCCGTTTTCCCTCCTTATATAATTTTCCATTCTTTTCGCACAATGGCTCCTGGGTCTCAACCTGCTCTCTCAGTCAGTACCCTCACGTCCTCAGCTTCCTCCCACACAGGCAGGCTCTGAAGTAAGGAAAGCTCCTTTCAGAATCTCTGAGGCCGTTTCCAAGGGAAAAGACGCTGTGGGGTGGGGTGGGGGGTGGAGATAGGGAGAAGTAATGGAGAAGAGTCAGAAGTTTCTTCAAGAAATAAAACATGGGACTTCCCTGGCGGTCCAGTGGTTAAGCCTCCACACTTCCACCGCAGGGGGCACGGGTTCGATCCGGGGTCAGGGAACTAAGATCCCGCATGCCTCACGGCGCAGCCAAAAAATAATAATAATAAAATAACAAGAAATAAAACATGTTACATTCCCCAAGGCAGAGGTGTGCAGTGGACCCAGACCTTGGTGCACCCCACCTCCCCTCCACCCCATTTTCACATCCTTTCTTACCTCATGGACCCCACCTGGTGCTCTCACACATTCCACCCTGGACACTGCCCAGTCCCCTAGAAGAGGACGGAGAGGCCAGAAATGGGAATCTAGCTGTGCCACAGTTCACAGGTGACCTTGGGCAGTCCCTCCTCCCCACCAGGGTCTCAGTTTCCCTGTCTGCTAGGGTTTGAAACTGTTGGTCTCCAAAATTGCTCCACCTCCTAAACTGTGATTGGATAATAAAGTGTTGGCAAGTATTGGGGGAAACGGGTATGTAAGTTGGTACAAGCTCCCTGGAGGTCAGTTTGGCCATATCTCCTAAATTTAAATGTACACACCTTTTGACCAGCAATTCTGCCTCTAAGAATTTAATACTCACACGTGCACAAAGGAGTACATGCACAGGCAAGTCACTGCGAGGTTGTTCCTGATTTACAGAAACTCACAAATAGTAAATGCCCAGTATGTATCAGGCATTATGCCTAATGTTTTACATGAATATCTCAAGAGATTGGAAGCAAAAGATAGGAAGTAACCTAATCATAGGACTTAAACATCCATCCAGAAGAGACTGAAACACCCCCTTGCTCCCCCCCAAAACAGAAATTCTAGTGAACAATACTGAACAAATGGTACATCAAAAGTCATGAAATGTTGACTATTTCCTAAAAGTAAATATGGAATTAAAAAGAAAGCAGGAGAACGGGTTGGCGAGGGAGGGAGGGAGGGAGGGATGGACTGGGTAAATGAACTATGGTCCATCCATATAATAAAATGAATAAAACAACAATGGCTATCAGAATTTTCAATGCACATACTCTTTGACTCGGCAGTCCCGCTTTTAGGAATTTCCTTGTCCACATGCAAAGATGATGAACAAAGAGTTCATCGAAGCAGTGTTTGCATTAATCAAAATTTGGAAACAACCTAGAAGTCCATCCAGAGAGTCTTGGCTAAATAAGTGTCTTACTAACGTGCAATGTGCCAAGTAGCCTTTAAAAAGAAAGAGCTAGTTCTCTGTGTATATCTCCAAGATATATTATTAAAGAAGAAGACAAGCAGAACAATGCTACTATTTATGAGGGACAGGGGTACTTTACGTGTGGAATTTTCTTAAAGAACACTCAAGGGGCAGCCTTTAGGAAGGGTAGCAGGATTAGTGATGAGAAATCTTTTCACATTGTACCCTTTATACTCTTCACTTTTTTTTTTTTGGCCATGCCACATGGCTTGTGGGATCTTAGTTCCCCAACCAGGGATCAAACCCAGGCCCTCAGCAGTGGAAGTGCCGAGTCCCAGCCACTGGACCACCAGGGAATTCCCTTTAGTCTTCACATTTTTTTTTTTTTCTGAAAGTAGTGAAACAAGTAAAGTTTATTTATTTATTTATTTTTAATTGATTGATTGCTATGTTGGGTCTTCGTTTCTGTGCTAAGGCTTTCTCTAGTTGCGGCAAGCGGGGGCCACTCTTCATCGCGGTGCGCGGGCCTCTCACTATCGTGGCCTCTCTTGTTGCAGAGCACAGGCTCCAGACGCGCAGGCTCAGTAGTTGTGGCTCACGGGCCTAGTTGCTCCGCGGCATGTGGGATCTTCCCAGACCAGGGCGCGAACCCACGTCCCCTGCATTAGCAGGCAGACTTTCAACCACTGTGCCACCAGGGAAGCCCCTACTCTTCACGTTTTTAAATCATATACATGTGTAACTTATTCACTCACAAAAAAAGTTGTTATTAAAATATAAGACATCTGTGAGTCTATAATTCTATGGTAAACTCACATTTTGGTGATAGGAGTCTAACATCATCTGGGCTCCCTCTCTTGTGCTGTGCATTTCTCAAGGGGAACCAGGCTGGGGGGAGAGGAGGTATTGCTTAAGCCAAATAAGAAAAGCGATCTTAGAGAGGATCCCTTCAGGGGATGGGTTGTGTGCTCTACAGACAGCCACCCCACAGCCCCTGTGTGCATGCAGAAAAACCATCTCCCATCGTGCCCCAGCTCATCTGAGCCCTCAGAACGCCAAGAGAAGCAGGTCGAGCCTCAGAGGCTCTCCTGACTGCCCAGACAGAACTTAGGGCTCACACTCAGTGCTCTCAGGGCATTGCACAGTGCCCTCTGCCCCAGCCCCCAGTGAGGCTCTGTCCAGCTCGCAGCCTTTTCCCTCGTGCAGGGGTTGCATTCATGAGTGCACCTTCAGCACCTTGGACAGGGCTGTGCCTTGTGCCTTCCTCTCATTGTTAGGATGACAGCTGCCCAGTGACGGGCCCAAAGGCACCAAATAAAGGACGAAGATAGGATTCAAACCTGAGGCTGCCAACATCAAATGATGAGTTACATGATCAGTTACATCAGGTTTATGCAACAGAATTCAAAATCTTCAGGTTGTAAACTTCAATTCAGTTCAACAAGCATTTTCCGAGGCTTTTTTATGTGCCAGGCCCAGAGACAAAAAGACATAAATTCTGTCTCCTAGGAGCCAGCTTCTGAGGAGAGCTAAACAAAACAATCATCATGAGAAGGCAGCAATAAAGTTTGGATTGGGAGGAGGTTGGGAGCAGCAGTTAAGAGCATGGCTTCTGGACACAGACAGCCTGGGTTTGACTTCTGACCCTGCTGCCTTGGGCAAGTCTCTTCATTGCTCCGAGCTTTGACAAAATGGGAATAAAAATAATACCTCCCTGAGAGCATGGTGAGAATACAGTGCTAGACTCAGGGCCTAGCCCCTGGGCAGTGCTCTGTAGGAGTTGGTCATCATGATGATGATGATACCTTAGAGGTATGAGTGGCAGCCCAGAGGTAGAACTGAAAGGAAACTGGGAGACTTCATGGAAGAGAGGCTGTCCAAACTGGCTTTGCTGTATTTGCCCCTCAGACGCCAAGGGAAGGATCCCCTCTGGGAAGAGGGAACAGCACGTATGGTGTTTGGCTCATGTGAATGGGAGGTGGGAACAGTAAACAACAAGGCTGAACAAAAGGATGAAACTTCGGGAAGGGAGGCTGATCTGTTCGATACCCAAAGGCAGACACAACTCTACTACCAGTGGGCACTCAGTAGGCGCCTAAGGAATGGGTTGGTAGCTTTGCACCAGGGAAGTTGTTCTCTGTGGCTTTTCTACGGGGCTCTGACAGGATGGAGGGCTGAGCTCGCCCTTGCCAAGCTACCTCCAAGCCCTCCTCTCCACTGTTCCTGAGGCCTGTTGTGAGGGCAGAACAGTCCTCTGTGGGGTGAAGTGCACGGGCTCTGAAGGCAGCCTGCCTTGGCCATTTATGCACTTTCCAGCCCTGTGACCTCTGACACGTCAGTTTCCTCATCTGTAAGATGGGGGTAATAATAGTAGCTCAGCCTGTAGAATTTTGGTGAGGACTCAGTGATTTAATGCAGGAAAAGCACTACTGAGCACTGAGGCTAGTATGTAGTTGATGCCCGGGCCCAGGGAGATGTTCCATTTCTGCAGAGCATCAGGTCCTTGGGAACAGGAGGATGAGTAAGACCCAGGACCAGCAGACACACCTGATGAAGAACAGACTGGGGAGAGCCCAGTCTGCCTCGAGGCAGAGGCGGCTTCCTGGAGGAGACAGCCCAGCGTGAGGAGAAGAAAAGGCCGTGTGCCAGCGCCTCTGCTCTGCAAGCCTCAGTTTTCACATCTGCAATTGCAGCTAATAATGGATTTGCTGTGCGAACTAAATGAGCTAATTCAAGACCAGGGTGAGCACATCATGGCCTGTGAGCCTCTAAGCTGGCCTGCTTAGGAGGAGAGAGGAGCCTCGTTGTTAACTAGAAGGAAAGAGTTCAGGACAGTCGGGTAGCTATGTTCTCAAAATAGACCCTCTACCGGCCATCAGGGAGGATGACACCAAGGTGTGAGCAGACACTCCCGGCACCACAGCTCCCTCTAATCTTCACAATTAGCCATGAGATACAATGTGCCCATTGTACAGGGGCAGAAACTGAGCTCAGAGGGCTGAAGAAGCAGGTTCCTAAGGTCCCACTGTGAAGGAGGACTCAAGTCCTCTCCCAGGGTAATTTCAGCTGGCGAGCACCTGCTTTCCTGACTTCTAGGAAGTCTATACAAAGTCCGGGGGGTGCGGCCCTAGAATTTACACTCCAGTGTGGGAGGCCAGACTTCCCTGAGAAACGTTTTCATTTACTAATGGATTTAATGAGTGCAGAACTTCCTGTTTTAAACAAACAAGTGATTAGCATTGACTACAGAAGTGAGAAAGGATCCTAATGAATTGCTAATTAGCCTCTTCCTCTTCCTGGGGTCTTAAGCTGGTGAATTCTCTCTCTGGATACTGGGAGTCCTAGTCAATCGGACTGGAATTCAATCATTCATTCACTCATTTTTCATTCATTCACCCCACATATATTTCTTGAGGACCTACTATGTGTCATTGTGAATAAGACAAGCAAGATCCCTTCATTACAGTCTGATTGGAAGACAGTGGTAATCAACTAACCTCGCGAATATATAATGACGCACTTATAGGACAGGGAGCTGGGATGTGTGCAACAGGACTTGTTCTTGTCCTGGGGTGGGGGTGGGGTGTCCCTCAGAGAAGGCTACCTAGAGAAAGGGACATTTGAGCCAAGATCTGAAGAATAAGTAGCCCTTGACTAGATGAAAAGAGATGGGAAAGAGTAGCAGAGTGCTTCAGACATTCCCAGAACAGCATATGCAAAGGTCCTGTGGTGGGAGGGAGCAGGGTGAGTCTGAGGAAAAGGAAGAGGCCAGCATGATGAGAGATACGCAAGGAGTGTGTGTGTGTGTGTGTGAGAGAGAGAGAGAGAGAGAGAGAGATGAGGCTGGGGGTTAAGGATGTTGGTCTTCTCCGGGTGCCCAGCCCATATCCTTCCGGTCTTACCGCCTCAGTCTGCTCCAGCCAACTTCCAGCTGCCCCATGTTTGCATCTCTTTGCCTGAGGACTTTCCACAGGTAAGGAAGGCCTTCTGTCTCCATACTTAGCAGCCCAGAAGTCTTAGCAAATTAACACCCTGGGAGCAGCCTTCAGCCAATGACTAGTAGAAGTTAATGTATAAAAACCACAGCTCCCCAAGCCCTTGGGATGACTTTGAGGTACGTGCTCTACACTGGCTCCCAGAGCTCCCTGGTAGGATGGAGCCCCACTTGCTCACAGTGGATGCTTGCCTGACCACTCACACTTTCCCTGTCTCATTTCCCCACTCCTCTTCTGGTACTTTCTGGAATCACCTCCCCAGGAAACTACTTGCCATTAAACCTTTGTCCCAGAATCTGCTTCTGGAGGAACGCATACTAAAACATCCTTTAAACAAGACACAGATACGTTTCCAGCCCCCTCTGCACCCTTGCCTGGACACCTTCCTCTCTCTCATTTGCTTCCCTCACAGAGTGTGGGGCCCATGGACCATGGTGGCCCAGCTTGGGTCTGCTTGGCACAGTGTAGATCAGACCCATCACCTGCCTCTTTCTTAGTACTCTTCCTCTATAATTCAACCTGAGATGTCTCTCCTCTGGGGCAGCACTGTCCAATAGAACTTTCTTCAGGGATGGAAGTGTTTTATGTCTGTGCTATCCATTATGGTGGCCACTAGTCACGAGTGTCTACTAAGCACTTGAAATGTGGCTGGTACAACTGGGGAACTGAATATTTTATTTTATTAGTTTAGATTGAAATAAATACATGGGGCTAATGGCTACTGTATTGGACACACAGCTCTGGGATATACCCTACCCTCTGTAGGCTGCTAAGTTTCCTGGACACCAAGTCTGATGGACCGTGGGAAGGGCAGCTGAGTGGACCCAGCTCTCTGCACCCAGCTCAGCCATTGGGCCCATCAGAACTTCCTCAGGTAGGTCACCAGAAGGCAGACACTTGGGTCCCAGGGTGGTCAACAATGTGGGCCTGTCTACAGATTCCATTATTTTATTTAATTTATTTATTTATTTATTTATTTATTTATTTTTGGCTGTGTTGGGTCTTCGCTGCTGTGCGTGGGCTTCTCGTTGTGGCCTCTCTTGTGGAGCACAGGCTCTAGGCACGTGGGTTTCAGTAGTTGTGGCACGTGGGCTCAGTAGTTGTGGCGCACGGGCTCTAGAGCACAGGCTCAGTAGTTGTGGCGCACAGACCCAGTTGCTCTGTGGCATGTGGGATCTTCCCAGACCAGGGCTCGAACCCGTGTCCTCTGCATTGGCAGGCGGATTCTCAACCACTGCACCGCCAGGGAAGTCCCTACAGATTCCATTATTAACTTCCCCTTCTCTGAATGCACCATCCTTCAACTGCTCCCTACCCCCTGTAGCTGGATCAGAAAACCTTGAGGGAGAAGCCACGGTGGCTGGTCTGGTGGCAGGGGGTGAGACCTGGAAGTGCTGACTGAGACACCTCCTTACCCACCAGCGTGGCATCCTTTTGTGTACTGAATAAAAAAGTTCTCCCTGGAGTTGAGAAATAAACATATTTTTCAACTAATATAGTATATTGAACTAGTGCCTAGCATTCAGGACAAAGGCAGCCTCAGAGTAGGCCCTGCTAGAAGTCATCAGTATCTAACCTCCTCTTCTCCTAAGTAAAAGAACCGCTATTTATCTAGGCACACAGCTGGTCAGAATAAAGGTCACACTTTCCCATCTCCCTTGCCATGTGGCCATGTGGCTTAAGTTCTGGCCCATGATAGATAAGCAGAAATGATCTTCAACTTCAAGCAAGTATCCTTAAAGAGAGGGTGTGTGCCCTTCTCTCCCTTTTCCTCCTTCCTCCTGGCTGCAATGCAGACGCAGTGCTGGTGGGTAGAGTGATAATCTTGGGCTTTGAAGAGAAGCCTGGCTAAAGGGATGGTAGATTTCATAGAAATGGGGTAGAAATGCCAACTAGTTCAAAACAGGGGTCTTGTGAAATTTAGGGAAGGAGAAAACAGGGCTCCAAAAAACTTCCTTTGCTCAAATAGGATGCAGTAGGTCCAAACTTTGACCCAAACTTTAAAAGCTGTTAATGTCTGTCAGGAACAAATCTTTATTCATTGATTCATTTATTGAGTGCATGCCATGAGCCAAGACCTGTGCGAGGCATTGGGGACTCAGCAGTACACAGGACACTAAAAGTTTGTGCCCTCACAGAGCCTTCATTACCATTCCTGACATTTTATCGCTCAGTGTACCTTCTAAAGTGTTTTTACAGTCACCTTCAGTGAATATGGCCTTGAGCTCATACTTTAAAAATAACCTGCTCCTCAACCAGAACTCTCATACATTGCAGATGGGAATGCAAAATGGTGTAGCCACTTTGAAAACAGTTTGGAAGTTTCTTATAAAGTTAAACATACATTTACCATACTGCCCAGAAATCCCATTCTTAGATATTTACCCAAGAGAAATGAAAACATGTCCACACAAAGATTTGTGTATGAATGTTCATGGCAGAGTTATACATAATAGCCCCAACTAGAAACAACCCAAATGTCCATCAATAGAAGGATGGATAAACAAATTATGATATATCCATACAACAGAATACTACTCAACAGTAAAAATGAATGAAGTACTGGTATACACAACATGGATAAATCTCAAAATCACTACACTTGGTGAGAGAAGCCAACCACAAAAGAGTATATACTGTCTGATTCAATTTATATGAAATTCTAGGAAAGGCAAAACTAATCTATAAAAGTAGATCACTGGTTACCTGGGGCTGGGGTTTGGGGAAGGAGATTGATAGCAAAGGGGTACAGAGGAAGTTTGGGGGTTGATGAAAGTGTTCTTTTCTTGATTGTAATGTGATTATATGACTATGTTTATCACATAATGGTGATTGTATGACTATATCAAGTTATACACTTTAAATGGATGCTTTTATTGTGTATTAATCATATATACCTCAATAAAAATGATGTAAGAAAATTTAACCACACCATCCATGAATTAGTGAGGAAAAATAACCTCCATTTATACACTGCAACAATAGATAAATTATTATTTTCCATCAAAAAAAATTTTTAATACATCTTTATTGGAGTATAATTGCTTCACAATACTGTGTTAGTTTCTGTTGGACAAGAAGGCAAATCAGCCATATGCATACACATGTACCCATATCCCCTCCCTCTTGAGCCTCCCTCCCATCCTCCCTATCCCACCCCTCTAGGTCATCGCAAAGCACGGAGCCAATCTCCCTGCTATGCTGCTGCTTCCCACCAGCCAACTATTTTACATTCGGTAGTGTATGTATGTCGATGCTACTCTCCCTTCGCCCCAGCTTCGCCCTCCCACCCCAGGTCCTCAAGTCCATTTTCTGTCTCTCTTTTTTTTTTAGCTTGAAATATTTTTATTCAATAATTTTTCAAGTATTTTTAAAAATTTATGTCTATCTCTTTATTCCTGCCCTGCAACTAAGTTCATCAGTACCATTTTTTTTTTTAGATTCCATATATATGTGTTAGCATACGGTATTTGTTTTTCTTTCTGACTTACTTCACTCTGTATGACAGACTCTAAGTCCATCCACCTCACTACAAATAACTCAATTTCGTTTCTTTTTATGGCTGAGTAATACTCAATTGTATATATGTGCCACATCTTCTTTATCCATTCATCTGTTGATGGACATTTAGGTTGGTTCCATGTCCTGGCTATTGTAAATAGAGCTGCAGTGAACATTGTGGTACATGTCCATTTTTGAATTATGGATTTCTCAGGGTATATGCCCAGTAGTGGGATTGCTGGGTCATATGGTAGTTCTATTTTTAGTTTTTTAAGGAACCTCCATACTGTTTTCCAGAGTGGTTGTATCAATTTACATTCTCACCAACAGTGCAAGAGGGTTCCCTTTTCTCCACATCCTCTTGAGCATTTGTTGTTTGTAGATTTTCTGATGATGCCCATTCTAACTGGTGTGAGGTGATACCTCATTGTAGTTTTGATTTGCATTTCTCTAATAATTAGTGATGTTGACCATCTTTTCATGTGCCTCTTGGCTATCTGTATGTCTTCCTTGGTGAAATGTCTATTTAGGTCGTCTGCCCATTTTTGGATTGGGTTGTTTGGTTTTTTGATATCGATCTGCATGAGCTGCTTGTATATTTTGGAGATTAATCCTTTGTCTGTTGTTTCATTTGCAGTTATTTTCTCCCATTCTGAGGGTTGTCTTTTTGTCTTGTTTATGGTTTTTGCTGTGCAAAAGCTTTTAAATTTAATTAAGTCCCATTTGTTTATTTTTCTTTTTATTTCCATTACTCTAGGAGGTGGGTCAAAAAAGTTCTTGCTGTGGTTTATGTCAAAAAGTGTTTTTCCTATGTTTTCCTCTAAGAGTTTTATAGTGTCTGGTCTTACATTTAAGTTTTTAATCCATTTGGAGTTTATTTTTGTGTATGGTGTTAGATAGTGTTCTAATTTCATTCTTTTACATGTAGCTGTCCAGTTTTCCCAGCACCACTTATTGAAGAGGCTGTCTTTTCTCCATTGTATGGTCTTGCCTCCTTTGTCATAAATTAGGTGCCCATATGTGCGTGGGTTTATCTCTGGGCATTCTTTCTCGTACCATTGATCTATATTTCTGTTTTTGTGCCAGTACCATACTGTCTTGATTACTGCAGCTTTGTGGTATAGTTTGAAGTTGGGGAGCCTGATTCCTCCAACTCCATTTTTCTTTCTCAAGATTGCTTTGGCTATTCGGGGTCTTTTGCGTTTCCATACGAATTATAAAAATTTTTGTTCTAATTCTGTGAAGAATGCCATTGGTAGTTTGATAGGGATTGCATTGAATCTGTAGATTGCTTTGAGTAGTATAGTCATTTTTCACAATATTGATTCTTCCAATCCAAGAACATGGCATATTTCTCCATCTGTTTATGTCATCTTTGATTTCTTTCTTCAGTGTTTTATAGTTTTCTGAGTACAAGTCTTTTGCCTCCTTAGGCAGGTTTATTCCTAGGTATTTTATTCTTTTTGTTGCAATGGTAAATGGGAGTGTTTCCTTAATTTCTCTTTCTGATTTTTCGTTGTTGGTGTATAGGAATGCCAGAGATTTCTGTGCATTAATTTTGTATCCTGCAACCTTACCAAATTCATTGATCAATTCTAGTAGTTTTCTGGTAGCATCTTCAGGATTTTCTATGTATAGTATCACGTCATCGGCAAACAGTGACAGTTTTACTTCTTCTTTTCCAATTTTTATTCCTCTTATTTCTTTTTCTTCTCTGATTGCTGTGGCTAGGACTTCCAAAACTGTGTTGAATAAGAGTGGCGAGAGTGGACATCCTTGTCTTGTTCCTGATCTTAGTGGAAATGCTTTCAGTTTTTCACCATTGAGTATGATGCTTGCTGTGGGTTTGTCATATATGGCCGTTATTATGTTGAGGTAGGTTCCCTCTATGCCCATTTTCTGGAGAGTTTTTACCATAAATGGGTGTTGAATTTTGTCAAAAGCTTTTTCTGCATCTATTGAGACGATCATATGGTTTTTATTCCTTAATTTGTTAATGTGGTGTATCACATTGATTGATTCGCATATATTGAAGAATCCTTGCATCCTTGGGATAAATCCCACCTGATCATGGTGTGTGATCCTTTTAAGGTGCTGTTGGATTCTGATTGCTAGTATTTTGTTCAGGATTTTTACATCTATGTTCATCGGTGATACTGGTCTATAATTTTCCTTTTTTGTGACCTTTTTCTGGTTTTGGTATCAGGGTGATGGTGACTTCATAGAATGAATTTAGGAGTGTTTCTCCCTCTGCAATTTTTTGGAAGAGTTTGAGAAGGATTGGGGTTAGCTCTTCTCTAAATGTTTGATAGAATTTGCCTGTGAAACCATCTGGTCCTGGACTTTTGTTTGTTGGGAGATTTTTAATTACGGTTTCAATTTCTTTACTTGTGATAGGTCTGTTTATATTTTCTAATTCTTCCTGGTTCAGTCTTGGAAAATTGTACCTTCCAAGAATTTGTCCATTTCTTCATGGTTGTCCATTTTATTGGCATATAGTTGTTTGTAGTAGTCTCTTATAATCCTTTGTATTTCTGCAGTGTCAGTTGTGATTTCTCCTTTTTCATTTCTAATTTTATTGATTTGTGTCCTTTTTTTCTTGATGAGTCTGGTTAAGGGTTTATCATTTTTGTTTATCTTCTCAAAGAACCAGCTTTTAGTTTTATTGATCTTTGCTATTGTTTTCTTCATTTCTATTTCATTTATTTCTGCTCTGATCTTTATGATTTCTTTCCTTCTACTGACTTTGGGTTTTCTTTGTTCTTCTTTCCCTAGTTGTTTTAAGTGTAGGGTTAGATTGTTTATTTGAGATTTGTTGTTTCTTGAGGTGAGATTGTATTGCTATAAACTTCCCTCTTAGAACTGCTTTTGCTGTGTCCCATAGGTTTTGGGTCATCATGTTTTCATTGTCATCTTTTTCTATGTATTTTTTAATTTCTTCTTTGATTTCTTCAGTGATTTCTTGGTTATTTAGTAGCGCACTGTTTAGCCTCCATATATTTGTGTTTTTTACAGTTTTTTTCCTGTAATTGATTTCCAGTCTCATAGTGTTGTGGTCAGAAAAGGTGCTTGATACGATTTCAATTTTCTTAAATTTTCCGAGGCTTGATTTGTGACCCAAGGTGTGATCTATCCTGGAGGATGTTCCTTGCACACTTGAGAAGAAAGTGTATTCTGCCACTTTTGGGTGGAATGTTCTATAAATATCAATTAGATCTATCTGGTCTATTGTGTCATTTAAAGTTTGTGTTTCCTTATTTATTTTCTGTTTGGATGATCTGTCCATTGGTGTAAGTGGGGTGTTAAAGTTCCCTACTATTATTGTGTTACTGTCGATTTCTCCTTTCATGGTTGTTAGCATTTACCTTATGTATTGAGATGCTCCTATGTTGGGTACATAAACATTTATAATTGTTATATCTTCTTCTTGGATTGATCCTTTGATCATTATGTAGTGTCCCTCCTTCTCTTGTAACAGTCTTTATTTTAAAGTCTATTTTATCTGATACAAGTACTGCTACTCCAGCTTTCTTTTGATTTCCATTTGCATGGAATATCTTTTTCCATCCCCTCACTTTCAGTCTGTATGTGTCCCTAGGTCTGAAGTGGGTCTCTTGTAGCCAGCATATATATGGGTCTTGTTTTTGTATCCATTCAGCCAGTCTGTGTCTTTTGGTTGGGGCATTTAATCCATTTACATTCAAGGTTATCATCGATATGTATGTTCCTATTACTATTTTCTTAATTGTTTTGGGTTTGTTTTTGTGGGTCTTTTTTCTTCTCTTGTGTTTCCCGCTTAGAGAAGTTTCTTTAACATTTGTTGTAAAGCTGGTTTGGTGGTGCTGAATTCTCTGAGCTTTTGCTTGTCTGAAAAGCTTTTGACTTCTCCATCGAATCTGAATGAGATCCTTGCTGGGTAGAGTAATCTTGGTTGTAGGTTTTTCTCTTTCATCACTTTAATTATATCCTGCCACTCCCTTCTGGCCTGCAGAGTTTCCACTGAAAAATCAGCTGATAACCTTATGGGGATTCCTTTGTATGTTATTTTTTGTTTTTCCCTTGCTGCTTTTAATATTTTTTCTTTGAATTTAATTTTTGTTAGTTTGATTAATATGTGTCTTGGTGTGTTTTTCCTAGGGTTTATCCTTTATGGGACTCTCTGTGCTTCCTGGAATTGGGTGACTATTTCCTTTCCCATGTTAGGGAAGTTTTCAACTATAATCTCTTCAAATAATTTCTCAGACACTTTCTTTTTCTCTTCTTCTTCTGGGACCCCTATAATTCAAATGTTGGTGCATTTATTGTTGTCCTAGAGGTCTCTGAGATTGTCTTCAATTCTTTTCATTCTTTTCTCTTTATGCTGCTCCTCAGCAGTTATTTCCACCATTTTGTCTTCCAGCTCACTTATTCGTTCTTCTGCCTCAGTTATTGATTCCTTCTAGTGTATTTTTCATTTCAGTTATTATGTTGCTCATCTCTGTTTGTTTGTTCTTTAGTTCTTCTAGATCTTTGTTAAACATTTCTTGTATTTTCTCAATCCATGTCTCCATTCTATTTCTGAGATTCTGGATCATCTTTACTATCATTACTCTGAGTTCTTTTTCAGGTAGATTGCCTATTTCCTCTTCATTTATTTGGTCATGTAGGTTTTTACCTTGCTCTTTCATCTGTGACATATTTTTTTGCCATCTCATTTTTTTTTTTTATGAGTGGGATTGTGCTCCTGTCTTACTGGTTGTTTGGCCTGAAGTTTCCAACTCTGGGGTTTGTAGGCTATTGGGTAGAGCTGGGTCTTGGTGCTGAGATGAGGAACTCTGTGAGACCTCACTCCGATGAATATTCCCTGGGGTCTGAGGTTCTCTGTTAGTCCAGTGGTTTGGACTCAGAGCTCCCACCGCAGGAACTTCAGCTTGACCCCAGGCTCGTGAACCAAGATCCTGCAAGCCACCCAGGGCAGCAAAAAAATTAAATTAAATTAAAATAACAAAGTAAAAAATAAAATTAGACTAGGAAACTAACAGATATGTTAGGAAGGTTATAAAAATAAAAATATTGATGAATCAACAGCTGGAAGGTACAACAGTACCACAATAGTAAAAAAGAGGAGGAGGGGAAAAAAATGGTGGGGTGGGGGAAGGCCTTGGCTGTGGAGGGCGGGACCTAAGCAAGGGCGAGGTTTGGACAGTGGGCAGGGCCAATGCTCAGGACCCGCAGGGCTGGAAAGGGCCCTGAGGGCTGTGGGGGGTGGGGCTTAGGCTCAAGGAACAGAAGGGGCCCAGGCGTGCGCCCCACCCCTGATCTCAGAGGGCAGGGGACCTCATCTGGGAGCCGAGCAGGCTTCCTGGGCTCGAGTGGGCGGGGCAAACGCCCTCCTCTCCTCTCCTGCTCCTCCGGTCTGGGAGGGCTCCTCCCACCTGCCTCTAATGACCTCCCCGGGCTCCCTCCTATGCCCCCAAGGACCCTCGCAGCCTGGAGGGGGCTTTGGAGGGCAGGGGATTGGCCTGGCAGCTCAGCATGCTCCCCGTGCCCGAGTGGGCGGGGCAATCACCCTCTGCTCCTCTCCCACTCCTCCAGTCTGGGAGGGCCCCTCAACCTGCCCCTCCTGTTCTCCCCTCGGCCTCCTTCCTATGTCCCCAAGGACCCAGGAGACCTGCAGGAGGCTTTGGAGGGCAGGGGATCGGCCTGGGAGCTCAGCAGGCTCCCCAGGCACTAGTGGGCGGGGCAATCGCCCTCCGCTCCTCTCCCGCTCCTCCAGGAGAGCCCCTCCTGCCTGCCTCTCCTGATGTCCCTGGCCTCAGGGGCGCTGATCCTGTGTGGCCTCCACTTCTCCACCCCCCTCAGTCCCCCTTCATCCTACTGGTTCACTTTGGGGTTCCTCCCGTCTCCTAGGGTGTCAGAGTTCCCCACCAGCAGCTGGTAGGCATCCTAGTTGTGGGGAGACGCTAACTCCACGTCTTCCCACACCACCATCTTGACTCCGCCTCCCTATATATTTTTTTTTTAATTTTTTTTTTTTTTTAAATTTTATTTATTTATTTTTTTTATTTATGGCTGTGTTGGGTCTTCGCTTCTGTGCGAGGGCTTTCTCTAGTTGTGGCAAGTGGGGGCCACTCTTCATCGCGATGCGTGGGCCTCTCACTATCGCGGCCTCTCTTGTTGCGGAGCACAGGCTCCAGACGCGCAGGCTCAGTAATTGTGGCTCACGGGCCCAGTTGCTCCGTGGCATGTGGGATCTTCCCAGACCAGGGCTCGAACCCGTGTCCCCTGCATTAGCAGGCAGATTCTCAACCACTGCGCCACCAGGGAAGCCCGCTTTCTGTTTCTTTTTTTTTTTTTTTTTTTTAAATATTTATTTATTTATTTATTTATCTTTGGCTGTGTTGGGTCTTCGGTTCGTGCGAGGGCTTTCTCCAGTTGCGGCAAGCGGGGGCCACTCTTCATCGCGGTGCGGGGACCGCTCTTCATCGCGGTGCGCGAGCCTTTCTCTATCGCGGCCCCTCCCGTTGCGGGGCACAGGCTCCAGACGCGCAGGCTCAGCAATTGTGGCTCACGGGCCCAGCTGCTCCGCGGCATGTGGGATCTTCCCAGACCAGGACTCGAACCCGTGTGCCCTGCATTGGCAGGCAGATTCTCAACCACTGCGCCACCAGGGAAGCCCCTCCCTATATTTTTAAATAAATAAAACTACATAGCCACACTCACAAATATGCTAACTTAAGGGAATAGAAACACAGACATAAATGGAGGCTGAAGCCTCAGACCTGCCAAGCTCTGGGTCTGGAAATAGGAAGAAGTGACCAGGAATTCAAGACCAAAAGGGTTCTTCAAGAAGTGGAGGTCTAGCATCAGCCTCTTGCTTGAAACCACATCTTAGGTAACAGGGGGGAGCAGATGCAGGGCTGGCGATTGGGACCTGAGCCATGCCACCTTGACTCATTAACTGCATCTGTGACATCTCTGATAGCACCCAAAACTGGGAATCCTGAGCTGCCAATAGGAAGCCCAGTTTGGGACTAGGGTCCTGAGGATTTAGACAAGTGCAGAGAAAGAAAATGGACAGAAAGATTCCTCTTCAAAATAAGCTTGCAAACCAAAATTCTAAAGCACTTGAAGTAAACTGACAGAGAGATGGCCAACAAACTCAACTCTTAACAGATGAATTTGCTCATGATAAGTGCAAATAATAGAGCAATCTGAAAATTCCGTTACAGGTTTAGAATCCTAACAAAGGTAAAGGAATGAATAACTTGTAAAAAGAAAAAGAAAATTTATGAAACAAAGACAAACAGATTTGACTGTTGCTGTGAAAAAGAAACAATTAGAAATCCTAAAAATGAAAAGTATCATTATTGAAGAGAATTCAAATGGAATAAATTCTAAATAAAACACAGTTGAAGAGACAGTTAATGAATTGAAAGATATTTCTGAGTAATTCACCCAGCACAGAGAGATAAAGAAATGGGAAATATGAAAGAGCAGTTAAGATATAGTGAGATATGCAAAGAGTCCAACATATGTGTAATAGGAATTCCAGAAGGATAGACGAAAGGATGTAATGGAGATACAATATTTAAGAGATGGTGACTGAGAATATTTCAGAATATATATATTCTGAATATATTTCAGAATATTTCAGAATCAAAATGAAAGTCCTCAGATGAAAAACACATACCGTGTGCAAAATATTGATAGAATGGTTAAAAATAAATCTCGGGAATTCCCTGGTGGTCCAGTGGGTTAGGGCTTTCACTCCTGAGGCCTGGGATAGATCCCTGGTTGGGGAACTAAGATCCCGCAAGCCACGCATTGTGGCCAAAAAAATAAAATTTAAAATAAATAAATAAATAAATAAAATCCCAACCAGAAACATTGTAATGATAGAGTAGAATATCAAAGATAAAGAAAAAAACCTAAAGATTTACAGAGAATAAAGACAAATTGCCTACAAAGGAAAGGAAATCCAGTTGAGTTGACAGCAGATTTCTCATCAATAGCAATGGATGACAGAGACAGAGAAATAATATCTTGATCATGTAGAGGGTAAAACATGATCAGCCTACCTCAATACACAGCTAGATGGACACTGAAAAAGGAAATCAAATTACAGGTATTTTCAGACTTTCATAGATTAAGAGAGTTTACCACCTATACCCTCACTGAAAGGATTGCTAAAGCAAGTACTTCAGCAAAAGGGAAAGTGAAAGAAGGAAGACATTAAGTACAGAAATTAGTCAAATATATTGGTGAATCTAAATAATTTCTGATAATATAAACATTCATTTCTGTGATAAACAGTGGAACTAAGATTCTAGACAATAACAAGAATGATGAGGAGGGGGGCAATTCAGTTGGCAGTTACATGGTGTTAGAGGGATTGTCTTGTTAAGAGGAAAATAGATACTGAAAAACTTTATACTGTTAGGAAAATATATACTTAAGTAAGTATGTTAAAAATTAAAATGAAAACACTATAAGAAATGTGATACACAGCTTTTAAATCAGTGGGGAGGAAAAAGGATGGAGTGCTAAAGAATGCTATCAATCAAAAGTCAAAAAAGAAGAAAAAAATTAAAGTAACCATATGTGCTCCCCCCCCCCAAAAAAATCTCATGATAATAGAAAACACACACAAACATACACTCAAAATAAGATGGTAGAAAATAAGTCCAAATAAATCAGTGATCACAAGAAATGTAAGTGGATTAAACCTACCTATTAAAGACAGAGACGATAAGATTTTTAAAAAATCAAAATTCAGCATAAGCTGTGTATAAGAGATATACCTAAGACAATGACACAGAAATGATGAAAATAGAAAAAGATATACCAGGCAAATACTAACCAAAGAAAACTCATCTAACGACGTTAATATTGGGCAAAGCAGAATATAATACAAAAAGGACTACTAGGGATAAACTGAGTCATGATATTTATGATGAAACCAAGAATCCCATCAAGAAGGTGAAAACTCATGAACCTAAAGCTTTTCCTAGATTTCAAGGGAGTCCTTTTGCCCCTGCACTTATTCAAGGATTGATCGTTCATTAAACTGAATCTTCATACAGGCCTAAGTCCCTTAATGTAAGAAAGAGTGAGGCATGAGGACAAAGGGAGATTAAAAAATAAGGTTGTCTACTAAATTATTAACTATAAAGCTCTGGGCTAAATCAACATAACGGCAACTAGAACAATAAAGGCCCAGCACATCCTAAATAACTTGTGGTACATTTGCATATTAAATTGGAACATTTATGTAGCTGTAGCCTAGAAAATGTCCTTTATTAAAATGTGCCCACAGTAAGATGGGAATAAAGACACAGACCTACTAGAGAATGGACTTGAGGACATGGGAGGGGGAAGGGTAAGCTGTGACAAAGTGAGAGAGTGGCATGGACATATATACACTACCAAACGTAAAATAGATAGCTAGTGGGAAGCAGCAGCATAGCACTGGGAGATCAGCTCGGTGCTTTGTGACCACCTAGAGGGGTGGGATAGGGAGGGTGGGAGGGAAGGAGATGCAAGAGGGAAGAGATATGGGAACATATGTATATGTATAACTGATTCACTTTGTTATAAAGCAGAAACTAACACACCATTGTAAAGCAGTTATACTCCAATAAAGATGTTAAAAAAAAAAAAAAGTGCCCACAGTTAACACTTTCAGAGACTAAACTCATATGGCTCTAAATGCAACTCAGCAAACTTAACCTCCTTCTCTTTTGGGCAGCAGTGAGGGCAGTGAAAGGGCTGAGTTGTGGGTGAAGGAGATACTCAAGAGACCTGGGGCATTTGACAAAAATCACATTAGATGACCTTGTAGACAAGAAAGAGAAATGAGCTAGATGAGGCACAATTAGGTAAATTTGTCTTGGGCCCCAAAGGGCAGCTGATTAATTGATGCTGTTAGGACGGAGGAGAGTTCTTAATTGCAGAGTTCTATAACCCAGACTCAAATCCTGGGGCCCTCACTTATTTACCTGGGAATTGTTTTTCTTTATTTCTCTGGGCATCAGCCTCCCCCAGAGAAATAGCTGCCCATTTCAAGGGTTGTCGTGAGAATTAAATGTGATAATTCCTTAAAGCACTTGGCACACAATAGGCACTCAACAAAGAACAGGGAGAGAGTTTGGGAGCCAGATGTATGATACAGGTTTCAGAGTTTTGGTGACACAGAGTTCAACAGTATGAAAAAGCAGTTTGTAATTTGGGCTGCAATAATAAGAGCATGCTATTGGTATTGAGGGAGGTAACAGTTCTGCTCTGCTTAGCACTAGCCAGACCCCTGCCTTGAGTAGTGGTTTCCTCTTTGAAAGCCATGTTTTATACGGACCGAGACCAGTAGTTCTCAAACTGTGGTCCCCAAGTGCAGCAGCAGCAGCAGCATCTGGGGATTTGTTAGAAAATGCAAATTATTGGGATCCACTCCAGCCCCACTGAACCTGAAACTCCAGGAGTGGGACCTAGAAATTTGTGTTTTAACAACCTAATGCTGGGGCTTCCCTGGTGGCGCAGTGGTTAAGAATCTGCCTGACAATGCAGGGGACACGGGTTCAAGCCCTAGTCGGGGAAGATCCCACATGCCATGGAGCAACTAAGCCCGCGAGCCACAACTACTGAGCCCACCTGCCACAACTACTGAAGCTCGCGTGCCTAGAGCCCGTGCTCTGCAACAAGAGAAGCCACCGCAATGAGAAGCCCACACACTGCAACGAAGAGTAGCCCCCGCTCGCCGCAACTAGAGAAAGACCGCGTGCAGCAACAAAGACCCAATGCAGCCAGAAACAAAATAAAAAATAAAATAAATAAATTTATTAAAAAAAAAACAACCTATGCTAACAAACATTATTCTGATGCATGCTAAAGTTTGAGAACCAGTGATCTGGATAGACATATGTGTTAGTGGTAGAAAAAGGTCTCAAAACCATCTCACATGAGTCCAGTTGAAGGACCTGAAGATGTTCAGCCTCGAGGAAAGAAGATCTGACCAATCATAAGACTCAGATGGAACAAGGAGCTGACTTCTTTTCCATGTCATCCCACTGATTGTTAGGACCAAGTGTGGAAAACATGGGGGAACAAAAATAGCATGGTGGATTAGAGAAAGTGCTCTTGTCGGCAAGTAAAAGAAAACTGACCCAACGGCCTAAATCTTAGGGAATTTATTGATTGATAACAGGAGTCTAGAAGTAGGGAGGTTCTTATCTGGCTAATTCACCAGATCAACCACATCCTCAAAAACCCAGGCTTCTCCCATCAGTCTTTTCTGCATCTCAAGTGGATCAGCTGCTCTTCACATGGCTGCCCAATGGTGGAAGAAATTCCCAGCTCACGCTCAGACACTAAGAAGCAGAGGAAGAAAGTATGACTTCCTTGTGTGTCCTCTTAAGAAACCTTTCCCAAGAGGGACTCCACTCTCCCTCCAACAGATGTCCCGTTGCATCTCATTGTGAATGTGACACACTAGGTCACGTGACACTTCCTAAGTAGTCTCCAGCTCGGATAATGGAATTGCCAGCATTGGCTTAGACCAGGGTTTATTCACCTTTTCTGTGCCATGGGCCCCTTTGGCAGTCTGGTGAAACCTAGGGACCCCTTCCCAGAATACTCCATTTAATTGCATAGAATAAAATGATCGGATTACAAAAGAAACCAACTATATCAAAAAATATATTTTTAAGCGATATAGGAATAAACTTGCTTCTTTATTAGTGCACTAAATAACAAAATCTAGCGGCAGATCTAATAACAACCATAATTTTTAAGTAGTGATGAAGGTAAATAATGTTCTGAGATACCTGTAATAACTGTTTTGTGATATGAAAATATTTGTGATTTCCATTGGTGACAAAGTCACAAGTTACTGCTAATGATACTGTGTTTTGTTGCTTACATTCATAATAGAAGGAAATGATAAATTTCAGTTGGAGTTTAATGAAAAGAAAGACATAGTTTTTTTTTTTTTCTTTTTTCCCAATGCAAGATTGTGAATCCCATGCATTCCATCCACAGACCTTTGGTAGGGGTGGTCTGTGGACTACATTAAAAGCCCCTAGCTTAGATGAATTAAGATTCACATACTGAGTCTGGGAGTGGGCAGGTCTTTACTGAGACAAGTGGCTTCAAAGGAGTGTGGATATCTAAACTAAATCAGGACTAACTCAAGCAAAAAAGAAGAGTGTGAAGAGGGTGGGAGAGTAGCGTAGAGGAGGAGTGGGGTGAACTTGACTCCAGGGTCTGCTCCGTGTAGGGTCAGCAAGGGCTTCCTTCAGAGGGAGAACACTTCTCATCACTGGAGGAAGAGACCTCGTCAAGGGGACTCAGACATACTAGGATTCCTGCCAACCTTGGCGTCTTACATACCGCCCCCCACTCCCGTTTTATTTACTTTTGTTTCTTGGTTGGTTTTCTTTAAACATTTGTATGTATTTCAAGGTACAGATATAAAACTTGCCCTTTACAAGTATTCAGCCTACTGGAATATATCCCTTCTAGCCCACTCCTTAGAAGTGACCACAGCTCTCAGCTTAATGGATGTCTTTTCAGACTACTTGCTATGCACATGTGATATCCCACCAGCTTACAAACTTTCTTGTGTTAGCAATGCAGAGTCCCAGGCCAAATAACAATCAAATTCTTTTTAACTAGAGAAGTTGATTCTAAAGTTCACATGGAAAAGCAAAGAAGAATCCAGGCAAGTTCTAGAAACAAAAATTAAACAGAAAGGGAAGTAGAAAACAGCCTTAGAGTAT
This sequence comes from Balaenoptera acutorostrata, assembly GCF_949987535.1. Classification (NCBI taxonomy): domain Eukaryota; kingdom Metazoa; phylum Chordata; class Mammalia; order Artiodactyla; family Balaenopteridae; genus Balaenoptera; species Balaenoptera acutorostrata. The sequence goes on along the minus strand of NC_080078.1, from coordinate 68,207,845 downwards.
GCTAAAATATGTTATAAAGCCATAACAATTGAAACAGTATAGTACTGACCCATGAATTGGGGGGGGGGGGTAGAAAACAAAGTTGAGAAGTGGTCCATATATATGTGGGAGTTTGCAATATGATAATGATGACATTTCAAATCAGTGGAGGAAAAATAGTGTTGAGATAAGCAATAGCCATCTAGAAAAAAATAAAATGGGAACCTTATCTCATACTTTGAAGCAATTTAAATCCCTGAAGGGTAAAATTTACATTTATAGAAATGAAACATAGTACGGAAATGATAAAATAAAAGATTAATAGATATAAAGTACTTAACAATTTTTTAAAATTTACTTGGGAGAAAAAAAAACACCAAAAACAAAGCCAAATGACAAACAAAAGACTGAGAAAAATATTTCATCTCACAAAGAGCTCCTACAAATCAATAAGATGGCAACCAACAAACCAATAGAAAAATGGGCAAAGATTATGAGCTGTCAGTTCACAGAAAAGGGAGTACAAATAGTTCTTTTTCTTGTTTTGTTTTGTTTGTTTATTTATTTAGGCTGCGTTGGGTCTTTGTTGCTACACGTGGGCTTTCTCTAGTTGCAGCGAGCGGGGACTACTCTTCATATTGCGGTGCACGGGCTTCTCACTGTGGTGGCTTCCCTTGTTGCGGAGCTCGGGCTCTAGGCACACGGGCTTCAGTAGTTGTGGCATGCAGGCTTCAGTAGTTGTGGCTCGTGGGCTCTAGAGCACAGGCTCAGTAGTTGTGGCACACGGGCTTAGTTGCTCCGTGGCATGTGGGATCTTCCTGGATCAGGGTTCGAACCTGTGTCCCCTGCATTGGCAGGCAGATGCTCGACCACTGCGCCACCAGGGAAGTCCCCAAATAGTTCTTAAATAAGCAAAACGATGCTCAGTTTCACTCATAAGAAAAGTGCAAATTGAAACCACCATGAGATCCCATTTTAGCCAACAGATTGACCAGGATCAAAACATGAGAGTGGGGGAATCAGGAAACAGGTCGCTCTCTCACAAACACAGCTTGCAGGAGTGTAGGTTGGTCCAAGTTCTGTGGAGATCAATTTCGCAATATTTACCAAAATTAAAAATGCACAGGGCTTCCCTGGTGGCACAGTGGTTGAGAATCTGCCTGCCAATGCAGGGGACACGGGTTCAAGCCCTGGTCTGGGGAGATCCCACATGCCGCGGAGCAACTAGGCCCGTGAGCCACAACTACTGAGCCTGCGCGTCTGGAGCCTGTGCTCTGCAACAAGAGAGGCCACGATAGTGAGAGGCCCGCGCACTGCGATGAAGAGTGGCCCCCGCTTGCCGCAACTAGAGAAAGCCCTAGCACAGAAACGAAGACCCAACATAGCAATCAATCAATCAATCTTTAAAAAAAAAAATGCACAAACTCTTTGACTCAGCAATTCTAACTTCTAAATATTTATCCTACAGACATATTTGCATATGTACGCACAGATTTATACTCTAGGAAATTCACAATAAACATTGTTTATGATAGCACAAGATTGAAAACAACCTCAGTATTCATCTCTAGGGGATTGGCTACATAAATCATGGTTCATCCATATAACGGGCTATTCTACAGCCAATAAAAATGTGGAACCATTGCCAAGGTAGATTGTTAGGTAGAAAAAGCAAGATGCAGAACTATGTATATCACGCTATCATCTGGGTATTTAAACACATACACACACACACACACACACACACACACACTATAACGGGAAGCAGAGTTAAGAACTTCCTAATGGTAATTGCCTCCTGGAAGAACAGGGAAATGGTGGATGGGTGGGAACAGAATGTAATTCACTATAAATACTCTTTTGAACTTTTAACATTAACTTATTCGAAAAAAAAATTTTTTTAAGATAGTCAAGGTTGCTTGAGGAGAGCAATTTGATAGAATATCTGGTGCTAGCAATTCCATGTTTAAGGATTTCCCACACACTCTGAAATACCCCAAGAGTGCCAAGCTGTTCACAGAGCCATACTCAGATAATCCTTACCTGTAATAGTAAATCATTAGAAATAACTTAGATGTCCATCAGGAGGCAAGTGGGGAGGGTAATTGTGGTGCATCCTCTGCTGAAATGCTCTCCAGTTAGCAGCAAAAATAAGTCCATATGTGGCAAGTGGTTAAGTGAAACAAACACCCACTTTTATAAAAAGTATTATTTTTTTTAAAGTTATCTGTGTCTGTTTCTTTAAAGAATCACATAGTACAATATTTCTCCAACTATACTGCACTGGCCACCTCCATCAGAATCCAGTTGGACATATAGATTCCTGGGCTCCACTTTAGAATTACTGGGTCAGAATCTTTGGGGATAGAGCCCCAAATCTGGGTTGCTCACAAGCTGCCATGACTCGGATGGCCCCGGGATTAGGTGATGTGTGGGCCCCAAGAAGGCAGCAGGCCTCACCCATTTCCAGGGATCCTGATGGGGCTCCTGAGTTCCTCCCCCCTCTCCCTGGACCAGGCCTCCGTTATCCCCTGCCCCAAGCTGGCTTCTTACTGAACTGCTGGGGTGACTCTGCACGGTCCCTGCCCTTCTGGTTAGCTAATCATACAGCTAGCGCTTACTAGCGACTCGGAGCACAGTCAGTCCTGCCCTGTGCTGGGACGGTCCAGCCCCTGGGTTGAAACTTACTGGACCCTCTCTCACCTTCTGAAATGGGGCATCCCTGCCTCACACTCTGAATCCTAGGATGAAGGATCAAGAATAGGGGGCGGGGCAGTCGGGACTTCCCTGGTGGTCCAGTGGTTAAGACTCCGTGCTCCCAGTGCGGGGGGCCTGGGCTCAATCCCTGGTCAGGGAACTAGATCCCACATGCCGCAACTAAATATCCCACATGTCGCAACTAAAAGATCCCGCATGCCGCAACTAAAGATCCCACATGTCACAACGAAGATCCCGTGTGAGACCCGGTGCAGCCAATTAAATAAATAAATAAATAAATATTAATTTAGAAAAAGAATGAGGGGGCAGAGGCCTGACCCTTGCTGTCAGTTTCCCGCATCCTCACCCAGCAGGGGATGGAAAGGGAGGTTCTGGGGTAGAGTTGAAAGGGGAGCTCTGTGAGGGTCCACGCCTGAGGGCAGCTGGGCAGGCAGCGTGGGTAGGGTTTGGGCCAGAATTCAGGGCCTTGGAGACCAAGGGAGCTGGGAGGCTGGAGTCACTCAGAAGCATGAGAACAGCCAGGGGCACTAGCTGTAGATGTGGTTGCGTGTGGGTATGAAGGCCAAGAGGAGGCCTGGACATCTGAATTTAGAACAAACACCTCCCCTGGGTTATTCTTATACTGGGGGACAACTAACCTGGGGGTGTGAGGGGGTTTTCTGAGCCTTCAGGGCAGGGCCTGGGGACCACCTTTAAGAACTTCCCTCTCCCAGGTCTCCTGTTTCTCTGCTGCCCCCTGGCCCCAGCGCCCAGGCTGCCACCTCCAGCTCTGCTCTGAGGTCAGCACACCTTGGCTTTGGCTTCCACATAAAAATCACAGCAATATTAATAGCGGCCAGAATTTTCCAAGTGCCTCCCATGTGCCTGCTGTGGGCACGTGGGCACCGGGCTGTCGTTAAGAGGGTCCCATTTCCCTCAACAGTTTACTGAGATATAATTCACATCCCATTCAATTCACCCATGTAAAATATACTATATTAACATTTCATTGGTTTTTTGTTTATTTACAGGTTGTGTAAATCAATTTTAGAACACGCCCGATCAATTTTAGAACATTTCCATCACCCCGAAAAGAACCCCATACCCGCTAGTAGTCACTCCCCATTTTCCTTTCCCCCAGCCCTGGCAACCACCAGTCTGCTTTCTTTTTTTCTTTTTTTTTTTTTTAAAGGGGGAGGGGTCTTTTTTAAAAATTTTTATTTATTTTTGGCTGCTACTCTTCGTTGTGGCGCGCGGTCTTTTCATTGCGGTGGCTTCTCTTGTCGCGGAGCACAGGCTCTAGGCATGTGGGCTTCAGTAGTTGTGGCACGCGGGCTCAGTAGTTATGGCTCGTGGGCTCTAGAGCACAGGCTCAGTAGTTGTGGTGCACGGGCTTAGTTGCTCCGTGGCATGTGGGATCTTCCCGGACCAAGGCTCGAACCCGTGTCCCCTGCATTGGCAGGCAGATTCTTAACCACTGTGCCACCAGGGAAATCCTGTGCTTTCTGTTTCTATAGATTTTTTTCTATTCTAGACATTTCATATAAATGGAATCCTACAATACATAACCTTTTGCATCTGGCTTCTTTCACTTAGAATAATGTTTTGATTATCACTTAGAATAATCCACAGTATAGCATGTTATCAGTACTTCATTCTTTTTTATTGCCAAATAATATTCCATTGTCTGGACACACCACATTTTATTCATCCATTCATCAGTTGATGGGTATTTGGGTTGTTTCCACTTTGGGGTTGTTATTTATGAATAACACTGCTATGAGTGAGTATTCATGTACAAGTTTTTGTGTGGACATATGTTTTCAGTTCTCTTGAGTATATACCTAGGAGTGGAATTGCTGGGTCATACGGTAACTCTATGTTTAACATTCTGAGGAACTGCCAGACTGTTTTCCCAAGAGGCTGCATTATTTTATAATCCTACCAGCAGTGTATGAGGGTTCCAATTTCTCCACATCTTTGCCAACACTTGTTATTCTCTGTCTTTTTGATTCTTGCCATCTCAGTGTGTGCAAGTAGTATTTCTTTATGATTTTGATTTGCATTTCCCTGGGAGCATTCCCATTTTACAGAAAAGGAAACTGAGGCTCAGAGAGATGAAGAGCTTTGCCCAGGGTCCTGAAACAAGGGTGGGCAGAGGCAGGATTCTAACCCAGGCACTGTTCTTTCCCCTGAGCTGCATCCCCAGTAGAGCAAGAAAAATCCCTCCAAGGAGGCGGGGACCCCTCTAAAGGGGGAGGGGACCGGAGATGAGACACAAGCCCTTGGGAGGGTGAAATGAGATCCTGTGGAGCGTCAGGATTTCCTGTGGAAAGTCTTTCACTAGTTCATAGGAAGTGCTCAAGACCTGTAAGTATTATTATCACTCTAGCATGAGCCTGTACCCTCCAGACCTTCCCAGAGGGATCTGGGCTTTTCAGGGTCTGCCTTGCACTTGGGCATTTCTAGAAGGGACCGTGTTCATGGAATAAAGACTGGCTGCTGGCCTGAAAGGACCACAGGTCATAGACCATCCAGCCCGAGGATTCTGCAACTGGTCCAGAGCCCTGCCTGCTTCATAGCCTGGTTTATCCATGTCCTCATCCAGCCAGCCAGCCAGCCTCCAACCCACTCTTCTCTGAACTTCAGTTTCCTCATCTCAAAACTGAGGATACATGCCTCCCTTTGGGGCTGCTGTGGCGGTCGGCACAGTGCCTGGGGCACACTTAGTGCTCAGCCAATGTCAGTCATCATTTCAACAGTTCCTGGTCCCTGCCCTTGAGGGAGGCTCGCTCAGTCTGGCTGGCAGGGGAGCTCAGGGACAGGCAGATGCCCCAGGCTCAGTGTGGGTGATGCTCATGATTTCTGTAGATGCACAAAGGAGGCGCCAGCTAGCCATAGTGGCTACCAAGGCTTGACTGACAAGCTCTCAGGCAGATTCTCAGCAGGACCATGGTGGGTGGGACTCTAGGCTGGGATGAGGCAGGGGGAGTCCAGAGCCCAGGGCATGATGGGAGCAGGGGCTCAGCTTGGCAGAGCAGGGTTCGATAGCTGTGTGACCTTGGGCAAGCCACTTAACCTCTCTGAGCCCATTTCTTCAACTGTAGTGTGGGGATGGTGATACCTGGGGAGAAAATGAGACCCCTAAAGTGCAGTGCCTAAACCTCCAACCTAGCCAGTCCACCCTTGTGCTCACATGCTCGGGGCAGTGCTGTTAATTATCGTGCACCCAGATGGGACCACAAATTTTTGTCAACAGTATAATGGATAAATAAGTTGATAAGTTGTAGATAGTCATGCAGTAATAAAAATGGACAAATTACAGACACATGAAACAACATGGATGAATCTCACAAACACAGCAGTGTGTTAAGGAATAGATATGGTATGACTCCATGCATATAAAGTTCAAAAAATGTAGACAAAACTCAACTATATTAAGATGATATACATATAGGTAGTAAAAGTGTAAAAAGAACATTGAGAATGGGATTACCTTAAAAATCAGGGTGGTGGTGACCTCTAAAAAGGAGGAGGGGGGTGATCTGGAAGACATGGGCTGGGCAGAGGGTTCAGTTATGGGGTGCTGCTTGATAAGCTGGTAGCTCACCCCTACTTGCTTTATAATTTATTCACAGAACAGTGTAAACATATTTTATGCTCTCTTCTGTATGTGTAGTTATCTCAAAATCTGAGAATAATTCAAGTGCCTGGTAATTGGATTGGCGCTGGACTAAGGCTGCTTTTCCTTTGACTTCTTGTGCCCCCCCTCCAGTGCTTTTTCTGTGCTTGGGGGGCAGAAAGCAGGAGTGAGAAGATGCTGAGTGAGGCGTGGGCGTGGGCTGGCCAAGCCCTTCCCACCTGCCCTTCTCCGGTGGCACTGCTCCCAGATACAAATGCCCCAGAAAGACACTGCCCAGAGGCTATTTTAAACCGCTTTATTCAGGTTGGCTGGTAGTCACGGACTGGATCATGTGTACAGGGTAACCCACCCACCCCTAGGCAAAGCCTCTCCCACATCCCCCGACTCCATCGTTGAGGTGCGGCCGGAGGTTTGAGCCAGTTCTGAAGGGGTGTTGGGCCCAATAGAAATATTTACAAATCACCAGGGGGTGGGTGCCCCCCTGATCAGGAATTGTGAGGGGATTGGTATTGGGGGGCCCTCGGCTCCCAACAGCCCCAGGCCCTTGGGTGGGTTTGGCATGGGTCCTGGGAGGCGGCTGGGACATTAGGAGCTGGCAGAGGGGGGCTCCTGGAGAGCCTCGAAGCCCCTCGAAGGGGTCCTGCTGGTGCAGAACTCTGCACGGGGCCATGGGGTCAGAGAGGAAAGGCCCTCCTTCCGACTTGCCATGTGAAGGGGCAGATTCCTGCCCCGGGGCGGGCAGGGAGCTGTTTCTTAGTATAAGGAGGCTGAACGTGAAGGACCCACCTGGAGGCAGTGGGGTCTCCCTCTCCTCCCAGCGCCCCTGTGAGCCACCCTGCCAACCGGCCACAGCTCTCCTGGGGATTCTGCTCCCAGTTCTTTGCCAGAGGAGAGGCCCCAGTTCTGCTCAGAAGATTCAAGTCCAAATTTGGGGAGGGGTCACTGTCCGCACCTCCAGGTCCAAGCAGGGGATGGTCGGAAGGAGGGGGAGTGAGGCTGGGAGGCCCCAGCTTGGGACGGGATGGGGGACAAGCAAGCAAAGCGAAACACTGGACTCTACTGAAGCTGGTGACAGAAGGTGGCAGCCCGGCCCCGGCCTGGTGCCCCACCCCAGCGTTCCGGGGCGGTTGTCCCCTCGGTGCCCCGGGCCACCTTCTCTGAGCCAGGTCACGGGGAGGGTCTGAAGGGGAAGGGTTGGGTGGGCCTTACATGCTGAGCCAAGGGGTGGTGGGAGGAGGGCCGACGTGGGGGTCACGGGCGGTCTCGGGATGGGGAGGCAGCTGGACCCGGGCAGTCCCGTCCCCAGCGGTCCAGCGGCTCCTCATGCACTCGGTACAGCCGTAGGGGCACAGGGCGGGCCGGCGGCGGGCTGGGCATCAGTCTAGAGGCTGCAGGCCTCCTCATCCACCGAGCGCTTCCGCAGCTCCTTGCCGGGCTTGGGGGGCGGTGGGGCGGGCGCTGCGGGCGGGGCCTCGGGCAGGTGCAGGACGGAGTTCTCTCCCGGCTGCACCCGCAGGTAGGCCTTTACCTTGTGGTGCCGGGCCTTGCCGTCGCTGAAGTCGATGACACGGCACTCGTAGGTGCCTTCGTCCGTGGGCTTCACCCGCGACAGGCGCAGCTTGTGGGAGATGTTGCTGCCCACCACCTTGACCACCTGGGGGCGACAGAGAGACAGTGACCTGGCCATGGGGGGCCCCAGAGACACTCCCACGAGGGCACGTGGAGTTCAACAGCAAAAGAGTAGAAGCAACTTCAATGGCCATCAACAGATCAGATAAATAGGCAGTGGTCAGTTCATTCAGTGGACTATTGCACAGCAGTTAAAAAGAATGAGCTAGAACTAGGCGTGTTAGAGCTCAGGGACATGCAGGAAGTGAAAAGATCTCATTGCAAAACTCCTACGTACAGTGTGATGCCATTTCTGGAAAGAAACACGGGAAAATACTCTACACTGGTTTTGGTGACTTGTGTGTGTGCAAGTTTGAAAACAGATGGGAGGGAACACAGTGGCCTCACAGCCATGGTTGTCTCTGGAGTGGAGCCCAGGGAAGGGCCGAGGACCTGGGGTAGACTGCAAAGTGAATCCTTAGCTTTGTTTCTCAAACAAACAAACAAACAAATAAATGCTGATCACAAATATATCAGATTGCTAACAACTGTTCAGTTGGTGCAGAGCAAGAGTGTGACATCTGTCTTTGTACTTCGGCTTTTTGCTCGTTTATTTATTTGATGTGGTTTTAAAAATTTTACTTAAAATTAAAATATAATTTATATAGAGTAAGGCACACACAGCTTAATGAAATTTTACTCGCATGTACACCGGTGTGACCACCATCCAGAGCAAGGCATGGGATGCTTACAACCCTCTGGAGCGCACCCTTGTGGCCCCTCCTTGTCAATACTCACCCCCGAGGGGTTACCCACTAGTCTGATTTCTATCACCATAGATTAGTTTTCCCTGTTCTTGAACTCCTCCGTGTGTGGCTTCTTTCACACAACATAATATCAGTGAGATCCCTTCATGTTGCACGGCTCAGTTTGTTCTTTTTTATTGCAGTGTAGTATTCCATCATATGGATATACCACAATCTGTTTATCCAGTCACCTGTTGATGGACATTTGGGTAGTTTTCAGATTACAGCTCTTACGAATAAATCTGCCACAAACATAAAGCTACTGTGGGTTTTTTTCAATTAAGAAAGAAAAGGCAGTTGGACAGTCATATAAGATAAATCATTGGGGAAGCTGGGTGAAGGGGACAGGGGACCCTGTGATCTCTTTTTGCAACTTTCTATAAGTCTGCAATTCAAAATAAAAAGCTGGAAAAAAGGAGAGGAGTTGGGCTTATAGAGTGGGGGGGTGGTAATGGGAGGGGGCTCCCATCCTTCCTTGTCCCCTTATTTCTTACAACCAAAAGGAGCCTTGCCCCACCTCCTGTAGCCCCTGCCCCACCTACACAGAACAGGGGAGAACAGTCCCCAACCGCCAGCCACAGACCCCCCTGCCCAATGATCTCACCACCAGTTGGCATTGCAGGCTCGCCAGGGCCAGGATGGAGCTGAGTGGGATTCAGACCTGTGGCCCCAGTTCTGAGCCCATCTGGTCCCTCTCCCCTTGGGCGGGGGGCAATGGGGACAGACAACCAGCCTGCCTATTCTTGCCACAGCCCACATTCTGGAGGAGGACACCCCTGCCGATCACCCTTGCAGTGAGGAGGCCAGGATGAGGAAGAGGACGGTCTCTGAGGGGGTGCATTCACTGTGCAGTGCGCACTCACACACATGACTTCTAATCACCCCACTAATCTGCTCTGGCTTCCCTGGCCCCTTCCTCCCAGATGCCAAGCTCCTTCTGGCCTCACAGCCTTCTGGTCTCTCTGCCTGGGTGCTGTCCCCTTGACTCCCATTCATTCTCAAACATCACCTCCTCCAAAAAGCCTTCGATCACATCTCCCTGTCTATTTCTTTCCTAACAGTCATCACAATTTGAGAACCATTTTGTTTACTTGATTTTTGTTTCTCTCTCTGGCTAAACTATAAACTCCACGAGGGCAGGGATGATACCCATTTTGTTCATCTTAGTGACCATCGCAGAGCCTGGTACCCTGCAAATAATAACGATAAAAACATTTGCTAAATGAATGGCCTCACTCTAGCTCCTTCTTTCTCCAAATGAAGTGGTACCCAGATACTACACTTTTTGATTTTAGGTCATGTATATATGATCCTACCCACTTTACAGATGGCGAAGCTACGGCTCTGAAAGAAGCGACTTTCCCATGGGCACTGAGTCAGTGAACGGCAGAGCGGGGAACTGACCCCAGGCCTGAGTCCATGCACTCAAACCCTCCAAAGGCGTGACAAGAGGCCCACAGAGGGCCACGTGGAGCTGGCAGGGCCAAGGGCGGTTTCCCAGGCTCCAGACGGGAAGAGAGCGGTGGGCAGCCATAAGGAGCCTGGCCCGTCCTCCCTTATTCTGAGCCTTCCTGGCTGGTCATCATCCCCCCACGAAGCAGGAAAGCCTGGGCTTACGGCACAGCAAGAGGCAGGAGGTGGGACGGAGGCAGAACTTCCCACCTTCCCACCAGAGCAAGCAGCGGGAGACTCTTCCAGCTGCCCCCCTGGGCAGGGGACCCCTCCTCTCCCAGCTGGAGGCCATCAGCCCTGCTGATTTCATCACCTCTGGCCAAGGGCACGGAGAGGTCCTGCGGCCCCGCCAAGCTCTCAGGAGAGTTAGGAGGTGCTGCTGCAAGTGCGCAGCGGGGAGCGAATTACTCAACATCTGTTTCCCTCACGGATATTAATTATCCTTCATTTGTCAACCCTACAAGGCGCTAATGGAGTAATAATGTGAAGGCTGGGAGCAGCGCTAGGGAGGGAGCACCGAGCCCAGCCCACCCCTCCGCCCAGCTCCGGCCCAGAGGCCAAGGCCTGGGCACCAGCTCCCTCCTGCCCTGTCGCCCCTCTGTGCGGCCTCCCCCCTCAGGGAGGAGGAGGGAGACAGGGAGCACGGCAGACGGTGCTGGGAGGCTGATTCTGACCCTGACAAGTCACCAGCACCCTGGCCTCGGTTTTCTTGGGCTAGATTCATCCATCCATCCATCCAGCTGACGACTAGCGAGCGCCCACTCCGAGCTGGGCGCTGGGGATACAGCTGTGAATCAGCCAGACCCCAGCAACATCCGCGCGCGGGCTCCAGGTCTAACGGAAAACCCAGACCTCACACCCGTAACCAAGCACCCCGGGGAGCTGGTTTCCAACAGGACGAAGGGAGGGGACACACATCAGAGGCTGCTCCCTCCCAGCTCCAGGGGTCTACGCCTTTAAGCACCGTCCGGAGAAGGCAAATAAGAAAAACAGTCACAGCAGTAACGGTATTGCTGGTAGCTAGTGTTTATGGAGCGCTTGATCCCTGTGAAATGATGTGCTAAATAGTCTACACCTTATTTAAACCTCATAATAACCCCGTGATGTAGGCACTGCTGGGATACCCACTGTATGGGTCAGAAAACGGAGGCTCGGAGAGGGGAAGTGATTTGCCCAAGGCCACCCAGCTGGTGACAGAGACCAGGCCTTAACCACATCTCTGGGGAGCCTCCCGGAACCAGTAAACCACAGGTCTTTCTACCCCCTCCCCCATCATTCCATAGGCCCCCAGCCCTCCATGTCTGGGGGGAGCCCAGGCCTTCCTCAGAAGCACCTCCTGTGGGAGGGGCCCCATCATCCTACCCAGGCTTCTTGTGGGTGGTGGAGCAGCCTGTTGGATTTCAACATTCACAGACTGGGCAGAAAAATCCTATGGCCCAGGCCTCCAACACAGCCGGAGAGGTTATGACGGGAAGAGACCCCCAGGCGGCAGCTGGCTGTAAATCATAATCACCTCGGCACAGGCATCGACAGGCCTTAGCAGTGCAATTAAGTACCTAATTATGCTGAAAGAGACAAGGCCAGTCCACACCAGCACCAAGCTCAGCCTCCTCCCTGCTTGCCCACGGCCCAGGCCTTTCTGGACACGGCAGGAGCCCACAGACCATCAGGTGGGCAGGCTGGGATCTTTCTCCCGAGCCGAGCCAGGAAGAATGGGTGATGCTAATTTGCGTCCATGGTGCCAGACCTTTCCTCCACGTGGCCTCAGCCTAAGAGTGACGTGGTGGCCCTGGGAAGGGGCTGGGTGGGGAAGGGGGGTCAGAGGGTCCCTGCCCCAGGCCAGGGCTCGCTCTGAGCTCCGCCACTCCCGTGCCTCCGTCAGCAGCACCCAGCCACCTCACCAGCCCCTTGGCATGTCCAGAACCCAACCCAGAGTCTCCCCAAATCTGGGCCCCAGAAGGCTTCACCCATTCCAGCTAGACCTTCCCAAGTCATCATCCCCACTGCTCCTTTCACACTCTGGCACAATCCATCTCTGAATCCCACTGATCTTCCCTCTAAACATCACTGGGCCCCCTCCCCTTCTCTCCAGAATCCAGATCCCCAGGCACTGGCCAGGACAACACCGCAGCCTCCTCCAGGGTCTCCCCAAAGCCACTCTGGCTCCTTCCAATCTGTTCTCCCGTGACAGCCAGACAGATCTTCCCAAAACGCCCCCAACTTAGAACGCTTCCTTTGATGGCTCCCAGCAGTGGCTGCCGGGGGGGACCTTTGGGGTCTCATCCCCACCTTCCCCTCAGCCACAACAGCCTCCTGCAGTTCCTCCAACACACACACCCAGAGAAGTTCCCCCTACTCCTAGTCAACCTCTCTACACTTCAGTGCTCACTTCACCTCACTCCACCTCCTCCAGGAAGCCCTCCAGACCCACCAGACTAGGTCAGGTCCTCTGTTACTGGCTGCGTTCCTTCTCATTTTGATGGTCACAGTTGTAATTTTACTTTTTATCATGAGGGATTATTGGATTAACATCCATCCCCCACACTGACTGGGAGTACCGTGAGAGCAGGGACTGGGAGTGTGTGACCATGGCCTTCACAGAGTAATCTTTGCAGTCCCAGCCAAAGGTGGGCTGCTCTATGGATGTCTCAAGGGATTTCCAAGATGGATGGAGTGATTTTTGACTCCACATGAATCTTGCCTCCCTTTCAGACTTCAGAGTTCCATGCCCTTTGTATATTGTGAATCACGGCAGGAATTTCAAGAAAATATAGAAACGTCTACTGCAGAAAATAAAATCATAATACACCATGACCCACCGCTTGGCCTGTTAATCCTTAGTGAAGGATGCAGACCTCGTGTGCTGCTCCGGTGGTCCCAGCCCCCATCCCCCGCACCAGAAAAGATGCGGTATCCATATGTGTATCATACCTGTGGGGCAGCCAAGCGGGGTAAACAGGGGTTTGACCTATAGGGCCACTTGGTTGATCGGACCAATGAAGCTGCCTTTTAACCATTTATGGAGATTTGGGGACAGGGGGCTGCAGTATGCTTCCTGAGGCCACTTTGGATGTACCTAGCTTTTAGGGCTTAGCTGGAGAGGAGGCTTAGGATAAGTGGGCTGGAGCACGAGGCCACACGTATATGGGGACCCAGGCTGCCCACGGCTATTTTGGACGAAACAGGTTACATGAACTGAATCTACAGCACAAACAACTTTGGTTAGACCAAAGGAGGAACTAACAGTAATGAAGGCAGGTAAGCCCCCTGGGAAAGAAGGTGTGTGGAGAATTTCACCTTATTTTACAATTAGGAAGTCGGGGGCCATCTCAACTTGCAAAACTGGTTAAGGGGAAATTAACCTAAATTCCAAAAGACAGAACTTCAGTTAGGTCAAAAGAAAAGTTTCCAGAACTTGAAAATGGACATAGCAGAATTTACCTGAGCCACAGGAATAAGGCCCTGATGGTAGAATCCTCAGCATATACAAGCTCCCAAGGGAGATATTTTTAAGGCCAGGGGGTCCTTTCCCAGGCCCCAAGTTAAATGAGATAATTCATGTAAAGTACTCATCATGATTCCCGACATATGGCGGGCACTCAATAAATGTTAGCTGCTTTATTATTACTATTATTATGATTATCATCATCATCATCACAGATGCCTGTCCTCCCATATAAATGATCTCCCAATGAGATTCTGAGCTCTATTCATTCCCTCCCATTTCCTGTAGAGAAGCTGGGCCTCCTTTCCCTGCGCCACACATGCTAGGAACAGGAGTCACGTGATTCGAATACTCATATTAAGTTTCCACTCTAGTACCCACTGTCATTCACACGGCCAAATCCAGAGGACTTTACAGTTGCCGAAGTGTTTTCATATATTCATTAGACAGCAGCGAGGGGGGAAAGAGAGGCCCAGGGAGCTGGCAGAGCTGGACCAGGACTCAGGTCCTGTGACATTCAGGGCTGGCTCCACTGTGTCCACACTGTCCCACCCCCGCACTCAGCACTGCCATATCTCAACCTTCCCAGGGCCACCATGGTGTCCCCAATGGGTTACAGAGCCCATCACGGAGCCCTGCCGCCACCAAACTCCCAGAAACTCACTGTACCTCCTCCTCCGAACCTGAGGCCCTCCAGGTGCTGACGCTACCAGCGGGGAGACTGAGCCGTTTGGCTTTCACAGTTTTTCAAAAATCAAATTAGGTCCCAACAGTTAAAAATTGGGAGATTATTCCATGGAACTCGGGATTTTTAGGTGACATGGGACTATGGGGCCGGAATTCCTGCCTGGCTCATCTAGCTCCTACAGATACAGGGCCTGTGGTCCCCAGGTCCCATAGTTTCACACAAGCCCCTTCACGGCTACACGTCCCCTGTACACATCCATGCACAGGCATGATGCACATCGTGTTGGCATGTCCGTTTATCAAAATCTGTGTCTGGCTTTACACTGCCATTGGCCTGGGGGTGTGTGGGTATGTGTGACAGTCACTTGATAAATATTTATTGAGCACTAACTACCTGCCAGGCACCGTGCCAGGCTCTGGAAATGTAACAGTCAGTCAGGCAAGCACAGTCCCAGCCCCACTGTCTCCAGGGAAGACAGGCCTGAAACAAATGCTCACAGGCATGGATAAGTGCAGACAGAAATGCAGCCAGCAGGGAGAAGGAAGGGGTGCCGGCTGAGTTCCAGGGTCCAGGGAGGCTTGCTGAGCTGAGCTCTGAAGGAAGAGAGAGGAACAGTTTTCTAGGCAGAGGGACTGGCCTGTGCAAAGGCCCAGAGGTGGAAGGAATGGGAGGCTGGAAGGCAGCGGGTGGAAGGGGGCGGTGTGAGCCGGGTCAAGCAAGACGAGATAGCCCAGAGGGTGAGCAGAGCAAGTTGCACAGAACCTCGAAGCCCGCAGAGAAAAGTCTGAGCCTTCTCCTAAGCTGCGGGAAATCGGGGTGTGCCTCTACTTACAGGTTTCCACTAACTGCGCGTCTGTGTATTTAAGAACGGTCACATGCAAGACGCTGTCTGCACAAGGAACTGGGTCTGTGCTTGTCTGTGAGTTTCCTAACCAGAGCCCCAGAGCCCCAGCTGGTTCAAGAATCGCCGGGGCTAGGATGGGGTGGGGGGGATTGCACAATCATGCTGAGCACATTTATTTTATTTAACCAGTTAGCACCTTCGCATTCCCCTCACGTGGGGCCCAACAGCCTTGAATTCTAATCCTCTAAGTCAATTAGATTATTCTCTCCTTTGCCTGAGACGCTCCTTAAACCCCAAACAAAATCATCGGCGAGAGAGTTGCCATGAACAGGGTATATTAATACACACACAGATTTCTACCTTCCTGGGCTTAACTGATGGGTGTTTGGGCAAGAAATGGGGTATTACGTATGGGTGTGCCCTTGGCAGAGGGTGAGGGTTAGGGTGAGGGGCTAGGGATTTAGAGAGGGTGGACCAACGGCCGCCCTGAGCTGGAAATGGCTCAAATTTCCAGATCGCAACTCAGAAAGGCCCCGGGGCAGATTGCACAAATGATGCTTTGAAGGCCCTTGTCTGTCATCTGCCTACCTCCTGCTTGAGCTTCTGTGGGAGCCTCCCTCCTGGCCTCCCTGCCTCCGTTCTGCCACCTCCAGTACCTGGCACAGCACCTCATGCCTCCCAATGCCCACTCTTTACACTGTGACTTCTGCTCAGGGAGCTCCTCTGTATCTAACTGGCCTTGGGGTCCCGAGCTCCCCCGCAGGTCCTTGAAGGGCTTCAGAAGGAGCAGCAGAAAAGAGTGATTTTGGAGGTCACTCCCACACATGCACATTCATACCCCGGCGGGCACCTGCATCTTCTAAGTATGTGTCCAGTGGACTTCTAACCTCCTGCCAGGCTGACCGCATGCCCTGTGCACAAATCCAACCTGGTCCCATGGCCACATGTGTCACCAGGCCGGTCCCCTCTACACAGTCTCTTTTCTCGATCCTGCCTGCCTCTTCCAGGCCCTGCTTTGGGTGCCCTCCTCTACAAAAACTGTCAATCCCTGAGTCCCCTGGGTGCCCCACCTCACTGGGCTCCAGCATAGCCTGGAGACAAAAAGCTGGAGGCAGCTCAGCCAAGTCACGACCTCCAGCAAGGCTTTGACCCCTCTAAGCCTCAGTTGCCCCACCTGTAAAATGGGTGAAAGCTTGCCCTTCCCCATAGAGATGGAGCAACGATAAAATGAGTCAATGCATTAGAAGTCCCGGCCAGTCTTGAAATCCTTCAGCTGTAGTTCCCCTGTCCCGCCTCACGTCTGGAGCCAGATGACCCAAGTGACCATGAGATGCCATAGCAGTCATTCGTGATGGGCCAAAAAAAGCTGGCTCAGTATCATTATACCCTGTTGGTTCCCCAAATAAAAAATACTGCTGAGACAGACATGAAGCATCAGGGATGCACACAGCCTTGGCCCCAAGAGGAGAGAATGCGTCTTCTCTCCTCGTCATTTGTTTGTGCCTGTCATTCAATGAACTTGAAAAATCTCTGGCTTTTAAAAAACAGAGCCAGGCCAATTTTTCCCCCTTCTTTTTTCCTTCTCCTCCATCTTCTTGCCCAAGCTCCCTGCTGAACTGGATTTTTTTTTTTTTTTTTTTTAATTACAGCTGTGTCCTCCATTAGAGCCCTTGTGAGAAGTCATTACCAAAACTCACACTTATTTTGGTTGCGTCCTTCCCTGCGTCTTCCTGCTGAGATGCTTTTAGCTGTTGGGAGCGGGAGGGTGGAGAAAACAGAGACAATGTGTTAGGATCACGGGGTGGGGATACGAGCAATGGCTAAGATGCTCGCGACCGCAAGTGATGCTCTGGGGACTACGGGTCTAGAGGTTGGGGTCCTTCAGCTCTGTGTCCACTCAGGGGATGGAGGTGAGTCAGAGCAAAGGAAGATAAAGGAGGTGCCTATAAAACTGTGCATGTGCTACGCATTCTGATATGTAGGGTATTTGGAGATATACAGGGAGGGTACGTGTGAACAGGCAAAAATGTGATTCGGGCTTGGTGTGTCTGTAGGAGTGTGTGTCTGTACACTTGCATCTCTCTATCTGTGAATGTGTTGTGTTTTCAGGAGTGTTTGCAGCAGATGCTCTCGGAGCCCTGCCCACATACTATCTCCCTGCAAGCTGACCCCAGAGGCGTCCAACTGCAAAGCCTGCAACTCTTTGCCTAAGGGCTTTCTCTGACCACTGGAGTCCTTTGAGCCTGTGTGCTGGGGGGTTGACACCTCCAGGAGCTAGATGAGTTTAATATATATGTGTGAATATGTTAGAGGCCATTTCATGAAACATGCAAGAATGTGTGAGCATGCCCGTGTGTGCATATGAAGGTGTGTCATGTAAGTGTTCATAAGTGAACAGGTGGGCAGATACATATGTGTTTGCATAATATTTACATGTACACAACCGTAAGAATGAGAGTGTCTTAGTTTGTTCCCCCAGAAGCAGACCCTGAGACAAAGATTCAAGTGCAAGTGGTTTATTTAGTAGGTGATCCCAGGAAACATCAGGAGAGGAATGAGTGAGTGAGACAAAAGAGGGAAGGAAGTCAATAATGGGTATGTCATCAAGCCAGTTACCACCTTGGGCAACTGGAACTTACTCCCACTGGGCACCTGGGGGAAAGGGAGTAGGATGCCCTTCAGTTATCCCAACTGAGGAGCAAGGGAGCTGGGGTATTTACCCTCCAACTCCCGTCAGTCATTGATGGAGCGCTCCTCCAGCCTGCCTTGCTGGCCAGCAGGCTCTGTTGTCCAGAGAAAACCCTCAGGCAGTGTTGCAGGGATTGGCAGCGGGGCTGGTGGCAGGGGATGGTACTTACCCGGCACGTGGGCGGGGACACCAATAGCGTCTGCACCCCGCCATCCCCTCCCCCCCTCCCCGCCGCAGGCGGGCACAGTGTGTGCGTGGCAGCGTGTACGAGTGCAGAGGTGAATGTGTGTGCCGTGACTGGGCTGCCTCGTGTGCCTGCACGTATGTGGAAAGGCATGCATGCACACGTGTGTGTGACAGCTTCTGTCCCTCTGGCCTGCTTCCCCACCTGTACACGAAGGGAGGGGCTCTACTCCTTGGAAGGCCCTTCTTAGCGGGCCCATCCCGAGTGCTCAGCCTGGCTCCGCCCCCTGCCCCTCCACACAAACAGGCCTCCATTCCGGGAAAAAGGGAAGGAGACAGCCGGGGGCTTCAGAGGACGGACAGAGCTGGGGCCACGCCCCTCCGAGGAGGTGAGGGGCAGAGACCAGGGCTCGCCCAGCCGCACTCGGAAGTCTCCCCAGGGGCGGTACCTGGTTCGAGGCCCATCCCTGCTTGTCCGTCCAGTCTCTGTGGCTCCGCACGTACCACCACTGGATCTCCAGCGAGTAGGAGGGGGAGCCGCTGCCGCGGAAGGAGCAGGCCATCTCCACGTCCTCGCCCGTCCGCGCCGTCATGTCGTGGGGCGTCTCTGTGAACAGGGCTGTGCGGAGAAACCGGGGGAGGCGGGGCCGGGGCTCAGGAAACAGCGGGGCCGGCGGCCCGGGGCCGGTGCGGGGGCTGGAGCGGAGAGAGAGGGAGCGGCCGGGCCTGCGGGCGGGGGTGGCCTGGCTGCAGGTGCAGCACCTGGACGAGCTCCGCGAGGCTGCGCAGAGGCCTGTGCGGCAGCAGCTGGCCAGACCTGGGGATGAGGGAGTAGGCCCGGGGCCCCGAAGGCCCCACACAGCTGGGCCTTGATCGCGGTGCCCGCGGGCACCAGATTCTCTGAGAAGGGAGCGATGGATCCGAGGAGGCCTTGGTTGGAAGGTGTGAGCAAGGAGGCCAGGGAGGAAGCTGCCGTTTTCATCAGTTCTTCCCCGATTTCTCCAGTTGCCCCCATCCTGGGTTATTCCCCAACCCAGGGCACAGCGTTCAGCACCGTCTTTGCAAAACCAAATCGGACCTACCCCCCGGCCCCCTCGGAACCCTTCATCGGGTCCCCTCTGCACCAGGTTGGGGGGCAAGCCCTGCCCACCTCTCCCTGGTCTCCATTCTGTCCTGTAAACATGCCTCACTTTCTCACCTCACTTTTGCCCTCGCAGTTCCCAACGCCTGGAATGTTCTTCCCTTGGTCCCTCTTCGTCCAGCAAGTCACTCAAAGCTCAGCTGAAACTTGGTCCCCTCAGAGAGGCCCTCCCTGGCCACCTGGGTAGGTTCCTCTCAACCGCCCACCTCCCACCTGCCCACCTCCCACCTGCCCGGGGAATGGCCACGGTCTTGCATCGGTTCACTGCCTGCACTGCCTGTGCAAGCTGCATGAGAACAGGGGCCAGCTCTCCTGTGGCTACACATCTCCCGGCACCTCGCAGGTGCCCCAAACGGGTGATACATCCTCCATCCTCTCAAGAGCCCCAGGAGGCGGTGGGAGACACATGTGCCTCCCATCCCTCCAGCAGGCTCCAGCTCGCCCACCAAATCCCAGAGCAGGCGGTTCCTGGGACCCAGCAGGAGCCCCACCCACTGCCATGCCCACCACGCTGGCAGGTAAACAGAAAACAAATCCCCGCTCAGTGCAGCCCAGCACCGCTCCCCACCATATGTTCTGACTCTCGTCTCTCCAAATAAATACTGTCCTGAGATGTAATTAGAATCCTTTCCTCGTCTCAGGAGAGATTTTCTCGCCCTGGAAAGACGCCTGGCAACAGGCAGGTCACCCAGGGAATGCTGCATCCATCAGTGCCCCCATCCTGTGCCCACTTTGCTGCTGCAGCCCGCCAGACACCCCCCACCCAGCGGGCAGACAAGCCCACCTTGCAGCCCCGGTGGTCCCTCAAGGCACCGCTCAGCTCAGGGCAGGAGGAGGACAGAGTCTGACTGGGGGTGAGGGTCCTGCTCTGGGGCCACCTCCCTCCACCCCCTCCCCATGATCCCGAGGGTTTTGGGAGGATCGGGATTGATAGGTTGCTTTTTCTGCTCTGCACACAGGGTTTCCAAGTGGAGCCTGACTCCAGCAACGAGTCTCTGGGCTAAGAGAAAGCCTGTGACATCCCTGACCTCCACGGTCATGGGTTCGGGCTGCCCACATCCTCTGAGGTTCGGGAGGGACCTTGTTACGCTGTTGCATAACAAAGCCCGTTTGATGAGAATGGGTGTTGTTGGAGTTACTGAACACAAGCCAGGCGTGGTGTGCGGTCAGCTGAGAGCGGGGCCTGTCCTTATTCCCAATGGGCAGCAGGCTCCTGGAGGAAGGTACCCGCCCACCCGCCTCTGCCTTCCAGGTGCCCTGGCCCCAAACTGTAGAGTTGCCCTTGCCTCCCTTGTTCTTCCTCTTACACCCCCTTTCGGTCACTGGGGAATCCCATGGGTTCTGCCTCCAGGACATCTCCTGAATCTGGTCCCTTCTGCCCACTTCAACTGCCCCACGCTGGGCCAGCCGTCACCACCTCTCCCCCGTAACAGTGGGGGAGCCTCCTCACTGACCTCCCTGCCCCCTCCCCGACAATTTATTTTCAACACAGCAGCCAGAGGTAATTTGGCAAAACACAAATCAATCCCTGTCTCTTCTGTCCTCAAGCTACTTTTCCACTTGCTCATTCCATTCCTGACACGATGGCCTCCTTGCTGCTCCTCCAACATTCCAGCTGAGATCCTACCTCAGGGCCTTTGCGCGTGCTGTTCCCTCTGCCTAGAAGGCTCTTCCCCCAAATTCTCACATGGCTCCCTCCTTCCCCTGCTTCAGGACTCTGCTCAAATGTCACCTCCTCAGCAAGGCCTACCCTGACCACCTCACTTAAAACTGCATCCCTGGGAATTCCCTGGCAGTCCAGTGGTTAGGACTCGGGCGTGTTCACTGCCAGGGCCGGGGTTCGATCCCTGGTCAGGGAAATAAGATCCCACAAGCCACAAGGCCAAAATAAACAAATAAATAAAAATTTTAAAAATGAAAAGAAAATTGCAAAATTGAATTTGTATTAAAAAAAAACAAAAAAAACCCTGCATCCCTTGCCTCAACCCAGTGCTTCAAACCCCTCTTCCCTTCCCACATACTAACAGTGCTGTCCACTAGAATTTTCTGTGACAAGGAAAATGTTCTATATCTGAGCTAATACAGTAGCCACCAGCCACATGTATCTATTGAGCACCTGAAATACGACCAGTGTGAATGAGGAACTGAATTTTAAGTTTTATTCCATTTAAATTCATTTAAACTGAAGTGTAAATGGCCACTTGTAGGTAACGGCTACTGTATTGGACAGCACAGCTAATACACTTATTTTATTTATGTTTATGGTCTGCTTTCCCTTCCAGGAGGCAGGGGCAGTGCCTGTCTTGTCTACTGATATATCCCCAGCCTGGCACATAGTAGGTGCTCAATAAATACTTTTTGAATAAACGAATGAGCAGACCTGGCTGGTCAGTGGTGGAGCAGTGTCCACAGGCAGGAGGGCCCCCGTCTGAGAGTCCCAGGCCAGGCCCAGCCCTCCATGCCTGCTCTGATGCTGACTTGCCAACTCGAGCAGGACTGAAGGGGGCCGCCGAGGACCGAGCCAGCGGGAGGGCTGGGAGGTGATCAGAGTGAGCCATTGGCTCCCGGTCCTGGGACAGCTGGATTCAGCTTTGATCCAGGCCCCTGCCCACCCAGCACCCTTTGCAAATAGGGGAAGGAGGAGAGTGGTGAGGCCCCCTAGTTGGATCCGAGGTAACCGGCGGTGTGACCCTGCTGACCAAGAGACAGTGGGAGGGACACAGCTGTGACCCTCGCCAGGTGCCACTGCCTGAGCCATGGGAATCAGAGAGTAACCACACTTTTCCCTCCTGCAAATGGAGAAAGGGGGTCCAGAGCTACCGGGGAGTGGGGGGTTTGCTCATCCCAGGATCACAGAGCTAGGAAGGGCGGAGCCAGCCCTGGAGCCTGGGCCTGCGTGACTCAGCCACGGCCCTTCTCCTCCCAGAGATGGCTGAGTGGGGGAAGCACATCTGTCCGATAGGAGGATGGGAAATGGTACATCTGGGTCTCATGGGTGGAAGGAAGGGCAGAGATGGGCTGTCCTTGGGTGGGCTTTCCATGAGGGTGACCCGGGGAAGGGCCAGCCTCCACCCACCCTCACTCAGCCTCCCCCTGCCCACAAGCTCCCCCAGCTGACTGAAAACCGTGACCCTGGCCCACCAGCTCTTCTTACTGATGCAGAAAATGAGGTTCAGAGAGGGCAGTATCTGGCCTGGGGCTACTCAGCAGCCAGGGGTCAGCAAGGTCAGGCTTCAAGTCCGCTCACCCCCAACACACAGCCCCTATCCCCCAACCCGGATCCCAGTAACTGTCCTCTAGAGGGCGCTGTCCAACAGACACCAAATGCAAGCCACGCAGGCAAGACACATACGGCATTTTTAATTTTCTATAGCCGTATTTTAAAAAGTAACAAGACTATTTTTTTAAACAGGTGAAATTAATTTTAATCATTTATTTTATTTAACCCAAGATATCAAAAAATTATTTCAACAGGTATAAAATTATTAATGAGATATTTTACATTCTTTTTTGTGCTAAGTCTTGGATATCCAGCATGTATTTTACATGATTACAACACATCTCAATTTAGACTAGCCACATTCCCACTGCTCAGTTGCCACCTACGGCGGGTGTCCTGGCAGGTGGTGACGCTGTGCCAGCCTCAGCTCCCCTCCCCCTCACATGTCCCCATTGCTCAGAGGAGGCGGCCCAGGCCCAGCACAGGGCGGTAACCCTTCCAAGGCCATGTGGCAGAGCTTGGATTTGAATTCAGGACTGTCTGACTCCCAAGGCCATGCTATTCCCAGAGAATTCAAACTCTTTTTGGTGGTAGGGCTCTTTCTTAAAAAGGAACAGTCCCAAATGGCCAACCCTGCCTTGGAAGGTCCTGGAGAGGACCCTTCCTCTGGGACGAGGTGGGCAGTCTGTTTTATTCTGAGTGTAAAGGCCTGGGTGGGTACAGAGGAGGCATTTCACCCAGGCTGAGGCAATCAAGGGAGGCTTTCCAGAGGGGGTGTTGCTCCCCCCATCCCCAGGTGGGCCAGATGGTCCTGAGCTGGAGTGGGGAGGGGCACTGGCTGGGAGAATGGAGGGAGAACCCAGTTCCAAGAACTCCTGGGAGCCAGGAGAGTTGTCTGCAGGTGTAGCCACCAGCTCTTCCTCGCCACAGTGGGCTCTGATCCCCTCAGACCCTGCCTGGAGGCACTTGGTGGAATGGGTTGGGGGAGACGCCCTCAGGATCCCATTGACTCCAACCTCAGTGGTGATGGGGGCAATGCATCCTCAGGACAAGTGGGGAAACCGAGGCTTTAGATATTTGACGGCATATCTGAGTCTTCCTGTTTCAGAGGCAGCAACATGAAGGTTTGTCTGGGCTCCACCCCAAGGAAGCCCCTTCCCTCCAGGGAGAAGCTGTGTGCAGATAACTGCCCACAGGACTGAGCTGGGGAGGAGGGACTGAGCCTGTTTCTGCCAACAGACTTGCTGTGTGACCTTGGGAGAATTTCTCCCCCTCTCTGAGCCTCAGATTGCTCCTCTATACAATGGGGGTTGTATCTCATGGTCTGAGACCCCCACCAGCTCAGACAGCCTGAGGGAGAAAGTGATGTATGTCCTAAGAGCCATGGTTTGGGCATTGGAAGGGGAGGGGTCCCTCCTACTTGGGGGAGAAGGGGACTCTGGAGGGAGGAGGAGGTGGCCTGGCCCTTCAGCCAGGCCCCGGAGGAGGCGTGGATACTGACAAGCAGAGGAGGAAAAAAGGGATGGTGTGAACCAAGGAGGAAAGGAGGGAAACCCAGGGAGCTTTGTTTAAAAATGATAATAATAGGGACTTCCCTGGTGGTCCAGTGGTTAAGACTCAGCTTCCACTGCAGAGGGCACGGGTTCGACCCCTGGTCGGGGAACTAAGATCCCACGTGCCGCACGGCGCAGCCACAAATCATCATCAACATCGTCCACCATTTACGGAGCACCTACTGCACGCCTAGCATGGTGCAGACATCGTCTCAGTCTCTAATCCACTCACTCCCATTTGACAGGTGAGGAAAATGAGGCTCAGAAAGGTGACATCATTTGCCCAAGACACACACAGAGGTGGAATTTGAACCTGGGTCTGACCAGCAGGTATGACCAAGACCCAGGGGTCCATCAGCTCCCATCAGAATTTGTTCTGGGGCTTCCCTGGTGGCGCAGTGGTTGAGAATCTGCCTGCCAATGCAGGGGACACGGGTTCGAGCCCTGGTCTGGGAAGATCCCACATGCCGCGGAGCAACTAGGCCCGTGAGCCACAATTACTGAGCCTGCGCGCCTGGAGCCTGTGCTCCGCAACAAAAGAGGCAGCGATAATGAGAGGCCCACACACCGCGATGAAGAGTGGCCCCCACTTGCCGCACCTAGAGAAAGCCCTCGCACAGAAACGAAGACCCAACACAGCCATAAATAAATAAATAAATAAATAAATAAATAAATTAAAAAAAAAAAAAGAATCAGCTGGCCATGATATCCTCTATTTAAAAAAAAAAAAACACTGTCCACAAATTAGGATTCTACAGGAGAATGAGAAAGGGGCTTCATTGAATGCAACATCTCCTTCCTTTCTGCTTTTAATTGTATTAATTAACCCCAGGCCTGGTTATCAGGGCGTCATCTGCAGGAAACAGCTCGTGGACCTGGCCTGAGTCACTGAGTTTGGCTTCTGGGAAAGGCAGGGGATGACCTGGAAGATCTCACCTGCCCTTCAGGAGCAGAACCCTAACCTTCTTCCTAACCTTTCAGGCCCGGGTTCAGCACACACACGCTCAGGGCTTGGCCTCAGGTCTGGCTTCGAAACCTGTTTCCTCTAGTCTCTAGCTGTGTGAGCTGGACAAGCCCCTTTACCTCTCTGAACCTCAGTTTCTTTAGCTGAAAAAAGGGGTGAATGAGAGGACAGGGAGAGGGTTATACAAGGCAACATATGCCGCATGCCCAGCACATAGTAGATGCTCACCAAACAGCACTCCCTTCTCTCACCTTCTAGCTCAAAATTCTACCATCACCAGAAAGATTTTTAAAGATGCTTCTTTGTAGCCTCATCAGATTATACGGTGGATGCAACATCTGTATTTCATTCACACCTGGACCATGAGACCTCTCATCCATCAGTCCTGTACCTCCTCTCCTTCCTCATTTGCTCCCAACAGCCGTCCCCCCGCCAAGCCAGGGGGATTGACACAGGTCCTGGGGGGCTTGTCAACCAAGGTGACCCCAGCTCAGCCCCCACCTCCCTCCATCTCTGAGCTCAGGTTCCCCATCCCAGACCCTCTGGTCCGGGAAGCCTGCAGAGACTGGACCCTAGCCCACCCATAAGTCTTTGCCAGAGCAACAGCAGGATTCCCCTTGGGGACTGGTGGTAGGGGCATCCCCTAGGCAGGGGAACCAAGGCAGAACTGGAGCTAGAGAGAGACAAAGGGGGCAGAGCAGAGAGAACCAGTGTGGCCCCAAGGGCCCCTTGGTCATCCCTATCTCAGGCCCCATCTCTTGCCAGGACATACTGAGTCACTGCTTGCTCAAAACCTCCAATGATGAATGGATAAGCAAAATGTGGTCCCTCCATACAGTGGAATATTATTCAGTCTTAAAAAAAAGCAAGGAGATTCTGACACATGCTCCAACATGCATGGACCCTGAGGACATTAGGCTAAGTGAAATAATCCGGGCACAAAAGGATAAGTACTGTATGATTCCACGACGTTCCTAAAGTAGTCAGACTCACGGAGACAGAAAGCAGAATGTTGGGGCTGGAAGAGGGAGGATGGGGGAGTCATTGTTTAATGGGTACAGAGTTACACTCTGGGATGATGAAACATTCCCAGGTGTGGATAGTGGTGATGACAGCACAGCAACCTGATTATATTTGATGCCACTGAACTGTACGCTGAAAAACAGTTAAAATAGTGAAATTTACATTATGCATATTTTACCACAATTTTTTAAAAAACACCTCCCGTGGCTTCCCAGCCCTGCAGCGGTGGTTTTCATGCAACAAAAATTTCCCTGGACTGGTGGCTGGAATGCTCCCCACAGCCCCACATTCTACAGGGCCCCTCGCTTCTTTCAAGTCTTTGTTCTATTGTCACCTCCCGTGTCTTCCCTGCCCTCCTCTCCTTACTTCTTACTAACATATTATATTCTCACTGATTTTTCTCATGTGTTGTCCATCTTCCACCCAGAGTGTAAGCCCCTCAAAGGCAGGAGATTTTGCTCTGTTTTGCTTACTGCCACATCCTGGCAGCTAGAACAATGCCAGGCACATAGTAGGTGTACAATGAACACTCTGCTGTTATTATGCAAGACATATGCAGCAGCTCTGGTGGAAAGCAGAGAAAGGATCCCATCCTCCCTGCCCTGGGCCACTTGGGAGCTCCAGGAAGTCCCCATGCTTGGGATGCCCCATTGGGAAACTGCCAGCCTTCATGGTCAAAGTAAGGCTCCCAGGGCTGGGCATCCAAAGCCTCCAGCTCTGGCCCTGCCCGGACCCCAACTGCAGCCCCTCCTGCCCCTCTGGGCCATATGCATGTGTCTCCCGGGGGCACAGCCTCTGCATGGTTCCTGGAATCCCAGCTCAAAAGTAGTCCTCTGCCTAGAGATGCCCTCCCTCCCCAGGCTAGGGTAGAAGCCCCCCTTGGTGCCCCTGATGGTCCCCAAGTCCTCCCCGCACTGCCCCACTGGAGTGTGTTAGATGGCAGGTATTAATTAGGGTGTCTGTGTCTCCCCCAGCCTGGAAGCTCCCCCAGGGCAGGGCTCCTGCATTGCCCAGGATGGAGCAGGCAGACAGGCGGTGCTGCTGGACATGTGCTGAATGAATGAATGAATGAATGAAGTGAGAAACGAAGGTTAGACAAAAACTCAAAGAACTTAAGTTAGAAACTGTAAGAAGAAAACAAAAGATGTAGACATCATTCATTCATTCATGCAACATTTATTGAGCACCTACTATGTGCCAGATTAGTGTTTTGGGGGGATGGCACCCATGAGAGCAGATGTATGGACACAGGCAACCAGGAGGTCCTGAGTCGGGCCTCAGCAGGCCGGCCCTCTCCGCATCCTCCCTCCCTTTGGCCCTCACAACCACTGCTGGTGCCCAAGCCCTGCCTGGCCCACTGGGCCCAGCCGAGGGGCTTCCCTTCAAACTGACAGGCAACCTGGAGGCTCCCCGAGATGACCCATAAAGTTGTCATGTGAAATGTGACCAAGAGTGAATAGGGCAATAAAGAAAGGCCGACAATGCCAGGAAGGGCTGTGGCCGCTTCACCGGCAGCTCCCCCGCCCTTGAGGCCCAAGGACCAGCGCCATCAACCCTATGGAGTCATCTTTCCGACTGGAGGCCCACAAAGAGCCAGAAAGTCGATGTGCCTGTTCCCAATAACCTTCACAGTGACCCTGCAGGGCAGGGGTCACGGTCCCTTTATTATAGGTGGGGAAACCGAGGCTCAGAGAACCTGGGGGCCATTGGGGCCAGCCCCCTGCCCCAGTGTTGAAGGGAACCCCTCTGTGTGGCAGGCACTGTACCCAAGACCCCACTTCATCCTGCCAGAGACTTGATGAGGTGGTGCTATTTATTATCAGCCCCATTTCACAGAGGGAGGCACCTAGGCTCAGTGCCTACAGAGACAAAGTCAGATTTCAATCCCAAGGCTGACTGCAGAATTTCCCAACCCAAACCCAAGTCCTCTCTAAGCTCCCTCTCCCCATTCAGCTCTAACAAGTGTGACTGGGGCTTCCCCGGTGGCTCAGTGGTTAAGAATCCGCCTGCCAATGCAGGGGACACAGGTTCGAGCCCTGGTCTGGGAAGATCCCACATGCCGCGGAGCAGCTAAGCCCGTGTGCCACAACTACTGAGCCTGTGCTCTAGAGCCCGTGAGCCACAACTGCTGAGCCCACACGCCTAGAGCCTGTGCTCCACAACAAGAGAAGCCACCGCAATGAGAAGCCTTCAACAAAGAGTAGCCCCTGCTCGCTGCAACTAGAGAAAGCCCACACGCAGCAACGAAGATCCAACGCAGCCAAAAATAAAATAAATAAATTTATTTAAAAAATTAAATTAAATTAAAAAATTAAAAAATAAAAAGTGTGACTCTCTGAGGGCCATTTCCAGAAAGGCTGCTCTGTGCCCAGCTCAGCAGGGTGCCGGGGCCAAAAGGGTGTGTGACACAGGGTCAGGAAGGCCTGCAGCCCCCAGAACTCCCAGCTGGGAGGCAGAATAGGGAAAAGGGCTGCAGAGGGAGTGTTTACAAGGAAGCCCCAGCTCACAGGCGAGTCTCACAGAGCTCCTGACATCAGGGGATGTAAAATGTCCATAAGAGGAAAACCTAAATAAGTGGGATGAAAAAGCCTCCAGGGAATGAGAAGGCTGGCAGGGATGGGTGCAGGGCATCTGCCCTGGGATGGACCCAGGGGAGACACCTGAGGGTTCTCTTTGTTTCCTCCTGGGCAGCCCCCAGCTTCTGGCAGGCGGCCTGCAGCAATAGGGATCGAGGTGTGAGTCAATGAAGGCTGTTTCATCTTGGAGTGGACAGGTTTCCTCTTCTCAAGAAGTGACAGGGAATGCATTTTGTACCAAAGCTTGAGGAACTGCAGTGTGCCTTATTGGGAAAATGGGGGGCTGGGCACGCAGTAGGGGCTCAAGTGCTCCCTGCAGAAGGAATGAAAGAGATCAAATTTCATGGACTCCTACCCTGAGCTAGGCCCTGTGCTGGGCTTCCTAAGATGCTTAGGCCAGGCCCTGACTCCCAAGGGCCCCACACTCTGCAGGAGTGACAAACACACAGAACAGTCTGGACAACAGCTGGGACTGAGCCTGGATCGGCACGTACAGTTGTTCAGGGTGTGCACCATTCACAGAGCCAAGAATCATAGTGCACAGAGATGTGCAGGGCACAACCGCATGCAGAAGCTCTGGATGGAGGTGCACGTGCTAAGAGAGGAAAGGGCAGGCCCATGTCTGCCTGGAGAGTCAGGCTTCTGGGAAGTGGGGACATGATTGGACTTAAACACTGATGGGGTTTGCACAGCTGGGGGTGCTCAGGACAGGAAAGGGCATACCAGAAATAGAGTTTCCCAAGTCCAACCTTTGGGGGACCACCTTTACCATTTCTGCAGGATCCCGGTACCATCTGCACTATCATTTACTTAATATTTATTTTCGAAAGCATCTTTCCCTTTTTACTAAATAAATTCAGCTTAAAAGGAGACTTTTATTACTGCCATAAATGGAAAATCAGCATCACTTGCCATAAAGAGAGGGTAACAGTAAAAATAAACACGACGAAAACCAAACAGCGTTCGTAAATTCTAGCCAGGGGACGTTGCCTGCTGAAGGCTACGAGCCTCAGTCCCCATTCCTCTCATTAACAGCGGAGATTGGCGAGAGTTAGGCATTAAATTCAGAGCAACGCCGAGCAGAAACTTTCTTCTTGATCAGAAGGGCCTGGGATGCAGGTCCAGCTGACGCCAGTGGGCATCAGTGGGCAACCACCGCCACCACTGTCACCGGCTCTGGCTTCCTTGGCTACTGGCCCAGTCCCACGATTCACCTTTAGCTGGCACCTCCAAGACCTTGCTCACTCTGGCCCACAGACCTGGAAGCCTTTCCTGCCACTCACCTATACGGGGCAGCATCCTGTCTGATTCGCTGTAAGTTTCCCTGTGCCTTGCGCATGGGGAGGACTAACACCCATTTCAAGAATGAGGAGGCCCGAATGCGTGCTAGTAGAATGAATGACCAAAGAAATGAATGGAGGGCTCCCTTCTGGGCTGTGCTGCTCAAACCAGGGAAGTGACTTCCTGAGGCATTGGCTTCCCTCCCCCCAAATGGGGAAAGAGCATTGTTTTTGCATTAAAACAAACATGAATATATTATGGCATAGAATACAGAATTCATGCATTTTGAATGAAATAGGAGACATCAAAGAAATATTGTCCTTGGTTGGGAGCCGTTTACTCTCCTGCATGGGGAGAACCCCTCCTCAAGGGCCTCCATCCGATCCAATCAGAAGCTGCCTTCACCTCTGCAGCCTCAGGCTCCTCAGACCATGCTCTGCACACTGGAGTGTTGATGTGTCAGCAAAAGGGGCAGGGGACCGAGAGGAAAGAGAGGGGCTGGGGGAGGGTGAAGCCCAGGATTTACACATGCAGATGCAAGTTGCGGCTCCACTCTGACTTGCTGTGTGGCTTCGCGTAAGTTGCTGCACTTCTCTGGGCTTCGGTTCCCACATGTGTCATTGCTTAAAGGCTTATTTTGAGGATTAAATGAACTCACGCAGGTGAAGAGGCTGTTTCAGTGTTCGGGACACAAGAGGGCCTCAATGCCCACTCACTGCTGAGTTTTAGGGACACACAAGCACATTCACCCAGGTGGGGCCCCTGCCCAGCCCTGGCTGATGACCCGCCCAATAACAATTAAAATAGCTAACACTTTTGAGAACTGACTATGTGCTAAGTGCCTGGAGATGCTGTGCCTCAGTTTCCTCATCTCTAAAATGGGGGTAATAATAACCACCACCTCATAAGGCTGTTGTAAGGATTAAATGCGTTAACATTTATAAAGTGACTGCCTGACACCAAGTATGTGCTTATAAAGATGTTTCCTTTTTATTTATTTATTCATTTAGTTGTAATTGAAGTGAAATTCACATAACATAAAATTAACCATTTTAAAGTGTGCAAGTCAGTGGCATTTAGTGCAGTCACAATGTTGTGCGACCACCACCTCTACTTAGTCCCAAAACATTTTCATCTCCCCAAAAGGAAACTCTTTACCCACTAAGCAGTCACTCCCCCTTCCCCCAGCCTCTGGCAACCACCAATCTGCATTCTGTTTCTATAGATTTGCCTATTCTGGATATTTCACATAAATGGAATAACAGAATATGCGGTCTTTGGGGACTGGCTTTTTTCACTTAGCATAATGTTTTCGAGGTTCATCCACATTGTAGCGTATATCAAATTTCACTCCGTTTTGTAGAGGTGTTTCTTTAATAAAATATCTCACTGAATCCCCAACACGACCTGGGAAGTAGCCACTGTCACCCTCGTCTTCTTACAAATGAGGAAACTGAGGCACAGAGAAGGTGGGGACTTGCCCAGGTCCCCTGCCAGGCGGCCCCAACACAGCCAGGTGGGCAGTGCTGGCACCTAAGGCCGGGGGCAGAGTGCCTCCCAAGGCCACCAGCGCGTATTGAAGGAGACAGCAGTGGAATTACAAATCTAGGGAGATTTAAGGAGAGTGAAAACATTCTGGCACTTGCAGAATTGTGCGAGTTGAGCAGGTTTCCCCAGTGGAGGAGAAGGCAAATAGGCATCCTGATGTCTGTGCAGGTACCATTTCTTTTCATCCTCACCTGTACATCCTGCAAAGCCGGTGGGGTAAGCCCATTGCACCGATGGCTAGTGAGGCTCCGAGAGGTTGAGTGGGGGCCAGAATTTGAGCCCAACAGTGTCTGATCTCAAAGCCCAGGCGTGTACCCATCCCTAATGCCTGTCACAGGCAGAGAGGGGGCGAATGGAGGAAGCATAGGGAGATTGCATCAGCCATAGTATGAGTGGTTACCCCAGAACCCCAGAAAGGAGCATGCCCAGAGCCACTGAGAAGAGGAGAGAAAAGCGAGCAATGTCTGGAGGCACCAAGTGTGGAGCCAGGGAGGCCAGGGCCATGCAGAACAGGGTAGAAGAGGAGAGGCAGAGACAAGGGCATCTGAAAGCCAGGTGCAGAGACCAGCCGGAGAGGTGAAACTGAGGCAGCCCCCAGGGACGCTCCAGAGCAGAGCTTCTCGGGGTGCCCAGCAGGCAGGGGCAGAGAGCAGAGTGGCCATGCTGCCCCCTCCTCCACACCCTCCCTGCCAGGGCCTGGCCTGGGTTAAACCTGGCCCCACTTGGGACCTAGTTCCTGCCCCCGTCCCAGCCCCTCCTACTCCTGCCCAACTGTGTTTGAGAAATCCAAGAATGCAGCTGTAAACATGTGGGCGCTGGAGTCAAGCTGACCTGGGTTTGAACCCCAACTACACTTCCTCGAGGTAGGCAAATCTCTGAGCACCAGTTTCCTCATCTGTAAAATGGGTATTGTGGGCACTCAACAGGATCATACATACCTGTAAATGTCTGGCACATGGTGGGCTCCACGGAGCATTGTCATGGCGGCAATGTTCAGGCTGCTACTCACACTGCCTCTCTCAGGGGGTCTTGGTCCACCTCCTGCCTCCCCAAGGCTCCCACCTCCCTTTTCCTCACCTAGAAGACTACCCTGACCTGGCCTTTTAAACACAAGGACTATTCTAGAACCGAACAAGTCCTAGCTGAAGGGGTTCTGCCCTACCCCAGGGCCTTTGAACTTACTGTTCCCTCTGCCTGGAAGGGGACTTGACAGAAAGCAGCAGAGCTGGGATGGGGCTTGGGGCACCCAGCACCTAGCTGGAGTTCAGTGACCACTGCTGGGGGTCTCTGGGGGACATAAGGAGACCAGCTGGTGAGTCTCACGGTCCCTGCCCCCCGAGGCCCCCCCTGTCAGCTGTCAGCCAGCCTGCCCTCCCCCTCCCTCTCCTCTGCCTGCCCGAGACCATTAGTGTGGCTTTGTTTTGAGCGCTATTTCCACTATCATGTGCTCTGGCCGCTGGGCCTCCATTAGAGACCCTTTCCTGGGGCCGATGACAGGCAGCCAACAGCTCCCCAGCGAGCCAGCCGTAATTGCTGCCGCCTTGAAGGTCGGAAATGATTTTTTTAAAACCTCACAAAGCAAAACAGACACCCTGCCGTCTGCTCTCGCCTTCCCCGCCCTCAGCCGGGAACCAAGCCTGAGGTTTCCGAGACAGGGGGGTTCAGTTAAGACCCCCCCAACCCCAGAGACACCCTTAACATGCCAGGCTGGGGGAAAACAAAGTTTGGGCTCTGCTCCCTTGCTTTGAACTAGGTGGGGGGCCCCAGACACCTCTCTAAGCCCCAGTTTCCTCCTGGTCAAGATGGGCATGTTGATGGTTGCCTGGGGTGCCTGCTGGGGTGACCACGGTGAGCTTCTGAAAGGAGGTCACGGGCCTCTCTGAGGACATACATGAAGCAGAGAACCAGGAGGCAGGAAGAGAGCCTGCCAAGGGGAGAAAATCGCTGGGGAAAAGATTCTGAGGAGGGAGGAGCTTGGGTGTTCAAGAAAGGAAGCGAGTGTACTTTCTCTCTCTCACACACACACACACACACACACACACACACACACACACACATGAGCTCCCATCTCCTTTCAAGCCCACATTCCCATCATTCCCTGGACACCTGGACCAGCCCCATCATCCTATGAGCCCAGAAACTCAGCCCCCCAGCCCCCGGCAAACAGCCTCTCCTCCTCCGTTAGCCCCTCCAGCCTCCAAGTCCTGTTTGAGCCCCCATTTCAACTCACAGGGCCATCCCCACCCAAACGCCAGCCACACCCTGTGCCTTCCCCACTCAGAAACCCTCCAGGGCTGCCTCTGCCCCGGGGATCAAAACCAAGCTTCCCAGCCTGTTCTCAGTGCCTCCAGCTACAGCCTGCTTTTCTGGATATGCACACACGACTCTCCAAATGAAGCCCCTCCCAGACCCAGGCAGTCAGGCAAGGCTCCCTACTGACCAGCAGAGTCTCCTCTCAGCCCTGATGGTCCCCGGATACAGGCAGAAAAGGAGTCCATCTCCCCCAGGAAGTCGTCCCTGACTGCACCAGGACACAGCAACCACTCTCGCTGGAAACCTCCAGAGACCTTCCTCCAATGGCTCACCTGCCCTGTTTCCTGGGCTCCCACCTCTGGTTGACTGTCCTCCATTATCTCTCCCAATACTCACCCCCTGAAGACACTCACTAAGGACTTGCCAGGAAAGTGAATGAAGCTTCTTCCAGGTCACAAGAGAGCACTGTGTGCGGGAGTGGGGGGAAGGACTCCAGAGCCTGGCTCTGCTGCGCACCGGGCCCTGTGTCTTAGGGCCAGCCCTGGCTCCTGTCTGGACCTCAGTTACCTCCCCGGTGAAATGAAGGCTGCTTCCCTGGAGGACCACAGGTGGGCTTTGGGGGCCTCAACAAACCCTCTGACGCTGGACAAAACCATGTGGCATTTTTCTGAGGAAACAATCCAGTTTTCATCAACATTCCAGCTCTCAAGAGGATCACGATCTCCAAAAAAATTAGGAAGCACTAGTCTAGACAATGTCCAGCGTCCCTTGTAGCTTCCCCACGTGGTCATTCACGCGTTTATTCTCTTCATTCATTCAACCAACATTTCTTGGGTGCTTGCTCGGTGTGGTGTCATCACCATGCACAGAATCTGTGTATGTGTAATCCTGAGATGTCACCTGAAGAGAGGAGCGTACGTGTGTGTGTGTGTGTGTGTGTGTGTGTGTGTCTACAGAGAGACAGAGGGAAAGGGAGGACCAAGGTGGGAGAGATGAGAAGAGGGAGGGAGAGGGATAGAGCAGACACAGGGAAAGGGACAAAGAAAGATGGAGAGAGAGTGAACAGAGATAGAGATCGAAAGAGAGAGAGAGAGACAAACCTACGGAGAGAGATCTGGAGGAAGAGGGGCAGGCGAGCATGTGCCACCAATGGGCAATGCCAGCCCCCCTAATTGATGGCTCTGAGCGAGGCCCCCCTCCTGGCTCCGGCTCTAACCTTCCAGATGCTCCCAGAGCCTCCACGCCTCGCATCTCAAGGGCACCAGCTTGGAGGGGACTGGGGAGGCTGGTACTGATGCAAAGGCAGAGGGCACCCGCCTGGCCCCTTAGGCCAGTCCGCTAAAGGACCTCCCAGGCCCCTTCCCCCACTGCCACAGCTCCTCCAACTGCACGCGAGCAAATACCCTACCGGAACACTCACTCTAGACTCAGGCTCAGACAAAAACAGCAGCCTCCCAGTAGAAACTCAGGCAGGCGCGCCCACACTCCCACTGCTCCCCACTGACAATGCTGGACTTGGATCCAGGAGCCTAGACTCTCAGCCCCGGGCTCTTTCAGCCAGACCCAGGCCTTCTCGGCATTTTGGCATCACGGACCCTGAGAGAATCTGACGAATCCAGGGCGCCGCTGCGGAACAAAGCACCTGCCCACAAGCCCAGGCGGTTTGGCAGCCGGGAGAGGACAGATGAGCGGGTTAAGAGCCACAGGCTGGGCTCAGGCCTGGCTCTGCCATCCAACATCTGTGTGTCCTCAGGCAAATCGCATCATCCCCCAAGCCTCAGTGTCCTCATCTGTAAAATGGGAGTGCCCTCCTCACAGGGCGGGCGGGGATTAGATGAGAGGAGGTGGGGGAAGTGGCAGGCACGGAGAATATCCCCCATGAGTGCTGGCTGGTGTTTTGGTTCATAGCCCAAAAGGCCACCGAGAGCTAAGCACCATGTGCTGGACGGAATCCCACGCCACCATCGACTCCATCCTCACCTGTTGATTGGAGGACAAAGAATAGCGCTTGGGAGGATACAGATGGAGGTATTCTAGATGCTTAGAGCTTAGGAGAACTCGGCACTGTTCAGGTGGGGAAATTGAGAGGGGCAGGAACCTGCCAAGCCACCCAGAAGGTGGAGGCAGTGGGAGGGTGGATAAAAACCCTGGTCCCATTCCCCGCCCCAATTCTGGCACTTTTAACTGGGGGCTGAAATGACAAAGGAGTCACTATCCCCACCCCTCAACATGGGGAGCAGCGAAGGCCCCACTCCCACCGCGTCCCCTGTGTGGGACCAGGCATCATCGGAGTCCGGAGCTCCGCCCACCTAAGCCCTTGTCCCAGGCCCACCACTAAACTGCTGGGTGACACATCCTAATTAACCGCCCACTGTGTTCTGGCTTCTCTGCCCACTTCACCAGTCTTTGCTCCTTTGGGAAAGAAGGCAGGAATCCCCCCGTGACATCCCCAGCTAATAACTGGTCCAGCTTACATACCTTCTGTGATGGGGAGCTCACCACTGGGTACCTTAACTGCTCCAGGAGTGAGCGCCCTTCTCCAGCCTGAACATCATCCCTGCTTCTTAACTCATCACAATTTATACTTATATGTATCTTATAAGTTTAGTTGTCTGAGCAAGAGCCTTATCTGTCTTCTTCACTGATATGTCCCCAGTGGCTAAAAGAGCTTGGTCCGTGGCAGGTTCTCAACTGATATTTGTTGAAGGAATGAAGGAAGGAAGGAATGATCAAGCTTCCAATAAATGGCAGCAGCCCCTGTTAGGCCAGCAGTTCCCAGTATGAGGAGTACGGAGTATGAGATGGGAAGGGGTGGCCTGCAGGCCAGCAGCCCCCAAGTCCAGTCATCCCCGCACACAGATGGGCCTGGGTACCACCCGTACTAGTATGTCGTTTGTGTTTTTCTATAAACTAACCCACTATGTTTTAATATCCCCGTTAGGCTCATCCTAAGCAATCATATCTGTGAAATCACAGTTTTGATGTGCTGGTTATATTTTTCCAATCCACATTAAAATAAATTCATAACTGTTAAAATGTAAGAGGTTTGTCTGCGTTCTTCCTAAAACCATCTCTCAGGTAGGACCCAATCTTGCTGAGGGCCCGGGGGCTTCTTAAAGCAGGGATTCAACTGGGTATGGTGGAGCTGAGTCCTCTGCTGGCTTCGAGAAAGGGGAGGGGACACAGCGGTGGGCAGGGGGACCTGGAGGAGCAGCAGCCCCTCTGCCCCCCCATCCCCACTTCCCTTCTCCACAGCAGCAGGTACCAGAGGGGTGACCAGCTGGGAAAGGAGTGGATTTATTCCCCCAGTGAGACCACTGTCCCTTTTTCTGTTGGAAGAATCTCACTGGGGTCTGGGAGAAGAAGATACATCCTGGGACCCCGTTACCCTCAAGGCTGCAGCATCTCATATACACCCCAAGGGACTGGGTCTGAGTTCACCCACTGCAAGGTGAAATCAGCCTTACCCACCCCAGATATCCTTGTTGTGGTCAGTAAGGATGAGGAAGGGTTCCAGTTTTGTGATTTTTCTACTAATAACATGGATTTCTCATGAAATTAAAATTACGTGAATGTTTAAAACAATATTGACTTGGAATGAGCAAAAGTTGAAGAATTCAGACCTTAGACCTCTGCCTTATCCTCCTTGCCACCCATTCAGTCTTTCCCTGCCACCTCCCTAGGCTGGGCATTGTGGAGGGTACCAGGATACAAGGGAATCTGACCCGTACCCCCGGTCATTACAATGGGAGTGGTGAGAGTGGCCGGATGCCGGCCACTGTATAGCCAGCTGGCCCCAAATTCCCTTCGGGGCTGAGAGGCTCTTCCCATAACCCCCTCAACAGCTGGTTCAGTCCCTAAAGTCCAAGGTCATGGCCAAGCACCAGGAGGTGGGGTTGCTTCATGCCCCCTTTCCCCTCTTTCTGACACCTACCCCTCACGTGGGTGCCAACATCACTGTTCACACCACGTACTTCCTCTCCTTATGCATATGATTTTCTCAACCTCCAACAGAAGCTGGAAAGTCACTGAGGCAGGGTGCTGGTCTGGGGGTTGCCATGTCTGCTGCTGCACAGCTGGGGCATGGAATGTGGAGGTCACCATGCTCACTCCTTCCACCACAGGAAGTCTCGTGACCTTGGGCCTCTCCCTCGTCCTCTCTGGGACACAACAGCACTGTGAGCGTGGGCCCTGGAACCACCTTCTGGGCTCCACTCTGGGCTCCAACACTTGCTAGGTGCGTGACCTTGGGCAAGCCTTTAACCTCACCACGTCTCAGTTTCCTCATGAAAACATCGGGCCAGGGAAAGTCCCCTCCCCTTAGGGTTCTTATGATGATCAAATGAGACAATGCCATTTACAGCCCTGGCATGACAATAAACATTTGCTTGCGTATAATTTTCACTCTCTTTGTATCGAGTTGGGTCAGGTGATCCCAAAAGCCAAGCACTAACCTCCCAGGCAATTTGGGCACACGCTCCCTTGCCCGCGGCCTTGGTCTTCCCCTCTGTTAGATGGGTAGAAGGAGATGGTCCCAGAGGTCCTGCTGGCTTGGCCTGAGCCTTAGTGATTCATTCCAAGCGCTCTATCTCCTGCCTCGGTGGCTGGCGGGTGGGAAGGGACCACTCTCCTGGCACCCCCAACCCTGCCCACTTGTTTGTCAACAGGAGACTTTCCCCAACACCCCTGCTGTCAGGGTGGCAGTGAGCCAAATTCCCCGTCCTGCCGCCGCCTGTGGCTCCCCTTGCTTGGGGAAAAGGCTGAGGGAGCCGCTGACAGGCAAAGTGTCAAAAGCAATTGGTGTGAAGGACTTGGGGAAAACCGCTTGCGAGGGTAAATTCCCTACCGGAGGCCGGGAAACCCTCAGCCCAAGGCGGAGTGTTTACGGGCGTAATTGATAGAATAATCACCAACACCCGAGACAACGGCGAACACATTTTTAACATCATAACCTTCAGAAGACAGCACTCAGTTTTCTCCATCTCCCAGCTACCAAACTAGCCAGCTTACTGATGGGGAGATACCAACAGTTCGGTAAGGAAGGCGAGAAAGCCAGAGTCATTTTTCGGTGCACAGGCTGTTTGCCAAATGGCCCGGTGGCCCCCGCCCCCTCCCCCAGCGCCCCGCTGCTCCCTCCCCTGGGGCGGTGTGTGTGTGTGTGTGTGTGTGTGTGTGTGTGTGTGTGTGTGTGTGTGTGTGTGTGTGTGTGTGTGTGTGTGTGTGTGTGTGTGTGTGTGTGTGTGTGTCAGGGCAGGGGCGGGAGGATGGATGTTTGCTGCAGTGTAAGGCTTCCTGGGGCTCCTCTGAGGGTCCACATACCTGTTCCAGCCTGGACTTCTTCCTCCCTTGCAAAACCAGACCAATCCAGCAGCCCCTGGCACCAGACAATTCTCCATCCCTACATGTCTCATCAGGTTTGAGTGAATACTTAAGGCAGTGGCTCCCAGACTCCAGGCTGCTTGGTAATCATCTGGGGAGCTTATTAAAATGCAAATTCCAGGGTCCCATCAACAATCATTTTGCATGCCGTGCAATGTGGCCAAAAAAAAAAGACAAGATCCTGCCTGCCGTGGACAAGATCTAGAAAGCGTCCTGGAGAAGGAGGCTAATCCAGCTTCCTGCTTCTAACTTGCATGTGGCCTCAGCAAGATCCCATCACCTTTCTGAGCTACTGGTTCCTCCCATTGGAACCCACTGCCTTACCAGTTCTCTGGGGAAGTGGAAGGCAGTCCCTTGGGCAGAGCTGGGCAGAGGAAGGAGTTCCATCGCACGACTGGCCAAGTCTGCCTCAAGGCTGTCCCGGAGGAGGCAGGCCCAGAGCAGAAACCCCAGACACACCTTCAGTGTAAGCACAGCTCCCCAGCTCTCTGTACAGACTCAGTGACCTTGGGCAAGTCACTGGCCCTCTCTAACCTGTTTCCTCATATGTCCAGCACCAGCCTGGCACGAATAATGTCAGCCTTAGTGAGTTAACACTGGCAAGGGGTTTGGTAGCACCTGGCACACAGTAGGCAGTTCATAAATGTCAGCTCCTGTTCCTCCCACCCGCTGTGCTCATGGCAATGAGCTAACCCTGTCTGATGAGGAAAAATCAAAATAGCTGCCATTAATGGAATACCTACTGAGCATAGACACTGACCATCACCACCCCTGCCTCCCACTTCCCTGACGTCTCCCTAAGAGGCAGGCACCACTCACTCCCCATTCACTCCTCATGCCTTTAAAAAGCTCTCTGCGAAGCGGGCTGAGTGGAGGTAGCAGGGAGAGGGGAAGCAGACAGATGTCCTTGCGGACCCATCTGACCGCGGGCTTTCCCTGTGACAAGCCCCGGGGCAAGCGGGCGGAAGGCGTTAGCCTGGCGGCTGGGCTGGGCTGGGACCGAGCTGGAGAGGTGAGCAGCCATCAGGCGGCTGGGGTCAACGGACTCCTCCCCGGGAGCCCCCGCTTCCAGCCTCCTACCCCCACCCAAGACGCAGAGACACCTGCCTAACCCAGCCACGTTTCCTGAATCAGCTGAGGACACGCAGCGCCCAGGAATAATGAAATGATCAGGCTCCGATCTGCTAAACAGCAATTTCTGGGCTTTTTCAGCACACATAGCTTTTATCAAATTGGTATTCTCCTCCTGAACACAAACGGCTATTAGACATGACCCACTTATCCGCCGTGTCTCACTATCATTAATAACAGTTTCTTTTTGTGATTAAGTGAGTGGCTCCAAACCCTTCCCGTGGTTTCGGGCGTTTGGCCTGGCAGAGGGGCAGCACTGGGGGCTCCTCGGCGTCTACTACTTGGTGACTTTGAAACTGGCAGTGTTGGGAGATGGCAGTCCGGCCCCTGCAGAGCAGCCTGGCCTCCTCGCTTCTTGAGGGACAGAATGAGCCCTAGAGGAGTGACTCACTGGCCCAGAACTGCATGGTGGGTCAATAAGAGAAGCCAGGTCCCCCCGCAGCCAGTGCTGTGTCCTTGACATCCAACCCCTCCTCTGGGCCTTCGCTGCCCCCCCCCCCCGAGGGTTCAGCAGGGACGTTACAGCTAGTGGGGCAGAGCTGTGCCCTAAGCACGCCTGGCACCAGGGGGCAGGCAGAGACTGCCACACAAAGGGCAAACCCTGCTTTCCTATGGGGGGGGGTCACCTTGGGGCCTCAGGAATGACAGAGTGGCACCCAGATCCTAGGGGTCTGGTGCTCCAGGGACAGGATGATGGTAAACCTCAGAGCCCCAGTCCTTGTATGTTTCGGGACCGCAAACTCAGGAAAGCCCTTCCTTGGAAAACCCTCCTAGTGTAAGTTCCAACTGTGCCAAGGAACTGAGCGAACTGAGCGGAGCCAGGAGGGGAGCGGAAGGAGGAATTCCCAGTCTCCCTTGAATGGGAGGGAATCTGACAGGGAGATGAATGTCCTCGAAAAAGCAGTGTCTGCCTGACAGACCCTGGGGCCAGTCTCAGCTCAACCACTCACTCACTGTGTGACCTTGGGTGAGTCCCTTTACCTCTCTGAGCCTTGATTTTTCCATCTGTAAACTAAGGATCAAAACAACCCTTCCCCTATTTACCACCACTGCAGCCAGGTCGGTAGAAATTAGATGAGGGATAAGAAGGGTGCGTAAATGGTACACAGAGCGGTTTCTATTTAACATGGTAAGGAAGAAGGGTGCAGGGAGGCATGGTTCCCAAAAGCAGAGACCCTGAGAAGGGCTTTGGAAGCGCCCCTACTTTCCGAAGCAATTCCACTCATGCGTCATGCCCCAGCAGCCTTCTCTGATTACCTACCACCACGGCCCTCACTCTTTTCCATCAGAATAAATCACCCAGTACTCTGCCGTTTGTGCAAACCTCTCCCCAGCCCTGGGCATACAGTGCCCAGCATTGGTGCTGCAGCCTCTCCTACCAGATTGGAAGCCTTTGTAGGGAAGAGATGGACGGACAAAGGGTCTCCATTTTCATCTATGCCCTGGTCCCCATACCGGAAGGAGCCCGGCTCATGGGGGCAGGGGGAACCCCCAGAGCTGCCAGCTTCAGACAATACAACTCTACTGCCAACTTGGGCTCCTCTGGGGCTAGAAGGAGCTTCTGACACTCAGGCAACCAGTGCTGGGAACGTTCTCTTGCTCCCCGGCTCTCACAGTGGCTGAGTTGAGATTTCCCACCTTTCAGTCCTCCAGGGTCAAAGATGAGGATGGGTGCGTACCCTATAGAAGGATGGCAGGGGCTTCCTGTCCCCCACCACCCCGCCTCCCCAGAGGCAGACAAAAGCTCCTGGCTTCCCTCTTCCCCCTCCATGCCTCTGGCTGGAAGCAACAATGCCAACTATTCCAATGTCTTCGAGGGGCTCCCACCAAGCCTTCGTCCCCAACATGCCACCCACCTGACAGGGGTGGCTGCAGCCCAGGCTACCAGTTCTCAAGACGTGGGGTCTTCTGCCCCCCAGGACCTTTCCCAGTGGGGGAGGTGTGGAGAGGGAGGGGACAAGGACAGCTGTGGGGTTAAACCCACAAAGGGGAAAGGCAGATGGGCAGAGAGGGGTGGGTGAGCAAAGTGTGTTCACAAAGTGTTTGTATATGCCAGTGTGTCTGCAGGCAGGCGGGCAGGCAAGAGTTGTGCGCCTGGGTGCCAGCTGGCAGGGTGTGAGTCCTCCAGCCCTAGTGCCTGCTGTGTGTGTAGTGAGCACATGAGTGAGAAGGGGGATCTGAGACGGTGTCTGGAGATGTGTGAGGGTAGGAGTTGTGAGTGTGAGAAAGCAGTGAGTGTGGCTGTGTGTCCGTGGCTGTGAATATCTGTGTGGTCGTGGAGGTGTGTGTAT
Organism: Balaenoptera acutorostrata; assembly: GCF_949987535.1. NCBI lineage: Eukaryota > Metazoa > Chordata > Mammalia > Artiodactyla > Balaenopteridae > Balaenoptera > Balaenoptera acutorostrata. Next base: position 68,165,451 of record NC_080078.1, on the reverse strand, counting down.
CGCAGCGAGTGGGGGGGGGGGGTTGGTGGGAGGAGAGAGCCCTCCGCGAGAGGGGCATACGGGGTGCCCTCGGGGTGCCCCCTCCTCCGCAGGGGTGGCCAGGGAGCCAGGGCCGGTCCATAGACCCGGCAGGGGGCGCCCCGGGACTCCCGCCACCGGCAGCACGGGTTCGAGCCCGGGGACGGCCAAGTTGCAGCCGCGCGGCCCAGGGTGGGGTTTGGCGTGGAAGTCCGCGGGGGCAGCGACCCAACTCACCGTGGCCGGAGATGTGGTTGTCCCAGGGCGCGTGGCCGGCGGGCCGCGAGGCGCCGCCGAGTTGCAGGAAAAGTGCCACGTAGTGGAGGGCGCCCAGCGCCACGCCGAGGGGGGCCCCCATGGTGCGCGCTCGGGCCGGGGGCGCCGCCGCCTCACATCGGGGCTCAGGAGACCGCAGACACCACGCCCGCCGTCCCCTGCCCGGTGCGGCCTGGTTGCCCCGCTGCGGCTGCTGCCCCTCGCCCGCTGAACCCGGTGTGGCCCCGGCTCCAGTCCTCGCCCGGCTCCGGCCCAGCCCCGGCTGCGGGTAGCGAGCGCACGCCCTGCCGGCCGCCTCCGACTGCGGGACTCTTCCCTTCCGCGGAAGGCCACTCCGCTTGGTGCCGCTGCCGCCGCACCCCCTCCCTCCCACTCCCTCCCGCCCGCCCAGAGGAGGCGGCGGCGGAGGGATCTGTCGCTTGATTTATCATCAAAGTTTTGCCCAGGCTGCGATTTTTAAAGCGGTACCCACAACTTCCCCCGCTGGAGAGAGAAGGCGGGGGCGAGATGGGGTGGAGGAAGCCACCCCAGGGACCCGGTTCCTGCAAAGCATAACACTGTTGGCTTCAGAAACAGAAATGCTCTCCATCGGGAAAAGGAGAAAAACCAGTCGACCAGCCGCCAGACCCAGGGCGCTCAGGAGGGACTCCTCAACTTTGCTAGCAGGGCGGTGCCGGGGTCAGGGAGGCACCTGGGGGTGGGGTGGAGGTGAGGTTGAGGTAGGATGGGAACCTGGGCTGAGGCACAGGAGACCTGGTTAGACCTGGTTAGACCTGCCTGCCTCAGCCTTTGGCTCCTAGTGTGATCGTGTCCGGGTGTCTACCCCGTCTGAGCTTCAAGGTCTTCAACTGAGAAGTGGGAATAATAGCTGCCTTCAGGGATCCTGGTGAGGATTTACAAAATCGTGTGTGTAAAGCGCTAAGCGTAATGCCGCCCTCGTGGTAGGAGCTCAATAGTTATTACTGTTGTTGTTCCCCTCTCTGGGACTCAGTTTTCGTGTCTGTAATAGTGGGCGTAAGGCAGACTAGTTGCTGGGTCTCCTTCTAGGTTAGAGATGCTGGGCCCTGCACAGTGGATTGGATCGCCCCCTTCTGGACTGTAGGGCTCCCTTCCTCGGACAGATGGGCATAGTGGAATGTTGGGCGGGTGGTGAGGGGGAAGGAGGTGGTGGTGAATGAAGCCATTTTCATTCCCAAGAGCAGGAATCCAACGAGATCCTCCGATTCCTTCTCCAACTGCTTAACTGGGGCTGCTGGGACAGACCTCCAGTACAGACACAAGGCGGACCTACTGTGGCCCCACTTAAAAGAAGATTAAGCACATTAAATCAGAGAAGTAGCTTCTCTGAGGCCCCACAGCGAGTCCGGGGCTAAGTCCCTGATTCCCGGGCAGGGTCCCTCCTGCTCTCATCCCTTGTGCTTTGCCAGGCATCATTCCCGACGGCCCTGTCCGCCGCTGTTTCAGCACCACGGAGGAGGACAGCGTTAACACCGGCACCCTTTTTTTTTTTTTTTTTAATAAATTTATTTGTTTTTGGCTGTGTTGGGTCTTCGTTGCTGCACACAGGCTTTCTCGAGTTGTGGCGAGCGGGGGCTACTCTTTGTTGCTGTGCGCGGGTTTCTCATTGCGGTGGCTTCTCTCGTTGTCGAGCACGGGCTCTAGGCGCGCGGGCTTCAGTAGTTGCGGCCCGCGGGCTCAGTAGTTGTGGCTTACGGACTCTAGAGCACAGGCTCAGTAGTTGTGGTGCACGGGCTTAGTTGCTCCGCGGCATGTGGGATCTTCCCGGACCAGGGATCGAACCCGTGTCCCCTGCATTGGCAGGCGGATTCTCAACCACTGCGCCACAAGGGAAGCCCCACAGACGCCCATCTTTTCAACCTCACCGACCGCACCTCCGCGGGCTCTTAGATGGGCAGGTTCAGCACCAAGGACAGGCCTTCTGATTTCCTCCCTCACCCCTGCCGAATGGGAGTCAGCGCCTGAGACGGCCCACATCCGTCTCCAGGGCGCACACAGGTGGATCCAGCATTGTGGACAGCACCCCAACTTTGAGAATGAAATTAGAGTCCGAAGGACAGCTTCTCCCTCCGCCCCTCCACCCCCATCTTTACTCTGTGCCTCACACCCCTTTACAATAGTATGGCAGGCAGCACACCAGTTGGGGCCTGTGGTCACCAGCAACAATACAGTTTATTTAAAACTATGCTCAGCACCCTGAAGTGTCGCGCACTTACAAATAATGTTTCTGCACAACTGACAGTCTTCACAGGACCGGTGGCGTGGCACTGCCTTCAGCACCGCGGAAGGACAAAACCCCGTCCTAGCTCATTCCCGCCCATATTATCTGGAGGAAGTGGCCTTTTATTTATTTATTTATCTATTTTTTGCCTGATTAACTTACTTCTCACTTCCTTCCCACTCAAAGGTGGTATTTAGGCTATCCTGGGTTGACCAGCTGTATTGGGCCCTACGAAAGTATTTCCTCATTTATTAATTCGCTTGACTCTCACTCCCAGTGAAATGGGCTTCATTGCCCCCACTATAAAGATGGAGAAACTGAGACTCTTCAGGAACACATAGCAGGGACTTCCCTGGTGGTCCACTGGTAAAGAATCTGCCTTACAATGCAGGGGACGTGGGTTTGATCCCTGGTCAGGGAACTAAGATCCCACATGCAGCAGGGCAACTAAGGCCGCCTGCCACAACTACTGAGCTCGCCTGCCTCAACTAGAGCCCGTGCTGCAAACTACAGAGCCCACGCGCTCTGGAACCCACGTGCCACAGCTACAGAGTGCACACGCCCTGGAGCCTGCGCGCCACAACTAGAGAGAGAAAACCTGCATGCCACAACAAGAGAGAAGCCTGAACGCCACAACCAAAGATCCCGCATGCCTCAACGAAGGTCCCGCGTGCTGCAACTAAGACCCGACACAGCCAAAAATTTAAAAAATAAATAATAAATAAATAAATAAATCTTAAAAAAAAAATTGATCACATAACAGCACCAAGACTGAAACCCAGGATTCTTTCAGTCCCAGGCTGAAGCCTCTCCAGGAGAATGTAATGGCAGGAATGGGGCCCAAACCCAGGGCTTTCTCCTCTTAAACCTCAGATTGGAGGGAAGGGGGCAGAGGCGAGGGCACAGGGAGAGATCGGAGACTAGAAGAGACAGGAGAAAAAAATAGACTCTGCTTGCGGGCTGCAGAGGAATGAGGTCAGGGTGGAACAGCAGCTCTGCCACTAACCCACTGACTGACCTTCAGGAATCCTTTTTTCTCATAGTCTGGGACAGGGTTAAACCCTGTAACCTCTGAGGTTCCTTCAAGGACAGACCTCCAGGGATTTAATGAGTTTGAAAAGGCTCATGCTGTAATGGCTCTGCTCAAAACCCTCCAATGGCCTTGTTTATTACAGAAATCTTGACGTCTCTGGTTTGCATTCAAGGTCCCAGCCTCACCTCCTGCACATACCAGACATCATTCGCCCCATGTTCCCTCCCTGAACATGCCCTAGCTTCATCAGGTCCTTACCCTTCCCAGTGCTTCCCCCTCCACATGCATGCCTTCCCCTCTGTCTAGCTGGGTCTTCCATTGGCCAAGGTCCAGTCTGCATCCCCCACAGGAAGAAATGCCTGCTGCCTTCTCCCAATCTCTGAGCTTCTGTTGGCCCATTACTGTCTACCCAGCGCTGTGCTAAGAACTTTACTTATCCCACTTAATCCTCAGCACTACCAAGCCGTATAGGGTAGAATAGAGTGGTTATAAGTATGGGCTCTCATTTTGAATCCTGCCAACTGCTAGCTGTGTGACCTTAGATAAGTTACTTAACCTTTCTGTGCCTGAGCTTCCTTATCTGTAAACTAAAGATAATAATAGCTCCATCACAAGATTATTGTGAGGATTAAATGACTTGCTACATAGAAATCACTTAGAACATTGCCTGGCACATAGTAAATAGTAATACAGAGTAAATACATAGCCATATACATGTTGGCTATTATTATTACTGTTATTATTATTATTTACAGATAAGTAAACAGATGCTCAGAGAGGTTAAGTATCTTCCCCACTGTCTCACAAGACAGTGGTAGAGCCGTGATATGTTTGACTCCAGAGCCGATGCTCTTGGCATAATACCTAAGCACATCTAGTTCAACCCACCCAGCTTAGGAAACTAAGACCCAGAGAGGATGAGTGAATTCCTCAGTCACAGAGCCAACCATGACAGAACTAGATCCAGGACCTCTGTCTCCCAGCTCAGGGCTCTCCCAAAATACCATACTGTCCCATTTGTATTTCTTACAGCACCTAAAATGTACTTTACAGTTTATGAATCACATTTACATCCATGCTCTCATATAATTCATGCAACAACCCCTGAGGCTGCTATTATTATTATTATTATTTTAATTTATTTTATTTCTGGCTGCATTGGGTCTTCGTTGCTGTGGGCGTGTTTTCTCTAGTTGCGGCGAGCGGGGGCTACTCTTCGTTGTGGTGCATGGGCCTCTCATTACGGTGGCTTCTCTTGTTGTGGAGCACAGGCTCTAGGTGCTTTGCGGGCTCAGTAGTTGTGGCTCTTGGGCTCTAGAGCACAGGCTCAGTAGTTGTGGTGCACGGGCTTAGTTGCTCCACGGCACGCGGAATCTTCCCGGACCGGGGCTCGAACCTGTGTCCCCTGCATTGACAGGCGGATTCTTAACCACTGAGCCACCAGGGAAGCCCAAGGCTGCTATTATTAGCTTCCTTCCTTTACACATAAGGAAACTGAAGCTCAGAGAGATGAACTAACCTGTTCAACATGGCACAGGGAAGCAGGGCAAAAGCTGGATGTGAAAGGACGAATCCTCAGCCCATATTTCTCCTCTGTGTAATTCTGCTTCTCTTCTGCTTTGCGATCCAAGTGCAAATAGCAGACACTGTGGAAACTAAGAGCTTAGTGGAGGCACAAGGTAAACGAAAACTATTCCAGGAAATAGTCTCTAGGAATTCACCAGGGCGGGTGGCTGTTGTCACTCATTTCACTCTGGGAATCCTCTAGGAGACAGTGAGCTTCCCATCCCTGGAGGCAATTAAACAAGCATCTAGTGGTCACGTGGATGCCGAGAGGCAAATATCACTGTTATTTCCATGATCCAAATGAGGCTCAGAAGGTGAACATCATGTTAAGGATTTCAGTCAGGAAAGACGATCTTTTAAAAGTTCCCCTCAAGCAGGGGATCTCGCACTGTCCCCTGCCTCTGACCCAAGCTCCCTGGAGAGTCCCCAGCCTCCCCTTAACTCAGGGAGGCCAGCCTCCCTTTCCTCCTTGAGAGGTGTCACTTGAGCACCATGGCTCTGTGGTAACAGCCATAAGATTTGTCCTTTTAATCCAGAATCAATAACAAATTTCATTTAAAAATAAATTAAACCAGGCGTTGGAAATCATTCACCACGTGGGCCAGGGCGCTGTATAGCGCCGTCTAAATGGCTTCCCTCTGCTCATCTATCAATGCCAAGAGGGGGGAAATACCTAAGCTGCCTGATTCATGGAGAAACTACCTGAATGTATCATCTCCTAACAATGAGCAATTGAGCCCCGAGTTGCCCCTTTTAACACACCAATAACATGTGGAGCGCGGCTTCATGAGAGCTTATCGGAGACCCCACGGTCGCTGGCTTGGAGGGAGCCCATTTATAAGGGGGAACAATGGCTTCAGTATGTAGCCGCCTAATTTCCAGAATGCATTACTGAGCTCAGAGGAGCAATGGAATTCTATTAAACTCTCATCTGCCATGGGAGGGTATGAAACCTGCTGGGAAATCCAGACTTAGCAGAGACATGCCCAGAAAGGACTAGGGCTGACCCTGGGAGGTGGGTGAGCAAACCCAGAGGGGAAGAGGGGGCAGGCGGGGCCCTGGATGGGTAAAAATATGTGCGTTAATAGAGCTCTGGTTTCCAGTGATTATGTTTACATCAGCGAATAAAACTTGGCAATAAAACATCGGAGCTGTGTCTCAGACAGCATTTCCTTTTACAGCCTGGTGTATTTCACTCATTATAACAGGAGGCAAGGAGCTTGAGGTGTCCCCATTTCTCCCCCTTTAATTAAATTTCGTAAATTACTGCCCAAAATTTGGATAAAGCAAAAGATTAACAGCTCTCCTAATCTCCATCACGGCTCCCATCCCATAATTGTGGTGGCCCTGACTGTACCAGGATCCAATATTATTAAAGTGAAATACTGTGGGCATTGCCTGCCTGGGCTCTGGTTTGTAAAAGGAGATGCAGCCTCAGGAGAAAAATTGGCCCAGGCTCAGAAAAGAGGCCTGGGTTCTGGAACTGGCTTTGCCATCATCCTGCTGTGTGACCTTGGACAAGTTACTTCCCCTCTTTGAGCTCTATGAGTTCCCTTTTTCTCCAAATATTCATCTGGAGGCTTTTAGAATTGATTGGGGTCTGGGGTACCCCTTTGAATGCACACTGAGATGACTTAGGGAGCTTTAAAAAAATAATAATGTTCAGACCACACCCCAGAGATTTGACCCAACTGCTTTGGGTGAGGCTAGGCCTGGTATCAGGCTTTTTCGAAATTTCCCAGGTGATCCCAGTGCACAGCTGGGGTTGAGCACCGCTGGCCTAGATACAGAGTTATGAGATGTTAGTGGACTTCAGACTCTCTGGGGAGGCTGGTTGTGTCTGCAGAGTCCCACGCCCCACTCCTGGGGATTCTCTTCCAGTATGGCTGGGGGAGATATCTGGGAATCTGCCGGCTTACCAAGCTTTCAGGTGTACCTCGTGCAGGGATCCGGTGGGCCACAGTGAGGACCCCGACAGGATGGGAGGACAGGGGCTCCTCCTCTTCTCGTCCTTGAATTGGGTCCAGCCAGCCTTTTGGGGCGAGGAGGTCACCTGTCCCAGCTCTCATGTGCAGGGCAGCACAGGGGGCTGAACTGTGACCCCCTCCCACCAAGGTCTGGGACGCTCTTCTCCTCTGACGACTGATTTCTTTATCCGTTCTCCCACAAGCTGGGCAGGAGCCGTGAGTGGCTTCTACAGTCAGGCCATGTCTCTGTCACGTGAGCCTCCAGGTTTCCTTCTGCCCAGGTGGCTCACCCATGATGCAGACCCAGATCCTCCCATCTTCGTGGATTCTGAACCTTCGTCTGCACTCTGCCTCCCTCAGAACTCATGGGCCAGTTAGGAAGCCCCTAGCTAGGCTGAGGGCCATGCCCGGGCCAGAGGCCAGGGACAAGGGGAGGTCGTCCAGGCTGGCCCCTGTCCCTTCTAGGCTGAGTAACCCCATGAAGACCTGTGGGGCCACTCTGAGGTTTTCTTTCTGGATTGCAGCCTGGGTGGACCACGTAGAGTGAAGACATCATCTAAAACCTAGAATTTAAAATAACTCTGTTTTTTAACAGAGAAGGGTCATCAAGGATCAACCACGGTTGCCCCATTGTCTAGATGGGGGAACTGAGGCCCAGAGAGGGGTGAGGACAAGCCTAGGGTCTCAGAGGGAGGAAATGGCAGAGCCAGGCCAAGGACCCAGGTCTCCTGACTCCAGCTGGAGTCTTTCCTCCACATGTCATGGGGAGAGCAGACAGAGCCCATCATCAACTTCGCGGCCAGGCAGCTACTCCAGAGGCATCCCACTCTGGGGTTTCCCAAAGGGAGCACCTCTCTAAGGTCCAGAGAACCCTCTAGGCCTTGGCTCTCAGGTTTGAACCCAAGTCCATAAATCGCGCTCTACCAAGGCCAGTGAAACGTGCACGAGCTGTGTATTTGTGTTTCCCAGCAAGGAGCCTAATGATAATCCCCATCAAGGGCAATTAATTGCATCAGAAAGACGGGGTTCCTAGGGCCCTTCACCCTGCCAACCGGGTGCTTATTAAACACAACAGGACAGCAGGGTCTCTGCCAATTTTGAGGCTCTGCTGTGGGAGTGTTTTTAAAATCCTGAAATGACGTTAATGGTGTGGTTAATGCCAGTCTAGATATTCCATGGCTGTGAGTAATTAGCTAGACCAACGCTGTCCAGTAGAAATCAAATGCGAGCCTGCATGTGTAATTTAAATTCTTCGGGGGGCTTCCCTGGTGGCGCAGTGGTTGAGAGTCTGCCTGCCAATGCAGGGGACACGGGTTCGAGCCCTGGTCTGGGAAGATCCCACATGCCACGGAGCAGCTGGACCCGTGAGCTACAATTACTGAGCCTGCGCGTCTGGAGCCTGTGCTCCGCAAGGAGAGGCCGCGATAGTGAGAGGCCTGCGCACCGCGATGAAGAGTGGCCCCCGCTTGCCGCAACTAGAGAAAGCCCTCGCACAGAAACGAAGACCCAACACAGCCATAAATAAAAAAATTTAAAAAAATAAATAAATAAAAAAAAATAAATTCTTCGGGAATTCCCTGGCGGCCCAGGGGTGAGGACTCCTCGCTTTCACTGCCGAGGGCCCGGTTCAACCCCTGGTTGGGGAACTAAGATCCTGCAAGCCGCGTGGCGCAGCCAAAAAAATAAATAAATAAAAATATCTTCTAGTAGTCACAATAAAGAAACGTAAAAAGAAACAGGTGAAGTTAATTTAATAATAGATTTGATGTAACCCCCAAATACTGTCATTTCAACACATAATCAATATAAAACATTATTCGTGAGCTATTTTACATTCCTTGTATGTGTAAGTCATCAGGGTCTGGTGTGTATCTCACACTGATGGCACATCTCAGTTTGGACTGGCCGCATTTCTGGTGTTCAGTAGCCACATGTGGTTCTTTTTTGTTTTTTTTAAATTTATTTATTTTATTTCATTAAAAAATTTTTTTTAATTCTTGGCTGCATTGGGTCTTCGTTGCTGCGCGCGAGCTTTCTCTAGTTGCGGTGAGCGGGGGCTACTCTTCGTTGCGGTGCGCGGGCTTCTCATTTTGGTGGCTTCTGTTGTTGCAGAGCACGGGCTCTAGGCGTGCGGGCTTCAGTAGTTGTAGCACATGGGTTCAGTAGTTGTGGCGCACGGGCTCTAGAGCGCAGGCTCAGTAGTTGTGGCGCACGGGCTTAGTTGCTCCGCGGCATGTGGGATCTTCCTAGACCAGGGCTCAAACCCGTGTCCCCTGCATTGGCAGGTGGATTCTCAACCACTGCGCCACCAGGGAAGCCCCCACATGTGGTTCTTGACTACCCTAGCGGACAACGAAGAGCTGAACCACTCCAAGGGGAGGCTGGGGTATCTCCACAGACCCCACACAGAGGGAGGGGACAGGAATCTAGTGAGCACATACTATACGCCAGGCACTGGGACAGATGTCACTAAATCCCCACGACGAGTCTGGAAGGTAGGTGGTGTTCACCCTATCTTATAGCTGGGACAACTGAGGCTCAGAGAGGTGAAGTGACTGGGCTGAAGTCACACAGTGTCTGGGACCAAGGTCTGCTGCCCCAGACTTCTGCTGAGGCTCAGCAAGGTGGCCTTACATGAGCCTGAATCCTCAGGAGTTATTTCCCTCTCATTTCCCCCTCAAACATCTTTTTGAGATTTCTGGCTGCCGAGCAAAGGCAGCCTGTGGAAGGGGTTTGCCCAGCCTCGTCCTGAGCTTTGGAGAGGAAACAGGGCACCAGCACCAGGGTGGCAGCAACGACAGAACCCGTATCACAATTTTAATTAACTAATTCGTTGTACAACTAGCTGTTTAGTGTCTGTCTCCCCTCCTCGACTGTGAGCTCTTATAAGGAAAAACAATGTGATCTTTATTCCCCACTATATCCTCAAGGCCAAACAGCCTGCCCCAGCCAGCTGCACCTGGTAGGCTCTGAGTTCGCTTCTTCTGGAAACTCCTCCATCACAAGGAGCTCCAGAGGAGGGTCCTTCCACCTCTGAAGGTCATGATCTGTTTGAAAAGGCAGTCCCCGGTCTGGGCTCAAGCTCCTGCTCGGCCATTTACTTACATGTGGCTTTGGACAAGTCACTTAAGTCTCCTGAATCTCAATTTCCTCACCTGTAAAATGGGAATAAAAGAGCCCATTTCATGGGGTTGTTTTAGGACCAGAGGGAAAGGCACATGTGACGCACTTTGTTCTCTGCTGTGTCTGTGTCAGTTACCACTGGTGCCTTTATTAATATCATGGGACTTACGTCACATCCACAGGTGGGCCCTCGGTGGACCCTCTGGGCCAGAGAAGAGGGCTCTGTGCCTCTCAGATGTTTGAAGACAGGGACCAGGCCCCCATGTTTTCTTGTCTGTGCCCAGGTGTCCCCAGCCCCCTCTACCGCCTGAGTGCCTTTGCTTGTTTTCTTTCCTTCTTTCCTTTCAAGCGTGTCTGGAGTGCCTGCCATGTGCTCTGCACCAGAGCTAGATCCGAGGGGTCCCGAGGCTGGTGACTCTCTTCACTGTGCTCATCTTGTCACTCAGGCCAAGACCAGGTGCTCACCACACCTCACAGGACCCACCGTGATCTGGGCCTGTCATTCGTCACCTCTCTGCCCTTATCTTCCTTGCTGTCCCCTCGCCTCCCCTGCTCCAGTCACACTGGCCTCCTTGCTGCTCCTCAAACATTGCAGGAACACTCCTGCCTCAGGACCTTTGCATTTGATGTTCGTGTTCCGCAGAACACGGTCCTTTCAGACCCCCAGCCTCTGATCAATGTTGTCCTGACCATCTAATATAAAACCGCGGTCCCCGCCCCTCTGAAGCCCCTTACATGTCTGTTTTTCTGAACTCTGACCATTATCTGCCACATTACATGTTTATTTCTTGACTCTCTGTTGCCCTCACTACAATGGAAACCCCATGAGAACAAGGGCAGTGGCTGTCTTGTTCTCCAGCTTGGAGCCTGGCACAGAGTGGGTGCTCAAGAACTAATTATTGAATGAACACACAAATGTGGTTTTTGAAACTTGTTTGTGCCGGTCTCCCCCAGAGACTGGGATGTCCTCGAGGGAGGGGCCGAGCTGGTTTTGCTCATCACTTTGCTCCTGCAGGGCCAAGCACACAGTGGGCCCTCAGCTGCTACTGGCCATGTGGAACTGGACACACCACACTCCGAGAAGGGTTATGACTTCTGTGTTACCATGACTCGCAGCCGTCGTTTGCTGAGGGTCTAGAATGTGCCAGGTCATATGTCAAGCACTTACCAGTTTTTTCATTAAATCCTCACAACACTGAAAGGTAGATATTTCATGCCCATTTTACAGATGAGGAAACTGAGTCCCGAGAGGTATCCAAGGTCTTCTAGCTGGCAAGTGCAGATCCAGGGTCCAGCTTGGCTCTTCCTGACTCCAAATAGGAAATAACACTCCCTGCGTTGGCCCCTCTGGGCACTGAGCTGAGTGCGATGTCCACTGTCCTCCTTGCAGCCACAGTGACCCCATGAGGTCCCACCACTGACATCCTTGTTTAATGATGAGCAGCTTAAGACTTAGAGGGATCAGATGTGTGCTGAAGACGACACAGCTTGTGGCCACCAGGTGACCTGTCTCTAGGGCCTGAGCTCTTAATCACAAGAAGGGTGTTGTTTGGGGCCAAAATCTCTGTTGACTGGAGGGGAGAGGGTCAGCCTGGCCCACTCCTGATGATGTTGGGATTTTGTCCCCCGTCAGGTGGACCTGGGAGTCAGGCACGTCAGGCCCTAATCAGGCCCTCTTCCCCTGCATTTTAAGTCACCCCTAGTAGCCATCCTCTCTCTGCACTACAGCTTTTCCCATCTCGAAAATGGGAGGGTATAGCTTGATCATCACTGCAGAGCCCTTCCAGCTCAATACCGTAGAAGGAAATGAGGGATAATGACTTGACCAAGATATACAAGGTTTCCAACATAGATCTTTAGACACCTGGGCCATTGTTCTCCGCACTGAAGAAAATGCCTTTTAAAGCCAGAGCTGTAGTGTTAAACCAAAGGAATGACATTCTAATGGTGAAATTTCAGGCAAGGATGGGGGTAGGGACAAGTCTTGACCAACTTGACCCAGGCTGCTGGGCCTGGGTGGGGGGAGAGCGGTTTCCCCAGGGGTCCCTGCTGAAGTGGACACATCATCGGGCATCCTGGGTCTCTCATATTAATGATCTATTGGGAGAATCCGGATGGAGGTGCCGGGTAATTATATTTAAACGGCTGGAACCTGCTCCAGAGTTTCATGCCACTTGCCAAGGCCTGTAAATCATGCCACAGCAGCTCAGGGAGGGGATAAATTCCCCTCTAATTCAGGAACACCTCCAGCTGTGATCTTGAATGCAGCACAGCACCTTGGGGCGGGGGCGGGGGAGGTGTGTGTGTGACTTTCAGAGCCTCCCCACCCCCAGGGGAAGGCAGCCTTCCAGGAGCAGACGTAGGCGAGGGACACAGCAGGCTGAGCAGAAGCCCATGATCCTGGAGGTGCAGCCCTCCTACCTCCCAGGAGAAACCTGGTTAAGAACCACAAGGTAGCTTCAGAGGTTCAGAGGGAAGAGGGTTCCTAGGACTATGTGCATGTTTTCATTTTTCTGTCCATCTATCCATCCATCCAATTTTGATCATCCATCCAATATCTCCTCTTTGCTAGTGCGGTGTGTGCAGTGGTGAAAGGTCACCCACTGGCTTAAAATCCTACCCTGTGTGACCTTGGGAGGGTCTCTTCACCTCTCTGAGCCTCAGTTTCCTCGTCTGACAGAGGTGTACCTCCCCTCCCCCAACCGTAGGGCTGTTGCAAGAGCAGATGAGACAGAATCTCAGCATTCATTTTACCAACAGGCACTGTGCCTATGGCTTTACATATATCATCGCATTTAAACCACCCAGGGAGGGAGACCAGGATTATCCCCATTTCACGATGGAGAAACCGAGACTGGAGGGGGTAAAGAAACTTGCCCAGAGTCACACACTGACTTATTCTTGCTAACTTCTACCCACGCTCACCACACTTTTCTTTCCATACTCCCGTCCACCCCTTTCCCCCAAACCCCACCTGTTTCAACACCCTTGAGGGTGCAGTTCCGATGGGACACACGCTCACAACCCACGTGCAGGGCTGTGTGCAGCAGAACAAACACTGGCCTCGTCTGAAGCCAGACAGAGGCAGGCTTGAAGTTGGTCTCACCCCATCCCAGCTGTGTGATCCTGAGAAAACTACTCAACCTCTCTGAGCCTCAGTTTCCTCATCTCTAGAGTGGAGATAGTGATCCCTATCTTACTGGGTTTCATAAAAATTAAGTGAGATAAGCATGAAAAGCCCTTCTTCAGCACACAGTAGAGGCGCAATAAATGTTAGCTCTTGATTTGTCTGTCCTTACTCTCTCTAGGATAATCTATAGCTGTCAGGGTCTCTGGATGTCATCTTATTGCCCTACTTCATTGTACAGGTGGGGAAACTGAGGCCCAGGGAAGGGCAGAGACTTCTGAGACCACACATCCCATGAATAGGGAGAAAGAGGCCTGCATCCAGGGCGCCACCCCCCTCCATCACAATCCTCCACCCTGTGCCCCACTGGCCACTCATGCCTGGAGGAAGCAGAAGCCCCAGCCCTGACCAGGCTGGAAGGCCTGTGTCCTCAAGGAGGCCACCTCTGGCCATGGGTCAAGTGTGCATCCTTTGGGCCCCCGTTCCACCTTGGTCTCAGCGTCCAATATTCAATTGCTGTTCCTGCTTCCTTGGTCCCTGGAAAGGTAGTTTCTAAGGATCACTGTTCTTTTCTCCCGTGCTCCTGCCCCCTCAACCAGATGTGGTGTGCGAGGCCCCATTGCCTCTAAGCAGGGGCTCCGTCCCACTCCCAACCCCCACCCCAATGAGGCTGGGAAGGCCCCGTCGATCTCTCAAGAGGCAGCTGGCTCTGGGTTTGGATCCCGACTCTGCCTCTTCTGGGCTGTGTGACCTTGGGCCCTTTCCCTCTCTGAGCCTCTGTTTCCTCATCTGTAAAATGAGAATAAAAACCGAGCTTAGCACAAAGGATTGTTGTCTAGCTAGACACCCATCACTCACTGCAGCACCTGGTGGATGGTGGCTCAGGCTCAGGAAAGGTGGCTGTGAGGCCCGACTTCCCGTGTCGCTGGTCTGGTTCAGTGGACGTCCTCCAAGTGGGCTCAGCTCGGGTCTGGAGGAGTCTGGAGGAGTGAGGAAAGCTGACCGTCAGGCCTCAAGGCCCTTGGGAGGCTTCCAGCTCCACTGACACCAGTAGGGTGAGGCCAGTGACCAGGCCACATGGCCACCGGTAGCGTTGACAGGAGGGTACAGCCTAGAACAAGGGAAGGGATGGCCTGCCCTGCTCTGTCCAGCCCTGGTCTCCCCCAGCCCTCCCCCAACCCTCCCACCCCTTTTAAGAGGGACACTGACTCACTGGCAGGGAAGGGGGTGTCAGGACCGGGCGGGCCTGCACACCACATATTTTCACCTGGGTGAGTTCATCAGCCTCTGGGGGACGCAAGTCTGGCTCTGGTTCTGGTCAGCCCTGACTCCGGTATCCCCCTGCCTAGAGCCCATCTCTTTTTGAATGGCTCTTCAAACCCAACACGCCCCATCCCCACCCGAAGTTCTATCTTTCCCCTCCAGTCTGGCCCTCATCTGGGCTTCCCATCTCAGGAGCGGCCCCCGTCCATCCACCTATCCTGTCCCTAAGATGGGATCCATCCCCAAGCCCCCTGCCCAACCCCGCCCCGGAGGGAACATCTTCCGATCAACCTCCCCTACTTAAAACTCTAAATGCTTCTCACACTTAGCATGAAATCCAAACAGCTTCCTTCAGGGGCCTTGCCTCGCACTGGCTCCCCCTCACCCTCACTTCCAGCCACTTGGCCTTCTGGCGGTTTCTAGAATGTACCCTGCCCCCTCCCACCACAGTTCCCTCTGCCAGGAGCGCTCTCACACGTCTCGCAGAGCTCGGCTCTACAGCGACTTCCTGGAGGGGCCCGCTGTCCCTCGGGAGGCCTCTCCTTAGCCCCTCTCCCCTCTCCTTTGTAGCCCTGCCACCCTCAGCTGGGCTTGAGCACCCCAAGGGATCAGCCCGACGCTCCTCACTCATATTCTCTGAGCTTAGCACATAGGGGGGCCTCGGTGAATCTCGCTGATTGAATGAGCGAGGGAAATAATGGATAAAGAAATGAAGACCAGACTCTTCAGCCTGGGGAGCAAAGGATGTGGGGCACGGGGTCGGGGGCGGTATTGCAGCCACAGGAGCCCGGGCCCTGCACTGACACCCCCTCACTGTGTCGCTCTGGGGTTTTGCTCCCTCTCTGCGCCTCAGTTTCCCCAGAAGAATGAGGGAGTTGGGTGAGGTGACCTCTAACGTGGAGGGTAGCAGAGGGGTATGAAGGAAGCGGGCAAGTGGCCGAGCTGGGGCCTGGAAGTGGGACTGGAGAGAGTTCGACCAGCTCCACATAAGGACAAATGTTCCCACAGTCAGAGCTGTCCTGCTGCTGGACCGGCTGCCTTGTGAGGAAGTGAGCTCACCATTGCTGGAGGTATGTAAGCAGGGGGGCTGTGGGGAAAGACCCCCGCACTGCCTGGGCAGTTGGACACATGACCAGGCACACAGCCTGGAATTGGGAAAGACACAGACTCTAGAGGTCAGTCTCAGCTCCATCCTTATTAGCTGTGTGGCCTTGGGCAAGTTGGTTTAGCTCTCTGAGTCTCCAAGGGCACCTAATCTAGAAAACAGAGATACAGCCTTGACCTTGCAAGGTTTTGAGAAGCTGCACAGGGCCTGGAGCCATGTAAGTGTTTGGTAAGTGCCAGCATCTTCCCCAGCCCAGCCTGCACATCGAGGATGCAACTTCTGGCGGTTCACAGGACAAACTAGCTGCTTCATTCCAAGGCCAGCAAGGGCCTGGGCCCCATTTACAGGGTCTCATGGAGTGCTCACCTGGGCCCTCGTGCCCAGGGGGCCCCGGCCTTGACCCTGGAGCCTAGGAGAAAGGGCAGCCTTGAGTGGGTCCCTCACCACGCTGGGTGCCCCCTCCAGATCCATGGGCCTGTGAATTTTTTCCTCCACCCCCATCTCCCGTCGCCTCCGTGCAGGGAGGCCCAACCTTTCCACGCCTCCCAATCACGGCAAACTGCCTCATCAATCATGTTCTCTCTAATTAACTTCTAATTTACCTCTTTAGTCAAATCTGTTTACAATCAGAGACAAGAAAACAAGCAGCAGCTCAAGGTGCGGACGTGGCACCAGCTCCAGGGAGGTGGAGGATCAATCAGCCCTTGACCGGGGTGGGAACCCAGTAAGGGGTCTACAGGGCAGGGGCAGGGGTACCACTTGGCCCAGTGCTCTGGCCCCAGCAGCCTGGCATCCAGCACCAGCCCCGCATCCCCCAGAGGGCTTTCCTGCTGGGGCCCCCAGCCGCAAATCGCCAGCCGCCACCTGCCCTCCCCACCCTTGTGTTCCCCTCTCTCTGGTTTTTCTGCCTCACTAGGTGGGGAGCGCCCCATGGGCGTGACTCCTGCCCCTCACTGGCTGCGTGGCCTCAGAAAATGACTGGACAACTCTGAGCTTCTGTTTCCAGGTTTGCAAAGTGAGGGGTAAAGTCACATCACCCAACTTGCTGGCGGCAGCCTGGACAGCCGTGCCTGGACACCGAGCTCAGGGTGGAAGGAACATAGGCCTTGTTTGTTTGGGTTTTGTTTCTGTATTTTGGATGTTTTAAATTTTAAAATATTTGAACTAATGTCCAACTTACAGAAAAGTTGCAAGCATGGTATGTGATATGCCATTACCTCCAAATTTCAGTGTGCATTTTCTAAAACAAAGACATATTCTCACATAACCACAATATAACCACAGGGATAGGGACATTTGTGTGGAAACATCACTGCTGTCTAATCTCAGCCAGGGCCTGAGTTTTAAGCCCACTGCATCACTTGCTGGCTGTGTGACTCCGGCCAAGCCACAGGGCCCCGCCTAGGCCCCGCTTCCACATCTAAAGCAAGCGGTCAAGGTAATAATCTTATCTCTATCTTTCAGGGTTGCTGTGGGTGTGGATTCAATGAGCTTCTGGGTGATGGGTGGGAAGTAATGTGGTAGAGGGGGTGTGGGTACTGCCCCCCTCTCCGTGTTCAAGGCGGAAAGGGAGGCTAAGGGGGACCGGTAACCTGTTCTAGGTCACACGACATGAAGGCCAGAGTCAGAGCCCTGGAAGAGCCTGGCCTGAAAGAGGCCGAACCCTGGGATGGGGGACCCGAGACTCAGACAGCCCAGTGACTTAGGCCCTTTGACCTACGTTAAGGTGGAAAGTAGGGAATTCCCTGGTGGTCCAGTGGTTAGGACTCAGCGCTTTCCCTGCTGGGGCCCGGGTTCAATCCCTGATCCGGGAACTAAGATCCCACAAGCCACATGGCACAGCCAAAAAAAAACCAGGTAGAAATTGAACAGCAGGGAGGCAGTTGAGGGTTGATGATTATTGATGGTGCACCAATAATACTCACAGTAACCAATGAGCAAGTCACCTTGGAGGAGGCCTCTCACGGGGGCTGCGGGAGATGGAGGGCGGAGGGAGGACGCCCCGACGGCACACCAGGCCAGTACGTGGGACTCTCGGAGGGGCCTGTGAGCCATCGAGGATGCGGGGGCCGATGCGGGGACACCTGCTTGGCCCTGGCTCCCAGCCTGTCTTCTCACAGGAGACCCCCTCCTCCTCATTCACATGTACACCCACTCACGGGTTCATTCTGTTCACACTCGCTGTTCTCTCTGCCTGGAACATTCCTCCAGCTCTGCCCTTGGCTGCCCTGCTCACCTTTCACGTCTCAGCTGGAACATCACCTCTTATGAAAGGCCCTCCAGAACCATCTTATCTGAAGTAGAACCTCACCACTCCCATACAACACACTCTCTAATTTGCTCTTGTTTTAAAAAAATAAATTTATTTATTTATTTTTGGCTGCGTTGGGTCTTCGTTGCTGCACGTGGACTTTCTCTAGTTGTGGCGAGCTGGGGCTACTCTTTGTTACGGTGCGCGGGCTTCTCACTGCGGTGGCTTCTCTCGTTGCAGAGCACGGGCTCTAGGCACGCAGGCTTCAGTAGTTGTGGCACTCGGGCTCAGTAGTTATGGCTCACGGGCTCTAGAGCGCAGGCTCAGTAGCTGTGGTGCATGGGCTTAACTGCTTCACGGCATGTGGGATCTTCCTGGACCAGGGCTCGAACCCGTGTCCCCTGCATTGGCAGGCGGATTCTTTTTTTTTTTTTTATTTTTTATTTTTTATTTTATACAATTTTTTTTTAATTTTATTTATTTATTTATTTATTTATTTACTTATTATTTATGTATGTATTTATTTATGGCTGTGTTGGGTCTTCGTTTCTGTGCGAGGGCTTTCTCTAGTTGTGGCAAGCGGGGGCCACTCTTCATCGCGGTGCGCGGGCCTTTCACTATCGCGGCCTCTCTTCTTGCGGAGCACAGGCTCCAGACACGCAGGCTCAGTAGTTGTGGCTCACGGGCCCAGCTGCTCCGCGGCATGTGGGATCTTCCCAGACCAGGGCTCGAACCCGTGTCCCCTGCATTGGCAGGCAGATTCTCAACCACTGCGCCACCAGGGACCACTGCGCCACCAGGGAAGTCCCTCTAATTTGCTCTTTACCTCATTTACCTTATTTTCTTCATCTCACCTATTTCTATCTGAAATTATATCATTTCATTCTTCTTCTTTTGATTGGTTTAGCTTGCTTTGTGTCTGTCTCCTTCCACTCATGAGTTCCTTAAGAGCAGGGATCTTTGGGCTTCCCTGGTGGTCCAGTGGTTAAGACTCTGCGCTTCTACTGCAGGAGGCACGGATTTGGTCCCTGGTTGAGGAACTAAGATCCCACATGCTGTATGGCCAAAAAAAAAAAAAAAAAAAAAAAAGAATAGAGAGCTTTGTTTTGTTCCTTTCCATCTCCCCAGAGCCCAGCAGGAACACAAAGCTCAACAAATACGGCAAAATGAACTTTGAATTCACCCGTTCGTTAGTATCTGCCTTGGTGCCTGTCGATGTGGGGGACGCAGAAATGGAATTAGACCGATGTTCTGCCCTCACATGCTCACAATACTGCCCAATATGTAACTGCAGGATCTCAGTGAAGCCCAGCCCCCTGCACCTAACACTACTGATGCGATAAAACCTCCTGGGATAGCCCTCTTGGGGGGTTGGCCAGACGAGGGGCAGTGAGCCTGGGGCAGCATCCAGACAGAGCCCTGGGTCCTGTCTAGGTCAGAGCTCTGGGGCCAGGCCAGTGCGGGCTCCGTCCCAGCTCTGCCCAATCTCACCTGGCCCCGATGGCCCCGGCTGGAGACCTGAAATGACACCAGTTGTCCGTGGGGCTCTGGAGGAAGCTCTGAGAGGGGGAACGGCTCCAGCCCAGCGTGCACAAGCTCCGGTTTGTCTCTTTGGGTGTGTGTGTGTGGACCCTGGCTGGGGAGCCCCTTCCTGGGGAACAGGCATCTTATTCAAGGACTGGGAGATGCATCCTGTCTGGAAGCCTCAGGGAGATGATGGCTTCGGGTGACGGAGAGGGCACCTCAGCTGTCTCCCCGCACTGTTTGTTCATATTTCTATTCCCTGCCCGTGTTCCTCGTTTCGGCCCATGTAAGTAGGTGTCCAGGGGTGTCTCTGATTCTGCTCCGATAGAATTTGCCTTGTTTAATCAGTAACAGGATGGCTGCCTCTGACGGCTGTTTTTCCCAGAAAAAACAATGCTATTAGGGATGGGGTGAGTTGGGAAGCAGCAAGAATGGGGCCTCTTGGCTTAAATTCACCTTAGCCACAGATTTGTGGGCAACCCCGGTGCCTGTCACTTCCTGGCCCTGGACCTCAGTTTGCCCATCTGTAAAACGAGGGGAGTCAGACTCTGTGGCCCCTCAGCCGGGACTTTGAGACGCAAGGGTTGGAGGTGGTGCCACAGTGGAGGGTGGGCTGAGCTCGTGAAGCATCCCTCACTCGGGTGCCGGAGGAGAAGAGGCCTTTAAATCCAAGGTGGCATTTTTATCGCTGTGTTCTTAATTGTAATTGCCATTTAATTAGATTAATGATAATTAATAACACTAATAATGTACTGTCCTTTGTCTGGGACAATGACATTGCAGACCCACCGTCCCAAAGTGGAGCTGGGCTGCGCAGAAGCTCCTCCTCCTCTTCTCCCCTCCCCCAAACCCCCTTCTCCAACTTTGTCTCCCTTTTCACACGTGCTCGGCACACTGGGTTGTGACCATTGCTTGTCACAATGATCTCCCTATTAGACCACGAAGTGCTCCAGAGAGCTGGGGACCGGTCCAGGCATCTCATGCCCCGCTCCACCCCACAAAACATAGGGGAATCCTCCCAGAGAGGAGACTGATACCTACTGGATGGAAGGAAGGGTAAGTGGGCGGGTGTGTGGATGGATGGCTGGAGAGATGGATAAATGCATTAATGAATAGCTTTAGTCTCGGGCCAGGGAGGTGACAGCGCTATCTGACCCCCAGAGGGGACCCACCTCTGCTCTCAGCCCCCACCTCTGCTCTCAGCCCCCTTCTCCCTGACCGAGCCCGGCCCACTAGAACTCCATAATAGCTCTCAGATACGTCTCCTCCTCTCCATCCTCAAGGTCACGGCCCTGGCTGAAGCCACCAGCACGCTTGCCTAGACAACAGTACCAGCCGCTGCCCGGCTCTCACAGCCTCCTGACCTACCCCTTTCTATCCATTATGTGCAAAACCAGAGCGTCTTTCGGACTCATATATGTATATGACCTGCCTCTTTCTGGTTCAGAACAATTCCAGGGCCCCTCTGGGCCTTCCGAAAAGAGTACAAACGCTTGGCCTTGGCATTGGAGCATTCCTAATCTGGCTCCTGCTCACCTCCCTGTCACTGTCTCTACTACTGCCCCGCCCGCCTCCCTGCCCGCCCCTTCTACTCACACACGCTCTGGCCACCCTGGAGCGGGCACACTTCCTCCAACATGCTTTCCCCCTCTGGGCCTTTGCCACGCTCTTCCCTCGGCAACCTCTCCCCTCCTGCCCCGCTCCCTCCTCTCCACCCAATTCTCCACACTTCACAGTTGAATTCAGATGCCACCTCCTCCACGATGCCCTCCATGATGCCCCAGGGAGAATGAGCTACTCTGTTTGTCCACGAGTGTTTTTGTGGGTCTTTGACAGTATCCTCCCCCTACTCCCCACTTGCTTTCCAGGTAGAATCCCCATTTCCCACAAGGATGTGAGGATGTATTTTATTAACCCTTCTTGGTCTTTGAGTTCAAGTCTCAGCTCTCACCTGCAATAGCCTGTGACAGTTCAGCCTCTTCCTCTTTCCGACACTTGATTTCCCCATCTATAAAATGGGGACAGCAGCTTGCCCTTCACAGGGCTCTGGTGACAACTAACTGGATTTGGGTCTGTAAGGCCCCCGGCTCAGAGCTGGACTCTTTCCTGCCTCCCCACCTCTGCCTGCTCATTTCTGTTCCTGGAAGCCCCTCCTGACTTCTTACCTGCAGAAATTCCACTCTCCCTTTTATTCCTGGGCCAGAGCAGCCTCCTCCAGGAAGTGGCGGGGACCTTCCCAGACATAATTCAGTTCGGATGTTCCCACTGCTTCCCACCCTGACTCAAGACGCTTTTGTGGCTGTCGCTCTGACCACTGTGAGACCAGGCTGGGCGCCGGCCCCTCCAGACAGTGGGCCAGAGGGACACAGAGGACAGGAGGGGAACAGATCCTGTCCCACACGGTGGCACTTCCTCCATGCAGGCGGCCAGAGTCTCAGTCTCCCCCCTTCACTCCATCATTCATCCTCTCATCCTCCCTCCCCTCACCCATTCCCTCCCTCCCTCTTTGGCTCAGTCATCGTATTCCCCACATTTCTCTTCTCTGCGTAAAATCCTCCGATGGCTTCCCATTGCATGTGGGAGACAATCCAAACTGCTTACTGTGGCTGACAAGGCCCTGTACGGTCTGGTCCCAGCCCCGCTCTGCAAACTCACCTCCTCCCGCTCTCCTCCTCATTCTCATGGCACATCTGGCCGTTCCTCAATAGGTAAACCGCACTCCTGCCCCAGGGCCTTTGCACTTGCTATTTCCTCTGTCTAGGATCTTATTCCCAATTTCCCCTGGCAGCTGCTCTGTTCAGCAGTCCTGTCTCAACTCCAACATTATCTCCTCAGAAAGGCTGACCATCCAGACCAGAGTAGCCACCCTTCCTTCCAGTCTCTCTTTTATTTCCTTTATAGCTCCTAAGCGCCATCTCAGGCTGCCTTGCTGGTTTATCTCTTGCTTGTTTACTTCTGTCTCCCCGGCTTGGAAGGCAGCAGGGCAAGGAGCATGTCTGCCTTGTTTGTTCTCTATTCCCACGGGGTCCGGCACAGAGTAAGTGCTCAGAACGTATTTGCTGAAGAAATGTTGCAGGAGCACCACCTGGGTGGCAGGCCCTGTGCTGGGCACAGCAGGGCAGAAATGGATGAAACGCGGCTCCCACCCTCAGTCAGCTCATAGGGCAGGTGGGGAGAAGCGGGCTCAGGGAAAGCTCACTGGGGGTCTGGGGAGGGCAGAGAGGGGGTGGAAGAGGCGCTGGGGGGCCTCAGGGCTGAGGGCAGAGTGTGTGGGGTTCTCGGCACCTCTGCTTATCACGCTCTGGCTGATGGGGGTTATATCTGCCTCTGTCTCTCCTGTGAGGCTGGGAGCCCCCCGAGGGCAGGACTTGTGCTCCTGCTTCCCAGACAGGGAGCCAGTCTCAAGGAATGAGTAGGGTCAACAGGGGTTTGGGGAAGTGGGAAGTGGGGCAGGTTACAGAGAAGGAAGGGCGTGGACAAGGGCCTGGGGTGGGGGACATCCTTGCGGGCTGTAAGCAGTGGCTGGACAGTAGTTCAGGCCCACCCATGGCACTTTGGTTCAATTCCCCAACCCCTTAAAGAGCACTTGGGACTTCCCTGGTGGCGCAGTGGTTAAGAATCCGCCTGCCAACCTAGAAAAATGGTACAGATGAACCAGCTGGCAGGGCAGAAATAGAGACACAGATGTAGAGAACAAACATATGGACACCAAGGGGGTAAGCGGCGGGGGTGGGGTGGTGGTGGTGGGATGAATTGGGAGATTGGGATTGACATGTATACACTGATGTGTATAAAACTGGTGACTAATAAGAACCTGCTGTATAAAAATAAATAAAATAAAATACAAAAATTCCAAAAATATAAAAAATAAAAAGAATCTGCCTGCCAATTCAGGGGACACGGGTTCGAACCCTGGTTCGGGAAGATCCCACATGTCACGGAGCAACTAAGCCCGTGCGCCACAACTACTGAGCCTGCACTCTAGAGCCCGCGAGCCACAACTACTGAAGCCTATGCACCTAGAGCCCGTGCTCCGCAACAAGAGAAGCCACCGCAAGGAGAAGCTCACGTACGGCAGTGAAGAGTAGCCCCTGCTCGCAGCAACTAGAGAAAGCCTGCAAGCAGCAATGAGGACCCCCCCCCCAAAAAAAGGCACTTGTATAAAATACATTGCTCACTCTTTGTTCCTAAAGGACCTTGGCTTGGGTGTTCGCTGATGGATGGATTGATGCCCTCATGGGTTTTCTCCTTCATTCTGGAAGTTATAAACAAAGATGAGTCAGCTCCCAGTCCAGTGGGGAAGGTGAACAAGAACACCCAATAAGATAAGGATATCAGGGAGGACGATGTGACCACTGATCGGCACATTATAGGTGCTCAAGCACTTCCTGTGTATCACCTTGTTGCTGGTCTAGACAGTGAGTAGTATTGTATAGTATGATCACCCCATTTTATAGATGAGGAAACTGAGTTAGGCAGGTGAAGTGACTCACCCAGGGTCACACAGGTGGGGAGAAGCAGGATTAGATTTGAACCCAGGTAGCCTGTCTCCAGCATCCATGCCCTGTGTTCACTGCCCGTGTGGGTCCACGAGGCCTGCCTGGTGAAACTTGTTTGTGCATATTTTAATCTTTCCCAATTGCAGAGAGACTTTTGCTTGCAGCTGCTAAAAGTAAGAACCTGTCCTCAGGCCTTGCTCCCAAGAGGGCCGGAGCAAGGTTGGGGGTAGCGGGGAAGGCAGCTGGTACAGGCCATGTCCTGCCATGGCCACTTAATGAGCTTAACTGATAACCACGGGCCCAGGCAGGCTGCCGGCTGGGTCTGTTCATTTGGCCAGGCTTCCTGGCCTTACACCCACTGGCTGGGGGAGGGTGGCATTGGGGCCAAAGGAGGGGCCTGAGGATCTCCAGTTGTTTGAGTGCTGGCAGCCATGGCCAGCATCAGTGACACGGTTGTGTGACCTGGGGCAAATTCCTTGATCTCTCTGTACTTCCTTTTCTTATTTGTAAAATGGAGGTGAGTGTGGCACCTTGGAGGATGCTACAGGGATGCAGCAAGGTGCTGGGAACAGTGGCCTTCAGTTCAGAGATTACCCGGCCTGTAGTAGGCACTCAGCAAAATTTCCACCCCAGTCCTTCAAAGCCCTCAAGAAAACAATCTCAGCCCTACCACGCTTGAATAAAGCAGAAAAAGCCTGTGGTGAGGGGCTGGAGAACTGGACTCTCATCTGGCTGTCTCTAACTGAAGGGGTGACCTGGACCCTAGCTCTCTCTGGGCCTCAGTGTTCTCATCTGCAAAATGGTATAACGATAGTCTCCACATCACACGAATGTAGGGAGGATTCGAGGAGCCAGGCATTTAGTTGGTGCTATAATGTAGCTGACACTAGGGTAGTTTTGGATGGCTGGATCTGCAGATCCTGTGTGATTTTAGGACAGTCACCTACTTTCTTGGGGCCTCTGTTCTCTCATTTGTAAAACATCTGACCCCAAGTTCTGCTCCCCACCCAGCTCTGTCGTTTCAGGGGTGTTGATTACTTCTTCCTCTGAAACCCACCTAATCTGCTTTAGATGAGGAGAGAGTAAAGTCCTCGTGTCCAGGGAAGGGGGGAAAAGTGGGGGCCGGAATTTTTGTGCCCACTTCCCAGCTAAGGAGAGTGAAGCCCCTGGATTTTAAGGGCAAGACACATGTCCCTGCCCACTGCTCCCTCTTGCCTGTTCAAGCTGTGGGGCTGGCGCAGGGAAGGACCAGACTCCCCTGGGCCCCAGGAAGGCCTGGGGACAGGGGTCTGGGTCTGGATTCTCCAGGGCGTGGGGCTGCATCAGCTCAGAGTGGAGGCAGGGCCTGAGGGTGGGTGGGCACGTTGATTGCAGCCATTCCTCTCCCCCTGCAGCGCCTGCTTCTGATGAAATTTTACGGCAGGTGGAAATGCTATGACTCCGTCAGCCCTGAAAGCACTTCTATTTATTCATTAAAGATATTTATTACTGAGCAGCCCTCTGCCGGCCCCACCTGACTCCTGCCGGGTCCGTGAACTTGCTCCCAGTCCTCAGTGTTGGGGGAAGCCTCCACAGGGCAGGGGGCCCCTCCCTATAGAGTGACCGGCTGGCTCTGCCTCAGCCACATCCCTAACCCCGTCTCTAACCCACTACCTCCTCCCGGTCCTAAGCGCCAGTATCTCCTCTTCTTGGGTCTCCTGCTTCCACGCTGGGCTCTGCAGTGTGAGCTCCATCAAGCCGTCAAAGGGACCTTTTCAAAACCAGATCACATCCCTTCCATGCTCAAAACCCCTCCGTGGCCCTCCAGGCCCGGCAAAACCTGGTCCCTGCCCACTTCTCTGGCCTTATCCCCCATCAGCCCTGCCTCACGCATGGGTCCACAGTGGCTTCTTTTGGCTATTTTCTGGAGAATGACGGTGCTCTCTCTCTGCCTCAGGACCTTTGCACCTGTGCTTTTGCTTAGAACCCTCTTCCCTCAGCTCTTGGGCTGCCCAGCTCCTTGACATCATCCAGAGCTTAGCTCAAAGGCACCTCATTGAAGAGGACTTCCCAGACCACCCATCCTCAGGGTCCCCCATTAACTAGTCTCTATCACTTTGCACTGAGTTTGCTCCTTGACAGTAATCACTCTACGTATTTGTTTACTTGTTTATTGTCCTTCAGTCTGTCCCACGAGGATGTGAGCTCCTGGAGAGCAGGGACAATGTCTGTTTTGTTTCCAGTTCTGGTGGGTGTTCAGTAAATGGTGCGGGGGAGGTGGGTGATGAACTCCCAGGTACCATGAGCTGGTCACAGGTGTGGAGTTCCCCGGGCTGCGCCCTCAGAGACCCTCTCAGTCCCCAGATGAAGGAGAGCCGAGATTCCGAAAGGGTGAGGCTCATGCCTCACAGAGGGTGGGCTGGGGGCTCCTGCCCCTGGTCCCCTGCCCTCCTGCATCTGGGTGTTTCCTGGATGGGCGGGCTTGCTGAGGCCTCAGGGGCTGGAGCCGGGCTGGAACCTTCCTCAGCTGTGGCCAGACCACAGCCTGGTTTCTGAAGACCCGCCTCTGGTGGCTCTTCCCCAGCTGCTCTCTAGGGCTTCAGAGCAGAGCCTCTTCCCAGGGGCTGTGGGAAGCCTCCTGCAGCCTTCCTGCTGCCTTAGGGGTGGTGGCCTTGCTCCTTGCTCAGCTAATATCAGTGTATCTGGGTCCTGGGCACTTTCTGCATGACCTGTGAGGCCGGATCTTGCTTGAGGGGTCAGAATGGAGGCTTCACCAGCATCCAATGGAATCTGTTTCTCCATCACTCAGGGACTGTGGAGATTTAACTGGAACAAGCTGTGACTCTGGACAAACGTGACCTCCGAACTCCCAGGAAATCACCACATATGTGGTTCTGTCAGGTTCTGCCACAGCCAGAAGCTCATTCAACCCCGGCCTCGCTGACCTCAGGGTAGCCAGGGCATCCAGTGAGGTAACTGTGAAAACCCCCTCATCTCCAAAGGCCCCCTGCATTGTCATGGCCCCGTTCCTTTGCCTGCGCAGTTCCCTCTGCCTCGAATGACTTTCTATTGATATCTCTTGGGTGTTGAGACTCACAGCCATCCTAAGGCCCCCGTGAAAGTCACTCAAGACGCAGTTACGGTGCCGGGTCCCATCTCTCCCAATCTCTCCTGCTAGGTTTGGGGGCCCCTCTCTGCCCCTCACCTCTGTTGAAGCCCATCATCGCTCTCTCGTGACACCCTGTTTGGCTACCGTGGGGGGTGGTCCACACTGCCTTTCAATCTGGAGTGCACGGCACAGAGTGGGTGCTCAGCAAACGTTTCCCGGGAGACGACTGGAAGGAGGCAACGTGGGACGAGGAGCAGGGAGGTGCTGGGTGAGGGGTGTGAGCTGGTGGACGGGCAGAGGGGGGGATGACGGGAAAGGCAGGCAAGGAGCCTCGCTCCAAGCGTGCTTGAAAGTGGCTTCTCCTCCTCACTGCTGCGGTGGGCAAGCCTAACCTTCTTCCAGGGAAGAGCAGCCAGGGAGCCTGGCCCCGGGGCCCTCACGCAGGTGAGTGCTGCAGCCACTGCTCAGATGTGGCGTGAGAGACACAGGGAGAAAGCAGGGACCCGGCAGGGCCGCTGGGGGCTTCAGTCATGAGGCTGAGCGGGCTGCTTCTCTGGGGCTTCTGCTTCCAGTGCGATAGGGCGGAGCCCCTTCTCTGCC
Source organism: Balaenoptera acutorostrata (assembly GCF_949987535.1). Taxonomy (NCBI): domain Eukaryota; kingdom Metazoa; phylum Chordata; class Mammalia; order Artiodactyla; family Balaenopteridae; genus Balaenoptera; species Balaenoptera acutorostrata. The sequence goes on along the minus strand of NC_080078.1, from coordinate 68,137,772 downwards.
ACGTAGTTGGGGGACAGTGTGGCTCTGGGGTCAAGAGTGTGGGCTTTGAAACCGCTTTGCTGTTCCCCTCCCAGCTCCGTCACTTTGTAAGCCACTGACCCTCTCGATCTGCTTTCCTCATCTGTGAAATGGATTGATAATTAAAGTACCTACACCTCACGAACGAGGGTTAAATGTGCTAATTTGACGAGCTCATAGCACGAGCTTCAACGAGTATCAGCTAATGTGGCACACACTCAATAAATCCATTCTTCCGAAACACTGAATGACTTCACTCATAAGAGAAATGCAAATTAAGACAGTAAACTCCATTCCCCGATCAGAGAGGCAGAGATGAAGACGGCTAACACGGCCACGGAGGGTGAGTGGCAGCCCTCACATACACCACTGACGGAAGGAGGGCAACGTGACAACATGCATCCCAGTGAAAACTGCACATCCCCTCTGACTTAGCAATTCTGCTTGCGAATTTGAACTCACACGTGTGAAATGACATTCTATACAAGGATGTTCACTGCAGCATTGTAATAGCCAAAGACTGAAGACAACCTAAATGTCCATTAACGGGATTAACCGAATTATGGTACCGCTCTGCAGTGGAGCTCGGCTATTAAAGGAGTAGGGGGAGGGACTCTGTGCGTTGGGTAGATGTAGAGTGAAAAGCAAGGTGCAGACCAGAGACCGGGAGATGCCACCGTTTGTGTTGACTATATTTATTCACTTGAAGACACTGAAGACTGCCTCCGAAAGGATACTGCAGCTCATTAGCACTGGCTGCTTCTGGGGAGGGGCCTGGGTGGCCCGGAGACGCAGCTGGCAGGGAGACTTATGCACTGAATCTCCTTATGTACCTTCTGAAGTTTATGCCAAGGGCGTGTGTTACCTATCAAGGGAAAGGTGACTGGAGGAGCGCTTGCCATTTTCTCGGCACAGATAACGAAGGCCCGCCGCTGTGATACCAACCACTTTCCATGTGTACCAGGGAGCAAGACAGATTGAAAAATGTGGCTCCGCTTTTCTCTCTACTGTGGAGTAAGGAAATCTAATCAAGAAGTTTTTGCCTTTAGGAAAGCGAGTCTGGTCTCCCTGTGGACACTAAATTGACGCTCTTGGTAATGGCAGGAGATGCCACCTGGGCACTGGTGCTGCTGTGAGGGTGACTGAAGGTTGCCTTCCAGCTTCCCTGACGATGCATTTCCCCCAGATAAAGAAGGAATGCAGCCTGCATGCAAATCTCTCTAAATTAGACACGACCCATCTTGACGCCGCTGAATTCAGGCTGACCACCATGAGCAGAGCAGCAAGCTGCAAAGGAAGAGGAAAATGAAATCCTCACTTCCCTCATGAAGAAATTCTGGCTAATAGTGCTGAAAGGCTACTTTATTGCCGTGTTTAGATAGGAAAAGGAATACCGCCTGGCTGGGGTGCCATGTCCTGGACTCAGCTATGGACACAAGGATGGACATGAAGGGGCTTTGTTTGAAGGGGAGAGCTTGGGAAGCCCACGAGTGGTGGACGCAGAGGTCGCGTTCAGAACCACAGGGCAAATGGGGCCTTTATTCGAGCCCAAGAAGTCCTCCTGGAGGGGTGGGGCTGCTTGGTGAGGCAGAATCTCAGCCATGAGCAGACGCAAGAGGTAGGCCCACACCCCTTGAGCCTAAGGGTGAGCAAGGTTAATGATGAGGATCTTTCCCTTGTTCTTAAAGCTTTTCTTAGCCTTGAGTGGCGGGTTGTTAAAGTTAGCTGAGTTTAGAGATTTCTCCTCATCCCGTCTCCTTGGTCTCCCAACCCCTGGAACTGTACACTCTTTCTGAATCCTAAGGGATTGTACCTCACATTCCCCCCAAACCCTCCCATCACAAAACTGATGGAAAAGGGGACCTCATCCTCATTTGAAAGTGAAGGTGTGAGTTCAAACTTGCTTTTAGTACAGGGACTTATTGGAAAAACAAACTCTCAGGAAGCACTCTAACATAGGAAGCAGGGCAAAGCGGGGGGACTGTAGTTGAGGGGGTCAGTGGTCTGGAGCCCTACCCACCTTCTCTTCTATGTTGGCTTCTGATGCACTTGTGGGAAGCCTGGGGCTCAGGTAGAATACAGCTGGAAAACTGCTGGACAGAACTTCTCTGGATGGATAATCAGGTGACAGCAGTTGCTTCCGGGGATAGGGAGGCCCAGGGGCGGGTGGGAGATGGGAAGGGAGACTCCTCTCTGCATACCTATTGTTAAAATTGGAACTTCTGTACCATGTACAAGCATTACCTGGGTAAAAACAAAATTTAAAAAGAAAATAAAGCTGAAGGACTAATGATCTAAGTACAAACCTTAGTTCAAAAAATTTAAGATTCTGAACTTATTTATGAAACAGAAACAGACTCATAGACATAGAGAAGACTTGTGGTTGCCAAGGGGGAGGAGCAGTGGGGGAGGGATGGATTGGGAGTTGGGGATTAGCAGATGCAAACTATTATATATAGGATGGATAAACAAGGTCCGACTGCATAGCACAGGGAACAATCATTTTACTGTACACCAAAAACTAACACAACATTGTAAATCAACTATATTTCAATAAAAAATAAATTAAAAAAAATTTAAGATTCTATAGGTTACATTCGTTGTGAATTCATTAAATCCCATATGGACAGTGGAACAGATCGAAGTGGACTGTATCAGTCAGGGACCTGTGATTGTCTCCTGAACAAGGCAGCTCAAGGGAGGGCAGAGCACGGGCTGTGGAGTCAGACCTCGCATTGAATGCCGGCTCCGTGCGTACTGGTCCCAGGGCCTTGCACAAGTTACTTACCCTCTGGGACCTCAGTCTCGGCTTCAGTAAACCAGGGATAATGATGCCAGCAGGGCTGTCGTGCAGGTTAGAAAGAAGGGACGTAAAGTGAGTAGCACATAGCAGGTGTTTGATACATGGTCGCTGTTATAATTACAGAAAAGTGAAATTAAAAAATAACTAAATCCAGGGGCTTCCCTGGTGGCGCAGTGGTTGAGAATCTGCCTGCCAATGCAGTGGACACGGGTTCCAGCCCTGGTCTGGGAAGATCCCACATGCCGTGGGGCAACTAGGCCCGTGAGCCACAACTATTGAGCCTGCGCATCTGGAGCCTGTGCTCCGCAACAAGAGAGGTCGCGATAGTGAGAGGCCCGCGCATCGCGATGAAGAGTGGACCCCGCTCGCCGCAACTAGAGAAAGCCCTTGCACAGAAACGAAGACCCAACACAGCTAAAAATAAAAATAATAAATAAATAATAAAAAAATAAAAATTAAAAAAAAACCCAAAAAACTAAATCCACAATGTGACTGTAGGGCAACTCTGATTCTGTAACGGGCCCTGGAGCAGGCTCAAGATGCCTCTCTGGGGAGCGCTTACCTCATGGTAGTAAGAGGCACACCGTCCATCTTCCCCCCAGGCTGGACGTGAGCACCGGGAGGGTAGGGCCTGCCTCACCCACTGCTCCGTCACCAGCCCAATCCGGGGTGATACAGGTGCCATCTGATTCCGAGTCCCCCTGGGGGGCTGCCTGGGATGGCGAACAGTTTCTCCCGGCATGTCAACTCTGGCCAGATGGTAGTGGCCGCCTGGAGCCCTGCCCCTGGGGGCTCACTGAGCAGCCAGAGCTGCTCTGACTGAATGGTGGCCACGGGCACAGCGCAGAGCATGCGGTGTCCCTCGTAGCTGACCTGCTGACCCTGGGCTAAACACTTCATTCTAAGTTGGTTGTCCTCCCACTCCTCACTCACGAGGACTCTATTCTCTGTGACAGAATAAAAACACGCTCAAGGACCGCTGACTTCTGTAGAGGAGGAGACCAGCTTTCTCACAGTTCCTGTAAAAGGGGTGAGACTGCAATTCTGAAGCCACAGACGTGTGAGGGAAGGACAAAAGAAATCACCAAATGGGTATTATTACCCCCACTCTGCAGATGAAGGAAGTGAGATTCAAGAAGGTGAAATCACTTATCCAAACTGCCATAGGTGGTAAACACTGCAGCTGGATGTGGACCCCCTGTCTACTCTGAAGTAGTAGCTCTCACCCTAACACTAGGAACCACCTGGGGGCTTAGGACAGTACCAGCACCTGGGCCTCACTGGACATTCCGATTTCATCATTCTGGGGTGGGGCCCCACACTGATATGTACTTTTAAGCCCCCTTCCAACCAGAGCGACTCTGACGTGTGGCCGGGGTTCAGACCGCTGCTCTGAGGACTGTGTGCTCTGCGGGCGGTCTCGCAGTGCCAGGAAGCCCTCCCCAGGGTGCTTCTGCACGAGCCCCGTGCCCCGTGTTACACGCCCAGGCTCTTCGTGTCAGGGCTGGAAGCCCCAGAGAGGCCCCCGGTCCATGCCTTCCCCTTCCCAGCCGCAGACGGGCAGCCTTACCGCAAGCCCCAGGGCAGCCACAGTGGCCACTTTATCACTCATCTGCTCTCAGAGCCTCAGGTTCCTCACTGGAAGCGGGAGGCCAACCACTAAGCCTCCTCAGACGCGTTCCGTGAGCACTGCTGGGAAAGGTGTTGGGTACAGGTTAGAAGGTACAGAGAACACCAGCCCAGGAATACCAAAACTAGCTTTTATTTGTCCAAAAGTCACATCGAGCTCCGTAAAAACTGTTTCTGGGGGAGGCCCAGAGAGAGTCCCTGCTGCCCAGGGCCAGGGGCCGCTAGAAGTTCTCCAGCAAGCCCAGGATGCGCTTCTGCTCGCTCTCCCGGAACTCCGGGCTCCGGCCGTCCCCGATGTTCTCCGCATACTCTGGGGAGACAGAGGCAGGGTTAGGCATGAATCTGAGGCGTGGGGTCCTTCATGGCCGGGTCACATCATACCTCTCTCTGAACCCCAGCTCCTGTGGGGTGTGTGCTGTTCTAATGCCTCTAGTGGCACCCATGGTGGCAGTTGTGTGCAAACTCCTTGGTCTTGCATTCATGGCCCACGGTGGAAAGGGCCCAACTCCCCTGTCCCTGCCTGCATTCCCCTCCTAGCTGCAGCCTTTCTTCACTTAACACACACAGTGGACGCTATTATGGGCAGGTGCTGCCCCAGACCCAGTGGTTCTCAGAGCGGCGACCCCAACCAACAGCAGCAACATCACGCAGGAACCTGTTAGAAATGCAGATCTGGGGACTTCCCTGGCAGTCCAGTGGTGAGGACTCGGTACTTTCACTGCCAGGGCCGGGGTTCAATCCCTGGTCGGGGAACTGAGATCCCACAAGCCGCATGGCGCAGCCAAAATAAAAGAAATGTAGATTTGGGGGTCCAATTCAGACCTACTTATTAGGAAGCTCTGAGGATGGGGCCCAGCAGTCTGTGAGAACAAGTCCTCCAGGCAGTGTGGATGCTGCTCCCATTTGAGAACAACTATTTGAGGCAATGGGGATAAAGTCCTGATCAAAACAGGTGACAACCTCTGCACTTGTGGAGCCTACTTTCTAGTGGGGGAGACAAACCGAAAGGTAAGTAAAATATATAGGGTGGCTGTCAGAAGGCCTCACAGAGATGGGGGATTTGATTAAAGACCTGAAGCAGGTGTGTGGGGGAATACCTAGGAGCGAGTGGCAGAGCGGCCAGCAGAGCAGGGGCTGAGAGGGGAGCACGCCTGGACCCTCTGAGGTGAGCACGGAGCTCAGAGCCGGGGAGGGGCGGGGCACAGGTCGTGTCGGGCCACTGTCAGGACTTTGGACTTTCCCCTGAGATGAGAAGTTATAAGAGAGTTTTAAGCAGAAGAATGACATGATTTGACTTTAACCAGCTCACTCTAGCTGCAGTGTGGAAGACACCCTGAAGGTGGCAAGGGCAGAAGGAAGGAGATGTGATTTGATTGGTGGTTTGGTCCAAGGAGGTCATGGTAGAGGTGAGAAGTCTTCAGATTTTAGATGTATTCTGAAGGTGGATCCAGCAGGATTTACTGACAGACTGGAAATGGGGCGTGAGAGAAAGAGATGTGGATAGTGAAGTTGCTAAGAAATACGACAGGGTAGTGGAGAGGGTGACAGGGAGCTTGGAATTCCTCCAAGGAATAAGGGGAACAGGTGTCTGCACCACCAAGGAGGGGGGCTGGGGTATACAGTCCACTGACATGAGATGGAAACAAATGGGTGTTTTTTGGAAAGAGGGAGGGAGAAAGAATGGTCTAGAGACGCCCAGGAGGAGCGTGGAAGGCCCCCTTCCCCGTCTCCAGTAGTAAAAGGCATGTGGGAGAAAGTAGGTACCACTTGAGAGGACCCATCCCTGGTAGAGACAGTTTTAGTTAGAGCAGGGAGATAAAGGAAATACGCCTAAAGAGGGTGGGAATACAGGACATGATGTTGATGACAGGACATAATCAAAGAGTTGTAAGGTGGGTAAACATATGGTCCCGTTTCCCCTGTTGTCCCAACAGAGTACTTAACACACCTCCATTTTATTCTCAAAAGTGTCCTGGCCCCCCCAGATTATGTGGTCAGCTGGTTTTAGGAGGCGGGAAGGGGTGCGATATGGCACAGAAATGATGTGTGGAGCTTAGGGACGAGAGTGCAGGGCCTGAGTGGTGAGTGGGGCCCCGGGCTTCCTGCGGTGACTCCCAGGAGCTGGTGCACAGAGCACAGTGGACGGGGAGGGGAGACGGAGATCCAACTCCTCTGTGTGCTGAGCGTGCCCTGCCCCGCCCTCAGGCAGGAGATGGTGCAACACTGTGGGCTGTGTTTGTATCCTGACTCTGACTCACAATCCTAGGTGGCCTTGAGCGGTCTCCCCCTCCACAAATGCATGTAAAGAACCTATAATAACAGATGTTCAAGATACGCTAGTTCCCTCCCTGAGCCTGCTTCGCTCAGGCCAGCAACATCTCTGGGGGGAAACACCACACATCCTTCAAGGACACCTTCTCCACGAAGCCCCGCCTGCTCACCTCTGACTCCTGTTCCTGTCCTCAGGCCTCTGTCTCCACCGCAGGCCTGACTTCTAGATCACCCTCTACTTGTCCCCTCTCTCCCTCTAGACTGACAGATTCATGAAGGTAGGGGCTTTCGCCTTACTTTCAGCTAAATTCCCAGCAGAGCCGGGCTGAGAGCCAACTACCAGTCTGGTGCTGTGAATAAGCTCTCAGGGCAGTGGATCAGGATGAGTGCCTGCGGGTCTGCCCCCAGCTCCCTGCCTGGGGTGGCCTGAGATGGAACAATAGAAAACTCTCTTGCAAGAGGCTTCTGCATAATAAAACATCTGCTCATCCAAATCAGACAAAGAGTGGGGAAAGGGAAGAAAGCCTGCAAACCCTCCCCTACCTCCCATCCCCCACCATGATGGAGAAATAACCTTGCCCCTGCCACTTCTTCATTTTTCCTCCGTCCTCTTTATTACTTTGGATATGTGCCGGAAAACGGGACTTGGGATTCAGACATGTGCCAGCTGTGTGTCTCCCCCTGGAAATCATCCTCTTCTGTTAGGCCTATCCATCACCTCCAACAGCAAACGGCGGTGATCCCTTCTATTAAGGCTCCTTAAAGGGACGGCTGGGGTGATGGGAGAACAGAAACCGGGCTGCGGGAGAAGGCTAGGGGCTGTATGTAAGTGGCATCTCTTACTCACATGTGAATGATCTAGTTGCTGCCCCAGGAGAGAGAGAAATGACCATTATAGCATTTAATACCCTCAGAGGCATGGTCTGAAAGCAAGTCTTAATGGATTGAACTAACACTTTGTTCTCCTAATGTATTCTCAGACCCAGGAGAGAGGGAAGTGGAGAAACAGTCTGATTCTTTGGGGCAGTGATTTTTTTCCAAGTAAAGCCAACTTCCCTGGAGGGACCTAATCTCTTTCCAGGGATGCGCAGAGTACAGGAACAAAGTCTGTATCAATCCCCTGCTGAATCATCCCTACCAAGGACTTAGAAAAACACATGCCACCGCTGTACACAGAGCACCCACCCAACGGACAAGTCTCCTCTGTTGCTCCGCATGCGGGGAAGGAGGAAACAGTCAGATTACCTGCTCTCTGGAGATGGGCTGTGAAGGAAGTTAGTAGGATCTGGAAGAGGGGCTATCCTGTACAGAGTGGAATGGGACCTCACATGTGGTGAACACTGTTTACGTGCCAGGCATTTATCTATATTGTCTCATATAATCTTTGCAGCAATCCTATAAGGCAAAGAGCACCATCTCTGTTTACAGAGATGAGGAAACTGAGGCGCATTAGAGAACTGAAGCAACCTGCCCAAGTCTAGGATGGTAGAGGAGCTGATATTCAAACCAAGAACATGTGTCAGAAGTGAAAAAGGCACGTCAAAAGCCATGGGGGTGGGGCTGGGGAGCTGGTCCCCAAAGTGGCATCCTCTTACCTAGGCAGTATCTTACCCTGCCTGTTCCCCATCCTTTGGGGAAAAAATCTCTAAAGCAGCCCAACTGTGGCAGGGCATCTGGCTACAACGTCCTCATAAAAGGTAAGGCTCTTCAGTGCTTTGTGACCACCTAGAGGGGTGGGATGGGGGGATGGGATAGGGAGGGTGGGAGGGAGACGCAAGAGGGAGGAGATATGGGGATATATGTATATGTATAGCTGATTCACTTTGTTATAAAGCAGAAACTAACACACCACTGTAAAGCAATTATACTCCAATAAAGATGTTTGGAAAAAAAAAAAAAAAGGTAAGGCTCTGGAGGGAATGTCCTGGAGTAAAGGGGCCTCAGCAGCCAGAACAGATGTGGAGTGGGTTGCTGGGGCCATGCTCCCTCATGCCAGGTCACTGAGTGTCAGGGCTGGCAGGCCTCTCAGACATGTACTGCAACTGGATGGACAGGTGACCGGCCAGGATCCCGCAGCGAGCCAGTCACAGGGCCAGGCCCAGCGGGTGTGACAAGCCCCGAGCGCTCTCCCACTGGCCGTGGCAGCTGGTACCAGCTGTGCACCTCACCTCTCACCCTCCACCCCTTACCCCAACTTATTCTTTGTTTCCAGAGTAGAATCCTGTTTGGAGCAAGCCTTGGTGGCGCCAGCTACCTCTGGTTATTAAAGCTGCTGCAGCAGTTTATAAATATTGAACGGATTCCTCCCAGAGGTCTTGGGAAAGAGTTCTCTTTGCTCTGTGTGCGCGCGCGCGCGTGTGTGTGTAAGAAAGGGAGAGAATGCTGGAAAAAGAGAGATGCTAGATGAAGGGAGAACTTCAGGGTGGGGGAGAGGGAGAGGGGAGACAGGAAGAGCGTGAGTCGGGCCGGAGAGTGAGAAACACGGTGTACACATAGACTCCCTTCTCGACTTCTCCAGCATTTTCAAATGCTCTTACAATAAAGGCTTTCATGGAGCTCAAAAACAGGCAGCAGTGCTGAACGCATAAATATTAAAGCAAACTTTAGACAGCAGGTTTACTATTCAGACATGGAACACAAGCTGTTCTGTTTTTTGGTAAGAGGAAGAGGGAGGGACACCCGGGCTGGCGGATGGGGAAGGACTGTCTTCGAGGACAGAGGCTGGGACCAGCGCTCACAAGCCTGGTTCAGATCCCTGGACCTTAAGCCTTAAACACTCACCCTTGAAAAAGTGCAGGAGGAAGGGTGAGTGCGGAGAAGCGGAACGCCAATATTTTTACACTGAAAACGCTTGAAGACATAGAAATAATCACAAAATAGAAACTGGGAAAGTAAAATCCTTTGAGGTCTAACAGAGAGTCCTTAACGACAAGGATGAGTGTGGAGGGACTAATGTTACCTCTCTAGGAGGAGGAAGTTGTGCTGGGGCTGCAAGTGGGGATATAAGCTTCATCAGGGATCCGATTAAAATGAAACCTACTTAAAGGAGGAGGAGAAGGAAACTTATCCTTTGCTTACGGCGCTAACAGGGTCACATCCCCATAGACCATTTTCCCACAGACCTTTTGGCTGCTTGAAAAAGCACCACCTACCCCTTCCACCCCCACCAGGCCCTGAGGAGTATGGCCTGGGTGCTGGTCCATGGGCTTTCCTGCCAGCACTGGTGAAAGGATTAAGCCAAGGAAGGGAAGGAAGGAACCTGCATTTACTGAGCAGGTATTCTGTCCCAGGCCCCCAACTGCATTTCAACCTCAGCCTTCCTTGGGGCAGTATTCACTTTCGGTTTGTTTCTTACAGAGGAGTAAAGGAAGGCTCAAACAGGTTATCTACTAACTTACCCCAAGTTACAGAGAGCCAGAATTCTTGCTGGTCTGTGCCTCTCAGTTCTGCTTATTCCTGCGTGAGCTGGGATGCGAATCACAACGGTGACGGTAGCTACCATCATCAGGCACTTATTATGTGCCAACATGTAGGCACTTTACCTGCAGTACCTCATCTAATTCCCACAGCAACCTTTTGAGGCAGATTACCCTCATCTTACAGACACTGTGGCTTAGGGAGAGGGCAAGTAGCTGCCTAAGGTTAAACAGCCCCTCCGGGGTCCTTTCCTGCCTCCCAACCCTAGAGGCCACAGCAGCCATGGCCTGGTGCAAGTCACACACATCAACGTTGTCACCGGAAGAGAGAGAAACCCTATCAGCTTCTGCAGCTTTCAAATCACAGAAGCAAAGCTCAGGTTACCAAGAGCTGAAATCAATACGGAAATACATGTTTATGAGCTTCTGAGAGAAGACTTCAAGCCATAAAGAACACAAGCAAATCAAAGGGCCGGGAGCCAATCTCTGAAAGCATTCTGAAGTCTTTGGCTCAGTCTTTTCGCCACCAGTGACAGTTTTGAGTCAGTAATCCTCTAAGCTTTCCTCTGCCAAACAGCCCAGCACCACCTGACCTTCCAACAACTTTCACCAGTGACTAAAACATTCAGGAGACTCACCAGAGGCTTCCATGGTAACCCCTGGCACAAGTATTTATACTAAGAAGTATTCCCAGGTCACAGCTCCTACTCCATGTCCAAGGAGAGGACCACTCAATGTACATCTGCATCTGCCTATGGAGGTCCTTCACAGGCTTCAGGAAGCCATCTCCTTACTTACAGTCATCAACCTCACAGGAACGGAATACACAAGGGTGGTTGCCAGGGGCTGGGGGAGGAGGGAATGGGGAGTAAGTGTTTCATGGGTACAGAGTTTCAGTTTTGCAAGATGATAATAAGTTCTATGGACAGGTGGTGGTGATAGCTGCAATGGTTAAAATGGTAACTCCTATGCATATTTTACCACAATTAAAAAAAAAAACCCCAAGCACCTCCTCCTCTGTGCAGCCTCTCTGGATCTTCAAGCTCCTTTTAAATCTCCAGCAGAATTAACTGTGCTTTCTTGAGTCTCACTCCATATCTTAGCACTGACTTCAATCTGCTTTGTGTTGTGCTTATTTATTTCACATGTGATGGCACTGAATTGCCCTGGGGACAGGGCCTCCTAAGTGTCTCACTCATCTAAGGAGCCCACCTCGTGCCCTGTGATGCCAGTGGGTACTCTGTAAAGGTGGATGCCCTGAATTTTCTTTCTTAAAATGCAGTAGGAGTGTATCAGCCAATTGGTACAGTTAGAGCTCTCCTTTCTGCCAGATGGAAGACCGACTGAGTCTGGATCCAGTTTCCAGCATTAATAATGACTTGGGTAACATCCCTTAACCTCCACAAGTCTTGGTTACCTTAACTGCAAAATGGAGACTGTAATCCTGCTTTTAGGACCGTCGTGAGAACCAGAGAACATACATTAAAAGCCTGGCACAGAGGACATGCTCGGGAGTGACCACTCTACCTACAGTGGTCCCAGATTTCTGGAACAGCACAAAGAAGCCTGAAGCACCACCTCAGCAGCACCCTCAATAAGCATTAGCTGAGCCCCTTCTCTGCACCAGGCGTGCGCCAGGCACCGGAAGATAAAAGCCAGGACGACTGTCACTGCCCTTTCAGAGCACGTGGTCCTTCTCTGGCACAGAGACCACCGTCCCCTAGGCGGGCAGCAGAGGCCTCAGGTCAGAGCTGCTGCAAGTTCAGGGAAAGCTGGACTTTGGGAGCACTGAGTAAGCAGTCTGCAAGCCAAGGGACTTTAATGAGCCATCAATTATTCCCAGCTCTCTTGGCACCCCCAACAGAAAAGGAGGGAGGAAGATCGTGAGAAAGGGGACTGAAATATAATGGGAAGAGTCCCCTGCTGGGCTTGCCTCATCAGCATTTTCCTGAGACCTCAAGGGATACATCAGCTGTCATCCTGCCAGCAAAAGTTAGGAAATATATAGGCCATAAAATCAAAGAAAAAAGCTTGCATCTAATTAGCATGTTAAAAAAAAAAAAAAAAAAAGGAAGCAACCCAAACTGAAAAACAAAATTAAAATCAAAGAGGACAGACTGATGCGCTGGTTTTCTTTCTGAGGCTCTGTTTTTTCGCGCACTGTGATGGAGTGAAGGGTGGAGGCAGGAGGGGGAGGGCGGGAAGGCTTTTAGGAGGTGGGCCTGAGCACAGCCCGGACGCCACCCCTACCCAGCCCTGCGGTGGCCTCGCCCCTTTCCAACCTCAGCACTGCCCCGAGGGTGCTCACTGCACCACTTTCAGCGGCTGCTGAGAGGCAGCCTGTGGCACAGCTCCACCACCCCACACCGCGGGCAGATGGGCTTCCTGGGGCCAGCGTGAGCCCTTTATTATAACCTTAACCTTCCATCTGGAGAGAACTCTTTCTTTTGTTTGTTTTCAGTGGTCAGCGTCCTGTGAGGACTTCTTTGACCTGGGCAACAACATCTAATTTCCTGGCTTTAAATACCACCTCCATACTACTGACTTCAAATTGTCCAAACAAGCACCTCTCCCGCCCCAATGAGAATGTCTACTCTCTGCTGGCCAACAAAGGGATGTAGGCGCTACCCGTACCCCAAACTCACCGTGTACCCAACAGAACTCGAGAGACTTGCCCAGCAATACTCCCAACCCCACCCAATGCTCCAGCCTCCCTCACCCCTGCTTGGCCTCCATTGATGTGGCAGAGTCCGTATGAAGGCCGCTGATGTCCTGTGTTGGACCTCTGCTCCTTCTGCCTGGGACGTGCCTTTCCCTCTGGGACACCATTCCCAGTCCTGGGAGGAGCCTTTCCTCCCCTGGGATTCCTTGGTATGGCCTGTGCCTCCATTACTGCCCCCTTATCATTCCCTTAACGCTGTTCACAACTTTAACGCAGCACCTAGCACATCATGGTTAGTTTCGAGTATCGCTTCCAGCTAGACCATGAACCCTCAAGGATAGGGATCTTGCTTATTTATTATTCCTTGTATCTCTAGTACTGGATACAGAGCTTGGCACCCAGCAATGCCAGCTGAGTAGTTGTTGGAGTGTGTATTTCACTTAGCTTGATTATGGTTGGCCATTTCTACATCTATGTTCCCCAGAAGACTATAAGCTCCATGAGGGCAGGTGCTGTGTGACACCTTAGTAGCACAGTATTAGCACTGTGCCGAGCCCTGAGGAGAGTCTCAGTAAACATTTGCCAATTTAAATTCACACAAGGGTAGAGTTTAATTCAACAATGTTTAAAATATTCACCGGGTGTCCATTATGTGCCTGGCATTGCTCTAGGTGCTGAGGAGACACGGGGAACGAGCCAATGTCCCTACGTCACGGAGCTTACATTTTAATGTATGAGACACACAAACCAAGGAAACAAAGACATAAATAAAAATAATTACAGATTGTGATAAGGGCTAGGAAGGAAATAAACTGGGTGCTAAGATGGGAAATAACACATGGAGAGAAGTGGATTGATTCAGGATGGAGACTGGAGGCAGACATGGCAGCTTTACTAATGGATTGGCTGTGAAGGGTGATGGCGAGAGAGCTGAAGGGCCGGACCTCGGTCTGGAAGGATGGATCTGAGAGTCTGGACAGAGCGGGAAAAGAAAGCAACAGGGGAAAGGAACAAGAGTGGTGGGAATGAACACAGCATCTGTGCAGGCTGCTCACCTGCCCAGACAATCAACAAATGTCTATTCAGCACCCAGTATGCGCCCAGTGCTTTAACAGGCACTTGGGGAATAAACTGGGATCTGAGGGAGACAGAGGCTGGCTCACAGCAAATGAAAATCCTGAATAACCTCAGGTATATGTGTTAGGATCTCTGAAAGAAAAGCATCCACCTACTACGTGTCAGCACCTGTTAAAAACACTTTTCCTTTCTCAGATCACTGTTTTGATCACAGGAATGGCGGTGCAGGGAGAAGCCTAAATGCAGGAGAGTAGAGCTGAGAGTAATAAAAAGTTCTAATTGAACATGTGGGCGTTGAAAGTAAATGCCATTTAAAGGCTGGGGTTGCAAATCACCACAGCTGCACCTTAGGGAGGAGGTGGCATGACACTCTGAGCAGTAACTCATGTGAATGTGACACTGAGAAAGAGGAGGGAGCACCCATGATGCCACTGTGGAAGACGCTAGGCTAGGCTCATGAACAAGTTCCCCCTTTCCTCCTTCTGAGGGAGAAGACAATACATTCCAGTGCCTCGAAGGCTCCATCTGCAAAATGGGCACGACGGATTTACCATCCCCACCCTCCTGGGAGGGCTGTGCTGATCATGTGATTTCCAGTCCTACGTTTTCACTCACACTGTTCCTTTGTTTTGGAATGTCTAAGACCCAGCTCAATGTTACTATTCCCGCAAGGCTTCCCATGGGGTTTTAGCCATGCCTCACTTATAATGCTGCTGATGATAATCATCATCATAATAGTTCGTAATACTCATAATAGCTAACATTTGCCAAGAACTTATTAACTTGAGATATTTTCCATATATCATCTCATTTAATCCTTTTACCTAATCTATGAGGTCCCAGGGCAATTAGATACCTTGCCCAAGGTATCACAGTAAACAGCAGAGCCAGGATTCTGTTTCAGGAGCCAGATCCCAGAACCCATGGCTCTTAACTTCTCTTCACTTTATTATATGTATCATTTATCTCCACATTTCATCTCCCACATGTAACGGGAGTTATAAGCCACTTACAGGCAAACCCTATGAGTAAATCTAGCCTAATCTCTCATCTTAGAAGTGGGCAGGACAAGGGTCAGAGAGAGAGAGATGATGTGGCTGCAGTTACGTCCATCACGACTCTCTCTCTGAACTCTGGCATTGTCAGTACTGTAAAGGCCAATACGGGCTTCTAGCCGCCACGTGTGTTAGGCTGTGCTAAGTGGCCCGAGGGTGGAACTGCACCACAGAGCTGATTGAGAGCGTGCTCACCGACTGGAGGCCTCTTGGGAGCCACTCCAGCTGAGTCAGGTCCAGCCAAAGATACAACAGCATTTGAGAGACCCGTTGGGGTAGGTGAAGGAAATTCGCCCAAGCACTGTGTGCCAGGCACTACACTGGATGCTATCATGTAAGTACCTTGTGAACTTTTGCAAAATTTCTTCTAGATCATGCTCACACAGCTGGGGAAAGGCAGAGCTAGCACTGGAAAGCAGGCATGCTTCTTCTACTACATCAGACTGCCTCAGATTCACTTCCTTCTGCCTTAATTCCAGGTAGTTCTTGTTACTTCCTTATTTTTTTTCCCTAAGAAAGCAATTTCCTTCCACTACATGCAGTTTGGAACTGGATTTTTTTGTTTATTTCTTGTTTGGTGTTTTTCTGTTTTGTTTTTAAATTTCCAACCCCTAGTGCTTCTTGTTATGTGTTTTTAAAATTCTGGAACTAGAGGGTCAGAGGCAGAGAATAACTAGGTTAGTCTTCGGTATTCTGACAAGATGACCTGGACACACACTGAACTGGACAACACACTTAAGCCTTCAGTGCAGAGAATGCTATGCACCAAATTCCAGGGATATTGACAGAGACAGAAAGAAAGCATGGTCTAATTCCCTGGAGCCCCAGACACAAGCAACGTGCAACTCACCCTTGATGACGTGCCTGACAATTTTGATAGAGCTTCCACGCATGTTTAGGATTTGGTGAACCCTCTGGCGAATCTAATAAGGAAGGGGAAGAGTGGAAAGAGAAAGAAAAAGCATCATTTGCCCTGGTAGACATCAGAATACGTCGTATTGAAAGTATTCACCTCACCCCCATCCCTAAAAAAGAGGGCCCACATAGAGTGAAGGAATTCAAGGAGAGTGTGATCTACTCCATTCTACCTAAGCAGGTGGCAAGCAAGGAGGCAGGGAAGGAAGGGCCCATCCAGGGGCAGCCCCCTCCTACCTGGGGCACATTGGCATTGCAGATCTCTGCCATGATGTAGCAGATGTGCTGGAGAACAAAAAGCCCTGCGTCCAAGCGCCGGAGGTAGAACTCATCCTCAATGTCATTGTCTATGATTTCTCCACGCCGGACCATGTCCTAGAAATGAATGAACGTTTGGGAATAAAATCCACACAGTGAGTGAAGGAGGAAAGAATAGGTTTCTAGTCCACCCATAATACACAGAAGAATAGTAATTACAACTACAACAACAAAAGAAAACCACTCTGCCTCGATTTGCCTCCTGCTTCTCTCATTATTCTGAAGTATCTTATGTTCTCTTGTTGGCCCAGGGAGTCAAGATTAAAGTCCATTTTTCCTATACAGTGACTCAGGGCCAAAATGATCTCATCAACATATTCAACCTGAAAAAATAAGCTGATGGGGACACAAATCTATTCATCTGCTTCTACTCATTCTTTACTCTTTGGTTCCAGCCTCCATACATAACCTCTCTACAGATATACTTAGCTCTCTTTCCCTTCCAAATCAAGTTAACCTAGGGAAGAGAGGTCTGCTTTCTCTACGATTCTGTCTTGGTACCCTGGTGATGGCACAGGTACCCAATCTATGCGTCCCTTTTGGCTTACATTTTGTTAGATGCAAAATGCTGCCCATCTTTCCATTTTGTTCCACAAGTTCAATACTCCCTCAAGGCCAAAGTCCTAATTAGTGATGGGAGTCTCTTTCCTAAACTTTTGTAACCCCAGACCTATCAGACTTGCTGTCCCCGTATCTATTCCTCTCTAGCAGATTCTTTAGAAAAAACAAAAACAAAAACAGCTTTATTGAGATACAATTGACATAACCATACAATTAGTATAGTCAGAGTTGTGTAACCACCATCACAATCATTGTAGAATATTTTCATTCCCCTCCACCTCCAAAGTCCCTCATCCAGTGGATTATCACCACCTCTGCCAAGAGGGCTCTTCTTCCCAACTCAGGGACTTTAGGGCCTTCCTTCCTAGGGATTCTGGGGTATCTCTCAAGCCAACACTATTTTTAAGCTACCTCTCCTACAGAGTCTTCCCTGATTATTTAAAGCTAAAAACTCCTCCTTTCCAAAATTCCTGACAGCACCCTTGCAGGTCACTCCATGACACGACCTCTTCTGGCATGTCGTATTCACACTGATTTCAGCTATCATCAGCTCCCTGTTTCTATAACTCCCTTTATGTCATGAGGGTGAACTGTGAGCTCTGTGAAAGTGGGGACATTGTGTCTTTGGCCTGGGGGGGAATTCTGTCTTTACATTCCCAGCTCAGTAAACATCCATGCAGTGAATGAAAGGAAAAAGACATCTCTGTTTTAGGCTCTCAGCTCTCAGGAGTCAGAACTGGATGAGGGACTCGTTCTACACGACTAGCGACTGGTCTAAGAAGACAGGTGCTTGAATCCATGCTTTTGATGACAACAATCCATTTCTTAATTCCGTCAGTGGTCTTATGGCCACGGTTCCCTCTGACAACTCAGGCTCCTGTCACTGACAGAAGCCCTTGGGACCCTGCTTTCCACTCTCCCAAACTCGAAGGACTGACCACTGTGGTCATCAATCTCCAACCAGCATCCTTCAGAGACTATGTAGACGCAGATAACATGCTTCTTTATTTGCCCAGGGGGCCAGCCTGCAGCTACACAAGGCTACTTTTCATCTCACTCCCAAAGGCCTCTGTCTGTGAGGCAAAAGAGGGCTCTAGATTTGCCAGGCCTTGCACTGCCCAGTAAATCACCACCATAATTCATAGCTTCGCTTAGTAGCAAATTCCTTGGTAATCTGGTAATAGTGCTAATGTTCATGAGGTAGTCATGGAGCACTGGACTGATGTCCAAGGAGTTTAAAAGTAGAAGGGCCTCTTTAGTTTCTCATTTGCTCATAATCATAACTTCCTGCTCCAGAACTCCTAAGTGTTCAGCAGCTGGGGGCCCAGGAAGGAAAATTACTCTTGACTTTCACTCATGCAAAAAGCATTTGCTGCTAATACTTCACATTTCTATAATGCTGCAGAGTTTAAAGTGTTATTATGTATATGGTCCTTATTACCAAATTTAAAGAGAGCAGGGAAGGGATTATTAATCCCACTGTACAAATTAGAATCCAAGGCACACAGAGGTTAAGTAAGTTGCTCATAATTACCAGTTACTAGAATATGGACTTCCCGGGGACAGGAATCCTGTCTGATTCACCTCTGAGGTGGAAATGAATAACATGAAGCACAGTGTTCAGATCTGGACCCTGCTAAGTGCCTAGTGGCAAGAACACCTTTCTAAGCATTGAGTTAAGGCAGAAAAGGAATGAAAATGGAGGTAAGGGGATGCCCTGGTCTTAGTCACCAAGAAGCTGACTGTCTATCCGGGAAGGTCACAGTAACACAGAAAATGACCAAAAAGTAAAGGGATACAGTGCGTCCACAAATTTAAAGTAATTACAAGTGGTGGGTGCTAATCAGGGCTGGTTAAGATGTTAGGGCATTGGGAAGAAGTGACTTTTAGATAAGGTTTCAAGGCTCCTGACTGGCAGACGTAGCAGAATGAATGCCTTAAGAATGAAGGCCTTCCTGTGGTCTGAAGCCTTATGCAAAGTGCCTTATGCAGTTCAAACTTTCTGCTCACTAGCCCCCGACCCATACACACAGCACAAACAGGCCTGCCCTCCCTTTTCTGGCCCCTTCACTTTTGCTTGTAATGTGGGTGCTCTCCCCAACCCCCAATCTCTATCATAATGTATTTAAAGTCTAAAACATGATACTCCTTACAAAACTTCTCCTGAGATCTTTAAAAACTTCTCAGTGTTTTCCAACTTGCTAAGATTTTCCAATCCTCAAAACTCCCAAGTTTTGGATTTGTCCCCCTTATGGCACCTCCCATGCCCTGTCCTGCAACAGTTAATCAGAGGTGTGCCTCTTTCCTGTGTAGCTTCCTTGAAAGCAAGAGTTGTAGAGTTTTACATCATCTTTGTACCCCAGAAAGCACCCTGCATGGTACTTTTTTGCATAGCAGACTCTTGAAAAGCCATTTGTGAAACAGGATTGGAAGAATGCAGGTAGAAGTTCAGCGGTATTAACGAGCTGTGTGTGCTAAGGCTTCTGTGGATGGGGTAGGAGGGGAAACATTAGGAAATGGCGAGGGACGGTGCCTCGGAGGGCTAGCTGGTGGGAGGCTTGAGTGCTGGCCAGAGAAGTGAGATATGATGAGCCGCAGACCACACTGTGCAGGAAAGTGAATGAGGATGTGCCAACACCTCTATGACGGACACATCGGCTTAAAGTGTTGAGAGGCAGGCAGAGTGTACAGCTCGGAGGCCACGGTATCAGCCTATGTGAGAAGTATATCAGATGGGGAAGAGAAGAGGGGAGGGGAAGGGAGGGGAGCAGAGGAGAGGAGAGAGACCAAACCCTTAGAGGTTTGCAAACATGGGAACTTGGAGAGAAACATATTCATTCATCTACCTGGTAAAGATTTCCTGAACACCTAACTATGGGCCAGGTATTACATGATGTACCAGGGGCAGCAAAGATAAATAAGACAGTCTACATAATCAAGGAGATTAAAGTCTAATGAGGTTAACAAATATGAACAAACTTCTCTTTTAAATGTAGTAATGGCTATTATGAAGGACCTCTCAAACTGTACTGAGTGCCATGGGACTCCCGAAGAAGGACAGACTAAGTTTGTTTTGAGGAGTCAGCAGAGTTCAAGGGAAATGTAACATTTGAGCTGGATTTTGAAGGCATTTGACAAGTTGGAAAGAACATTCTAAACAGAGGGAACAATAGCATGGGTCAACTCAGCTAGGGTGGAAGAGAACAAGAGTGGAATATCACTGTCATTAACAGAGAGAAAGAAGAGAAAGAAGGGAGTGTTTCTTTGCTTATTAGATCCTAGCTACCGGCAGATCATAGTTTTTGATTGATTACTACATACCAGGCGTTGTGTGAGGCAGTCTGAATAACAGCCATTGCTACCACCATCTACCCACCTTGGAGGAGCAGCTAATGTCTACTGGGGGCTTATTATAGTGCCAAGGGATTTACCTATACTTCCTTTACTTCTCACAAATATTACGCGGTAGGGACTGTTACCCCCATTTCAGATGAGGAAACTGACTCAGGCAGAGCAACCTGCCTAAGGCTAGTGGGTAGGAGAACTGGGATTCAAATCCAAGAATGTGCTCTTTTCATACTACCATGGTTGTGTAGGTATACGTTTTAGAGCTGTTTGGAGAACAAAGGAAGATACTGAGTAACAGAAAGGCTTAAGAAATAGAGTTTAGCAAAATTAAATTTCTCCAATTACGTCAGAAGTGCCCCTGGTGGTTTTTTCTTTTTCACACTCTTCCCCACAATCTTATCTTCTTTTAACCAGACATAATGTACCTTCCAACTTCTCTAAATACTGTCATGTGGAAAGGATGGACCCAAGAGAGCATTGCCAAATCCTAATTTTTCCTCTTTCCTCAGAGCTTCAAGATTCTAACAACGTTCAATTCGACATTCTACTTTTAGACACAAGGCCACATGATTTGAAAGTGAAATTTTCGAATGCAGATCTGAGATATGATTACAGTTCATCTCCAAGAGAGGCATCACCATCACCGCACTGAACAGGCACACAGCTGAAACACAGATTGGCTTCTAAGATGGAGTTTTTGCCCTGACAGATTTAGAAGCATCATAGAAACCAGCACACAGAGAAGGTGACTGCTGTCAGGATAGTCCCTAATCTAGCCTGTTACAACTCTGTGGCATGGGATATTTACTGCTGAGTGGATTCACGGAAGCTGAGCACAAATGTGTACTCCATGTTTAAAGGGAAACTAAAAAAAGCAGGGTGATTATGTATTATTCTGATGGAAAATAAGGAAGTTTGGGTACAGTTCTTTTAGGCTCTCAAGTTCTGGTCTGTTTTAGAAAGAAGAAGGATGGTATGTCACCTTTATTATCCACCCCTGTCTTACAATGTGTGAACAGAGTCAACTTCTTATAAATGGATTAATGCATTTTTGGTTCCTTTTCTCCATTTCTAAGACACTAGATAAAAATTTGATCTTGAGATAAGGACTTGATATGGTTCTTTGGATTTCTGTGCGTGAGGAAGACCTAGACATCTGAAAGAACTAAGCAAATGGGATCAGATCCCAACTCTAATACTAACTTACTAGTGTCCGTAGGTGAGTCATTTAACTTTTCTTGGCCTTGGCTTCTTTGCTTGGAAATTAGAAGCCTAAGTTGGATCAGGGAAGGGAAATAGGGTTCCTGAGTGCAACTCTAATTCACTGTAATGGCTGTAGATTACCATATTGGAAAAGCATTGTGCAGCCAAGTTGGAGCTTAGTAGGGGAAGAACACTGAAATCAGTCAGCACTGTTTACACCAATCACAGGTTGGGGAGTGTAGGGGGCTGACCTCTGTCTTCCCTGATCTGGCCTTCTTGAAGGTTCCTTTTAGCTTTGATAACCTGTGGCAAATCTAGGACTGAAGCACTTGCATAACCAGGTGCAGTGAGTTTCTGCCTGCATATGGGTAAATGGACAGACGGGAGCTGCTGACTGACAGTGCTCCTAGACAGTCAGAAGAGTCACTGGGAGACATGCCTCAAGTAGAAGACACAAACTGTCACCTCAACAGGACATGGTTAGCACTGACAATTAGCTTGTCCTCTCATCAATAAATTAAACTTTCCTGTAAGAAAGAGACAACCCCTGGATCTGCTATTATATTAGACAGGCTATTTTAAAACAATTTGGGCAGGCAAATCAAGTGCTCTTAAAATGGGAATATGATTAATAGAGATTAAAGAGAAATTCCAAAAAATCAGTAACCTCCTTAAGTATTGTAAAGATATCGTACTTTACAAAATTTCAAAGTGAAAATCTATATATACATTGAATTGTATTTGAAATACGACAGGAGATTTAAGATTTAAAGGATGCCTTCCACAAATTAATTCATTCAACTCTCACCTTTGAGAAGAGTGAAGGTGACCGTCTTCTCTGTGAAGCAATGACAACTCAACAGCCACATACAGCATTTTTTACTTTTCAAAGCAGCAGATCTGCATTAACCTCACTTGTTGTACATGCCCGGTGTTGGGTATGTACAGCAAACACCATTTTCAGATTTCACAGATGGAAAAATTGAGATAGATGTCAAATGACAGTCACTGAGTTTCAGTTAGAGACTTGACTGGAACATGATTTCCTAGTCCAAAACCTTTTTCCGTTAGTCCTTTCACTCTGACAAGGGATGGGCAGCAAAAATGGAATAATAACAGCAAAATTTCCTGAGTCCTTACTGTCTGCCAGGCACTGTGCTAATAAGCACTTTCATGGATTTCTCATATTTCCTTAAACCCCAAGAGGTAAGAATCATTACTATTTCCACTTTCAAATGAGAAACTGAGGCTTAGAAGAGTTGGAGAACTCTCCAAAGGTCACAAAGCTCAGAGCTGAGTTAAGTGCTGGAGACAGGATAAAAACCCACACAAGTCTGGCTCCAAGCCTGTGAGCACTTCCATAGTTCAAAGAAGGAAAAAGTCTGTTTTATAGACCTTTTCTGGTATTAGCATATGAGTTCTTTATGCCATATCTGGGAACTACTGCAAACCAGCAGCATTAAATGTAAGGTCATCTGGCTCCTTTGCCTGTCTTTTCCTTATAAATTGAAGACACTTTTAAAAAAAAGAGGGGGGTGGGAATCTACAGCTAGACCAGCAAATTCCACACGCAACTTGGGAGAGTTAAACCCCCCAAAAAAAAGACACTCTGAAAGGTTTTATTTTGTTCATTCCATAAGAGAGGGCTAGAATAAAAAACTTAGATGGTAATTCAGTGAATAGCTCATTAAGTAGAACAGATTGCAATTCACAGCAGCATAAGCCTGTTTGGGGGCTGCTAAAATAAACAGCTTCGTCTCCAAAGACACACAAGGAGGTGGTACGTGCGGCATCAAGGTGCCATTTCTGCAGGGCTGTGTGTGTGTGTTCTAACCCTCCTCCAGCCACATCCTCACTTTAAATGTTAATCTGTCTTCGGGAGCACTACCAAATCACTACCTTTCCAGGTGCCTCTATCTCTCTCCGCAGGCAAGTCGCAAGCCTCCAAATGAGCGTGTGGATGCTACTCCTAATCTGCCCCTGACAGGCAGCGAGCTGCCCCTCGCTGGTGGAAGGAGACAGTCATAACAGAAGCTGCTATGAAGCCAACAGGAATCCCTCTTTTCTTAATAAGAGAGGACATGACTCAAAAACCCAGCGGGGGTCACAGTTACTGTCTGTAGTCATGGGCAGGAATTGCCCCACCATTGAGAAAAGGCCAATTTCCTTTCTTCTTCCAAAGCAAAGGGAGAGATAGGTATGTGGAGATGGGGGAGGCACAAGCAACAGCAAAACAGAATCTTCCTCCAAGAGCTTCTGAAATAGGGCAGACTGTTAGAGAAGGATCCTAGGACTGCAGGTCACTTTCAGCACGGGAAACAGAGGCTGGAGAATTAGTAAAAGGGATTTTTTTTTTTTTTTTTTTGAGAATATACAGCTGATAGCAGCTCTAATAAGAATCCAAGGATATCAGGCCAGAGTTTGCCCACAAAGGGAAAACTATGTG
The DNA here is from genome assembly GCF_949987535.1 of Balaenoptera acutorostrata. Lineage (NCBI taxonomy): Eukaryota > Metazoa > Chordata > Mammalia > Artiodactyla > Balaenopteridae > Balaenoptera > Balaenoptera acutorostrata. The sequence continues at coordinate 68,114,050 of NC_080078.1, read as the reverse complement.
TTAGGCCAGCCTTAACACATGAGCATGTGCCAGGTTTTTACAAACAATCTCATTAATCTTCAAAATGACCCTCTAATAAAACTATCATGAAAACTAATACACATACACACACAGGGCAAGGCATTTCCCCAAACAACAGAATTTATGTGTGGCAGAGCTGGGATTTAACCTTTGGCTGTATGACCCCTGGGTTCATGTTCCTTCTATGGTACCATGATACCTCCATCACAGGTAGGCCATCCATTTCTAAATTTGCTAAAAATAAACAAACAAACAACTAGACTACTAGAATATTCATCTGAATTTTCACAACATATAAGCCAGCCTTGAGAGAACCAGGGCTTCTGTGAAGTTGGGAGAGACTGTGGACTCCACTGAGAGAGGAGGACAGAGAGGATGAGAAAAGCAAAACGGAGTGCCCAAGGCTACACTGCAAGGTAAGAGTCAGAGGTGGGGGCCCAGAATTCAGGCCCCCCAACTTCTCCTCCAATGGTAGGAAGGATGACTGCGATCGGGAAGGGCGCGGGCAGGGAGGCAGGAGAGAGCGGGTGAAGGGGCGTATGGCTAAATGTGCATCTAGGAAAGAGGGAAGCAGGAGAGGGAAAAGCACCATAGCATCCCCTGCCCCACCACCTCTGGCTTCTACTGACTGTAAGCTGTGTTCTGCCAAGTTCATAGACTGAGAAGTTTGGGAACCACTGTTTCAAGAACAGCTGAGAGGAACTCTCAGCAGGACTCCCTTTTTTTAGGCTTGCCCAGGAGCTTCCAGCAGTTAGCAGAGGACTTGACGGCAGTCTCACATTTCCACTGTCTACACACCTACCAGTGCTTTACGATCACCAATCCCACTCATTCGTTCCTGCGCTTTACCCCCTTTGTACAAATCCTTAAATGAGTTTCAAATGCTAAGGAAATAGTCAAAGTTTGTTTCAGACATCAGGGCCTGTGGATACTGTTTCATTACAAGGAGTCCCTCTTTCTCTTTCCAGGATAAAGCCGGGGATGATTTAACTGTGGCAAAATTAGCATGCAATTTGTAAGTCATTATGGTGCAAAGTATGTGGCGAGAACACTTTATTGAATAAACCTGCTGAGAATAATTTTCCTAGGAACTAAAAAAAGGAAAACCTCTCTTCAAGGCTCTCCTCCTCCTTTTAAAATCCCTGCCAGTATCTATATAATTATGTCTTACTTCTGACACTCAGAAGCCTGGCATCTCTGTACATTTAACCAACAGAAGCCAGAAGGAACCCATGAGAAGTCAGGATATCTTCCCAACAACAGGGACCTTGGCATTTTCTGGGCTTCTTGTTGCTTGGGGAGTCAGGTGAAATCTGCTGAGACAAGCACCCTGGGTATTTATAGATCACAGAGAACTGCTGCTCACTAGAAGAGTCTTAAGAATTACATGCCCTTTAAAAGGTTAACCAGGAAGCCCAAGGGTATGTTCAGATACACTGTGGCCCTGAAGTCGCATGGACACTGAATATAACGTGAAAGCATTGGGCAACTGCCCAAGACGTGAAAGTCTTTCCTAGTCACAGATTATTGTAGGTAATGTGATTTGAACTGAGTATGTATACAATTATCAGTTTGTCCTATAGACTCTTCTAAATAGGAGTATCTTTGTGTGTTTAATATAGCTACAGGTATGCCACAGAATTTACACAGTTGTAAAATACATTTTTTTGATGATGGGGCTATTCAGAGAAAACAAAAATTAGGGTTAAAATGAGAGTTTAGATGTAATGTAGAAAACTCAGGACCCTCTATCTTCCTTAATACCCATGGACAAATATTAATTTTATCTCATGAGTAGTTGTCCTTCATTTACTGCATGTTAACCACTATGTAGGTCCTAAGAATGTGATGAACAAGAGATTAGAGTTGCAGAGACAGAGAGTAAACAAACATATAAAATAATTACAGGTTACGAAGACGCACTGGCGATGGGGACACTACTTTACGTATGGGTGCCACTGAAAAGCTCTCTGAGGGGGCGACATTTAGGCTGAGACCTGAAGGTAGAGGGAGGTACCAGCGTGAGAAGAGGCAGGACGGGGAGAAGCAAATGCAAAGGCTATACAGCTGGAAGTTAACGCACAGCAGCAGGAGAGGAAGTGGGAGAAGTAGACGGGACTCAGATCACACAAAATCTTGCAGTATTAGGGAAGGAAGAAAATCGTGTGTGCAGAGAGGTGGTGGTAGAAACAGTGCTCACAGAGAAAAAAAAAAAAAAGGTTCTCTGACCACCTCTACAGGCCAGGACCTGTGGAAGCAGCTTTCACGTGTGTTATAGCTATGTCACCAAATTCCTAAATATGTAATTCCTCACAGACCCACAGGTTGGGACGTATACCTTAAAAACAAAACACCAGAAAGGAAGAAAATAAAGCTGGGGAAGTTAGGCTATTTGTCCGCAGTTGGAGAACCAGAAGAAGCCTGGCTCTAAAGCCCATGCTCCCCCCTCACACCTTCTGCCCTGGAATATAACTTATCACTCGCCCCAAAACTTAACTTGGCTTCCCACTGCCCCTCCTTTGCTCCTGTTCCTCTCTAGTCTGGAAATGCCTTCTATGTCTCCTCCTTTTAAGGTTCAGCTTGAATTCTGCCTCATCCACAAAACTGTTAGGGGTGACTCGAGGTGCAGATGGCTTCCCCCCTGTTCCTTGGCTTCTTCCAGGCCTCAGCAGCGGCAGCAGTACTCCTGGGGCCCATTCTTCTTTTGACACTTGCACCTGTGCTCACCCCCAGCCAGTGCCTAGCTTAGTGCCTTGCACAGAGCAGGTGCCTGAGAAACATCTGCCAAATGACTGGATTCTTTTCCGTGAATCTTGGTCAACTGCAAACCATGGACACTTGCACTGTGCCCATGGGAATCTGAAGTTTGCAGGGAAGATGGTGGCTCCGAGACACTAAAAATGTCAATACTTGATCCCCCTTCTCTTGGTCAATACCTGACCCTGTTATTTAAGGTGTTTTTTGTTGCAGACTTGGCAGAGTATATGAGATATTTATTCATTATGCATCTGACAGTCAACGTTATCAAACGCCTGAGAAAAAAGTATTCAATTCAGGTCAACAAATATTTGCTGAATTCCCAGTAGGTGTAGGACATTCAAGTTTAACGGGGGTGGGGTGGGGTGAGGCAACAAATCGTTTAAGAGAGACTTAAGAGAGTAGACTGCATGAAGGAGAGACGAAAAGAGGTGGTTTGTTCCAGGTCACTTCATACCTGTGAGGCGGCTTCATCTGGCAGGATGGGCCTGAGCGCTGGCAGAGAGCGCTGCTCACAAGCACGTCCCTCCCCTCACCCCCCACCCCTCCACGACTCTCCGAGCAACGCTGAGGCTGCTGAGCACTAATAGCCTTGGAATGCTTGCCAGTGCCCAGCAAAACAGCCTTGGCATCAAGGAGACAGGTGTTTGTCAGGGAATGGCAGGGCCCGGCGCCTGTGGCACACAGAAGCACCGTGAGTGCTGGCGAGAGTGGCTGCAGCCATTACTCTCCGTCAGTGCTAATCAATTTCACACCCTCTTCAATGCTGATAATAGATAATCTTGTGGGAAGCAGCCCAAGTTTCTAACAGCTACATGCAAGCTGCTCCCTGACGCCCAACAGCTTACTCTGGTCTTTCTCAAAAAACAAAACAAAAGAAAACAACACCCTACCCCCTCCCAAAAAAAACAAACAAAAACCAAAGTCTATTGCAGCTTCACCTCAGATGAAGCATCTGATGGTGCCCATGCTCTGGTCTGCTAGGACAACTCCTTCTGGGTTATCTGGTAAGGAGGACGCTCTTAGGAAAAGGACTGCCTGGCATACTTAAAAGTTACACGGGAATTCCAAAGGAAGCTAGGAAAATCTAACAGCAGCAGTAGCTTTTACTTATTGAGCAAAGTAAATACATAGTTCAGGCTTAGTCTTCATGATAGCACTGAAAGGGAGGTATGATGGCCATCTTACAGATGAGGAAATCACAGCTCGGAGAGCTCAACTCATTTGTCCAAGGTCTCAGAGCTAGGGAGCAGCAGAGCTCAAATTCAAATCCAGGCTTATCTGACCCCTTTCCTCACGCGCAGCTTTCTACTAGGCTGCTGCTGGCACTCCATGAAGAAGACAGCCGCTGATCAACCTCTCATTGTGCTTTTAATCCATTTCATTTTCAAAAAATGGCAAATACCAAAGTATGCTCACCTGAATCTGAGGGAAAATGTTAAGTTGGAGGGGATTTGAGAGACCGCCTTTGCTGATGCCACGTTATGGCTAACAATCTGGGGCTACACAAGGCGCAGTGACAAGGTGTGGCGAGGCAGTGATTTTGAGGTGGGTGCCCGCACTAAAATCCTAGTCCTTGGACTCCCAGGTGCTCCTTCAACCAGCCCTGAAAATCTCCTTCAGCAGATAACTTGGGGAATTCTGTCAGAGCAGGAGTTCTAATTGTCCCATGGCTGTTTCTCTACAAAAGTCTAGGGAAAGTTCAATTTGTTTCTAATTATCATTCAGTCAGAGCCGAAGAATATATACTTTGGCACTTTAACAATCACTAAGTGTCGACCATGTACAAGTTACTGTGAATGGAAGAAAAGAGGGAAGAGGAAAGTTTAATCAAAGAATAAAATAAAGGGGGTGAGGTGTGTGGAATGAAAGGACTGTGTGTGTAACATGCTGGTATCTGAAGTCCAGCCTCAGAATTCAGAGTCTGCCATTTACCCTGTAATAGTATCACATTAAAGAAGAAAGTCCCAGTCAATCAATTCAATCAATCAACAAACATCTGAGGACTTACTAGGTTTAGAGAGCACAGGGAAATCACAAGAATGATACATATGGTTACCTATCTACTGGTATTCATAAATGAAGATATAGTTTGTGAAAGGGAATGGGTGGCTTAGAAGGGCACAGACAACAAGGTCACTGTTTTCCCCAAGCTCTAGTCTCTCACCCTGGCCTGAGGCACAACTTGCGGGAAGATGCTAGTGTAATTCCCAATGCACACAGCTCTGCCTCATAGCTTGCCCGCCCCAACACAGATGGGAGGGGTGCTGAAACAGGCGCTCCCACCAGTGAGGCTCAAAAGCCTCCAGTGTGTCTTTAAGGCAAGAAGAGTGAAAAGAAAATAGAGCAATATAGCAAATCCAGATCACGAAGAAAATGGGCTCTACTACAGACTTTGAAAAAAGCAAAAAAAGGATCATTGTGCCACATGACCATAGACTGAGGGTACTTCCCTGGTGGTGCAGTGGTTAAGAATCTGCCTGCCAATGCCGGGGACACGGGTTTGATCCCTGGTCCAGGAAGATCCCACATGCCGTGTAGCGACTAAACCCGTGCACCACAACTACTGAGCCTGTGCTCTAGAGCCCACGAGCCACAACTACTGAGCCTGCGTGCCACAACTACTGAAGCCCGAGCGCCCTAGAGCCCACGTGCTGCAACTACTGAGCCCACGTGCTGCAACTACTGAAGCTCGTGCTCCACCACAAGAGAAGCCACCGCAATGAGAAGCCCACGCACCACAACGAAGAGTAGCCCCTGCTCGCTGCAACTAGAGAAAGCTCACACGCAGCAACAGAGACCCAATACAGCCAAAAACAAAAAAGAGAGAGAATACAAATCAGACATTAACCAATATGAAAACCTGCCCCAATTAAAGGGACAGATGAGAAAGCTACAGAGGCCAGAGACAGCAGAGAACAAAACAGAAGCAGATGAAAAATACAGGAGGTAGGATAACACCCTAGGTAAGTATGGCCTGTCAAGAAAAAACATCTAGCAGGTTTCATCTCCCTCAGCAACCACCGCATCAGACAATGCGGCTCAGTCACTCTGAGTCGGTGTGCAGGCTGTGCTGCAGAGCTTTGAGCTCCCTTCTCTAGGTCGCCAGGTTTCATCTGCAAATGCGGGAACTGGATTCAATGACCTCACAGTTTCCTTCCAGTGCCTCCCTATGACTACAGAAGCCAGCAAGTGTGTGTGCCAAGACACCCTCTGCCACTGTGGTACCAAGTCACAGCACTGTGCTTTGGTCAGATTTTCGAAGAGAAGCTCTTGTCAAGGGTACTTGTGCTACCACCCAGACTCCCAGGTCAGACCGGGATCAATTAATTGTACACATCCATCCTCTTCAGGAACTTCACTCCTGTTAGAAGAGCAGTTATAACCGCTGGCGGACTGTCATCTGCTCAGCTCTTACGACATGTTAGGTGGCACACGAAGGCAGATGGCACCTTTGCCCTTGCCTGTCCTGTGGGGAGATACGAGGTGCACAAGGGACCCAATGGAGTGCAAGTCAATAGATGGCAAAAGGCAGGCAGGGATACGTACGTGTTTTTCCCCTTCAATCTTCTTGTCGGCCACCTGCATTGCATCCAGATATTTAAAATGCAATTCCATCAGCCTGTCAACCTGAAAGAGAGATACTTCACAGGCATGAGTGAGAAAGAGAATACCAAGGCAAGAGAACAGTAGAGCTCCTATTCGTCTTACTGTCACTCCCAACAAAGGGAGAGCCACTCTACCACTTCTCACTCTGGATGTGAGCTTTGCTGCGGAACACAGCAGGAATGGATCAAACGGCTCGGGCAGAACAAAGCAAACACTTAGCATGGATGCAGTTTGAACACAGGCCCATTCCCAAAGGACACTATGCATTCCCAGCCCTTCTAGAACTCCCCTGAATTCACGTTGTTAAAAACAAACAAATAAATAAAAATTCAAGTCCCTTCTTGCAAAGAGAAGAAGCATGAAGTTACATACTTTATATTCACTTAGAACTTTACAGAAATTTCTTTTTTCAAACTGAAACCTTTCATGTTCAGATTCTGCCCCAGAGCAGATCTTTTTTTAAAAAAGGTCTAAGTAAAATCTCTTTAGTTCCTTTTCAGTCAGAAGAGAGTGCAAGAAAAACTCCTTCACAACTTAAAAAAAGCCCCTGACTTTTGCTTAGCAATAACCTAAAAATCAGTTTCAAACTTAGCAAAAGTCATGCTTCAAACATGGCCTGAGGAATACTGAGTGGGTTTGAAAGTTTCATTTTTTCCCTAAGACTTCCAAAAGATTGAAGGAACACTGTGAAGCCAGCCTAAACTTCTAACCTCTCTTTTTACTGGGTTGGCACCACTATGGTTCTTGGCAGCCCTGGTATTTACCCAGGAGCTGGTACTGATTAATAGCAGATGTTGCTCCAACACAGCATCAGACAGTCAGGAAGACTGTGCCCAAACCTTCCCTGGTTAACAATGATGACCCTAAGATCTTATATATTTCAGTTTACAAAGTATTCTCATATCCACTATTTCCTTAGACATTAGAAAAACCTGATAAGGCAGGCAGGGAAGATAGAGAGCAACCCTAATTTTAACGATGAGGAAGCTGACGCACAGACATTAGATGATGCCACCAGGGTGACATGATTGCTAAGATGTTCTGTGTCCTAACCCAATGGCCTCTTTTTCTTTTTTCTTTTTTTGGCAAACAACAATTGCATTTATTTGTATTACTTACATGGGAACAAATGGCTTCATTGCATATTAAGAATTTTTAAAGCACTGACCTGATCTTTTCCTCCTCATCTTAATGATCCATAACGGTACACTGTTGCGTACAGAAATGGTTTCAAAATATTTGGGGTCAAGGGTAATGCATTAGGCGATGAGAGGCAGAATAACCAGAAAAACCTCTGAGATCCAAACCAATGGGGCCCAGATGCTGGAGAAGATATTTTAGGGCAGGAACACTTAACCCAGCACTCCTCAGATCACATCAGGGAGATAGTGATTCTATTCCCGCTGGTCCCGGTCCCATCTTTACAATCCAACAAGCACCCACCTTCTCACTGTCATTTTCAGTGAATTTATTCAGAAGCCGGGTCCGCTGCTGCCCTCTCAGGTTCCGCAGGAGGGAAGCCAGGATCGAACAGACATGCTCTGGGTTGGGAAAGAGAAAAGAGAACATGCTGTGATCAGAGCAGTAATTATTACCTCTCTTCAAGCCTGGTCTGGTTCTATTGAAGGAGGAATAAGTAGGTCTTCCCTGATTGCTGCTATTGATTAATAAGACAAGAACCTAAATTGTGTCAATGGAAAACTGAACTGATTTTCACATACGGTGCAAGAAACATATTCCAAAGGGATTATGTCCCCAAGGACAACTTGAGCAAGTGAATCAAAACTAAGTTAGAGGGGCTTCCCTGGTGGCGCAGTGGTTGAGAATCTGCCTGCTAATGCGGGGGACACGGGTTCGAGCCCTGGTCTGGGAGGATCCCACATGCCGCGGAGCGACTAGGCCCGTGAGCCACAACTGCTGAGCCTGCGTGTCTGGAGCCTGTGCTCTGCAACAAGAGAGGCCGCGATGGTGAGGGGCCCGCGCACCGCGATGAGGAGTGGCCCCCTCTTGCCGCAATTAGAGAAAAGCCCTCGCACAGAAACGAAGACCCAACACAGCCAAAAATAAATAAATAAATAAAGTAATTAATTAAAAAAAAAAAAAAAAACTAAGTTAGAATTTCTGTTCTGCCTATAATTACTTGAGTTTTATTGTCCGCAACAGAACCTCAAACTAATACCCCCCATTTATAAAAATAACCTGTAAATAGAGTATGAATACTAACCATGAGGTGAGCACATAATGAACAAATAAGACATGGTCTACCATATTCTCAAATTACCTTATAACTTTCCCAGGTAAACATCTGAGAATTAAATAAATATGATAGGGTCCCAGTGCTATCACTTACATTCTGGTGCACCTAAAATGCCTACCTCAAGTTTAAAGACAGCAGGACAGTAAGGACTTCAAAAGGATAACAATGTTTTTTCAGTCCACATAACCTATAGGCTTCTATTATGAGATACTATTCTTCTAGCCAGGGAAGAAGAGGGTATATTATAGGCTTCAGCTGTAAAGAGGTTCTTTTCTTTAAAAAGAATTTTTAAAAACCAAGGATAATGACGTTGAAAAGGAGATGGCAGAGCAAAGTTTGTTTTGAAATAAAATGCTCACAGTGAGGGCAACAAATATTCTGTTTGAAAACTGACTGAACATCTTCACATGCCAAAGTTTGAGTTCTCAAAAAGTCACTTTCCTCACTTATATCAGAGAAGCATTCCTCACCACTTCATTTCCCCAATCTCTTAATGCTAGAGTTATTCAGTCTTTAGACTTCTATTTTTACCTCCTACACCTTCTTCTATCTACTTTCACCTCCCTGGGGATCTCATCTAGTCCCACAGCTTTAAAGACCATTTACGTGCTGACAACTCCCACACTTGTGTCTATAGGCCAGTCCTGTTTTCTGAACACAGGCTCATGAATTCACCTGTCTATCTGCTCTCTCCACTTGGTTGTCTAACAGGTCCTTTAAACTGAACATGGTTTTGGAACCAAGCTCCTGACCTCCCTCCTCAGGCCTGTCCCCAGTTTGTTCCACTGAGTTAATGGCAACCAGGTTCTCCAGTTTCTCAAGCCAAAAACAGTGGCAATATCCTTGATTCTCTTCTTTCTCACACGTCCCACAGAAACCTTGTCAGCTGTAGTTTCAAATTACACCCAGGACTCCATGTCTTCTTCCTGCTACCCCCACTGCCATTACACTGGGCCACAGCACCATCACCTCTTGCTTGGAATACTCAGCAGCCTGCTTGTGGGGCTCTCTGCTTCCACCCTTGCCCGCTTTGGCCTGATCTCCATAGAGCAGTCACAATGATCCTTTAGGTTAAAACCTAAGTCAGACCCTATCATTCTTCTGTGTAAAACCCTCTAATGGCTCCCAACTCACTCAGACTAAATGCTGTTTCTAACATCAGACAGGCTTCTGCCCTGGGGCCTCTGTACTTCCTGTTTTCCTTGCCTGAGATGCTCCTCACCAGACTATCTGCATGGCTCAATCTTCAAGTCTAGTTCTACTCAACTGTCATCTTCTCAATGAGGCTTTTCCTTGACCACCTTATTTAAAAATGCAGTGCTCCAACACCACCGATTTCCAAGTCTTAACTGCTTTATTTTTCTCTTCAGCATGCATTATCTTCTAAAATACTGTATCATTAATTATTTGTTTTGTTCACTGCCACCCTTCAATTAGAATATAAGCTCCTTGAAGGAAGGGATTTTAGTCTGCTTTGTTCATTGGTATATCCCTGGTCCCACAACAATGTCTAGCACATAGTAGGTGCTTTAGAAATACCTGTTGAATAAATGGGAAGAAAGCAGGCTCTCAATACAAGTTCTTGGTGGTGGTGGTGGTGGTGGTGGAACCAGACAAATCACTCTTGAACTCTGGGTATTTTTCAAATGCCTTTGAATAGCTTTCACCTTTTGTATATAGTGCCTATCCCAAGTTCAGAGTAATAGCACCCTTGCGTTGGTAATATGCTCTCAAACCATCAGTTACAAAACGGTCCTTAAAGATATTTTGCATTTGGGAGTAAGTGGATGACTTTCTCTTAGGGAGCCATCAGTTTGAATAAAATATCTCTAATCAGTACATTCACTTTTTTAAGTATAAATTTTTTCTTAAAATATGCTGTGGAGAGAGGTATTATACCTTCTCAAGACCCCAAGTTCACCCCAATATCTTTCTTCTAACTTCTGTTGTGAAGCTGGGATTGAGGTGGTATAAGCTCCACCTTGAACAAAAGGAAGGGGCAGGGAACAGGAGTAGGGTGAGATGAGGGTAGAAAGTGGCGAGTGGACAGAGCAGGACCTGTCTTCACAGGAAGGCAAAAACCATCATGAACCTAGGGTAAGGAACCAAGACAGCTCAGCTCAGGGTGACAAAGTAGAATAAGAAGGGACATCTTTGGAGGCTCACATCAGGCAAAAACAACAAAGAAATAAACTTCTGTGTATGTCAAGGAGAGAAGATCAGAGGACGGAAGAGTGGGGGACGTAATCAGTTCTGCAATCTTGGGCTAAGCAACTGGATGTGGCTCTGATCTCTTCAGTTGGTGAACAGATGTGGGACAGGCCATAAAAAATGCAGTGAATTTTAACAAGCTTAGTTCTGAAACTTTGAAATTACTCAGCATGACAACTGGTAACAACCTCCATGTATATATATGACAATCTGACAACCATAGAGGAAGAAAAAAAAAAAATCAGCCAGAGAGTTCTCATAGATTATCTAGGCCAAATCTCTTATTGTACCGATAGAAAAATCGAGGCCTAGAGAGAAGTGACTTGTCCACACAGCTAACTGGTGAAAGAGGTAGAACCCAAATTTCGGATTACTCACTCAGTCATTCACTGATCACTTACCTCTGTGCCTGGCAAGCACTTGGTTATCAGGGCCTCCAAACAACATAGTATCCCTAACCTTAAGGAGCTCTGTATTTAGTGGGGAGAACAAAACAATAATTACAGTGCAGTGTGACAAGTTCCATCACTGAGGTAGGCAGAGGGGATCTGGGCAGCACAGACAAGGTATAGCTGACCTACAGGAATTCCCACTGGAGGTAACAAACAACTGAAAATCTTAAAACTAAACAAAACTAAAAGCCATGGCTGACAACTAGATAGAGAAGATAGAGCACTCCAGACAGAAGGAACAATATATGCAAAGGCCGGTTTGGATGGCGTATCACATACACATGGGGGAGGAGAGGCCAGTCAGGTGGGGAAAGGCTGGAGAAAAAAGTGACAAGGATCCACCAATGAATTTTAAGCTGTAGACAGATAAGACTAGATATGAGTTTAGACCAATCCTTGGCTGCTAGATTCCTTTTAGAGATCAAGATAATGTTTCTCTTTCCTGATAAATTTTTTGTGCTTTTTAACCTGAGTTACCTCTTTGCCTTGGCTATTAAGAAGCTCAAAGGTGAGTCCATGCTTAACCACAGGAGTCAATTTCTTTTACTACTTTATTATTGACTCTCTCCATCCTCCACCAATGGATTTTAAAATAAAAGCAATGGATGCATATGGTAAAAACCAAACTATACAAAAAGGTATGAATGTCCTCAACAAATATTTATTGAGCACGTACTAATATTTTTCTTTTCCCATACTCCTCTCACTACCCTGTTCATCTCTCCCAAAGGACAAAAAACTACTAGTATCTTGTGTACATTTACAGGAGGGGAAAAAAATATATATACATACATACACACATGTATGTATATATACATACATGTGTGTAAATATATACACACATATATTCTCTACTATATTTTTCCATATCAGCACATACTTTTTTTTAATGGCTGTCAGGAATTCCACTGAACTTATTTATCATAATTTAACTAGTGACCCAGTCATGGATATTAGGTGGGTTCCAGTTTTGGTTGTTTGTTGTTTTTGCTATTAGAAACAATGCTGCAATGAACGTCCATGTACACATATTCTGGCACGTATACCTTTATTTCTGGCATGGATACACTTCTGCACATATATTCTTATGGCAAATTCCTAGAAGTGGAAGTGGTGAGTCAAAAGCTATTGACATATAAAATGTTGAAAGACACTGACAAATTATCTTCCAAGAAGGTTGTACCAATTAACTTCCACTCTCAGTATGTGTATGTGTATGCATCTATGTGTTTTGTACATACAAAAAGCTTTGATGATTATCTTTTATATGTGGGAAGCATGTAACTTAGTAGGAAAAGCTTACATTTTGGAGTCAGACAACATAGGTCCAAATCTAAGCGCCTATCACTTGCTCAAGGGCATGACCTTAAGTTAATTAACCAGAATGTGCTGGGAAATACCTACATGCACATACACATATATCATACATACACACTGAGAGTGGAAGTATAATTTTACATACATAGTGTAAAAGAATATCTGTTTTCCCATATCCTCACTCAGATTGGATATTATCCAACTTAGAAATTATGACAACCTTGTAGGTGAAAAATGGGATCTTCTTTCAATTAGTATGGTTTTATTTTTATTATGAATAATGTCAAACACCTTTTCTGATGTTTACTGACCATTTGTATTGCTCTCTGTGTGAACTGCCCAACGTTATCCTTTGCCCATTTTGATTTCTATGAGCTCTTTGTAAATTAAGAGTATTACCCTTTTGTCTTCTACACTGCAAATATTTCCCCCAGTTTGACGTCTGTCTTTTGACAAATTCTTACTTAAAGCTAAGATTTAGTATCACCATATTGTTTTGCTGTAAGTTGCTTCAAATTCCGGTATGAAAGTAAGCAGGGTACAATAATACCTGTCACCAATTTATTGTGTATCAATAACAGTAGGCTTGAGTCTGTACACAATTTTCTCATTGAATCTTCACTACTAAGCTATGCAAAAGGTACTATTCTCATTTCTGATTTATTATGCAGAATCCAAGTGTCAGAGAGGTTAATCAATTTACTTAGTAGGTCATGTCCTTGAGAGAGTGGTGGGAACTTAGATTTGAACCCATGTTGTCTGGCTCCAAAATGGAAGCTTTTCCTACTAGGTTACATGCTCCCACGTATAAAAGGTAACCATCAAAGCTTTTAAAGAAGAAACTTTTATGATAAAAGAGATCAGAAACTAAACCATGCAAAGCCTGAAAATGTGCTTCATGGGGGGGGCTCACTGTGTCCAAAAGACAGGCACTATGTAAATGTGGATTAACAAAAAAGTCAATAGTTTTAACGAGAGGAAAGTGAAGCGAAAGGCCATATGGAGGTAAGACATGAATAACACCCCTCTTTTCTCTTTTACTGAATTAGTCTTTCCAGAAGCAATTTCTAGCAGAGTCCAAACAAAGAAGTGACTTTGAGTTCTGGGCAGTTCCACAAATACTAAACCAAAACTTCTCAATAGTTCTCCCATTTAATCTTCCTGATTAAGATGGATGAGGAGTTGCAAGAGAATGTTCTTTTTTTGGGGGGGGGCGGGGGCCACGCTGCGCAGCTTGCGCAATCTTAGTTCCCCGACCAGGGATTGAACCCAGGCCCTGGCAGTGAGAGCGCAGAGTCCTAACCACTGGACCGCCAGGGAATTCCCAAGAGAATGTTCTTTATATACCTCAACAAGATGGGATGTGGGGTGCTGGTAGCACAGAGAGGGTGTCAGGAGCTGTAATTTTCAAAGAGGAAAATATAATATAGAGGAGAATCATTTTTTCTGGAACTAGATCATTTTAGCATGTATTTCCACAGCTCATCCCAGCCTGGAACAGGAGATACCTTGATCAATTGCAGTGGTATACTAAGAACAAATGACATATACCTATTAGTTTGGGATTTTAAGTAAAGGACAGGTTGTCATAGGCAGACCTGAATCTGCCTATGTTCTTTGCATCTCTCTCTCTGGGTGCTGTGGCTGGTCGTAGGTCACTGGTGCCTGCCAGATAGGAAAACACTTCATTCACCCAAAGTTTTGCGCATACACGTGAGTGCAAACACACACACACACACACACACGCTTTCATTAGCCACTAATAAATGTAGCTTCCCTAGGAACAGATTTCAGCCCAAGGTGGCGTCAATTTCTCACGCACCAAGGAGATGCGGAGAGCTGCTGGCACGGAGAGCAGGGGAGATAACAGGTTTATCTGCTGGCCAACACCGCTCAGCTGCTCTGTCATTTCGACAGGATAAAATGGAGGTGAAGGATGGCTATGGAGCTGTCAATATAGACAGGGTGGATGTGGTGGCCCCACTGCAGAGAACAACCTCTAAGGCAGGACCCAGGAAGAGCAGAACACACGCATGCACGCGCGCACACATTAAAGGAATCCACAAGGCTCCAGAGAGGGGAAGGTCACACAAATCTGCACTTTGAAGTCACTAGGTAAGGAGGCAGGGGTCTCGGTGGAGAATTAGAGAGCCAGTATTGAAACTGTGTGCCAGTGTGAGTCCCTGCCTGCTGGGTGCCTTGCTCAACAGTCAGACAACTGGCTGCCTCAGACACTAATTAGTGAAACTGCCTAGAGGAGTCGTTCTGGCCCATTCTTCCCCCAGCTCAAATCCCTTCAGGGCCTCTCAAGAGTGATCAGCAATGGGTTAGACCCCCCCTGGATATATGCAAGGGGGGCTAAAAGTTTGATTCTCTAGGGTCAATTAGAATTCCGTAATTTTCAGAGCTGAAAGGAGAATTAGAAATCTGGTTCAACTCCTCTGGGATTTCGAGTATAGAAACAAGAGCCCTGATAAAGGATGTGATTTGCTGCCTCCAGTCAAAAGTACCTTTCTAGGCCACTGAAATCTAGATCTGCAATTTGTCCCCCGCCCTCCCCCCTTATTTTTTCCTTCTTAAAATCATGACAAACACTTTTGAGAATCTGATGAACCCTTATGCATGCTATTCCCTCCCGTATATATAGATACAAATGGCACATTTCCATGAAGTTTCAGAGTGTTCCCATCTCTTAGGGATGGCTCTTGGGTTAAGAACCCAAGATCTAGTATACCCAGATCAGAGGTCTTTCCAGAATGGCACAACCAGACTGTGGCAATCACTCTAACCAGCCTCCTACAGTATGTGCCACTTTTGTAAAGAATGAGATGGAAGTGCATTTCCCATCCTCATTGTTAAAAAAGTATGGTCCAAATCCCAATAGGCTAACGTCACCTCTCTCTGTGAGGAGAATTATTCATCCAGACAGGCCTATAAACAACTAGGCCTATCAGTGTCCTACTGCTGAGAGGTACACTGAGAGGACTAACTCCAGGGACCTCCTCCAGAAACGCCAAGTGAATTAATTAATTAACTATGTGGGGCTTCAGGATCAGACAGACTTGGATTCAAATCTTGCCTCTGACACTCACTAGCTGGTTAAACTAAACCAATGGCATACTGTTTAATCTCTGAGCCTCAGCAATTCTCTTATTTGTAAAATGGGGCTGTCCCTTCTATTAAATCCACTGTATCAAATGAGATATGTTCACAGTAGGCACTCAAGAGACATTAATTTGAAATCTGCTGCATTGCAAAAGAGCATCACAAGAGATTCTCTCACCAAGGCACCTGCCAGAGATCGTCACCTCACTCCTTCCATACTGCATCATGACCACATGTTGGCCACTGAACATGTTTCAGTCGGCCTGGGCTATTCTAACTAGCCCCTGCTGAGAAAAATAGGAACTTAGATGGCTTGACTTTCTCAGCTGGTAGGGCTATTTTCTACAACTCGAGATTTGTTCTAACTCTAAAATGGAACAAAGCCAACTTCACTCAGACTCTTTAATCCCACAATAAATTAAACTAAAGACCTTATGTGTGGTTGCCTATAAAGCCAAATAATACAAGATTCTGGGAGACCTGCAAACAGCCCTGAGGTGGGCAGTGGCTATTTATCAGTAAGCTGAAGGACACAGCACATCTAAGCAGAGATGGTCCTTGCCTTTTGATCTTGCTGCAAGAACTGAAAACACAACACATGATCTGCAGAGGAAATGAAAAAGACGCTCTCCTTTATGAGTTTTATAACCACAGGACAAGTAATTACAGGGCACAAAGTGGTACATACACCGGCCATTCCTTTACTCAAACTTCTGAGTACCTACTGTGTGCCAGGCAATGTACTAAGTACTGGGACTATAGAGATGAAAGAAGATAGTCCACTCTAGAGAAGCTCATCCTCATCATCTTATGAGCAAGGCTGGAGGTGTTACACTGGGAAGTAAATGTCTGTGAGCTCACAATCCCAAGTTTTCTATGGCAAAGCTGGTAGACAGAAGCTAGAATTTTGGGTTCTAGGCGCACATTTAATTCTTGAAGCACAAAATTGGACCACATTTTCGAATCCTGGGACAAATGGACTACTATTTATATTAGCAAGTCTCCCAAGGTGAGGACTGGGGTGGAGGTGAGGAACAGAGGGACGAAGGTGACAAGGTGCACAGTAATAATCCCCAAATGTGACTTCCTCATCCTTCTGTGCCTCTGGATTTCAGAGGTGTCCCGCTTGCATCTCTGTTGGAGTTTTGGTCCCATGAGGCAGGGGAAGATTATATTTACCAGAAAGGAAAAGGAGGCATTAACCAGCTGAGCTGGGCCACGGGACTATCTTTGGGACAGGAACTGACACTGATTTATTCATTTATTCATAAGATAGAATCCTACAACATATAAGATACAGTGTTTGGGGACTGAGACAATCAGACAATCCTGCCCTCTAGGTGACTGAGGTATACTATGTCTAAAATTACTTGACAGAAAATGATAGTGAATGGGAAAGGGGCAGAAACTACCAATGAGGCAAATACTCTTCCAGTGAGGATATCTGGGGAGACTGGTAGGCAAGATGGCACTTTAGCTGAGCCTTGAAGAAGAGAAGCAGGCAAGAGAAGAGCCTCGGCAGGAGAAGGGGCAATGGGAACAACAGTATTCCAAACAGATGGACAAGCATGAAGCAAAGGCATTAAGTTGAAATGTACAGGGTACAAGCAAAGAACTGGGAGGAGATCAGTGTGGTGGGAGGGAAGGGGGACAAAAGGTGATTGGGTTGGAAAGGTGGGGGAGGGGTGCAGCTAATGGATAAATGTACATGCTGGACTATGGAAAGTGGACCCTAACCAACACCCCAATGGCCTGGCATTTAAATACTGGCCCAGCATGGCTCATTGGGGAATAAATTCAGGGCTGATCTGCCCACCCAGCTTCAGAGCCTGTACCTCCTTCCAGCAGCCTAAATGGTTAAGAAAGATATGGGTCAGCCAGAGTCCTATTCTTAGGATGGAAATGGTCCCTGTACTTCAACCAGCAGGCCCATGTCATGGCAAGATCTTGCAGGGCCACTTTAAAATTCAAGGCCATGCTGAAGAGCTGCCTTTGTTTAAGGTCATTAGCTCTTTTGTTTTAATGAAATCATACAGAAGTGATCTTCCCTCATGTCTAAAATTAAAACCACCTCGGTTTCATTGCTGAACCTTGCTGCCCACCTCCCCCTGAGCTCCCTCAGATGGAGAGACATCCTACTTTCTGGTAAGACTCTAGATGCAAACAGGATGTTTAAAATACCCTAATTAGATCGATCTTGACTTCAGCACTGGTGTGTTGGAATACAGATTAATCTGTTCCATGCCTGGCACTGGCAGCTGAAGTAGCAGGAGGCCCTGTCAAATCGGCCACAACATCACACTGCTCTGCCTTTATTATTATTTTTTCCCTTTTTACATTTCATTATAATGGACATGTGCCTAGCAGGGGATGTGGTAACCCAAGAAGAGTCATGCATGTGCACTCAGCCACTCCAGTTGAATATTGATGCAAGTCAAATCAAACACCCTTTTCAAGACAGATGGATCTGTGTTAAGCATCTATATATAGTCCCTTTTAACACATAAACAAAATACATATATTCCTGTTCTTCACAAACATTTACTGAATCCTGGCAGGCACTGGACTAGAGACTGGGGACTTAAAGAGGCAAAATTTATTGTGAACCTATTATGTGCCTATGTGTGCTCTGCATGTATTACTTTATTTAATTCTCACACCAATCCTTTGAACCATGTTTATTATCCTCCCCATTTTACAGAGAAGAGACTAGAGACTCAGCTAGGAAAAGAAATTTGCCTCCCAGGGTTTCACAGCTAATTAGGAAGTAACCTCATTAGTTCCACTATAATAAAACTTGATTATTTTCCTCAAGAGTTAAAAAATACCCAATAAGCATATTAAAAAAGCATTCAGCCTCAATAGTAATACAAATAAAATCATGAGATAGTTTCATTTGATAAAGTTTTCAAAATACCTGATGCCTGGAAGGCTGTGGGGAGCTCCCGTAAGCTCTCCTACACTGCTGACCCTATGAGTACTGATGATGCAGAACTGAAACCGCTCTTGCTATGTGAATCTCCCTAACAGATGGTAAGCTCCTCCAAGGCAGGGTCCATCTTACTCACTGACACACCTCAGTGTCTAGCCTTGTGCCAGAGATTCAACTAATACTGAATTTGATATCCTAACTAAACAGCATGGTAAGAGTTAGCTATAAGAGATACATTTGTATAAAAAGGAATAACTGACTCCCTGAGAGGGTCTGGATGAGCCAAACTCTGAAGAATGAGAAGGAATTTATCAGAGAGACAAAGGGGGAATGGCATTCCAGACAACACACAAGAGGTTTAAGGGCATAGAGATATAAAGGAGCACAACACAGGACAGGCTGCTGTGGGTGGGTGAGGGGATGGCAGATGAGGAAAGAGAGGTGAGCAAGAACCTTGCACACTCAGCTAGAGTCTGGATTTTATCCCACAGGACCTACAGAAGAGTTGACAGAAAATAGGCAACATGATCAGATTTCTGTCCCAGAAAGATCATCCTGGAAGATTTATAGGAATGTACACTGGAGGAGAAGCAGGACCAGATCCAGAATATTACAGAAACGTACGCGACAAATACACACAATATATTGCGTTTGGGTATATCTAACAGGTGATTCTCCCTAAGCAAAACCTGAAATAGTTAATGATCTTTCAGAAAGAAGCCAATTTCCTTGCCCCCTTTCTGGGGGAAGAAGGGAAGTACAACATAAAGATCACCAGAGTAAAGAGACATGGGTTTCTAGTCCAAACTCTGAGAAAAATCTTCTATGTGACTCTAAATAGGTCTCTTCTCCACCTACTCTCTGGGCCTCAACATCCTTGATTGTAAAAGGAAAGAAGTGGCTTGGAGGATACATCAGGTCCTCCCTTAATTCAATGACAAGATTCTAGTTATCAAAAAAATGTGAACAATTACCAAATGACTCAGCAATTCCACTCCTTGGTATTAAAGACTTATACAAGAATGTTCATAGCAGCTCTATTCATAATGGCCCCAAACGTGAAACAGTTTGTCAACAGGAAGAATGGAAAAATACATCCACTCAATGGAATACTACTTCATGGATAAATCTCAAAAACAGTATGCTGAGTGAAAGCTTTACCCCCGAAGAGTATACATTGCCTGAGGCCACTGATACGAGGTTCCAGATGAGGTTAATCTATGGTGAAAAACTGAGAACAGTAGATACGTTTGTGAAGTGGGAGGAGGGATCTGACTGGGAAAGGGCATGAGGGAACTTTCTGGGATGGTGGTAATGTTCTCTATCTTGACAGAGTATGTATTTGTTCAAATCCATCAAATGTTGCATTCAAGATCTGTGCATTTCACTCTATGCAATTTTATTTTTTAAAAAACCCTGAACTCTAGGTTAATGATATTCATGCTGAAGTGCTTAAGGGTGAACTGTTCTGATGTCTGCAACTTACTTCATGCATCAAAAAATAAAATGGATGGATGAGAGAGAGATGGATAGATACATGACAAAGCAAATATAGTAAAATGTTAACTGTAGAATCTAGGTGGTGGGGACATGAGCATTTGCTGTACAGTGCTTTCAACTTTTCTGTAGGTTTGAAAATTTTCTTTAGGAAATGTTGGGACATTTCCTAAAGAAAAAAAGAGAGATGTGAACTTAGAATATAAATGATGAGACTCCTGAAGGCCATTTTTCCAAAAAGTAGTTTTTAATATGTTTGTTGTTTGAAATTTTGAATGCATTTTCCATTGAAACAGGCCCACTGAAACCCATTTAACCTGAAATACAGCCAAAATTAATTCAGTATTCTCATTTTTCAGTTGTGGTGAGATTCTACAAAGTATCTAAGCATCTACTGGGTACAAAGCAATATGACAGGTGTTGCTTTTTAAAAATTTAGTTCCACTTTCCCATGGGATTTCTTTCCTTCCTTTCCGAGTTCCAGTAGCACTATGGATTTAAGAAAGTGCTTAAGTGCTAGCTTAACTAATTTACAGACTTGAATCTGTGGGAAAATGGGCCTTACAGCAAGAAAGGGATATGTATGCCCAAGAAATGCTTCTTTCTGCTACACAATTATTCTCCAAGGACTCAGAGTGAAAATAAAAAACAAAAACAGAGGGATGTGTCATCTAATTCTCCCAACTCAGGGCTTGAGCTGAAAGCATGAAGTTCCCTAAAAGTCTAATGTTCATATATCAGGGAAGGCCCATATCTTAGATGGGCTGAAGGAGAGGTCCATGAAACTCTAAGCGTCTGCCACGTGCGTATGCAACTGTCTCCTTGGAAAATGATTCCAATCTGTAGTTTTCTACGGCTCCTACAAGGTGCTTTGTCAGTGAAACCAACCCTATCACTCCAGCAGCGGCAGTGTGGATTGGGGACTGATGCTGGTTCTGGGGAGCACCACTCTGAGACGGCCTAGATAAGCTCTGCCCAAGAGAGGTGTTCTATACCAAGTGGCAGCATCCTGACTGGTTGAGGCTGCCAGCTACCTACCCAATTTCTCCTCTTATTTCTTACTAATAGAACCTGTATTTACTTGGTAATATGCCCAGCTTAAAAAAACAAACAACAACAAACAAACCACCACTTCCCTTATAGCTAGGTATGACTGTGTGACTAACTTTGGGTCAAGACTTAAGATGAACTGGTACTTGGGACTTCCAGGAATGGCCATGACCCCTTCTGCCCTGCTCCCTTCCCCTTTTGCTCTTCTGTGCTTTGGAATGTAGACATAGTAACTAAAACTCTAGGAACCATCTAAGACCATGAGGCAATCCTGAAAACGGAAGCCAGGCACTTTATAGGTGCCTGGGGCGCCTTAACAAGCAAGCAAACATCCCTGGCCCTGTGATAAGGAAGAGAATGACAGAAGGAAGCTGGGCTCGGGCTGACACTGTGAAAGTGCCAGTCCAGTCCTGCTGACCTCTGGGCTGACTTTACATGAGAGAGAAATAAACCTCGATGTGTTCTATTTTGTTTAAACCACTGTGATTTCGAGTCTCTGTTACTAGCAACCAACTGCAATTCCTAACTGATATACTAATTCAGTAAGTTCTTTTCCAGGAAGTCCAAAGACAGACTGCATCCTGAGAGTCAGATATTTACCCCAAGAAAGCTGAGTGTGCAGTCTCACTCATTTTTGGAACCAGCCACACATCCCAGTGGGGAAAATCCTAGAACCAGGAGTAACTGCTGGTGAAAGGTACATTCCCCTCTTTTCATCTGTCTTGAAGGATCTCCTCAGGACACTTTTCCATTATATTCTGGAGAACCTGGCTGGAAGGACTGATACAACTTTTTTTTTTTTTTTTTAATTAAAAAAATTAACCCTCATCCTTGTAATGGCAGAAATGCATGCCTGGAGTTTCAGCACCTTTGTTTTCTCTCTGCATTCCCACCAATACTCACATAAGCAGCACTCACACCCAGCAGTATTTTGAAGAACTGGTAAGACGCGTGGCTTCTGACTCACCGGCCTGAGTCCCTTAGGGAGCCCCCTTGAT
Source organism: Balaenoptera acutorostrata (assembly GCF_949987535.1). Taxonomy (NCBI): domain Eukaryota; kingdom Metazoa; phylum Chordata; class Mammalia; order Artiodactyla; family Balaenopteridae; genus Balaenoptera; species Balaenoptera acutorostrata. The sequence goes on along the minus strand of NC_080078.1, from coordinate 68,091,844 downwards.
GAAGCCATCTGAATGTCAGCTGTGGCTGGTTAGAGTTTACTTTCCTTTAGCACATCACTTAGGAGTATTTCATCTAAATTAAACTGACTCTGTGGGGCCTAAAAGCTCTTTCAGGTTTAAAAAGGTAAATTATACAGTTACCACTCCTCTCCCCACCCACGCCCTACAAAAAACATTAAAAAATCTTTAGATCCTAAAATGAGACAATCACTATGAGTATTTGTAATGTGATTTTTTTTTTTTTTAAAGAGTCCTTTTCAATGGTTAGCTTACTGTATTCTCAAAGAAGCCTAAAAGGTTAGGAAAGCACAGCAGAACCCTGTCATAACATGGATTCGGATATACTCGAGGTTAAACCTAAGTGCCAGAATTCTCCCACATTCTCCCCTTCCTCAGTGATTTCTTCGCTATTCCAATTTCCCACTTTCCAAGTATCAACCTGCCTTGGCTCAGGAGAGCTGATCATCACAGCCCCAAAGCAAGGGAGGTATTTTCACACTCCTCTGAAAGCCATCCCTGGACGCCTGCTTTAGATCAGAAATTCAGTTTAGGGGGAAAAAAAAAGGAAGAAAGAAAAACCTGTTTCCAGGGCCTTCAGGGAATGGTCTAAACCTACCTCTGCACGACTTTCATCTTATTCACCAGTCCTGCCTTTGCACTCTTCTAACAGCCACCGCTCCTCCTCCTATTCTTCCCACATTAGCAGTAAAGTCCTCTTTTAAGCTGCTGCAGCCTCACCAACTGTTGGGCTCCACACACTCTTCCTCCAGACTTCCACAGAAACCAGAAAAACCTGCTCGCAGACCCAAGGTGGCCTTATGTTCATTTCCTTGAAGTCTGACTTCTTAACCCTTTTTCCATCAGCCAGTAATACAGCAGTGAAAGTACAGAAGGAATTTCAGTGCTGCACTAACACAGTTCTTTCATTTCCATTGTGAGACTAACGAACTAAACCATTCTATAATCTTGCACACACAAAAACTACCGGGAAAACATGCAGTCATCTCTGCGAAGTTGCTTCAGGATCATATTCTAACAGGTATTAGACTCATAATAGGGAGGAGATAAAGGCACCTGGCTAATCCTAAAAAACACACGGCATTTGGGAAGACAGAGTCCATATTCTGTTTTACGAACAAGATATAATCAACAATTGGCAGATATATGGAGTACTTTGCCATCATCATTTTCTCACAAGCTAATTTTTCCATATACTCAGTGCAACCATTTTACAGTTGTACAAATAAAGAACTAAGATTCTGAGAGATTTACGTGCCTTTCCCGACGGATCTTCCTCCCTTCTTCCCTCCCTTCCTTCCTTCCTTTCTTCCTTCCTTCCCTTCCTTCCTTTCTCTCTCTTTCTTCTTTTTTTTCTTTTTTGCCTGCTCAGCTTGTGGGATCTCAGTTCCCCAACCAGGGACTGAACCCGGGCCATGGCAGTGAAACCCGAAGTCCTAACCACTAGACCACCAGGGAACTCCCCAATGGGTCTTTCTTAAGAGGAAAAAAAACATTTATTAGTGTTACATGCCAGGTTACTGTGCTGGGTGTTTCACATACTCTTTCTCACTTTATGTTCATGACCACACTTGGAGTGAATTATTCTCCCCATTTTACAGATGAGAAAAAGTAAGACCCAGAGAGGTTATATGTTTTATCCCAGTTCTCAGAGCTAGTTAAGACCCAGAGACTGATCTGACCAGTTTTCTCTCCACTGCCCCAAATCTGCCTTTTTAGTGGTAAACTAAATTTACTAGCACCCAAATTTCTGGGGTACTTCTTAGAAAACTGAGCTGTAAAAAATAAGCAGGGAGCCCATTTTGAACATAGCTATAAATTGAATGCCAATGTCCCTTTGCTTTATACAAAGTAGATGGTTTCTGGAAAAAACTGACTTCGAAGTAATTTCTGTGAAACAAATCCTACTTGTTTACCACTATGGAACCCAAGATGCATTCCCAAGGAAAGAATTCCCCAGCCTGCTTCATCATAAATATTTGGTAAAGGGGAATGATAAGCAGACTTGGCAGATGTTGGGCACGGCTGCAGATTAGCAGCAGTGTGTCCCTGCTGGCAGTGGTATCCCAGAACTCCCCTCAGCCTGGCTTCGTGCTTTTCCCTGCTCAGTGAGACAGCCCCATGAGGACTACAGGAAGTCTTCCTGCTCCTGGGAAGCCTCTGACCTCACCCTGGTAGCTCCTGGAGACTGTGTGTAAGATAGTAGGACACATGTTGGCACAGGGGTTGGAAAACAGAGATTTTATTCTCCAGCATGACACGAATAAGCACAGTAATAATCAGAAAGGCACTCTTCCTTTCTGGCACCATTAGGTATTCAACAAATAATGGCTGAAGAAAACTTTAGAGTGAATGAACTCATGGAAGAGGTTAGTCGAGGATTCCTTTGAAAGGCCACCTTACAAAGGTTTTCACAGACTTCCTAAATGACTCCTAGTTCTGGGTGAACACCTCAAGATGACCTCCTAAGTCATCAAGCTATGCTCAGATGTGGGCACCTCTCATTTTAAAGCTTAATCCTAAGTTTATTACTTGCAAAATGTCTTCTGTAGCCTGGAACTTTGACAGAGATAAGACATGCTGGGAATACACATTTCCAGAAGTACTTCTTAAATAAAGGCCATATTGGAAGGAGAAGGGAAGAGGGCTAACATTTGTTAAGCACCTACTATAAGCCACAATGAATCTGTGAGACAGATAACTTACTGAGCTCACTGGGCAGGATGTGGGTCTCATTCCACCATTGTTTTATTGTTTTGGGGCATGTCTCATGCTTCTGTTGCACGGTTTTGTTGCTAAGCAAGCCTGCTTGGTTTTGTGGGTAAGCAAACCTGCTTTCTTCAAGGGGGTCTCCCATACTTTTTCTCTACTTACAGTCCCCTAGTGGGATTAACTATTTAATCACCTCCTTTGTCCCTTTACCCTGTCCCTGTCAGTTTTATAGATCCCTGCTACTCAAAGTGTGGTCAGAGGACCAGCAGCAGCGGCACCACCTGGGAGCTGGTTATCAACACACAATTTCAGGCCTCACCCTAGACCTACTGGAGCAGACTGTGTTTTTAAAAGATCCCCAGGTAATCTGTCTGCAATATAAACACTGAGAAGCACTGTTGTAGATGCAGTATATCTGAGATCAACGAAGTTAATTAATGTGCCTAAAGCTACTGTGATATTGTGATTTATAATAAGAGCTATTATATTTGGTCTTTGTCCCCATTTCTGGCAAAGAGCTCCTAAAACCCTTGGAATTTTCTAAGTGATGAAAGCTATAACGGTGTCTCTTGTTATGTTAATGTTATGTTGCTAGGAGAACCAACCAAGAGATTAGAGTGATTGGAGGATTGCAACTTTCAGTCCCAACCCCAGACCTGGGAGGGGAGCGGGGCTACAGATCGAATCAATCACTAATGGCCAATGATTTAATCAATCACGCCTATGTAATGAAGGCTCCATAAAAACCCCAAAAGGATGGGGTGTGGAGAGCTATCGAGGTGCTGGGAGACCGGCGTGCCTAGAGGGGAGGCACGGAGGTTCCGCGCCCTATCCCCATGCCTTGCCCTATTCATATCTTACATTTTGGCTGTTCCTGAGTTATATCTTTTTATAATATACTGGTAAGTAAAATGTTTCTCTGAGTTCTGTGAGCTGCACAGAACCCAAGGAGCAGGTCTTGGAAACTTCTGGTTTATAACCAATTAATTGATCAGAAGTACTGATAACAACCTGGGCTTGCGAATGGTGTCCAAAAGGAGTGGGAGTGGGGCAGTTGTGGGACTGAGCCCTCAACCTGTGGAAAATGCTCCTATCTCCAGGTCTATAATGTCAGAATTGTATTGAATTCTAAGACAGCCTGCTGGTGTTCGAGAACTATTTGTTGGTATGCGGAAACCACCCTCACCTTCACGTTGGAAACTGAGTCTCAGAACACCTAATTTAGTTACACAACTGGTATAAGCTGGGATTTGAACTCCAGTCTGCATGTTCTATAAGCTTTTCCCCCTACACTGCTATTAAGAACTATGCCAAGCTTACAGCTTAGAAAAACAAATCTAACTTAATCTAAAACATATAGAAAAAACTTTGTAACAAGATTCATTATTTCGGGCTTCCCTGGTGGCGCAGTGGTTGAGAATCTGCCTGCCAATGCAGGGGACACGGGTTCGAGCCCTGGTCTGGGAAGATCCCACATGCCGCGGAGCAACTAGGCCCGTGAGCCACAATTACTGAGCCTGCGCGTCTGGAGCCTGTGCTCCGCAACAGGAGAGGCCGCGATAGTGAGAGGCCCCGCGCACCGCGATGAAGAGTGGCCCCCGCTTGCCACAGCTAGAGAAGGCCCTTGCACAGAAACGAAGACCCAACACAGCCATAAATAAATAAAATAAATAAAATAGTGTTTAAAAAAAAAAAAGATTCATTATTTCAAAAATTTAGGTTGATGTTATAAAAAATGTTCACATCCCAAATTACAAATATGCCCCCCCCCCAAATTCACATCCTACATAATACAAAAAAACTTGGTAATAGAGCTTTACTGCCCTGCCTTGCCAGTATTATAAATTTTCCTGTTTTATTTCTAGAAATAACTAGAGGTTGCTTTGGTGATGATTAAAAGTCATTGAACTCTGGTTTTCAGTTGTCTCTTTAAGAGACTAAAGCATAGGATCAAGACCATAGGCTTTAGGTTCTAGCAGACATTAATTTAAACTGCACGATTTGAGAAAGTGCTTAACTTCTTGGGGGCTGTTTCCTCAGTACTAAACCAGGCTAATGATACTCCACAAAGGGCTGACGTTAGGGATAATGACATCATGGATATACTGGAACACAGCAAATACTCAGTAAATGTGAGACACCACCACAGCCATCACTGTCAACAGGAACCTCAGACTGGCTGGCACATCATCAGGAAAACCAGCCTGCTAACGAGGCAAGCAAACACTGTTATTCCACGAGTTTGCCAGCCAGCAGGCATACTTAACAGAGACATGACTGATTAGTAATCAATACTTTTAAGAAAGTTGTAGGCATATTTTTAGTGATTATCAAAATGATACGCTTCATTTATTTTATGGTAACCCTGCAGCAAATATGGAACAAATTAACCATCATTTTCTTTCTACTTTGGAGCCAGAGACAAGGAAGAAAAGTGTTACAAGGAAAAAAATGTAAGGAATGTAGAAGAGACAAGGGAAAAACACTGAATGTAATACATACCACAACCATATTGTACATGTGCATAATCTTATAGTATATAAAAGCACTTCCCCATACACCATCTTACCCAATTCTCACACACTGTGAAATATTAGTATCTCCCTCTTTAAGGGTGGGGAAACTCGGTTCAGAGAGTAAATGACTTACCGAAGTCACAGAGCCTGGGTAGAAACACAAATCCAAACCTTCTGAACCCAGCCCAGGGCTCCTTTCTAATAGGCTACTTAAGGGATTTAAAGCTACTACTCGCAAACAGAGGTGCTCAGCTGCAGAAAATCACCCCATGATGGTTACAGCATCCCCAGGGTGACCTCCCCAGCTCAACACATAGATCCTTTAATAAACCTGAATCTTAAAGAGAAAAGAGCTGCTTCACTTTAACCTGTTACCTGAGAATAATTTGTTTGGGGATCCTTTGTTTGGCTACCGGAAAAGAATAGTCAACATCTTTTCAACCTCCTTCATATGCTTATTATATTTCATCAGCATCTGGACACCCATAAGCAAAATCAATCTGACTATAAAAGCAAGCCAAAGACATTTTCTTACCATAAGAGAAACAAACAAGTAAGACTGCCACATGATTAAATACACAGAGCATTTCACCAGCAACCTGCAAGCTGCTGTGTATAAAAATCACATCCAGTATCACAAAAGTCCAGGAAGGTGGACACTAACAAATATCTCACACATTTAACTGTATTCTTTATGAGCAGTGAAATGTATACAGGTTTATTTTCAGTTTATCTCCTTCTACCTTATATCTACTGTTAGATGCCAACATGTCTAACACATTAAAGTATTCACACATTTAAAAAAAAAATTTGAAAGGCATCTTCACTTCCCTTATACTATAACCAAGTGAACTCAGACGTATTAGCCTTCAGTCTGCACCTCCTTTCCTTACCATCCTGAAGTCCCAGCACATTAACAATACTTGGAAGAGCCAACATCACCATCCAAGCACAGCTTACCTTTCCAAACTACTATCACCTCTACAACCTAATCATTTAACCTGAAATCTATCCTGCCTTCTAAAAATATACAGTCCAGTTTCTTAATTGTATTAAAAGACTCACCCCTGTCAAATATGCCCAAGACACACTGAGTAAAAACAGCATATACACCATGGATCCATTTATACAAAATTATATGCACATATATCCAACCCCCACCCGTAACACAGATGTTTGAATGGATAGTGTCCACGATGTTTCTAGTCATTAACTCTGGGTGGTGAGATTGGGGGTGATTTTAACTTTCCCACCCTTCTTTTCCACAATGTTTGACTTTTCTACATTAGGTTAATTATTCATACTCAGAAAAAGCAATAAAGATATTTTTAACAAGCCTTCCCCTAAGACCCACCATGTCAACAATCTTCTCTTGGCCCAGAGAGAAAGTAAAAAGTATGCTTACCAAGGCTTATGCTCTGAGCATTCGGGCTAGTGCGTCTCAGCACTAGCTGAGCAGCAGGCTCTGGAGCTTTTAAAAAATACAGATGTTTGGCGTTCTGATGCTCAGAATTCCTGGAGGTGGGGCCCAGGCATGTGTATTCTGTCAAAGCTCTTCAAGTGATACTCATCAGTGAGGGTCGAAAACTATGGATTCATGTCTCATTCTCAAGGGGGCCAACAGAGGGAGAAAATAGGCCAGAGTGCTGAGTGAAGTGTTTAAAGGCAGGCAACTGCAAAGTAAGCAGATGGGAATGTTTAGGAACAGAAATTGAAGGCTGAAGCAGTGCTGAGCTTCAGGCCTGAGAGGCCACCGAGAAGAGAGGAGACTATCAGTGGACAGATACACCCTAAAGTCGGAAGCCAAGAAGAGGTGAACAAAGTGTGGCAGGGCAAAATGTTTGGAATTGAGAGAGTTTATGCAGTACTGGGTGCAGGACTACTGATGACTTAAAAGAAATCAAATAGGAAAAGACACCAACCAGTTTAAATTAGGCCCACTACTACTAAGCAACACTGATTTATGATTAAAAGAAGAAGAATTAGAAGAGTACTGCAAATGATTTAATTTTCAGAAACCATGGAAAAATCTTAGCTTAAAATCCTAGTAAGGCCATGTACTAGCTGTGTCTTCGGAAAATGACAACTTCTTTATGCCTCAGTGTTCTCACCTGTAAAATGTAGGTAATAATCCATGGCTCACAGGGTTCTTGTGAGGATTAGGTGAAATGATATAATGAATGCTTTCAACTGATAGGTTTTTGCCTATCAGAGTACTCAACAAGAAAAGCTCCCAGTGGTAACATTAGGAAGCATATCATAGTAAAGATTATGTGTTGAATTTTAATAAACCAGGTTATTATAAACCAGGTTTAATAAACCAGTTAATTACTGTCTAGCCCCTAAGTTATTTCCTCATTTTGGCACCACCTAATGCTAAAGAAATAACCTAAAAAGGTTTGGCTATTTCTCGACTGCTGCTTCAACATTCCTGGTATTTGTTTTACTTCTATAAAGGAGATACACTGCACACTAAACTATTTCTATAAAACTTAATCAAGATTATAAATGAAAATTAACAGAGTTATATTGACAAAATAATAAATGTACCAGTGGAAAACTCTATATCCAAAATAAGAATTCAGCTAATGCTACTACTGTAGAACTAAGTTTCTACCTGGCAAAATGAAAAACGCAAAAGAAAAACGGTGATAGATGTTTCTCCTACATCCTTTCCACCCAGGCCTTCAATATCAAAATTGAGTTTGTGCTAAATTAGCTGAAATAGTCAAAATAATTAAAATTAGTACTCTACCTACGACCTATAAAAATTTGGGGGAGTCCTTTTTTACTATAACACAATAAAATAACTGTAAGAACAGCAATAACTATTAACATTAATGAATGCTTACCATGTGCCAGGTACTGCCCTAAGCACTGTACATATATTAACTCAGTCAATCCTCACAACAGCTCCGCAGGGTCCTTCAAGGTCTGGCTTCTGCTTAACTAATCTAATCTTCTGCTCCATGCTCTTTTTACCAAGGGCCGGTGCCAGACTGGTCTCAGAGGGTACTCACGGCAAGCTTAATAAAACTACATATCCACCAGCATTATGCAGACTGGTGGAACCAGAAACTCTGAGAACATGTCCCAGAAGGCTACATTTTAAACGAATTTCCAGATGATTCTGAGGGGCAGCTAGTTTAAGGCTCACTGTAGTCTGTGCCTCCCACCTTTTATTTCATACACGCTGCTTTTTTCACTTGATATTCCTTCACGTGTCTAACTCAGACTTAAGGTTTGGCTCAAGAGCCACATTTCTAAGGTGGAGCTGTTTCTAACCTCCACCTGTTCTCTCACCACCTAGGTTAGATTAGGAGCCCCTGCTCTGTGCTCTCTTCTACCACTTTACCTTGTAATATAAATACAGGTTTCCATGTCTCCCTAGCTGCACTGTGAGCTTGTTCACCTTCCATCTACAGCACCAAGCCTGGCACAAAGAAGGGGCTAGTGGTTTGTTTAATGAAAGAATGAATGAAGCCTCACTGACCTACCTTTAGGGCTCTTATCCATAGAAACAGACCCTCGGCAAGAGCATCAAACCGAAATAGAAGGGTATAGGGCCTCATTCAAGACGTGATGAATTTTGACAGGACCAGCACAATCAGGATTGTAACTGAGGGTCCAGATTAGTAGGCCATCAGGATAAACTGGCTGTCCCATCTCTTGGTAGCTCCTGTTATGACCCAGCCTCTCCACATATGCAGTCCTGGTGCACAACTGGGCTTCATACCCACAAAAGCCAAGGATTTTTGCTCCCTACATGTAAACATGAAAACTGAGAGAGGTAAGGATGACTATTTTTGAAAGGAGGCTGATATGCAGCAACTATTTTACCATTTATTAAATGTCCACTTGCTAGAGACTATGTAGGATGCTCATGATCATTATTCTTCACACAACAATTTGAGAAAGGTTTTATCTGTCTTGTTGATTGAAGAGGAATTCAAGGTCCAGAAAGAATAACTTGTCTAAGGCCACCAGCTATTTTGGGGGTAGAGCTGGGATTTGAAGCCAGGTTTGTCTCCTACAAAGACAATCCTCCTCCCCCTACACTGTGCTGCTTCTGGATACCAACCAGAAGACCACTGGAGCCACCTTGGTGTTAGAAGAAGCTTTAGAAGCAAACCTAGGCTCAAATTCTGCTTTTGTCACTCACTTGCTAGAAGGTATTTGGTAATTAACAAACTCTTTGAGACTCATCTATAAAAAGACGATAGAAATGCCTAATTCATAAAGTATATACACCTGTAAAGCCCTCAGTATACTCGTAGATGCTCAATAAAATGTGAGTTGGCCACTAACCTCCTCCCACAAAAGAGCAGAGCAGTTTTCCAGGATGGTAAATACATCCTTTGTTTCACCGTCTTCCTCAGTGGCAAACAACTACGCTGTGCTCTACTTGGGAAAGGCCCGTGGGTTAATCCTTATATGACTGGAACCAGTTAGCAAACCAGATGTGTAACACTCAAAATCATCCCCTCAAGCCTGATGAGAGGAACCCTAAGTCCAAACACATTGCTTATTTCAGCATCCTTATATTTTGTCATCTGAGGTCAGGAATGAGACAAACAGCTGGAGGGAGAGAAAAGAAATTGATCCAGGAACTATTCAGTTATACGGTTTTCAGATAGTGACAAAAAACAACAGCCAGACATTTCCATCCTTGTTTAATTTGAAGTCCCTGGTAGCAGATGGCTTAATGCTACTCTTAAAATTAAATACCATTTACTCTTCACTTGTTCATTATTCTGAGCACTATAACCAACTCTTTGGGATTTTTAAGCTTGGGGAATACAAAAGGAGGGGGCGAAATCTTTGAATTTCTGTTTACATGATGTGGAGAAGTGGGGACCTGGGGCTCCCTAGGTACGTCCTCTATGGGAGAGGTTTTTGTCTTACATTCCACATAAGACTGGCATGTTTACGGTCTACCCCTATGAATGGCAGATCCAGGGAGAAAAAGGATTTTTTTCTGTGGGTGCTTCTAAAACTACCAATAAAGTAGAAGGAAGAGGAACACAAATGGCAAACCTATCACACATCCCAGCCACTAATATTAATGAAGCAGGCACTATGCTAATCATTTGATCTGTATTATTTCATTTAATCCTCGCATAGCAGCCTTATGAGATAGATTCCAATATTATCCCAAATTTACAATTGAGGAAATACAGGCTCAGGGAGGTTAAGCTACTTTTCCAAAGTCATAGAGCTAGTAAATGGCAGGACCAAGACACCAACCCAAGTCTTGTCCTGTGCATGTGGGGAATATTAGAGTTAAGCATGGTGTGTTGATTTCTGCCTTGGGTGCCATTTACCAGGACAGGAAAAGCAGAAGAGACTTGGGTGATGAAGGAATGAGTAAGGTTTTGAATGAGCTGAATTTGAGTATCTGGTGCAGTTGTCTTCTGGTTAATTAGTTGTGCTGATTAGAGCTTGTGAGAGAGACAAGGCTGAAGAGTTGGGAATCAGTGGCAAAGAGATAGAGGTTAAAGCTACAGGTAGTAGATGAGATCAAGGAGAGTATGGGGAGTTACAAAAAAAAAAAAAGAACTGAGGGAAGACACCGCCAATCCAGACAAAAATGAATGCTTGAGGGACAGGCTGAGGCAAAGGATCTGGAGATTCGGAACACTGGGAAAGAGCAGCTCCCCCCAGGACAGGCATTCAGTTTTATTCCTGTCACACGTTAGGTCTGTTAAATTTTGAACATAGTAGGAGCCCCAGTAAAAGTTGGCCCCAAACGATGCCCTGTCATTACCACAGCCCACCATGGACACATTAAAAATATTTCTTTTTTGCCTATGTTGGCTAAACTCCCTTCTTTTCTGACTGCAGGAAAGGTTTTGCTATTTCCCTCTCCTAAGCCTGGTAGGTGGTGGGAGCTCTGGTCTGCAATTCCTCACTGCAGGAGTCCAAGAAGCACCAGGCAACTGTATGCCTCCTGACTTGAGGAGTCCACAAGAATCACCTACAATTCTCTGCAGATGACAGAAAAGTATTCTTTAAAGCAGTGACCTGTTATCAACTGCTGTCATTGTTGATGAGGTAAAATGTGTGCATATGCCTAGCATGCACACACACACCTACACACTGCTTGGTAGCTCACCCCCTTAAAGCTCATAATAGCCTCTAGGGGAACCATGTTGAAACAGTGCAATTAACTAGAACTGCTATAAACTCAATAACTCACCTACCTAATGAAGCAATACAAGGAAAATTGGACCTATTTTAATAAGAATTTTTAAAAGAGACAAGAAGTAAAGGTCAAATGCCATTTCTGGATCCCAGCTCTTTTCCTCCTCCCTTATACTCTGAAGCAGTTAATGCCAAGGAGACAATATATACTGTGCTATTCTTTATAAAACCAAGGAGGCAGTCAATCATGCTATTGCACCCAAGGGCAAATTTTTTCCTTCCAACCCACCCCCCAAGCTAAGTGCCTCCCCTGATCTATTTCAGAAGGTTTTATTATGCAAAACTGAATGGATTTCAATTACGGTAATTCTTTTCCTTCTCCACCCCAACTCACAAAAGAAGAACTACATTACCCACAATTCTAGGTTATAAGGGTGGTTTCTGCTTCTTCCCTCCTCTCTAGAGTCAGCTTAATCTAGAGACTGTCCTCTCTCAAAGCTCTTTTGTTGGCTTTAGGAACACGTTGTTTTTATGCCGCCCCACTATTTAGCATATCATGACTCCTGACATTCCCATCAAGAATGAGTTTGCCCATTCTCATGCAGCAATCATACAGCAATTAGACTGCAGGCCAATAAAACCCACACTCTCCCAATCCTCCCACACCCAAGGTGTAGGCAGTCTCTTTGCCTGGCTTCCCAGTGACCTCTTAGAAGAATGGGTATGTGTGACTAAGGTCAGGGTGGGCAGAAATGGAGACAGATTTAGTAGAGGAGAGAACTTACACTTCTTGAAGTGCCTACTCTATTCTAGCGTCTGTGCTAAGTTAATATCTGTCACCTCACCTGACCCTCACAACCACCCTATGTGGTAGATCTAGCATTTTACGTAAGGCTCAAGTAAGGCTCGGAGAGTTTAAGAATTAACCCAAGATCACGTGGTTGGCAAGCAGTGGATCCTTCTGTACCACACCAGGCTATATTGCCACAATAGGAGTTTGGGGAAGATTCTAAGAGATGACAGGGGCTGAGACTGGACCAGGATGAACTTAACCCTGATATGTGACAAGCCCCTGAATCTGACAAGAAAGGGAAGCTTACAGGGCAGCCCTCCAGAGGTTCTGGACAGGCAAGCTGATTCCCAGCCCATAGTGCTTTATTAGGAGTTGCTGGATTACCAAAAGAAGCTTGTCATAGGGTGGCCTCACCTATAAGGAAGTTCCATCCATAACATGTCTCTTAAAGGCATAGCTCTAAAGGAGGGGGGAGGAGTTCTGCCATAATTTCTAAGCCCATGAGACAAAGAAAAGCTTAAGGCTAGGAACCCACTTGTTTTTGCTTCCAAACAAGCTGGTCACTCCAGGTGTATGACCAACAACTGTCAACTGTATTGACTCAACCTTGCAAGGTTCTGGGGAGAGCCCCAAATCCATGTCTGTCTTTAATGAGCAGTCTTTTAGGGAAGCAGTTATCCATTCATGCAGTCAATAAATATACACTGTGTATCCACCACATGCCAAGCATGGGACTAGGTCCTGGGACGCAGAGGTGACAAGGCTATTGGTTCCATAATCTTAAGGGCTAGAAGTCAAAGTCCTGGGTCCAAGAGTCCACTTAATAGGAGGTTCTATTCAAGCCTAGGAGCTCATGTTATGTTTCCCTGAGAAAGTGACATCAAAACTAAGGACTTGAAGGATGACTATAAGGCAGGCAAGCAGATAGGTCAGAGAAAACTGTTACAGATGGAGGCAAGAGCATGGTAGAAACCTGGGGCTGGGCATGTCTGCAAATACTCCTGATGGTCTGAGCTACCGTGCTCTAGCTTACCACACAAACCTGGTCCACTTCCTTCAGAAAGGTCAGCACATGGAGAGCAACCCAGAAGACAGGACAAAGAAACCTTGCACAAGGTGCCCCTGCTTTGCCCTGCCTCCATTCTCACCCTACCATCCATGGCCAGGAGCAGGAGCAGTAGCAGGGGTGGGAGAAGGGCCAGGGCTGTGTTTTCTCCTTGGGGGTCACTCTTTGGGTGCCAGTGTATTCAGGATGCAGAGCTCATCCTCACCAGCCATTACAGTCCAAACATGCCTTCCAGGAGCTGTCTTCCCAATCCACTGCCCTCACTAATATAATGTTATCAAATTCCTAATGTGGGTACTCTAAAGCAAATGTACTGTTACCAGCACGCCACCAGGCACATTTTTCAGAAGGAAAACAGCTGCTCACTGAATCTGTCATTTCTCTTCTCAGCGCCATGCACACAGAGCAAGAGCCTGCTAAGGGCTGTTTTCCTTCACTTTCTTCAAGCATGCTCAAAATGTAGCATCAAGCCTCTCAATACAACCCAGCAGGTCAGCCACCCACAGTCCTCGAGGAGTTTCCTGGATTATAGGACAAAGCCTTGACAACTAGGGCCTGTGCCTCAGGATCTTAAGGTACAGATATCAGAGCTTCTAATTCACTAGTCTAGTTTCTGCATCTTACAGAGCAGGAAGGAAAACGCAGTTGAGAAAAGTTAAGCAAAGGGTCTAAAGTCACACAGCTATTTAGCTGTAGAACCACAGCTTGGTTCCTTTCTTAGCTGATTTCCTTATCTTAAAAAACAAGGATACCACCATCTACTTCATGGGTAAGGCCCAACTAAGATAGCATATAATGCAGCAGCACTAGGAATGTGGCAGGTTTTCAATGAATAGTGACTGTCTCCAAAATTTTATCTCCTCGATCTCCAATACCACCCATTCCCTCTCCCATGGTCTCATTTTGCTGAATTTCCATTGAGGAAAGAAAAAAGATCAGCAGTAGGCTTCACAGCTGGTGTTTGGTCAGTATCTGGTTTGAGGTGAACTGAACTCTCTACATGTTCTCACATCTCTAGTCCATAGTTCTTCCCCTGCCAGACTTCCTGCTGTCTCTGGAGAGCTGCTTTCATCAGAGGAGATATCACTGGAGGTGACCACTGAAGGCATCACCTTCACCTTTAGCACTCCAAGTTGGTACAGACTAAGTCAAGTCAAATTGAGACGTGATAGACAGGAACTCCCTAACTTTTACCTAGGAGGGTAAGGAATGCAAAAGATCCTGCAGATACCTATGCCATTCTACTAATCATGATGAAAAAAAATCAAACCATGGGACAGATGTTAACTTGTGACAAGACAACCAAATTAGCCAGCCAATCAGCCCAGGTCCTCGTCCTTCACACACACCACCTCCTCGTCCCCCTCTTAGCACCCTCCCCATACTTTAAAATAACCACCCAACCATGTAAATTCCCTGGTGCAAGTATCTGTTAGCCTCCAACAGAACCGTCAATGCTCATAAATCCAGGGCCTTCCAGATTGCACTGCGGCTATTTACTGGGGAGAGGGATGCAGCAGGCCACTAGACAACAGCAGGAAGAGACTGGCCTAGCAGTAACTACTCTGCTTACAGCACCGCAATTCATGGCATTTTGCTGGGAGTATGCACCATCAGGGAGGAGAAACATAAAAAGGGGAACCTGAGCTGTAAATAGTTTATTTCGGCAATTCCTGATGGTGGCTGAATCACACTTTAATACAGAAATACATGAAAGCACTACTCTGGCGGTGACATGTGTTGCCACCTCATTACTCTTTTCAAAAGGGTCTTCCATGAGAGAAACTCCTCGCTACAAATTATAGTGAAGAAAACAAAACCTTCACCCACAGACTTATTCACAGGTCAGAGGGAATGGAACCACTAGGATTCAGACAAGCAGAGAACCAGTGCAACAAAGGCCATCAGTGATCAGGGGTCTCTCTCTGGGTTGCTTTTCCATGCATAGAAAATAAGCAGATAAAAAAGAAAAAGGTAGCACACTTCCGCCTAAGAGTCAACTCCTCAGCTGCATGACAGAGTTTTTCAAAGTAGCTCTCATTGCCCCCCATTTCTCCTAATGCATCTTCATTAGGCTGACTTCTCCAGTGAACCCTACCTTCATGCTCCTTCTCAGTGGTTCCCACTTTCTTGATCTTCCTGGGAGATTTCATAAAAAGGGGAAAGATGGTTCGTAAGCCAAGAATATCAACAAACTTATGGCAATTGTCTGTGCCCTCGGGTCCAATCATGGCATGGTCCAGCACTTTCAGGGCACTGCTCCGGGAGATCTTCTTTTCTCTGGAAACAAAAGAGGTTTTCATGAGTGTGTTCTAGTCTTAAAAAAAAAAAAGTGTATTTACTGCAATACTCATTACAATGGAAAAAAGAAAAATAAAAACAAAACAATTAAAATGTCCACCAGTAAAAAAATTATCACATTATAGTATATCTACATGGAATATTACACACTTGTTAACAATTAGAGTATGTGGTAGAATGAACAAGTTCTTATGGTCAGAATGATAAGCACAAAAGATAATATTCAAAATTCTGTATGAAGCATTATCTCAATTATGTAAAACATATGCATTAAAAGAGACTGGAAAGAAATAGATCAAGATACGAACATGTTCAAGGTGGTAGGATTATGGATCACCTATTCTTCCTTTTTCTTTCTTTTTAACAGCTTTATCAAGATATAATTCACATACCATACAACTTACCCATTTAAAATGTACAATTCAATGGATTTTAGAATATTCACAGATATGTGCCACCATCACCATAGTCAATTATAGAACATTTTCATCACCCTGACAAGAGATCCTCTACCCTTAAGCTCCCATCCCTCTACCCTCCCCATTCCATCCTAGCCCTAAACAATCACTGGTCTACTTTCTGTCTCTATGGATTTGCCTACTCTGGACTTTTCAATTTAAGTGGTATCATACAATACATAGTCTTTTGTGACTGACTTCTTTCACCTAGTATAATGTTTTCAAGGTTCATCTATGTTGTAGCATGTATCAGTAGTTCATTCTTTTCTATGCTTGAATAATAGTCCACTGAATGGAAATGTCACCATTTATCTATCCATTCATCCATCATGGACATTTGGGGTGTTTTTACCTTTTGGCTATTATGAATAATGCTGCTATAAACATTCATGCAAATGTTTTTGTATGGATATATGTTTTCATTTCTCTTGGGTATATGTATACCTAGGAGTGAAACTGCTAGGGAATATGGTACTCTATGTTTAAACCTGTTGAGGAACCATCAGACTTTTCCAAAGTGGGGCTACATCATTTAAAATTCCCATTAGCAGCATATAAGTGTTCTGATTTCTCCACATCTTTATCAACACTTATCATCTGACTTTTTGGTTCTAGCCACCCTAGTGGGTGTGAAATGGTATCTCACTCTAGTTTTAATTTGCATTTCCCTGATAACTAATGATGTCAAGCATCTTTTCATGTACTTATTGGCCATTTGTATATCCTCTTTGGAAAAATGTCTATTCAGATACTTTGCCCATTTTTTTATTTTTTATTTTTATTTATTTATGGCTGTGTTGGGTCTTCGTTTCTGTGCGAGGTCCTTCCCCAGTTGCGGCAAGTGGGGGCCACTCTTCATCGTGGTGTGCGGGCCTCTCACCATCGCGGTCTCTCTTGTTTCGGAGCACAGGCTCCAGACGCGCAGGCTCAGCAATTGTGGCTCACGGGCCCAGTTGCTCTGTGGCATGTAGGATCTTCCCAGACCAGGGCTCGAACCCGTGTCCCCTGCATCGGCAGGCAGACTCTCAACCACTGCGCCACCAGGGAAGCCCCTTGCCCATTTTTAAATTAGCTTAACTATCTTTATTATTGAGTTGTAAGAGTTCTTTATTCTGGATACAAGTCCCTTAACAGATAAATGATTTGTAAATACTTTCTTCCATTCTAGGCGATATCTTTTCACTTTCTTGACAGTGCTCTTTGAAGCACAAAACTTATTTTTTCTTCTGCTGTTTGCGCTTTTGGTGTCATAGCTAAGAAACCATTGCCAGGGAATTCCCTGGTGGTCCAGTGGTTAGGACTTGGTGCTTTCACTGCGGTGGCCTGGGTTCAATCCCTGGTCTGGGAACTAAGATCCTAGAAGCCATGTTGTATGGCCAAAAAAAAGGAAACCACTGCCAAACCCAGTGTCGTGAAGATTTATACCTATGTTTTCTCCTAAGAGTTTACTAGTTTTAGTTCTTACATTTGGATCTTTAATTTATTTTGAGTTAATTTTTGTATGTACTATTAAAGTGTTAATGATGACAAAGCATGCTATCCTGGATCAGAATAGCCAGCCAGGATTGGGTCCCAGTGAGTGGAGGAAAGGAGAGTAGATAAAAAGCTTGCTGACAGTGCCTTTGGTGCTAGACCATGCTGGTATACCTGAGACTGTTCCATTTTTAGCACTGAAAAGAAAGTAAAACATCCTGGGAAACCCCTCAGTCCTGGGCAAACCGAGATAGTTGGCCATCCTACTTGGTGCCAACCTCAAAAGATCAAGGATGTATTGTGAATATTCCTACCTTTATTCCCCTTGCTATGGGGAATAAACAAATCAATCAAAACAATCCAAGATACTCACAAATGACATTCAACCCAACTACTGAGTTTAACAGAAAAAAAAAAAAAAGGCTTCTACTAAGTACTTGCCTCCATACAGCAGGCACTAACACTAGCTGCTAGGAATTATAAGCTCCCTGTCTTTAGCCAATTTAAGAACAGGTAAATAAAAATAATTTCAAAAGCCCAAAGCAATAGAAATTTAAGTCCAAGGAGGTGAGAGGTAGAGATAATTAACTTTATCAAGGAGAAATCTGTGAAGGTGTCAAATGAAAGGTGACATCTGAACTGAGTCTGAAATATGAGTGTTTGTCAGGCAGAGAAGGGAGAGCCATGACATTGGTGGCAGTGGTGGGTAAGCGACCCGGGCAAAGGTACAGGAGGCCTGTAAGAACAAGCCACTTGGGGGAACTGGAAGTAGCTCTGAATGACCAGGGGTTAAGAAGATGACTAAGGGGAGGTGGGCAGGAACAGGTCATGACAGGCCCTAGATGTGCTGCCAGGGAACCTGGGCTCCATGCTGTTGACATTGAGAAGCCATGAAATGTTCAAGAAAAGGAGGACTCTACACAGATAGATTTTAGAAAGCTTAACCTGGCAGTAGTGTGATGAAGGGACTGGAGCGACAGAGCTTGGGGTCAGGAAGCATATTTAAGAGAATATGACAAGAGTGTAAGTGAAAACGACAGAGTTCTGATCACTGCAGTGGTATGAGAAAGGCATATTTGTGAGACATGAAATCTTAAATATCTGGAGCAGGGTAAATAAATTTCTAAATTCAATAGGAAGGGTTTTTTTTGCACCAAGATGAAATTCTAAAAGGAGAGTAGACAAATAATATATTTGTTTTCACTGCAGCTGGACTTGAGCATCCTACTCTACAAACTTAAATTTACAAAGGTTATGGCTAGGGCAGATAACCATGTGAGCAGAAATTAGGAAACTGAAATACAATATTCTTACTGTTTAGTCACTCAGAAAAAGTCCTCTTGAAATGAATTACAGTCATGTAACAGGGCACCTTCCGTTACCATGCAGCATACATTCAAACCATTTCACATATAACAGTATTGTATGAAATGCTAAAGGTAAATGACGCTGGTTTCGCCAAGTGTCTTTTTTTCCCTGCCTAAGCAAATTCAGCAAACAAAAGATCTTAAAAGTAAAACCCTTCTTCAGGTAGGCAGTGTACGACATGTTTAAAGGCGGCAGTAATTGCATATTGATCAGGCAAGCTGCATGGAGGTGAACGCTGGAATACTCACTGGGCTCAAGTTCAGGCTTTTAGCAATCAATAGCTGTTTGGCCTTTCTTGGGTTGACTTTATTTGAAATATTTATTCTACTCGAGGACAAGCAGTTTATCTTAGTCTTGGCTGGGTTCATCGGGCTGTCGATCACGCCAGGACCAATGTGAACGCTGGCCTCTATAACATGGGTGGTTGTGGGAAATGACTGAGAGTCACCTACTGCTCCCTCTTCTGCCCAGGTGAGCCTTCTGATGAGAAGGAAAGGTGAGGAGTGGGAAGTTTCCGTTGTTGCTTTAATTAGCTTATTCTTCTTTATTATACAGAAATACTTTTGTAATGAACATGCATTCTGAGTATAATTTTTTTGTTCTTTCATCAAATATAATATTTATGAGGCATCTAATAGGTGCCAGTTATTAAGCTGAGGATGCAGAGAGAGGCACAGCTCATGCTTCTGAGGAGCTCAGTTCACAGGGGAGACAGATGTGCAGACAATGAAGAGCCAAGTACTACAATGGAGGTGTATACAAAGTAGAACATGAATGCAGGAAGGAAGGCTGACTATGAGTCAGGGAGGCTTCACAAAGCAGATGATGCCTGAACCAAGCTTCACTGGATGTCTTTCCCAGACAGGCAAAAAAGATAAGGGTATTTCAAGCAGAAGGAAACAACAGCACACACAAAGGCATGAGTAAGCATGGAACATTCAGGGAAGTGGTGCATGGTACTGCTAGAATATAAAGAGCACGAGGGGCAGCAGCAAAAAATGAAGCCTGCTGATTTTGTGTACTAGAAAGATCACACTTGCCACAGTGGGTTGGACAGTATAGGGGGAGGAGAGGGGAAGAAGCAGAAGAAAGAGGGGAAATGCATTAGAGGTAGAGACACTGATAAGAAAGGCAAAGTAACAGACTATGAGTGAAAAGAGTTGAGTTAGATTGAACCTGAGGTGCCTGTGAGACGTGACAGTGATGTCCAGCTTAGACTTATGGGTCTGAAGTCCAGGAATGAGATTAAAAATAGAAGGAAATGTATAAGAATAATTATATCTATGGTTAGTAATTGAACCTATGATGTGAAGATTACCCTGAGAGGGGGCAGAAAATATGCAGAAAAGAGGGATTAAACCTTGGGGAAAACTTATTTGAAGGACAAGTAAAAGAGGTAAAGTCTACTCCCTCCCCGGCCAAAAGAGACTGAGGAATTAAGGAGGGAAAAAAAGTGATAGGCATTCTTTAAAAGATACTGTGAACCATAAACTTATTCTGGTAAAAAATTTGGATAATGACATATGAGATCATTTTTGTTTGCTTTACAATGTACATGATTAAGTTCCTTTTAGCTCCCAAAATATAATATCACTATCCAGTTTCCAGGATTTCTATGAATTTGGCAGTAAGATCAATATGACTAAGTTCATAGCTGCTCTCAAACTACAGTGCCAAAGAACACTGGTGCTATGGCAATGCTAAGAGATATTCCACCACTAAAACAGAATAATGGTGGTCTTCTATATTGCTTGATACATTTTTTCAATTGCTATTCCCATCCATTTTTTATAAACTACTGGTACCAACCATTACTTGACTGCCTATGCTAGAAAATGAAACAAATATGTAGAAAACAGAGGTAAGATTTTTGTTTCTAGCACTATGGTGAGCTAGATATGCAGAGAAACCTCGCACAGAATGGCTGAGCAGACAGTGAAGTAAGATAAATAATCAGTGACCAAAAAACCAAGACTCTAGAGAGCACAGGCTGGCAGGTTGGCAAATTTTATGTAAAGGGTCAGACAGAAAATATTTTAGGTTTCACGGGCCACGTATGGTCTCTGTGGCATCTTTGTGTTTGTGTGTGTGTTAAAATATTTATAACATTTTTAAGGTATAAAAACCATTCTTAGGTTCTTAGCTTACTGGCCATAAAAAAACAGGTCTCAGCCAGATTTGGTCTACAGGTCTTTAGTTGCCAAACTCTAATAAAGAGGATCAACAAAGTCCAATCTGGTTCTTTAGAAAGACCAATAAAATTGCCAAACCTCTAGCAAGAATGATCAAGAAAAAAAGAAAAGGCACAAAAAAGTAATAATGGTAATCAATAGAAAGGGAGAAAACTACAGATATAGCAGACATTAAGAACAACGGAACAAAGGAATAATTCTATGCCATAAACTTGGAAAACAGGTGAGATGGACAAATTCCTAGGAAAATATATTTTCCCCAACTCAAGAAAAACAAAAAAATCTGAATGGAGAGCTAGTTAAAAATCTCCTCCCAAAGAAAACTCAAGGTCCAGAAGGTATCACTATCAAGTTATACTAAGCATTCAAGAGCAAAATAGTTCCAATTTTACTTAAACTCATATAGAAAACAGAAAAATAAGGAACATTATTCAACTCATTTAATAAGGCTAAAACAAACAATTAACAACCTCTGACAGCAAAACTTTTCTGAGAGAGTAAAATTACAGGCCAAGCTCCTTCATACATATAGGTATAATATTCATAAATAATATACAGAATCCTAGAAAACATAAAAAAAGATGGGCTCATTCCAGGAATGCAAGGTTAGTTCAATATCAGAATATTCATTAATGCAATTTTCACTATATTAATATTAAAAGATCATCTCAATAAATGCAGGAAAAGCATTTGATAAAATTGATTGATCAATTATGTGAAATCCGTGACAATTAGAGAAGTTTCCTTAATGTGATAAATGCTATCTCCAAAAAACTTAGAGCAAATATTATACTCAATGGCAAAATGCATTTCCTTTACCACCAGGAACAAGACAAGTTTGCCCCCTTTATCACTACTCATACTCAATGCTACACTAGAGGTCATAGCTAGTAAAATTTAAAAACACACACACACACACACAAGTTAACAAATTACTAAAAAGAAATATGATAGAAAATAATCTTGTTTCCAACTGTTAACCGCTACTCTCTAAAAGAGGCATATACCCAGTGGTTTGAAACTAAAAGTTCAGCTAGCTCTCCAGAAAAAAAGTGCTGATTTGTTGTGTTTGCCAATTTACATGGTGTAAATACTCCCATCATAGTATATTTCAAGTCACCAACATGATCACTAAACACAGTGTTGGAAAGAGAGGTGTACAAGCAGCTTTCATGAGCCTATATGAGCCAGCTCTAACACATCACTGCTTATACATCCTCCTCCCACCACAGACATCAGGTTTGGCCATGTGACTTTTTATGGCCAATTAGATGTGAGTGTAAGTAATATATGTGTCTTTACAGAAGTTTTAAGATTTATTGCATTATCCAGTCTTTTCCCTCTGCCATGAGAGAGTCATGTCCCATTAAACACTGCTCCTTCAGCCTGAATCTCCAAATAAAGATGTGAAGCAGAGCTTCATATGGCCAGTGATAGATGTACCAGGAGTAAAAAATAAACATTTGCCATTGAGAGTCCCTGAGATTTGGGGATTGTTATTGCAACAAAAGCTGACCAATACATGACACAGAAAAGTTGTAAATAAAAGATCAAAACACAAAAGTTAACTGCATTACTATCTACCAGCAATAAATGGTAAGAAAATATAGTTTAGAATGTATTTTTTTTTCAGTATATAATATACTGTGAGACTTCCACTTTGGGTCAAGATGGAGTAACAGGGACTGGATTTACATCCCCTCCCATGCCTAACACAAACAAATGAAAGGATAAAATATGCAAAACAATGGTTTTCAGATACTTTACATCAGGTAGCACAGGAAGTAATCCCTGAGAGAGGGAAACACATGCAATGAGCCCAGTTGGCTGGTGGGAGAGTTTCTATGTCTCAGGGCAGGGAGGAGGCACAGTGAGGAGTCTGGGGAGACCATTGTGGCTGGAGTTCACAGAGCAGGGTACCAGAAACAAGAGCTGCACAGAGATCTGCAGAGGGTACCTGTTGAGTCTTCAGCTGAGTATTGATCAGAATATGCATGAGGAAACTAACCAAAGCTGTAGAAAAGAAGCACCTTAAAGAAGAAGGGGGAAACAATCCCTAGAGCTCACCAAGGGCCAGGAATAGTTTGTGTACTCACCAGTTGCAGTGGAAAAGCTTGGTGAATTCCCAGTGCAGCAGGTAAAGTACTCAGAAGGGTACTGCTTTAGTAATGAGTTAAATTTGCCATAGACTAAATGCTAGTCTGGTCCCACCTAATAGCAAGCTTAGGTCCCACCTAATAGCAAGCTTAAAAGTAAGCCTTAAAAGGAACAACTATTTCCAATTAATTTAACTAGAACCTAGAACAAAGTTCAAGAATATTTACTAACAACATTGTAAATCAACTATACTCCAATAAAATTTAAAAATAAAATAAAAATAAAGAAGCACACACATACACACACACACAAGAATATTTGTAAGTATACCAAAAAAAAAATCCAAGTTAAATTCAAAAAATCTAAATTTCAGTAAAAAAAAAAATTAAGTGTTCAGACATTCAAAGAGACAGGAAAACATTAACCATAAAGAGAAAAAAAATCATTAGTAAAAATAATAGAAATGACAGAATTAGAAGACAAGGACGTTAAAACAGTTATTATAACTATATATGATATGTTCAAGAAGATAGAGAAAAGCTTAAGCATGTTAACTAGAAACAGGGAAGATATAAAAAAGACCCAAGCTGAACATCTAGAGAAGAAAAATACAATGTCTGATGAAAAACACACTGGATGAGATTAACTGCAGATTACACACTGTAGAAGAAGAGTAAACTCAAATACATAACATTAGAAACTATCTAAAATAAAACAGAAAGAAAAAAAGACTGAAAAAATGAACAGATCACCAGTGAGCTGTACTTGGACAATTTCAAATAGCCTAATATACAGTTGACCCTTGAACAACGTGGGGATTGGGACACCAACCCTGTGCACAGTCAAAAATCTACGTATCTTATACTTGGACCCCCATATCTGTGGTTCCTCCACATACACAGTTCCTCTGTATCCACAGATTCAACTGACAGCGGATCATGTAGTACCGTAGTATTTACTATTGAAAAAAAATCTGTGTATAAGTGGATCCATGTAGTTCAAACGTGTGTTGTTCAAGGGCCAACTGTACATGTAACTGGAGTTCCTGAAAGGAGGATGGGGGTAAAAAAAAATATTTGAAAACATGATGATTGAAAATTTTCCATATTTGATGAAAACTACAAACTCACAGATCCAAGAAGCTCAATGAACACCAAACACAAGAGACATGAAGAAAACAACACCAAGGGACATCATAAATTATTCAAAATCAATGATAAAGAGAAAATCCTAAAAACATCCAGAAAAAAAGACACATTACATACAGAAAAACATATAAGAATGAAAGCAGACCTCTCATTGCAAACTAAGCAATCCAGAAGACAGTGGAGCAACACTCAGAGTATTGAAAGAAAAAAAAAAGCCTATTAACCTAGAATGCTCTATCTGGTGAAAATATCATTCAAAGGTGAAGGCAAGTAATTTTTCAGACATACACAAGTTGACAGAAATCATCACCAATAGACCAGCACTACAAGAGATGTTGAAGGAAATCTTTTGGGAAGAAAAAAACTGATACAAGATGGAAATCTGGATCTACACAATGGAATAAAGAGCACTGGCAATGGCAAATATGTGGGTAAATATAAAAGACTTTCTTTCTTACTTTACAAAAAATCTCTTTAAAAGATGATTGACCACTTACGGACTTCCCTGGTGGTCCAGTGGTTAAGAATCCGCCTTCCAATGCAGGGGACATGGGTTCGATCTCTGGTTGGGGAACTAAGATCCCCCATGTCGTGGGGCAACTAAGCCCGCGCACCACAACTATGGAGCCCGTGCACTCTGGAGCCTGCACACCACAATTAGAGAGAAGCCTGTAAGCCACAATGAAGAGCCCATGAGCCACAACGAAAGATCCCATGTGCTGCAATGAAGATCCCGCATGTCGCAACTAAGACCCAATGCAGCCTAATTAATTAATTAATTAATTAATTAACTAACTAATTAAAACAAAAACCCAGGGGACTTCCCTGGTGGCGCAGTGGTTAAGAATCCGCCTGCCCAATGCAGGGGACACGGGTTCGAGCCCTGGTCCGGGAAGATCCCACATGCCGTGGGGCAACTAAGCCCATGCGTCACAACTACCGAGCCCGTGCTCTAGAGCCCGCGAGTCACAACTACTGAGCCCACATGCCGCAACTACCAAAGCCCATGTGCCTAGAGCCCATGATCCGCAACAAGAGAAGCCACCGCAATGAGAAGCCCGTGCACTGCAACAAAGAGTAGCCCCTGCTCGCCGCAACTAGAGAAAGCCTGTGCGTAGCAACGAAGACCCAACGCAGCCAAGAATAAATAAATAAATAAATAAATTTAAAAAAAAAGCACCCAAAAGATAATTGACCACTTAAAGAAAAAGAGCAACAGTATATAATGGGGTTTATAACATATGTAGAAGTAAAACGTGTGACAACAGGAGCACAAAAATCAGGAGGGAGAAATGGAAGCTTAGAGTTGTAAGGTGCTTACACTATAGCTGAAATGATATAACACTACTTGAAGACAGACTGTGAAGAGTTAAAGATGTACCCTATAAACCTTAAAACAACCACTAAAAAGGCAAAGAGGAAGAGCTAATAAGCCACCTAAGAAAATAGTATGGAATAATAAAAAAATACCGTGAATCTAAAAGAAGGCAGACAAAGCAAAAATTGGAACCAGAAAAAGAGATGGGAAAAATAAAAACAACCCACAAGAGGGTAGATTTAAACTTAACTATAAACCACCATGTTAACAATCACGTTAAAAGATATACTATACTAACACTAATCAAAAGAAAGCTGTGGTGGCTATATTAATATCAAACAAAGTAAATGTCCACCCAAAGATTTGTACATGAATATTAATAGTAGCTTTGTTCTTAAAAGCAAAAAAACTGAAAATCTAAATGCCCGTCAACAAGTGAATAAACAAACTGTGATATAGTCATAAAATGGAATACTACCCAACAAAGAAAGAGGGACAAACTATTGATACACGTGACAGAATCTCAAAATAATTATAGTGAGTTAAACAGGCCCTACTAAATAAAGAGTAAATACTATAATTCCATTTCCATAAAATTCTAGAAAATGCAAACTAACCTATAATGGACAGAAAGCAAATCAATAGTTGCCTGAAAACACTGAAACAGGAGAGAGGGGTTATGGATTACTAAGGGGCACAAGGAAACATTCGGATATGATAAATATGTTTGTTATCATGCTTGTGGTGATGGCAGGATGAGTCTAAGCTGATGGAAGGGCTCAAAGATAGGTCCTACACCATTTCCTGCCAGGTAATCTTGCTTCAGTTTCATCTGCCTTCTCCGCCACGGCACTTTCCCATTTATGAAGAGGTAACACCAGCCTGCAGGGCTGCTGGAAGCATTACTTTGTACTTTTGAAGCATCTTTCTGATTCCTAGAGATCAGGTGCAGACTCCTATTACTCATCTAAGTGAGAATGGCAATATTCAGTGAGTAGGGAAAGGGATGTTTGCTGGACAAACAACAGCAAGATCTGTGTGTGCAACTTGGAGCACAAACTGGATACAGCCCCATTAGGAAGCACAGCTGAATTCTAAAAGATCTGCATTATCATTTTGCTCTTGCAGTTGAATCTGGAGACTGAAGGTCAGAAGAAAAGGTTCTAGAATTTAAAGGCACCACCACTACCACCACAGCAACAACAAAACCTTTTGTAAAGGATCACAAGAATAAAACTGCGATAGAGTTTGGATCTTCACATGTTCATTAGGAACAAAACCAATAAAGAACAAAACCAAGGGAATAAAATTTCAAGGTTAAAAACAATTCCCCAGGCTGGCCTACCTACCTATACGCTTTGGTACAAACTTACAGCCCAGAATTGGGCCTGCAAAGACTTACTTTGCAAATGGTATACCATCACCATTTTATTTGTTTTCTTTGTCAGAGACAATTTTCTTTAGATTAAGGAAAATCTTACTAAAAAAAAAAAACTCATAGGAAAAAAGAACTGATGGCTTCTGAAATGGATTTATCTATGTACCCTTCTCTTTCCTTTTTTTTTTTTTTGCCTATACAGTTAATAACCAGAATGGGTTCACTGCTATTTCTGTTACACAACCCCAAGCTGCAATTGTACACATCCTTTGGGATCACGGTGGTCTCTTCTTTTTCTAAATGGAACAGGGTTTTACAACAGAAGTAATAAGCTTCATGTCAACATTTCCAAGGAAACTGACAATGTAATTCTTCTGTCTCTCACTGGCTTTGTTGTTTCTTAAAGAACATTGAACCATTTGATACAAGGACATACTGTTAAAAGTGGTTTCTGGAGGCAAGAAGCAAACATTTGGAGTACAGTCTATAATTAAGCCCAGTATACTGAAATCTTCTATTTGTAGCAAAATCTTACCAAAGATAGGCATCTGTAACCAAGTACAAAGAAACGGCAAACCAGTCCCCATTCAGGGGCAATGAGGGCAT
The DNA here is from genome assembly GCF_949987535.1 of Balaenoptera acutorostrata. Taxonomy (NCBI): domain Eukaryota; kingdom Metazoa; phylum Chordata; class Mammalia; order Artiodactyla; family Balaenopteridae; genus Balaenoptera; species Balaenoptera acutorostrata. Next base: position 68,064,256 of record NC_080078.1, on the reverse strand, counting down.
TTTTATAGCTCCACCCTCATTTCCTGCCAAATTCTAAAATGGCTATACCCCCATAGGTATAATTTAGTCTTATTAATACCACTTGGTTCGTGTTCATATCTTAACTCTCCTGCTGCTAGCTAAAGACCATCCAAATATCCTCTCTGTACCATAACTCTTGACTACCAAACGAAAAGAATGAGGCCAAGATGCCTGACACACACACAGGGACTCTGGCTCTCTCTTCCTTTCAGTACACAGTTCTCCACTGCCTAAGAGGCCCTGCAGGTCCCACCCTCACCTCATCTTTTCTCTTTCCTTATCAAAACGCTACAGCCAAATGAGAAATCTTTTTTTTTTTTTTTGAGTTCCCATACTCTAGGATGGCTACCTGCTGCTTTTTCCACAGCATGAGTTCCATTTTAAAATATCACCTCAGCAATCTTTTCTTCTTTTCCAAAATGTCTTCATCTATCCTTTGGCAGAGACAGAGAAAAAAACAAACAAAAAAAATAGCCCTTTTTTCCTTATTGATTCTGTCAGGCACTGTGAAATCCAGGCACTCTTAACACAGGAATGAAAAGAAGTCACCTGACAACAAAACTAACACTGGGGTGGAAGGGTAAACCAGAGGGGAAAAGCTTGTGAGGTAAGGGCTAAGAGGTACTAAACCTCCGAACAGTCCCCCAAAACAAAAGTTGAAACTCAACTACAAATCTACGTGAAGGACTTCTTTGAAACTTGAGTAGAAAGGTTATAAGAAATGAATAACTAAACCATAACCCTGAAACACCTAGGAGTATAATGGAAGAAGAGTTGAGAGGGTGAAGTATTCCAAAGGGGAATAAACTGAAGTGCAGGCACTTGAGTTGGCTTCTGCTCTGAAGCCCAGCATGGGCACAGGCCAAACAGGGCAGTGAGTCCAGGACTAGAGCGGATGCCTGGCTTCCCTGGAACTGTGAAGATCAGGTTCACAACCATCCTGTAGACTGTTTTATGTTCTTCACACACTAAAAAATTTCACATGGGAAAATAGGACTAAATATCTCTTGGCAGGAAACTGTGTTCTCAGCTACATGGCTTTTAATAAGTCACTCCTCATTCTTTGGGTCTATCTATGGGGTCTGCCAGAAATTCTATGACCCAATGATTCTAAACAGCAAAAATATTTCTCAGATTTTTCTTATTCATTTAGAAAATATTTACTGGGAGCCTAATGTATACTGTTGCTAGATTCTGGGGATATAAAATGGAAAACCTGGTCTCTGCTCTCAACAGTCTTATAGTGGGCTTCCCTGGTGGCACAGTGGCTAAGAATCCACCTGCCAATGCAGGGGACATGGGTTCGAGCCCTGGTCCAGGAAGATCCCACATGCTGGGGAGCAGCTAAGCCCGTGAGCCACAACTACTGAGCCTGCGTGCTACAACTACTGAAGTCCGTGCACCTAGAGCCTGTGCTCAGCAGCAAGAGAAGCCACCGCAATGAGAAGCCTGTGCACTGCAACGAAGAGTAGCCCCTGCTTGCCGCAACTAGAGAAAGCCCACATGCAGCAGCGAAGACCCAATGCAGCCAAAAATAAATGAATAAAATAAATAAATTTATTAAAAAAAAAAGTCTTATAGTACAGCCAGAGACAAACAGATGCTCACCACACAGGGTGGTAAGTGCTCCCACAGAGGTATGCAAGGGATATCACAACCTAATCTCCACAATCTAGGGGGTGGGTGGGGGTGTAAGGACAGGCCTAGGAGAAGTGATACAGGGGCAGAAGCTTCTTAAAGTAGTTTAACCTAAACATCAAGGGTGAATCACCCAGAGAAAATACAGCAATGTGTTAAGGAATCTAAAGTAGTTTGGTTTAGACAGTAGAATGTAAATGTGTGGAAAAGGGAGAATGAGAAGACATGGTCACAGGAGAATTAGGCAGAGACCAGATCCTGAAGGGACTTGGTAGCATTTTGAACGTTCATAAACAAATAAATAAAGCTTCATTTTTTAAAAAGTAAATTTCACTAATAGAAAAGAAACAGAATAATTTCCATATTTTCACAGAAGAAGGAAAAGGATGAAAGAACTAAAAGACAAGACAAAATAAAATAAAACCATGAAGGAAATCATCAGAAAAAAATAAACAGAAGAGGGACTTCCCTGGTGGCACAGTGGTTAAGAATCTGCCTGCCAATGCAGGGACACGGGTTTGATCCCACATGCCACGGAGCAACTAAGCCCGTGCGCCACAACTACTGAGCCTGTGCTCTAGAGCCTGTCACAACTACTGAGCCTGCGCACAACAACTACTGAAGCCCGCATGCCCTAGAGCCTGTGAGCCACAACTACTGAGCCCACGCGCTCTTGGGCCCACGTGCCACAACTACTGAGCCTGTGTGCCACAACTACTGAAGCCCATGTGCCTAGAGCTTGTGCTCCGCAACAAGAGAAGCCACCGCAATGAGAAGCCTGCACACCGCAACAAAAGAGTAGCCCCCACTCGCAGCAACTAGAGAAAGCCCACGCGCAGCAATTAAGACCCAACACAGCCAAAAAACCCCCACTATGTTTAAAAATAAATAAATAAATAAATAAATAAACACACAAACAGAAGAAAAGGGCCAAACATAATAGTCATTGTAATAGAAACAAGTACATCAAATTCATCTACTTAAAAACAAACTCCCGCATTGGACTAAAAAACCAAGAAACAGCTATATGCTCTTTACAAGAATCACGTATAATATAAAATGACATAAAAAGTTAAAAAGGACCTTCTCACGCCTGTGGCCAGGGCTAAGAAAAGCTCCCTCCAGGGCTGATCTTCTGGTGCCGGCTGCCAGGCGCTAAGGCTGGATCTATCACTCCCGTGGCCTCTGGCTTTCCCATGCACCTGTCGCCACCAGGGCCCCTGTGACCCAGGCCGTCATGCCACCTCCGCACCCTGTCCTCACCAGGGCAGACCCAAGTGCTCCAGGGCAGCCTCAGGAGCACACTCCTGTGGGTGGCTCACATGCAGAGGTGAGGCTAAAACCACAGCTGAGCCCCAGGGCAGGGCGACTAAGGAAGAGGAACAAAAGTCTTCCCGTGAAGCTGCACAAGCCTCAGATTAAGTCCTTGCGATCAGCTTGGTAAACCCTGCATCTACAGAATACCTGGATAGACAACGAGTGTTCCCACAAATGAAACTGGTCTAGCTCTAGCAGCTGCAGACTTTGAAGACTAGTACATGCAGGAGGTAGGCCAGGTCAGAGCCTGAGCTGCCCCCACAGTGCCCACAGTGGGACCAGAGACCTAACTAGAGGTTGTGGAGGGCCTCCTGGGGATGCAAGTGCTGGCTGTGACTCATGGTGGGGGCAAGGATGCTGAAAGCTGAGACCCAGAAAAATATAATGATTACTATTTTTTTAAATGTTTTGTTCTGTTGTTGTTTTATTACTATTGTTTTAATTTTTATTTTCATTTGAGTTTTTAAAAACTTCTAAAATATATTTTAATTTTTTTATATTTCTCTTTCTACATTACTTTTTTGTTCTGTGTTTCTTTTTTTAATTAATTAATTAATTAATTTATTTATTTTTGGCTGTGTTGGGCCTTCGTTTCTGTGCGGGGGCTTTCTCCAGTTGCGGCGAGCGGAGGCTACTCTTCATCGCGGTGCACGGGCCTCTCACTGTTGCGGCCTCTCCCGTTGCGGAGCACAGGCTCCAGACGCGCAGGCTCAGTAGTTGTGTCTCATGGGCCCAGTTGCTCCGTGGCATGTGGGATCTTCCCAGACCAGGGCTCGAACCCGTGTCCCCTGCATTGGCAGGCAGATTCCAACCACTGCGCCACCAGGGAAGTCCCTTGTTCTGTGTCTTTTCCTTTTCTTTCTTTTTTCTTTTTCTTTCCTTTGTTCTGTTTTGTTTAAATCTTTTTTGCTTTGTTCTATTTGTTCTTATTTTTATCTTTTAAAAATTATCTTTGTTTGTTTTGTTTTCTTTGCTTTTTCCTTCAGTTTGCATTCTGCTTTTGTTTCGTTTTTTATTTTTTATTTTATTTTTTTGTCAATTTTGTTTTAATTGTTTGATTTCATTTTGGCGTTCTTTTGTCTGCTTGTTCTCTTGTTTTCTGTTTTCCCTGTTTTTGTTTCTTTTTTTGTACGTTTTGTGTTTCTTTGTTTCTTTGTTTTTGCTTGGTTCTGCTTTTACCATCTGTCTGGGGCTTTGTTTGTTTCTTCATTTGTTTGTTTGTTCTTATTGTTGTTTGCTTGTTTTTATCTTGGCTATCTGCCTTCAGTTTTTCTGTCTGTTTTCTTCCTGCCCTTTTTTTTTTTCCATCCTTTTATTGCCAAGCCGTGTGGCTTGCGGGGTCTTGGTTCCTAGGCCGGGTTTTGGGCCTGAGCCTCCGGTGTTGGAGCGCTGAGTCCAGAACACTGGAACGCCAGATAATTCCCAGTCCCAGGGAATATTAAACAGCAAGAGGTCTCTTGGAGGTCTACATCTCAACTCCAAGACCCAGCTGCACCCAAATGCCTGCAGCTCCAGTGCTGAATGCCCCACACCAAACAACAAGCAAGACAGGAACACAAACCCACGCATCAGCAGACAGGCTGCCTAAAGTCGTACTAAGCCCACAGACACCCCAAGAACACACCACGTGATGTGGCCCTGCCCATCTGAGTGATGAGATCCAGCTCCACCCACCAGAACGCAGGCACCAGTCCCTCCCACAAGGAAGCCTACACAAACCACTGGACCAACCTCACCCACTGGGGGCAGACACCAGAAGCAAGAGGAACTACAACCCTGCAGCCTGTGGAAAGGAGACCCCAAACACAGTAAGTTAGACAAAATACGAAGACAGAGAAATATATTGCAGATGAAGGAGCAAGATAAAAACCCCCAAGACGAAATAAATGAAGAGGAAATAGGCAAGCTACCTGAAAAAGAATTCAGAGTAGTGACAGTAAAGATAATCCAAAATCTAGGAAAGAGACTGGACAAAATACAAGAAACATTTAATAAGGACCTAGAAGAACTAAAGAACAAACAAACAGTGATGAACAACACAATAACTGAAATTAGAAATACACTAGAAGGAATCAATAGCAGAATAACTGAGGCAGAAGAATGGATAAGTGAGCTGGAGGAAAGAATGGTGGAAACAACTGGCACAGAGCAGAATAAAAAAAAGAGAATGAAAAGAATTGAAGACAGTCTCAGAGACCTCTGGGACAACATTAAACGCTCCAACATTCAAATTATAGGGGACTCAGAAGAAGGAGACAAAGAAAACGGGTCTGAGAAAATATTTGAAGAGACTGTAGTCAAAAACTTCCCTAATATGGGAAAGGAAATAGTCAATCAAGTCCAGGAAGCTCAGAGAAATAGGAAATATGAATAGATGAATCACAAGTAATGAAATTGAAACTATGATTTAAAATCTTCCAACAAACAAAAGTCCAGGACCAGATGGCTTCACAGGAGAATTCTATCAAACACTTAGAGAAGAGCTAACACCGATCCTTCCCAAACTCTTCCAAAAAATTAGAGGGAAGAACACTCCCAAACTCATCTATGAGGCCACCATCACCCTGATACCAAACCAGACAATTTATCACAAAAAAAGAAAATTACAGGCCAATATCACTGATGAACATAGAGGCAAAAAACTAGCAAACCGAATCCAACAACACATTAAAAAAATCATACACCATGATCAAGTGGGATTTTTCCCAGGGATGCAAGGATTCTTCAATATATGCAAATGAATCAATGTGATACACCATATTAACAAATTGAAGAATAAAAACCATATGATCATCTCAATAGATGCAGAAAAGGATTTCAACAAAATTCAACACCCATTTATGATAAAAACTCTCCAGAAAGTGGGCATAGAGGGACCCTACCTCAACATAATAAAGGCCATATATGACAAACACACAGGAAACATTATTCTCAATGGTGAAAAACTGAAAGTGTTTCCTCTAAAATCAGGAACAAGACAAGGGTGCCCACTCTCGCCACTATTATTTAACAGTTTTGGAGTCTTAGCCACACCAATCAGAGAAAAAAAGAAATAAAAGGAATCCAAATTGGCAAAGAAGAAAAAAAACTGTCACTGTTTGCAGATGACACGATACTATACATAGAAAATACTAAAGATGCCACAAGAAAACTACTAGAGATAATCAATGAATTTAGTAGTGTCGTAGGATACAAAATTAAGGCACAGAAATCCCTTCATTCCTATACACTAACAACGAAAGATCAGAAAGAGAAATTAAGGAAACAATTCCATTTACCACTGCAACAAAAAGAATAAAATATCTAGGAATAAACCTACCTAAGGAGGCAAAAGACCTGTACACAGAAAACTATATGACACTGACAAGCCTCTTAGATAGCCTCATCCACCAGACGGCAGACAGCAGAAGCAAGAAGAACTACAATTCTGCAGCCTTGGGAAGGAAAACCACATTCACAGAAAGATAGACAAAATGAAAAGGCAGAGGACTTTGTACCAGATGAAGGAACAAGATAAAACCCCAGAAAAACAACTAAATGAAGTGGAGATAGGCAACCTTCCAGAAAAAGAATTCAGAATAATGATAGTGAAGATGATCCAGGACCTTGGAAAAAGAATGGAGGCAAAGATCGACAAGATGCAAGAAATGTTTAACAAAGATCTAGAAGAATTAAAGAACAAAGAAACAGAGATGAACAACACAATAACTGAAATGAAAAATACACTAGAAGGAATCAGTAGCAGAAAAACTGAGGCAGAAGAACGGATAAGTGACTTGAAAGACACAATGGTGGAATTCACTGCTGTGGAACAGAATAAAGAAAAAAGAATGAAAAGAAATGAAGGCAGCCTAAGAGACCTCTGGGACAACATTAAACGCAACAACATTCACATTATAGGGATCCCAGAAGGAGAAGAGACAGGAAGGACCCGAGAAAATATTTGAAGAGATTATAGTTGAAAACTTCCCTAACATGGGAAAGGAGATAGCCACCCAAGTCCAGGAAGTGCAGAGAGTCCCATACAGGATAAACCAAGGAGAAACATGCGGAGACACATAGTAATCAAACTGGCAAAAATTAAAGACAAAGAAAAATTATTGAAAGCAGCAAGGGAAAAACAACAAATAACATACAAGGAAACTCCCATAAGGTTAACAGCTGATTTCTCAGCAGAAACTCTACAAGCCAGAAGGGAGTGGCATGATATACTTCAAGTGATGAAAGGGAAGAACCTACAACCAAGAGTACTCTACCCAGCAAGGATCTCAGTCAGATTTGATGGAGAAATCAAAAGCTTTACAGACAAGCAAAAGCTAAGAGAATTCAGCACCACCAAACCAGCTCTACAACAAATGCTAAAGGAACTTCACTAAGTGGGAAACACAACTGAAGGAAAGGACCTACAAAAACAAACCCATAACAATTAAGAAAATGGTACTAGGAACATACATATCAATAATTACCTTAAACGTGAATGGATTAAATGCTCCAACCAAAAGACACAGGCTCACTGAATGGATACAAAAACAAGACCCATATATATGCTGTCTACAAGAGACCCATTTCAGACCTACGGACACATACAGACTGAAAGTGAGGGGATGGAAAAAGATATTCCATGCAAATGGAAATCAAAAGAAAGCTGGAGTAGCAATACTCATATGAGATAAAATAGACTTTAAAGTAAAGAATGTTACAAGAGACAAGGAAGGACACTACATAATGATCAAGGGATCAATCCAAGAAGGAGATATAACAATTATAAATATATATGCACCCAACATAGGAGCACCTCAATACATAAGGCAACTGCTAACTGCTATAAAAGAGGAAATAGACAGTGACACAATAATAGTGGGGGATTTTAACACCTCACTGACACCAATGGACAGATCATCCAAACAGAAAATTGATAAGGAAACACAAGCTTTAAATGACACAATAGACCAGACAGATTTAATTGACATTTATAGGATATTCCATCCAAAAACAGCAGATTACACTTTCTTCTCAAGTGCACACGGAACATTCTCCAGGATAGATTACATCTTGGGTCACAAATCAAGCCTCAGTAAATTTAAGAAAATTGAAATCATATCAAGCATCTTTTCTGACCACAACAATATGAGATTAGAAATCAATTACAGGGAAAAAAACGTAAAAAACACAAACACATGGAGGCTAAACAATACGTGACTAAATAACCAAGAGATCACTGAAGATATCAAAGAGGAAATCAAAAAATATCTAGAGACAAATGATAATGAAAACACGACGACCCAAAACCTATGGGATGCAGCAAAAGCAGCTGTAAGAGGGCAGTTTATAGCAATACAAGCCTACCTCAAGAAACAAGAAAAATCTCAAATAAACAATCTAACGTTACACCTAAAGGAACTAGAGAAAGAAGAACAAACAAAACCCAAAGTTAGCAGAAGGAAAGAAATCGTAAAGATCAGAGCAGAAATAAATGAAATAGAAACAAAGAAAACGACAGCAAAGATCAATAAAACCAAAAGCTGGTTCTTTGAGAAGATAAACAAAATTGATAAACCATTAGCCAGACTCACCAAGAAAAAGAGGGAGAGGACTCAAATCAATAAAATTAGAAATGAAAAAGGAGAAGTTACAACAGACACCACAGAAATACAAAGCATCCTAAGACACTACTAAAAGCAACTCTATGCCAATAAAATGGACAACCTGGAAGAAAAGGACACAGTCTTAGAAAGGGATAACCTTCCAAGACTGAACCAGGAAGAAATAGAAAATATGAACAGACCAATCACAAGTAATGAAATTGAAACTCTGATTAAAAATCTTCCAACAAACAAAAGTCCAGGACCAGATGGCTTCACAGGTAAATTCTATCAAACATTTAGAGAAGAGCTAACACCCATCCTTCTCAAACTCTTACAAAACTTTGCAGAGGAAGGGAAACTCCCAAACTCATTCTATGAGGTCACCATCACCCTGATAAGAAAACCAGACAAAGACACTACAAAAAAACAAGATTACAGACCAACATCACTGATGAATAGAGATGCAAAAATCCTCAACAAAATACTAACAAACAGAATCCAACAGCACATTAAAAGGATCATACACCATGATCAAGTGGGATTTATCCCAGGGATGCAAGATTTCTGCAGTATACGCAAATCAATCAATGTGATACACCATACTAACAAACTGAAGAAAAAGAACTATATGATCATCTCAATAGATGCAGAAAAAGCTTTTGACAAAATTCAACACCCATTTATGATAAAAACTCTCCAGAAAGTGGGCATAGAGGGAACCTACCTCAACATAATAAAGGTCATATACGACAAACCCACAACAAATATCATTCTCAATGGTGAAAAACTGAAAGCATTTCCTCTAAGATCAGGAACAAGACAAGGATGTCCACTTTCGCCACTATTATTCAACAGAGTTTTGGAAGTCCTAGCCACAGTGATTGGAGAAGAAAAAGGAATACAAATTGGAAAAGAAGTAAAACTGTCACTGTTTGCAGATGACATGATACTATACATAGAGAATCCTAAAGATGCCACCAGAAAACTACTAGAGCTAATCAATGAATTTGGTAAAGTTGCAGGATACAAAATTAATGCACAAAAATCTCTTGCATTCCTTACACTAATGATGAAAAGTCTGAAAGAGAAATTAAAGAAACACTCCCATTTACCATGACAACAAAAAGAATAAAATACCTAGGAATAAACCTACCTAGGGAGACAAAAGACCTGCATGCAGAAAACTATAAGACACTGATGAAAGAAATTAAACATGATACCAACAGATGGAGAGATATACCATGCTCTTGGATTGGAAGAATCAATATTGTGAAAATGACTATACTACCCAAAGCAATCTACAGATTCAATGCAATCCCTATCAAATTACCAGTGGCATTTTTTACAGAACTAGAAGAAAAATCTTAAAATTTGTATGGAGACACAAAAGACCCCGAATAGCCAAAGCAGTCATGAGGGAAAAAAACGGAGCTGAAGGAATCAGACTCCCTGACTTCAGACTATACTACAAAGCTACAGTAATCAAGACAGTATGGTACTGACACAAAAACAGAAATGTAGATCAATGGAACAGGATAGAAAGTCCAGAGATAAACCCAGACACCTATGGTCAACTAATCTATGACAAAGGAGGCAGGATACATAATGGAGAAAAGACAGTCTCTTCAATAAGTGGTACTGGGAAAACTGGACAGCTACATGTAAAAGAATGAAATTAGAACACTCCTTAATACCATACACAGAAATAAACTCAACATGGATTAGAGGCCTAAATGTAAGACTGGATACTATAAAACTCTTAGAGGAAAACATAGGAAGAACACTCTTTGACATAAATCACAGCAAGATCTTTTTTGATCCACCTCCTAGAGTAATGGAAATAAAAAAAAAAACAACAAATGGGACCTACTGAAACTTAAAAGCTTTTGCAAAGCAAAGAAAACTACAAACAAGACGAAAAGACAACCCTGAGAATGGGAGAAAATATTTGCAAACGAATCAACGGACAAAGGATTAATCTCCAAATATATAAACAGCTCATGCAGCTCAATATTAAAGAAACAAACAACCCAACCCAAAAATGGGCAGAAGACTTAAATAGACATTTCTCCAAAGAAGACATACAGATGGCCAAGAAGCACATGAAAAGCTGGTCAACATCACTAATTATTAGAGAAATGCAAATCAAAACTACAGTGAGGTATCACCTCACACCAGTTAGAATGGGCATCTGGGGGTGGTGGTGTGCTGAATTGGGTGATTGGGATTTACATGTATACACTGATGTGTATAAAATTGATTACTAATAAGAACCTGCTGTATAAAAAATAAATAAAATAAAATTCAAAAATTTTAAAAAAAGAAAGAAAGAATGGGCATCATCAGAAAATCTACAAACAACAAATGCTGGAGAGGGTGTGGAGAAAAGGGAACCCTCTTGCACTGTTGGTGGGAATGTAAATTGATACAGCCACTATGGAGAACAGCATGGAGGTTCCTCAAAAAACTAAAAATAGAATTACCATATGACCCAGCAATCCCACTACTGGGCATATACCCAGAGAAAACCATAATTCAAAAAGACACATGCACCCCAATGTTCACTGCAGCACTATTTACAATAGCCAGGTCATGGAAGCAACCTAAATGCCCATCGACAGGCGAATGGATAAAGAAGATGTGGTACATATATACAATGGAATATTACTCAGCCATAAAAACGAATGAAATTGGGTCATTTGTAGAGATGTGGATGAATCTAGAGACTGTCATACAGAGTGAAGTAAATCAGACAGAGAAAAACAAATACTGCATATTAACGCATATATGTGGAACTTCGAAAAATGGTACAGATGAACTGGTTTACAGGGCATAAATTGAGACACAGATGTAGAGAACAAACGTATGGACACCGAGGGGGGAAAGCAGTGGCGGGTGGGGGTGGTGGTGTGCTGAATTGGGAGATTGGGATTGACATGTATACACTGAGGTGTGTAAAATGGATGACTAATAAGAACCTGCTGTATAAAAAAATAAATAAAATAAAATTCAAAAAAAAAAAAGAAAACTATAAGATACTGATGAATGAAATCAAAGACGACATAAACAGATGGAGAGATACCATGTTCTTGGATTGGAAGAATCAATATTGTGAAAATGACTATACTACCCAAAGCAATCTACAGATTCAATGCAATCCCTATCAAATTATCAATGGCATTTTTCACAGAACTAGAACAAAAAATTTTACAATTTGTATGGAAACACAAAAGACCTCGAATAGCAAAAGCAATCTTGAGAAACAAAAATGGAGCTGGAGGAATCAGGCTCCCTGACTTCAGACTATACTACAAAGCTATAGTAATCAAGACAGTATAATACTGGCACAAAAAAAGAACTATAGATCAATGGAACAGGATAGAAAGTCCAGAGATAAACCCACACACCTATGGTCACCTAATCTATGACAAAGAAGGCCAGAATATACAATGGAGCAAAGATAGCCTCTTCAATAAGTGGTGCTGGGAAAATTGGACAGCTACATGTAAAAGAATGAAATTAGAACACTCCCTAACACCATACACAAAAGTAAACTCAAAATGGATTAAAGACCTAAATGTAAGGCCAAACACTATAAAACTCTTAGGGGAAAATATAGGCAGAACACTCCTTGACATAAATTGCAGCAAGATCTTTTTTGACCCACCTCCTAGAGAAATGAGAATAAAAACAGAAATAAACAAATGGGACCTAATTAAACTTAAAAGCTTTTGCACAATAAAGGAAACCATAAACAAGACAAAAAGACAACCCTCAGAATGGGAGAAAATATTTGCAAATGAATCAACTGACAAAGGATTAATGTCCAAAATACACAAACAGCTCATTCAGCTCAATATCAAAAAAATAAATAACCCAGTTAAAAAATGGGCAGAAGACCTAAAGAGACACTTCTCCAAAGAAGACATACAGATGGACAACAAACACATGAAAAGATGCTCAACATCAGTAATTATTAAGGAAATGCAAATCAAAACTACAATGAGGTATCTCTCACACCAGTCAGAATGGCCACCATCAAAAAATCTACAAACAATAAATGCTGGAGAGGGTGTGGAGAAAAGGGAACCCTCATGCATTGTTGGTGGGAATGCAAATTGATACAGCCACTATGGAGAACAGTATGGAGGTTCCTTAAAAAACTAAAAATAGAACTGCCACATGACCCAGCATATACCCAGAGAAAACCATAATTCAAAAAGACACATGCACCCCAATGTTCATTGCAGCACTATTTACAATAGCCAGGACATGGAAGCAACCTAAATGTCCATCAACAGAGGAATGGATAAAGAAGATGTGGTACATATATACAATAGAATATTACTCAGCCATAAAAAGGAACGAAATTGGGTCATTTGTAGAGACGTGGATGGATCTAGAGACTGTCATACAGAGTGACGTAAGTCAGAAAGAGAAAAACAAATACTGTATATTAATGCATGCATGTGAAGCCTAGAAAAATGGTACAGATGAACTGGTTTGCATGGCAGAAATAGAGACACAGATGTAGAGAACAAACGTATGGACACCAAGGGGGGAAAGTGGTGGGGGGCTGGTGGTGGTAGATGAATTGGGAGATTGGGATTGACATATATACACTAATATGTATAAAATGGATAACTAATAAGAACCTGCTGTATAAAAAAATAAATAAAATTCAAAAACTCAAAAATACCAGGATTATAAAAGAGACGTAAAGAGGTGAAAATGAAAAAGATGAAATGAAATGGAAGATATAGAAAAGAATGATACAAATACAAGGACAACATATTAATAAACTTGAAAGTCTATGAAATTGAAAATTTCTAGGAAAATATAAAGTATCAAATTGTCTTTAAAAATCAGAACATTGATGAAAGAAATCAAAGACCTAAATAAATGAAGAAATATACCATGTTCATGGATTGGAAGACTCATTATTGCAAAGATGTCCATCCTCCCCAGAAGACCCTATAGATTTAAGATGATACCAATCAAAACCCCAGCAGAGTTTTTCTAGAAATTAACAGGCTGATTCTAAAATTTATACAGAAAGACAAAGAAACTAAAGAACTAGAATAGTTAAAACAATCTTTAAAAAGACATTAAGTCAGAGGATTCACACCATGTAATTTCAAGACTTAACCATAAAGTCAAAATAGGGTTGTGTTGGCAAAAAGATAGATACACAGATCAATGGAGCAGAATAGAAAGCACAGAAATAGACCCACACATATATAACTGATTTCTGACAAAGTTGTAAAGGCAATTAAACGGAACATGGACAGTTTTTGCAATAAATGGTGCCAGAACTGGACATCTATATGCAAAAATAATAAATAAAACTAAGAACCTCAATTCATATCTAACACTACATATAAAAATTAACTTAAAATGGATCACAGACCCATAAATGCCTAAAACTGAAAGTTGTAAAAGAAAATATGAAAGGAACACTTTGAGACCTTGGGTTAGACAAGCACAGTTTATATACCATAGCAAAAGCACAATTTAAAAAATATTTTTTACAAATTAGACTTTATCAAAGTAAAACATTTGCTCTTTAAAAGACACTGCTAAAAAATGAAAAGGCAAGCCACAGACTAGGAAAACAATATTTCTAAAACATGTATCTGACAAAGACTTCTATCTAGAGTAAAGAACACTTAAAACTCAATAAGACAACCCAAATAAAATTTAGACAAAAGGTCTGAACAAAGGTTTGACTTTAACAAAAGATATAAGAAAGGTCAATATGAACATGAAAAGATGCTCAACAACATGAGTAATCAGTTATATGCAGATTAAAGCCACAATGCACACTCACTCAAAGGGCTAAAACTAAAATCTGACAATACCAGGTATTAAGGAGGATACAGAGCAACTGGAGTTCTCATGCCTTGCTGGTAGGGATATAAAATGATACAATCATTTAGAGAAACAACTTGGTAGTTTCTAATAGTAAATTTTTATTTAATATATGACTCACTCATTCCACTCCCAGGTATTTACCCAAGAGAAATGAAAATATATGTTTATCCAAAGACTTTTAAGCAGCTTTATTCACAACAGCAAAACAATGGAAACAACCTAAATGTCTAGAACAGGTGAATAAATAAACAAACTGATATGCTGGAATGCAGAAATATAATGGAATACTACCAAGCATAAAAAAAGAATCACACTACTGATACATGCAAAATAAATGAACCTCAAAAACAACCTGTTGAGTTAAATAAGCTAAACAAAACACATACTGTATGATTCTATTTATATGAAATTCTAGAATGACAATGTTTGACTGGGGTCAAAGGTGGATTGGTGGGAAGTGATTGCAAAAGGGATCAAGGAAATTTTGGAGGGTGATAAAAATGATCTACATATGCATTGTCCGATATCATAGCCACTAGCCACATGTAGCCATTGAGCATCTGAAATATAGCTAAATTTCAGATATAAATTGAGGAGCTAAAATCTGAATTTAATTTAAATAAATTTAAGTTTAAAAATTGATACTTGATTCAGTTATTGGGAAACAGTTAAGTACGTTTAGAGAAACCTAAGTATGGGAATCTACTTTTTCAACTGTAAATTTTATGAAATCTAAATACAAATTAAGTAATGTAATGAAAATTTAGCATTGAATTCAGATGTTAATGTAAAATACACACTGGATTTTAAAGACTTAGTAGGAAAACATAATGCAAAATGGCTTAATAATATTTTTTATTGATTACATGTTGAATTGATTTATAATATACGGCATTAAATAAAACCCATTATTTTGTTTCTTTTAAACTTTTTACTGTGGCTACTACAAAATATAAAACTATGTATTGCCAACTGAAAGTTGTCACTTGCCATCTGCCTCTACAAGGATTAGGTCACTAACCACAGCAGTCGCTGACCTTCAACACACCCTGAAAGGAGTTCAGGGTGGAGATATCAGGAATGAGGCACACTATGCTCTGGCAAGAACTGGCAGAACAGGCCTCCAGAGAGTTAGGTATTTTCAGAAGATTTTTGTTGTTGTTGAAGTATAGTTGATCTACAATGTCGTGTTAGTTGCAGGTGTACAGCAAAGTGATTCAGCTCCATTATAGATTCTTTTCCATTACAGGTCATTACAAAATATCAAATATAGTTCCTTGTGCTATACATTAGGTCCTTGTTGTTTATCTATTTTATATATAGTAGTGCGTATGTGTTAATCCCAAACTCCTAATTTATCTCTCCTCCCAACCCTTTCCCCTTTGGTAACCATAAGTTTGTTTTCTATGTCTGTGAGTCTATTTATGTTTTGTAAATAAGTTCATTTGTACCATTTTTTTAGATTCTACATATAAGTGACATCATATGATATTTGTCTTTCTCTGTCTGACTGACTTCACTTAGTATGATAATCTCTAGGTCCATCCATGTTGCAGCAAATGGCAATATTTTATTCTCTTTTATAGCTGAATAATATTTCATTGTATATATATATATATATATATATATATATATATATATATATATATATATATATATACAGCATCTTCTTTATCCATTCATCTGTTGATGGACACTTAAGTTACTTGCATGTCTTGGCTATTGTAAATAGTGCTGCTATGAACATTGGAGTGCATGTATCTTTTCAGATTACAGTTTTCCTCTTTTCTGGATATATGCCCAGGAGTGGGACTACTGGGTCATATGGTAACTCTATTTTTAGTTTTTTAAGGAACTTCCATACTGTTCTCCATAGTGGCTCCACCAATTTACATTCCTACTCACAGTGTAGGAGGGTTCCCTTTTCTCCACACCCTCTCTGCATTTATTATTTGTAGACTTCTTGATGATGTCCATGCTGACTGGTGTGAGCTGATGCCTCATTTTAGTTTTGACTTGCATTTCTCTAATAATAGCAATGTTGAACATCTTTTCATGTGCCTGTTGGCTATCTGTATGTCTTCTTTGGAAAAATGTCTATTTAGGTCTTCTGTCCAATTTCTGATTGGGTTTTTTTTTGATATTGAGCAGTATGAGCCGTTTGTATATTTTGCGAATTAAGCCCTTGTCTGTCACATCGTTTCCAAATATTTTCTCCCATTCTGGAGGCTGTCTTTTCATTTTATTTATGGTTTCCTTTGCTGTGCAAAAGCTTATATGTTTGATTAGGCCCCATTTGTTTATTTTTGCTTTTATTTCTTTTGCCTTGGGAGACTGACCTAAGAAAACATTGTTATGATTTATGTCAGAAATGTTTTGCCTATGTTCTCTTCAGGAGTTTTACGGTGTTGTGTCTTATATTTAATTCTTTAAGCCATATTGAGTTTATTTTTGTGTATGGTGGAAGGGCAGGAGAAGATTTTATGAGCCTAATTTCTTGCAATCTCTCATATCTAGAAAAACAGTAAAATCATTAATCTGCTCCTCGTGACTAGCAGCAACCCTCTGCCGAAATGTGTGCTTGACTGCACGTATTCCCTTTCACCAAAATCATATATGTACTGACCTCCCCCTTTACCTCTTCAGAGCAGTTCCTCAGAGCTCTCAGAGAGGCTGTCTCCCAGGCTACAGTCCTCATTTTGCCCCAAATAAAACTTAACTCACAACTCTCATGTTGTGCATTCTTTTCAGTCGGCAGTATCTTGCATCTTCATTATGGTGAAAACAAAGGTATATACATTTGTCAAAATTAAAATTAGTGTTTGACTGCATATAAATTATGCCTCAATAAAGGTGATAAAACTATTAAATTGGGTAGTATTGGGTTGGCCAAAAAGTTCATTCGGGTTTTCTGTGTTACAGAAAACCCGAGCGAACTTTTTGGCCAACCCAATATATATGTACGTGTGATAATTTGTGCATATAAATGTATAAATGACTATCTTGTCGGTGACCTTTCCTTATCAATAATCAGAAACATAAAAAAATAATTCTGTGGACATGCAAAATTAACTGTTCCTCTCAACAGTTAACACATTAAATTATATTACGGTTATTTAATGTTGGCCTCCATCACTAGCAACTGAGTTTCTTGAAGGCAGGAATCCTGTCTTGTTCATGTCCGTATAAGCCTAGCACTTAACACAGTAAGTTAACATAGCACTTTACCAATGTTTTAAGAACTGCTGAACTGTCCTAGCCAATTTATATATATAGTCTAATACCCACAAAGATCCCTGCAAATTTGGCATTATTACTCCCATTTTTCATATGAAAAAAGTGAGGGTCAGAGGACAGAAAGCTTAGAGTAACTCACCAAATATCCAGAACTAGTAAGTGAAAGAACTATGTTCCAAACCCACATTTGCCTCAACTCCAAAGCCCATTCTTCCACACTACACCATACTGCCACCTCTCCAGGTGGCCATTTCATAACTGTTTGATGAACGCCTAAATCAAAATAAAGATTAGTATTTAGGGGCAATGGAAGCACAGAAATTTTCCTGAACTTCTAGTGTTACAGCTTTATGGTCTTTGAATGGGTTCCCTTGAGACAGAGAGCAACTTGGCAGCTCTTGCTAGAAGATCAGGAAGGATGAATCTAGTAGGAAAAAAAAATTCCCTCCCAATTAAACTTTCCATTTGGGAGTCTGAAGAAGAAAAATAACACAGAACAAAGAGCATAGGAAAGAGAAAAAAAGAAATGCTGAATCTGCTAATATAGTTAATTAATGTGAAAGAATTAATCTAACAATAACTTCAGCATTCAAAAATGAAAAGTTAGGAGATCCTACAAAGGTACAGTTTCTAAGTCTTTTGGAGCTCCTTTTTAATTAGGCTCCCAGAATCTCAGCATTCCTGTTTGAATAATCCATATTTCTGGTTATTTATTCAGCTCCCCACTGCTGCACATTTACAAGCCATATGCTACAGGAATGCATCACCTCATATTTGCACTCAAATATCCAAAGACACTGGCAGTTCAGACCTTTAAGAAGCTTATCCCTGCAGAGTATAGTTTTAAGGTTAGAAGGTCCAGGAAGCCAAATGCATCTTCTTTATATGCTATTTGCTTGAGAGAAGGTGGGTCATTTCAACAAAAGGACAGGCAATTAGAAGGGTAAAGGAGATAAACAAACAAAAGACTCAAGAGAGTAAAGCTAGCAAAAATCAGCTGAACACTAAAGGCCTCTGAATAATTCCAATGCCCCTCTCTGCACTTTAAAATAAATTTTTAAAAACAGTTCCACAAAGGAAGATTCTTCAGTCAATCTAAGGTCTGGTACACACTGGACAAACCAAGAGGTCTACTGTGCCACTGGGCCTACACAAGCCTTTAAAGAGGAGAGGTTTTAGTAACATATACCTTGATAATCTTAAATACAAAAATAGTTTAAACACAAAAATTTGTAGAATTTGTCATTGGAGAATTTTTTATAACAACAAAACATTGGAGATACCCTCAATATCAATAACAAAGGAAGACTAAGTTATATTCCCTTCGAGTCCATTATTCAGTTATTGAAAACTCTCATGAAGGTTATGTCAAAACATGGGAAACAGCATGTTAAGTTCAAACAAACAAACAAACAAAAAAAAGTATAGAAAATTACATGTGTGGTAGGCCTAAAAAGCTGTTAAAAAGAAAAAAATTATGGGAAAAAAGACTACAAGGAATATGCATCCAAAGTTGGGCTGTGTTCAAGTGACAGAGCTGTTTTTTAGCTTCTTGGAGGCAGGAATCCTGTCCTCCAATTCTGTATAAGCCAAGCACTTAACATAGTACCTTATCAGTCCTACTACTAACGGTAGTTTTGCATGTCTATATTCTAAGCTATCAAATTTATTAAAAATTTTTTTCCATGAAATAAATTAACAGAATTTTCAGTGTACCTGAATATGTTTCCAGACAGCAGACTCTGGCTCAATTTCATAAAGAATAATCCCATGATTAGAGTCTCTAGCATCTCTCAATTGAAAAAACTGACCATTGATACTACAACCCCTTCTCTGGTTACCTCTTCACACCATTTCTCTATTTCCCTTCCAAGCCAGATTTCTCAAAACAGTTATCCATAACAAGCTATCTCCCATTTACTTCCAACTTTAGGATTCTGTGAATTATACTAACATGATATTTACTATAAATATTTTAAGAAATTAAAGCATAAATAATAAGATATACAAGGAAAGTACTATAAAGAAAAGTTCTAGAACTGTCTTGCACATTTTCATATCTCCTATGCTAGCCACATAGCACATGCACAATGCATTATTGAAAATAACACATAATGAAAAATATGTATAAGTGAAAAATATGAATTATATTCTGCTGTCAGTAATAAAAATATGGACAAACATATGGCACAGACAAGTCTATGTGGAATATAAAGAAAACTGGGCTAAGTTTAGAAATTAACATAGGATATGCTGAGAAGTTAACGACTAGATTTCCCAAAACCAACACACTATAAGGAGGAGCAAAAAAAACATTTCCCTTTGATGGAGCGGTCCTATTACCAAATGACACACAAATGACATAGGGCACAGACTGAAATATACTTTTTATTCATCCAATCTAACTTTAGAAAAGACCATACACACACTTGAAGACTTTACTGTTTTATATATCTAGGAAACTCAATGGAATAAAAGACCATAGCTACATGTTCTTGAATCCAGGCTAACAGTGAGGAGTTGGGCAAAAAAAGATGGAGAGCTAGGAGATAACAGGAGATAAGAAGCATACCTTAGCATGAGATTCATTAGTTGAAGACCCTCACCCTTCAGGAAGCGCTCACGATTGGAACTGAGCATTAGGCAGGAACAGAGTGAATCAAAAAGATTCTCCATCATCTCCTGCTCCTCGGCTGTGCTAGGATTGTGTCTTTTAAACACCTGTCAAGTAAAGATATCAGAAAGCACAGAACCATAAGAGAATGCCTTTTCATCAACCAGCACTCAACAGTTTCCAAAGCCTATCTACTCCAAAAACCCTATAACTGAGGAAACAGAAGCTTACCAAACAAAATTCTCGTCAGTTTCCATTATAGAGAAACTGGGCTTTCTGATGCACAGGTTAAATAAATGGCTATCAGTTCATGCAAAAAACCAGAACACTCAACTGACCACTGAGTCCATGAATAACTGATAGTTCCAAGGAGGCAATTTAACAAAAACCAACAAAACCTTTTCATTGTGAAATATATTAACATGTAGAAAACTCTATAAAAGACAAGTATAGCTAAATGAATAAAGTAAACACCCCTGAAACCAGCATCCAGATCAAGAAACAACTTTGCCAGCTACCCCCCAAAGCCCTCCACTTGCCCTACCCAACCACATTTCTTTCCCTTCTAAAAGAAACCACAGTCCTGAAGGGCAAATCTTGGCTCAACATAAGGAACAGTTTCCTAACCATCAGGGCTACTGAACTGCCTCATAGACTAGTTGTGGCTCTAAATCATGGGAACAGCGAAAAGCAGTTTTATCTTTGCCAGAAATATATGGATTTAAGAGGAAAGCCTTTTAACAGTGTATGCATACCCATACAGTCTACTACAAAATGATCAATAATCTTGCGGGAACAGGACTAAGCACTTTCCCAGAACTGGGAACAGATTCACGTTTCAAAGCTCTATTTTTTGGGGTGGAGGCCAAGCCACTCAGGCTGCTGGCACCAAGACGAAAGCTGTATGCAAACTGACATCTCAGACACTCCCAACACTCTTAAGATTTTATCCAAATGATCTATTTTCAGTCCTGGTTTTGGAATAGCACAGATGAGATCTGTTAGAAAAAAAATCTTAACAGTATTTTCAGAATGCCAGCAGAACAACATTTCAACAGGATTTACATTTCTTACAACGAGCAAAATGGCAATTTCTATTTTCCAGCCTCCAGTGCCACATCCTTCCCTATCCTCCTCTCTGACCTCTATCCCATTGTATTGGAACTTGTACTCCTGAAGCTTATCTGGATCCTAAATGAATAGACTCCAATTTAGTGGCAGACTGACAGGAAAGCAAGTGAATAATCTTGGGAGTGGGTCAACTAAAAATACTTTGGCATTCTTGGCTCAAGAATATACACTAAAGCAGGAAGCACACCTCTTTTGTATTGATAAATATCAGAAGACTGAGAAAGTCCACACCAGATACACAGTGATATCTGGTCATAAAGAACAAATGACTAAGAAAAGGAGGCAAACCATGTACCTCCAATGTGACCTCAAACCTGCCAACACACTCCATATGGCTTGCATCACATGGCTTATTCCTTCCAACAATTTCCAGCTCCACCTCCCATTTAAAGCAAGCCATGTATCTTCACGGCAGACAGAAAGCATAAGAATTACTCACGGATAACTGCTGAAGAAGCACATCGATTCCATCCAGTTCCCCAAGCAATTCCCTGTTCTCTAAAAGGGGAAAAAAATAGAAGGAGAAAAAAAAAATGAAGCTAACTGTCAGATTTTACAGCCGTCTAACACTGATACATCAGCAAGCAAAATCAATACAGCTTGACAGAGTACAAAAGCTGCAGAGAGCGAGAGGGAGAGCAAGGGGATGCCAAAGGCAAGAGAGCTTGCTGTCATGATCTGAAACAAGCCTGGCTCCTATCTTAACAGAATATCAATACCAAGAGGGAGCCTTACCATCATTGTCCTGGAGCAATATGGCCAGCACTTCACTACAATACAGTTTGTTGGCATCAAAAGGCATCTTTGCCTGTTGGGAAATAGGAGAAATGAGAAAAACGTTAAGGGGCCTTGCTTCCTTCCCCAGGACAAATTTTTTCACAAGTACTAGGATCCGAGTTAGAGAGAAGTATAAGTTAGAAAGGGAAAGGGCAGGTTAAGGGTGAAAAAAAGTCTGCCTCTGCTCTCAAGAGACCAGACTCAAGCACTGCATAGTAAAACCATAAACAGTAGATGTACACAACAGCTCTCACACTCCTAAAGCCCAGGTGCAAATGTCACCTCCTCTGTGAAGCCTTCCCAAATTCCCCATTTTGAGTCTAGGGACTATTGTCTAGCACATATACATACTCAAATGTGAACTAGATAAATGATTGAAAGTTTTGAACATTTAAGACTAAAATCCATCATGAAGCTTCATTCACAAGTTACAATCATAAAATTAGGCTGTAAATTAGCTGATAGATGATCAGAGAAGCTGAAAAGAAAGCAAGCTCTTGTTTTGATTAGTTGAATGTGTTTATAACAAAGTAGTTCCTTTTGGATTTTTTTTTAAATGCTTAAAATTTAATTTGAAATCATAAACCTATCTGCTCGTGGGCCATAATCTGTCTACTATTTAAAAAGGAAACCACATTAAATATGCAGAAATGTGTTAATATTTTAATACCCAAATTACTACCCACAATTCTTTCCCTGCTGCATGCTCTGCTACTTGGAGTTGCAGAGGAGACACATCTACTGCAGAGCCTATTTTTCATGGTTATCCACATTGTTGCCCCAGTAGTGAGACTCAAGTGCCTCATCATTTACAATGCCCCTTGGATAAAGGTACACAGAGAGGAGCACAAGCCTCATCGATGTGTTTTTATTTACTGCACCCTTGATCCTTAAAATGCAGCCACAGAGACCACGACTGTTAATCAGCAGCAGCCTTGCTACCTATCCAGGTTTTTGAACTAACAAATAATTACTGTACCTGGAAAGGACAGGGTAAGTGTTTATACTGAAGCTAATACCTCCATCCCCTTAGCGCCATTCACAGCTCTGTTTGGACACTGATTCTGCACTTAAGAAGGAAGAGTGGCCCCTAATGAAGCAACACCCAGCATCTTTTCAGTTCTCTCTGCATGTCTTCCCCATCAAGCCTAAGTGCACTCCATAGGGTTTCAGAAGGCTGACCAGGTATGACCCATCTTAGGTTAAAAGATCTGTAAATACAAGGTCTTATGTGTGCTGACTGCAAGTTATGCTCCCTGGGCAAGCTTAAGGCCTTGTTTCAAGAAATTCAGTACAACAGCCAGGGTTTAAATGCAATCTGTGGCGTTTTTCACTTTAAGAAAAACAGTTTTATACAAATCAAAATACAAAAGTGAAAAGCCAAGGGGTGAGCATGTCTATCAGAATGAAGGATTCGCTAATAAAATAACTTACTCAAATGATTTAAATTCAAGTATTGCTAGTTTAAATTATTTAAGCCACACCAACTTATATGCAGCTTTTTAAGGGTCAGGATTCTTGTTGCAAACAAGATACACTCAACTGAAAGAAGCCAAAAGACATCAGGCCACTAGAGCAATAGCCTTTCTGTGGTTCCAATGCCTCTGGTCTTTCATTTGATTTTATAAACTCCTGTCTCTAAGGTAGGAGAGAGGTTTCCCCTTTTTTTCCAACAAATATTTATTGGGCACCTGCTATATGCAAGACACAAAATTGAACGTGATAGCAAACAGGTGAATTTGAAATGAAACTGGTCCATTGTTACGTCATTTAAAAAATTACATTGATTTAAAGTTAATTTTATCAAGTAATACATTTACGTTAAAAAAAAAAAGAAGGACATGAACCTGGGATGAGACATACCTAGATTTAACTCATAAGCATGTACTACCTATGTGACACTAAGTCTGCAGTTCCCAAACTGTGTGCCAAGGTACCTGGGACATCATATTGAATTCACAGGGGATTGCAAGGATTTACAGGATTTCCAAGGAAAGCACAGTGACATCTCACATCTGCTGATTAGTGAGCATGTTAACCACTAGCTTCAGGTACATTTCTTTTTTTTTTTTTTCTTAACATCTTTATTAGAGTATAATCGCTTTACAATGGTGTGTCAGTTTCTGCTTTATAACAAAGTGAATCAGTTATACATATACGTAGGTCCCCATATCTCTTCCTTCTTGCATCTCCCTCCCTCCCACCCTCCCTATCCCACCCCTCTAGGTGGTCACAAAGCACCCCCTGTGCTATGCGGCTGCTTCCCACTAGCTATCTATTTTACATTTGGTAGTGTATATATGTCCATGCCACTCTCTCATTTTGTCCCAGCTTACCCTTCCCCCTCCCCATATCCTCAAGTCCATTCTCTAGTAGGTCTGCGTCTTTATTCCCGTCTTGCCCCTAGGTTCTTCTGACCGTTTTCTTTTTTTTTTTTTAGATTCCATATATATGTGTTAGCATATGGTATTTGTTTTTCTCTTTCTGACTTACTTCACTCTGTATGGCAGTCTCTAGGTCCATCCACCTCACTACAAATAACTCAGTTTTGTTCCTTTCTATGGCTGAGTAATATTCCATTGTATATACGTGCCACATCTTCTTCATCCATTCATCTGTTGATGGACACTTAGGTTGCTTCCATGTCCTGGCTATTGTAAATAGAGCTGCAATGAACATTTTGGTACATGTCTCTTTTTGAATTATGTACATTTCTTTTGATGACATCTTTTCTTTGTGAAGCTGGGTTTGGGTGGTTGCTGTGATAAAAGAACTGTGTGAAAATCAATGTGGAACAGGAATGAAGATGGTTGTGTTCCATCTGATTCCAAGGTTTTAGAAGTTGTGTAGTACAACTACACAAGAGGCACACACATCTACTGGTAAGTAATTGTGGTATTTAAGAATGAAATAAAAAATATATTTTATTTTAATTCATGCATATTATTTTTTTGAACGGCTACTAAAGTCTTAGGACATAAATATGTATTAAATTTGTTTGGACCTAACTACTTTAAATGGGACTGGTAGGTCCTTTTTGGCATAGAAACCCGTAAAAACAAAATTACTGAGATACTGATGGCACCATAAATTAAGAATGTTCATCTATGACTGAAGTAACATTTCCTGGTCTCAAGTTTCTTTATCTGTAAAATGGAAACAATAAAATAACATCTTCTTTGGAGAGTTACTCTGAGAATTAAATAATATGGAAGTACCTAATACATAATAGTTGCTGTAAGTTTTTCTGATGATTGGGATCAGAAATATCCAGGTTAGAATCTCAGTTCTAACAGTTACCAGCTATGTGATCTTGGCCAAACTACTCTGCCCCTCTAACCTGATCGATATCTCTTATGTTGAGTGAAACTGGGCTAGATGGGAAAGCAGGAGACTAATCTTTCATGCCTAGCCAAAAACAAAAGTCACCAAGGAAGTTTTATTTCTGTTTAAATCTCAGCCAGAGATGACAGCCTCCAAGCTTGCAAAATACCAAACTGCCAAATTACAAGGACATTTAGTCAAAATCAGGAGGAAGGAGAATTCATTTAGCAGGTATAGTCTCTTGGATTTTGCAAAGTTAGTCAATGGGAGTTGGAGCTTTGGGGGCTTTCTTCTATCCAGGAGCCTGGTGATCCTAAATCTTTCAGCTGTCAGAGTAATTACAGAGTCAAGCATAGGTTTGTACTCAGCATGTACTGGCCTTGAATAAAATTAAACTTCACCTTTTTGGGAGCTGCTGCTTTTTTGGAAAGTACAAGACATTTATGCTACCACCCACAGCCAGAAGCTGCAGATTATTTCTGCAGCTCACCTCTGGTACCTGGAACACATGGGGCAGGTTCAGACACAGCTACAGCCCTGGACAATAGTCAAAGCAGATTGTGCCCTACAAAAATCCCATCTCCTAGTCATAAGAGGCTACAGACGTAGCATCAACCAGTTGTACATGTAGTATAACATAGCCAATTCTCAATTCATTAGCTCAAACGCCAAACATTGCAACTGTTTTTGAAGCAATGATTTAATTGGGAAACAAAAAGGAATCTCAATTTTGTTTCTTTGGAAAAGAAAAAATTTTGGTGTTATTTTCAATAGTACACGATATCCTAATAAGTTTGTATTCCCCATTAAAAAGTGAACTATGGTGCAGTGTCTCTCATACTACTGTTATCTGCTTACCTGTTAAACCATTTAATGTAATCCTCCGCAATGGGTTTTATCCTTATTAGCAGCACAAATGAGTGAGGTTTCATTTAGTGAATGAAGAAATCCACGAGTATCTCTGTATACTGCTAGGCTACCAGTACATAAAGGAGACTCACCAATGTGCCACTCACTTAGTTACTCAAGGACTACTGAATAAACAGGGGATGATCAGTTAAATAGCAGGGTTTTATTAAGCAATGTAAACGTAAGTACTCTAGGATGGGGGTTCTCAGACTTCAGCATGCATCAGAATCACCTGGAGGGCTTGTTAAAACACAGATTGCTGGCTCCACCCCAAGCTGGGCAGATTTAATGAGTCTGGGGTGGGTTCAAGAATCTGCATTTCCAACAAGTTGCCAGGTAATTTTGATGCTCCCCATTGGGAACCACACCCTGAGAACAATCGGGAGGAGATGCACATATGATGGAGTCCCAGTCCTTGCTCTTAAGGAGTTTAAGGACATTGGGAGAAAGACAAGGAGCACACATGAAAAGAGGAAAGTCTGCCAGGTGATGAAGAAAAGGTGTTCCATGAGGGTAAGGGTCACACAGTTATAGGCATATGTTACAACCCAGATCTGCTAACTCCCAGAAGAGAACCAGTAGAAAAAAAATAAAATGATTGATATTCAGAAAAGAAAGAGGGCAATATGGGCTGGGGGCAAAGTAGTGCTATGGAAAGGGTGCATGAAGAAAGTCTGGAGGCTTGGGTTTTAATTCTAGCTCTATCTCTAACTGGCTGCATGAATTTGGGCAAGGCACTTAATCTCTACAGGTCTTGATTTTTAATTTTTTATCTGCAACAGAACTTATAAAATTCCTTTCAGTTCAAAAAATGATGGAGGCAATGTGGAAGAGTAGGGATTTAAGTTGGTTAATGAAGGTGATGTGTAATTTAGAATTACATAGGCAGGAGTCATTCCTGGGGGAGGGGGGAACATGAACAAAGACAGACACAGAGGTCAACACTGTTGACCCTTGTTGACCTTTGCAAAGGGGGTAGGTACAAGAGATGTCTGAACAGTAATAAGGCCAGTGTTTCAAAACTGAGAAATGAAAGGAAAAAGGGAAGAAAAGAAAGATCAGGCCACGTTAAAGGGCCTTGAAAAGTAGGCAGAGATGGTGGGATCTGATGCAGAGGGCAGTAGCATCACCCTAGGGATCTGATGCAGAGGGCAGTAGCATCACTCTAGGAAGGTTCTTGACTAGGGAATGGCATAATGAAAAGGGAGTTTTAAATTAGTTTGGGAGCAGTGCGGAACAAAAATGCTCACATTTCTAGAGACCAGTGGATCTTAGTGAGGGTTGTACATTTATAATCACAGGTGGAACTTCTCTAAAATACACCAAAGACAGAGGCTTGACAGTAAGTCTGGGAATCTGTATTTTTAAAAGTTCCACTGGTGAAAGTAAGGATCTGGGTCCAGCACTCATTCTGATTCACCATGATATTTATGATGGTGAAGATTAAAATAAGCACTTTCCTAGATTATGAGAAATAAGAGAAAGGCATTGGTTTTAAAGACAGGCCTTCTTACTGGACTCGCCCTTAAGCAGAACCTTCTTTCATTAATGTTCTGGGCAGCACAGGATTTTTCTAAGGGCATTTGCTTACTAGTAAAATAACCAAATAGCATTTTAATGTTTAGATACCCCAAAACCTTGAAAAACTGTTTCAGAGACAGCAACAAGGCTATTTATGCCTTGAGGATTGCGTAAACACTATGCCTAAAAGGCAAGAGTCAAAAGCTTGCAAGACTACCAAATGGACCTCTTTATTACTCTCATAAGGGTAATGGAATCCAAGCCAAACACCCAAAGGTCTCGATTTCCCTTCCTGTTACTAATTCAAAAAAAGACTGGCAAGTTTAAACACCTTTCAAAAGGCAGAAGAGGCTTTACATTCTGGTTTAATGAAGAATCCCTGATTCAGTATCAAGTCTCAAGTAACTGGGAAAAATTGCTCCTGATTTCAAAAAGACAAAAACTATTGGATTATTTTGTATATTTTAAGGTTAAGGCCCCAACCTATGGCCACCCCATCAACAACTCAGGTCTCTGCCATCTATCCTACCACCCCCTTAACTCCGTGTTTTACTTTCCTCTCCCCTACTCCTCACCCCCAAAATGTCTCAAGGCTTTGGAGAATAAAGATTTGTTGAATATTGAGGAAAGAAGAAACTGAGGGAGATGTGAAGGTAATTACATGGGGAAACCAAAGGACATCAAAACTCATGAGAGGAAGTCAAAAGGAAGCTGCAAAAATGACAATGAATGAATTAACCAGACATGATTTTTCCTGAAAGGAAAGGCGAGGGTGAGGGTGTGTGTGTGGGTAGGAAGTTGCAGTCTACTGAACTATGCATTAAGTTTATACTCTGCCAGCAAATGTGCCCATACCCACTGATGATAATATACAGCAGGCTAGCTGAATATCCTCAAGTCATGTTATATAAGTCTATGTTACAGATTTAATGGGAACAAAGGATTAAATAAGAAGGACTGGGGAAGACCTAGACTGTCAAGAGAGGGAGGGAACCGTGGGGGCATATGATATCTTAGGCAGAATCTTCTTCCTTAGCCTTACCAAGACAGTGGGGAACAAATCGGACCTGATGCACCTCAGACTTTCTGCATCTCTATGACACTCCGAAGCACAGCAAGGCCAGGACTACTTAAAGAATCATACCAGCTACAAACACATCTTCCTCTTTCTCACTGAAAAGCTGGGAACCCTTGCTTGCCGAGATTATTTTAGTAGCACATAGGCAGTTCCAAACTGCCTTCCATCATACCTCTTGTTAACACTATCCTGAGAGAAGTTCTTACCTCTCCCTTTCCTCATTTACTCTCTGTGACAGCACTAAATGCTAAAAAGATGGTCAAAAGGACTATGCTAAGAAGGAAAGAGAATGAATAATCCAACAGAAATATGAACAAAGGATATAAATAGGAAGCTAACAGAGATGAATACAAATGGCTAATAAACAACTAAAAGCCAATACACTGTCCTCGATTTTAAAATTCCAAATTAAAATGAAATACCTGTTTTCACTTATCAGATTAACAAAATTTTAAGTTTGGTAATACCCAATGTAGGTAAGGGAAACAGACCCTCTCAACTATTAGATTTTGCAATATCTACCAAAAATGTTAATGTACATACCCTTTGACCTATCAATTCTATTTCTAGGAACTTATCCTACAAATAAACTAACACTAGCATTCAAGAAAAAGAAAATGTGCGTGTGTACATGGGGATATTCACTGCAGCATTGTTTTAACAGTGAAAAACTATTATAAACAGGGGAATGGTTAAATTGACTTTGGTACAACCGTAAAATGGAATACTAGGCAGCCATTAGTTCAGCAAAAAGATCAACTTGCAAAAGAAAATAATGTATAATTCTATTTGTGAAACACACACAAACACACACACACTCACATACTCCTATTTACACAGAAATTTTCTGGAAGGATAGATAAAATATTGTTAACAGAGGCTGTCTCAGAGAAGTGGAACTAGAAGGAATCAGCAGAGGAGAACTTTTATTTTCAGTATAAACCTTCTGTACCACATGAATTTCTGTTGACACCATGTTTATATTATTTTCAGGGGCATTAAAGGGTACTTTTAAAACAAACAAAAGAAGAGAAGCAAAGAAAGAGGCAAGAGTTGCCAAAAGACTCCCAAACTAGATCACATAGCCTAGGAATAACAATCTGTGCCGATGACCCAGCATGAGCTGTGCCCAGAGCAAAGAGAGGTTTGAGCTACAGTCCCACAAAGCCAAACTTACCTTCAGCCTCTTCAGCAGCCACTGCAGAAGACCCTGCTGGGCAGCCTCTGTGCACATCTCAGGCCGGAACTCGGCCATGTTCTCCACAATAGCTGAAGGGAGACAGACAACAGTAATTTGGGAGGGCAACTTTGTTTCCATCTTCAACAAGCTTGGTTCCCATGACAGACATTTTATTCCTCTTCCCACTTCCCTGTATTCCTCCCAGCCAGATGCTGTGTTGTCATTTTCAGATTAACCAGGGAGATGCTATGGTTTTTTTTTTTTTCTTCAAGTTATGTTACAAGTAAAACTCATAACTGAATGTGATGGAATTCACTAAAGGAATAGTGAAAGATTTTCTGTGTTAACAGGGAACAACACTACAGCAGAACACACAAAGGTGTGAATATCTGCCTAAGAAGGCCCTCTTAATCTCACTGTACTAGAGTCCCTGAGACCTGTGACTAAAGAAACAGGGGGCAAGGCAGAAGCCTTAAGGAAAAACCAGGGGATGAATTCAGAGCCTCTTCCTCTCCTGATTCATCCATTTTCAGATCTCTTTCTCTGGATACTGCAAGGGAAGCAAGCATGATCTTAACTGAACAAAATAATGTGCACAGAGGGGAAAGACCACGCTGGCAGAGGTAACCGTCAGGTGCTCAGAAGCAAATATAATTGGTCCTACTATCTCCTACAACAACCAAATTGCTGTTTAATGGAAAAATTTTAAATGAGGAGGCAAAAAAAAAGTGACTGTATGATTATGATGCTAAAAAAAGGACATTAAAAAAAAAACCCCAAACCTATAGTCTCATTCTATTGCATCCAGTGCTTTCCTTCCTTCAGGGGCTCATCTGCTCCCCATCCCAGGATATATTATTATCTATCATAAAGCAGATAGGAGTTCTGTGCTCTTTAAGCACAACGCCCAGCGGGTCTGAGTCTTGAAGAGAAAGGGCTGAAGAAAGCACTACACCTCCTATCTGCTTCCTCACTCACGCCAGCCTCGCCAATGGCAAGTTAAAGAATGACCAGGCAGCCCCTCAGGGAGTGGATACAAAGCTGTGGGAGCAGAGTAGCAACGAGACCCCTGAGAGATGAAGATCATTTTAATAGCTTAATTACTTTCTCACATTTTCTAAGAAATCAGCTCATTCATTTTAATCTCCAATGCCTTTATCTTATTCTGCTTACAGTTTAGATGGCTTTCTATTGTCCACTAGGATAAAATCCAAACATCCTGCAAGGGTTTAGAAGGTCTTCCATAATCTGGACAAACGTACTCCTCCGGTCCCATCTCCCACCGTACCTACCTCGCACTGCCACAGTACATTTCTAGTCTTCCCCCAAAGCCCCTGCCCATTCATGGCTTTACAAATGATACTGCCTTGCCCGTCTCACATTTTTCCGTCAAAATGCCCCTGTCAGGACGTCCCTGGTGGCGCAGTGGTTAAGATTCCGCCTGCTGGGCTTCCCTGGTGGCTCAGTCGTTAAGAATCTGCCTGCCAATGCAGGGAATACAGGTTCAAGCCCTGGCCTGGGAAGATCCCACATGCCACGGAGCAACTAAGCATGTGCGCCACAACTACTGAGCCCGCATGCCACAACTACTGAGCCCACGTGCCACAACTATTGAAGCCCGTGTGCCACAACTACTGAAGCCCGTGCACCTAGAGCCCGTGCTCCTCAACAAGAGAAGCCACCGCAATGAGAAGCCCGCGCACCACAATGAAGAGTAGCTCCCGCTCACCACAACTAGAGAAAGCCCACGCACAGCAACAAAGACTCAACGCAGCCAAAAATAAATAAACTAAATAAATAAATTAAAAAAAAAAAAGAATCCGCCTGCAATGCAAGGGACACGGGTTCAATCCCTGGTCCAGGAAGATCCCACATGTTGCGGAGCAACTAAGGTCGTGCGCCACAACTACTGAGCCTGCACACCTAGAGCCCGTGCTCCACAACAAGAGAAGCCACTGCAGTGAGAAGCCTGCACATCGCAACGAAGAGTATCCTCCGCTCGCCGCAACTAGAGAAAGCCCGCACGCAGCAATGAAGACTCAACGCAGCCAAAAATAAATAAATAAATGAATTTTAAAAAATGCACCTGTCTTCATATTCAGCCCTAATCAGCTACCTGCTCCTACCCAGCAATTTGGAGACCCTTCCTCTTCACTTCCATAGTGCTCCCCACTATTATACCATTTGTCATCCTGTATTACCTGTCCTTTCTGTTCAAGACTTTCCCATCAGCCTGCCTCTTAAGAAGAACTGTGCCTAATTCATCTTTAATTTACCCAGTGCCTAGAACAGTGCCTGACAAACATCGGATGCTTAATAAGGGAAAGAGGGATTAATCTCCTGAGCTGTTGGTAAGGGACCAAGTTGAAACTAGACAGATCTTCATAGACTGCCAGGCCGGTGCTTTTTCCATTACATCAGGCTCTTTTTATTAACTGTCAGTTAAGACTTCTGATACTCTTTCTACTCAGCAAAATTCAGCATTAGGCTAACAGATGGCAATGCCAAATTCTGGCTCTAGACTAGAGCCAACCCCCAAATCACAGATTGTTGTGTTCTCTCTTCTCTTACTCCCTAGGTGCCATGTCTTCCTCCTTCTTTATGATAATCTTCACAGTAGAGAGTATAAAGCTATAAGAGAAATCTGTGGTAGACACAAAGGAGCTGGGAGAAAATCTAATCTCATCAAAATTTCTACTTCTGCTGGGCCTTGTTCATTTCTCAAGCTCTGCTTACAGATATGTCACCTTTGGTTTTATAAGACAGTGACCAGTGATAAAGAGGACTACCCAAAAGCACAATTTTAAATAGGCTATTGGTTCAGCAACTTTGCAGGGGGAAAGACTAGAGAGACTCAAGGAGAAGGAGGAGGAGGGGAAATATTGCAGAGGAATCCACTTAAATGAACATATGATAAAGGGGCAGCCAAGTTAACAGCAATATTTCAACTCACAGTTTACACAGCAAAGTACACATAAGAAGCAAAAGAAATACTAACTCTTTTTCAAATAAAATGTCCTATAAAGGTACAAGCATACCTTGGAGGTATTGTGGGTTTGATTCCAGACCACTGCAATAAAGCGAATATCACAATAAAGCGAATCACATGAATATTTTGGTTTCCTATTGCATATAAAAGTTATGTTTACACTATACTGTATGTAGTCTATTAGGTATGCAATAGCATTATGTCTAAAAAAATGTACATACCTTAATTTAAAAATACTGTATTAGTATATAATGCTAACTATCATCTGACAATGCAGGGTTGCCATAAACTTTCAATTTGTAAAAATGTAATATCTGCAGGGCTTCCCTGGTGGCGCAGTGGTTGAGAATCTGCCTGCCAATGCAGGGGACACGGGTTCGAGCCCTGGTCTGGGAAGATCCCACATGCCGCGGAGCAACCAAGCCCGTGAGCCACAATTACTGAGCCTGCGCATCTGGAGCCTGTGCTCCGCAACAAGAGAGGCCGCGATAGTGAGAGGCCCGTGCACCGCGATGAAGAGTGGCCCCCGCTCGCCACAACTAGAGAAAGCCCTCGCACAGAAACAAAGACCCAACACAGCCATAAATAAATTAATTAATTAATTAAAAAAAAAAAAAAAGAGGAACAAACCAGCCTCACTTTTAAAAAAAATGTAATATCTGCAAAGCACGATAAAGTGCAATAAAATGAGGTATGCCTGTATACAGTTGTTCAAAAGTTTGTAGTTCCACTGAAGGGAAATGTGAAGAAGAACCAACAGAAGGGGATTCAAAAATTGTAAAATATACACTTTCCAAAGCAAAAAAAAAAAAAAAAAAGAATTCATCCTGCATAGACTTCATCCTAACTTTTGGAGGCAAAGGCAAAGGCCTGCTCAAAGAAGCCAGCAGTTTTTGTCCAGGAAGGATTTCTGCTTTTACTACCACAAGCCAAACCAAAGCAGCAGTTATATGAAATTTACACAAGGGTCTTCATTTCTGAAAAGGCAGTTTGGGAGCAGAAAAAAGGAAAACCCTCCTGCTGTTGACTCTATAATGAAGGAGGAAGGAAATGAGTACCAAACCCCAAAACAAACACAAAGAAACTCAGAAAATGCTGGCACCCTTCCCCTTACCCAGAGTGTTGTGGACGCCATCTGCCTCTTCTTTCACAGACTCATCCAGACGCTCCAGATTCTGCACAAGCAGTGCTACCACTTGCCCGTCCACCTTCAGCAACAGGGGAGCAAAAGGAGAATGGGATACATGTCACAGTCTCCAAAATGTTGTCATTCCCATACTCCTCTACTGAATGAACAAAGTAAACAACCTGCCACTTATGGTTTACAGTATGCTCTCCCATCCCAATACCTCTTTTGAGGCTTGAAGTGACCCTGAGGCAAAGAAGGGGCAGGCATAATTATCCCTAACTTTATTTATTTATTTATTTATTTTGTAAGATTTATTGATTGACTGATTGATTGATTGCTATGTTGGGTCTTCGTTTCTGTGCTAGGGCTTTCTGTAGTTGCGGCAAGCGGGGGCCACTCTTCATCGCGGTGCGCGGGCCTCTCACTACTGTGGCCTCTCTTGTTGCGGAGCACAGGCTCCAGACGCGCAGGCTCAGTAGTTGTGGCTCACGGGCCTAGTTGCTCCACGGCATGTGGGATCTTTCCAGACCAGGGCGCGAACCCGTGTCCCCTGCATTAGCAGGCAGATTCTCAACCACTGCGCCACCAGGGAAGCCCTATCCCTAACTTTAGATTGAAGCTTAAGGGGACAAGGTAAAACTCAAGGTTACATATTTAACTGAGTGACATACTAGCACTTGAACCTAGGCCTTCTGAAATCAAGTCCTGTGCTCTTTCTACTTCTATGTGGTATTTAAACACCTTACAAAAATGCCATCTTAAGTCAAGTCACAAGTTCATTCAAGTCAAAAGCACATTTCTAGACCACAGCACCAAGAGATATTCAGTTGGAAAGTTTACTTGCCATATTTACACTGACATCAAAATTTAGGGTTAAACTCAAAACATTCCTAAGTTTCTACATCAAGCTTTTATGAAACTATTACTTTCGATGAACTTCTGACTCCTTCTCGAAAAGAATATTAACAGAATAAAATACCTTATGTTTGTATTACACATAATGCATAAGAAAGCAATTACATTTCTCTTATTTAATTTGATTCACATAACACTTATAGGAAAATTTTAGTAGCCGCATCATATAGATGATATTCAAGAGATTAATGACTTAGCCAAGACCACACAGCTACTAAGCAGTGGCAGCAGAAGCAAAAACCAAGCTTCCTTCTTAGGTGAAATAATGCTTACACCGCTTCACACTACCTTCTGGCCACAATGTGTGCCCTTACAGAGACTGCCTTGGGGAACCCTGAGGCACACCAAGGAAGATAACTAAGGAAACACCTAATAATCAAGAAGTCATTATCTGTCTGGTAATACATTTCTAAGTCATAGCCAATAAGTAAACCTATACTGGAAGATAAGATCTGCTGCATACCCATGGTGTATCCTCTCTCTCACCACCTCAGTTTCTTCACTTAGGAAATGGGAATAAGTTGTAAAGATTAAATGAAATTATATGGCATACTTTACCCTGGGTCTGGTTCAAAAATTAAGTAGAGAGTTTGAATCTAGCCCTTTACTTCTTCTGATACCTGATTATGCACTGTTCATATCTCCCACGGGCTAAGAAAAACTCAAATTCTTTGAAGGCAGGCACTGCACCCTCATTTATCTTGGTACACTCCTCAAAGTCAAGTGCAATACTATACATAGCAGACATTCAGTAATTTTGCTAAATTTAAATAAACTGACAAAACACTTTACTTTGTGTACTGTAGTCATATTTTTATATACATTGTTCCATTTACTCTCATGTAATCCTCACAACTTTTACAGGTGAGAAAAACAGAGGTCCAGAGAGGTTAATTAGCCTGGTCAAAGTCACAAAGCTTGTGGCAGAAGTGACCAACTCCGAGACTATTTTTTCCCATCATATCCTGTCACTTCAATGAGGGGAAAAGAAAGGAGAGGAAAGAAAGGAGAGAGAAGGAAATGATCTCATTCAACTGATGGCCTCCTGAACACTTGTGTATAACGCACTCTATGGACAATTCAAACTGAGCCTGAGGATGGAACAATGGCAAGAGAGACAGATCTTCAAAGAAGGCCTCTTTACTCTTTCTGGGTGAGACTTAAGGGAAGCATCTGGACGGGGGAAAAGCTGAAGTTGTTGACTAATTTGGGATACCTGAATCACGAATGAAGCAGATTTTTCTAGGCTCTCCTTTATGCCCTGGTGTGAGAAGCAATGAAAGACACTAGTTGCAGATTGGAGGGGATACTGATGCCAGAATTGAGAACTCCTGTAAATAGGAGAAAGAGCTGTTTCCCTCTCTTATATCAAGGAGATATACAATCTTGCTCTCAAATCTCACAGCCAGCAAAAGCTTCACCAAAGAAATCCACTGCAATATTTTCCTTAATTAATTGGACAATTTGGGTATGTGAGAGAAAACAGAAAAACATCCGGGGGAAAAACATGAACCATGTCACAGTTTGTTTTTCCCTAAATCACCCTGATTGACTTATAATCTCCCTGAATCCTAAAGCAGCAGACACTGCAACTCACACTGCTTGTCGGTTCTGCAAACTGCCTCACCGGTTTCAACTTCTTATTGATGCTTTATGTGCATTATCCCCCTGTCCCCTTTCCGTGATTCTTAGTTATGTTACCCATGGTCTGCTGTCTGGAGAGTGGTGGGGACAGTGGCAGTAAGCAACACATTCAAATCCCAGAACTGAATGGTTATTGGTAATGGGTGTCTGGCTGGAGGAAATCTTTTTTTCTTGCTACAAAAATCTAACTTCTATCAGACAGCCTTTTTAAGCTTGCAAAGTGTGAAACTTTATGTTTAGCTGGGTTAAATGCAATTTTATCTGACTGCAGGAGGGTCAAAGCAGTCAAAATACATTTAGCTGAGAAAACCCTCAGGAAAACATCTGTATTATGCATAGCTCCAGATATCATCTAGTAAGAAGCACAAATTAGCATTCTGTCCCTCTAAACTCTTGGGTCTACCACCTTCCTGCCTGTTTTGGACCTGTGACTAACTCTGAAACTAAAACCAAATCCTGCTTAGGGATTAAAGCATCAGCTAGAGCAACCCTGGCCTTGGAAATCATGACCGTCTTAAGCCTGATGTTTTCTGATAAGTCACTGGCTTTTTCCGCTTGTTACCAGGTCTCCCAAACAATACTCCACCAGGTCCTACTGAGACAGGGTTCAAGGGCATGATCAGTCATATTTTTCCAGTTGACCAGAGAGGGTAGATACAAGAGAAGATGAGGAAATAAAAAAGGGATAGATGAGGGGAGATGAGAGGGTTTGAAGGATTCCTTTTCTATCTTGCACAATCTGCCAACAAGGTTTCTCAAGAGCTTGACTGGAGTTTTTCTACCTACTATGAGTTCTGGAAATTTCATATTTAAAAAACAATAATAAACCCTCCCCCTGCCCTATACACACACCCACTGAATCTTGACCAAGCAATAAGTTTTGAAAATACACATAGTAATATGGTCATAATGTAAAACTTAGGCCTGCTGCAACCTAATATATTCTAGCTTCCACTCTTGCCCCTCCAATCCATTATCGACACAGCTCCCAGAGTGGTCTTTTTAAAATGTTAGGTCAGACTATGTTACTACTCCCCTGCACACTGGCAATCCCACCCGAACTTACTACAAGGCCTACAAAGCCCAGTGTGGTCTGGCCCTGACGGTGCTCTCTCCCTTCACCCAAGCTGTGCTCTAACAGTACCAGCCTTTTTTCTGTTCCTTGAGTATGTCAAACTCATTCCTTGCCCTTGGGCATTCTGAATGGCTGGCTTCTTCTCATCACCCAGAACTCAGGCCTTTCCTGACTATCTAATTTGATGTGATTCTCCAGTTGCTCTACAGGACATCATTCTGTGTTAGTTCTCTATGTAACAGGGAGTCATTACCTGTTTTCTCGTTTACTTATTTACTGTTTCTCCCGACACTAGAATACGAGCTCCACAAAAACAGACTTTGTCAGTCTTGCTCACTGCTACACACGCAATTCTTAGAATCCAGAACACACTAAGCATTCAATAAACAATTAGTGAAATGAATGGCCAAGTGAATTCTGCTTGAGAACGAATACACATGAAGGTGAGGACGTTAATAGAAATGGGAAGGGATAAAAGTGGTAGCATCCAGAAATTTACATAAGTACCCTTAGAACAACCGAAAACCTGCCAACTTCAGCCTCACCTGAGCAGCACAAATGCATTGCCCACCAGCTCAAGCTTCATAATTTAAGTAGGGTTAATTGAGGGCAAGAATGGGTATAGGGCAATCTCCTGGCTCTCCACATCAAAGCCACATTGTGAAACTATAGTAAGTGGTGGCTCCCAGCCACATTTCCACCTCCTCTGGCTGTGACACCTCCAAGCACCCTCAAATCGAAGCCTCCCTACAGGGGCCTGGGCCAGTACCTACAGCTCTGCCGTCCCTCCTGGTTCTTCCCCAGCAGAAGGAATGGATCTCTCCTCCTCATTTCCAAAGAAGCTTGCATCTCTCACAGTCATTCTTAATGCTCTGCCTTGTATTATCATTACTTATTTCATCCTCTTGTTTTTTTTAAACTAAACATCTATCCCCCCATGTCTCATTTAGGTCCACACCCTTCAGATGTTTTTGGGTATTTGTTCAAAATGTTTTTTGAACATTTGCTGAAATGAAAAAAAATGTTTGTTGAAGTCAACAAACATTCACAAACATTTCACTGTGTGGCATGTGATATATATCATTTTAACTTGACATTTACTAAGTACTTAATATGTCCCAGACATTTATACCTTTATTAAGACAATGGCCAACATTTATTGGGTGTTTACTCCGTGCCAGACACTGTTCTAAAGACCTACTAAGTATCTCATTTATTCCTCACTTCAGTTCTATGCAATAGGCACTACTGTTATCCCCATTTTACAGAAGAATGAACTGAGTACAGAGAAGATAGGTAACTTTCTCAAGGTCACACAGATGGTAAGTGACAAAGCCACCACTTTGGCCACTCCCCTGATCGGGATCACATCTCAGGGAAGACAAACTTATAAACAGTGCCAGGATATACACAGTGGTAGAGGAACACAAATTCTGCTGAAGTGATGAGTCTGAAAAAAACTCAGGAGAGATAAGGTTTAAGTGAGGCTTTAAAGAATGAGTAGGAGTATTCCAGATAGCAAGGGGAAGCAAGCCTTGCCAAGCCGAAGGCAGATGTGAGCAAAGGCATGGGATTGCCAAGCGCATGGCAAATTTTGGGACTGGTAAGTAGGGAAATGACTGTAATCTAATCATGACTCTCAAGGAGTCCAATGTCTTCTTTAGAGAGGCATGCCAGAGAACTGCCATCAAAGCAAATACCCTGTGTTCCTGCTCTTCAGAAAAGAGTCTGTTTTCCAGGCTACTAAATCAACTTGTTACAAAGCACAAATATTTGCTTTTTGCATAAGTAATAGCAGTGGATATAAACCAAACTTTAAACCCCAAAGATCCCTGAGAATACCAGGACAACACTCTCTCCCCACAAATGTGCTATTCTATTGCTTAGGACTTCCAACTGAGAAAACGACCAAGGAAATAACTGCAAACTGAACATCACAATAAATTCTACTACATGTCCTCTAGCCTCTGCTCATGCAATTCCAGGCCTCCAATATTGGCCCCAAATTAAAACTACGAAGACAACTCAACCCTTGTAATATGAGAATACTTATCAAACTTCTTCCTGAATGCAGCACAAGGGCAGAAAAAAAAACAGATGAAGACCACCTACCAGTTCTGCTCTCTGATATTTACTGATGTCTCCTGACTGGCTGCAGATAAGCAAATAATATATGGGAGTCTAGAAATGTTCAAGTGTTTGTGATTCACACCAGCCCCATCAGTATAAAGCTGTAAGAGTCAAAATCTTAAAATAATATAATAAAAAAGAAACTAAACAAAACAAACAGAAAACCCTGTATAGCAGCTACCTAATGGCTCCCCAGACTGAGGATGAACTGTCTCTTCCCAAACAAACAATAAAATCTGCAAGATCCAGCTTTTGTTGGTGGGCTTGGCAACAGAGAAAACACAAAGGGGGCTTTTGTGTGAATTGCTGTTTCTAGGTACGTTTTACAGGCAGCAGACCAGCTAGCTGTTCCTCTCTTGTTTCCTCTATTCACACAGGCAAAGGATGATAATTAAAATCAGCCCAGAGTCCAGGCAGGAAGGCTCATTCAGGGCCACTGTAATTAACCTCTGAAAGGTAAGACTACACAAATGACACTGTGGGGACATGGAGAAGGAGCAAGTGCCACAGCCTTCCTTCAGATGCTCCTCCAAACAAAAGGACACCCCGACATCACCCTTTTCTGTCTGCACAGTGGTTCAAAGGAAAAATAAAGGTCCTGAATTCTACAAAAGTGGCAGTTCGCTCTAGGAAGGAGCTTGAAAGAAAAATGGCCATAGAAATTTTCATCATACTCAGTCACAAATGGCCCTGCTGGACTCCAGCCTCGCTCTCTGTAAGAGACAGTCCTTCATATCCAGTGGGTTCACAGCCCCTTCTTTCACACCAAATGGTAGCTGTGAGCATGGCACATGGGAAATTTCTTGTGTCAAGAACCTCGAGAGAGAAAGGGTGAGGAGGGGGTGCGCAGTGTAGCAGTGGGGTCTCAGAATCATTTGGGGCCCTAGTCCCAGCCATTCTGATTCAGCAGGTCTTGGATGGAACCAGAAAGCAGCCTAACAAGCACCCCAGGTGCTTCTAATACAAGTGGCTACATGGACCTTTGATAAACTCTGCAAACTGCATCAAAACCAGTACTTATTAACATTCTTAACCAGAGAGAAAAGACCAGACAGCAGAAGACAACAGAAAGGATGGAAAATCAACAGAAACTTGAGGAGGGAGATAGCTTGGTGGGTGGACAGAGCTCCACAGGCAGTATCAGGGTAAGAGGCTGGAGTAGAGTCACTCCTGCCACTGGCCAGCTGTGGGGCCCTGGGGCCCTCTCCCATGCCTGGTAAGAGGGAAACCGGTGCTGTGGGACAGGACTGCAGTGGGGATCACAACATGCAGAAGCTCATCTTTGCTGTTACAGGGACTGGCTGGGAGTGATGCAGTGGAAGGCTTCACTTCTGCATCTGGGCTTCCTCAAGGATAGAGTGAGTTGATGAGATTACATCAGTTCACCTCACATATAAATTCTTTGGATTGGCTGATTCCTAGAATAATACCTGAAGAAGATTCTGAGGCCTTGCCTAGGCTCCACAAAAAGGAACACAGAAATCAGCTGACCCTGTCTTCTGCAGTCAGTGGCTGCTACTCGGACCTGTATGATCTAGAAGGTTTGTTCTTGTTTTTAAACATTCTCGGATTCCCTATCTGTACAACAAATAATAATGATACCTGTCTTTACTAGCGCTTGGGATTATAAAGCCCAGAGAAGAAAAGAAGCTCTTTTCTGCAAAAACTCTTTGTAAAAAGGTCAGAAGCAACACAGTGAGGGCGGGCGAGCAGGAACGTGGAGTCAAAGAGAACACAGGTTCAAATCCCAGCCATGTGACCACGGGCAGGTTGTTTTGCCTCTCTAAGCCTCAGCTTCATGGCTATAAATGGGAATAATAGCAGTAATACCCTTCTGAGAGGATACAGTGAGGATTAAATAAAGTGTAAAAAACAAGAAAACGCCTGCCTACAGCACATATTTAATAAATACTAGGACTCTACAACCCCTGCCCTAACACAGTTCCAAAGAATAAAGTACCCCACATGTTGCACTTTACTTTCTTACTCTCCTCATTCAATCCAGCCTTGCCACAGAGCTCTTCCTGACACCCAGCCCGTGCCACTCACAGAGACAATGGTGGGGAGGATGCCAACAGCGTACACACACCTGCAAAACCCCAGAGGGACGTGGAACTTACCAGAGCGTCAATGAGTACTTCTGCTCCTTCTTCACTCTCATGGAGGG
Source organism: Balaenoptera acutorostrata (assembly GCF_949987535.1). Taxonomy (NCBI): domain Eukaryota; kingdom Metazoa; phylum Chordata; class Mammalia; order Artiodactyla; family Balaenopteridae; genus Balaenoptera; species Balaenoptera acutorostrata. The sequence continues at coordinate 68,022,001 of NC_080078.1, read as the reverse complement.
TGTCTATATCTGTTAATTCCTGAAGCAAATCAACCACAGCTATGGACACATGTGAAAAATGTTAAGGGTAACACATACATATGAAAACCCAACTGACATTTTATTAAAATATTTGGTTCCCTTCCATTTCCTGGTCAATCGCTTCATCACCATTTACCTTTAATACACTCTTGTTTTATTAACATCTCTTCAACAAGGTTCTACTCACAGTGGGTGTTCAATAAATGTTGGTAACTGCTTCACTTAGTTCCTTTCCTTATGCTGCCTTCCTGGCAACTTATTCCACAGGTTCAGTGCATTTTCATAAATTTCAAAACTTCAAATAGATCACTTGGGAGGTCACTTTTCCAGTGAGAAACAGGCCAACACCCTTAACCTTACCTCATAATTTAAATTCTTGGAACTCAGTATAATCTTAACTACCTTCTACACTTCACCTTCAAAGACAGTAATGATTTCTTCTGAGATAAGATGGCTGGTGTTCACCAAGGAGTCTTCAGAAATCAGGGCGTGACAAAATAGGTTTAAAATGTAGAGGGAAGGATTTACGTTGGACTGTGCTAGACCCCACCAACCTCCCTTCCTCTTAAATACCATGTTGCTTTGGACATAAAAGGAAGGTGAAAAATGATGATTAAACACAAGGCAAAAAGAGAGAGAGACAGGGACATATAGGAGAAAGAAAACATGAAGGAGAGAAAAAAGGAGTTATGTTTGGAAACTGGAAGCCCAAACTAAACTAAGTTTCCCTTCCCTCACCTTGGACACATACACACACACACACACACACACACACACACCACTTGCTCTGTCAACCAGCATTTACTGAATGCTTATGATGAGTAAAGCACTGTGATAGTGACAAAGGCAAATCCACTCACGCTGGGCCTCAGTTTCCTCATTGATAAAATGAGGAAGTTAAGGTAACTAAAGACATTTAAAAAAATTATATACCACAGGCAATTACCAACATGTAACAAATGAGGAATACAGACAACTTGAACTGCACACATCCTGAAAAAGGAGCAAACTGAACTGGGAAATAAGGAAAGATTTGCTAGAAGATGACTGGTCAGAAAACAGGCCACTAAATAGATGAGGGCAGGTAGGCTAGAAAGCAAAACATCAGGAATATAGACAGAGAGATTAGAATGTACAAAGGTATATGAAGAGAAGAAAGAGGATGAGGGAAGGGGGAGGGGAGAAAATTATACCTAGACTCATATGAAGAAAATAATATCTTGAAAGAATAATATAATACCTGTGTGCAGGATGCACTAAAGCACTGTGAGTGTTGGGTTTGGGGGTGGGTAGATGGGGGGTATGGGGAAAAGCCAGGCCTGAAGGAGGAAGACCTGTTCCAAAGCTACCACACACAAAAGAGTCCAGAAGTGAGACGACAAGGGTCAGAATCAGGGCAGTTTCAATGCAAACTGGAAAGAAAAAATAAAAAGAAAGATACAGGACATATTAACCAGAATGATAGGACTTGCTAACTGCCAACTGATGTTACAGGTATTTTATGAACATCTTTTGCTAAAAGAAAAATTATTCAAAGGTTTGTTTTATTTATCTATACCTGACCAGCTGACCATCATGAATAAGTAATTAAGCTTTCCGTGTCTTATTCTTTCACACTTTAAAGTAATATATACGCAAAACTTGGGTGTGCTATGAAACTATGTGTACAATGAGATTAAAGGTCTCTGGATAAAACTCCTTCATGCGTATAGTTCACAGTCTTTATTAACAAAGTAACCAGAAAGCTCTTGACACAAAAGACCATGTATCAAACATGATGTATAGTAAACTAAAATACTTAAAATTGTTTGAATTTAAAAAAAAAACAGCCTAACCAAACTAACATCTAGAAATTCTGAGTAGTAGGAATTAGGAGTTCTCCCTCTCTAAACACTGCTGTAGATGCCATCATAATAACTACCATTTTTAAAAAGTCATCATTATGCCAAGCACTGTGCTACTGAATTCTCACAGCAGCATTGTAAGTGTGATCCCCATTTTACAGATAAGAAAGTGAAAGCTCAGAGTGGTTAAGTAACTTATCTAAAGGTCACTGCAATAGTAAGGGAGAATGTTAGGTCCACCTGATTCCAAAAACAATACCTTTGCCACTACTCTCCATATTAATGCACAGGGGAGTATAAACCAGCTTTAAAGACAGCTAGATTCATGTATATTCTAGCTATTGACCTTACTATAATAACAGAGAAAAGGACTGTCACTTACTTCCATCATAAATTATTAAAATCCCAGGAAAAAGAACAAAATGCTAACAACTCCTCATTCTCCTCATCTGAGAAGCTCCCATATTTATTCTCTTGAAAAGTTCTTACATATGACATGTAAAAATCTTATTTATCCACCTGCTTATTTAATATGCATGATGACATTTCATCCATCTATCCATCTATCCATCCATCCACCATAGATTCAGATGTCTATAGGACAAGGATGTGAATCGGGCATGCAATAAGTACTATCATTACATCCCCTGAATAACATCATGCCCCATTAAGTACTTACTAACTATGATTATTAATTAAACATTAGCCTCAAGAGACAGGTGGGGCATATATGAAAGAACAATAGATGAAGAGTCAGGGCAAACTCGAGGACAGGGGTCATATCATATTTATCTTTGCTTCCTATCTTTAGTGAACCAAACTGTCCCCAAATTGTACATACTATGGAATCTTGCTCAAGCTCCTTTATTTCCTTACAGCTTAGTTTCCTCATCTGTAAAATGGTGGTAATGATCTCTGCCCAGCCTATCTCACCCAGTAGCTATAAGGAATAAATGACATCATGTATGTCAAAGGGCAAGTAAATCCAAGTACTGAGAAAATAAGAAAGCACTATAATAAAGATTGCTGTTAGTCAATTCTTCCCACAGAATGGCCAAACCCTCACTATTGCCTTCATTTTTTCTAAAACCTCTAAAATCTAAAATTTAAGCTAACAACAGCATGATCCTCCCTTTCTGGGTCACAATGGGTTGGAAGATCTAATTTTGTATTTCAGCTATGCCACAGAAATTCAGATTGATCAAGTCCTTTTCAGCCTCTAAGGTCTTATGGGACAGGTATCATATTTTTCTTTGATTATTCTTACACCATGCTCACAAATGGGTCACATTAAACCTGGGGGAAAAAAGGAAAAGAAAATTTGACAATGGTGATCGTTTTATATAGGAACAGAATAAATGTCTAACTTTTACCAAGAAAAGTCATTTCTTATAATGGTCCAGTGGATATCTCCTTGTCTACTACACTCCTGCCTCAGTTGAGAAGTCAAACAAGAAATCACTTACCAGCTACCAGGTCTGGTAAACAGCTCATCAGTCCTACCACTAACTGATTTTACAAAAATTCTCAACTTTCACCAAATAGCATTTCAGCAAGGCAGTAATGAGTCCATAATTGTAATCAACTCCCGAGTAATATAATATGATCCAGAAGATAGAGGTCATTTGAAGACCAGAAAGAGGAATAAGAAGAGAAACTAAAGATAAACAGATGAACTCTCAGTCTTAATGAGAAAATTCAGCAGGGTCTGCCACCCATCCAGCATTTCTTCACAAGCAGACTCTGGGCATGGGTGATAGGTTTTTCCACTGTAGTTACAATTTCATTTCACAAGGTAAAATGCTCTCCCATCCAAGTGCAATAGGAAAACAGAGAGCCTGTCTCTTTGCGAATTACTAAAAACACAGTTTCTGATAGCCTATTTTGTCATGTCGGGTAGAAAGGCCACCCCACTCACTCCCTCTGCACCTGTCCACTACTGGGGCAATAAGCCAGTATAATAAGAGGTGAAGTAGAAAAGACCAGCTGGGTACAAAATGGCCCACAACACAATGGCTTTTAGAAAAAGAGGGGTGTTTGCTTTTATTTTGGCTTTAGATATTTGTTTTTTTGGCCTGATCTCAGGTAGAGTCTTGGGACAGAAAGGGAGCATCAATTTCATTAATCTCCAGTGAGGTGTGACCATAAGGAACAAAATTATTAAAAGAAAAAAGAGATAAAGAGGAACAAAATATATTAAGCAGATGGCTTTTTTAAAAAGTCCTTTCAAAAATGCTTCTTTAAGAAAAATGACCAGTCTAGATTCACAGTATGTAACTGATTTAATGGAACAAATGTGGGGTTTTTTAAAAGGCATTTTTTTTTTTTTTTAAACTTTGGGTTTATTTTATTTATTTATTTATTTATTTATGGCTGTGTTGGGTCCTCGTTCCTGTGCGAGGGCTTTCTCCAGTTGCGGCAAGTGGGGGCCACTCTTCATCGCGGTGCGCGGGCCTCTCACTATCGCGGCCTCTCTTGTTGCGGAGCACAGGCTCCAGACGCGCAGGCTCAGCAATTACAGCTCACGGGCCTAGTTGCTCCGCGGCATGTGGGATCTTCCCAGACCAGGGCTCGAACCCGTGTCCCCTGCATTGGCAGGCAGATTCTCAACCACTGCGCCACCAGGGAAGCCCCAAATGTGGGGTTTTTTAGAAGTCTGTTTTTCTTTTATTCCTAGATTAGAAGAGTGATTAGATATAGCTCAATTAATGCAGATGAATTTCTAAACAGACAAAATGGTCTTTTTCTCCTTTTAAAATAATGGCACAGAACTACCTAGAATGAATCTAGATTCTTAATTTTACCCCAATCCTTAATCAAAATAATGAGGGCAAAAAAATATCCTCATTCAACATTTATTAAGTACCTACTAAATGTTAGTGGGCACTATTAGGCCACAGGGGAAATGTCCAAAGCAGGCTACAACCACCCTAGCCTTCCAAGGACATGGAATTCACCTAAAACTCATAAGCAAGATCAAAAGTTACATTAAGAGGTCCTTTTCCTAGATTGCCATTTTGGCACTTTTCTCCTAATCTGACTTACTTCAGAGCATACTTAAATGGCTCCAAAAAATGGGTGGTTTATCAGTACAGATTATCAGGGAAGTCAGACTACCAATGAGGAAAAGAAGTAAATTCTTTTCAGTGTAATTTTGATTCTAGAAATACCAAGACAAGAATAGCTCTTAGCAAAACAACAGCTTGACATATAAAGTCTTGTTAGACAGTGCTTGCAGGAAAGCACTGGAGCAATAGCCAACTCCCTCCCAGTCCAATTAGAAGAAAGCCCTTAGGAGGCACAAACCCTTCCCAGCCCTATTCTTGCTCATTAGCACTGGGGCTCGAACACAAGGCACCCCTGACTGTTGTACACACCCTCTGGGATAATATGGTGTGTCGTATAGACCCAAACTGCTCAAGTGCAATTGATCCCTGATGGTCTAAAAAAAAACCCGTCTGCCCTTTATTTTCCAATTCCCACAATAATTCTTCACAAAATCCAACGGGACAACTTTGCAAGCTCTCCTGGCTTTCTAGAGTTTGAGAAAACTAAGCAGTAATTTAGAAAATAGTGCTAATGACTACTCCCTATTTCAGACAAAATAGAGCTGTCCCATCAGGACCAATGATCTACTCTGTAACTAACAAAACAAATCTCTCCCTTCCTGCATATTAGCATGCAACCAACTGTACTGATGCCCTAAGTTAACAGTACAATGAGACCTCATTTTTCTGAATCACAAATGGGTGGAGAGAAAGCAGATTTGAAAAAATCTGGTTTATATTATTCAATAGTTCTTATTAAAGAATAGGGCACTTAGCTGGGAAGCAGGGGTCATGATTTTAAAAATAAATAAAGCCATGGACCTGATATCCCTATAAGTTTGTAGTGACTACGTGAGCACATCAGCTTCCAGCACGTGAGGAATGGCAATTTCCATTGCCATGGTAGAAATCGTGAAAATAAACTTGAAATGCACACTAATCTCCACATCTATCAAAAGCTTACCCATCTCCAATGCCCAATTCCCTAAACACTGCCAAACCAGAGATGACCTACGTTTTCTCAGAACACCAATGGTACTTCCTGAGCATAACACTCCAAGGGCACTTACCACACATAGTAATGTGAGTGTTTTTGCTATCAACTGGAGTTATTTATTTTTTAATTAATTAATTAATTTATTTTTGGCTCCATTGGGTCTTCGTTGCTACACCCAGGCTTTTCTCTAGTTGTGGCGAGTGGGGGCTACTCTTCGTTGCGGTGCGTGGGCTTATCATTGTGGTGGCTTCTCGTTGCAGAGCACGGGCTCTAGGCGCGTGGGCTTCAGTAGTTGTGGTGCACGGGCTTAGCTGCTCCACAGCATGTGGTATCTTCCCGGACCAGGGCTCGAACCCGTGTTCCCTGAATTGGCAGGCAGATTCTTAACCACTGCGCCACCAGGGAAGTCCTCAACTGGAGTTATTATTTGTTTCCCTGATAGCACCCAACAGGGTTTATCATACAAAGGAGGAACCCAGTAAATGCCATGATCTGCCATAAGGACTTTAGAAAGGATTCCACTGACTCTTCCCTCAAATTGAGAACACAGCAAATGACATATAAAAATAAGATATTTATGGGGGCTTCCCTGGTGGCGCAGTGGTTGAGAATCTGCCTGCCAATGCAGGGCACACGGGTTCGAAGCCGGGTCTGGGAAGATCCCACATGCCGTGGAGCAACTGGGCCCGTGAGCCACAATTACTGAGCCTGCGCGTCTGGGGCCTGTGCTCTGCAACAAGAGAGGCCGCGATGGTGAGAGGCCCACGCACTGCAATGAAGAGTGGCCCCCGCTTGCCACAACTAGAGAAAGCCCTCGCACAGAAACGAAGACCCAACACAGTCATAAATATAAATAAAATAAATAAATAAAGTATTAAATAAATAAATAAATAAATAAATAAATAAATTTAAAAAAAAATAATAAGATATTTATGGATTTGCTGCCCTAATTTTTTATTTTTCTTTTGGTGATAGCAGAAGAGGTGATTAGCCACCAACTGGGGTTCTGTCTTCCTCTTGTTTTATTCCTCCTTGGTCCTTTAGGCGAATTGAGTAAATCTGGTTTAAACTGGGCCACAGAACTGATTGTTTAGCAATACCTTAAGAAAATATCTTTAGGGACTTCCTTGGTGGCGCAGTGGTTAAGAATCCGCCTGCCAATGCAGGGGACACAGGTTCGAGCCCTGGTCCGGGAAGATACCACATGCCACAGAGCAACTAAGCCTGTGCGCCACAACTACTGAGCCTGCGCTCTAGAGTCCGCAAGCCACAGCTACTGAGCCCACGTGCCACAACTATTGAAGCCCGCGTGCCTAGAGCCCGTGCTCCACAAGAAAAGCCACTGCAATGAGGAGCCCGCACACTGCAACAATGAGCAGCCCCCGCTCACTGCAACTAGAGAAAGCCCGCAAGCAGCAACGAAGACACAACACAGACGAAAATAAAAATAAATTAATTTATAAAAAATAAAAATAAATAAAATAATGAAATACCTTTAAATGTACCTTTGATTTTATTTTTCTGTAGAAACACTCCAAAAGGGTCACAAAAAAGGGCTCTAAACATGTTTAAATGATTTATTTTAAAGGAAAAATTGTTTTAAAAAGCAATATTTCTAAAGGCAGCAGCTGTTGAATCCCACCTTGTGTTCCCTCCTAATGCATTCAGAGTGACTCTTCAATCCATGTGCGGGGTGTGCCCCTCCCTCTCTGCCCCTCACCCCCAGAGGTGCTCTTCACGGACCAGAATTCCTCTCCACAGCCAACTGATGGCTGAGTTCCAGCCTCTCAAGGGGGGAGATGAGGCACAGAAGCGCTGACAAGCCCTCACCAGCAGCAGTGATGCAGAGCGCCAGAATAAACTCTGAAGCTGCTTCTCACGGTTGAAAGGACGAGGCACAAGCTGTTTTCTCACATCCTCTGCCTCTTAAGGTTACAACAAACCAGCCTCTGATCCAATTAAAGTCCCTATAGTTTATGTTTTCTCAGAGAAGGACAAAGCAAAGATGACCTATGCTTGCTGGGACCATAACCAGCCATGTATGGTCTTGGTTGATAAATGAAGAGTTAAAAAAGATTTAAAAATTTAAGTCCGGACTGCCACGAAATTGTTTATTCATGGTAAGGTGTTTCGGGCAGTTACAGCTGTACAACAGTAAATTGTTAACAACCGTTTCCCGAAGAAAATTTTCCATTATAGATCACAGATAAGACAAGAAGCAGAGTGCAATGCTACTGGGAGATCAACATTCCAACTGATAGAGGATATGTAAGATGCAAGTCAAGAGGGCCTACCCTTTCTTGAAACCACTTTCAAGAAAAACGGTACTTTGAGGAGGATGACATTTACCCTAATTGCTGCATCTAATTAAAATGAGGTAATTTAAAAAATTTCAAATGCACTTTAAACTTGATGTAGGGCATAATTAAAAAATTAGATTTAAAAAAATATCATTAGGGCAGCAGGGTGAAGGTTAGCAGACAAGAAGGGGAAAAAACAGTTTAGCTCTCAAAAAACAGGAGGGAAATGGCAGTCTGTCAAAGTTATTATAGGGGGACTTGTTTTTTTCCCTTCTTAAAGACCAGAACGTAAAAACTTGGAACATCTGTGCCGTTGTCTTTCCCAAACATCCCGATGTCGAGCACACTTCTTGTGTCAGTCTTCTCCCCAGCAGGAACCAGGCTGGTGAATCAGCAAAGTGTCAGCATCTTCAGAAAGCTGCCACTATTATTTTGAGTTAGCAAGAATAAAAAAAGAATAAGAGTTGTGTTTCCAGAAACAAAATAGGTGATTGCTGTATAAATACACAAGGTAATGGGTGACTATACAACTCTGTCAGAGATGTAGTAAATCCTACAGGGAAAAGACTCACGGTGCATTAGAAATGACATTGGACTGGAAATCAGGGGCCTGGAGCGCCAGCCTCAACCTCAACAGCTAGTGGTCCAACATCTAGACCTTAGACTTGTTACTAACTAAACAAATAAGGCCCTGGACTAAGTCATCTCTAAGGTCTGTTTGGATTCTGAAAATCTACCATTCTTAGGTGAATTGAAATGTGAAGTCACAATCAGAACTCTTGGTTACTAACTCTGTGAGGACCAGTTAGTACCTTGAATAGGGCTATTCGTATGCTAGATACTCAATAAGTTTACTAACGGATGCTGCTTGAGCATCAGTGCAGCCTATGGTTCCTGGGGGTCTAGCACAGTGCCTGATAAGCACTCAAAGCCACGTCTACCAAATGAATTCATGAGACCCATACCAAACTCACCCAGAGACAAGCTAATTGACTAGGGTCCTCGTACAACCCAGAACCTCCAAGTGATGAGTATGGGGAATATGCTCATTAATCTAGGGACTGACAGCAATTCTCCAAACTGTCTAACATTCCATGAAGTATCAGAAATGGCTTAAAAGATCACCCTTCAAGAAGCCTGCATTAAGATTATTCACTGATTTATTTCTATGAGAATTATCAGGCAGGAAAGAACCTAGTCAGACATGCTCTCAGGAGAGAGATTACCAGAAAGATGAAAATAACATGAAGCAGCAGCAGATTTCCCATGAATATCACTCAAGCAGACTAACTACATTTGTCTCTTACCTTCAGAAATCTGGATTCAAACAGAACAACTATTGGAAGAGAATTTGCTTTAATGACCATAACCCCAACCACAGGTACATCAAAAACCTTTTCCACTAAAGCTGCTTCACATCTGATAGCAAAGACAAAGTATAAAAAGGTTTAAGTCATGATTCAGCTTCAGTTAAAAGTAACATTTACTAAATACCTACTATGTATCAGAAACTGCTTAGCACTTATATGAACTCCTTTGATCCTCTCAATAACACTGAAAGGCAAAAGTTTATATATATATATGAATGTTTATATTTTTTTCCAGTAAATGCCATCCACGAATATACACAGTATCATTCCCACAGAAGAGTTTATAGCATTTAAGTCTTGAAAACAAGGTGGGTGACAACTGAATTCACAATTTTTAGATCCTTCGGTAATTTAATCTTCTATGCCCTTAAGGCTGTTAGACCTTAAGGTGTCCAGGTCTGGTTACGTCCCAGTGACATAACTCATCTACTTTTGCAGATGAGAATACTAAGGGCTGGAGGGGCACCAAATTTCATACAGGGAATCAAACTTAGACCGTCTGTTTAGGTCTAATGCTGTCAACAAATACTAAATGTTATTGCACACCTAGCCTCTTTTAAGGAATTGGGAATATAGCAGTAGACAAAGTAGATAAAAATCCCTGTCTTCCTGGACATTCCAATGTGAGACTAGAGGAGGGTTCAACTCCACTGGGCCATCTGTTAGCAAAATGATGTCTAGATCAACAGATAAAAATCCTGTCTGGTTTGGCAAAATGGGCCAAACCCATATATAATGGGCCCCCAAATCAAGATCCTGAAAAATTAATGCTGGTAATGTATGAACAGGATACATCACGATGAATTCTAACACTAGTAAGAGCAAGTAGGACAATTAAGGGTTGCCCAAGATTTATTAATAGATAAAAACCAGACTTTCGAATGAGTAAAGAGCAGCATGTGATTCAAGATGGGAGAAAATTAAAATGGAAATAGAAAACCAAACGTGACAGCAGACATCAGCAGAGACAGACAGGAGAAGAGAGTAAACAGCATTCCCCCACCACGTCTGCCTTCCTACTGAGGACAGATCTGAAAGGATATCTGTATTATCATGTCCAAGCAACCCGAGGAGAGACTGAACAGCATTCAGCTCTACCAGAAGGTGGTACAGGTCTGGCATGGTGGCCACCACGTGCATCTCCTGAATGATGTCATTTAGGTCCAGCTCGGATTCCATAAACCTAGGAAGGGAAAACAAGACAGCATTATTGAAAGGGAAGGGGGGTACAATCAGTACTGAGGAGCAAACAGCAACATAATCCAGACAGAGAGACCATCTGTCAAAGTGTCTACAACAGACCAACCAAGAAGTATGCTCATCCAAAAATCATACTGTCACACAATTTCCTTGGGAAATCGATTTCCTCATTACAAAAATCAATCTCAGATTCAGATCTCACTACAGGGTTCCCCTTACTCTTGCAGTCACAAGTTGCCTTTTAGAGGCTTCGAAAGCATTTTGCAGCACTGGATGATCTAGCTGCCCACCAGTCCTGTGGATTAGCTACCATTACCCCTTGGAATGGCAATTCACTCTGCTGCCCTGAACATAGTTATCCTACTGATCCAAAAAGGGCTTCTCTTACCTACCACTTCAGATCAAGAGCCAATTATTCCCCTTACCCAAAGGAAAGTACAGAGATTCTGCTGCCATCCAGAAATACCTTCCCCTCCCCCACACCCCTTCCAATGAGCTGATTAAGAGACAGATCCCAAAGTAAAGTCTGGCATCCTGTAATCACCACCATACCTTAAGTAGCATGATACTTCACTCACATTTCCACACCTGAACCTTTCCGCAAACCTATGCCCGGGCACAAAGAACAGAACTGCTTTGCATTCACCTCTGCATGCCCTCCCCCAGTGTTTGACACAGAAGAAATGCCCACTAAGCCTTTGATGAACAAGACAGGAAGGTTTGTTCTGAGAAGGAAATGAGCTAATCCAGGTAAAGCAACTGAAAAAATAACTGGCTGAGAGGAATCAGTGGTTAAACACACTCTGGAGCCAGACTGCCTGGCTCTGAACCTCACTTCGCCACTTAGCCTCTCTTTGCCTCAGTTTCTTCATCTGTATAATAAATGGGATAATAAAGTTACCTATCTCGTAGGCTACTGTAAAAAGTAAATGAAAAAATACACATAAAGCACTTTAAAAATGTCTGACATGCAAAAAGCACTATGCATTTGCTCTCATTTCTATTACTACTACTAACACATATAATATGTCCATCTTCCCTTCCAGAATGTAAGCTTCTTAAAGACAGGAATTATATCTTTTGTCTCTATGTATCCACAGATACCTGCTTAACTGAATTGAGGCCACAAAGAAAAGGAACATAAGCAGGGACTCCTGAAGTCATAAAGGACTCATCGACTTCCAGATGCTGAGGAGCTGGGCAAATACCACCTCTTCAGAACTCTGGAGATTCTGTAAGAACAAAATCTGGAGACTGTAATTTTTTTAAAACATGTCCATAATTTAGACAATATCTTACCACTGTTTTTCTCCATTACTATTTTTAATCATAACATTTATGCATTTTTTTTCTGATTATAAAACACCACTTTTTGTAGAAAACTGGGAAAAGGAAAGATAAGCCCTCAAAAAGTAAACCGAAATCATCTATAATCTTATTAACCAGAAATAACCATTGATAATACTCTGGTATGTTTAAGTCATTTTTTCTCAACTCATAGCCTTCCCCCTGCCCAAAAGTAGCCTACACAGTACACAGTTCTATATATAATTTTTGCTGTTGTTGTTAACATAGTCCGAACAATTCCTCTTATCATTAAACATTCTTCTACAGCAGGAAAAGCCAGTATCCAACAGGGCTGTCAGTCCTTCTGCTCCCTTGGCAAAATCCCTCACTGAGCACAGCATCTCCCCTGCTGAGCCCAGACATGGCTTCAGAATCCTTCTCAACATAGTGTTCCAAGAAAAGACTACCAATCAATCACGGAGAGGGAACAGATTAGGCCTATCTGAAAGTCCTATTCTAAATAATACATTTTAAAAAGCTACATGGTGTACCCTTGTATAGATGTTCCATAATTTATTTTACCAATCCCCCTTTGTCAGACATTCAGATGGCTTCCAATTTTTTCCCTTATAACAAATGACACTAAGATGCATGTATTCATAACTATCGTGTTAGGATAATTCCCAGGAAGGAAAGTACCAAGTCAAAGAGTATGCATAACTTAACAGGTTTTGATATATTCTGCCAGGAAGGCACCAATAGTGTATGAACCCTTGTTTTCCCTCACCCTCTTCAAAAAAAAGTATTATCTATTTAAAATCTCCTAATTGAGACGGGAAATGTAACTTTTTTAAATTTTGCATTTCTGATACCATCATGGTAAAAATTTTGTTAATGTTTACTAGCTATTTGTATTTCTTTTTTGCCCATTTTTATATCAGGGTGGTCATCTTATTATTGATTTATAAGCACTCTATATATTAATGAAATTAATCTGTCATATATTGCAAAAAAAAAACCCAGAGAAAAATATTTGTCCTTTCATTTGTACATTGTGCTTTTTGACATAAAGGTTTTTAATTACCTTTGCCTTATGAACTCTATTTTACCTGTATTCTGAGCAAAGTTTTTTCTATGCTAGGATCAGATATACGGTGTACTTTTATGTTTATACATTTTTAAATGTTTAGGAGTAATAAAACTAAAATCTATTTCAGTGTATAATATAGGGCAAAGATCTAACATTATATTCTGCAAATGTCTGGCCAATTGCCCCAATACTATAACCTATCTCTTTTCCACAAATTTGAAGAAATGCCACCTCTATCATACACTAAATTTTAATGTGTACTCTAATCTGTTTATGGGCTTTTCACTCCATTTCATTGATTTGTCTGCAAATTCCTGAGCCAGGACCATACTTTCATAGTGTTACAATATATTTTATATCTGTTATTGCAAAACACTCCTATGTTAGCTTTCTTTTTGAATGCTTCCTTGTCTATTCTCACCTGCTTATTATTCCAAGTGAACTTCAAAATTACTTTTGTCAGAACCCCCTCATACCACTTTTTTTTTTTAAGTCTCCTTCCACAGTGCTTACAAATAGATTACCTTTTAAATCACTAGTTCCCCATCACCTAAAGTGTGGAAACCAAATCAGAATCATGACATGGAAGGGCTGGTGCAGACTTCAGATATTCCACGGGGCAGTAGATCTATATAATCTTTGAATCTAATGGGCTCAGCAAACCTCTAAGGCTTATTTGCCTTACATGGGTAGTTTAAAACAAAACAAAAAATCGGATTCCTTGAGAGTAACTTGACAGAAGATTTTTGCAGCTCACTGGGAAGAACTAGCAAGGGAGACTGGGCACTAACTAGTAATAAACAAAATCATCTTGCACACAAGGAAGAGATTTGGGGAGCTGAGTGATAATTAGTGAATGAATGTCAGCCTGGAGAGAAGCTTCTGGTGGTATCCTGCAGGGCTCCATCCTTAGGTCTGTTTAGATCAACTATATTATTTTATTGTTATGTTTTGATCAACAACTTGGGTGAAGATATATAAAAGGCAAACTTAACAAATGTCATATAACACAAAGCGTATAGTGAACATAGCAGCTGACAGAATCCATTCAAAAAGTTTCTGACAGGCAATGATGATGGGCCAAATCTAACAGGAGAAAAATTACCTAGGGTCTACGTGGAGAACGCATTGAGCCAAAAAGTCAAGTACAAATACATGGGGCAGGAAAGACACAGTGTAGTAAGAGGACATGTGTAGAAAGGACCTGACGGTTTTAGTCAACTGTAACCACAATACAAATCAGACCACGAAACAGTTCTGCCAGGACAGAGACTACTTTTCAGTCATCTCTGGACACCTAGCACTGGGCACACTCCCTGGTCCACTGCAGAAACTCAGCAGATGCCTTCCAAATGAAGGAGCAGAGGAGAGCAGCTGCCACAAATGCTGCTGTGGTTTTAGGCTGCTTAAAAGAAGACAAGATAGTTATGCTGATTAGATGACCATAAAAGTCTGTGACATCTGTTATGGGAACCATACTTTAGGAGGGATATGGAAACTAATTTGGGGAAGCAACTGAGGTTATAAGGAGTCCAGATATCCTCTCACAGGAGGATTTGTTGAAATTCTTTTTCGTCCAGAGTTGAAATCTTAAGAGTCAGAGCTGTCAAATGATGAAATAGGTTTCTCTGGAAAGTTAGATCTTTGTCACTGGGGGTAATTAATAAAAGGTGATATAAAAAAATCAATGATGAGAAGGGAGAAACGGCCTGTACCTTTCAGTCCCTTCCAACTTTGAAATCCTTCTTCCAAATATGCAATCTTAACCAAATATCTTTAAGTTTAGAAAGTCAGAAAATTATCAAAACAAAATGAGCAGAAAGTCAACTGTGAGCAGGGAAACAGCATAAAAATACCACTGGGGTCCCATGTGACATGAGTAACAAGATATAGTGGGAAATGCCTGGAGGTAGGAATGATACTGACCTGGGTCACACCCCAGCAACATTATTTACTGGCTGTGTAAACATTAGCAGTGTGTCAGTAAGTATTTATGGGCACATACTAGGTGCCAGTCACTGTGCTAGGTACTGAGGATATAACAGATAGCAAAGTAACCCCAGTTGCTGTCCTCACCGAGCTCCTAGCCTAGCACAAATACAAATAATCTATTACATACAATTCATTGTAAGGATATCCAGCGTTGCCCAAGAAAATTGCCATTGGAACACAGAGCACTTGGCTCCAACCTTGTCAAGGGAGACAGAATATTAACTAACCTATCTCTAAAACTCAACTTCCTTAATCTTCCTATCTGAATTATAGTAAGGATTAAAAGAGATAATAAAATGCCTAACAAGTGTTGGCACGTAGCAGGTAGTCAATGAATCTAGATACCCTCAAGTTTGCTACACTATAACAAAGAAAATTCTCTTTTTGCTGACAAAAGTACAAGCCTACTCATTTAAAAGCACACACTACAGTATTTGCAGACGGCTGCCTAGGGATTAGGTATACCTTCAGCAACAGATGACTCACAGCTGGGGAGAGAGGATCAAGCTAGAGGTCAATGGGAAAGCAATAGAGCAACATATTAAAACAGTAACCCAGGCTGAGATGGGGTCACTGATTCCATCTGGTAGGACGGAGAATATTCTGCTAGCTTGCCCATGTACATTTCCTTCAGACCAGCAGGATGTTCTCCCTCAACCACAAAAGTGAATTTTAGCAAGTGATCAGCAATGTTCAAAAACACTATAAGAACAACAGAAACCAATGAGTCCTCCTGCAATCACAAAACCAGCTGTAAGTGCACAGAGAACACGATGCTTCCTTCACCTTGCTAAATCAGCAGTTCTCAAAGTGTGGTCCTGGGACTGCAGGTGGTGGCTGGAGATCCTTTCAGGGGTTTATAAGATCAAAACTATTTTTACAACAACTCCAAAACATTATTTGCCTTTTTCACTCTCATTCTCTCAGGAGTGTACGGTGGAGTTTCTCAGACAACTATACAATAATGTGATGATACCATTGCCCTAATGGCTAATAAAATGTGTACTTGAATATTCTAGAATTTTCTTCGATAAGTACTCTGGGGTACTCAATAATTTAAGGGCGCAAAGGGATCCCAAGACGAAAAAATTTGAGGACCACTAAACTAAATAATTCTGCCCCTGCAAAAATGAAGAGAAAAACTACTAAAGGACTTACTAGGGAAACAGCACACTCTACTAGATGTGATGTTTGGGAGAAAGATCACACCGTGCAAAGTAGAGGCTGCATAAGAGAATTGTCAATTGAATCTGAAATGCAACCAAATGAAGAGAGGCATTTTTTGGTATGCAATCAAAATGACAATTGCATATATGGGAAAATAAATTTGAATGTTTCTGATCTCAACCGGAAAGTTTCATTCAAATATGCTCTAGCAATTTTCATCTTAATTGCACCTTGCGGGTCTAGAGAATTATAAAAGACACTACATCAGTATGAATTCAAGAACTCAAGGTTAAAACACAATGTAGTTTCCTAACTGCTTTTGGACATAAAAAAAAAAATGTTCTTTATGCATAATCTCAGTTTTCAAATGTTTAGATTTTAAAACTAAAATAGTATATAAATTTTGTGTGAATGGAAAACACTGTTGATATTTTTAAATAAAATAACATTTTCTTAAAACCAGTTCATGAATTGTAACAATATAGCATATGTGGTACCTAAGATGTAGATGGTGAACATAAGCTGCAGAAACTCGTTGCTCTAAAATGACAAGTACAGGGCTTCCCTGGTGGCGCAGTGGTTGAGAGTCTGCCTGCCAATGCAGGGGACACGGGTTCGAGCCCTGGTCCGGGAAGATCCCACATGCCGCAGAGCAACTGGGCCTGTGAGCCACAATTACTGAGCCTGCATGTCTGGAGCCTGTGCTCCGCAACAAGAGAGGCCGTGATAGTGAGAGGCCCGCGCACCGCGATGAAGAGTGGCCCCCGCTTGCCACAACTAGAGAAAGCCCTCGCACAGAAACGAAGACCCAACACAGCCATAAATAAAAATAAATAAATTAATTAAAACAAACAAACAAATGACAAGTATACCTACCAAGTGGGCAAAGGTAATACTGCCATTCCAAGAAGTAAATTGGATTTCTTAAATTTCCAGTGTCATCAACCTATGGCATAGCTGCCTCATAATGTATCCTTGGGTTCCAAGCAATAGGGATGTAGTAAATATGACATCAACTATATAAGATCTCTCTTGTTTACTGAGTGCCTACAGTATGGCAGGTACCGTGCTAGGTACTACAGAGACAAACAATACACACCAACTAAAAGGAACACAGAGTCTAATGCAGGAAGACCGCTGAGTAAAGAAATAACAATAAAACAAATGGCAAAGATGTTAAGAGAGATCAAATTCACTGTGGGCAAGAACGTAGGGAAAGAGACCTGCTGGTGACAGAACTAAAGGATATGGTGGGGAATTTGGCAGTAGCTATCAAAGTTTAAAATGCACATGCCCTTCAATCTGGGAATTCAACATTTAGATGTGTATCCTATAGAAATACATGTACACTAAGACACATGTACACAGAGGTTCACTACAGCATTGTTCATAAAAGCCAATATTTAAAATAACCAAATGTCCATCTATAGAAACATACTAAATAAATCATGGTAAATTAATAAATAAATCATGGTATCTCCAAACCATGAAATGCTATGCACCAGGCACAAAATATAAGGTAAATATGCATGCACCAACACTGAAAGATCTTCCGTTATGTGACCAAAAAAATCAAGGTGCAGAATATGTACAGTATGATTTAGGTAGGAGAAAAATATTTGCATATTTATATATATGTAAATAAGTGTACAGAAAACAA
Organism: Balaenoptera acutorostrata; assembly: GCF_949987535.1. Classification (NCBI taxonomy): domain Eukaryota; kingdom Metazoa; phylum Chordata; class Mammalia; order Artiodactyla; family Balaenopteridae; genus Balaenoptera; species Balaenoptera acutorostrata. The sequence continues at coordinate 68,004,026 of NC_080078.1, read as the reverse complement.
TCAAAAAGGATACGCACAGAAGTGTTCACAGGTGCTATCTCTAAGTAGAGGAATGGAAAGGGGATCAGTGCAGTGAAGGACAGCTTTCATTTTTCATTCTACTATGCACTATTGGTATTTTTTACGATGACAATCTATTCGTGTATTACTTATATAATCAAACACACACACACACACACACACACACACACACACACACAGAGCAGTATGACAAGTGCAATTACTGTTGTACGGTAGAGGTCAGCACAAAAACTGATAGGGCTCTGGCGTGGGGAAAGCTGAGCTCTGATCTAGCTACTCCTACTGTCAAAGGGGGCTGTGGCCCTAGGTCTAGTAACCAGGTTCTCCCCTCTCCACCTCCTTACCCACAGTACAGAGAGAACGTAGTGGACCACATTAGCCTTACCAAGTTGCCATGAGAACAGGATGCCCTCTGATACCTCTGTGCCTTTGTTCCTGCTAGTCACATTGCCTGGCATGCCTTTCCATGTTTTCTGCCTAACTAAAATCAAAATCATTCTTCAAGGCCCAGCTCAAATACCACCTCTTCTGTGAAGCCTTCACTAGCCCCCGACTTGGTATTCACTGCTTCTTCCTCTTTGCTCCCACAGTACTTTGCTTGTATTTCTTTTAAAGTATACTTCCTTCTACCATGCATTTATAGTCAGTCTCCCTAGTAACCTTTAAACTTGAGTGCAAAGACTATACTATTCAACTCCTAATTGCCTAGGGGCCTTAGGCATATGAAGATTCATTAAAAGTGTATGTCCTAGGAAGGAGGAAGGGAGGGAAAGAGAGATTTAGGACATTAAAATCTGTATAAATATGAAAATCCATTTACTTAGGATTCAAAACTGATGCAAAGTTATCAGATTCCTCATTATAGCACTTCACAGTGCACTGAGGAGCTGGTGTAGTAACAACCATATTAACTATCATTTCATGAGCCAGACTTACTATGTGCCAGATACTGAGCTAAACACATGGCATTATTCTCATTTATTCTTCACAACCACCCTGTGAGGAAGGTACTATTTCTTTATACAGATGAGACACCTGAGGCTAAGAAAGGAGAAATGACTTACTCAAGGTCATTTGGGAGTCACACCCATATTTGTCTAACCCCAAAGCCTTAGACATTTCTCAACAGTAAAGCTATCACTAATGGCAGCCATGGTCAGTCTTCCTGGGGCCTTGAGAAGAGTAATGCAAAAAAGAGTTAACGTAACAGGCCTGATCCTTAGAAGGGCCTGGTTAGGCTGGCAGCTGGGAACCTGGCTTTTGAAACAATTCCTAAGTGATAAGGTTGATTTGCCCATCTGGAGCACTGAACATCTGCTTTCCTTCTGTGAGTCTGGAATTTTGGTAGCTGTTGCTGGCAGAGAATGCTATGATCTGTCTTCAATAAATACCCTGGTCTCAGAGTCTCAAACGGGCTTTCCTAACAGAAACACTGCACATGTGATGATGTATTTCACTGCTGGAAAAAGGAGCATGTTGACCCCTCCCAGTGGAAGGGAGAAAACACAGGAAGCTGCACATGAATTTCTCCAAACTGCCTGATGTGTCTTTTCCCCTTGCTGATCCTATTGTGTATCCTTGAGTACCACTGACTCCGAGTCCTGTGAGTACGTCCAGTGATTTCCCAAACATGTGGGTCATCCTGGGAAGACAAAACACACAAAGAGCAAAACAAAGTAGCAAACAAAACATCTCAGAGGAGAAAGGGCAAAAACAGCAAAACAGAGCCTTACTTCTCTGGATTGTCTGGAAACTTGATCCGCAACTCTTGGTTTTTGTATGATCTTTTTTCAAATGTAAGGATCATTTTCTTCACTGAGCTTTCATCCAATGGTTCTTCCTGGGGTAAAGAGACAAATGCAACAATTTCAGTCCAAAGGGATTTCTTATTCACTAATCACTACTTCTTTCCCGTGGCTCTTACATGCCATTCTGCCTCTCATCTTTCTGGATTAACTGTACAGTACATACTTTATCTCCCTCATTAGAATGAGAGTTAAGGGTGTACATCACATGCTACTTTGTATCATCACTCTGTGTGTCTCACATCCAGCACAGGAAGTTCAACTTAAGGCATTAAAGACTCACTCATTCAACAAATATTTCTTGAGCATACTGTATGGCATGGAGTAAGCAACGATATTAAATGAATATTGTTTAATATTTATTTCGTCCTTCTCTTCTGTTGTATAGGTAAGATAACATTTAGAGGTTTAAAGAACTTGCTCAAGGTCAAACCCTGAGTCAGTGACAGTGCCCCTCTATCTTTTCCCTACACCGGGGGTCAGCAAACTATGGTCCATATGTCAAATTCAACTTATAGCCTATTTTTGTACACCCATAAGAATGGTTGTTAATTAGCAATAGTCACTGCTTTGTGTTTCTTATATTATACATCACTGTATCTTGTCCTTACTAGCTACTGAGAAGGGTATCAGACAGGTACCTGGAATCCCGATACAGCAACAAGAATTTAGTAACCTCGCTCAGAGGAAGCATAAAAAAACTAGCAAAAAAAAAAAAAAAAAACTAGCAGACCATACAGAATATTCTTACTTCATACAGTGGAATAATACCTACAAAGGTAAATAAAGTGAATTTTTGAAAACAGAATCATTCGCCCCCCCCCCAAAAAAAAATCTACACTAAAGTTTCAGAAATGTTTTTTCCTCAGTTTATTTCCCAGTTTAAAGTAATGTGCTGCAGTACACTCTGCCTCTCTAACACTCTCCGAACTCCTAGCTTCGTAACTTTGTAGTCATTGACCAAAACTCACACCTAAAAGCAATAAAGAAACTGCTATTAAGAGAACCAGAAATAGATCCTTCTGGAAAGCACTGAATCATCTCATAATTTTTTAAGTACCCCAAAATGTTAGCTATTATGTTATTAAATTTAGATTTTGGCATATTGAGTTTTTTTTTTTAATTTACTTATTTTATTTTTGGCTGTGTTGGGTCTTCATTGCTGCGTGCGGGTTTTCTCTAGCTGCGGTGAGCGGGGGCCACTCTTTGTTGCGGAGCACAGGCTGTAGGTGCACAGGCCCCAGTAGTTGTGGCTCGTGGGTTCTAAAGCGCAGGCTCAGCAGTTGTGGAGCACAGGCCCAGTTGCTCCGCGACATGTGGGATCTTCTCGGACCAGGGCTCGAACCCGTGTCCCCTGCATTGGCAGGCGGATTCTTAACCACTGCACCACCAGGGAAGCCCCAACATATTGAGTTTTAAGTGGGAGATACCTATACATTCATTTTGGGCATGACACCTTTCTTAGATTTTATCAATGACTCCTGGACCCTGAGGTACTCTGTTGGAACCCCACCCGCTCCCCAGTGTCTACAGCTTTAAGGAGAGGTACCCTGACTTGGTAAAAAAAACTGAAGTCAGTGCCCTGGCTCAGTCAGGACTCAGAGCTTAGCTTCACTACTTACTACCCACGTGGCAACGTTACTTTGCTGAATATAATCTTCAAACCCTCACCAAGTCTAATTGATTCTACCTCATAAGTGAATTCATCCACTTGGCATTTAGAATAAAGTCCCAAATCCTTCACATGACCTATATAAGGAAGGCCTGGCAGGATTTGGCCCAGTAATCTCTCCAACCCCAAACCTCTATTAGTGGCCCATGTCTGCTTATTCACTGTTGACTCTCCAGTGCCCATGATAGGGCCTGGCACACAGGAGACATCCAATGAAGATCTGTTCAAGGAAGGAAGGAAGGCAGGCAGAACGGGGAAAACTATTACCTGTATCTTTCAAGGTCATAGAGATGACCTAAAGACATGAGGTACATAAAATTGTTTTATAAACTATATGACACTCTATTAATATAAGCTGTTATTGTAACTATTAGCATTATTGTTAATGTACCCAACTTATCACTGGGATTTAACTAAAATAATCTAAGTTGCTACGAAAGGGTTAAATCACTTTCAAGCAATCTCAGTACCTACGGCTTTTCTTTCCCTTAGCTAACATCCTGCCAACCCTGTAGGAAAAAAACTTTATTAGTGTTAATAACACAGCTCTCATAGGATTCCCAAAGTCTTAGCCTCTCCAGGGTTTGGCCTTCCCTCCTTTAATTTCTCTCCAACACTGGGGGAAAACCGAATTATCAGTCTTAGTCATCGGCCACAGCAGTATCTCCAATAGCTCAACGTCAGAAACCAGAGGGAGATTTCAGAAAGATGAATGCTGGTGATGTAGCACAAAAAGGACAATAATATTTTACAAGTTCACGTGACTTTACAGGGGCAAACATCACTTGTTTTTCATCAAATGGGACTTTGGTGGCAGTGAGAAAATAACTCCTGGACTTGTAGCCTTCCATACGTCATTTTTACAAAGCGACCTCTTTTTCCCTGTCCCTTAACAGAAGGGCTGGTCCCACATCCCATTTCTGTCTCCCAGGCTAGAAACCATTTACCCATGACAGCTACTATCCTAATCCTCCAGTACCAGCCTTGCCCGACACGGGAATTATACCTGCCAATTAACTGCCGCTGCAGGGCTAACAGATTGATCAGAAGCTAGTAAGGAGGGAGGGAGAAAGGGAGGATGTGCTACACACACTGTTTGTCTAAGGCTGGCAGGGCTGCTGCCCTCAGAGAGGAAATCCAGGACTGTCTCCCACCACAGATTTCCAAAGTGTCACCATCTCTTAGGGGCAGACCCCCGAATTACCACTGGTAGAAATCCTAATAAGGAGAGAGTTACTGTCATAACACAATAAAGACCTTTTTGGAATATGAATCAATTTTTTTTCTTCTCAGATTCACACTCCAGCTTCATTTTTTAAATCCAAACTTAGCATCAAGTCTTTGAGGGAACCAAAAAACAGCTGGCTCTTAAGAATCTATTTCTATAATTCATACTGAACAAAATGCCAGAGTGAAATAACATACAAGTTAACACTTAAGGATTTAAAGAGACACAAAAGGTAAGGTCACATTATTTTTAATCACTGATATTTTACCTCTATTCTTTTCAGCTTCATTCATTCATTCATTCAATAAATATTTGTTAAGGGCCTACACCAAGTTCTAGGCATTGCTCTGAATGCTAGAGATACAGCTGTGAACAAAACAGAGCCAGTCCCTGTTTTCAACAGAGGTTGGGGAGAGGATAACAAATGAGTAAAATAACAAACAGGAATTTCAGATCATGATAAGCGCTGTGAAGACAGTATACAGAATAAAGTGATAAGAGAATAAGAGAACGACTTGCAGGGCTACCTCAGAGACAGGAACGACTTCCCTGAGGAGGAAACATCTGAACTGAGACCTGAATGAGAAGAAACCAGTCATGAGAAAGCATCAGGGGAAGAAGAGCATGCCAGCAGAGGACACAGAAGGAAAAAGGTTCAGAGGCAGGAGTCAGTGCAAAGGCCTTAAGGCACCTTGAGGAACAGCAAATAGAAAGGGCCTTGGGTATCTCTTTCCCTAAACCATATTTTTTCAATCGCATCTAAATACCTAATCCCCTGACTGTGCCTTTAATTTCTTCAACTTTGTTGCTTTGCGAAGGCCATTTCAACTGCCTGAAAAGCCCTTCTTCCACTTATTTGACAGAATTCTACTCCTCTTTCAAAGACTATTGACTGTACTTAAAAATGAGTGCCCTCTATGTGTCCTCAGTACTGGCTAGGAAGCCTCTCTGACCCTCCTCAGTCCATACTAATTGCCCCACAGTTCAGTGCTTGGGCCTCGATTATAATATATAATCCAGAATAATTTAAAAACTCTATCTGTAATGTTCTTTACAGCTTGTAAAATGCTTTCCCAACTCCATTATTCCACTTAACCTTCATGTCAACACTGTGAAATAAGTATTCTTAACCCCATTTTACAGATTAAGCTGGGAAGTTCAGGGAAATTAAGCATTTAGCTCTGAATTACACTCTACAGATGCTGTGTCAGGGCCGAGCATCTGAGCTCCAAGCCCAACTCTGCCACCTTACCTCTTCCTCTTCCTCCTCACCCTCTCTGTCAATAATTTGAAGCAGCCGTTTTTTGTCATCATCTGCTTCTTCAACCACAGTCGTTTCCTCCTCCCGAAAGCGGCCACGCTCTCGAGTGCCAGCTTGTCTCCGACGCATCTTCAGTTCTTCCTCTTCATCATCCCGGGGACGTTTTGTGCCCCTGTTGGGCTAAGAAAGAGAAAAAAGAAACACAGGATTTTAGAGCTGGAAAATATGTAGAAGGGCATACATACCAAGCATTCTAAAAGTTTTCGAGAATTCCCTGACTGAAAAACACCACAGCATACAATTTCTCCCACAGAATGAAGTAAAGCTCTAAGTGGTTATTTTTCAGACCCGCAACGATTCTATAAATACATGATTACAGTCACCTACAAGGTAGCTGGCTTTTGTTACAGGTATTTTTCAATATGCAAAGTTTAGCACTTCACAAAAGTTCCTGTATATACAGAAATCACGGGGAACAAGGCTACTTTGAGAAGGGAACGCTGGGTTAAGCTCAATTTACTAGTTAGGATTCAGTCCCCAACACCAATCCCTTAGTACCTGGTTTTAATTCAGATTTTAAAAAGATTATAGTCACTCACAAGTAATTCAAGCAGAGACTATTACATATTTAACTTCCAAGGGTCTACAACGTTCTAAATTCCTACTTTACAGCAGAGTAGAGTAAGGCCCAGAGGTCAAGTATTACCCAAGGTCACAAAACCAGGAGCAGCGCTGAAAATAGAATGGTACTTCCTGACTCCTAGTCCAGGGCTTTTCCCACCACACTGGTAGGGTCTCATTCTGCCTCTGACAGTGCAGTCCATGGAGGAGTTTTTACAATTGCTTGCCATTCAGCTGGAATAAAACAGGGCACTACTGAAATGGGCCTCAGAGCTGAGGAAAAAGAGCACCGCACTAGATATCAAACAGCCCAATATCTCCATTCAGCTCTAGTTACTACTGTGCAACTCTGGGCACATCATTTAACCTCTCTAAGCCTTACTTTCCTCATCTGCAAGTGGAGATTATCACCCTTTTCTCCCTGTGAACTTCAGAAAAGATGTTTTTGCGTGTATTTTTAAAATTTTTTTCAGCTTTATTGAGATATAACTGACATATAACATTGTGCAAGTTTAAGGTGTACAACATGATGATCTGATTCACATATATATTGTGAAATGATACCACAATAAGGTTAGTTAATACCTCTATCACCTCACATAATTACCTTTCCCCACCACCACCGATGGTGAGAACATTTAAGATCTCAGCAGCTTTCAAGTATACGATACAGTATTATTAACTACAGTCACTCTGCTATACATTAGATCCCCAGAACTTATTTACCTTATAACTGGAAGTTTGAACCAAACGGTGGCAAACTGTAGTGAAAGAACACTAAACAAATACATAAAATTATTACTATGAGTTACTTAATCCAAATGATTCTGTCTTCCCCAACACAAAACATTTGTGTTAGGCGGCTCTTCAACGAGCTTTTCTTTATCGGTTACAATAACTGCACACACCAACAGTGTGCTAGGTGCAATGTGGTATGTTACTACCAAAGTGAAGAAAATGCTACATTCACTGCCAGCCTGCTAAGTTGCTTTTGGTGATAACAGACAAATTTCTATTATACATGATACACATCTCACCCTGTGACTTATAACCCACACTGTTACTGAACTCTGCTACCCCAGTGGTACAAAGGCATTCCCCTCTATATTCATGTACCCTGCTGGTTCCACATACCAGGTACTTCAGTAAGTCTAAGCATATGACATTGCTTAGAAAACTCACATTAGACAATTTGGTTTGTGGGGTACCACCTGCTATTTTTCACTCTGTTCCTGAGTCTCCCTGGGATGGATTATAATTTCATATGATCACACTCTATTTCCATAAATATAAAAATTACAAAAATCTGTTGTCATCGTTACTAGTCTACACGTTAAAAAACGAAGAAAAAGAAAAAGGAAATCAACATGCCAGTAACCAAAGAGTACAAAAAAAGGAGGTGGTGGTTTTCATGTGAGAAGGAGAAGGAGGTGGCTTGCTCCTAAAGGAGGGCAGGCTTCAAACTAGGTAGCTCCACAGCAGGTAAGGAACTTCAGCCCCCTGGGAGCACTAATTCTTTCAGGCTCGTAAAACAAGCCCTGCTGCGGTTCTGATTAGCATGAGCCTATTGCAGCAGCCAAATCAAAGCATGAGCTCCATAGTCCTCCACGGAGAGGAGATTTCTGGATTGTTTATCTCAGCGCAGAGAGAAAAGGCAGTGGACCACAATTAAAAGGAGAAAGCTAAATACTGCCACAGTTAAGAAATGCAAAAAAAAAAAAAAAAAAAGAACACTGGCAATGTCTCTTTTGAACACATCTTCCAATCCACTTCTGTAAAACAAACATTTCAGAGGTCAGGGAGGAGTTTCATTTATACCAGTAATAATTTCCACTGAAATAGCACTTTCCTTCTGCAGAACTTAAAACACTCCTTTTAATCTTTATCCCATCTCTGGGGATGAGAAGTAGTTAACAGTTCTATCTTATAAGCAGGGAGACAGGATGCCTGAGATCCTTTAATAAACTCTTGCAAAGACAACCTGGTGCCTTCTAAAAGTTGAAACTGATCTCTGGGAAGTTTGCCAATTTCCATGATTCCAGGACCCTAGCTGAGACAGGTCTGAGGGACTTTCAGGCAAGAACATATACCTATAAACATAAGTCATACAAGACGTTAGCCAAGTTAAAATAATATTTGTTAAACCATTCATTCAACAAATAATTTATTAAAGAATTCCAAGGCTTGAAGGATCCTCAAGTAATCAGCCTGGCCTAGTACCAGTCCCAGGCTTCCATTAGGGTAATGTCTAAATGGGGACACAGGGATAGACAGGGCTAGAACGGATTCTTGAGACAAGAATAGCTTTGCTAATCTTTATGAATAGTCTAAGCACATTCCTAAGAGGGCAACCTTTAGGTTTACCCACTGTATCTCCAATTTCCTTCCCCCTCATACAGGGTATTCGGCTTTAGCTCGCCTCATGGAGGACAACTCTGCAGCAGAGCACAGCAGAACCCATCCCACTGGGAGGCTTTGACATGGTTCCTTGACAAACATAACAGCTCCCACCTCCCTCTCCAACAGATGGATAAGCCTCCCAAAGGCCCTGATATATTTTATTTCAGCATTTTTCTCTCCCAAGGCAAAATTTTAAAAACTTCTGTTCTTTACTTCTCTTCTCAACTCACAATTCTTTTTCAGATACTAACCCTCCAAATAGAGAAGTTCCTACTCATTTCTGAAATTTGACCATTCTGGGTAATAAAGGTTAAAATTCATTTCTGTAACAAATATATAATAAGTGCCAACTATATATAAGGCACTGTGCTGGGGACTGGAGACACATGGCATAAAGACAAACATTGCTTTGCTATCAAGGGGCTTAACAATCTAGGACATAGCAGTCCAATCAAAATATAATGCAAGCCACAGATATAATTTAAAATTGTTTTAGCAGCCAAATAAAAAAAGAAACAAATGAAATTAATTTCAATAATATATTTTATTTAATCCAATATATCTAAAATATTACCATTTCAACATGTAATCAATATAAAAAATTACTAATGAGGTATTTTACTTTTTTGTTTTAAATACTAAGTCTTTGGAATATACTCGTGGTGTATCTCAACACAGAACCAGCCATATTTCATGTGCCCAACAGCCATGTGCAGCTAGTGGTTACCATACTAGACATCCCAGGTTTAGGGAATTTTCATCTGAGGGGTTCCTGTTCCCTGATAATGTCAAAATGAAATTGGATTTCTGGCAACACTGAATGAAATTGGGACTCATATAAAGCTGAAGTCCTATTTGTAAAAGATCCCCATTAAAATCTGTGAAGCTAACAACACCCTGCCCCAGAAATAAACTTCTAGATTATATTTACCAGTATTCACCACTGAGAGAGTGGTCAGTTATACAAAACAAAGCAAGAACATGTAAGTGGGGAAGAACCTAGGAACTGCCAAACTGCTTTCACTACAGAAGAGACAAAGGACTCTGGATCCAGAAAGGGAGCACTCACAGCCTGTCAGAGAGGTCATCAGCTCAGGCCTGAGCTCTCCTTGTGTTTTACACAACCAATCCCAAGAGGATTAAGCCAGTCTTACCAGTCACCTTTGGAGATTAATTTGTTTGGGTATCTGAAAGGTGTTCGGAATCCCTCAAGATGAAGGAATGACAAAAGAAATTGTTCTTAATAAAGTCATTTCTCTGCTTCTGCTGCCCACAGCAGAAAAATGATTAACTCTTAACTTCTGATGTACTAGAACATCAGCCTTTAAGGATTTTTACAATCTTCTACATTCCCTGCCTTATTCCCAATAGGTGGTGAGCGGAATAAATGCTCACTAAGCATTTGCCACCATCCAACCACACAGCTGGTACCCTTTCTAGGATACACAAAGGATTCCCACTTGCTCAAAGCTTATAGGAAGCTCCAAGAATATATATATAATACGTCTTTACTTTCCAAAACTCTTGATGCCTTGTGTGTGTTTGTGTGTGTATGATGAATGATATATATACCCATCCCCCTAGAAATAGAAATCAAGACATCTCCATGAAAGCTTTGAAAGAATTAAAAAATTAAATAAGCAATCTGCCTAAACTAGTCCCTGCATACCCAGACAATATCCAACCTAAGCTTTAGGTTTCATTTCTCTCCCCCTCTCTCTCTCTTTTTAATTAAAAAGCAGTGAGAAGCTGTAGCTATAATGAGGGGCTGTGGGAAAATGCAGTTATATTGGGCTCAAAGTAATGTACCATAGGAAGAGGCTACATCACCAGAACGAATCCTAAATTAAAACTCCACTATGAAACCAACCCCATTTCCTCTGAGCATGCAATCTATATTATCGCATTTATGGTCTGTCTCGACCTCAATTAGACTTGGGGGTGGGGGAGAAGAAAGGGGACTTCTATAATAAGCAATAATGGTATCATTATGATAAATTATGAAAACACACAGTGCAATTATTAATGTGAAGAGCACATTTGTACCAGGCTATAACAATGTAGATGTACACTGTGGGGGAACATCTAAATATAGCTCAATATTCCAAGTTACCTGGCTAAGAAATGGAATAATTTTCATAAAATGTACTTTCATGTTAATGGAAGAAAAATTTGTTCACTTTTATTAAGGAAATGGAAAAAATTCGAAGGAAATCTTCTATTAACTTTATAATAAACCAGGAATTCTTCACCTAGCATCAAGAAGGTCACATATCTTCAGAAAAGGGCCTTCCAAGTGGGGGCATAAAGTGCTGTTTCCTAAATATCAAACAATGGGAAAGACTCAAATGTGAACTGAAAGAGATAATCTAGTTTATCCCTCTTTTTACAGAAATAGGGAAACCTGAGCTCGGTGGGTTTAAGCACCTTGTCTGTGGTAGGCAATAATATAAGGCTTCTAATTCCCAATATAGTCCGTCTCCTCCTTCGCTATACTAACTAGTCATTCCTAACCTGTGTGCAATGGTGATATCCTGTCTGGAGAATGAATTTTGGAGTCAGATTTTCCTAAATTCAAATCCTGGTCCCTCTACTTAGCAGCCCTGGAAAGTAACTTACCCATTCCAGGCTTGAGTTTTCTCAATCTATAAACTAGGAACAACCTGCACTTTCACACAGACTTTATATATATATATATATATATATATATATATATATATATATATATATATATATATATATATATATATACATACATACACACACACACACACACATACACACACACATATATATATATACATATATACACACACACATATACATACATAAAGGCCAATGTTTCTAAAGTGCTAATCACAGTTTAGCCCACAGAAGACAATACATGTATCTCTCCTGGACACACCTGACTCAGAATCAAAGAACCTCAAGGTTGGAGAGGGTGTTGACCATTAATAGGTGTTAAAACAAGGATCCCATTTTTAACATCAAAATATTTGACAGACCCCACCCCAGCTGCATTTTTTTAGTATCCAATGATTGACAAAATACACAATGACAACAAACAAATACATTTCTATGTATTTGGTAATACTTTTCATTGAATTTGTGTTTTTAACTCCCACATTTAAGAGAGAGAGAAGAGAAGAGCAGACAAAGAGAAACAGAAAAAGAGAGACTGATTAATTTTGAGAGAGATTTTGAGAGATTGAGATTCATTCTACAGAAAATGCTTGTGTATATCTGGATTCAAAACCTCTTGCAATAATTCTGAGTCACTAGAGACAATCCAGACTTTAGGAATCCTTGATCTAACTCAATTATCTTTCTGAGGTTTGAAAACCCTTTAAAACATTTCTGCTAGGCATAGGCTGGGGTTTCCTAATACTTCCGGTGACCAGAAACTTAACCTCCTCCTCAACTGCACCCCCTCCATCTCTGGATCACTCAGAGAGTTCATTCAATTAAGGGGCAACCTTTCAACTTAATAATTTTCTTCCCTAGTCCATAATCTTTCTCCTTAAAGCAATATAAAATAGGTTTAGTCTCACTCTCACATTAAAAAAAAAAACCACTTTATATTATTTTAAGAGAGTAATCCTATTTCATTCTTCCTCTCTCATTGCTTTTTCTTTTTCAGAATAAACACTTTCAATATGAGATGGGAAGAATGTATGCAACACAGTTAAGGGAGGTGTACACATAATTAAATTCCTTCCTACCTTTATTTGGGGATTTCATAATTTCAAAGCTTTCTGATACCTCTTCAGGTGATTAGACATATGGAATGTCACAAACCCAAGCTTGTGGACGGATTGCTCTAACCAATTCGAAGTGCTCAGAAATCATCTGCTGTTAACCTCACCTGATTACATTTTGTCAGAATAAAAAGGAGTTTTCAAACATTCATTTTTACCAGATGGTAGTGAGTGGCCTGACCCAGAAGTTACAGATGAGCTGCAGTAATGAGTTTTCCCTTGCCTTTGCTGGCTGCACATTCACTGGTGACATTTTACAACTAGGGCTTCTGGCTCAATCAACATTTGCAGACATGAAACCTGCCAAAGTTAACATCAGGGCTCCCTTGCAAATTTGCTTAAGGCATCAGAACTGAAAAAGCTCACAATCTCTAATGCTGCAACTATCATCAGCCAAAGTTCATAATTAGGGATCAAAGTCATCAGAAACAGAAAATTCTACCCACTCAAAGGGTTGTTGTGATGGTTAAAACATCTTACAAAGGGGCTTTGTGTAAGCTATAAAGTGCTATGTCAATGTAAGGGAATATCATTATCATGTTTTTAAGAAATATCTGAGTGACTAGAACAAAAAAATCTCACAATTTGTATGGAAACACAAAAGACCCCGAATAGCCAAAGCAATCTTGAGAAAGAAAAATGGAGCTGGAGGAATCAGGCTCCCTGACTTCAGACCATACTACAAAGCTACAGTAATCAAGACAGTATGGTACTGGCACAAAAACAGAAATATAGATCAATGGAACAGGACAGTAAGCCCAGAGATAAACCCACGCACATATGGTCACCTTATCTTTGATAAAGGAGGCAAGAATATACAGTGGAGAAAAGACAGCCTCTTCAATAAGTGGTGCTGGGAAAACTGGACAGCTACATGTAAAAGAATGAAATTAGAACACTCCTTAACACCATACACAAAAATAAACTCAAAATGGATTAAAGACCTAAATGTAAGGCCAGACACTATTAAACTCTTAGAGGAAAACATAGGCAGAACACTCCATGACATAAATCACAGCAAGATCCTTTTGACCCACCTCCTAGAGAAATGGAAATAAAAACAAAAATAAACAAATGGGACCTAATGAAACTTAAAAGCTTTTGCACAGCAAAGGAAACCATAAACAAGACAAAAAGACAACCCTCAGAATGGGAGAAAATATTTGCAAATGAAGCAACTGACAAAGGATTAATCTCCAAAATTTACAAGCAGCTCATGCAGCTCAATATCAAAAAAAACAAACAACCCAATCCAAAAATGGGCAGAAGACCTAAATAGACATTTCTCCAAAGAAGAGATACAGATGGCCAACAAACACATGAAAGAATGCTCAACATCATTAATCATTAGAGAAATGCAAATCAAAACTACAATGAGATATCATCTCACACTGGTCAGAATGGCCATCATCAAAAAATCTACAAACAATAAATGCTGCAGAGGGTGTGGAGAAAAGGGAACCCTCTTGCACTGTTGGTGGGAATGTAAATTGATACAGCCACTATGGAGAACAGTATGGAGGTTCCTTAAAAAACTAAAAATAGAACTACCATACGACCCAGCAATCCCACTACTGGGCATATACCCTGAGAAAACCATAATTCAAAAAGAGTCATGGGCTTCCCTGGTGGCGCAGTGGTTGAGAATCTGCCTGCCAATGCAGGGGACACGGGTTCGAGCCCTGGTCTGGGAGGATCCCACATGCCGCGGAGCAACTAGGCCCGTGAGCCACAACTACTGAGCCTGCGCGTCTGGAGCCTGTGCTCTGCAACAAGAGGCCGTGACAGTGAGAGGCGCGCGCACCGCGATGAAGAGTGGCCCCCGCTCACCGCAAGTAGGGAAGGTCCTCGCACAGAAACAAAGACCCAACACAGCCATAAATAAGTAAATAGATAGATAGATAGATAGATAGTCATGTACCACAGTGTTCATTGCAGTTCTATTGACAATAGCCAGGACATGGAAGCAACCTAAATGTCCATCGACAGATGAATGGATAAAGATGTGGCACATATATACAATGGAATATTACTCAGCCATAAAAAAACGAAATTGAGTTATTTGTAGTGAGGTGGATGGACCCAGAGTCTGTCATACAGAGTGAAGTAAGTCAGAAAGAGAAAAACAAATACCATATGCTAATACATATATATGGAATCTAAAAAAAAAAAGAAAGAAAAAAATGGTCATGAAGAACCTAGGGGCAAGACGGGAATAAAGACGCAGACCTACTAGAGAATGGACTTGAGGATATGGGGAGGGGGAAGGGTAAGCTGGGACAAAGTGAGAGAGTGGCATGGACATATATACACTACCAAGTGTAAAATAGATAGCTAGTGGGAAGCAGCCGCATAGCACAGGGAGATCAGCTCGGTGCTTTGTGACCACCTAGAGGGGTGGGATAGGGAGGGAGGGAGGGAGACGCAAGAGGGAAGAGATATGGGGATATATGTATATGTATAACTGATTCACTTTGTTATAAAGCAGAAACTAACACACCATTGTAAAGCAATTATACTCCAATAAAGATGTTAAAAAAAATAGATGCTCAATAAATAAGTATAAAAAAAAAGAAATATCTGAGTGGCAATTCCAGATATTCATATATAATTATATATTATGCCTTTGCAAGAATCATGGCAATATGCCACCTTTTTTTCCCTGGAAGAAAAACCAGGTACCAAAAACTCCTCAAAATCTCCAAGCAAAGTCATTGCAAATATTAAACAGAACCCTCATGTACTTATTAATTCCCAATTTAAAAAATTACAGGTACTAAGAGTACAGTAATTACTGGAGAATGTGGGTTTTACCAATGTCCACGGTGGTGGGGGGTGGGGGGGTGAGGGGGAATCAATGTATCAAAAATTAACATTACCAAAGGTCTCACTTATGATCTGCAATCTGATTGGCTGACAAGTAACATGAATATGATTTATAATTTAAATCACTAGTCATGAAGACTCTACTTAATCAATTTTTCCTACCAAAAAAATTCTAACTCCTTGTTAAAGCCTGAATATATATCCATCTCGTTTCCAAAGGGTGTGTAGATTTCCTTTTTGGAAGTACAAACTATTCTTTAGCATTCATGATTTACTTTGACATTTTCTCTGATTAATTCTACAGCTGCATCAGTAAGCTGAATGTTGATTCTGTTTCTTTATCAAGCCTAACAGAGGCAGATACTTGTAAAATCATTGTAAGGTAAACCACCTCCATTTTAACAGACATTGTGAATGTTTTGTCAGCTACATCAGAACCATGATCATTCACTCATTCACTCAGGAAGTGTTTACTGAGCTAACAGAACCTGAACATCACTCTACTAGGTGTTGGAGGGAATATTAGACATCAAACCAAGAACAACAACAACAGAACTGCACTGACCTAAAAAAAGCAACATAGTATACAATGCAAAGAGCAGTTGACCAATAATCATAAAAATCTGGGTGCTAGTGAATCACTTAAAAGTCACATGACCTTAGATAAGTCATTTGACTTACCAGCACTGCATTTAAAAAATGCTCTGCCCTTGCTCTGCTACGTCACAGGATTGTCTTTAGTAAGATAAGGGAGAATAAGATTAAATAAAATAAAGATACAGCACTTTAAAGAAAAAAGAGCCTAGGATTCAATTTCTTTTAATGACAGCTAACTGCAAAGTCCTATATATACAACAGACTTTTAGAATTACTTAAAATCAGCTTTTGACAAGGAATATAATCACAATTATGATTTCAAAAGAAAAAATACTGAGTAGCCCATAAGCATGTAAAAAGGGACCCAATCTCATTAAAAATCAGGGAAATGCATATAAAAACCATGAAATATCATCCGGTTGGCAAAAATAAAAAAATTAAAATCTGGCAATATCATGTGTCGGTGAGGATATAGAGAAACAAATTAAAACTTGCTGATAGAAGAGTAAATGAGTACAGAGCTAATTGGTGATACCTAGTAACACTGAAGAAGCATATATTCTATGGCTATCCCAGCAATTCTACTCCTAGGTATACACATTAGAGAAATTCTCACACGTATGCACAAGGACATATTTAAAGAATGTTCACTGGAGCATATTTGTAATAAGAAAAAAGAAAATTTCAATGATCACCGGATGCATACATAAGCAGTAATCATTAAAAAAAAAAATGACTGGGAATAATAATCACCAAATTCAGGATAGTGATCGCTTCTAAGAAGGGTAATAAAGAAACTGAAATAAGGACGGCTACACAATGAAATGGGACTAGGGAAGGGTACACAGGACACTTCAACTGTATTTATAATATTTTATTTCTTAAAAAAAGACCTGAAATAAACTTGGCAAAATGGTATGGTTATGCACATACTTAGGGGGGGAAAAAGGAGACCACTAGAAGCTAGCAGGGAATCATGCAGAACAAGTCACGCCCAACTGGTTGTAGTCCCTTGATATTGTTACTGCTGATTAAGGTTAAGGGTTTACAATACCTACAGAGCACCTTTATCTCAACAAGATCTTTCACAACGTCACTCAAGTGGGCAGACGGAGAAATGTGGGTGAATGGTAGTATAGAGAGGTAGATTCATAATAGGTTAAACCAAAAGAGTATGAGCAGTATAAAGTCCCTTGTTTAAATTCAAAATAGCAAATATATAAAGTCCCTGCCAGAGGAAATATGACTTAAAAATAATTCATTCAGGAAACAGCTGATGGTTTTAGTTAATGTCATTTTCAACAGGATGGCCAACTTTAATTTTTTAAAAATCTAATGCATATTAAGGGTGCACTATTAGAAGCATAACATCTAATTCGACTACAGTCCCGTAGCACTGAGTAGCTACCACACTTGAAAAGAGGCATTACAATCTCAATATTGCATGAGCAGGATAGTACAGGGTCTGGAAACCTTGCCATAGAAAAAAACCAATAAGGGAATGAGAGAAGAATTAGGGAGGGACCCAAGAGTCACCTTCAGTTACTCAAATGATGCCTTGGAATGGAGTAAGCACGTATAGTGCTACCATGAAGAGCAGACCACCTTCCTTTCCCCTTTTGTTCCAGCTAGAAAAATCCTACTCAGCCTTAAACTCCAGCTCAAAGGCCACCTTCTCTAGGAGTCATCCAAATGCTCCCGTAAGACCTCTGAGCTTCCTCAGCAGTGTATCATATCAGCACACAACACATTATCAGCACACAACACGTGCATTAATAAATCTCCATCTCCTCTACTCCATCTCCTCTACTAAATCATATGCTAGGTCCTCAAGGGTAGGTGCCCTGAGATCTGACCCTTACTGCTAACACCTCAGCACCCCACAGTGCCCTGCTCATAGCAGGTACTTAACCCACACTGCTAAATCAATGAGAGACAAGGGAAGAGGGCAGCTAACCAATGAACTACCCAGGAACCATAATTCACTATTAGCAAATGTATACACTGTATGCATATTCTCAGAATTTCTTGGATCATTAGATTACTGCAACCAGGCAGAATTCATCTGTTCTATGTGTTCTATCTACATATTTAATCATTTTATGCCACCCTGGGCTACATAGCTTAGTAAATTGTCTAATGGTGGCACCAAGTGATATTCAGAGGGTAAGAAGAGTAAAACTCAGATTCAGACAAAGTGTATCCATACAATCTCATAATTTACAGATGAATAAACTAAGACTCAAGGATGTGACAAGACTTGAGCCTGAAGCCACAGAGCTGGGTCTGGAATCTACCTCTCACTTTTACAGCAGCAGTATACATAACCCCCCAGTCAGCTTTCCTTAGTCACAACTTCAGAAACTATCATCTAAAGGCATAATCTGCATCACCTCTCCCTGCTGCCATCATCGTTCAACCAACACCAAAATCCCTCCTGCCACTTTTCCGCCCATGCCGTTAGCCAGGAAAGCTCTTTTCTGTAGTTGCTTCTTGCCTGTTTGGAAGCTCACTGACCAGAAGCGCTTACTGTTATCTGTCTATATGGAGATTATGGTAAAACTCCCTCCGCCAGATCATCTGGGGAACCCACACTGAGCCCAGGGGTTACCCACCTTGAACACCAGTCCACTTTGAATCTTTAAACATTAAATAACAAATTAATATGGCAAAGCTATTTTAAATTATTTAAACTATTTCCAAAGGCCCAAACACAAGAAATTCACTTTATTATTTAAATATCTAACACACAGGCTAGATATTTTATAAGTGTATGTCACAGAGGCTGGGGGAGGTGGAGTACGCCTTCAGCAACCAGGAGACCCACACAATGGCTCTGCAAGTTACATGGCACACCTGTTACATGTAATCGTGATGACAGAGACGTCTCCAGCCAGTGCACTACTGCCTCTAGCAATGCACAATTCCATTAAGACTAAAGTGGGGAAGGAAATCTTTAACTACTCTTTCTATAAGTTGCCTCTAATGTCATTGCCAAGACTCAAAACTGCATTCCTCTTTCAAACAGCAGGAGTGACTGTGGCGGGGAGGCGGGGCGGCGTATACTAGCAAGAAGACAGACAGGAAAGAAAAAAGTGGAGATGTTTTGAGGAAATGGGAAGGGGGGTAATATTCAGAGCGCTGAGACTAAATGAGTGAGAACCAGATCATAAGTGAGAAACGAGTCATGTTAGTTATTTACAAAAGCTAGGTCTTTCACAGTTGCTTATTAATTCCTTAAGGGTTCCAACATGGTTTTGATCTCTGGAGCCTAGGACATCAGCTATTACCATTATTTCTTTTAAAGCTTAAAACTTATCCACATAAGTCTGTTACACAATAGCTGCCACATTTATTTCAAGGAAGACAGAACTCACATGAAACTGTACCCTGAGTATCTTGTTAAAAAGAGTATTTTTCAACATTATGGGTAATACTTTAAAGTCTGAAAATGTAGCACGATTTTACAACACACTTTCCAGCCCTGGAGTGCCGATTTACCTATCTCTCTCAGCTTGAATGAAGTATCTAGTGTTATGGCATCTGTATATGCCTGTTGATGAGTCCATCAAAAACAATGAAAAGAGATGGCTTCATGTCTGTTTTCTTCTAAGATGCATTTTATTTTCCTCAACCCAAAGGTTTTACTATTTCTAGAAGCTTTACAAACCACCAGAGTTAGCAAAATACCTCTGTTCCCAATAAAGACAAGGATGGTAAATGAATTATTCTTAGAGTCAGAAATATCTCCTCCACCCAGAAAACAGAGGGCACCCTGACCACCTGGCCATGTGGAATATGATCAAAAGGAATTCTTTGGTAGCCTGGGTAGCCTCTTGCCCAGCTACGAATTCCCTCTACAAGCTCTATCTCCACCACAACTCTCTCAGGAAGGCTATAAAAATCACTTCAAAGTGAATTCAAATAACTGCTCACTCCAAGAACATTTTAGGGTACTCAATTTCCTAGCAATAGCATCTAATAGATCAGATAAGCCAAAACACACACCTCGCTGGGCGGGAAGAAACTCTACCAAGGGTTAAGATAATTAAATAAGTGTCTTATACAGAAACAAATTAAATAAATAGTAGAATAAAATAATTGTTTTGAACCATCTCTTTCCTTTTTAAAGTTTTCTTTTAAGCCTGGTAGGCTTTTGGCATCAAAAAAACTTAAGAATTGACTGCCTT
This sequence comes from Balaenoptera acutorostrata, assembly GCF_949987535.1. Lineage (NCBI taxonomy): Eukaryota > Metazoa > Chordata > Mammalia > Artiodactyla > Balaenopteridae > Balaenoptera > Balaenoptera acutorostrata. Next base: position 67,983,647 of record NC_080078.1, on the reverse strand, counting down.
TAAAAAAAATTACCTTAGAACAGTGCAAAGACAACTGTTTTTTTTTTTTTTGGCATCATGCAAAGACATCATTACATTTTATAATACCTTTACTTTTTTATAAAGGAAAGCAAAGTGAATTTTCATAAGCATGTTTCCTCTGTGGGTGAATCTCTAGTTGGTTACAACCAACTCCAGAGAGCCATCAAGGCAAACTACCCATTAGCTGTCAATTTAGAATGACTCTAGAAAGCTAGCCCCAGAGCTCCACCAGTATCTTTTCAACAACCTCTTAATCTTGTTTATAACACCTGTGTTAAAGCAGCCTGACATCAATCCTACTCACTTGTCTCAGACTGCAATTACTCAGAAACTTGAGAATTCAGGTAAACATATTAAATACCAGAGAGTCACTGGCTGAAAACCCTGTACACAAGGGAATTCGGCCACCTCTTTTAAACAAAGCTGCATAAATAAGCCAGGATGGGTCTCAATAGGCAAAGTCAGATATAAATCTTACAAAGAGCTTCTTAGGAGGCACTGAGGTCGAGAATCGCAGGATTTAAAGAAACCATGAAGAATTCTTCCTACAGCTTCCTCACCAAGCGATTATCCAAGCTTTATAACAATGACCATTAACTGTGTGCTTATTATATACCTGGAACTTGACATTTCATTATCTTTTCAATCCTCACACAACTCTGCCAGGTAGGTAATACCATTCCCTGTTTCTTCAAGTGAGGAAACCAAGGCTCAGGTAGTGGCTTGCTTAGCGAACTGCCTAAGGTCAAAGAGCTAGAAAATAGTGGAGACAGGACTCAAATGGTCAATCTAAGCCCAAAGCTCTTGCTCTTACCAGGACACCATACTACCTACAACCACGTGATTGGGAAATCACCCCACCTTAACTGGTTTCTGGGCTTACTACTAATCTGTTTCCCAAGGCTACTTAAACTTAAGTGTACTTTTAGCAGCTCTACCACTTTCTGTTTTAGAAACCCATGTGTGTCCCAGGCCTGTACAAAACATAATGTACATAGGAAATGATGGTAAAGTAGTCCCATTTATAAGGGAGCAAGGTGCAGGGAGAAGAAAATGGATTTTAGTGGTCAGACACTTAACTTTGTTGTTACCAGTGTGTGACCTTGGTCAAATCACCACACACTGAGATCATCCTTGGAAAAAGCTCTCACAGCGAGGAAGTGCCTAACCCAGAAAAAGTACTTAATAAATGTTTAAGAAAAAAAATCAAACGGAAATGCATGTGCCAGATATAACCAACATGAAATAAAAACTCACCTTGTTAGTTTTATCTTTTGCCTATAAGGTTGGGTAAAGAGAAAACAGCAATTATGGCCCACAGTAGAGTTGGTATAAATCTGGCTAATAAATGATTAATCTCTTGTTTTGGAGTCAAAGACAGCTCTGGTCTTTAAAACAACTCCAGTCAACTCTCGGGTTATTAAAGTACTGGAATCGGACTTTTATCAAGATCATCAACTGCTATTTAAGACAAGTTTCACCCAACCCACTGTCTCCTATGACTAGGGCCACTGTCATTCACAAACACAGCTTAATCTCCTCTCTATCAAGATGTAAGAGACAAGAAAGAGAAGACAACTGTGGAGGTGCTAAGAGTTAACATAAAAAGATACCTGGAAGAAACCCAAATTCAGCCACCTAATCACTGATTCACTGCTTCATTCATTCATCCCTCGTTCTTTCCTTTCTTCAGTCAAGAGACATTCATTGAGTATTTACAGCAGGTACTGAGCTGGTCACTGCCCTAGAGGAACTCAAAGGCCAATGGGAAGAAAGATATGTAATCAAGTAATTCCAATACAGAATTGTTGGGAAAGGCAGTCTCATGCATGCAGTATTTCAAACCCCACTCAGTCACATAAAAATGGGCCTTGGGCCTGGAATACTTCCGTACAGGAGATAAGGAGACCATACAGCCTGTGCCTGGCTTATCACTTTGTATAGGAATATCTTTCCCTGTTTCAGGCTCAGCAAGTGTTCCTTTGTTCTGCTTAAGCATGTCTGTCAATGGCCCTTAGTCATGCCACTAGCTTTCAGGTCTGGGTCCTGCTGCTGCTGCAAGAAAGAGGGGTGCACATAGGCCAACTGTCCAGCATTGGAAGGGGGAGGGCCCTGCTAGCCACAAGGGACTGACATACACTACTGGAGCTGATCTTGCTCTGTCTCTTCTCTATGTGAGTAAAGCATTGTTCCATCCAGTGCTTGACTGTGTTGTGTTTTCCTTGGCAACTCCAATACCAAGATGCAATGGACAGTGTTTGAAGTGCTCCCCTGGGATTGGTAACTGATGCATGGTGTTCTGCTTCCCTGGATTTGATAACCAAGGCATGGTGTTCTACTGGACAAGAATGATATATATGGTAGACTGGAGGCAAGTACAAGGTAGGGTGATGGTAGCATTCTGCTGCATTCTACTCTCTAGTGTGTTTCTTTTTTTAAGCTACCTTCATCCACTGGAGCCCTCTACTAGGAAAAAGATTTTACCACCTACTTCTTGGGTGTCTTTGGGCAAGTCACTAAACCTCTGTGAACTAACTTTCCTCACCTATACAATGGGAAAAAGAATACAGACTTCCCAGGGCTGCCTTTAGGGTGAGACAGAATAACATATCAAATCAAATAGCACAATGTCTGGCTCTCAGTAGGCTTCAATACCTGGTAGTTCCCAGCCTTCTATTTTGTTCTTTTGGCTTGGTGACATAGGGAGGAGAAAAAACATATTCTTTTATCTCATTAAAAGTATGACAATTCCTACAAGCTCCTCTATGAGGTGTTTTTCATTCACTGCAAATCAGGAACATACTAAACCTATAAGTAACCCCTTCTCCCGCAAACACAAAGATAATCTGTCAATTGAAGGCATATCTGCCATTAATGCAGAGGCAATACTTCAAGCCCAGCTGCACACCTACCTCCTGATATTATCCTGTTAGGCTTGGTGTCATGCTCCTGAAAAAAGCTATGCTCACTGCACTCAGCAATCAAAGTGCCTTGTGTGCCTCACACAAGATGAACCATGGCTAAAAATTGCTTTTTTTAATTAAAATAAGACTTCCTCAACCTCTTGCCAACAGCACAACTAGAATGTGGAGCCCAATATCAGACTGTCAACCAGTCTCCATCTTGCTCTAATGGTGGTCTGAACCACACAGAAAAGGTAGAGGGAAAATTACTAATTTAAACAAAATGTTTAATCCTCTAATTATGGGACAGGCTCCAGGAATATGGAAAGTGATTTGCAATCTTCATTATGGAATCCCCACCAACCACTAGCACAAGTCATGTCAGCCAGAAGGCAAATGCCATCTCTTTTTCCCCCACTGGGCCTTCTGTGTCCTTATAAGTTCTGTGGGGATGGAAGAAGAAATCTTTGGAAAAAGAAAAAAATGAGGTACAAGAATCAGAATTTCTGTCTCCCCAAGTTCACTATGCTGAATGAGGTGTAAGGATCCCCCAGTGAGAAGCCAGGGAGATAATATTCAGTGACTACATTGGCAGGCTAAGCAGACTGAGGGCCTTTGAAACTCTCAAGTCTTGTAAAAACTGCCCAACTCAAGTGGTGCTTAAGTAATTCTTTTTATTTGCTGAGAAGTCCTGTCATCCTCCTGTCATCAGTGGTAAGAGATGCACAGAAAATTAGGTGGTGCCCACCAATGGCACCTCTGGTCAGAAGGAAATCTGTTCCTCTGCTTGTACCATTGCTAATTTGTGTTAATCTCTGCCCGTTCGGATCTCTACGTGCTAACTTAGGAAAAAAAGTCCCTACCAACTAACTCTGACAAGTCTGATGGCAGAACTCCCACTGGAGAATCAGCAGACAGAAAAGGCAGGCAATTATTCCCCTTCATTAGAGAGAGTTCTTTTTAATTTTTTTTTTTTAATTTTGAAAACAAAAAGTAGCCATTCACAGGCACTGCTCACTGCAGTCACTTATACAACTGGCAGAAACTGAAATTTCCCCCAAGCCAACTGAAAAAGATGTCCTGGAAGTAACCAGAAATGACTGTGCCCCTTTAATTACCCACTGTAATGTAAAACCAGACATAGAGAGGATGGCCACAGCAGATCTGGGCAAAACAGTGGTGATATTTAATCATCAGTCCAGACCATCTGCAACTGTTTTGCAGAAGCACATAAAGTTTATGGATTCCAAAGCTTCCTACAAGTTACCAGGTGCTGAGGGTCAGCTGCATTGTCCTCAGGTCCACCAGAGGCTGCTTTCTTCATTCTCTCCAGGCCAGGGTGCTCAACAAAAGGCACCAAGCCCACATTCTCTGTGCCAAGCCTGGCACTAGGAGAGTGTTGCTTCTTGATTAAGCCAGAACCCAGATTAAATGTTTAGAACTGGGAGATTCTGAAAACAACCTAGGCGGGAAAGCAATTATTCTAGGGAGAGCACAGCTTCAGCTGCGGCCCTCCGCAGCACAAAGGTGAATTCTATCCCCTTTGAACGACTAAGCTGGGCAGATTGCTCCCCTACAATCTATTCTCCATTCCGCAGAGGCAGTGATCTTTTAAAACTTAACCAAACTGTGTCAGTCCACAGCTTAAAACCCCTAATGGTTTCCCAATGTACCAACAATAACATCTAAACATTTTAGGGCTTCCCATCCTCCCCACAGCAGACCTCTCCGTCCTTATCTCTGTCCCTGCCTCACTCATCATGCTCTAGGCCATACTGCCTCAAACATGACAAGCTTCCTCCCACCTTCGGACTTTTGCAGTGGTTTTCCCCTTGGATTACGTTGCTATTCCCACAGCTCTTCATGTGGCTGGATCCTTCTCATTATTCATTCTCAGCTTAAATGTTACCTCCTCAGAGAGGCCTTCTGGAACCTTCTGATGATCCCCAATCATTCAATTACATCAGCCCATTTTTCCCTTCATATCTCTATTTAAAATATCTTGTTTTTGTTTCTCTAGTACTATTTGTTTGCATGTTTAGGTGTTCTTATTTATTTGTATTTGTTTTTCTTGTATATTTTCTGTCTTGCCTCCCTGGGTATAAGTTCTATAAAGACAAGGGACAGCAACTGTCTTGTGTATCACTCTATTCCTGATGCCTAGTATAACATCCTGCATTTAGTGGGCGTTGAATAATTTAAAAATGAAAGGCTCGATATGGATTACTAATCTGAATGAAGTTTACTAGCCCTTGGAAATCTGGATTGGCTCACAGCCTGACGGTGAGCGTGTGTCATAATGCCCTAGAAACATACAAAACACCAGCAGAGAACTGATGTACTATTAATGGTTAAGTCTATTAAAGATTCCAAAAGTAATTTTAAACTTAGTTGCTCTTAACTGGAGGGGGGGGGGTCAAATAAAAATGTAATTAATCCTCAATTTTATATACTAACAGAATAAGCACATGAATAATGCCAAAGTGTTCAATAATTGATCATACCTGCCTTTGGAATATAGTCAGACACAGTCAGAGAGAAGCATCATAATACTCTGTGCTTGACTTCAAGTCCTTCTCAGTTCAGTCACTGACTTTGGACACTGCTGGGTAGTTGAAGGGAAGTCTAAGGAGCCAAAGTAGACAATCTGCTTACAGGAAACTGATAATCTAAAATGAGTTAAGAGATGAAAATGCACTGTGGTAGTCTCACTAGATCTTTCACTGAACTCAGGATGAAGGTAATCTAGTTTCTGTTTACCAACCCACAATGGAGCTGGGGTTCCAAAGTTTAGGCCAACACACTTTCAGATCACTCACTCCTGGAACTCTGTGGAAAAGAAAATGTTCTTGAACTATTCAGCTGAAATACTAGAATCAAATGGCTGGCCTTGGAGAAGGTAAGAGTACTCCTGCTATACTTTCTCCTAATTCCATTTTCCCTACAGCTATACAAGACTCAGACCAAAACCAGTCACTTCCCTCAGGAACATTAAGGGAAAAAAAGAAAAAGAAAGGAGTAATTTGTAAATGAGATTCCTGGCACTAGAAAAGAGGAAAACTGAGATATCTTAGTAATATTAAAGCGACCTGGGGAAAAGAATTACTGTGTTGATGACATAATCCTTGATATCAATGACTGCTAACTGTGGTAGAATAGGGTTACACTTTAATCTATTGAGAACAGTTCTATACTGTGGAATGTGTGCGTGACAAACTGTTCTCATTTCCTTTTACAGCATTCTAAACCTTAATCTCCAAGACACCAGTGACCTCGGGAATACTAAGGCAGCTTTGCGAAATTTGAGAAAAACATTTTCTTTTGCTATACCATATGTGTTGTTTATAATTATATCAATAATAAAAATTAACAGCTAGCATGTACTGGGCACTTACCATGTGTCAGGCACTATACTACTTAGTGCTACCCACACTGTCTCATTTAATCCTGTTATCTTTAAAAAAAGGATGGTAAAGTGGAGATTTTTTAAAAGATGGTGGGGCAGAGACAGACCCTATTATATAATCTGCATTTTAAAGATGAAGACCTGAGGCTTACAGAGGTTAATTAAGTGACCCAAGGTCACATAGCTACCAAGTAGCAGAGGTGGGATTCAAACACAGGCAGCAGTCTGCCTGACCCAGAGTTATTGTTCATCCACTACACTAAACATTAAAAGACGTCTAAAATGGGCACACTCAGAAGGGCATGTATTTTGAATTATTTTCTCCAACAGTGCTGACAAGCTATCTTGAACCATCCACATTCTCCAATGTAGTCATTTATACATGTGAAAACTTCTCTATTGGGGTCTTATAAATGCACCACCCCCAATTTAAACAGTGACACCTAGTGAGAGACTGCAGAAAGGTATGGCTGTCTTCCTCAAATTCACCTCCAAAATTAGGCATCTCAGTAAGACCTATCTCCAAGGAAGCTGAAATAGGTAGGACTGGAGTCTATGACCAGAGAAGGGTGTTCTGTTGGCACACAGAGGAAATAAACCCACATTCATCGTGCCAATATGAGATCCACAAAGAAAAAAATGAAGACAAACTAGAAGGCTAATTATTTGACAAAGTCCCAAGAGTCTAAACTAAGATGGTGGCAACTGAAATAGAAAAGAAGGGATAGGGAAAAGGCTCCTGAAGAAGCAACAACTCCCCTGCAAAGCCCTTCCAAGTTCCCAACGGCAGGGCTGCTCCTGCCTCTATGCCACCACATCTTATTCATGCAATGGCACTGTGTACTAGATCATCAATTCTCAAATCTGTGGGATGCTCCCCCTTAGACTGTAAGCTCCATGAGAGCAAGAACTGTGACTTATGCATTTTCAGATCCTAACACCCTCTTGACTCCTGAGAAAAGAGCTAGCCCTCTGCTCAAGAGTTTGTATTTTCCATGAGGAAAAGAACCTTGCCTTTCATCTTTAAGCCCCTTCATCTTTGAGAACTAGCTCCAGGGCTTTTTTCAAGTCTGCTGGACAGCTACACCCTTGACTAAAAGGCAGAATTGGGGGTAGGTGATAAGGGGGCGGGTGGAGAGATGCAGAGAATTATGTGATACCAGAGCATATGGTCAGAAAGTTCAGTAGTCACATGAAACCTAAATCAGGACTAGTGAGCTAAGAGTTTACATAAATATGCTGAAAGACAAAAGAATGGATGATTCCTCTAAGATGAGGAACCAGGTTATAGAATAAAATTCTAGTGAAGAGGCTCTAAACAAACACATGAAAGGATGCTCAACGTCACTAATCATTAGAGAAATGCAAATCAAAACTACAGTGAGGTAACACCTCACACCAGTCAGAATGGCCATCATCAAAAAATATACAAACAATAAATGCTGGAGAGGGTGTGGAGAAAAGGGAACCCTCTTGCACTGTTGGTGGGAATGTAAATTGATACAGCCACTATGGAGAACAGTATGGAGGTTCCTTAAAAAACTAAAAATACAACTACCATACGACCCAGCAATCCCACTACTGGGCATATACCCTGAGAAAACCATAATTCAAAAAGAGTCATGTACCACAATGTTCACTGCAGTTCTATTTACAATAGTCAGGACATGGAAGCAACCTAAGTGTCCATCGACAGATGAATGGATAAAGAAGATGTGGCACATATATACAATGGAATATTACTCAGCCATAAAAAGAAATGAAATTGAGTTATTTGTAGTGAAGTGGATGGACCTAGAGTCTGTCATACAGAGTGAAGTAAGTCAGAAAGAGAAAAACAAATACCATATGCTATCACATATATATGGAATCTTAAAAAAAAATAGTTCTGAAGAACCTAGGGGCAGGACAGGAATAAAGATGCAGACGTAGAGAATGGATTTGAGAACACAGGGAGGGGGAAGGGTAAGCTGGGACGAAGTGAGAGAATGGCATGGACATATATACACTACCAAATGTAAAATAGATAGCTAGTGGGAAGCAGCTGCATAGCACAGGGAGATCAGCTCGGTGCTTTGTGACCACCTAGAGGGGTGGGATAGGGAGGATGGGAGGGAGACGCAAGAGGAGGAGATATGGGGATATATGTATATGTATAGCTGATTCACTTTGTTATAAAGCAGAAACTAACACACCATTGTAAAGCAATTATACTCCAAGAAAGATGTTAAAAAAAAAAATGAGGCTCTAGAGGTTATCATACTAAGTGAAGTAAATCAAAGACAATACCATATGATATCACTTATATGTAGAATATAAAATATGATACAAATGAACTTATTTACAAAACAGAAACAGACTCACAGACATAGAAAACAAATTTATGGTTACCAAAGGGGAAAGGGGATGGGGAAGGGGTAAATCAGAAATTTGGGATTAGCAGATACAAACTACTATATATAAAATAGATACACAACAAGGTCCTCTGTACAGCACAGAGAAGGACAATTCAGTAACTGAAGTAACGGATTTGAATCAAATTTTCTTGAAGTCTAACATGAAAGCAAAGAGATACAAGCCAGCAAGCAGACAAGATATTAGAACAAAAGCTTTCCAAAAGAGCATATTTGAAGGCACATACTGGTTCATTCACTCAATCATTAAACAATCATTTACTAGGCATCAACTAGCAGAGAGACACTCTCTAGGTGCTGGTCCCTGCGTCTCAGTTCACTGCCTAGGGTGCAAGGGGGCACATAAATACAATGTATTTTGCAAGTATGAAAAGAACTCATCACGGGAAAAAGAGAAGATAAGGTTACAAAGGGAGTAAGTGAACTTAAGAAAAAACGTTACTCAGAAGATGAAACAGAAAACACCCTGAAGTGGGAATATCAATAAGAATAGCAATTTATTTGTTACTTATAGTCCCACTAACAATAAGTAACTTCAAAAAGCACTAGTCTAAACTGTCATGCAAAAAGAGCCTATTTCATGATGCTGTAAAGTGACATCATGATTATGACAATATTCTCAGAGTTAGAGGTAAAATGGGACTACCAAAGAATGAAAGATATATTTGAGCACAAGTGTCCAGGCTTCCAATAATGTTTCTTATACACACACCATCAACAAAAAAACAGAACAGAAAAGCTCGGTTATAAGCTACAACACAACCCTACGAAAAAAAAGCAGATAATAAGAAGTACAAACAATAAACACATGCAAGGGAAAAATGCTTATTAAAGAAAATGAACTAAACACTTTATATACCTACTATATTAATGAGAAAAAATTAAATTATGACAACTAGTAGTATCGAGATTGCAGTAGAATTGGAACACACACTACTGTTAGCACTGTAAACTGCTAAAGGATTACTTCCACATGAGCACTGTGTATTGCTTGACATACCTGCAGCTGAGGCAACCCCATCATCTCCTGCCACTCCCCTCCATTCACTCAATGCTCTGAACATTTCACTACCATGCTTTTGCTGTCACTAATCCTAGTGAAGAATGACTCTCCTCAGCCTCCTTCAGTACCCACAGAATTTCTATTCATTCATCAGGGCTGAGATTCCAATGTCATCTCCTTTTCCTCAATGACCAAACCAAATCCATTCCCAGCAATACATCCCCTCTCCAGGCACATCCAATTGTTCCTTCCATTGTGCTCCCATAATACTTTATTCACACAGTTAGTTGTTGAAAGGTCTGTCTCGCTCCTTAACTATGAATTCTTTAAGGTCCAAGACCATATCTTAATAATTTTAGCCCATGCAATACTTCGCACAGGAGATGATGGCACATGATAATTACTAACAACAGATGTGAGGGGGAAAATGCCACATGAATAAAGAAGTTCACTGCAATATTATCTCCAAGAACAAAACCTGGAAACCACCTAAGTACTTGATTATAGAGGAGCAATTTAGGGAAAAATGGTTGGTCTATCACTTGAGCAAAAAGTATGTAAACATTAAAAACAACATGAAGACTATGTAGAAACACAAAATATTTCTGGCAATGTTAAATTAAAGCACAGAACACAAAACCATATATATACAATGGTTATAGCCATGCAAAATACGTAAGGACTGTGGGAATATAAAAATATTTTATTGGATTAGGGTAGTAGTTTCCCTTTTCTTGAATACTTTAATACTATTCCTGTCAGATTATTGTCAGTAAAATTTTTTACTTCAAAAGAAAGAAATAAGAAGGGAAAAGGAGAAAGATTATAGATTCCAATAAACCCCTGCAATCCAAGGAAATGCTATATTACTGACTGATAGGTGACAAGAGGAGTGGGTGTCTGCAATATTGCCAAAACCAAGGGTCCCTGACCCCAATCTGCCTCAAAGAGAATACTTCTCATGTCACAAAATAAGTCATTCCCAATGAGCCAAACTGCACTAAATGTGAATTCTTTATTGCAAAACTTCAAAGGCAAGAACTTTTCCCAGACATCTGTGGAATCAGTATTAATGAGAATGCCCTGGAGTTCATATACGTGCCTATGCAGCAGAAACTTCTCAGCCAAGGAACTGCTGGGCACACTTCTTGATGAGATGTCTAAGCCTGAAGGCATCAAAAAAGTACATTTCCATATTGGGAACATAACTGGTTTCCTCTTTAAGACTTTTTCCACTACCACCTGTCCACATTGTAATTCTCCTGTCTTTTCAAATGAATAGTTAACATATGTCAAGGATATAAGGCATATACTGAGGCACTTGCTGCCTAACTCTATTAATAGAAGAACCAATCTCAGCAGAAAATTGGAATCTTCCCACCAAGTTGCCCCAAAAGTGAAATTTAGTAGGCATCCAAAAAAACGTCAAATACTTTTAATAAACATTTTTGGCATTACATATTTTCTTTATTTACCTTAGTCTCTGAATTTTAGGAAAAGAAAGAACCAGAAGTCATATAGCTCAATCTCCTCATTTTACAGTGATTAAAAAAATGATGTACAGAGAAGGGAAGTGACTTATCCTGAATCACCCAGATAAGTAATGATAAAGGTAGGATTAAAACTCAAATCTCCCAGATTTTCAGCCCCAATTCATTCTTCTACATCAAGCTTTTCTTATCCCTTGAAATCTCTGGAGCTCTTCGCCTAAATAATCAGTATCACAGAATTTTAAAGCTAGAAGGACCTCAGAGAAACTTACCCAATCCCCTCATTAGGCATATAAGGAAACTGAGGCCCAGAAAGATTAAGTGATTTGCTCTCAATATCTGAGATGGCAGGGGTAAAGTATAACTTAAGCTCAAAATACTGCGAACTAATGGCCATGAGAAGGGAGGTGAATGTCTCAGAGAAGATTTTAAGAGGAATGTAGACCAGGGGTGGGTCTCAAAGTGTGGTCCCTGGACCAGCAGCTTAAGCATCACCTGGAATCTTGTAAGAAATGCAAATTCTAAGGTCCCATGGGAGACTTACTGAATCAAACTCTGGGGGTGGGGATGTTCAAATCAGACCACTTTGTCCCTGAGAAATGAACTTTAGTGGTCATATTGAGTCTAATTTGTAAATGACAAGTATAATCAAAAGCACTTAAGATTTATGCATTCTTCTATACATGTACCATACTTCAACTTTAAAAGTTTTTAAAATTGGAAAACTAGATTTGGGTATTCGGTTGGTTCCAGTTCTGGCTCTGCTCCTTACTGGCTGTTTGATCTTGGGCCGGTAACTGACCTCTCTAGCTCGAGTTTCCTTTTATAAAATAGGCATGCCACCTACCTCAAAGGGCATGCTGAGAATTAATGTAAGAACATATCTGAAAGCACTTTAGTTCAGCACAGCACAGTGGTTAGGAACTCCAACTCTGAGGCAGGCACTTTTTTGTACCTCAGTTCCCCCATCTGTACAACAGGGATTTAAAACAGTACCTTCTTCATAGGGTTGTTATAAGGATTTAGAGAAATGATGCAGGCATGCAATACATCTTTCATGTCTATAAGAAGTTAGTTTTCAAAGAGCTTTTGCATCCATTAACTCAGGTAATCCTCATGACTTTCCACAAGAGGATGGGAGCATTTATTATGGACTAGATTCTAGACTGTACCATCTTTTAGGAACAGGAAAAGTGGACACTGATCTTACAGAAAGAAAAGTGCATGAGTAGTGCACGTGGGGAATGAACAGAGCTGGAAATAAGATCAGGATTCTGGTTTCAACTCTTGTCACTACCTTGGCCCACAACCTCAGGGAAGTCCCTTACCAAAATGGAGTTCACTTTTCATTTATAAATATGTGGGCTGAATGAGGTTATCTATAAGATTTCTCAAAATAAAATTCAAATTCCGTATCATGGCCCACAGGAAGGCCTACATAGGCTGTCATCTGCCTACATCTCCAACCTTATCACTTATCATTCCCCTGCTCATTCACCAAGTTCCAGCTACATTAGTCCTCTTCCTGATCCTCTGACAGGCTGCACCAGCTTCTATTTTAATACCTCACAGCCTATGTACTTGCTATTCATTCCCTCTGCCTTGATTATTCTGCGTTTTTCATGATTGGTTCCTTCTCAACCATCGGTCCTTTAATGTCCATTCCTCAAAGTCCTTCCTAGACCATATTATCTAAAATAATAGGTCCTGTCTCTTGCTCCCAGTGGTTATTTTCTTTAGCAGCTCTGTCCAATAAAAATATATTGAGAGCCACAAATAAGCCACATATGTAACTTTAAATTTTCTAGTAGCCACATTTTAAAAGTTTTTAAGAAGATGATATTAATTTTTATAATTTTCTTTAAGCCAACATATCCTAAGTATTATCATTTCAGCATGGAATCAATATAAAAGTTAATATATTTTACAGTCACTTTTTTCATACTAAATCTTGAAAATCCAGTGTGTGTTTTACAGGTGTAGCAGATCTCAATTCTAACTAGCCACCTTTCAAGCGTTCAAGAGTAACATGTGACCAGTGGCTACCACACCAAACAGCACAGCTCTGTAGTATACCCTGTGTATCCTTCAAAGCACTTATCACGATCTGAATTTCTCATTTGTTTACTTTCTTATCTTGTTACTTCCCCACCAGATTATAAGCTCCACAAAAGCAAGAACCTTGTCTGTTTTGTTCAATGTTGTATGCTCAGTAGATGCAGTACATATTCAACAGGTATTTGTTGAGCAAATGAATGAATCTCTTCTAGCTTTAATATTCTATGAGTCAATGGGCTCATATGTAGGCCAAACAGGCATATAACCACTCATTCAACAACGCTCCTATTTCCTTTCTTCTTTCACATCCTATTACTGTCTTAAAAAGGAAATCACCTGGCTATATACCTCCCATTGCTTACAAGTTCTTTCCCATGATGTCTAGTTTCCAAGGTCAGTTCTATGTATACCGGCTGAGGGAACTGCATGAATATAATTGCTAACGTTTTTCAAACATTTACTCTTTGACAAGCATTGGGCTAAACAGTTTACATTTCACAGCAGCTTCGAAACAGACTTATATGATAGCTACTTTCATTGCCCCCATTTACAAGATGAGGATACTGAGGCATAGAGAGGGTAAGTATTCTGCTCAAGGTTACAGCAGCCAGTTGGCAGCAAAACAGAGATTCCAAGCCATAGGGCTTCAGACTCATGGCTCTTAATCTCCTATTCTCTACTGCAGAGCTGTCCAATGGAAATGTAAGGCCTGCTATACATGTAATTTTAGTAGTGACACAAAAAGGCCACTAGCTACATTAAAAAGTCAACAGAAATAGGTAAAACTTATTTTGAATATATTTTATTTCACCCATTACCCATATATGATTAATATATGGGTAATGGGTGAAATATATGATTAATCAGTATGATCAATAATCAAAGTAATCAACATGATCATGTAATCAATATAAAAATTTTACTTTTTTAATACTGATTCTTCAAATTCCAGTGTGATTTGACACTTAGAGTACTTCTCAATTCAGACTAGTCCCATTTCAAGTGTTCGATAGCCATATGTGGCTAGTGGCTACCATACTGGACATTTAGGAAGTCAAAAGTGGGGGGAAAACGTTCACCTGGGAGCCAAAAGATCTCATCTCTAATCCCAGCTCTTACTTGTTGAGTGACTTTGGACAAGTCCTTTCTACCCTCTGGGCCACTGTTTCCCCACAAGTACTCCAAGCAAGTGGGACAAGAAGAAGATTCCGAGGTACCCATCCCATGCTGGAATGTCAAACATCTGTCAACAACTGCGATTAACATGGGTCCAGCTTTCTACACTTTAAAATCAGCTTTCACATCCATTGGTTGATACAGTCCTGAAACAAACCTAATAGATAGCTATTACTGTCTCCACTTTATACATACAAAAGCTAGGCTCGAAGAGGGCGACAGGACTTGTCCCAAAGCCACAGAGCCGGTCCGTAGAGAAGCTGGGGCTCAAATGCAAGAAGGGCCAGTGCTCTCCCACCACGACCACCAACTCAATGACTGGAGAAGAGAGTTTAAGAGGGATGGTTGTGAAGATAGTCTGGGGCCTTCAGAATAGTTGAAGGGAGCCAGGCCCCAGGGCAGGGTGAGAAGGAGCCCAGCCTGAAGTTGAGAAGAAGGGGCCCGGGCCTTGGGAAGGAATAAACTGAAAGAGCCCAGGATAAATTCGAGGGAGTTACGTGAAATAAGATGCTAAGACCCGGGTGACAGGAGACGTGAAGGGACCCGGGGCTGAGGTGGGAGAAAGTGAGAAGGGACTCTGGTCCTGCGACTCCTGCCCGGGTGAGAGGACGGTCCCCCCAGCCCTCCTCGTCCCTCATACCTGGTAGCTCAGAAGTTCGCCAACGTCCATGGTTCCAGGTTCAGTCAACACCGGCTACTCTGACTCACTCCACTCACGACCAAACCGCGGTCCCCACATAGGCGGCTCCAGCCACACTGCTGTAAAGCGCCTTGAGCAGGGGCCGCAGAGCCAATGAGGTAAAAGTGCGCGCGTCGCGCGAGCCGGCTACACTGCGGTAAAAGTGTGGCTTTACGGCCGCACTACCGTAAAGCGCGCTGCATTTGACAGTACTACTGCCTCCCGGAGCCTGAAGGGGGCGGGGAATGGGGGCGGAGACTTGATGGAGGGCGGTGCGGTGAGAGAAAAGACGAAAGGAACCAAGGTTTATCACGCGCCTCTGGCGTGCAGGGTGTTTCCCTTGCGCTCTCATAATCCATTCAGTGACCTAGGCAATTTTATCCCTCATTTTATCCTCAATTCGCAGATAAGGAAACTGAGGCATTGAACTGCACTGTCCAGTACTATACCCTCTAACCACATGTGGCTACTGAGGGCTTGAAATATGGCTAGTCTGAATTAAAATGTGCTATAATTGTAAATAAAATACCCATCGGATTTCTAAGACTTCTATTGATTACATGTTGAAATAATATTTGGGGTATATTGGGTCAAATAAAATATAAAATTAATTTCATCCATTTCTTTTTACCTTTTTAAATGTGGGTAGTAGAAAATGTAAATTACACGTGTAGCTCCCTTTGTAGCTTCCATTGTATTTCTGTTGGACGGTGCTGGCTCAGAAAGTGTATTGTCCAAGTCCATAGCTATTACTGCCTTCAAAACTGTTGGTGATCACCCTTCCCTGTCTGGACTTCTGTTTATTCATCTGTGCAAAGGCCAGAAACTGGATGATCTTGTTTCTACCCAAGAGATGTAAAAAGGTTTTCTGTAGGAGAAAGTTGCCCATCATTGGAAGAGAACTATTCAAAGAGTGCATCTGAGCTCCTGGGATTTAAATAAGGCTCTGTCTTCAACGGGGGCTAAGCCTCTGCTTTAGTCCCCTTGGCCATTAGCCCCCTGTTTCACACGTTCATGGTATTTGTCTTAGTCCGTTCAGGCTGCTATGAAAAAAATACACTGGCTGGCTTATAAACAACAGAAATTTATTTCTCACAGCTCTAGAGGCTGAGAAGTCCTAGATCAAGGCGCTGGCAGGTTCCTTGTCTGGTGAGGGCCTGCTTTACCGTTCACAGACAATGCCTTCTCACTGTGTCCTCATATGACAGAAGGGGGTGAGGGAGTTTTCTCCCACCTCTTATATAAAACCATTCATGAAGACTCTACCCTTAGGACCTAATCACCTCCCCAAAGCCTCACTTCCTAATACCATCACCTTGGGAGTTAGGATTTCAGTTTATGAATTTGGGGGGAACACAAACATTCAGACCATCGCAATATTTATAATCATCCTCCCCATCCCACCCCCACAGTCTCCAATGATAACAGAAATTATTTTTGTTCCTCAAACTGCCAAATCCTCTCCTCTTCTGCCTAGCCACTAACCCCACACCTCGACCAACTCTTTCTCATCCTTCAGGTCTCAAATATCACTTTCTTAGAGTAATCTTCCTCTACTCACCTTCGGTCCAAGTAAGGAAACTCTCCTCATTATTCTCTTTCCTAGCACCTCCTCTACTGAACATGTATCTCAATCTGTGCTTAATGGTGAATTACTTGTTTATTGACAGCCTCATTTACTGGACACAGGCTCCATGAGAGCAGGAACTGTGTATGTCATGTTCACCATTATATCCTACAACAAAAACCCTAATACAGTGCCTGGTACAGGGGGAGGTTCCACAAATGGGCCTCATGGGTCATGGCAAGGAGATTGGATTTTCTGCTAAGAGGAAGATATTGAAAGGTTTTAAGCTGGGGAGTTTTGTGATTGGGTTTATGGTTTTTAAGAATCACCCATGCAATCTGCTTTGAACCCAGTTATTTGAGTGTCTTTTCCCCTCCTACTGAGCTGTGAGTGTAGACTGTGCCTCATTCAGGGAGGCAGGCTAGAGTACCAATGATGGGAGTGTACCCTTTGGAACTGTGTACACTTTAGAACTATGTCCTAGTTCTTGGTATCTGGAGCCAGCCTGTAAGACAGGCGTGCAACATCCTATGGTTAAACTTTCAGGAAATTTGCGAGCCAATTGACATCAGGTTGGTTGCTTGAAATCTGCCATGGAGTGGGTATTTACATCATGGAAATCAACATATGCTACAAATCAGGGTTATTGGTTTTTCAGAGAGCTGGTTGTTAAACATTTACCAACACACCACTGATTCTGGTTCTAGCCAAAGTTCCACCACAACTACCTGTGTGCCCTTGGGCAAGTTACTTTCTCTCTCTCCAAGTTGCAGTCTCCTCATATGTAAGGTGACTTATTCATTCATGCAACAAGTATTTACTGAGTGCCTACTCAATGCCAGACACAACTCTAGGCTCTGAGGATATCGAAGTTTATAAAGAGAAAAGTTCCTGCCCTCTTGGAACCCACACTCTAGTTGGGGAGAAAACCTTAATGAGGAAGATATTGTTATCATCTTCATTTTACAGATGTGGAAACAGAGGCAAGTGACTATGTGCCTGATTGCCTCCCCTGCAAAATGGAGATTCAACTGGATTTACATCATAAGATTATGGGGAATTTATATGAGATGCTGCATGCAAAGCACTTAGCTTGGTGCCTGGCACAGAAAAGTACTCAATCAATATTTGACCTTAATAATATGAGGAGTTGAGTGGGAATTGGGGGAGAGGGAGAGTGGAGAGGGGAAAAATGAGCTCATCCCTTATACCCTTTCCTTAGCAGGCATTCAATCATGTCTGTGTGTTTGTAGATGCCAGGCCTTAAAATATACAATCATAAGACAAAACCCTATGAGAACCAGGTTTGGGGAGCATCCTGCAATGAGGATAATGTACCTGCCAGGGAAGGTTTCCCAGAGGAGGTGTCATTTGGACTGGGGTTTAAAGGATGAGAAAAGTTTGCCAATAGGACATGGGGAAAGACGGGGCATCTGGGCAGAAGAAACAGCATGAGCAAAGACAAGGAGCTGGACAGGGCATAGGGTGCGTGGAGGAAATGGTGGGAAGTAAGGCAGGAGAGGGTGGCTGGGGAAGATCATAGACTTGCCACACTTAGCACATAAAAATATGACACCCAGTTATGTCTGAATTTCAGTTAACGAAAAATTTTAAGATAAATATGTTCCATGCAATATTTAGTAACATACTGAAAGCTTTTGGGTGCTTATCTGAAGTCCAAATTTAGCTGGGCATCCTGTATTTTATCTAGCAGTCCTCATCATGGAGGATCTTGAATACCACATTGAGATATTTCGATTTTATCTTGATGGGAAAGGTCTATTAATAATTCCTTGGGAACCTCCCCAGGGATGAAGCTTGGGGCTCTCATCCGTCAGGTCTCAGCTTAATGTCACCACATCACAGGCATCTTCCTTGACTATGAGATCTATGACCGTCCCTCCCTCCCCACAAGGTTCTCCATCAGCATTCCTGACCATTATCTTCAGAACACTTGTGACTTGTGTTTCTCTATTTATTTTCTTTTCACTCAGTGAGGGTCTGTTTTCCCTTCCATATTCCAAGCTCCAGAAAGCCAATATTGCTGCATTGCTCACCATGGTAACCTGAGAACCTAACACAACACCTAGCACTCAACTGGCACTCCCTAAAGTTGTTGATTTAATAGATGAGCCAGGGAATCCCTGGCAGTCCAGTGGTTAGGACTCCGCGCTTCCACTGACAGGTGCCCGGTTTCGATCCTTGGTCAGGGAACTAAGATCCCGCAAGCTGCATGGTGCAGCCAAAACAAAAAACAAACAAACAAACAAAAAATCAGAGGCTGAGAAGGAAGACTGTTCCCTTCTGATGACTAAACAGCTAATCTACATAATGGGCATTAATTTTAAAAATAGATAAGCCAATCAATCTACTAACTGATTGATACATTCCTGGCAATAATATTATCTAATACCTTTAAATCCTCACCCCAAATCCTAACAAAATGCTATTCCAATTTTAAAGATGAGGAAATGAAATTTCAGAAGAGATTTGTTTATGCTAAGTGAGCTAAGTCAGACAGAAAAAAAATAAATACCATGTGATTTCACTTATATGTGGAATCTAAAACAAAACAAAACAATGGAAATAGAGAACAGATTGATGGTTGCCTGAGGCAGAGGGTGGGGAGTGGGCAAAATGGGTGAAAGGGATCAAAAGGTATACATTTCCAGTTATAAAATGAGTTAGTCATGGGATAGTAATGTATAGCATGATGGCTATAATTAATAATACTGTATGCATATTTGAAAGTATCTATAAGAGTGGATCTTGAAAGTTCTCATCACAAGAATAAATAATTTTTATAACAAAGTATGATGATGGATGTTACCTGGACTCATTGTGGTGATCATTTTGCAACATATACAGATAACGAATCATTACATTGAACACTAACATAATGTGATGTAAATTATGCCTGAAAAAAACTAAGGGAAAAAAAAAAAAGAAGAGCTATGTGCTATGCACCACGCAGTCCAAAAACATGTGATAATGATGATGATTTGAGAGTGGCATCCACGAGAGAGATGGGAGAAGGGCACCACCCTAGAGACCAACTGCTGGGCTGTAACCTTTTTAAAAAAATCTTACGTGGAAGAATTATCCCTTCTAGAAATTTTAAAATAGCTGTGGGCTGCCTAGTTTCCTTAAACTTCAAGCTTTAGATGCTCCAAGATGTAATCAGAGTCTCTTCCTCCATCTTTCATTGCCCCAGTAAATTATTTGTGGGAACAGTCTTTAAGAAAATATCCTCAGAAAAACACTCATAAAGTATATTTATCACCAATATTGAGCTCCTATGCTGCCACCATGGACTGATTGGAAACATATGACAGTGCCGAAGAAATCCAGACTCCTCCATTTAGGCACTGCTTGAGGGGGGAAAGAGTTGCAGGGTAGGCAGTGGAAAGGGAGATATATTTTCCTGGAGAGCAGAATGCAATTATGCAATTTCTGGGGTTCAAGAGGAGTCCCTGTTCCCTCTGCCTCTCACTCCCCAAATCCAGGTCTCCAGATCCTCTCTAATATTTTTAAATAGTGAAAACTGAAATGTAGAGTGTTTAGTTACTTGCCCACAGTCGTAGTATAAGTAATTGGCAGTATTCCAATCCAAGCCTGTCTGACTATGCACTGCACAGTAGGGATTTGGGCTCAGTTAACCTTTCAAACAGTACTGACACTTATGATCCAGGCACAGCTGATTATTGAATGCTGAAGAGTAATTATCTCTCCCAGCAGGCACTGGTCTCAATTAGACACAAGGAGAATTTACGTTCTTAGATACACTGTGAGTCAAGTAAGAACTCAATAGTCCGGGATATGCAATGAAAAGGAATTATTTGGTTTTTTTTTTTTTGATGTATGATAATAGAATTGAACTACACTGTCCTAATCTTTTAAAGATACATACTGAAATCCATGTATGAAATAATATTATGACTGGAATTTGCTTCAAAATTATCCAAGGTGGGGTAGGTGTGGGTGTGGGTAGAAGCATGGATGAGAGGGTTATTGGTGAGTTGAAAATTGTTGAAGCTGGGTGATGGATGTATGGGAGCTCATTTTATTACTCTCCTGGCAACAGAATGTTTGCAGCATTTCCAGGCACAATAACATCAAAAAGAATAAAAAGGATTATCTTTTCCTGAGGCTTTTTCTTAGGAGGGAAGGAGAAGGAAGAAAGGATGCCGGTAGGGACCAACTTTGTCTATTGCACAAAAAAGGATTCTCCAGTCAAGTATGTAGGGCTGGAAAAGCCATGAATGCCAGTAGTCACAATGGTTCGTAAGAATGTAATGAGTCTCATAAACACTTAATTCTGAGGGGATCCCCTCATCAATGCCCCACACCAATGAGCCTCATGAGTCACACCTTCCATAGAGGCTTTCATAACAAGGGCTGGAGGGAATTCTTTCTGCGGTCACTGTTTGGGGTCAGTGAAAGGACATTGGTCAAGACCACTTCTAGCTTAAGACGTAAGCAAACTCTTTGCCAGCAAGCTGAAGCAGCTGTTTATTACCCAGCCTTAGCACTAAGGACATGGATTAGTTATCTACTGCTGTGTAACACGTTACATAAAAATGTCGTGGCTTAAAATAACAATGAACATTTATTATCTCACACAGTTTGTGCGGATCAGGAATTTTGGAAGCAGCTTAGCAGGATAGTCAAGGTCTCTCTTGAGATTAAAGTCAAGATGTCAGTCACTTCCGAGATGGGTCAGTCACATGCCCAGCAGGTTGATGCTGCCTGATGGCCAGAGACCTCCATTCCTTACCACGTGGATCTATTTGGCCACCCAAGTGTTCTCATAACATGATGGCTGGTGTCCCCCAGAGCAAGTGATCCAAGAGAGATCAAGGTGGAAGCCACAATGTTTTTTGTGACCTAGTCTCAGAAGTCATAGTCCATCATTTCTGCAATATCCTGTGGGTTGCACGAGTCAGAACTATTCTTCGTGGGAGGGGACTACACAGGGCATGGATGCCAGGAAGCGAGACTCATTGGGTCCATCTTGGAAGTGGAGCCTCCAATGCCAGTCAAGCTTTCAGATGATGCATCTCACGTCTTCACTGCAATCTCATGAGACGTGGGGCACCAGAATTGTCCTTCTAATCTGGTCCTAACTTCCTCATCCACAGAAACAGTGAGATAATAAATGCTTTGGTATTTTAACCTCCTGAGTTTTTCAGTAATTTGCTATGCAGAAATAGATACACAAAACTGAAGCAGGTTAGGTGCCAAAGAGTGACGTTCCCATCATTGACTGCCACTGTGACCGATTGATAAACTGAGCATCTGATTAATACCCATTAGACTCCCCAAACCATTCCTGGCAGATATCAATGAAGGCAGAGAATGGCCCCGCACCCCAGGTCGACTGGAGGGGCAGCTGCTAAGTTTACATCTTCTCTTAGAGGATCACAATGCACGTTAGTATATTAAAAGCTCCAAGCAAGTCTTGTAGGGGAAAACCTGTTTAACTGTTTTACTCAATGTTTTCCAAGCCTATTTGACTACAGAAGCCATTTTTCATGGAACATCTGTGGAAACACACCTTAAGAAAAACTGCTCTATGTCAACCTCCTCAGAAGTTTCAGAAAATCCTCTACTCAGAGTGAAATCTCAAATTTTTACTTTGAAAAATATCTATGCATATCCATATATATATTTAGTCTCTCAGACTCTAAGCCCTATTAGATCTGCTGGGACACCCCCCTTCCTTGAATCTTACATGAAAAAGGTGCAAAGCTTTTGTGATGTTAGTGATGATGCTCTCTGAGTAGTAGGCTATGAGTGGCTTTAATTTTCTTCTTTTGGTTTATTTGTATTTTCTCAATTTCTATCCCGAACAAGTATTACAGGAGTAAATAATAAAGTAAATATATAAGATATATAAGTATCTATAAAGGTAATAAAATAAAACCATTTTTAATCTCCATGCTATTTATTAAAGTTATTTGTAATGCCACACCTTGGGCTTTGTAAAATTACATAGATCTGTTCCTTTTGGATGCACACTGTTCCCCTCCCCCAACACACCTCTAATCATCCTGTTTCTCTCCATGATAAATAACCACTGTTGGTATTTTAGGAATAGGTTTTTAGAGAGCTTGTTACATTTTCTATTTAAATTTAAGTTACGTGTTTTTGTTTACACCACCACCTTATTCCAGAAAGGATTTAAGGTGGCTTAAGAAGATACATAAAACACAGCAAGGTAACATAACTTAAAAGAAGGTGTAAGAAAAAAGGAAAACATGGAGAAGAGCATACCATGGAGATAGAAAGGAAGCTAATACAAAACCACACAGAGTCCTGCTGGCTTGCTCCAGGGAGGTTACTAGCTGGTTTTAAGTAGCTAACTAGTAAATATGGAAACAGAAACTTGTCCGTTAATTAACTGGTCCCTCTTGCTCCAACCAGCTCATCTAGCAGTTTTCAAATTATGCTCCTGTGGAATACTTCCATGAACTGGACCCAGCTATTCTAAAATCCAGTTGTGGAGAACTGCTGGTTGTAGGCCGATTCATGGAGGGAAGGGTTAATAGGTAGAATTGCCTTCATTGGTAATTTTCCCCCAGTGCATGTCCTCCGACTTTAGCACCTGCTTCTACTTTTTATGGCAGAGCCCAATACAAGATGGTATTTGATTTTAACACAAAATTATTGGACTTCCCTGGTGGTCCAGTGGTTAAGAATCCACCTGCCAATGCAGGGGACACGGGTTTGATCCCTGGTCTGGGAAGATCCCACATGCCGTGGAGCAACTAAGCCTGTGAACCACAACTACTGAGCCCACATGCTGCAACTACTGAAGCCCACACGCCTAGAGCCCGTGCTCCGCGACAAGAGAAGCCACCGCAATGGGAAGCCCGCGTGCCACAACTAGAGAAAGGCTGCGTGCAGCAGTGAAGACCCAGGGCAGCCAATAAATAAATAAATAAAGTAACATCCAAGCTGTCCTTTAAAAAAAAAAAACAAACACAAAATTATATATTTACTCATTTAAAACATTAATTTGTCACTATTTCATGATATTTTGCAAGAAGGACAATGATTTCAAGGTATTTCTCCACCATCTGAAAAAGTTGGGGAAGGCCAGGTTTGGGGAAGGTGCTATCTACAAGAATTCAGTTGAGTGGCCTTGCTCTGACCGCTGGAACAAGCTTCACACCTCTGTGGAGCAGGTGCCAGAGGTCCCAGAGAATTAACAGCCCACCCCATCTCCCACTCCAGAATAGCCCTCAGCCTGCTAGGACTTAGTAGATAAATGCCCAGCTCCCTCACTCCTCAGGCGGGATAACTCTGAGGTACATGTTTTTCACTGGCTCCCAGAGGTCCTGCCAGCGGTTCCTGGGGTCACTCCCCTAATAAACTCTGTATATCTGAATTCTTATCTCAGGCTTTTGGGAGATCCCAAATAAGATAGTGTATCATAAAGACATTGAGCACAGCAGGGCAGGATGGGTACACCAGTTGTACAGGCAGGAGATGCTTGGGGCTTGGACTGAGTGACACTGGGCATGGAGAAAATTGGAGGGAAAATCAGCGGGACCAAGATATACACTGGATGTGCAGGAAAAGCAAGAGGGCAATAGGGAGGCTGCCTCCTGGGCTTTGTCCTCCCTCGAAGGGAGGGCAAGGGGAAAGGTCAAGAATACATATGTTAATAATTTTGTGCGTGTCACAGAACAGCTTGAAACCATCAGATTTTCTGGAACTCTCTGCTGTCTTCTTGCCCTGCCTTGACTCATCAGACTCTAGAACAACCTAGCTGCCATCGTCGGGGGAAGCCTGTGTTTTCTCCTTCAGGGCAGGATCCACTAACAGTGCTCTCATCCAATAAAGGAGGCTGGCACACAGGGACAAAATATTGAATTAAAAACAATACCAGAGCCGCTGAACTCGCGCCACCCCTGAACTGCCTGTGCGTGTCTTTGCTCTGCAAATTGGTAACGGGAGCCCCAGGGAAATACTGTCCAAGAGAGCAAGGAGGAGGGAAGGTGGGGGAAGTAGAGTCAACTCTTAGCGAGAGTTGGCTGAGCCAGCGCCCGGGAGCAAGGAGTCAGCTGCCACAAACCCAGCCCTGAGCTGCAGGCTCTGGCCTTGGGCCTGTCTCCATGAAGCTACCTTCAGGGAGGAACTCAGATCCTCTGAGATCAGGCATGCCTGCCTCCACCATACTGCTTGACTCTGTGACCTTGGGTAAGTCCTTAGAATACTCTGAACTTCAATTTGTTGGTAGTGTTGTTTCAAGGCCCAGCACATGCCAGCACTGTGCTTAGCACTTATTTAATCCTAACAATGACTCTATTCCCATTTTACAGTTGATGGAACCAAGGCTCAGAGGAGTTAAGTAACTTGCCCAGGGTCACACAGCCAGGTGTAGCCAGAATTCAGATAAAGCGATGTGAACCTTGCACATGCCCTGTTAACCATTACATGTTACTCTCCTTCAGATAAGAAATCTCCTATTTTCAAGGTGTTGGGGGATCCCCATGCCACTGGAGGGAGGGGGCTCTCTCTGTCCTTGATATAGCATCTAGTCTCACACATTGTTATGTTCTCTCTCTCTCTCCCTCCTCACTCCCAAACTCTTCATTTCTTTCCTCCAACCCTTCACTAGCCCAAATTACAAATTCCTCCCCTTGGCCCTTAGCCAGCAGTTTCCCATAACCATATCATCACCTTCTAGCCACCTCACTTGACGTCTTGGTGCTTGCTCACATCCATGCCCTAAGGGGGCTCACCTGCCTCCAAGGAAGCTTATCAAGGTATCTTCCCAACCCAAATAGTTGTCTTCAGGAAGAATTCTGATGCCCACTGTTTCAGTGAACAGTGTGTCTCCACCATGTTTCAAAGCCTGAAGCTCAGATGGGGTCCAGAATGGAGCTAGGGGTTTGGACATTATAAGTGTACTGGGGCTGTCGAGGCTGTGCTATAGAAGTGAATGGGGCCTCCCAGGGAGAGTGAGCGGCGTAAGAGGACAGAAGCCCTGCCAGGGCCTCAGGGACAAGGTTGGAAATGAAAAGAGGGAGGTGGTTGCACAAATCCATCGTCAGGGCAGAGACCCTGAAATGTGAAGGGCAAGCCAGGCCCTGGGCAGCACAGGGGCTTGGGAAGGTGTCAGGCAGCAGTCTTGTCATTGGGACAGAAATTCAACTTGAACTAATCAAGGCAGAAAGGAGAATGTGCTGGTTCCTGGTATCTAAGAAAGATTGGCTACTCTAGGTTGAGACCAGGCAGTGGTACCCTTGGGCCTCAGCAAATCAGGCACATGGGCTCAGAGGCTGCCAGGACCATCTCTCCATCATTCATTTCCGCTTTCCTTGTTCTCTCACATTGCATCCTGACTCCTTCCATATAATGGGAAGCATGACTACCTGTAGCCTCCAGATCTAAATCCCACAACTTGTACCTTGGAAAGAGATTGGCTCTGCCTCTAGGTTTAAAAGTCCAATGGAAGTTTTCTAATTGGTTTAGCTCTAGTCCACTGTCCACCTATGATCCAATCAACTATGGCCAGAGGGGTGTAGCCAAGTTAAAATATGCCCACTTCTTTGGGAACCACATAGATAGAGGAAGGAGGGAAGCGGGGGTGGGGGGTGGGGAAGGGGAGCAGGTATGGCAGGATGAAAGTAGGCCCAATATAGCAATGGATATCCTTGACACCAGGAACTAGTGACTTCAGCATTAAGTCCAAGGGGTGCCGCTCAGCAATGAAAACCACAACGGTGGGGAGCCAGAGAGTCAAACAGATCAAGGAGGGAAAGCAAAGGCTCAAGCCAAGCCAAAGAGAACCAAACATTGTGGGGCAGGCCAAGGGCTTAGCTTTATTGTCTGCTGGCTATGTGCTGGGTAAGGCCCAGGCTGGGATGGAGATGCTGTCCATCTGGGGCTGACCTATGGCCGCAGAACCTCAATCCCACCCATGATAACTCCTGCCAGAGAGTGTCTTGATCCAGCAAGTGCCATGACCTGACCCCAGCACCTCCCTTCTCCTCCTCCAGATTCAGGAATGCAATTCTAAGACCTCAAAACCTACATAACCACCAGTGTTATGGGAACTGGATTTGGGCGAATAGAGATCAGATGAGTCTAGTCTTAGGATGAGTATGGGGAGAGTGCAGAGGTTTCCATAGTGGCAAAAAATTCAGTAATGACCATAGCAATAGCCAGCACCAGTATGAAATATCGAATAGTTATTACATACCCTGCACTTGTGCTAAGCAGCTCTTTTCATGCATTACTTTATTTTACCATCAAGGTCTTAAGATGTGAGTTTTCTCCTCCCCAGGAACTGAATCTCATGGACATTAACTGATTGGTCCAAGGTCACACAGCTAGGTAGCAGCCAAGCTGGGACTTGAATTGTCTCCATCTGACTGCAAAGCCTGTACCTTAAGCTCCCCCAAGCCTGAGCAGTGAAAACAACCACTTGGCTTGGCATCCTTTTTACTTCTTGTGTCAGTCAGAATACTTTGGGCTGCAAAAATGAAACCACCAACTTAGTTGATTAACAATGAGAAAAATGCATCAACTCAAAGATTAAGTTCAAAATTTTGATGGCTGTAGGAGTCATTAATTCAGCAGCTCAGTGATGTCCCTTCCATCTTCCCATGGTGTCATCATTAGTGTGTTGGTTCATCCACCTGGTCACAAGATGGCTGCTACACCTCCAGGCATCATGTACAGACATGACCACATCCTGCAAAAGAAGAAGTACTTTCTCTTTCTAAGCAAGAAAACCTTTCCCAGAAGCCCTTGAGAAAACATTCCTTATACCTTATTGGCCAGAATTGTTCCCACTCCTGTTTCCAAACCAATCATTCACAGGGGAAATGGAAACTTCATGAATAGTTTGATAGAGCCCATGGCTATTTGTAGGAGGATGGATTACCCCAAAAAATCAAGGCTCTGTTAGAAAGGAGAATGAGGGTAGTGACCAGTTTGGGGTAAACAAACAAAAATGTATGCTACTCCTCTCTTTTTTCTTCCCAATCTCCAAAATTCTCTTTCTCTACCGGTTAACATTTTATTCACCCCTCAAGAATCAACTCAAATATTTCTTCTAGGCAGTCTTCCCTGACTTCTCCCCATCAGATTAATCGCTCTCTTTACTGTGCTTTCAAGGAAAGCTACTTACGTGGTCTTTACTACATCCTTATGCAGAGAGGTCAGGCTTTGGAGCAACTGGACCCAAGTTCATATCCCAGGTCTGCCACTTCCTTCACAGGGAACTTTGGGTACATTACTTCCTCTCTTCAAGCCTCAGCTTCCTTGTCTGTAAAGTACACATTCCTTTTTAGGCAGTTTTGAGGATTAAGGCAGGTAATGTGTCTGGGATTATTCAGTAATCTCCTTGGAAGGAATAAAGGGAGGAAGAAAAGAAACTATCAGGCCGGACTAGGCAAAACTCAACTCTCAGCAAGAAAAGCAAAAATCATTCCAAGTTGCCAACCACACGGCCCCTTTCCCCTGAAGTTCCCCTCCCCCTCGTCCTCCCAAGAAAGTCATTTTTCATCCCCAAAGTCATTTGGTTTAGAGAGAAGGGGGAGATGCAGTGGCAGGGTCTGTATTGTGCCTGCCCTGTCACCATCCATCACCTGGCCGACAGGAACTCACCTCCCACAAATAAAATTATGACAAGCGTCCCCGACCCATCTTTCAGCCGTCGCCTCCCTGTTTCCATCATCTCTGACATTATAAGCCATCAGCCAAGCTGTTTGTCATGCCTCTGACAGGGCCTTGGCATTGCAGGCAGGAAGGTTGTGCTAAGGTATGGCTGGACTCAAGGGTGGGTGTCCCGCCCGCACCTGCCATTGGTGATCTCGAGCTATTTCACACGTGCTCTCAGAAAGCGTTTCTCCCCTGAGGGAGAGAGGCAGGGGTCCAGAGGTGGAGCAGAACTGGAGGGGAACATTCATTCATTTATCTAAATTATTTAGCAAACATTAATGAATATCTATCTCTACTGTCCTGACCCTGTGTTAGGCACAGCTGCAGCCACAGAGAGAAATTATGCACAGACCTTGCTCTTGAGCAGTGCCCAGTGCAGTGGGGGAGTGGAGAACAAGCCATTTCAACAGACGGTGCCTGCACAACTGTGGCAAAGGCAGTCTAAGGATTATGGGAGCACAGAGAAGGGTAGGAACATAGGGAAGGCTTCCTGGAGGAGGTGGCATTTGAGCTGAGACCTGCAGGATAAGAAGAAAAGACATGTGAGGGTACAGTGTGAGCAACTCCTTAAAAGTTTCCCTTTCTTTCTTCTCTGCAGGTTTGTCTACTTATACCCCAAAGGACAGAGTGGAGTGGAGATCTGGGGAAGAGAATCATATTCCAGGCAAATGGAATGGCATGTACAAAGTTCTGTAGTAGTTTCTTAGGGCTGTCGTAATAACACACACACTTGGTGACCCAAAATGACCAAAGTTTACTCTTTCACAGTTCCAGAGGCCAGAAGTCTAAAACGAAGGAATGGGCAGGGCGGGGACTTTCTGGAGGCTCTGAGAGAGAATTTGTTTTATGTCTCTTTCTTAGCTGATGGCTGTTGCAGGCAAGCCTTGCTGTTCCTTGGCTTACAGATGTATCATTCCAATCTCTGTCTTCACATGGCTTCCCCTCTGTGTCTCTGTCTCAAATCTCCTTCTCCTTTCGCTTATAAGAACATGTCACTGGATTTAGAACCCACTCCAAATCCAGGATGATCTCATCTTGAGATCCTTAAGTTCATTATATCTACAAAGACTTTATTTCCAAATAAGTTCACATTTGCAGGTACCTGGGGTTAGGACTTGAACATATCTATTTTAGGGGGACACCATTCAACCCAGTACAGCCCCAGAGGCCAGAGAGTATTCAGGAGACAGAGAGTGGCTAAATGTGGCTGGAACATTTGAGACTGGGCCAAGTTCAGATCCCATCTCTGCCACTAATGAGCCAGATGACCTAGACCAAAGTCCCTTAACCTCTTTGAGCCTCGGTTTGCTCACCTGCAATGTGAATTGCCCCCCGGACCTCTCAGGATGCTGGTGAGGGTGAAATGTAGTCATTCCATTAAAGGGCCAGCTCCTCAATGGGAGTATATCAATAAGGGACCTTCTGGTTGTAAAAGACAGAAACCAACCCACAGTGGCCTAAGCAAAAGAGAGCTTATTCGCTTATGTAGCTAAAGAGCCCAGGAATATGCCTGCTTCAGGCTCTGCTGGATTCAGGGGTCCAGAAGACATATGCAGGATCCAGTTTCTTTCCACCTAACCTCGCTGTCTTGTGCTGTCCTGTTTCATTTTCAGGTTTCCCAAGGCCAGCCCTTCGTGCTGGCTTTCTTCCTTGGGCCCTGCAGATCTGCTCTCTACGCTGGTCCACTCTGCTGTGTGGCGTGGAGGCCGACTACATCAGCAAGGTCCCTTGCCCTCTGGCTTCCGATAGGGTTCGGCCAATGGGAAGCAATGGCAGGCAATCAGAGGAAGGGAGAAGAAGAAGGCAGACTGTTTCTCTTTCCTGGGCTCCTCCCTGTCAGCTCCCTCTACCAAAGGCCCCAGCTCCTGCCAGGCAGAAGCCTCTTGGAGCCACACCTACTCTCCCTGCATTCCAGTAACCACACACTCTTCTTGCCCTTCAGACCTAGGGGTGCCAAAGGCTCCCCACTGTCTAGCCCAGAGGAACTGCACCACCATTTGTTGGATTCCCTAAACACTGCTGTGATTCCCTAAATACCTTTGTAAATAACCCCTTTATTACACTCTCCTGAAATTACAGCTTGAGTGCCTCTGCTTCCTTCAAGGACCCTGCCTGATGCACCCCGGCAGCTCACGGTTCTGCATGATCCTCCTCTCCTGGCGGTAAGTAAGCCCCATGTGGTAGACTGTAACATGGGTGGCCCTTGGTGAACCATGCCTCCCAGTATTTGTGCCCTTCTGAGTCCCCTCCGACAGTGAACACCGGACTTGGCCATGTGACTGGCTTTGACCAATGGAATGTTAGCATAGGTGAGGCAAGAAGAGGCTTCAGAAGCACTTGTGCATTTGCGCTTGACGTCTTGGAATGCTCCCTTTTGGAATCCTGATGCCATGATGTAAGGAATACTAGGGTATCTTGCTGAACAGGAGACACCATGCAGAAAGATCCAGGAAGATGACCTGCCACATGGGGAAAAAGGTGACACAGGGGAGAACTGAGGTACACCAACTAATAGTCGCCACAAAGGTTCCAGACCCTAAGAGAGATGCCTTTGTAATAAGGGGGGAACAGTGATTTGCCCTAGAGGTGTGCGGTATTTAACTCTAACATCATTTAGAATTGCCAACATCCGGTGATAAAAAGCAGACTGGGGCTTCCCTGGTGGCGCAGTGGTTGAGAATCTGCCTGCCAATGCAGGGGACACAGGTTCGAGCCCTGGTCTGGGAAGATCCCACATGCCGCGGAGCAACTAGGCCCATGAGCCACAACTACTGAGCCTGCACGTCTGGAGCTTGTGCTCCGCAACAAGAGAGGCCGTGACAGTGAGAGGCCCGTGCACCGCGATGAAGAGTGGCCCCCGCTCGCCGCAACTAGAGAAAGCCCTCGCACAGAAACGAAGACCCAACACAACCAAAAATAATTAGATAAATAAATAAATAAAATAAAATAAATTTTTAAAAAAAACAGACTGACTTTTAGTTAGTGTTACTATCATTTTTAAGCTTTCTGCAAAAAATGCTTCTCCTTATTGCCAGCACCTGGAGTGGACCATGCCCACCCCACCAACACACTCACACAACTCTATTGCTCCCTGGCCCTTGCAGTCCAGCCACAGCTGAATGCAGCCACTTGACTGACCCCAGCCAACATCATGCAGAGCAGAAGTATCACTGTCAACCTACAGAATCTTGGGAAATAATAAATCATTGTTGCTTTAAGCCACTAAGTTTCGGGGTGGTTTGTTACACAGCAGTGAATAACTGAAACATACCAGCAGTTCCAGCTCTACATTGTTGCAGGTTCAAGGGCAACTAGAAAGAGCCCTTTCCGGCAGCCCCTGCGTAAGTCCTGGAATCACTCTGATTGGTTTCCCCTGGGTCATGTGCCAGCTATGAAATAATTGCCTGGCCAGGGGAACATAATACACTGACGGGCTCGGTCTGGGTCACATGCTTTATCCCGGAGCAGGAGGTGGAGCCACACTTGGACCACTGGACTGAGAGTGGGGGATGGAGGGGTTCCTAAAGGAAGATGAGGGAACAGGAGGCTGGCTGCTAAGGACATTTTATGGGGGTAAAACTCGGGGAAGATTATCCTTGGTGCTCCCCATCCAGCTACCATTTGTGCCTATAAGAAACGGATAGGGGAATTCCCTGGCAGTCCAGTAGTTAGGACTCTGCGCTTTTACTGCTGTGGGCCCAGGTTCGATCCCTGGTTGGAGAACTGAGGTCCCGCAAGCTCTGCTGCACAACCAAAAAAAAAGAAAAAGGATAAAAATGGATCCCCAGTGTAAAAGTGTAAAAGATCCCCTATGATGCGATAAGAACACCATAAAACTTTGGCCATGGACAGACCTGGCTTCTCTCACTTTCTTTTTGGAAGCTGCTTTGGGCAAGCTGCTCAACCTCTGTGAACTCATCTGAAAAATAGGTTAGTTAATTCCTGCACAGACGCGTGGTGGGGGTAAGGGCGGGGTTCAATTAGATCTTGGCTGGTGTGGT
The DNA here is from genome assembly GCF_949987535.1 of Balaenoptera acutorostrata. Taxonomy (NCBI): domain Eukaryota; kingdom Metazoa; phylum Chordata; class Mammalia; order Artiodactyla; family Balaenopteridae; genus Balaenoptera; species Balaenoptera acutorostrata. The sequence goes on along the minus strand of NC_080078.1, from coordinate 67,951,247 downwards.
GGACAAAGAGAGGGGCTGCCCATACACCCCTTCAAGAAAGGGCTTGCTGCCCAGCGGAGGGTGGGGGGTGGGGAGCGGCAGCAAACAGCTGTCAGCCCTTCCAGGTCTGCCTCAGCCGCAGACAGCCACCTGGCCTGAGGTCACACCCTTCCCAGGACAGCCTGTGTTCGGTCAGTGGGGGAGCCAGGGTTTAAAGGCTTGATGCAGAACCGCTCTGCCAAAGGAAACCATAAACTAGATGAAAAGACAACCCTCAGAACGGGAGAAAATATTTGCAAAGGAAGCAACGGACAAAGGATTAATCTCCAAAATCTACAAGCAGCTCATGCAGCTCACTATCAAAAAAGCAAACAACCCAATCCAAAAATGGGCAGAAGACCTAAATAGACATTTCTCCAAAGAAGAGATACAGATTGCCAACAAACACATGAAAGGATGCTCAACATCACTCATCATTAGAGAAATGCAAATCAAAACTACAATGAGGTATTTCCTCACACCAGGCAGAATGGCCATCATCAAAAAATCTACAAACAATAAATGCTGCAGAGGGTGTGGAGAAAAGGGAACCCTCTTGCACTGTTGGTGGGAATGTAAATTGATACAGCCACTATGGAGAACAGTATGGAGGTTCCTTAAAAAACTAAAAATAGAACTACCATATGACCCAGCAATCCCACTGCTGGGCACATACCCTGAGAAAACCATAATTCAAAAAGAGTCATGTACCACAGTGTTCCTTGCAGCTCTATTTACAATAGCCAGGACATGGAAGCAACCTAAGTGTCCATCGACAGATGAATGGATAAAGAAGATGTGGCACATATATACAATGGAATATTACTCAGCCATAAAAAGAAACGAAATTGAGTTATTTGTAGTGAGGTGGATGGACCTAGAGTCTGTCATACAGAGTGAAGTAAGTCAGAAAGAGAAAAATAAATACCGTGTGCTAACACATAAATATGGAATCTAAAAAAAAAATGTTTCTGAAGAACCTAGGGGCAGGACAGGAATAAAGCCGCAGACGTAGAGAATGGACTTGAGGACACGGGGAAGGGGAAGGGGAAGCTGGGACGAAGTGAGAGAGTGGCGTGGACACATATACACTACCAAATGTAAAATAGATAGCTAGTGGGAAGCAGCTGCATAGCACAGGGAGATCAGCTCAGTGCTTTGTGACCACCTAGAGGGGTGGGATAGGGAGGATGGGAGGGAGATGCAAGAGGGAGATATGGGGATATATGTATATGTATAGCTGATTCACTTTGTTATAAAGCAGAAACTAACACACCATTGTAAAGCAATTATACTCCAATATGATGTTAAAAAAAAAAAAAAAAAGAACCACTCTGCCAGGCAGTGTTCATTCCAGAGCCACCTGCTGGGCTGGCTGAGGCTTTGTAGAACCTGCATCAGTTGATTTCCCCCCTTCCCCGCACCATCCAATCCTGCTTTCTCCCCTTCCTTTCACAGGTGTTGATCCCTAATAAATACCTTGCATCCCAAACTCTGCTTATGGAAATCCCAATCTGTGATCGATGTTTCAAATGCTTAACCCAGCACTCGGCGCTTAGTAGTCTGTTGATAACAGGTCTACAGAGTGAAAACTGGCTCCTTGCTCAGGAGAGTGAGAAACGGGAAACAGTTGGGGCAGGCGACAGAGGCTGGTGTGGGGACTGCCAGGCGTTTAGCAGCTGTTGTGGAGGAAGGGGCCTGCGGCTGGCAGAGGCAGCTGCTTCCTCGGAGAGGAGAGGAGGGTCTCTCCAGGGGCACCTGCTCCACCCCCATGCATCTGCAGCCCCCTGCTCGCCAAGCAACTGGATCAATTATGAATGAGGCCTAACACGTGCTGGCAGGCCTGAAGACAGGCAAGTCAGGGCTCTCCTCCAGGCTGGGCCCAGCCCCAAGTGGCCTGTCTGGGGTCCTGAGGCCTGGTGGCCCTTGGAGAGGTGGCAGAGACCACTCAAGTCCTAAAGTAGAAGCCCCCTCCTCTTTTTGTAGAATCTTAAGAGTTCTGGAATCTTGGAAGGGGAGATTCAGCATTCCAGGACCGTCACAGAACTGGAAACAATGCTATAGAGTCTTGGAACAAGAAAATCTCTGGTTTAAAGGATCCTGGTATTTTGAGGCCAAAGGGGCCAGGAAGGCTCTTTATTCCAGCGTTTCTCTCTCTGAGAACTCTGAGTGCAGACCCTAATCCTGTGGCCTGGAGGCACTTACCACCTTCCTCTAGGTGCACAGGAGAAAAAAACAGACCCTACAGGAAGCGGGGAACTTAGACGAGAGGGAGGGTATCATAGCTGGAAAGAACGGTGTGTAGGGATGGCATGAGGAGAAGCAGTTGTGTGGGAGGACTGTCTTTATGAAAGTGAGGGCTTCAGATGCAACAACACAAGGAAGTCATCTGACCAGCACATTGTAGGTAATAAATGTTACCTCACTTTCCTTTCACTTTTGCTCACAATTCTGTTTTCTACATTTCCAAATTATCCACATTCACACTGAGGAGTTTTGGGAAAATACAAGGTTATTTGGAAGGGAGACTCTGAACTGATTCCACCCTCCCCCCCACCCCAAGAAAGAATCACCTATCACAATGTATGGAGACCTATGCTCAGTATAGGCCATGACACGCTTCTGTGGGAGCAGGAGGATGGATGACTGATCACAGAAAGAAACCCAGGAGGGGGATATCTGAACAGGGTTTTGAGAGTAAAAGAGGAGTTCACCAGGCAGAGGGGGTGGTGGTGGGAGGAGGGGAATTCCACGTACTTTCTGTGCCTGTTAAATGAATTGGTAAGGTCTCCCCATTCTAATCCATACCTTAGGTATGAATTCAAGCAGCTACCCACTCTGACTTTACAAATGGAAAAACTGATGGACATGGGCATATCCAAGCAATCTTCACATCTATTTCCTGTTTCTAAAATCCCCAAGCCAAGAATACAGAGGGAATAACAATGTGTCCTGAGCCCAAGTTAGACCTTGAAATGGAGAGATGTTTTCAAGGGTCGGGGCCAAAATGAGGGCATTTTTGAAAAAGCTAAATTTATTTCACTTAAAGGTCTGTCTTTATTCCAAGATCATGTCCTTCCTACTTTGGGGGTGTTGAAAATGGCCTTTCATTTATGAAATTAGGTGACAGTAAATGATCATCGCAGGTTGGATTCTTTTAGTGTTTTCACTTGGCAAAATAAAAAGTTAATAACCCTACACTGGTTCTCAAAACAAAATTTTCTTACATCATACCACTCCCCAAAACCTCAGATTTTCAGAACTGCCGAGTCAAAAGCCGTTGGTGGGGCTTCCCTGGCGGCGCAGTGGTTGAGAATCTGCCTGCTAATGCAGGAGACACGGGTTCGAGCCCTGGTCTGGGAAGATCCCACATGCCACGGAGCAGCTGGGCCCGTGAGCCACAGCTGCTGAGCCTGCGCGTCTGGAGCCTGTGCCCCGCAACGGGAGGGGCCGCGATAGTGAAAGGCCCGCGCACCGCGATGAAGAGCGGTCCCCGCACCGCGATGAAGAGTGGCCCCCACTTGCCGCAACTAGAGAAAGCCCTCGCACGAACCGAAGACCCAGCACAGCCAAAAATAAATAAATAAATAAATAAATAAATAAATAAATAAATAAATAAATAAAATTAAAAAAAAAAAAATGCCGTTGGTGGTAGAAGGTTCCATCTCATCATTTGGGCTTTTCCTTCTGTCACCTCCCCAGAGTGACCCTTCCTGGCAATCCTGCCTAAAATGGCTCCTCTCCCTCTCCCCATGTTTTCTCTCTGCTCCATCTCCTTGTTTCTTCCATTCAGAACACTTACTCTTTGCAAGCATCTTGTTAATGTGCACACACACTTACTTATAGTGTTTTCTCTATTTGAATGTAAGCAGCACATTCTGTCAGGTCAGGGGCCAGGTCTGTCTTTTCCACACACTCTCCCCAGCACCTAGCACAGTTTTTAGTGTATAGTGGGTGCTGGGGAAGTGTTTTTGGAAGGAAGAAGAGAGGAAGGAGGAAGGGAGGAAGGAAAGGCCATGGAGCTTGGGCACTCAGGCTGGAGAACATCAGGGGCAGTGGAGGGTGGGAGATGCTGTGGGTACCCTGTGCCAGAGCCTTTCACCCTACCTTTCAGCCTCAGCCATGGTGCACAGCACCCATGCACACTGACAGCATCCTCCCTCAAGTGCCCGCTTAGTCTCTTAGCTTTTCCACCTCAAGGCTTTCTTGGGAGCCCTGATCCCTTGCTCAGCCCACCCATAGGCACAGCCCAGAAGTACAAGGGAGTTCATGCCCCCTGTGGCGATGCTTAACACCTAGGGGGAATGGGAGTTGGTGTATAAGTGCCCCAGCCTCCCATCCTTGGGGTGAATGATTCTACATAATACTCAGAGGGTCTTCCCAGGACTGAGCCCCAGTTGTCCACAGCAGCGACCACCTCCTTCCCTGTCTCCGCACTCCCTCACTCCTTGCTGTGCTCACCTCCCAGGTAAATTACATGTACCAAGTCCTTGTCTCAGGCTCTGCTTTGGGGGAATCCAGTCTAAGACAGGCTGGGTCACTCCCTTGCATCTCAAAACTTCCCTTTTGCTCATTCTCCTCTCTGAACCCCAAGTTCCACCTGCCCTGCTGTTCCCAGGTGACTTCTAGAGAATCAACCCCCCCTTCCCCCATCCAGCAGACAAGCTGGCAGGTCTTGACCATCTTCCAACCTGGCCCTCATTCTGAGAAGTTTCAATGAAGGGGCTTGGCACGGCACTCGGGGCTCCACATGCTTTGGAGACAGGCAGGGAGGAAAAGGCCTCTCTAAACAAGTCTGTAATGACTAAATCATCTGCTGTCCCTGTGCTCCTCCCCGCCTTTTGTGCTTTGGCTGAGATGTTACCTCCAATCCATTATCTTCCCTTTCTTCTGTCAGCCTCCCCAGCCCTCAGCCACCTCAGCAGGAAGACTGAGCTGGGCTGAAACAGGACAGCCCAGTGTGACTACAGAACTTTATAGTTTACCAAGAACTTTACAGGCTTAGAGCTGTTTATAAAGCCTTTTCTATTTACAAGATAATTCATTAGTACTATTATTGATGTTGTTTTAATACAAACATTTATTAACCTCAGGGAGAAATTCCCTTCATCTTGCCAAGGAAGAGTAGAGCCTGGCTAGAAAAGTCATGTAATCGAAATTCATTTCTTTAATTGATTCATTCTCCTTTTTTTAAAAAAAAATTAATTAATTAATTAATTTATTTATGGCTGTGTTGGGTCTTCGTTTCTGTGCATGGGCTTTCTCTAGTTGTGGCGAGCAGGGACCACTCTTCATCGCGGTGTGCGGGCCTCTCACTGTCGCGGCCTCTCTTGTTGCAGAGCACAGGCTCCAGACGCGCAGGCTCAGTAGTTGTGGCTCACGGGCCTAGTTGCTCCGTGGCATGTGGGATCTTCCCAGACCAGGGCTCGAACCCATGTCCTCTGCACTGGCAGGCAGATTCTCAACCGCTGCCCCACCAGGGAAGCCCCTCATCCTCCTTTTGATTGCTCCTTTGTGTCCAGGCCCTGGGGATACAAGATGGAGCCCTTCCCACCAGGAGCTTGCCGCCTGGTAGGGAAGTATTTGAGTCTGAGTCTAACCAGGAAACACTTGAATATTTACAGAAGAAGAACTTTAGGAAATGGAAGGCGATGGAAGAGCTGAGAAGCCAACTGGACATAGTGAAGGAGCCCAAAGACAAGTAACAGCCGGTGGCTGCCACCACCCCCAGACCTGAGGGACGGAAGACAGATGTAGTGCCAACAAGTATTTGTGGAGCATATCCTCTGTGCTGGCCGTTGCTAGATGCTGGGGATACAAGGATGACGAGGACAGCCATGGCACTTGCCCCCATGGAGCTGGCAGTCTACTGGGAGAAACAGACCCTAAAACACTTATTAGAAATGATTGTGTGAACACCCGTAATGGGCAAGGTGCTGTGACCAAGCCCATACTGGTTGTAAAAGGTGTGTAATAAGAGAACCTAACCTAGTCTGGGGGGCAGGGAAGGCTTCCTGGAGGAGGTGATGGTTAAGCTGAGGGTGAATGATGAACAGGCATTATTTAGATTCCATATCACAAACTCTCACCTCTACGGGGGCCTGTGATCAAGTGCTTGGCCATGTTGCATGTCCAGCTTGGGCCAATCTCCCAGCATCCCCCGGAGACCCCACCTCTGGCCATCCACGCATAGACACACTCTTGGCTGAAATGATGGCCTGGCCCACCACTGGGCCTGACGATACCTCCTAGGCCACCATTGATGAGAGATTCCTGCCTGGGCTAGAGCACCTGGAATGCATTCAAGCCCAGCACAAGCCAGTGCCTTCAGGAACAGCCTGACCAGCACTGAAGCTTGTTCTCCAGGCCCTGCCGGCCGCCTGGAGCCTTGGCAGACAGTCAGAAGGAGGCGGCTGGGAGGAAAAGACAAAAAGAATTTGATTTCCATTTTGCTCCTGGTTCCCTGTTTTCAGTCCAGATGCCTCCAGATCTAATTCCAAATAAATAATTATACTGAGTAACCCAGGTCCCTTGGTGATTAAGTAAACACGCCGAGGCGGTAGAAATTGAATTAGTGTAGTGTGCTCAGCCATTATTACCCGCCCCTTCTCATGAATATTAATGAGGGTTTATTAAGAAATGTAAATGCTGCCTCAGTGGGTGGGAAGATGGGGGGTGGTCAGGGCAAGAGGACAGACTGTTCAGAAGGCAGCGTGATTGAAGGCATTTTAAAAATTATGTCAGATCTTTCTCTTCCGCACCGTGGCCATGTTTCCGGATGCTTCATTTTTATTAAAACGAGGATAAAGGAACAAATTTTAATTCGAAGATAAAATTAGCATTTTCCAAGCAGTGTTGGCAGCAGCAAGAACATATTTTGCCAGGAAATGGACATTCGGGCGGGGTGGTGCGGGGTTGGAGGAGCTGTGGCTGATGGACGATTAGTTCTCTCAGTTCATCTCCAGGCAAGGGAGTAAACAAATTAATCTCTGAATGGGGAGCCGCCTGGAAGATGATGGAAGCCTGGAGGATCCAGCAGTGTCTTTGCTGGGAAACCAGAAGGTGTCCTCCAGGCCTAGGATCTCCTTTACTGCTGGTTCAGAGAGGTTAGGCACTTGTGTGAGGTCACACAGCGAGGTAGGGCGCTCCGCCTGGGTTCTATGGGCAAGTTGGGAACGGGGCTGTGTCTCTGAGACAAGCTTTGAGCAGAGAGGCAGACTCTCCTCCCACCCTTATCGCTTGACCTCCAGGACCCTCTGGTTGTCTCACTTCTGTGGCTACAGCTTCTGCCCTCACCATTCCTTCCCAGTCTGTGCTGTCAGGTTCATCTCCCCACTTTCACTACATTCTGTTTCTGCTCTGCAATCTTCAATGGCTCACTATTGCCCTTTGGCTGAAGATTAAACTCCTTCTTCTGACATTTAAGTCCCTCCAGGATCTGACTACAAATCCACTCTTCCAATTTAAGTACCACTACCCCTCACAGCTGCAATCAGATGCATCTAGGAAGGTGAGAAGGTGAAAAGGAAGGAGAAGAAAGGAAGGTGGGAAAACAGGAAAGAAGGGAGAAAGGAAGAGAGGGAAAGAGGAAGGAAGAGAAAACTAGTGTTAAGTACCAAAATGTTCCAGATTTGCTAAATATTTTACCTAATAATAATGATGATGACGATGATTGTAGTAATTGCTATCATCTACTGAGTGCTCCCTCTATGCCAGCCCCCAGCTTAACACCACTAATCCTCCCACTGTCACTGTGAGGTAGGTATTGTTATCTACATTTTACAGAGGAGGAAATAGACATCACACACACTGTAAATGACAGAACCAGCCTATTGGACATTGAAATCTGAATTCTTAACTATTGCACCTCCCACCTCACCTGGCAGTCAATATTATCCCCATTTTACAGTTGAAGACAAGGAGGCTCAGTGAAGTGATTTGTCCTACAAATACCCAAAAGAAACAAGCAGAAACAAGAGGAATCAAAATTCTTCAAGCCAGCCTTGCTCCATTGTCATGAGCACCATTCCTGGAGAATCCAGGTAAAATGCACTGAACAGCCTGGTCCCTGCTTCCCACAGCCAGTGGCATCAGGCACTCCAGCGGAAACTCAAAAGCTCTCAGAGACACAGCCGAGCTGTGCCCCCAACAATGTCCACCAGATGAAGCCTGCAGGTTGGTCCTCTTGGCTCCCAAAGGTGTCCTCACCCAGGGCCACGAACCCCAGGCCTGTGGAACGAAGCCCAGATGTGGGGTCCAAGCACTCAGCTCCCAATGCTCTGCTCTGCACAGGAAAGACTGAATCTGACCAAACTCATGCATTTTAACGACTTCAGCATGCCTCACTCCATGCGATCGCAGGAATAAAGGCTGACAGGTGCAGCTGAGTTAATCAGAGTGGATAATAGAGGAAAATACAGGAATCACTGGCCAAATTGCAGCAGAGAAAAATGGGGCAAAATCATGAGACGTAAGTCAAAGGTATCCAATTAAAGTGTGATAATGTCTAAAGGGCAAGAACCGCATTCTCACTCTCTTGGAAGTTCTAGTGCAACACTTACCATGAGGATGTGTGGAACAGTGGTACATGAGATAATTTCTGGCAGTACACAGATGAACAATTTTTTAATTTGAATTAGGGATGTTTCACGTGTGTTAGAAAAGATATAACTAGCACATAAAACCTATAACTAGCACATAAAATTTGATGTCTAGAATGAGTCTGAACCTCACCCAAAGAAGCCATTTAATTGCCAGTCAATTAAAAGAAAAAATATTTTAAAAAATAGTATAGATGGAAGAAGAATATGCAAAAAAATATGAAGTTGGCACTTATGTGACTGAAGTTTGGGAAACAATATTCTAGTTCTTTATTACTCCAAGTGGGGTCCATGTATTAGCAACAGCGGCATCACCTAAGAGTTTGTGAGAAATACAGAATCTCAAGACCCTCCCTAGACCTACAGAAGCAGCATCTGCATTTTAACAAGATTCTCTGGTGATGTATATACCTGTTCATGTATACTTTGTTTTAAAAGCACTGATCTATCTTATTTATCACTGCGAGCAATGAAAACCTTTTAAGACTTGGTCCCAGGGAAAGAGCACTGGACTGGGATTCCATTCCAGACATGAGACTCTTTGTCTCTGAAGAGTTTAAAATCTTATAATTACAGAAGAGGAGATTGAGGTCCAGAAAAGGCAGTTTCAAGATTGCAATGTGTGATTTTTCTCAACTTTGGGACCAGTCCAGGTCTCCAAACATATTGGCTGGTTCAGGAGGAGATTGTTGACAACAAAATTGCTGTCAACAATGTGATGTGACTTTTTAAAAATTGTTGTTACAGACATCACAGGGAAAGAAAACTATAGAACAATATATTTTATAAATACAGATGTAAAAATTCTCAATAAAATACTAGCAAAGCAAATCTAGCAATAGATAAAAAAGATTATACACTATGGCCAAGTGGGATTTATCCCAGGAGTACAAGATTGGGTTAATACATGAAAATCAATTAATATAATACACCATAGCAATAGAATAAAGGAAAAAAACCACATGATCATCTCAATAGATGCAGGAAAAGCATTTGACAAAATCCAACACCCTTTCATTATAAAAAAAAACACTCAACAAATTAGGAATAGAAGAGAACTTCCTCAATCTGATAAAGGCCATTGACAAAAAAAATACACCTAATGTATTCAATGTGGCCAAGTGCATTTTCTTCCTAAGATCAGGAGCAAGCAAGGATGCCTGCTCTCACCACTTCTATTCAAGATTATACTGGAGGTTCTAGCCATGGCAATTAGGTAAGAAAAAGAAACAAAAGCATCCAGACTGGAAAAGAAAAGTGAAACCATTTCTAATTGTAGAATACATAATCTTATATATAGAAAATCCTAGGAAATCCATATTTTAAAAAAAACTTTTAGAACTAATAAGTGAATTCAGCAAGGTCACAGGATACAAGATCGATTTTCAAAAGTTAATTGTATTTCTATACACTGGCAATGAACAATCCAAAAATGAAATTAATAAAACAATTCCATTTACAATAGCAGCAAAAAGAATAAAATGCTTAGGAATAACTTTAACAAAAGAAGTGCAAAGCTTGTAGTCTGAAAATTACAAAATATTGTTGAAATAAATTAAAGAAGATCTAAATAAATGGAAACACATCGCATGTTCATGGATCAGAAGACAATATTTTCAAGATGGCAGTACTCCCCAAACTGAAATACAGATTCAATGCAATTTCTACCAGAATTCCAGCTTTCTTTCTTTCTTTTGCAGAAAATGGAAAGGTGATTCTAAAAATCATATGGTATTTCAGGGAGCTTCAAATAGCCAAAACAATCTTAAAAAAGAGCAACAAAATTAGAGGAGTCACACTTTCTGATTTCAAAACTTATTATAAAGCTACAGTAATCAAGACAGCATGGTAGTGGATAGACACAGATCAATGGAACAGAACTGAGAGTCCAGAAAGAAACCCTTACATTTATGTAAATTGATTTTCAACAAAGGTGCCAATGGGAAGGAATTGTCTTTCCAACAAATGGTGCTGGTACAACTGGATATCCACATCCCAAAGAGTGTAGTTGGACCCCTACCTCACACCATATGCAAAAATTAACTCAAAATGGATTATAGCCCTAAGTATAAGAGCAAAAACTATAAAACTTTAAGAATAAGTCAACCATAGGAGCAAATCTTCATAACTTTGGCTTGGTCTCTTAGAGCACCAAAAGCACAAGTGACAAAAGAAAAACTAGATAAATTTCATCAAAACCAAAAACATTTGTGCTGTAAATGATACCATCAAGAAAGTGAAAAGACAGCCCATAGAATGGGAGAAAATATTTGCAAATCATATGTCTGATAAGGGACTTGGATCCAGAACATATAAAGAACTCTTACAACTCAATAATAAAATGATAACTAACTCAATTTTTTAAATGGGCAAAGAATCTGAATAGGCATTTCTCCAAAGAAGATATATAAATGGCTAAAAGCACATGAAAAGATGCCCAACATCACTAGCCACTACAGAAATGCAAATGAAAACGAAGAGATACAACGAAGAGATACAAAATACAGTTAAGCAAGAAGAAGGAAAAAACCCACATAACACAACGAAGAGATACACAGATACAAATGAAAACGAAGAGATACAACGTACTAGATAGTTACTAAAAAAAAAAAAAAAAGAAGAAGAAGAAAGAAAAAAAAGACTGATAATAACAAGTGTTGGTGAGGATGTGGAGAAATTAGAACTCTCATTCACTGCTAACGGGAATGTAGAATGGTGTAGCTGCTTTGGAAAACAGTCTGGAGGTTCCTCAAATGCTAAATACAGAGTTATCATATGACCCATTAATTCCAACTCTATGTATACATCTAAGAGAAATGTAAACATACGTTCACACAAAAACGTGTTCACGAATGTTTATAGCAGCATTATTCATAACAGTCAAAAAGTGGAAACAACCCATATGTCCATCAAGTGATGAATGGATAAATAAAATGTGATATATGCATACAATGGAATATCATTTGGCAATAAAAAGGAATAAAATACTGATATACGTACAATATTATGCTAAGTGAAAGAAGCCAAAGTAATGCATATTGTATGATTCCATTTATATGAAATGTTTCGAATTGGCAAATCTATCGAGGCAGAAAGTAGACTAATGGTTGCCTCTGGCAGGGTCAGGGGAGGGTTTGTGTGGAACTGGGAGGAAATGAGGGTGACTGCTAATAGGTACAGTATTTCTTTTGGGGGTGATGAAAGTGTTCTAAAATTGAAGTGGTGACGGTTTCCAATTACTCTGCGAATATACTAAAAACCATTAAGTTGTACTCCTTAAATGGTGAACTGCATGGTGTGGTAACCCCTCAAAGATGTCTGTGTCCTAATCCCTGGAACCTGTGAAAGTTAGGTTACATGGCAAACAAGAATTAAGAATGCAGGTGGGATTAAGGTTGTTGATCAGCTGACTTTAAAATAGAATAGAATAAAATACAAATAAACCAGGGAGATTATCCTGGATTATCCAGTGGGCCCAATGTAATCTCAAGGGACCTTAAACATTGGAAGAGGGAATCTGAGGAGAGAACCAGAGAGATGGCATTGTGAGAAGGACTCATCCCAAAGTTGCTGACTTTGAAGATGGAAGAAGGGAACCATGATCCAAGGAATGCAGGCAAGATCCAGAAGCTGGAAAATGTAGGGAAACAGATTCTCCTAGAGCCTTCGGAAATACAGCCCTGCTGACACCTTAATCTTAGCCCAGTGAGATCTGTGTCAGACTTCTGATCTACAGAAGCGTAAGAAAGATAATACATTTTTGTTAAGTCACTGAATTTGTGGTAATGTGTTGCAGCAGCAGTAGAAAACTAATACATATGGTATGTCAGTTATATCTCAGTAAAACTGTTTTTAGAATGATTATTATCTTAGGCTACATAAACAGAAGCATGGTGTCTAGAAGGAAGAAGGTGATGGTCTGCTTGCGATCTAAGTGAGGCAGACTCCATCTAGCGCTCAGCTCTCAATGCCACACTAGAAGAGGAACATGGGAAAACTAGGGTGGGTCCAGAGAAAGGTCACTGCGACGGTGAAAAGACTCAAGATGATGTTGGGATGTTGGGTGAGCTATCATCCCCTGAAGTGGGATGAATTTAGTGGGGATGAGAAGACAGATCCTGGGACAATGGGGTGTGTTACCTACAGGCAGGGTTCTTGAGATGAAGATGAATTTTCTTCTTCTTTGTTTTAAAAAAATATTTTGTTTCACCCAAATACATGTTTACTTAGAAAAATTAGAAAATACAGTTAAGCGAGAAGAAGGAAAAAACCCACATAACACAAACTCAGAAGGAAAATATTCACATAACATTTTGTTGCAAGTTATTAAGGCTTCTAGATGACCTGCCTGGGAAGGTAAATCGTGTCTGTCTTTTATCGTCATGTTCCCAGAGTAGGTAGATGATCATGGAATGCTTATTGAGTGAATCCATAATTCACACACACACACACACACACACACACATTTTTAACTTACAGAAATGGGACCCGACTGTACATATTGCTTTATAATCTTCTCTTCCCCCATTATCAATATATTATGAGCTTCCTTCCAGTTCAATAAATATACATTTACATTAGGGATGTAATAGATACTGCCAGACTGCAAATACAATTCAGGAGGTCTGTGAATTTGAATGGGAAAAAAATTATATCCTTATTTCCACTAACCTCTAACTGAAGTTTCTCATTTCTTTCAACTTGAATGTAGGCAACAAGACATAGTAGCATTAGCAGTATCCTTGCCATCGGTAGTGATCATAGATGTTTTCATAGCAAATTACCATTGTTGCTTGAAATACTGTTTACTCTCATCACTCTTTGGAAATGGTTATTACACCTGCCACTAGATCTTGTTAGTGAATGTAATAAAGAAACATGAATACTACTATATCAGAAATTTTAAAATATTTAAATAACTGTATTTAAATATAATTGGTCTTCTTAGAAAGCTTAAACATCTTATTTTGCATGTTTAAAGCCATTATTCTTTTTTTTTTTTTTTAATTTTATTTATTTATTTATTTATTTATTTATGGCTGTGTTGGGTCTTCGCTTCCGTGCGAGGGCCTTCTCCAGCTGCAGCAAGTGGGGGCCACTCTTCATCGCGGTGCGCGGGCCTCTCACCATCGCGGCCTCTCGCTGCGGAGCACAGGCTCCAGACGCGCAGGCTCAGCAGTTGTGGCTCACGGGCCTAGCCGCTCCGCGGCATATGGGATCCTCCCAGACCAGGGCTTGAACCCGTGTCCCCTGCACTGGCAGGCAGATTCTCAACCACTGCGCCACCAGGGAAGCCCCTTAAAGCCATTATTCTTGAGAAAGGGTCCATGGGCCTCACCTAAAAGGTCCATGGCACAGCAAAGGTTAAGAAACTTTGATCTACACTGTCACATTGTTTCTTAATTTTTATTCTGAAATAATTTTAAATTTACAGAAAAGTTGCCAAAATAGTACATGTACTCCCCACCCAGCTTCTCCTAATGTCAACATGTTACATAATCATAAAATAATCATGGAAAGCGGGAAATTAACATTGGTATAATGTTGTTACGAAATCTTTAAATTGAATTCGAATTTCACCTGTTTTTCCACTAATGTCCTTTTTCTGTTCCAGGACCTAATCCAAGATCCTACATTGTATATAGTTGTCGCGTCTCCTTGGTCTCCTCTAATCTGTCATAATTTCTCAGTCTTTCCTTGTCTTTCATGATCTTGACACTTTTAAAAAAGTGTTGGCCAGTTAATTTGTAGACTGTCCACCCATTTGGATTTGTCTGATACCTTCTCACAATTAGATGCAGAGTTTGCATTTTTGGTAAGAATAGCACAAGAGTAATACTGCGACCTTCTCCAGGCATCACATCAGGGGAACATGATGTAGACATGTCTTACTCCTGTACATAATGGCTGCAGCGTATCCATTATATATTTAATTGGATGTAACATATAACTTACTTAATTGGTCCCCTTCCAATGGACTTTTTAGCTTATTTTCAATTTAGGGCAGTTACAAATAGCACTACAATGAAAAAAGAAGTACAGGGCAGGGCAGCCTGAAGGAGCAACCAGCAGTCAGGGGTGGTGATGAGTATTCTGTCCCTGGAGGCATGCAACAGCAGAGTGGCACCAGATGCCATTTCCATTTCCCCAGCAAAGAGCATCTGGTGTCCCAGAAGACTGACAAAATGCACAGGGGCAATAACAAAGGATGCTCCCCTCCCTTGCATCTCCACTCCGGCGTCCCATCAGCAAGGCAAGGCCTCAGCCCAGGTGGAGGGTAAAAAATGCTCCTCAGAATAGCCCAGGTCTAGTTAGTATTCTGAGCTCTCTGCTCTACTGATGGCTAATTGCCCCTAAGAGCTGAGATCAGTGGAGGGGAAAATGGAAGGCAGCCTAACCTTTGCTGGGCTCAGGGAACCAGCCAGCCTCCCAGCAGAAAGGTCTGCATTGCCACTCAGCTCGACCCTCCTTTCTCTGCTATGATTGCTAATGGAGCAGGGTGGCTCAGAGGCCCAGCATCCAGCAGAGGAGTAGCTTTGTGACTTACCCAATCTCAGGAAGTTTGGGGGCTGTAGGGGAGACAGTGCTGAACCTTCTAGTTGCTGGGTTCCTAAAATGTACAAGGTACAACCATTTTGGAAAACTGACAGTATCTGGGAAAGCTAACTGCATACCTAGTCTGCTCCTAGGTACGTACCCAACAGAGTAAGTGCTCACGTCTACCAAAGGATGTTCATATAAGATTTATTCACAATCACTAAAACCTGGAAACAACTCAAATGCCTGTCAGCAGAATGGATAAACAAATCATGATATATTCATACAATGGAATCCTACACAGCAATAAAATAAAATAACAAGCTACTGCTACAAGCAGCAGCATGGATGAATTCCCAGATGTTGTGTTGACTGAGACACAAGAGGTCATACTGAATGAGCCCATTTACGTGAAGTTCAAAAACAGGCAAACTATGGTGATAGAAATGAGAATAATGGTTCCCCTTGGAAGGGGGTGGTATTGACTGGGAAGAGGTCCATTGTGAGGGGGCTTCTAAGATGCTGTTCTACATCTCAGTCTGGGCGGGGGTTCTGTGAGTATATACCTAAGTAAAAACTCATCAAATGTATGCTTAAGCTTTTACGGCACATAAGTTATGTTTTAACGACAACATCAATAAAAAGGTGGGCGAGGGCCAGGGGCAGACTCTGCTGGCCCAGGGAGGTGGGAGAGGGAGTGACAGGTCCCAGCTTTGTCAGGACTTGCTATGTGAACTGGGCCACCAGATCAAGTGCTTCAGGTTCTTCCACTGGGGAGGGGCTGATGCCGCCCGCTGCCCTTGCCACGTAATTGGGAGGAGAATCTGGGGAGATGTGTCAGAAACCAACTTCTAAATCAAAAACTGATGCGTGTATTGACTCCTCCAATACGTATTAATCACCTCGGACATGCAGGCAGATTAGACCCAGTCCTGGGCCTGGCAGGAAGTCTCAGACTAAGCAGGGATAAAGGCAACCAACCCCCAAACAAACAATTACAACCCACGATGAGGGTTATAGAGAGGCCATCGTGCCTCGAGACGGTAAATAATCAAGAGGTGGGATGGGGATGGCGGGTCAGAAGAGATGACTTAGCAGCAGGGAATTAAAGGACAGAAAGGAGCCAGGCCTGCAGGAGAACATTTCAGGCAGAGGAATCCTTGATGGCAGAGACCTCGCAGCTGGAAACAGCCGCGTGGGCTCACAGGGAGGCCTGTGTGGCCAGAGAGGGCAAGCCAGGGAGTGGGGTTCATGGCAGGGGCAGACCGTGCACGGGGTGGGCAGGGTGAGGGTTTGGGGTTTTACTGGAAGCTTACCGGAAAGACACTGGAGGACTTTTAATCAAGAAATGACATGATCTGGTTTGTGATTTTAAAAGATGACTTCAGTAACTAGCTAGGAGCCAAACACAAAAGATTACATACTTGACAATTCTATTTATGTGAAATCCAGAGATTTCCCCAAACTAACCAGTAGTGATGGAAATCAAAATACTGGTCAACTTTGAGAGTTGTGGTCTTGGAGCTGAAGGGTTGGAAATGTCCCATGTCTTTTTTTTTTTTTTTAATTATTTATTTATTTATTTTTGGGTGTGTTGGGTCTTCGTTTCTGTGCGAGGGCTTTCTCTAGTTGCAGCAAGTGGAGGCCACTCTTCATCGCAGTGCGCGGGCCTCTCATTATCGCGGCCTCTCTTGTTGCGGAGCACAGGCTCCAGACGCGCAGGCTCAGTAGTTGTGGCTCACGGGCCTAGTTGCTCCGCAGCATGTGGGATCTTCCCAGACCAGGGCTCGAACCCGTGTCCCCTGCATTGGCAGGCAGATTCTCAACCACTGCGCCACCAGGAAAGCCCCCGTGTCTTGATGTAGATGGGAAGTACGAAAATGCAAAAAGTTGTCACAATATATACGTAAGATTGGTGCACATCATGGAGTACAATACTATCTGTATGCTATACCTCAATAAAAAAATCAAAATAAAATTTAAAATTGCTAACATTTTTATTGGCTAACATTATTTTTTAAAGTAAGGTTTATTGAGATTTAATTTCCATGCAATAAAATCCCCTCTTTTAAAGTATGCAGTTGTATGAGTTTTGACAGATGTGTACACCAGCACAACCACCACCACAATCAAGATATAGAACATTTCCATGCCCCCCCCCAAAGCTGCCTTGTGCCCCTTTGCAGTTGCTTCCCACCCTCCTCACCCCCACCCCCAGCCCTAGCTCCTGGCAACCACTGGTTTCATTTCTGTGCTTATAGGTTGGCCTTTTCCAGATTGTCATTAAATGGAATCATTCAGCATTTAAACTTTTGAGACTGCTTCCTTCACGTAGCAGAATACTTTTGAGATTCATCCATGTTGCTGTGGATATCAGTAGTTTGTTTCTTTTTATTGCCAAGCCATCTGCCATGTATGGATGTACCACAATTTATTTATCCATTCACCAATTGATGAGCCTTTGAATTGTTTCCAGTTTGGGTCAGTTATGAATAGAGCTGTTATAAACACTTGCAGGTAGGTCTTTGGTGGACCTAGGTTTTCATTTCTCTCGAAGAAATATGTTAGGATTGGGATTGTTGGGATATATGATAATCGCACGTTTAATGTTGTAAGACACTGCCACAGTGTTTTTTGAAGTGATTTCCAGGTACTAAATACATTATCTCATTTTCTCCTCAGAATAGGTGAGGAATGTGAGGCCCAGAGAGGCTAAGCAATTTGCCCAAGGCCCCACAGTAATTAGGTGATAGTGTTGGGCCCCCAGATCCCGCACAGGTAAACCCTGCTCTCAAGCTCCTCCAGAGGGGCTGCTCTCATGAGCAGGGCCAGTGGGTGAGGGCTGGTTTGCCCAGAGCCAAACTCAGACAAGTTCCAGACTAAAAATTAGGACCATGACAGAGGAGATGGCAGTGGACCATGTAACCCCTCCAAGTAAGAAAATAGTGAAAGAAGAAGAAGAAAGTAGAGCCAGGCGACATGAAAGCGGAGAAAATTGCCAGCTACAAGCCAAGTATCAATTCATTTGAAGTCAGCCTTTTCCCTCTGCTCCCAATGTCCCTTGGTCCCCTGGCAAGTTTTCAAATTAAAGTGCTGAACACTCCCCTGTCTCTCCTGCCCCGAGAGGACGAGGGCTGGCAGGGCTGGGGGTTATGGCCAGAATATTGTCTGGAACCAGCAAACCAGAACGCCCACCCTACTCCCAACCTCAGACAAAACCTGGACCCTGGCTTGCTGGGAGGTGGCTTCCCCCAGCCCAAGACAGGTCTGACCCCCACAGGGGCACAGGGGGAATGGAGGTTAATGAGATTTTGATGAACCTGCAGTTTTCATTTTGCGAGGGAAAAGGCTCAGACCCTCGCTAATTAAAGGGAACTGACCTGTAAAATGAGTCTGGGGATGAATGGCAGGGCAGGAGGGCCAGCAAGGGAGGAAGGGAGGAGAAGTGGGACCCCAATAGCCTGGTCAACACAATCTAGTCTGATGGGGGAGCAGGCCCAGAGACTGGAAGGGATTTGCCCAAGGACACACAGCAAATCAGACTAGACTTGGGTCCTGAAAAGAGGTGGGGAGAATGGGGGGAAAAACTGAGAAACAGGAAGATGGACAAAGGGATGGATTGAAAGAAACAAAGAGAGAATTCCATTGACTACATATTCAATAATAACATCTAACTTTCACTGCAGGCTATGCTAAGTACCTGTCATCCCATTATCTCATTTAATCCCCACAACTCTAGGAGGTAGGTATTATTACGCCCATATGTGGAAACTGAGGTTCAGAGAAGTTAAGTGACTTGCCCAAGGGCACTCAGCCAGCTAGTTCTACCCGACCCCATGCTTTTAGTCACCTTCCCCTACACCTGGGGAGACCCTGGGCTCCAATTTACACATGCTGTCCCAGTTTAAGTATTAAAATGCCTCCTTTCATTGTCCAAAGTGACTCAGTTTAAGCCAAATATTATATAACTACCCTACCTAGGCTGCATCTTATAAATTGCTTCCTGTGTGACATGTGTAGCCCAGGATCCAACACACAAATAGTCAAACCTAGACACAGACTCTATTTTGTCATGTCTTAGAAATGAAGCAGAGAGTACAGTGGTAAGAAACTTTAGCTCTGGAGTTAGCCAAACTGAGGCTCAAACCCAGCGATATGACTTTGGATTAGTCACTTGACCTCTCTGGGCCTCAGTTTGCTCATCTGGAAAGTGGGGATAACCATGGCTACTCCACTAAGTTATGGAGATGATATAAAGAAAGGGGTATAAAGTGCCAGTGCATGTTTGCTATAATTACATGGCTGATGTAATTACAGGATTTTAATGTAAATTACATAGGATTTTAGCCTATGCCCTTTCTGCTGCGCCCTGTGGATTTCCATACTGTGTACTTGGTTTGTGTTTGCTGAGCTTGTTTATAGACCTTTCTCCCATGACTCACTCTGCAGTACCCTGCCCCACAACCTTTGCACATAATGGGGCTTTTTGTTTGCTTGTTTAGCTAAAACTCGTGTGCCAGGCATCATTCTAAGCATATTACATATGCTAATTTATTTAATCCTCACCATAAGCCTATGTTTACAAATGAGGAAACAGGCGAGGAGAGGTTAGTCAACTTGTCCAAGATCATACAGCTGGTTAGTGGCAGAGCTGGGATTTGAACCCAATCAGCCTGGCTTAAGGGTCAACCCTATATAGTACTTCCCTCTGTCCTGAAGGTGCTACCCCACTCCCACTACTGACCCCTCCTCTGCCTTTGCCTGAATAACTCCTACCGACCCTGCCTTTGCTGAAATATCACCTCCTGCAGGAGACCCTCCGTGACTGCTCAGCCTAAATTACATTTCCCACCCCTGCCAGAGGAATAATCAGTCACCCTACTCTTTACTGTCTTTCAGAGCTGAATCCAGTTTGTTATTCTCTATTTATTTGCTCATTTGTCTTCCCCACTGGACAGTGCATTCCAGGAGGGCAAGGACCGTTTTTCTATCCCAAGCATCTAGCAACAGACACATGGTAGGTCTTCAATAAATATTTGTTGAAAGACAGAATAAAGGAAAGGAGGAAGTGGGGGGGATTAGAAGCCCCCTAAGGACAGGAGCTGCCCCTGACAGTGTTTTATTGTCCCAAGAGCCTGGCCCAGGATCTCCAGGCATACAAGAGGGCTCTCAGTAATTGTTGACTGACTGCATCAGCAGCGTGGCCAACCTACACCAGTGGGCCCAGGGCTGTGGACAGCCAGGTGGAGCAGGGCTGGGACCCAGCTTTCTACAGCCACCAGCCTTTCCTCTCCCCCCACACCTGACCCCTCCCTTCTCCCTTCTTCTTCTCCTTTCTGAGATGTAGCAGTGAAATGATTTTTCTACTTGAGCAGTTTTCAATTTAGATTAAGAAAAATGTGGTTTGCAGTCACTCGGCAAAAGGCCCTGGCAGCCCCATCCCTTCAGGGACAGGGGGTTTCTCAACCATTGACAGCAGAGCTGGTTCTGGAGTCGGGGAAATGTGGAGGGGACTTCCCAGGCCCTCTGTGTCTCCCGCTGACATTCATCCTCACAACTTGGCCTCCTCCTGCCTTCTTGGGTAAGGGACCAGGATCTGGAATCAGACAGAACTGAGTGGGTTCAGGCTCTAACCCATGTATACTGTGTGACCTTAGGCAGGTTCTGTACCTCTCTGAGTCTTCTTGTTTCATCCATAAAGTGGGTCAACGGTAAGCCCTCTAATTTGGTCCCTGCCTCCCACCAAGATCAAAAGGCTCCCTCTTAAACTTCCAGACTGTAAAGAATAAATAGAAGGACAACACAAGGACGTTTAGTTGGGATATGCCAAGGTGGGCAGACCCTCAGAAACCCCAGGGCCAGAGCAGAAAGCAGGAGAGACAGGCTGATGTTAAGGGAAGCTTGACCCGCCCAAGAACAGATGGAAGTTTCCAAAGAGGCCCTCAAGGAGCCACAGGTTAACTAGGGCCAAAGACAGGGGCATCCATGTGGGGCAGGTGGCAGAGGAGGAAGGAGGCAGAACTCTGGGACCACTTAACTCCTTCCTAATTCTGAAATCTTTATGCCTGGGATAGATTTCGTCCTGTTTGTTAATGTTGCCTTTCAAAATGGAAGTGCTTTTGTTCATGTGGGTAAATAAAGGGCATGTATTAACCCTAGTTAATGGTACCAATTCTGGAGTCAGGCATACCTGGGTCTCATTTCCTGCTCCTTTCCTCAGTAGCTGTGTGATTTTAGGCAAGTTACTGAACTTCTCTGAACCCCTCCAAAATATTCAATACATAATTTTCACACTGCTCTGTTTCTTAGGTTTTGGGTTTTTTTTGTAAATCAACTTTACTGAGGTGTAACTTACAAATGATAAAATGTACCCATTTTAAGTGTACATTTCCATGAGTTTTGACAAATGTATACAGCCATGTAACCACACTATGATCAAGAAACTGAACATCTTTATTACCCTAAAAAGTCCTTTTGTGTCCCTTCTCAGTCCTTCTATTGTTTTTTTTTAAAATTAATTTATTTTATTTATATTTTTGTCTGTGTTGGGTCTTCGTTTCTGTGCGAGGGCTTTCTCTAGTTGCGGCAAGCGGGGGCCACTCTTCATCGCGGTGCACGGGCCTCTCACCATCGCGGCCTCTCCCGTTGCGGAACACAGGCTCCAGACGCGCAGGCTCAGCAATTGTGGCGCACGGGCCCAGCTGCTCCGCGGCATGTGGGACCTTCCCAGACCAGGGCTCGAACCCGTGTCCCCTGCATTGGCAGGCAGACTCTCAACCACTGTACCACCAGGGAAGCCCCTTCTGTTGTTTTTAATGTAAAAATAATAGGTTCTCCAGGCCCCATGATGACAAATCTTGGCATCAAAATAAACATCCCAGGAAGGTGTGCGGTGTTTGCACTGTGACTCTGCCTACCTGCTCCTCACCGCCACCCTAATACACACACTGTCAGGTAGACCCAGGGGCGCTTGATTCAAGCCCAGCACCACAGGATTCTGGGTGGATTACCCCCACCGACTGGCAGTGATGAGCCACGAGACAGCCCATCCTCCCTCCACAGACAACCAGCTGGCAGCTGGCCTCCCCGGGGCCACTCGCATGTGTCTTTCTAGCTGACACTTCCAGGAGTTGTGAGCTGCTCCAGGGAGGGCACGTGGCTGCCACCTGTCACCCACCACTGCGTCTTCAGTGCCCTGGAAGGGACTGGCGCACAGTAGGCGCTCAATAACTAGGTGTAGAATGAATGAATGAGAAGGGGGGCTGCCAGCCGGAGGACCCCCTGACAAGTGAGGGTCACCGTTCACCTAACAAAGAGCAAGCGTTGCCCAAACATCTTCAAGTCCGACTTTCACAAATACCAGGCACTATTATTTAATATTCGTTAAATTGGCTCAATTAGTTTTTATTCTCTCTGTGTTTGCGTTGCCTTAAGCTACCATGAAATCATGGTTTGATTTGATATGTATATATAACTTTTAATTTTAATATAATTTTTTTTTTTTTGGCTGTGCCGTGTGGCTTCTGGGATCTTATTTCCCTGACCGGGGATTGAACCCGGGCCCTCAGAAGTGAAAGTGCAGAGTCCTAAGCACTGGACCGCCCGGGAATTCCCTAATATGATTTTAAACTTTACGGAAAAGTTGCAAAGAACATCCATACAGATTTTTTTCACCCAGATTCACCAGTAATATACATTTTGCCCCATTTGATTTATCATTCTCTCTCTCTTTCTCATATAGAGCTATGCATACATAAGTATATATACATATATACGCATAGTTCTGTATTTTTCTAATACACCTTAATGTAAACACTATACTACATTGTATCAAAAGAAAGATACTTGTTGCCCTCGTTACCAGGTGCCTCCCTGCAAAGGGTTGTTCCTCCTACCTCATTGCCATCAGGTTTGGCCACATGGCTTGCTTTGCCTAATGAAATGTAAGCAGAGCTGTGTGAGTCTTCTCTGAATGGAAGCTTTAAAGCTCTCATGTGGTTCTGCCATTGTTCTTTTCCTGCTGCCATGTAACCAGCAGCATTGTAGGCAGGGGTTGCCCCTTTAGCCCGGTCCTCAGGATGATGATACAGAGTAGAATCAAAGCAGACCCATGGCCGACACGCAGTGTGAACAAAAAATAAAACCTTATTGTTGAAAGCCATTGAGATTTGGGGGAGGGTCATTTGTCACCACAGCACGACATTATTTAAGCTGACTGATATAAATGCATCACTATTAAAATGAAAAATGTTTCTGTACCACCTACAAATACACAGCAAATTCAAAAAATGTGGCGTTGGCCATGGTGACCCCAAATAGCCCATGTAATAAAGAAGGAAACTGAGGCTCATGATGGCTAAGTCGTTTGCCTAAAGTCTCTCAGCTAGGGAAGGTGGAAGAGAAGATTCTGGGTACTGCTGTCTGGGGCTCAGTTAAGGGAGAGGCAATGGAATTGCCCTTTGGCCAAACAGCTCTGTCAGGGATATCTCTCCTGGACAATCTTCTCTCCTTTCAGAACCCCTTTCTTTTGCTCCTTGTGCCCCAAGACCACCAGGAGCCCCTCCTGACCCCATTCCTGGCCCCATTCTTCTCACAGCTGAATGCCAGGTGATTCCCTTTAAGGAGTTAGCTGCTAACTAAAGGTGTTAACTGCTAATGAAAGTGCCAGCACTAACTAAGGTATTAGCTAGTAAGCATTAACACCTCTCGAGGTGTTGGCATATTAATAAGGAACTTCAGGAAGACCCAAACGATTTCAAGAATCAGAGGAGCAAAGCTCAAAAGGTGGTAGAATAATTTGGTTCTACAATTCTTCCTGCCCCTGTTACAAGCTGGATCCTGAGCTAAGAGCTGCAGCTAACACGTTGCATATACACAAGGCTTTACAGTATACACAACACTCGACAGTCTGCAAAGTGCTTAACAGTTTACAAAGCACTTCCTTATCCATCATCTCCCTTGCTCTTCACGTCAGCCCAGTAAGGTAAGCTTTGCTATCCCCAATTTGCCAATGAGGAAGCTGAGGTTCAGAGAGGGGGAGTGACTTTTTCAAGGTCACAGGCTGGTGAGTAAGGGGACTGGGCTTGCCTCCAGGACTGTCAGGCTCCCAGCATGGTGATCCTCCCATGGACCCCAAACCCCTAACACAGGTGAAGCAGTAACAAATGGGAGCCAGAGCATTTCAGTTCACATCTGCCTTCCTCCTGGGCCTATGGTTGACTGTGACCCCAAGAAGTCAGGGCCAAGGCCAGGCTAGTTCTTGGAATACTCATGCCTATAGGGGCCCTCTTTTCTGCTAACTTCTATTCACCTTTCAACTCCTTTCTCAAGCATCACCTCCTCCTGGAAGCCTTCCCAGATGGTCATGGGCAGTCTCTCTTCAAACTCCCAATATATAGGGCATACCTTGATCCTACACATTGCGTTAGAATGATCTCTTTACAGGTTGGAGAAATCTCTGTATCCCTGTGCCAGGCATGCAGCACAGAATGGAGGAAGATGACATAAATGGTTGTTTTTTTGGTTTGGTTTGGTTTTTTAGTATGTATGTACGTATTTTGGCTGTGCCGGGTCTTAGTTGTGACGTGCAGACTCTTAGTGGCGGCATGCGGGATATAGTTCCCCAACCAGGGATCGAACCAGGGCCCCGTGCATTGGGAGCGCAGAGTCTTACCCACTGAACCACCAGGAAAGTCCCCATAAATGGTTGTTGAATGAATGAATGACTCCCATGGTTGGTAGAGAGAACTGACGAAAGTGAACACCATTGCCCACCCTCCTAGGAACAGATTTACACAAAATGTGGTCATTTTAAAGTAAAACAAGAGATGAGCTATTCTCAAATCCTTAAAGCCTGATTAATATTTTACTATCCAGCAGTAGTAGTTATTTGTATCTTTGTGTGTCTCTGTGTGTGTGAGCATGTGTACAGGCTATAGGGGAAAAAAGGGAGGGAGGTTTCAAGGCCAAATAAATTTGGAAAGTCCTGGGTTTAAGAGGGGTCTACTGCCAGACTTTTCAGAGCCTTTAAGGGTAACATTTACTGAGCATTTACTATATGCCAGGCACTATGCTAAGTGCTTTACATACATTACCCTATTCCTTTATAGTGCAATCAGTCTGTTAGCTTATATTCTATTAGACTGTAAGCTCCTTGAGGACAGAAGTTCGTTTGTTGATTAATTAATTAATTAATTAATTACTATGCCCATTTGATAGATGAAGGAACTGTCTGACTACAGCGCCTGGGCTCTTAACCACTGACTTGTTACTAGTCTTCATTGTGGTAACTAACGAGCCTGGCAGATCTGCAGGACAGAGTGCTTGCACTTAGCATTTCTATTCTTGATTTGACTCTGAACATTTTTCAAGAAGTGTCTGGAAGGAGAGTATCTTGAGGAACATACTCTATGAAGTAATACTCTAGGCTCTGCAGGCTTTAAGGGCAGGGGCTATCTTCTTTGACTTGTTGCCCCAGACCATAGCACATAGAGATTGGAGGGCAGGAGGGAGAGAGAAGTCAGGGTATTCTTTCTGCTCTTTGTGCTTTTTTCAGGAAGGAAGGAAAGAGGGTGCTGAGAGAGAGAGAGAGAGAAAGGAAGAAAGAAAGGAAGGAAGGAGGGAGGGAAGGAAAGAAGGGAGAAAATAAATAGATGGGAGGGAGCAGGGATGGGCATATGGATGGATGGATGGATGGATGGATGATGAGAGTATGGATGAGCCCGTGGATGAGAAGATGGATAGATAGAAGGATGGAAGCATGGGAGGATGGGTGGGTAAATGAATGAGGGGCTGGATGAATGGATGGGTGGATAGATGGAGTATACAGGGACCACGAGGTGCTGTGCAGTGGATGCCCAGTAATTTTATGTGGCTGCAACAAACTGGTTGGAAGAGGGGCTTGACGCTGTATTCGAAGAACACATTACATAAGATTGAGAAACTATCAGCTGTCCATGTGAAAGAAAGGAGAAAGGGCTAATGGAAATTAGAGAGTTAAAGCCCCACTAAGCCACCCCTTAGCACTCTCACTGCAGGTGTGACTGTAATAGTCTATAATAGCGAGGTTCTGAAAATCCATGTCCCTAAGAAGATTCAAAGGTTTTAAGGTTCTGTGTCTCTAAGACCGAGAATTTAAGACACTGTGTCTTTAAGAGCTCTTTATCTCTGCTAACATAGTGAGAGATGTACTATGTGCCAGGCAATGTTCTAAGCACTTTACAAAGAGTAGCTCCTTTAATCTGCCACCCGTGGTGTAGACATTATTATCATCCTCATAATGAGGCACAGAGATATGAAGTAATTTGCCTTAGATCACACAGCTAGTAAGTGGCAGGACTGGGATTTGAACCCAAGAAGGCTAGGCAGCATCCAGAGTCCACGCTTTCAACCACCACATGATCTTGCTTCTAGGAACTGAGGATTCTATGCATCTAATTTTCGAAGATTCAGTGCTCAAGGCTTGAAGAGTCTGCAGTTCTGTGGCTCTGAGTGTTTCTACAACCAGGAGGCCGAGCCTTCCTCCTGGGGAAGGCAGGAAGGAGTCTTCAAAGGCTGAGGGAGAAAGGGGGGGCCTGGCTAGCTCCTGCAAGAATCAGCCCTGCTGATGTCAGGTGTCTTGCTGTCACTCTTCCTGTTACCTTTGGGGGAAAAACACATTTGTGGCAGATACCAGGCACGAGGGTGTACCGGCCCTCCGCCCGCTCCTGGGCCTGATGGATGGGCTACATGGGGCTCCCCTGACCTGTGTGTGTACTGTTATCTGTTCGGCCAAGGGAGGCTGTTCATCATGCCGACAGTTTGGCAAGGCACACCTGCTGGGCCTGCATCAGCCAGAGCTGCCAGCATCCCAGGAGGAGAGAGGAGGGGTTATGGGAGGGGTGGGGCAGGACAGACACAGAGAGGAGGACCCCATAACAGCAACATCCCTAGGCCCAGGATTGGCCCAGAGGGTGGCACAGACTTCTGGGTGTGATGCTGTTTCTGGTGGTACCATGGATATGCTGTGTGACTGTGGGCTAGTCACTTAACCTCTCTGGGATGCAAAATGAGATTAAGATTTGCCAGAAACCTGAGGCTCCTCTTTTTTTCTCCTTCTCCTCATGCTCCATATCCAATCACTGAGTTCTGTTGTTTTACCTCTGAGTCTGTCATGATCCTGTCCATTTTTCATCATCATTGCCACTGGGACCACCCTGGTTCAGGTCACCACCATCTCTTGCCTGGGCTCCTTCTTCCTTTCCTGCCCCTATACTCCACTGTCCACACAGGAGCCAGAGGGATCTTTATTACAGAATCAGATCATATCATCACTCCCCTACTTCAAACCCACCAATGACTTCCTTCACACTTAGAAATAAATCGAAACTCCTTGCCAGGGCTCTGCAAATTCTGGTCTCCCCTCCTGTCCATCATCACACTGTACCTTCTTGCCCCCTTGCTCACCAAGTTCCAGCTACACTGCCAAGTCCTTTCCCATCTCTTGTTCTTTGCATATGCTGTTCCCCCGATGGGAAAGCTCTCTTCCCAGTTCCTTGCATGCCCAGCCAGCTGCTTCTCAACCACGGATCTCAGCTCAGTTAACACCTCCTTAAAGAGGTCTTCCTAGCCTGAAATAATATCCCAGCCTCTAAGTTCACTCTATCACAGCACCAATGTATGCCCTTCCCAGCACTTATTACAACCGTAAATTATGTTGTTTATTTATTTATTGTCTGTGTTCCGCACTAGACGGTAAGCTCCAAAAGGTCATGGATTTTTGTCTCATTCACCACTGTGATCCTGAATGTTTCCTCAGTGCCAAGACAGATAGTGTCCTCCACCCCAGGGTCTTTGTACTAACTATCCCTCTGCTTAGAAACTCTTCTCTCTCTTCTTCCCCTATTTAACTCCTACTCATCCTTTAGATCTATCGAAGAGTGTATTTTCCAAAGATGGTCACATCCTACATGTTGTTCATAAAATATAACCTTGACACACTCTCCCCCTTCATTTGGGGTAGGCTTACGACTTGATTATAACCAATAGTATGCAGCGGAAGTGACACTAGAACACTTCTGAATAGAGGTTGAGGACACCGACTCTGGAGCCCTGAGCTACCAGGTAAGCAGCATGACTGTCTGGAGGACACCATGCTATGAGGAAGCTCAAGCTAGCCTATGCAGAGAGACCACATGGAGAAGCCCTGAGATTACATGCAGAGAGAGAAAGGGATACCCAGCAGCCCCCAGGTGCTCCAGCCCCAGCACCATCTGACTGAAACTCCTTGAGAGGCCCTGAGCCAGAACTGCTCAGTAGAGCCCTTTCCAAATCCCTGAGCCACAGAAACCAGGAGCAACAACAAAATCATTGCTGTTGTTTTAGCCACTAGGTTCAGTTGTCATGCAGCATCAATAACCAGGACAAGATCTCAGCTCAGGCGTCACCTCCTCAGGGAAGCCCTCCCTAACTAAAGGCACTAGGTCAGATCCTCCTAGTTCCATTTTATTTTTCCTCATGACACGTATCACAGTTGGTAATTATGCAGTTATTTATGTGATGGTTGATTTTTGTCTCTCTTTCTTCCACTAAAATATGAGCTTTGCGAAGGCGGAAGGGATCACTGTCTTGATCACTGCTGTGTCCCCAGCACCTTGAATAGCACCTGACACATAATAAGTGCTCAGTAAATACCACTGAATTGATGATTTCGCTAAAATATCACATTGGCCCTGAAAAGTGGGCTTTATTCTCTCCATTTCACAGCTAAAGAAACTGAGACTCAGAGATGACAAGTCCCTGCCCAAGGCCACACAGCAGAGCAGGATCCTAGCCTGATTCTCTCTGACCCCGAAGCCAGAGCCCATCTCCGGATAGGAAGAGGAATGAGGTACTGGTTTGGGACCCTGGAAGTGGGAGTCAACAGGGGCCACAAATGTCCTTTTGTTTTACACTTGGAGGAAGAGAAGCCCAGAGAGGGGAAGGGACTTTCCCAAAGTCACACAGCTCATGGATATTCAAGTTGGGACAAGACCCAGAGCCCACATTCCTAGCCTAGAGCTCTTCTAGCTACATCCTCAATGCTGCCCTGAAGACCTACCATGCAAGGCCAAGTCTAGACTCCAGGAGGTGACAGAGACAGGAAAATAAGTTGTCCCTTTAAGGAAAAGAGAACCCAAATTCCTATGTACAAAACAAAGGGGACAAGAAGAGCAATTATATATGGAAATCTACTGTGTGTCATACAAGCCTAAAAGATATATCTCTCAACACGCCTATAAGGTACTCTTATCACTGCCTTTCATAAGAGGAAACTGAGGCTCAGAGAGGTTAGAGGATTTATCCAAGTCACCAAGCTTGCCAAGTGGCAGGGTCAGGCTTTGAATCCAGATCTGTCTGTCACCAGGACTCCTTCCAGGATGCCATCCTTCCTTGACAAGGGCTAAGGGAGCCTTGAGGTCCCATAAGAACAGGGAATCAAGGAAGGCTGCATGGGGGAGGGAGTTGGGTCTTGAAGGACGCAGTGTGATTTCTTTTTTTTTAAATATTTTATTTATTTATTTATTTATTTTGGCTGTGCCGGGTCTTAGTTGCAGCATGTGGACTCTTAGTTGCAGCATGAGGGATCTAGTTCCCTGACCAGGGATGGAACCTGGGCCCCCTGCATTGGGAGCACAGAGTCTTACCCACTGGACCACCAGGGAAGTCCTGCAGTGTGATTTCTAAAGACTGAGCTGGGGAGAGCATTCCAGGTGGAGAAGGGGAGTATGGGAAAGGGTAGGGGTGGGACAGGCAGGCAGGTGTGCTGGCTGAGGTTGGAGGATCCTGCTGTCCCTGCCCCTCATCACCTCTGCAGCCCCCAGTCACCTTCCCCGGCACCCGCTCCCCAGCCCCCAACCTCAGCAAGAGTGAGGGCTGGAAAATAAATGAATCTGTTTATGAAGCCCATAATGTTGCCAGCAAAACAAGGCGCTCAGCAGAGCAGCTCGGCGCCTCTAATGGGATATTATTTATGTCATTTTCCCCCTGGCGCTGGAACCATTACCGCATGGGATGGCGTTCTGTCACCCTCCACTCCCCCAGCGATGTTCCAGTGTCACACTGAAGGATGTGCGCTGCAGTCGTCACGGCTGGACCTGGCGGAGGGGGCGCTGAGTGGGCGATGGGGCAGCCCCCGACTCCCCGCCAATGGGATCTAGCTTGTCCTGAGCTGCTCTTGGTGCCAGCCATCCAGCCAGGCATTCAGGATGCTCCCGTGTCTCCCCACTGCCCTGCAGATCAAGTCCCATTTCTCCGGTCAACCCATAACGCTTCTGGGCTTTGGGCCCTGCCCACCTCTGCAAACTCAGCTCTGGCCACTTGTGCATAAATTCCAGAATCAGGCAGACCTGGTGCCCCAGACCCAGTTTATGCCTCTTCTCTGACTGACTCATTCCCACCTGAGCCCTCTTGTTCAATGGCGAGCCCTGCCTCTGCCTTCGCCTCATCGTCTAACCCAGCCGCCTGAGTCTCCTCTGGGTGAGGACCAGCCCTCCCTTCAGCATGGGCTCCGTCAGGCTTGCCAGGCTGCAGCAGCTGACACTTGGGTCCAACCCAACCTGAGGGAAGCTCTGGCTCTTTCACATTCAGATAAAGAACCACGTGCAGGGCATGGGATCTGGCTTCCCCAGTGGCTTCCCAGAGATGCCAAGTAACAGCACCCCATGGAGCAAACTGGGAATACTAACAGTCGGGAGAGAGACTGGAACCACAGGTGAATGGACTCTTCCAAAGAATGGAGGCTCACATGGCTTGTGAATGTGCGACCCCACATGACCTAGCGCCCCGCTGCCTTGACTCCAATCTGGGGCCAGCGTGGAAACATATCAGTGTGTGTTTCCCTCCTTCTCTACCTCACTTCCCCTTCCCCCTCATTCTTGCTGCCCCAGAATCACACCCCCATGAAGTATGTAAGCTTTGACCCAGCCTTTGTGTTCAACCCCTACTTCATCACTTCTTGCTGAAGTATCTGAGGAAAGTTAAGGAACCTCTCTGAGCCTCAATCCCCTCAACTACAAATGGAGATAATAATAGTCCCTACCTCACAGGGTTGTTGTTAAGTACTCAGTGAACGTCAGGAATGCTTGTTTTTCCTTCTGGGGCATAACTTGTCCTGCATCAGATGCTGCTACTTGCTGTTTTCACTGCCAGAAACACTCTTATGACAATCCCATTTATCCTTTGTTCTTACCTTAGATATCAGCTCCGGGGAGAACACTTCATGCTCCCTCTGGACTCCTCCAGCCCCCTTTGCTTCCTCTCTGATTTCACTAGACATCGTACGTGTACTGCTTTTGCCTCTCTCATTAGACTGAAAACTCCCTGAGGGCAGGGCTGTGTGCTTTGCTTCCCTTTGTCCCCCTAGTACTTAACACAGTGCCTGGAATACAGGATGTGCTGGACAAAACAGTGTGTGCCACGCACTTTTCTTGAGTGAATGAATGATCCTATTTCATTCACGCCACAGCTCTACTTTGTAAGGGTTATCATCTCCATCTCATTTTCTGATTTGTCCATTTCTGCTTTGATCTTTTAAAATTCCTTCCTTCCATTTTTTATGGATTTATTTTCTACTACCTTGAATGGAAGATTTAATTAATTTAATTTTTCAATCTTGCTTTCTAACAAATGCATTAAAAGCTATGAATCTCCCTCTGAATATTTTCTTGTCTGCATGCCACCAGTGGGGATATGACACACGCTCATTGCCTTTCAGTTCTAAATGGCTTGTACTTTATTTCCATTTTAGATAAGGAAACTGAGAGTCAAAGGGGTAAAAAGTCTTGCCTGAGGCCACAAAATGAGAAAGGGGCAGAGCTGGGATTTGGACTCAAGACACTCTAGACCCCATTCTGTGTGTGTGTGTGTGTGTGTGTCTGTCTGTCTGTCTGTCTTTGTCCCTCAGTTTTCAATTAAACCTTTATTTTGAGATAATTGTACATTCAAATGAAGTTGGAAGACTCAGTACAGAGAGATAACATGCACCCTTTACCAGTTTTCCCCAAGGATGACATCTTGCAAAACTATCATACAATATCCCAAGTGGGATATGAACATACAATCCACTGACCTTATTCAGATTTCCCCAGTTTTACTTGTGTTCACGTGTGTGTGTGTGTGTGTGTGTGTTTCATACAATTTGATCACATGTACCAATGCTCTTTGTATTGCAAGGTGGCACTTCCTAATACATCAGGTTCCTGAGCGTCATTTCTGCCAAGCTAAGGCTTTCACACTCTGTTCCCGGGAACAAAGCCACATTCTGTTAACCATGTCCTTTCCTTTTCCCCTGGGTCTGAGCCTCAGCTGAGCTTCCCTTCAGGGGCCCAAGCCCTCTACAGTTGACTGTACTTGGAGCCCAGCCCTACGCTTGGAGCTCCGGTGGCTGACAGTCAATGTCCCTAAAATCCTCTCCTCACTCACCTGTCCGCCTCTCATCCTCCCCTCCTGCAGACCAC
Organism: Balaenoptera acutorostrata; assembly: GCF_949987535.1. Classification (NCBI taxonomy): domain Eukaryota; kingdom Metazoa; phylum Chordata; class Mammalia; order Artiodactyla; family Balaenopteridae; genus Balaenoptera; species Balaenoptera acutorostrata. The sequence goes on along the minus strand of NC_080078.1, from coordinate 67,918,618 downwards.
CCCTAAGCCAACCCCTCCCTTTGCAGGTCACTTGTTCATGGAAGGATGAAACTGGGAGCCTGCCCAAGGTGGTCTGGGGACACCTGAACAGCCCTGCCCACGTCAACAGTTCTCATGGGAGCTGAGGGTTGGACTTGACCCTCCAGTGAGAGATCTTCTGGTGCCAACTTCTTGTTTTACAGATGGAGGAACAGTAGCTGGAGCTACCTTACAGCGCATCTACTATATACCTGGCACTTTCACACTCATTACCATTTATTCTCATTGCCTTGCAATGATGCACAGTTTATGGGTGAGGAACTAAGGTTCAGAGAGGGAAAGTGACTTGCCCCGGACCACAAAACGAATATATTGTGAAGCTGAGATGAAAGCACAAGGTTAGTGTAATTCCGCAGGCAATGAGGTTTCTACTACACTTAATTTTAAGATAGAAGTCAAGAGCATCTCAGACCCTGGAACCAGACTGCCTGTTTCCATCACTTCACATCTCTTCTCTGAGCCTCAGTGTCCCAATCTGCAAAATGGGAATAAGACTCCCTCAGCAAGGATTAGCCCCATATAAAGCTAAATAGAAAATGAGGCCTCCAAGAGGTAAAGTGGCTTCTCCAAAGGTTCTCAGGAAGGCGGTGGCAAGGGTGGGACTTGAACTTCAATCTGCCTGAATCGGGGGCTGAGTAATTTGACCTCCCTGACCCCTTGGCCCTTTGAGGAGTCATTGGGGCCAAGTCTGTAGCCCAGGGAGGTTTAAGTTGGGACTGAGGGAAGCACTGGCTGGACCTGTGGCTGCTGGACAGGGCCTGGCTCCTGATGAGACTTTGCCCCCAAGCCGTACTCCAGGTTCCTGGGAAGGTCTTCAAAGTGTGTACAACAGGCACCTGTTGGCTGCCCAGAGGGTCCTCCTGTGCTTGAAGAAGCCAAAGGAAGGCCAGCAAGGAAGCTCGTTGGAGAGGGGGCTCCAGGGACAGAGAGGAGAAGCCAGCTGGGCTGTGACCCAAGGACACTTGGCCGGGCCCAGCCCTGACCCCAGGCAGAGATCTAACCCAAACAAGGCCTTTGCACACAGTTGTCCCTGCCCTGCTTCTCCTCCCCCACCAACTGTGGCATCCCTGTTACCTGGACCACCAGCCTCCTGCCCTTGGAGGGACACTTTGGCGCAAGGATTCACGCAGCTGCGGGGCTTGAATCTCAGCTCTTCCTCCCCAGCCCTGACCCCGGAGCTGGCACATCTCTGAGCCTTGGTCTCTGCATCTGTAATTGGAGAGAACAAGTCCCAGCTCACAGAATCCGTCATAAAGATGAGAGAGAAGGAATGTACGGAACGTGGCCCGTAGCAGGTTTCAAGGAATCCAGGCGCATCCCGTGACACCTTCTGCCTGTTTACACACACGCTTAGGGGGAGATACTTTGGAGGATAGAGCCACAGCCGATGGGCCCTGTCTTCAGGAAATCCACGTGCTGGGGCGGAGGCAAGGTTTAAGGGAAAACACTTTGGGTTTGGACCAAACAGTCCTGGGTCTGAATCCTGTGTGACCTTAGGAGAGTTGCTTAACTTCTCTGGACCTGTTTCCTCATCCATACAATGGAGCTCAAAATTCCTCTGACATGGAGCATCCGGTGAGCTAACGGAGCTGAAGATGCTGTGTAAACTATGAAGTCCTGTCCAGACGATAATGCTCTCATGGGCCAGATATTCCAGAGCAGAGAACTGAAAACAGAAGACCTCTTTGGAGTGCTAAGGAAATAAGAAAAGGGGGTGGGGGAGGAAGGGAGGATGCTGACTGAGCCCCCACTGAGTACCAGGCTCCTTCTGGAGGCTTCACGTGGAATTCTTATAACTACCCAAGAGAAGAGGCATTTCCCCTGAGAGTGGCGGGCCTGATATAGAGTAGGGACTCATGGGTTATTCCCTTCTCAGCCTTCCCCCCTGTTTCAGGTAAAGGAGCAGACCCAGAAGGGAGAAGTGACTTGCCCAAGGTCATGCCGCTGGTAGGTGGAGGAGCTGGGATTTCCACCCACCAAACTGGGTGGGTGACTTGGGTATCTGAGGGTCATAGATATTTCAGGAGGGGAAAGGGGACGTAAACGTTAGGTTTTTCTCCTCTTTCCTTCCCTGGTACCCTCTTGGGGATTGGGGTGGGCATCAGGGTGGGCATCCCAGGTGGCAATGCCCATCAGCAGGGAGCCTGGGTCTGGGTACCACTGCCAGCCCCCAGCTGCTCCCCTGACATTCTGTTTAAGCTTTAGCATCTCCCACCCAGAATACCAGCCCTCTTGTGGAAGCCCTCTCTGCCTCCTGTCCCCCTAACCCCATCCAGGCCACTTCAGACAGATGTTTTAAATCCCAATGGCCACACCTCACCCTGCTCAACCCCCTTCAGTTACTCTCACATCCCTGGGACAGGATCCAAACTCCCCCCCTCAGCATTCGAGGATTCCCTTGATCTCACCCCCTCCACCTCCCCTCCCTCCTTGTCTCCCACCCTACACACACACACACACACACACACACACACACACACACACACACACACTCACCAGGAGCCTGCAGCTCCTCCCACACCTCTGTGCCTTTGCTCCTTCTGTCTCCTCCACCAGGAACGCTGGGTTCCTGGATGCCCTGATCACATGCTGCTTCCTTGGAGACTGTACCCTTGACCTTCCATGTCAGGATCACTTGCTCCTTCCCAGCAGACCTTCAGCACGTGGTTTCTTCCTCTATTAGAGCTCACATAGTAGGAATCGTAGATCAATGGCCATTGTTCACTGAGCACTCCTAGTACCTGACGCTACGCTAAAGCACATTTCAATGCATGCCCTCACTGACTCCTTACAACGCCTTTGACCATCCCCATTTTACAGATAAGGAAACTGAGGCTCAGAGGTATAGGAAATTCTCCCGAGGTCACACAGGCCAGGCATTCTGACTCCAGAGTCAGTAGTCATAACTCCTCTGTTGTGCCACCTTGCTGTGAGTCCCCCCAGTTCAAGGGCACGGATGGGGGCTGTGTGGTTCATTTAGGTGCCACCAGTGCTTCACCCGGTACCTGGAACTGATAGGTTCATTTATAAGCATCAATATGCTTTGAATGAAGTATGAGATAACAAAGAGTGGCCAAGTGCATACGTACGTTCCACACTTCTTGAGAACCGACTAAGTGCTGGGCGCTGTTCTAGGTTCTAGGAATAGAGCAGTAAGCAAAACACAAAATCTCTGCCCTCAGGGAGTCTGGTGAGAGGAGACAGTCTGCTGGGGAGAAACAGGCAACAAAAAAATAAGTAAATAAAGGATCACTATGTCACATGGTGAAAAGGGCTATAGAGAGAAATAAAGTCGGGGGGGAGTGACAGCATGAACACGTGTGCGTCTGTAGTGGAGGACAAGGGTCCCTCTTCTGAGGTCCACTGGGAGAAGTTGATGTAAGAGGAGACAGATCTCCATTTGGGGGGTGAAGGGCAGCATGGAGGGGTAGGGTGGGAGAGCCCCTGCAGCTTCGCTGTGATGGTGGCGGCACTAAAAGTAGCAGCGTGACGGGAAATGGCCACCCAGTTACTGCCTCCTCGTTGGCCTTATTTATGGCCCTCACTGTCTTCACTCCTGCCCTCTAGTGTGGGGCTGGAGGGAGGGAGGGGGCGCTGCTCTCTGCCTGCCTGGTGCAAGATGACCTTGGAGACAGTGTCCCCCTAGAGGAGGGGTGGGTTTTGGAACCTGGGTCACTGCCTTTCATGTGGCAGCCCCAATGCTAGGGTCACATCCTCTAGGAAGCCTCAGACATCTCAGCTTTACTCAAGACGGGGCATGAGAGGAGTCTGACCATTACTGAGACCTCTGTGCCAGGCATTTCATGCACACAATTTCCCTCAACCCTCATGATTATCCTATTGCTCCATCTTAGGAGAGGAAATTGAGGCTCAGGGAGGTTAATTAATGGGCCCAAGGTCACACAGCAAGTACAAGGCAGATCAGGATTTGAACTCAGGTTGGTCCGATTCAAAGGCCTTCATTTGGAACTCTGGTCCTCAAGGTCACTTTTTATTTCTCTTGCAACTCCTGGCAAAGTCCACCACAAAGCATTAGCAGGCTGCAGACAGAGTAGAGCAGGGTCTCACAGCAGCGTGGACTATGAGACCACAGAAGCTTTGATTTCTAGTCCTGACTGTGCCACATCATAACTCTGAGACTTCAGGCAAGTCTTTTTCCTTCTCTGGGCCTCAGTTTCCCCATCTATAAAGTGGACATAATAATAACCTTCCTCTTGACCTGTTGTTTAAGGGTGGATGAGATGTCAGGCAAGATAGTCTTTGGAGAAGGCACTGTTTAGAGATAGTTCAGTTATGGTGCGATCAAAATCCAGGAGAGGGTTAAGGAGAAAGGAGCTTTTATTGTTCCAGCAGTGGTGGCAGCATCTTTGCAGCAAACTTCACCTGTTTACAGTCCGTTAGAAGCCATTATTGCTGTGTCTGGGGCAAATGCACACCCCTGACCTAGATGCGTGTCTGACAGCCGCAGGCAGCAATCTGGGGAGCAGGAGTCATTTCGCAGCACTTAAAGGACCACAAGAGGCCGAAAGCCTCTTCCAGTGCCCTCCTCCCTCCCAACTCCTGGGCCACAACCTCTGAGAGCCAGAAGGCTGAGAAAGGGGCCCAGCCTGGGTTCCAGGTGCTCAGGCATCCCCCAGCCCTCTAGGCAGTCCCCAGATCACCACCTTGAGTTTGCAATCTTAGTAGGGCAATAGTGAGTGAGGAAGAAATAAACAGACAGCTAGGGCTGCAGGGACCTCAGAGAAATTGAGTCCAGGCCTTCCCTTGTGTGTCTGCCCAATGTCAGAAGAAGAGAGCCAGAATGAGAGCCAAGCTCCTGGCACTAGCCTAGGCTTTGAGATGCGAATGGTGGGAATTTCAGGCAGTGACCAGTGGCAAGTTGGCAGCAAGATTGGGCAGAGAGGAGGATTTTATATCATGTTGCATAGGCGGCTGCCACCTGTGGCTTCAAGCAAAGCAGACCCTGGGCATGGGTGGCTACAGGCCAAGCTTCTTCCCCCCAGCTTCTAAAGCTTGCATGAGAGAGGGAGAGAAGCTATAAGAGAAGGTGGGGCAGCTGCACGATGCAAAATCAAGCTTTTCTCAAAGCTCTTGCTTTCCTTTTCTGCCCAACTCCCCTTTTCTGTTTTTTTAAAATAACTTTTCTCCAAAGTATTTATTGCCCCCAGACTTTCTCTTCATTCCTCTTCAGCAAACTCTTTTCTCAGAAAAGATTAAAATCTCATCCATACTCAAGTGTAAATGATTGACAACAGCTTTAAGGCAGTGGCAATCTCTCCAATTTTAGTACGACTGTAAGAAAGAAGTAGGAAGAGAGCCACACATCCCGCCTTCCCCACCTAATTACAACCCCATCTTTCACTGGTAAACTCATCCTTCAGACCTGTACTCAAAAGTCTCTCCTCCAGGAAGCCTTCCTTCACCTCCAAGCTGACCTGGGTCCCTCTGTTATACATCCTCACAAAACTGAGTTCCTTCTCTTCAGAGACCTTTGTCTTTTGGTGTGATTATTTGATGACCATCTGTCACTTGCCCTTGACTATGAGGTCCCTATGGGCACCTTTTGCTCTCCAGGGTTTTCTCCAGAGCCTAGTAACATCTCTGGAACATAGAAGATGCTCAATAAATACCTTCAGAGTGAATACATGAATTATTGAGTGAACGAAACTTGAGGCAGCTATAAAGTCTGGACTTCGCCTTCATTCCATGAACAGCCTCTCAGTCCCCTGAAAGCAGTGACTCTCTCCTAAGACGCTGTAGTGGGTCTTTTTGGTACCCCATCCAGACCCCCTTTCCCAGGCAGGCATACCCATCCCCCTGCTGCTCTAGGGTTGGATGCCCTTCAACAGCTGCTCCATTCTCTGCAAAATTGCCCTCACTGACCAGGCCACCTCTTCTGGGAGGTTATACCCTCCATCTCCCTCCCAGAGGCAGCTCACAGCTGATGATGGGTGACAATGGGGTGTATGCTCCAGAGCCCCCCATGGATAACCTGAGATGACATCTGTGCTTGTCCTCTTTCCTTTCCCTCTCCTGCTGCCTTCCCTCCTTTACTGGTTTTTCTTAAGAGCACTTCCTCAGTAAATCCTGTGTACTGAATCTTTCTCACGCTCTGTTTCTAGGACTCTGACCTGAGACAGGCACTTGCCATCTTCCCTGGGCTCTAGCTTAACAACATCTCCCTACCGGGCAATTAATATTTATTAAACATCTACTGTGTGCCAGAGTCCATGCTAGATAAATTACATCTAGCATCTAATCCTCAAAACCACCTGATGAGATGGGTCCTATTATTATCCCCATGTTATAGAGGAAAAAACTGAGGGTCAGAGAGAGTACACAACTTGCTCAGGATCATACAGTTGATAAATGGTGGAACAGAGATTTGAACCTAGTTCTAGCAAGTGAGGTGATGACAGCTACCTATCACTGTACTACAGGGTGACTATAGTTATAATGGCACAGAAAAAAGAGAAATCAACATTGTCAGGAGTTGTGGAGGATTGTAAAGAAAGCTTTCTCTAAGTAGAAAACATTATAGAGTCTTGAAGAAGATGAAGAGGAGGGAGGGCCCGCAAGGCAAAGGGAACAGCACATGCAGAGGCAAGGAGGCAGAGATCCACATGTGTTTCATGTATTGATAGTTCCAGCAAAGAGTGTGAGGTACATTGAGGGGTGTGCTGCAGATACAGGCTGGGACCAGATCTTAAAAGGCTTGGGTACTAAGATAAGGAAACTGGACTTTGTCCTAGAGGAAGTTAGATGCCACTGTTGGGTTTTAAGCAGAGGAGGAACATGTATGTTTCTGTTTAGGAAAATTACTCATGTTCAAGATGGAAGATGGATTGGAGAGAAAATCTGGAGCCCCAGAGGTTATTTAGGTGAAAGAGGGCGAGATTGTATTTTAAGTCCATGGAGATACAGAAAAGTAGGTGAATTCAAGAGAGAGGGATTCGGGAGATAAAAATAGCAGGATTGGGGTCTGGACATGGGAGATGAGGAAGAAGGAGGAGTCCGGGATAATGCCCAGGTGTCTGTCGTGGGTAGCACCACTTGCTGAAGTGAGAAAAAAAAGGGCAGGTTTGGGTAGAAGGATGATGAGCTCTGTTTTGGACATGCCAAATCTGAGGCTTCTCCAGGGGCACTGTTCAGGAGGTAGCAGATAAATGGCCCGTCTCTCCTGTAGCTCCGGGGAGAGGTGGGAGGTAAAGTTCTGTATCAGAAACTCTGATTGGCTCTTTGTGACATCATAGAAATGGGGAGTGGGTAGCAAAAGAAGCCCTTGACCATGAAAATATTGAGAGTAACTGGTCTAACCCAGTCTTTCATGGTAAACTTACTGTCCCAGGTGAGCTTGCCAGAATTGAATTCTTTCAACTTAAGCTCTTTGGACTTTTTCAAATTCTTTAAGATCATGAGCTTCCTGCTGTCAAGCATCCCCCCACTTTACCCACTCCTCCCGCACATTGCCTTTCCAAAAAAAGAAAGAAAGAAAGAAAAAAAAAAGAACAAACGGTGGAATGGATGATTTGGGAGCTGAAAACCTCCAAATGGGGAGGTTATATCCTCTAGACAGCAGCATCAATCACCACATTTTCATTATTAAGTAACATCGAGGTATGCAGGACTGATTCTGCACCTTATCGGAACCTAGCAGCTGTGCCCTAAATTCCAGCCGTGGCGCCTGTCTGCAGGAATTCAGTTGCCTGTGTTTAAAATGAGTGTTAGCATCTATCATTTCCCCACACCAAATGGTTTTGTGTCGGTGGTTGGCAGCACTAATCCGTCACCGGGATACTCCACTGCCCGGCTCAATACCCTCTTCGTCACTGTTGGGAGGAGAGGAACGGGAGGCCCCCAGGATGGGGGAAATGTCACTGTGAGGACAATTGCAACATTTGGGACTCTTTCACAAAAAACAGGAGGGAGAGGAAAAACCATTTGTATCTATTACAAGCTCTGACTTCTTATCTCACCGATTCTGGGTAGTCAGGGGTCTTCCATCATCCATTCTTTGGGTCAGTATGAAAGTTGGTGGGACCTTGCCACAGAAGACAGCGGCCTGTGGCTCTGTCCGTGGTGCTGAATAGCTTTGGGGCTGTGATCTTTCAGCTCTCAAGGGTGCAGAATTGCAGCACATGTGAGCTGACGAGGACCATCCAGTCTGGTATGTCTCAACCTCTTTGGGGATTCAAAAACCTTTTAGGACCCTCTACCCAGAAATATATACAAGTCCAAAATTTTGCTCATATATACCAAACTTAGCCTATTATTTCATGGGGTTTGTGGACTCCTGGTTAAGAATCTCAGATTAGCTTAAACCCCTCATTTTGTAGATGGAGAGGCTGAGCCCCATGGAGAGGAGGCCATCTGTCAAAGGCTTCAAAGTGAACAGGTAGCATTTTGGGTGGGGTGAATGAATCTCAAGCCAGTGAGATGTAGTTGAAAAAGGAAGGGGTTAAGAGCCAAAAAGACCTGGGTTTGAATTAGCTCCACCACTAATAGTTACTAGTTGTGTGGCTTGGGAAAAGCCCAGTAGATACATTCTCCAAAACTCAGTTTTCTCATCTGTGAAACTAGGTAATAATATCTATTTAGTAGGATTGCAATAAGGATTCGTGTTAATGGAAGTAAGTAGCAAGCTACATTGGATGCTGTGAGGCACACCCAGGTCCCCCTTCAGAACTGAAGGACTTTTTCCACCAATGGGGATGCCATCATCAGAAAGTCACCAGCTGTCAGTACCCTACACGGATTGCCTCAGCTGAAGAGAGCTGCTTCAGTCAACATAACACATTTTCCTGGGGCAGGCTACATCAGTAACTGATTTATATGGCAGTGTAAAGGCCCGTCCCAACTCTGGACAACTGAAATGTCGTCCTAGCTTCAGAATCATCCATAGGGTTGGCTGAGACCCCTGTGGAGGCTGTATTACAGCTCTACTTTCCCTCTGCTCAATCCCAATCCTCTCCCTTCTCATGACGGGTGTTGACCCTAAGAGCACTCCCTAATAAGCACCCTGCATACTGAGCTCCATCTCTGAGTCTGCCTCCTAGGAAACCCAGTCTGTGATATAGGACTATATCAGATCCTATTGGTTAGCAGGCTCTTGGGTGTTTTCCTGATGTTCTTGTTGTGATTTGAGTGTAGAAGCCAGGGCTCCTGACTCCCAGTCAAGTGCTTTACTGGGCCAAAAAGCTATCAGTTCCAGTGTTTCCATTGTCCCATCCCTCTTCTCTCAGTCTACTGGCTTGGTGCCCCTTGGAAGGAGATGATACTTGGGCTACTGTCATTCTTTCAATCCAGCCCTCTGCCTCCCATTATCAAAATGTCTCAAGTTGACCAGGTAGAGATGCCTGGGCTACTCAGGTGCCCCCACTTCCTGTCCACCCTGGAGATGCCCCCCTTCCCCTCTCATATGCACTTGGTCCTCAAGAGATACCTGGCAGTAGCAGCAAATCTGCAACCAGAAAACTCACATATTCAATATTCAGCCAATGGTTGACGAGCACATGCTGTGCTCTGGGGAAAATCGTGTCTAGTCTTTATCTTAGGGGGCTCCAGGAATAGATATACTCATTCATTAAGTTGGTTGTTCAACAAATATTTATGAAGTCAAGCCCTCTGCCGTGCCCTGGGGAGATACAGTGAACAAGAAAGATGTGATCCTTTCCCTAAAGAGATCACAGCCTAGTGCCTCCCATTCCAATAGGGTTTTCCCAGGGTTTTGTTCTCACTTTGTTGTCAAGGACATTTCCTTCTGCTAATCACAGTCCTCTGACTTTAATTTAAATTTATCATGTGGTTATTTTCCCATTCACTGTGTCTTTTATCTCACCTTTGAGGAGTCTCCTCCTCACTAGGCCTTGCCTTTCTCTCAGCTTCTCCTTTTTTAAAAACCAGAATCGTCTTAGGATAATTCTAGGCTGAATCAGACTGACAGTAAAAAGGCCAAGGTCAGAAGACCATTCACCACAGTGGTTCATTGGCATCACTTGGTGACCAGATGGTGCTTGCTCCTAATCTTTGCCCACCTTCCAGGCCCAAACCCAGAGGGTGGGTGAGACTGCCCATCACTGGTTGGAAGCATCATTTTCCTTTACGAAGGGCTGTCTTGCTATGCTTAGTGTCCCTCTGCAAGGAATAATTATACTTCCTTTTATGAAGATTGGAAAGCTGAAGCACAAAGCTGAAAAATGACTTCACCAAGGTCATACTACTCTCCTGAGGTTGAAATTCTGCACTGAATTAAAAGTGAGAAACTGACACAATGCAAACACGCAGTCAGGAAGAGCAAGCGACTGGTAAGAGGAGAGGCGAAGACAGGGACTAAAAAGAAATGTAGACGGGCAAGAGAATGAAGGGGAGGCAGAGGAAATGAGAGAAAGAGAGAGAATTCAGCCCAAATGATGACTTCTTTGCTTTCCAGAGGCATTTATCTTTCATTTGACCTTATAAGAGTCTATTTGTGCTGAGATTTTAAATTGAGGATTTTTTTCTGTTTAAAAAGCATCGCTGCACAGTTAGCACGATTCTACATTAATTTTTATTCATGCCAGTGGCTTCGGTATTTATTCTCCTCCAAAATCACTGAGTTGGAAGGGACAAAGTGAAAGTCATTTGGCTTCATGTTTGTTTGGATTCAGAGCCTGAGGCCCAAGGGGTAGGGATGAGGTGGGGCGGGAGCTCGGTGTCGGTACATCAGGCTGGAAACTAGAGGGGGGATGCCTGACAGTGTTATCAGGTACCCTACTTCAGTCCAAACCACACTGTATCCTGCATTGTCAGCTGTGAAGCCCCTGGGTGAGGGGGCTGATGGAGAGGCCAAAGCCATGAAGCCCCTGGGATTCCACTATTCAACATTCTGGAGATGGTATCTGAGCTGGATCTTGAAGCTTATGGCAAATTGAGAGTCAGTGTGGCCAAGAGGTCAACTTTGGGCCTGGGCATCTGACTGCCTGGGTATGTGTCCCAACTTCACCACTTACTGGCTGCATGACCGTCACTTCACCTTTCTGGACCTCAGTTGTCCTCATCTGCAAAATGGGATCAGTAAAAATGGTGACTGCCTAGGGAAAGTGTGAGGATTAAGGAAGTGATTGCTCCTGAAGAGCTTGGCTTAGTGCTTGGCACCAAGCAGGTGCTCAAAAAATGTTTGTAGGTTGAAAGAATATAGTTCATGCACTTGCATAGGAATTCTGCAGGCAGAGGAGGCATGGAAAAGTGACTAAATACATACGCCCTGGAAACAGAGAGACCTGGGTTCAAATCTGTTGTCTATTTTCCTGTTGACTAGGAGTCAGACTGCCTGGATTTGTGTCCTGGCTTCACCACTTTATAGCTGTATAACCTTGAACCAGTCAATTTACTTCTCTGAGCCTCTGTTTATTCATAATTAGAATGGAGTTGATAATAATACCTACTTCATCATGCTACTGGGAAGACTAAATTGGAACATACATATAAAGGATTTAGCATGGTACCTGGCATATAGTAAGAGCTTGACGAATGGTAGTTAAAAACAAAACACACTCTATAGATGGGAATTCACAAAGCAGAGAAATGCAGTGGCGGACTTTGAAAACAGATGGAACCGCAGGTGCAAAGACCCAGAGGCATGAACAAGCACAGGGTGATAAGGAAGCTGACTGAGAACCATAAGTCATGCCTGGAGCAAAGAGTGAGTAGGAGGAGGCAAGCTGTAGATGTGGGCAGGGGTAGTCACGCAGGGTCTTGAATGCCAGTTTAGAGAGCTTTGACTTCTCTAAGGTCACAGGGAGCCACTGAGTGTTTTAAGTAGGGGAGGGACATGGCTATATCTGGACAGACTAAGATCTTATTCCTTGTGGCTATAATCTATGAGGGGCTTCACAGTCAGGAGGAGATGTCTCACTCTATGGGTGGGAAAACCAAGACCCCACATGGGGAAGGGTTTGCCCAGTGCCCAGGATGAGGGTTTGGCAGATTCAAGGCCAGAATCCTGGGCTTCAGCCCAATCATCTTTCTTCCCACCCTCCTGGGCTTGGGTGAAGGCAGGAAAGGCCCAGCATCCAGGGACAGCACTGCAGCAAGGAACTGGGTGTTGCATAATAAACAGCGGGGGGGGGGGGGGATCTCAGTGGTAAACAACAACAAGCATTTAATTAGCTTGCAAATCTATGGCTCAGCTGGGGTGGCTCTCCTCTGCCCCCACCTCCTCCCAGGACCAGCAGGCCAAGCTGGGCACGTTCTTGTGGCAATGGCAGGAGAACAACCGCACAAGTGCTTTTCAAGCCTCTGCTCGTTGCACCTCTGCTGACATCCCACTGGCCAAAGCAAGTCACACAGCTGAGCAATGTCAAGTCAGAGTCACAGTGGGAAGTCATTGCAAAGTAACATGGCAAAGAGCAGGGACCTATAACTGGGGAAGTACTGAAGGATGTAAAGATTTGGAACCATAATCCAGGCTACCGCAGGTGCTTTTGGAGGCTGTCCGGGGATCAGGCTCCCTTCCTTCCCTCAGATGTCCATTTGTCCCTCCAGCCATCCCCCCAAAAAGAGATGGGGGGAAAGCCACAGCATTTCCTGAGCACATATGCCAAGTGTCCTGCCACGTGCTCTGCAAGCCCATGGTTCATCATGTACCCCTTCCTCCCCAGCCTCTCGTGTCATGCACCACTCCCCCACCTGACCCTCCCCAACTTCACTGTTACTCCAATACACCAAGCACTCTAGGTGCTTCCCCACCTCAGGACCTTAGCCCATGCTGTTCCCTCTGCCACATTCCTCTCTCTCCCCACCGCCATGCCTTCAGATGTCTGAGATACCATCCCCAACCACTGGATCTGAGACTCTGGTGATTCTCCATCACCGAAGCTTGTTTATTTTCTTCCTAACCCATCATTGTTGGCAACTGTGTTATAATTTATTAGTCTGAGGCATGTCTGTCTCTCTCAAGACTGTAAGCACCTTGAGGGACCTTATCACCAGTACCTGTACAGGACCTTCTACACAGTAAACATTCAATAAATATCCGTTGAAAGGAAGGAAGGAAGGAAGGAGGGAGGGAGGGAGGGGGGAGGAAAGAGAGAGACCATGAGGTAAGAGTTCTTTATGCCCATTTTACAGCTCTCAAGAGGCTCAAATAAGTGAAGTCCCTTGCCCATAGGCCCATAGCCACACCTCTAGGAAGCTGTGATATAAACCCAGCCCCAGCAGACTCCCAAGTCTGCTCCTCCCTCTACACCACTGATGACCAAAGATGATCTTGACCTACAAAATAGTCAATTATGTAGCAAATGCCCCCTGTGCCCAGCAAGTAGCTTAAACAATAGAACATCATGGAGACCTTTGAGGTTCCCTAAGTTTTCCTCCGGAACTCCATCCCTCCCTCCCTGCCTCTCCAGAGGTAACCATCATGCAAAATTGACTGTTTAGCATTTGTATCCATGTTTTTAATACTTTTACTCTGGTGCGTATGTTTAAACAGTACCGTTTTATACACTTTTAGATTTTATATAAAGGGCATCATCCTCTGTGTATCTTTCTGCAATCTACTTTTTTTTCACTTGACATTATGTTGTGAGCTTCATCCTAACAGCTCTATTTCATTCATTTTTGCTGCTGCGTATCGGTCCCCTGTATGAATAATCCATGGTTTATTTATCTATTCTCCATATTGATGGACATTTAGGTTGTTCCCAGCTTTCCGCAATGTGTAAACCTTTCTTCAAAAGAAATATTTTGTGGAAGCTCAACATAAAAAGCAGATAAAAGCAGAACTGCTTCGTTTGAGTTGAGGAAGGGGCTGTCCTGAGGGCCTAGGATGGGGTTCTGCTGCCAGGAGGTTTGCAAATATTCCTGGGGCTTCCGCCCCAGGCAGTAGGCAGGCGAGAAGGCAAGAGGAGGCAGGACAGTGAGAAAGAGGTTGACTTTGCCTCTGATTTACGTCTGCAGACTCAGAGGAGGGCCAGACATCCTTGCTGAGTCTTTTCTGGGTCAATTCAACCTTCTCCCCAGATGAACACACATGCGCACACACAATTTTCCGTGATCTTACGCATGCACTATGTTTGTTCCCACCTCTGTGTCTTGCTCACACCTCCTGGTGTGCCCTCCCTCCCCTCCTCAAATTCTATCATTCAGGTCCCGGCTCCAGTCTCACCTCCTCTATAAAACCTTCCCTGATCGTCCCAGCCTAGGTCATCTCTCCTGGACAGCTCATTACCATCTGTGAGTTGAGACAAGTAAAATTTAGGCCTGTTTGGATATTTGTTCCTGGTAAGTTGAGGCAGATGAATTCCAAGCTGTACACCCAACAGCTTACTACACTGCTCCAAGTTCAAAACCAAATACCCCAACGTCCCTCCAAAACTGCTGCTCTTCCCCACCTTCTGAGATCTCAGGGCCCAGCCCACTACCTGCCCCGTTCCCAAGCCCCACACCTGTCCCCTCCCTATGCCCCATAGGCAAGGTACCCCGCCTCCTGGCAGCTTTGCCTCCTATTTCCCCTTGCCCCCCACCCCCCTTGTCCAAAACCTAGTCCAGCCACTGCCCTCTCTCTCAGGCTACTACAAACACCTCCTTTTTGGTCTCTCTGCTTCCATGCTTGCAGCCCCATAATCCACTTTCCAGACCTCAACCAAAGAGATCTTTGCAGAATACAAATCAGTGCTGTTGCTTCTCTGTTAAACCCCTACAATGGCTCCCCATTGCTCCTGGGACGGAACCAAACTCCTCCTCGTCACCTGCAAGTCCTGCGTGCTCTGGGCTCTGCTCATCTCTCCAGCTTCACCGTGCTCCCCACTCCTCCTCTCTATCCTGCAACCGCACAAGCCTTCTTGCCCTGCCTCACCTGCGCCTGGTCCCTCCACCCCCATCTCCAGCAGGCCTTGGCCATGCTGTGTCCTCGGCCTGGACCACTCCTCTCTGGCTCTCTGCCCAGTTAACTCCTACAGCCATCAAGACTCCACTCAAAGTTACCTTCTTGGGTCAAAGTGAGGCAGGATGGAAGGAGGCAGGGCACACCCTTAAAGAATAACAGAGTCGTTGTGGATACAACATAAACTGGTTAGAACCAACTAGGTCCAAGATGGCAGAAGATTCGACTTCCAGTAGACCTTGAGCCTCATTATACACTCATTGTATCACATTAGCATATGCTAAATGACACGCCCACAGGTGCCAGGACAGTTCCAAGGCTAACCATAAAAGACCAAAGAGTGGGCGGCGGCCCAATTCCTGGAAATTCCCACCCCTTCTCCAAAATAGTTGGAATAATCCTCCCACTCATTAGCCTATGAAATTACCCAGCCCATAAAAACTAACCACCCCATATTTTGGGACCTCTTGCCTTCTGAGATGGCCCGCACTCTGTCTGTGGAGGGTGTTTCTCCCTGGGCCACATGCCTTTCAAGGTGGACCACATTCTGTCTCCGGAATGTGTATCTCTCTAAATAAATCCACTTCTTACCTATCACCTTGCCTCTTGCTGAATTCCTTCCACGTTGAGACATAAAGAAGCTGAGCTACATTAAGTCCTGAGACCAGGTGTGTGATCTCAATTAAAAGACAGTGGGTTCAAGGGATTTCCCTGGTGGTGCAGTGGTTGGGAGTCCGCCTGCCAATGCAGGGGACACAGGTTCGAGCCCTGGTTCGGGAAGATCCCACATGCCGCGGAGCAACTAGGCCCACGTGCCACAACTACTGAAGCCTGCATGCCTAGAGCCCATGCTCTGCAGCAAGAGAAGCCACTGCAACGAGAGGCCCGCGCACCGCAACGAAGAGTAGCCCCCATTCGCCACAACTAGAGAAAGCCCACATGCAGCAACGAAGACCCAACGCAGCCAAAAAATAATTAATTAATTAATTTAATAAAAAAAAGACAGTGTGTTCGAGTCCCAGCCCATGGGTTCAAGTCTCAATCTGGGTTTTGGCTGGGTTTGAGTCCCATCCGAGTTGTGCGGTTCCAAAAGCAAGTCCAACTCCTATGACTGTGTGCTAAGCACCCGTGGACCTCTCCTGCGTGGCACCTGTCATCATTGTAATTGAACATTTCTTTGTGTGATTCTTGGAATAATGCCTGTCTTCCCCTCTAGGATGTGAGCTCCACGAGGGCAGAGGTTACACCTTGTTCACATATTTCTCCTTAGAGTTCAGTTCAGCATCAGGCTCAAAAACACCTGTTGAACAAATGAGTGATGAGAGCTGTAGTAACTATTTGTGCAGAGGCATGCCTCACGAAGCTCACAGAGATTGTGGAGGAAGAATTGGCAGGACTGGGATACTGGTTGGATGGGGAGGGAGGAGGGAAGGGGCAAGGCTGAGGAAGGCAAAGGCATGAACTCGAGCATCATGGAAAACCTTATGCTTTCAGTAGGACCAGAGTTTGAATCCCAGCCTTGCTACTTGCTGGGCCATCCTGGGATAGTAACTTCATTTTTCCGAGCTTTAAAACAAAACTCTTAGTTGTCTGTGCCAGTGCTTCCCAAACTATCTGCGGTGAAGAATCAGATTGTCTTTTTCCAGACTGTCGTGGACATTCTTTTGGTCTGTGCTCTGATCACACATTTGGATGTTGCAACAGCACCGAATTGCTGTCAGTATTTCTAGACACCTCCTCTCACTGTCTGTCGGCTCATCTCATATCAGATCAAGAACAAATGGTTCTCAGATCAGCACTGGTCTACAGACCACAGTTTGAGTAGCACTGGTCTATACTTGCCGTCTCCAATTGCCCCCACCCCCAATTCCCTCGCTCACTTTTTAAAATAATTTATTTAGAAATCATTTCAAAATTACGAGAAGAGTACAAAGAATTGCAAATCCCCTTAATCAAAATTCCCCAATTGTCAACAGTTTACCACATTGCTCCACTTCTACACACACACATACACATACCTTTTTTTTTTTCCGAATTGTTTGAGAGCAGGCTGAAGAAATCACCTCTAAATATCCTAGTGTGTGTATCCCCAAACACAAGAACACTCTCTTATGGAACCTCATAACAACCATCTAAATGTGGATGTCAATGCTAAGTCAGTATCATTGTCCAATCCACAGACCACTTTCTGATTTTGTCAGTGGTCCCAACAATGTCTCATTTTCTTTTCTGATCTAAGACCCCACATAGAATCATCCATTCCATTTAGTTGTTGTGATGGTGAATTTTATGTGTCAGCTTGACTGGGCTAAGGGATGCACAGATAGCTGGTAAAACTTTACCTCCCAGTGTGTCTGTGAGGGTGTTTCTGGAAGAGATTAGCATTTGAATCAGTAGACGAAGTAAGCAAGATCACCCTCCTGTGGGCCTCATTCAATCCACTGAGGGCCCAAACAGAACAAAAAGGTGGAGGAAGGGTGAATTTGCTCCCTCTGCCTCGGCTAGGACATCCATCTTCTCTTGGACATCAGCGCTTCTGGTTCTCAGGCCTTCAGACTCAAATTGGGACTTACACCACTGGCGCCCCTGATTCTCAGTTGTTGGGCTTGGACCAGAACTACACCACCAGCTTTCCTGGGCCTCCAGTTTGCTTGCAAATGACAGATTCGGGACTTCTCAGTCTCCATAATCATGTAAGCCAATCCTTCATAATAAATCTCTGTCTATCTATCATCTATCGCTCTATTCTGTTGGTCTGCTTCTCTGGAGACCCCTGACTAATGCGGTCGTCATGTCTCTTTAGTCTCCTTCAATCTGGAGCAGTCCCTCAGTCCTTTCCTAACTCCCATGACCTCTGGAAGAGGAACAGGCTTTTAGCTTCCACTGTGACATCCACCTGACCAGCCACCACCATGAAGGTTGCCAAATGGAGATCCTCTATTTCCATCATTTCTTCTACACTGATGAGTTATCATTCTACCATAAGGGAGAGCTTTCCCTTCTAATCCTATTTGTTTATTTGTTTTGTTTGCTGGGTTTGGGTTTGTTTGTTTGTCATTTGTTACCATTTGTTATTCATTTTGAGGCTCAAGTTGTCCCAGTTGTCAATGGGAGGCCCTTCAAGTAGGATCCTGTGTTTCTTTAGTGTAAGATGGTATTTAAAAAACAAAATGGGGGACTTCCCTGGTTGCGCAGTGGGTGGGAATCCTCCTGCCAATACAGGGGACGTGGGGTCGAGCCCTGGTCCGGGAAGATCCCATATGCTGCAGAGCAACTAAGCCCACGTGCCACAGCTACCCAGCCTGCGCTCTGGAGCCTGCGAACCACAACTAGAGAAAGCCCACGCACAGCAACAAGGACCCAACGCAGCCAAAAATAAATAAATTAAATAAATAAATTTTTTTTTAAATGGGGAATTCCTTGGCAGTCCAGTGGTTAGGTCTCTGCGCTTTCACTGCCGAGGGCCCAGGTTCCACCCCTGGTCAAGGAACTAAGATCCCGCAAGCTGTGGGGTGCAGCCAAACAAACAAACAAATAAACAAAAAACCCAAAATGACTGAGTGTCATTGCTTACAGGCCCTCTCAACAGAGCTAGGAAGTATTATGCCACATACACACACACACCACACGTAACTATACATGAATACCTATATCCACGTCTATAACTATCTGTAACCATCAGTTCTTGTCAACACCTCCAATTCCAGCCTAATACCTCAAGTTTCTTTCTTGGGACGAGGCTTGGGACACCTCGTTCCCATCATCCTCAATGTATTTACTTGTTTGCTCAGTCCCCCTATATGTAAACCATGGCCCGACCATGCCAACACTGTCCTTGGCCCTGCTGCCTCTTTGGTCCCTCTGTCATCTTATAGCCCCTGGCAATGCTGTCCCCTCCAAGAGAAGGGAAAGAAAGAGAAGGAGGGGAAAAGAGAGGGAGGGAGAGGAGAGAAAGAAGAGGAAGAATCTTCCATTCTCTCTTGAGCTGCTCCAAACAAGCTAAATCTCCCATTATTCCTCCAAAACTGCTTTGGTCAAAGTCACCAATTACCCCCAGACTGCTAAATCCAATGGTTAAGTCTCAGTTCTCATCTTCCTTGCTCCAAAAATCACGATAGATACAACTGATTATGATCTCCTTCTGGAAACACTTTCTTCACTTGGCTTTGCCTGGTTTTCCTTCCACATCACCGGCTGCTACTTCTTTGTACCTTTTGCCAGCCCCTCCTCAAATCCCCATCTATTCAGTTTGGGAACCCCAGGGCTCAGGCTTTGGTCCTCTTCTTTCTTCATCTACCTTCACTGCCTTGGTGATCTCATCCAGTCTCATGACTTTAAATATCATCTATGCCCTGAAGTCTCCCAAGTCATATCTCTATGCAGAACCTCTCTTCCAGACCTTTATAGCTATATTCATTTCCTGGGGCTGTCATAACAAATTACCACCAACTCGTTATTCTCCTACAGTTCTGGAGGCTAGAAGTCCAGGATCAAAGTGTTAGCAGGGTCGGTTCCTTCTGGGGGCTCTGAAGGAGAATATGTTTCCTACCTCGCTCCTAGCTTCTGGTGGTGGCCAACACCTTGGCATGCCTTGGCTTCTGATGTATCACTCTGATCTCTGCCTCCATCTTTACATGGTTTTCTTCCTATGTGTCTTCACATCATCTTCACTCTATGTGTTTCTCTGTATCCAAATTTCTCTCTTCTTATAACATACCAGTCATCGAATTAAGGGCCTGATCTAGTCTAGCATGACCTCATCTTAACTTGATTACACCTGCAAAGACCCTATTTCCAAATAAGGTCACATTCACAGGTTCCAGGTAAACATGAATTTGGGGGAGGGGAACACTATTCAACCCTGTACAATACACCACTCAACATCTGGCTATGGGATGCCTCAATACATTTCAAACTTAAGATGTCCAACCTGAAACCCAATCTTCCCTTTCTGCCCCCAAACCTGCTTCTTCCTCAGCCTCCTCCATCTCAGTAAGTGGCTACTTCGTCCTTTCAGTCATGCTGGCCAAAACGCACTGAGTCACCTTTGATTCCTCTTTCTTTCATCCCCCACATTTAATCCAATAGGAAACCCTCCTTGCTGTACCTGTAACATGTGCCTAGAATCTGACCCCTTCTTCACCACCTGCCCCACTACCACCCTGGTCCAAGCCTCCATCATCTCGCACGTGGATTATCTGTAACAACCTCTTTATCAGGCTCCCAGCTTTCACCATTACTCCCTTTGGTCCACGCTCTCCACACTAGCCAGAGTGATCCACGTGAAACACAAGTCAGACCATGTCACCCTTCTGTATGACACTCTCCCATGTTAGGTTGCCAGATAAAATATGGGCTGCCCAGTTAAATCTGAACTCCAGGTAAATGGCAAGTAACTTTTATTGTAAGTATGTCCCATGCACTATATGGGACAAACTTACACTAAAAAAATAGCTGTTCATTACCTGAAATTCACGTTTAACTGGGCATCCTGTATTTTTATTTGGTAAATTAAACGGTCATATTCCCACGGCTCCCATCTCATTCAGAGAAATACCCAGAGTCTTTACACTGGCCTGAAGGGCCCTGCATGTTCTGGTCCCGCCCCTCACTTCCCGTCTTTCTACTTTCTTGCTTTCTCACCCTGCTGCAGCCACACTGGCCTCTTTACCAAACCTGAGAGACACCAACATTACCCCCACCTCAGGATCTTTGCCTGGTACGCACTTCCTCTGAATATTCACACGGCTTGCTCTTCGCTTCCCTCAAATCTTTGCTCAAATGCCGCTCAGTAGGGCCTTTTCTGACTACTCAGTTTATTCGGCCTTTCCTGCTTTATTTTCCCCCATAGCCCTTGTCATCAGCTGATATATTTTACTTATTTCTCTTGTTTATTATCTATCCCCTTGATTAGAATGGCGGCACCATGAGGGCAGAGGTGTTTGTCTGTCTTGCTCATGGCTCTATATACAGAGCCTGGAACAGGACCTGGCCCACGGGGGAGCTCAATAAATATTTGTTTAATGAATGGGTCTCAGTTTCTTCATCTGTAAAATGGAAGTACCTTCCTAAGTCATGGGGTTATTATGACAATCAGATGAGTTAATAAAAGTAAAGTGGTGCTTAATAAATGCTCCCCCTGCCCCCCACCGCCATCTAGGTTCCCTGCCAACTCAGAGATTCTATAAAAGGCCTCTAAAGACTTCTGTCTACTGTGAGTTGGCTATCCTTAGAGTCGCTGCTGTCCTCCTAGTGGCAACTGCTGGAATTACAGGCATCATGCCCTGGAAGGACTAACCTGTTATTAGGGACCAAGCCCAGCAAATCCCCTTTTTAGCTTAGCAGATATGCTCAGAACTCCTGATCAAGGCTCCCAGGAACAGAGCAGCCACCAAGTGTCTCAGAGACAGTTGCATCTCTTCCCCAGGCCCACATCTACCTGCTGCAGGCTCCCACTTTCCCCAGCACCTGCCTCTGCTCTTTCCTGGGTCTGGTTTTTAACTCCGTCTCGCCGTCTGCCTTTGCCTTCATTATCCTCTGCCTGCCATGGAAGGGTTAGTTAAGTGTTGGAGCGATGTCATTTACAGCCTCCTGTTGCTAAGCAACGGACCCAGGTGAGCCCTTGAACTTCTTTCTTAGCCACTGAAATGTATCTGGTGGAGTGATGGGGGCCCCGGCTGAAGTATTTCATCACCTGGGACAAGCTGATGGCCTGATGGCCCTGTCCCTCTTGGGCCCTGGACAGGACTGATCCAGGCCTCTGGGCCCCACTGCCATCAGCCTCCCCTAATTAACCAGCACTGCTCAGGGACTCCTGGGTGTCCAGCCCCAGGGTACATGTTCCCGGCAGAAATGAACCAGATCTGGCCCAGCCTTTGAGAGTCTCTCTGTCTCAGTGCACAGAAATTCCCAAGGAGGTCACTACAATCTGAGGTGAGTCATATTCACTCTGCCTGCCAAGAATGCTCCAGAGAAGATGGCTCTTTGAGTCTCAAAAGAACAGGAGTTGGCCTGGGACAGCTGGGCGAAAAGGGCTTTCCAGGGGAGGGCACAAGCTATGCAAATGCCTAGAAGCAGGAAAAGCCCTGGCTCCTTTGGGCACCAGCTCATGCCTCAGAGTGGTGGCAACAGAGGGAGGGTCTGCACTCAGCCTCAGCACTTGCTCTGTGTGACTTCAGCTGCATCCCTGCTCCTCTCTGAACCTCGATTTACATCCCTCAGGATGCAGGGGGTGGGGATTAGATGAAATCAGTGTTTTGCAAAGTACTATGTGCATGCCGCTCGGGGTATACACTAGGTTTGGGGGTGTTTCAGAATAACACCTTTTTATTTGAATAGTTTTGAACTTACTTTAAAGAGTGTTAGAAAGATATACAACTAGTACATCAAACAACTGATGTGACATAGTGCCTTTAAATACTTTTATTTAAGTTTTTTAAAGCAAGTTATTTTAAAGAAAAATATTAACTAATAATACAGGTGGTACCTAAAGGGTGATCTGGGAATGTCCAAGATTTCAGAAACACTAAAGCAGTCTTTCTAGGCTCTTTCTACCCTGCCGTCCATGCAAGGACTAATATAGAGTGCTCTCGGGCACTCTTAAACCACAGCCCCCGGGGCACGCCAGGTGAGATTATCACCTTCATTTCACAGATGGGTCACTTAGGCCCAGGGAGGTTACTAAGCAAGTCTGTAGCTAGGAGAGCTGGGCTCTGACATCACTCATGGGTCTCTCCCAGCTCCCATCCCCAGCATATGTATAAACTGTGAATTTTCCCTGAAAGCATCCAGGAGCCCATCTGCAAAGTCAGACATGCTGGAGACAGCCCACCACGAGACTTTGGGACAGTTGTTTCCCCCCTCCAGACCTTGGTTTTGCCATCTGTACTATGGGAGTGTGCCCAGTGAGATTGGGTGAGGGTCAAAGTCTTTTCCAGCTACGAGTTCTTGGAGTCAGAGTTTCTGAGGGCCCCTGAATGTTCAGGAAACTAGGGAAGAGTGTTGAGGGAAGGAGGCAGCTGCCGCATCTCAGGCCTCCTTACTGTGCAAATGGCTCTGAACTGTAGAGGGCCCAGAAACGCTTCCCAGCATTGCCTTGGGCAAGACTCCTCCATTGCTCTGAGGGCTCTGGCTTGCTTGATCCTGATCTTTGGGGTCCTCTGAGGACACTGTTCCCTCCCTGCTGCCAGATGTGGGTGCCAGCCTGATAGGGTGAACAACCATTCAGTTTGCCTGGGATGGAGGAGTTCCTGGATCGTGAGACTTTAAGTTTTAAAATCAGGACGGTCCCAGACAAAGGGGGATGAGTTATCTCCCTGCTGCCTCCGCCAGGCCTTGTGCTGACAGCTTTACTCTCATCTCCTCCTGGCGTCCTTGATATAACCCAGAAGGTAGGGCTCATTGTTGCTGTTATTGTCTCATTTTCCAGATGAAAAGAACAGAGGCTCAGAGGGGAAGTGACTTGCCAGGGTCAGAGCTGCCAGTGGTAGAGCTGATTTTCAAATCCAAGTCTGGAGTATCAGAGGTACAGGTACTTGACATAAATCCTTTCAGTGGTCCAAGAGTCTCAGCATTGGTCATGCCAGGGTGAGTCAGAGAGGAGGTGGGTCACACGGAGCCAATATCAAGGCATTGTTCTCTGGTGTCTAAAATGATATTGTCTTCTTTTCCGTGAAGGTCAGAGACTTGGACTACGGTGCTAACCCCACACCTAAACTGGGTAACCTTGAACAAATCACTTGCCTCTCTGGGCCTCAGTTTTTCCTATCTAGAAAATGGGAAAGTTATCTTGGATTCCCTTTAAGACTATAAAGCTATGAAGGGGGCTTAGAGATCATCAGATGGAATTGCCTCTTCATTTTACAGATGAGAGAAATTGAGGCCCAAAGAGAGACGAGACTAAGTCTTGTGAATGCACTTGCCTATGGTAGTAGAGAATGTGGTCAAAACTCAAAGAGAAACAGAGTCAACATGAAGAGAAATATACAGAGAAGGAGGGAAGAAGAAAGGGAGAGGAAAAGGGGAAGAGGGGGAGAGGGAGAGGAAGAGACAGAGAAAGACACAGAGAGAGAAGCAAAGAGAAGAAATGAGCGAACATTTGCAGCTGACTTTATTCTGTTTCTGGATCTAGCCATACCTGAAGTCCACTTGGGCATCCTAGTGATGAAGCCAATAAATTCCCTCTTTTACTTAAGCCAGCTTGAGATGTGCTTCTCTGATTTATGACCCAAAGAGCCCTAAGTAATTTATACCGGTTCCTTTATCCTTCCATTCAGGGATCTGGGGATATGTGTATTAAGTAATTAATTCATTCATCCATTCAACAAACATTTATTAGCACCCACTATGTAATAAGTACTGTGCAAGGGGCACAGTGTGGATACAGTGATAAACAAGATACATGGGAGACCTCAAAGGACTCACAATCCAGTTGGGAAGGCAGATAGGAAAATAAATTAATGCAATGAAGTGTGATGGAAGTCGCAGAGAGAGACTGCATGCCAGAGAGAGAGAGGTGAGGCACTGTAGGGGAGGTGGGGTGCCCAAAGAAGTAGGCTAAGAGACAGAAACAATGGCTGGCCCCTGGGACATGATGTAAAATGGTTGCGGGGAGGGGGGGTGGGGAGGTGGAAAGGAGTGAGAGAGGCAGAGGGAAGAAGAGGGATCTGAGTGCACAGCCGCAGCCGATTTGAACATGGATTAGTGGCTCCTCTGTTACTTAGTCCCCGGTGGACCTGGGGGTTTCCAAGATGAGTAAGACAGGATCCTTCCCAGAGTGGCAGGGGAGCCAGAAGCCCACAAACAAGAGCACGGGGATAGTATAGAGGCTGGGACTAGAGGTCTGTCCACTGAGATACTGAGCGGATGGCCAATTCTAACTGGGGAAGGGGATGTCAGACAAATTTTCTTATAGAAATCTATCTAAGTTGGGTCTTTGAAATGAAGGTGAGGTGATCAGGGATGGAGAGTGTATTCCAGGTAGGGTTTTAGGGGTAAGGGTGGGCTAGGGCATGCGGCTGTGAAACAGAGTAGCCCCAGGCAGACAGACTGAGTGCAAATCCCAGTCTGAGGCTGCTTCGTGTGGGTTTTCCTCAAAGCAGATCCCGAGACAAGAATTTACGTGCAAGCGATGTATCTGGGAGGTGACCCCAGCACAGTGAGGGGCGTGAGACCGGGAACGGAAGGGAAGGAAGCCAGTGCAGGGAGTGTTCATGAGTGGGCGGCTGCTGTGGGCAACTGGACCCCAGTCCTGCTGGGGACCCTCGAGAGCGTGTGCAGAACAGGCTGCAGAGCTGTCTCTGGTGGGTGGAGCGAGGAAGCTAGAATCCTGCCCTCCCTGAAGTAGGGCTGTCCCAGAGGTTCTAACTCCCTGCATGTCCTGCCTGCCCCTGCGTCCACCGCTCGCCAACCGTGTGAACTTAGCCTCTCTGTGCCTTGGTTTTCTGATCTGTAAAATGGGGCTGATAATGGTACCTCCTGCACAGGAATCATGTGGATGTAAAATGCTTAGCACAGGGCCTTGGAAGTGGCTCAGACAATAGTCACCATTATCATTTTTAGGGAACTGTGAATGGTTCGCAGGGCTGGAATAGAAGGTGGAGGGCAGGAAGAAATGAGTCAGGAGGAGGAAGCAGGGATGGAACGGGACTTGTCAAGGGCCTTGATTATCAGCACAGGTGTCGAAGTCTGAACCAGAGCTAATGAGGGGAAGGGGCAGGACTTGGAGGCAGACAGGGCAGAAGGAGTTCAGGAAGGCTCACCGAACATGACCTGGGCCGGGCGTTCATTCACGTTCATTCACAAAGAATGGCTCCATGACTTCTCTGTACAAAGCACTCTCCTGGAAGGTGAGTCCTGGCCTGCAACGATCTCTGAGTTTCTCTTGAGCAGAAATAATAAGTTGGGTAAAAGCCATCAGAACAGCCATCAGAACGGGACAAATGAGCTGAGGGACCTTGGGGGAGGGAAGCGTCACTTCTGGGAGGAGAGGTCCGGAGATGCTTCTTGCAGGGAGAGGGGGTGGTAAATAGGACATGGGCCTTATGGGAAGGACAGAGCTATGGACGGGTGAAGTGAGCAAAGGCCTAGCCTAAGTGAGGGCAGAGAGGTGGGAATTTACAGGCAGCGCAGCAGGAGAGGCACGTGGGTAAGTGTGACTGTAACTCTGACATGCAGACCTCACTGGGTAATCCTCTTTGGAATCAGAGTTCTTTTGTCATGTCCAATTCGAGACTATATTTGACTTTAAGAGTGTGATAGCACATGGTGTTGGTGAGGCTGTGAGGGAAACGGCCCCTGTCCCCTCCAAATGCCAGCAGTGGACACTGTACAAACCCTATAGGGGTGGGTGGGTTGGTTTCCCAGAAGCAGACAAGGATTCCTGTGCACATAACTTATTAAGGGAATGCTCCCTGGGAAGACTGGGAAGGATGGGGGGGATGCAAAACAGGGAAGGGAGGAAGCCAAGCAAGATGCATGTATCAGTTACCTATTGCTGCATAACAAATTTCCCTAAATTAGAATCTGAAACCATCAATGTTTATTATCTCATAGTTTCTGTTAGTCAGGAATCTAGGAATGGCTTAGCTGGATGGTCTAGCTCAGGGTCTCTCAAGAGGATGCCATCAAGGTGTTGACAAGGGCTGCAGGCATCTCAAGGCTTGACTGAGGGAGGATCCACTTCTAAACTCATTCCTGTAAGTGTTGACAGGCCTCAGGTCCTCACTGGATGCTGGCCAGAGACATCAGCTCCCTGGCACGTGGACCACTCTGTAGGGCTGCTCAGAACATGGCAGAGTGAGAGATCTGAAAGAGAGCAGGGGCAAGAGAGAGCTCCCAAAACAGAAGCCACGGTCTTCTTATAACCTACTCTTGGAAGTGATGTCACATCACAGTCTAGACTCAAAAAGTGGGGCTCACACAAGGGTATAACTACCAGGAGGTGAGCATTTTAGAGGCTGCCTGCCACAGTGAGATTTTAGGCAAAATTCCAGCCTCAGCCTGGTCCCATGGGGAGCTCTGGAGTATAAATTACATGTCAGAGTGTGTCCAGCCTCAAGACACAAGAACTGGGCTTTCATACTCCTGGGCCAGTCATTGACTGGTCCCCCCAGGTGGGACTTACATCCAGGCATTTCAGTTGTTTTATGGGCAAGGCAGCTCCAGTAGCCTATGGACAGGCCGCTGAAGAAAGTCACAGGTGTGAACTATTAGAAGCAAAGCACACAAAATTTGGGACACTTACACCAAACCAGTAAAAGAGATCCAAGGAGATCACGGTAGAGCGCCAACAGTGTCCCTTACAAGGGAATCCTTCGGAAACATTTATCAACATAAAGAATGTCTGTCCCCTTTAACTATCAATCTCACGTCTAGGAATTTCTCCTACAAACACACTGAAGAAAGAGCCAAAATATTTATTAGTAGGGTCTGGTTAAGTAAATTATGGTCCATTTTACACACTGGATTATTATATAGCTGTTAAAAGAACTAATATGAAAAGATCTCCCAGACACATCATTAAGTGAAAGAAGCAAGGTATAAAATATTGACTGTGTTGGAGAGAAAGGAATTATTTGTACATATCCATGCTTACAAAGGGATGGAAGTTTTCAGGTAAAATAAACAATAAATTATTATCGGTGAGAGGGAAGGCTGGGAGCCTGGGGTGGGAGAGAGACTTTTTCAGCCTGTGTCATTGGTAATAACTGAATATTTAACTGTGTGCCTATATTTCTTTTGTAATAATTTTTAAACTAGTTTTCAAACGAAAGAGAGTGAATCTGGAAACTCAAGTCCCTGGAAGCCACATGTATGTTTATGACTCTTCTAGTCGCCTGACCCTGATGCTCTGCGGACCCAGAAGAAGTGGTTTCCACACCACCCAGCGCTGTCACTGGGAAATGTCTGGTTTGGTTCAATGAGATTGTATCATCTATCTAATTTGTTTCTGCTTCGTGTTTTATAATTTACTCCGAAGACTAGATTGTATTTTATATTTCACTCTAAAATTTTTATAATATCCGTTGGCCAAAAGCATGAAAGATCTGATTTTGACAGCTCTGTAAATTACCAGCCTGTTCCTGTCTTGCTCTGTCCAGGTCATCCTCCCCACAGCCACCTCCAGAGCTCTAAGGAGCAAATCCAATCCCACGACTCCCACAGCCGCTGAAAGCTCCCCAGGACCCCCTGCTGCCCTCAGCATAAGTAATAAGAACAAGGGCATCCACTGCCTGAGCACTGACCATGGCCCAAGACCTGCTTTACATGGATTGTCTCTCTGAGTTTTCACAAAGACCCGGGGAGGCAGAGATCATCTAAACCATTTGAAAGATGAGGAAATGGAGCCATGAAGAGGTGACGTCATTTTTTGAGTTCACACAGCCAGCATCTGGCTGAGCCCAAATCCAAAATCCTATTTGGCTTACAGGGCTGGAGGTGACGTCATTTTTTGAGTTCACACAGCCAGCATCTGGCTGAGCCCAAATCCAAAATCCTATTTGGCTTAAAGGGCTGGATCTTAAAGCACAATCAGGGCTGGAGAGGTCAGTAGGACCAGATCATGAAGTGCCTTCAGTACCAAGGCTGGGGATGATGGGAACCAAGGAAGGGTCTATCCCGAATCCTCTAGTCTTTGTTTAGAATGAGCTTAGGTGCCCCCTTAAGGCCTTCATGGTCACTTCCCTCCAAAAAGTGTTTCCTGGTTTTCTAGCCTGTAGGTATTCATTCATTCACTTATTCATTCATTTATTCAACAAATTAATGTGCCAGAAACTGTCAAGTCTAGGGACACAGACCCACATCAGATATGGTCCTCCCTCTAGAAACTCAGTGTCAATCAGCAGCGACAACTCAGGGATGCATGTTTTGGGCTGGAGGAGGCCCAGGGGGTTGCAGGAGCACAAAGGAAATACCTATACAGTCTACGGGATGGAGTCAGGGTCTAGGAAGACTTCCGGAGGAGGCGTTGCCACACTGAGCTCTGAAAGCAGCAGATAATGAGGTAAAATGAGGGAACATGGTGGGAACCTGGGAAGAAAGAGCAAAAGGCACGGCATCTGCAAAGGCCTGGAGGAGAGATGAAGGGAGAGACTTTGAATTGTTTACTATCCATCCCCCCACTGTGCCTAGAACAGCATTAGGCACATAGTAGATGCTTAATAAAGATCTGTTGAGTAAATAGAGCATGGCACGTTCAGAGAACTGCAAGTGATTCAGGGCAGCTAGATTATAACTTGCAAGGCAACGAGAAGTCAGGCACAGGCTGGAGGGGTCAGATTAGGAAAGGTCTTGAATGTCAAGTTAAAAATTGTGAGCATCAG
This sequence comes from Balaenoptera acutorostrata, assembly GCF_949987535.1. Lineage (NCBI taxonomy): Eukaryota > Metazoa > Chordata > Mammalia > Artiodactyla > Balaenopteridae > Balaenoptera > Balaenoptera acutorostrata. Next base: position 67,889,398 of record NC_080078.1, on the reverse strand, counting down.
AGAGCCATTAAGGGGTTTTAATTAAGGGGGAGGAGATTGCTTGGTTGGATTAGTTTTTGAAAGACCATCATGTGCAAAATAAACTGGAAGGGACAAGGCTGGAGGCAGGCAGACCAGAGTGGAGGCTGGTGCTGTCATTCAGATAAGAAAAGATGATTTAGAATCTTACCTTCTAACCAGCTACTACACCGTCCACCAGCCTACTCAGGTTTATTGAGAACCCCAGAACCTTGTCCAGATCAGTTCCATCTCCAGGTTGGACTTTTAAACAGCACAGAAGGGATCTAGACATCACCTTCCTAGATCCAGGCACTATACTCCTAGTAATGCAGCCAAGGATGGCACTCATGTCCACGTAAGGATGAGGTCTTTTTCATGCGTTTCTAGTTAACCGAGGTGTAGACAGAAACTGCTCTAGGTATTTCAAGCAAAGAGGAAATTGAAGGCATGAAATTTATAACGAAGGTGCTGGGATGGGGGAGCAGAGGAAAAAAAGCTCACCCGAAGCTGCTACCACTTGGACTTGAGTAGCCACAGGTGCTGCCACTGTCACCAGGCAGAAGCCACCACCATGGTCACTACTGAAACTACTGACACTGCTGGAGCCCACGTTTGTCAGTGGTCGACTGAAGTTGTCTGTTGCTGCCACTGCTACATTTAATCTCCTGCTAGGACCTTCCATTAACAGAACCTACTAGCCCCAGCTGACGAGATCATCTGAGAAATGTAGTTTGCAGGCTTCTAGCCCTGGCAATAACAAGAGAGTAGAGAGGGGTGAGGTGGGACTGAGAGCCAACAGCAAATAATTGGCCCACAAGACCTCTTCAGCCATCAAAGCTAATAACATAAGGACCCCTCTGATAACATCAAACAGAAGTGGATGGATTTATGTCAGTTATAGCACCAAGGTGGGAGCCAGACAAATCTTTGATATGCGGGAGTCCTTAGGACCAGCATTTTCTGAAGTTTAAGGAGCAGCAAAACTCTTTTCCCAGCTGTGGCAGCTGCATGTATCCCAGAGAGCGGCTCTAGTTGAGGTCAAGAGGGGACGTGTCACCCACACATCCAGTCCCCTCTCCGCAGCCGGCCCCCTCCTCACCATAGTCCTCCTGCCAAGCCCCTCAAGGGGCTTCACATAACCACCTGACTCTGAGGAACTGACTTGTGTCCAGGTCTTAATTTATAAAGATGACTGAGTGACGGCATGCCATTGAAAGAAGAATTTATTACTTACAATTCCCAGGAGCAGGGAGCACACCACACCAGGGGTCCCCAACCCCTGGGCCGCAGAGGGTACTGGTCCGTGGCCTGTTAGGAAGCCGGCCGCACAGCAGGAGGTGAGTGGCGGGTGAGCAAGTGAAGCTCCCCATCGCTCCCCATCTCTCGCATGAACCATCTCCCCCCACCGCATCCCCTGCCCCCGTCCATGGAAAAATTGTCTTCCACAAAACTGATCCCTGGTGCCAAAAAGGCTGGGGACCGCTGTACCACACCACACGGGGCTACACGAGGAAGGGCCAGGTTTGGTCAGGAGGCGGGAGCAAGGGGAAGACAGAGGCCACAGCCTTTACTGGGACTTCTACAGGAAGGGCAGGTGGCCAGAGTAGACAGCTTATGACTGGTTACTTTGAATAATTCCAGTGGGCTTTGGGGCATAGGGGCTGTCCCTAGTTGTCTGGTACTGGGCCCTGGGTGGATTTAGGGCAGGGGAAATACTGGCTTGCTGTGTGAGGGCTAGCTAAAGGAGGTAGTTCAGAGTATGGGCTCTGGATCCCAGAGGAGCTGTAAACAACTTTGGCCATAGTTTGGCCCTGTGACTAATGGATGCCAAAAAGACAAATTCAGAATCTCAGAAAACAGATTTAGAAGAAAAACCCAGTAGAAAACCTCTGATCTTGTCTTGTTTTCACACATACACCCATTTTACAGATGGGAAAGGGTAAAGGACCTCCCCAAAGTTTCACACTGAGTTTGATTTGAGACGAGGACTTGGGCCACCCGTTGTCTCTCAGTCCATACCCTCTCCCTGACTCCTTCAGGCTGGTAAGTGTTGGGGCGTATCTGCAAGGCTAGATAAATATTTCCCCATACATGGCTTGCCCTTCCTTCCCCATGCCAGCTGTCTGCACTGAGCCTCCAGCCCTGTCAGCTTTCTTGCCCCTCCCCAAACTAGCTGAGTCCCGCTGGGTAGCAGATGAGAAATCACCTCTGCAATTGTGGGTTCTGTATCAACATGACTCCGTCTCTGGGACATCTGAGTCCAAACAAGCAAGTTGCAGGGACATGCACAATACTGGACCACTGTTCATCAGGCCTCCCCCGCCCACCTCTCCTGGAGAGGTAGTCTTCCCTTGACCCCTTCACACACATGCACAAACGCACGCACACACACCCACACACACACCCCACTCCCACTGTGTTCTCATCCCTCAGACCTCAGTTGTAACGTCCCTTCCACAGAGAGGCACCCCTTGACCACCCCATTAGGAATGCTGTCCTGCAGAATATGTCTCTCCCAGCACCTCTGTTTGTAGTAGTAAATACTGGTTGGTTGGTTTGTCTCCCCACTGGCGTTTAGCTTCCAGAGGATGGGACCGTGTCTGTCTGATTTCAACTTCATCTCCTGTGCCTGAAACACATCAGGCACTCAATAAATGTGTTGAGTGAATGAGGGAATGAATGAATGAGTTGAGTAGATGAATGAGATTGGGGATCGAAGAGGAGAAAGTATTCGGCACTGGCCGCCAGCTGCTGGAAGAGGCAAGGATAGATTATGGGCTATTTCCCCTGCCCCCTCGCTCCCCAGGAGCTCAGGCACCAGGAATGGGATTCAACCTGGGTTGGGGGGGCTCCCCTGTCCCCCACTACCCCCCACACCGCCTGGAGTGTCCCATTCCGTTGGAATCGGAAGGCCCCCTAAGCGTCCCCCCTCCACCAGGAAAGGAGGGGCGGGGTCGCTTGCCCCCCACTGCGCCCCGGTTCCACACCCGGCGCTGCAGGGGGAGGGAGAGCGCGTAGCCCCCGCGCCCACCGATGCAGCAATTTGCAGCCCGACCTCAATTAGCCCGGCGCCTACGCTTGCCAATTACCGCGTCAATCACTGCGCCGGAGGCAGCGGAGGGAAGAAACGGAGGGGGAAGAGCGAGGGGAGAGGGCCGGGCTGCAGCAGCCCGCTTGCCCTGGACTGGCTGAAACCGGTCCGGACTCCCAGGGAAGAAGCTGCAGAGTCCCCTTCCCCTCCGAGCCCACCTCAGAGCTCGGGTGACCTCTCTCATCACTATTTTGGACTCCCCCAGATGGAGACTGGAGGGCCTCCTCCTCCCAATCCCACCCACCTCCCCATGCCCCACTCCGCTCGGCCTCTGCCAGCCTCGGTTTCCCCATCCACTAGATTTCAAGCTTCGTGAAAGGGAGCCAGTATCTTGCCTGTCTTGCACACCCTAGACACTCGATAGCAAATAAATAGTGACAGAAATAAAAGAGCAAATCTGTTATATGGAAATCAAAATACTACCACAGAAGACAGTTGTGAGCATAAAGCAAGATGTCTAGAAAATTATGGAGAATTGGCACACGGTGAATGCTTGAGAAATGCTGTTATCGTCCATTTAGTCAACAACATCTGAAGGCACCACCTTTGTGCCAGGCTCTATGATTCCATCCAACAAAGTTCAAGAACAAGCAAACTGTGTCTTTGGTACTAGAAGTCAGAAATGTGGTTACCTGGTTAGCCGACCACAAGGGAGGCTTCTGGAGTAATGGAAACATTATCTCAATCTAGGTAGTGGTATACATATGTAAAAGTCATTGAGCTGTACACTTCACGACCTGTATATTTTACTGGGTGTATGTTAGACCTCAATAAAAATTTTTAAATAGAAAAGTAACATATTGGACTTCCCCAGCAGTCCAGTGGTTAAGACTCTGCACTTCCACTGCAGGGGGAACAGGTTCAATCCCTGGTCTGGGAACTAAGATCCCACATGCGGCGCAGCCAAAAAAGAAAGAAAGAAAGAAAGAAAAGTAACATATTCATATCTCTGGGCACCTTACAGCTCTACAAGTCCCCTTCATTTAGCCCACTATCCCGCACGAATTTTATATGAAAAATAAGAAGTGTTTTCTTCATCGAGATTCTGAAACACAACTTAAAACAATATAAGTTAAACATTAAAATAATTAAAGACAAGATCATGGGGACCCCAACCATCTCCTTTCACTGCCTCTGGAAAGCCTTTCTTCCCTGCTGAGCCCTCCAGGTATTCTCACCACCCCCGGGGTACTTTCTCAGATTATGATGTGAATCAGAGTCTGGTAGATTCAACAGAACTGCATCCTCTTAGAACAAAGAACAGTCTGGCATTTGGAATAGAAAAGCCTTGCTTTCCCAGCAACTTTGCAAAAGTGATTTCTAGTATTAATGGGTGGAACCTTCTCCTAGATTGACCCCCTTTTCACAGGACTAATTACAGATTTATTAATATTTATGCACCTCTTGTCACAGCCAATAGCTCTTGTTTGAGGCCATTAAGCCTTATCTCACTACCTCCAGGAAGGGGCATTTGAAGCCAGCTCTAATTGGGTGACCCGCAATCAAGATAGAAGGGAAAAAATGACAATAGCTCACCTGTTGCCATATATTAAAATACCATCTGCCCAGCTTAATGATTATCTTTAGAATTAATAATATTGCTAGCCCAGGTTTGGGCCCTAATAGCAGGAAATCGTATTAAATACTTTGCTAAGAGCAATCAGCTTTTTGATAAGGCTAATGGCCATGCCCCTGGCTGTTTCTCATCTCTGAGCTCTCTGTTTTCCTTCCCCAGCAGAAGGCCACTTTGTCCATATCACTTGTCATCTAATGTCAGCATCACCTGGTGCTGTCTCCTGATGGGGCGCCCACTGCCTCTCTCACCCTCATCCAATCCATCTTAGGTGCTGCAGTGAGATTTATCTTTGGAAGACGCAGCTCTGGCCCTGTCATACCCCTACTCTACAATCTTTAGTGGCTCCCCAGTGCCTACTGTATGAACTGCATGAACGGGCATCTAGCCCTCCACCATCCAGCCCCAACTGCTCCATGCTTTGTTCCCTTTAAGGACCCAAATCTTTAGACACACTAGACAATCACTTCTCTGTTCCCAGGGCACACGCCTGATTTCTGTGTCATTCAGAGAAGTAACATGCGTTTGGGATTTGGACGACCTAGACTCAGATCCCAGTGCTACCACTTTCTAGTCTGATCTTGTGCAAAATGCTCAACTACTTCGAGCCTCAATTGCCACATCAGCAAAATAGAGATAAAATGTTGTCTACCTCATACGGCTTGTTACAAGGATTGCATGTGACCAAGTAGGCCAAGTGCTTAGCCCAGGGTCTGGCATACCTCCAGAACAGGTGTGCAATTAATGCTTGCACCCAGCCCTTTTCTAATTCTGCAACTTTACATCCCTCTACCTGGAGTGCAGAGGAGTGTGGGGCTTCAGAGCTCAAGTAACTGAGAATTCAAATTCAGGCTTGAGTGATCTTGGCAGGTGTCTTAATGTCTCTAAGCCTCAGTTTCTTCATCCATGAAATGGGTACAATAGTCCTAACTAATTACTACTATTATGAGCTTTAAATAATATAAAGCAGGTAAAACACAATACTATTGGCACATAGTAACTGCTTGATAAACATTAATTACATTGTTGTTGCATTTCCAGTCACCAAAGCACCAGTCCAGTCAAAGTCCTTCTCCTCCAGGAAGCCCTCCCACGCCTCACCTTTTTCTGACTCTCTCTTGTAATGTTTTATATTTTCCACGGGTCATTTGGATGCCTCCATCTTTCCCTTGTGCCATCTCCCAAGTGGACTGAGTGATCAGGGACTAAATCATGTCCAGCTCTGCACTCTCTCCCAAGACCCTTGGTACCTGGCATGAAGTTTGGCACAGAGCAGGCACTCGAATGTTGACTCAGTAATGACAATAATTATAGCTAATAAGTACTGAGCGCTCACTACCTGTCAGGCACTGTTACGGGTACTTTAGAGCAATGAATTCTTACAGCCATTAATTTTTAACATTCATAGCAATTAACAAGTAGTTCATTCCTATGGCAACTAATAGCGATTCATTCTTACAACCAACCTCCATTTGTTTGTCTTCTATTAGTATCTCCAGTTTATTGGGCAGGAAACTGAGGTGTAGAGAGGTCATACATACAGTTAGGAAGTGAAGGACTGAGGGGTCAAGTGCAGCCTGAGGGCTGCCTGGAGCCCTTGCCCACCAACAATAGGGAGCTAGAGTTGGCACTATCTCCCTAACTTTTCTCGGGCAACCCTCGTAGGCACAGCTGTGGTTTTCTTTCCCCAAGGTAGATACCAGTGCTTGCTATGTGCCCATCTCTATGTGGGGCCCTCCCCAACATCATCTCCTTATACTGAGCACTGTTATCTTCATGTTATAATGGTGGCAACCGAGGCTCAGAGAGGTGAAGCCACTTACCTAAGGTCACACAGCTGATAAATGGAGGAGATGGGATTTGAACCCAGGCCCAGGGGGCTCCAGTTTACTTCATGATTGGTGGGCTCAATTAGAAGCATGAGGTTTTCCCTCCAGTTTTTGCTGGACTACAGCCCTGTCCTGACCTCTATGCCTCTTTCCTGGGACCCTGACACTGTGCTGTGTGGTCTGCAGCCCCTACTCGTGAGAGGCAGGAGGGCTCTGGGCCCTTCTCTATGCCCTCTACGCCTTCTCCTCCCCACCAGCTGGTGGTCTCATTTTAACACCAACAGAGTTGCCTTCCTGGGGTTCAGACGCTGCCTTGCCTCTGGCCCTTGTCCTTTTGGACTAAGGGCACCTGAGCCCACCTGGTCTCCCTCCTCGAGCCTCAAACATTGGGATTGGGAGTCAGAGGCAGGTGTCCACCTTGTCCTTCCTGGCAACTAATATGTATAATGGCAGAGAAATGAGCAAAGAGCTGGGGGGGTCTGGGGAGGAAGTATCGGCCTGGGTGAAGCAGGACAGGCTGTCTGAAAGAGAAGATTGTGAGCTGGCCCTGGAGAGGGTGAATTCACCAGGCAGAAGAGGGAAGCCAAAGCCTTGGAGGCAGATGGAGAGGGAAACACAGGGAGGCATAACATTAACACTGTCTTCCAAAAGAAGCAGGAGTGGAGACCGTGGATGGCAGAGGCCAGAGTCAAAGCTGGTGAGGTCAGTCCTTTGGTGGTGGAGTGGGAGGGGGTCTGTGATTCCAGAAGATGTACAGGAACTGAAACTCACCCTTCCATGTGGAGGGGTCAAGGAACAGTGAAGAGCACCCAGACCCCAAGAATAGCTGCCCCATATCACCTCTCCACTCCCTCCCGGCAGCCGTCACCAGGACGGTGATTAGGTGCTGCCGACAGGTGCCAGGCAGGCTGCTGGCTATCGCCAGCGAGGCCCCTGACAGCCGCTCCAGCTGTCTCCCATCAGAGAGAACACACATCTGAGACTAGCCTGATGAGGCTGTCTCTAGACAGGCGGCTACAGAGGGAGAGAGAGGTGGGAGACAGTCTGCTGTTACAGTGCACACCCTGGCCAGCTCCCCAGTGCCACCCGACAAGAGGCTCTTAATCACCAGAGAGCCTCTGGGGGCCTTTCTCAGGCTCCTTTGACCTCGCCGGCACATGCCTGTGCACAAACATGCCCTTAAACAGGTCTGAGAGTCCATCTACGCACCATACGACAAATATCTACACGTGCGTGGACACTGACGTGCAGAGCCGGCAGTAGCTGCATCTGCACTGGAGTGTAAGCGTGCGCAAACATGAGGACGTACATGTACACGTTCACACCTGCTCTCGAACAGAAAAGCTGCCATAGGTGCACACATATACACATTCATGCCTGGATTCCTACACACTCAATGAACACGAACATGTGTGCACCACATTCACACATGTACACTCAGAGTCTAAATCTGGGTTCTCTCCAAAAAAAGACTCTAAGACAGAGATTTGGATGCAAGTAGTTGATTTGATATTCAGTTGATGGATATTTGTGTTGTTTCCACCTTTGGCTGTTATGGATAATGTCTCTATAAACGTGCATGAACAAGTTTTTGTGTGAATATACATTTTTATTTGTATTGGATATCCACCTAAGAGTGGAATTACTGGGCCATATGGTAACTTCATGTTTAACCTTTTAAGAAACTGCCAAACTGTTTCCAAAGAGGCTGCTCCCTTTTACATTCCCAACGACAGTGTATGAATATTCCAATTTCTCCAAATCCTTGCCAACATCTGTTATTGGCCTTTTGTTGTTGTTGTTGTTATTCCCATCCTAATGTGTATAAAGTGATATCTCACTTAGTTCCTCTCTAGTTTTTATTATTTACTTCCTTCTGCTTGCTTTGGGTTTAGTTTTTTCTTCTTTTTCTAGTTTCTTATGGTGGAAGTTTAGGTTATTGATTTGAGAGCTATCTTCCTTTCCAATATCAGTGTTTACAGCTATAAATTTCCCTCTTGGCACTGCGTTAGATGCATTCCATAAATCCATAAGTTTTGTTGTGCTTTCATTTTCACTCATCTCAGAATATTTTCTAACTTTCTTTGTGATTTCTTCTTTGACCCATTCATTATTTAGTGGTGTTGCTCAATTTCTACGTTTGTGATTTCTTAAATTTCTTCCACCGTTAATTTTTAACTTCATTCCACGTGTTCAGAAAACACACTTTGTATGATTTAAATCCTTTTAAATGTATTGAGACTTATTTTGTGACCTAACATATTGTCTGTCCTGTAGAATGTTCCATGTGCACTTGAGAAGAATGCTGTTGTTGAGGGGGAGTATTCTACAGATGTCTGTTAGGTCAAGTTAGTTTACAGTATTTTTCCAGTCTTTTATTTCCTTGTTGATCTTCTGCATAGTTTTTCTATCCATTACTGAAAGTAGAGTACTGATGTCTCCATCTGTTACTGTTGAACTATTTCTGCCTTCAGTTCTATCAGTTTTTGCTTCATATATTAAGGGGCTCTACTGTTATGTGCATGTGTGTTTATAATTATGTGTTCCTGATGGATTGACCCTTTAATCATTTTAAAATGTCCTTCTTTGTCTCTAGTAACAATATTTGTCTTAAAGTCTATTTCTTCTAATATTAGGGTAGCCTCTCCAGCTCTCATTTGGTTCCCCTTTACATGTTATATATTTTTTCATCTTTTTACTGATGGAGTCTGTGTCTGACATTTAGCTTTGTTTTCTGTATGTCTTACGTCTCTTTGTTCCTCTATTCCTCCAATACTCCCTTCTTTTGTGTTAAATAATTTCTAGTATATCATTTTGATTCTCTTGTCATTTCTTTTATTATATTTTTGAGTTATTTTCTTTGTGGTTTCCCTGGTGATTATAATTAACATCTTAACTTAAAATAATCTAGTTTGGATCAATACCAACTTAGTTTCCATAGTATACAAAAACTTTGTTCCAATATAGCTCCATTCCCTGCCTCCTTCTTTGTACTACTGTTGCCATACAAATTATATCTTTATATATTATAAGCTCATCTACATAGTTTTATAATTATTGCTTTATGCAGTTGTCTTTTAAATCAGGTAGGAGAAGAAAAAAAGTTACAAACAAAATTACATTTACACTGTCATATATTTGCCTATATACTTAACCTTTGCTCTTTATTTCTAGACTCTTTGTTTCTTCATGCAGACTTGAATTACTATCTAGTGTCCTTTCATTTCAGCTTAAAGGACACCCTTTAATAATTCTTATAAAACAGGTCAGCTAGGGACACATTCTTTAATTTTAAAAAAAATCTGGAAATATCCCCCCTTCCTTTTTGAAGGATACTTTTTCTGGATAGAGAATTCTGAAAGTCAGTTCCCCTCTCCAGGGTTTGTTGTTGTTGCTGTTTGCTGTAGTCACTGCTGCTGTTTGTTTGCTTAGTGACATTCCGGGACTACTTCTGTAAAGCCTGTATTCTTTGTCATGTGTGGTCATTGACGTCTCTGCTCAGTTAATTTAGTGGTCAGCTAATGATTGGACATTTAAGGCTTTCTTTTTTTTTTTTTTTTTTTTTAAATATGGAACGCTTCACGAATTTGCATGTCATCCTTGCGCAGGGGCCATGCTAATCTTCTCTGTATCGTTCCAATTTTAGTATATGTGCTGCCGAAGCGAGCACTAAGGCTTTCTTAAATGCTGTGAACCAAGAAGTCTCACAGTCTTTGCCACAGGGCTGCGTGTATGTGTTGGGGAATTTAAAACTCTGTCTTCACTTCCTGCTTACACAGAGCCTCAGGTCAGCCACAGGTAAAAGACTATGGCCTTCTCACATCTTTCCTAGGCATGCACATGCACATGGACTTCTAGATTCCCAGGACTATGTTAGAAATTTTCAAAGTCCCTCACTCATTCCCTCAATTTTCTTTTAAGATTTTTGGTTAGTCTTTTCTTAGCTCTAACTGAAGTAATGCTGCCTCAGACAGCTGTGATGTTAAACAATTGCCTCTGATTGTTGTCACAAAAGCCCTTGGAGGTAGAACTTTTGCACAGAGAGGGCTCTAATTCAGGACAAATAAAGAAATGAAGCTTTTTTTTTTTTTTTTTTTTTTTATTTTTATATGCATATATTTTTAGAACACTGATATTATGCTACTTATATACAATTTGCAAATCTACTTTTTTTTTTTTTCCACACACACACACTGTATTTTATTTTTACAAGAGATAGATAGACTGACACCAAGCATTGTACATGGATGACCACAACAAAAGCAACAATGATTGCAATTACCAAACATGAAACACACTTATACTATGTCATAACATTGACATTCAGTCCAGTAATCCTCCACTGTAACAGCTCCTTTACTTTGCAGTGAAAATTGATTTGTATATTCTTTTCCTCTGAGTCCTTGTGGGATTTTTTTTTTTTTAATTCAGACAGAAAGTCACAAAAATTATACTCATCCTCATCAGTTCACTCAGTCCCATGTAATTAATTTCTTTTTTTTCATCTTGATCTTTTGTTAGCACTTTTATGAGTTCATCAGTTTTTCATTAGAGTTCTGAAAATGCTTATTCATTCAGTTCAGCAGTACAGTCAGTTACCAGAAACCTGTACTTGTCAGAGTCTTTTCCATGAATTTCTTGAAGATGAAACTCTTTTATAGGAACATATTTGCAAAATCATCAGAGTACACCCAGAACTGTCTGTAAATGACAAAAGACTTAAAAATGACCATGGTTAAAGATTTGATGAAAGTTCATAATAATGCAGTTGACAAGAAAATTAGTTATTTCTGAGATATACATTTTAAAGTAATAACTAGGATTATTACTTATAACATTATACCAGAACATATAAGATTTTTAGACGTTTCCTGTAATGTCTGAAACATTTATATTAACATATTTCCATACATATTTCCATACAAATACAAATATAAGATTTTTAGAAATTTCATGTAATGTCTGAAACATTTATATTAACATATTTCCATACATATTTCCATACAAATACAAATATAAGATTTTTAGAAATTTCATGTAATGTCTGAAACATTTATATTAACATATTTCCATACATATTTCCATACAAATACAAATATAAGATTTTTAGAAATTTCATGTAATGTCTGAAACATTTATATTAACATATTTCCATACATATTTCCATACAAATACAAATATAAGATTTTTAGAAATTTCATGTACTGTCTGAAACATTTATATTAACATATTTCCATACATATTTCCATACAAATACAAATATAAGATTTTTAGAAATTTCATGTAATGTCTGAAACATTTATATTAACATATTTCCATACAAATAACCCAATGAAAGTTTAGTATTAGTTGTTTTGTTTGTTTTTTTATACTGCAGGTTCTTATTAGGCATCAGTTTTATACACATCAGTGTATACATGTCAATCCCAATCGCCCAATTCAGCACATCACCATCCCCACCTCATCGCAGTTTTCCCCCCTTGGTGTCCATATGTCCATTCTCTACATCTGTGTCTCAACTTCTGCCCTGCAAACTGGCTCATCTGTACCATTTTTCTACGTTCCACATACATGCATTAACATACGATATTTGTTTTTCTCTTTCTGACTTACTTCACTCTGTATGACAGTCTCTAGATCCATCCACTTCTCAACAAATGACTCAATTTCGTTCCTTTTTATGGCTGAATAATATTCCATCGTATATATGTACCACAACTTCTTTATCCATTCGTCTGTTGATGGGCATTTAGGTTGCTTCCATGACCTGGCTATTGTAAATAGTGCTGCAATGAACATTCGGGTGCACGTGTCTTTTTGAATTACGGTTTTCTCTGGGTATATGCCCAGTAGTGGGATTGCTGGGTCATATGGTAATTCTATTTTTAGTTTTTTAAGGAACCTCCATATTGTTCTCCATAGTGGCTGTATCAATTTACATTCCCACCAACAGTGCAAGAGGGTTCCCTTTTCTCCACACCCTCTCCAGCATTTGTTGTTTGTAGATTTTCTGATGATGCCCATTCTAACAGGAGTGAGGTGATACCTCATTGTAGTTTTGATTTGCATTTCTCTAATAATTAGTGATGTTGAGCATCTTTTCATGTGCTTCGTGGCCATCTGTATGTCTTCTTTGGAGAAATGTCTATTTAGGTCTTCTGCCCATTTTTGGATTGGGGTGTTTGTTTCTTTGATATTGAGCTGAATGAGCTGTTTATATATTTTGGAGATTAATCCTTTGTCCGTTGATTCATTTGCAAATATTTTCTCCCATTCTGAGGGTTGTCTTTTCGTCTTGTTTATGGTTTCCTTTGCTGTGCAAAAGCTTTGAAGTTTCATTAGGTCCCACTTGTTTATTTTTGTTTTTATTTCCATTACTCTAGGAGGTGGATCGAAAAAGATCTTGCTGTGATTTACGTCAAAGAGTGTTCTTCCTATGTTTTCCTCTAAGAGTTTTATAGTGTCCAGTCTTATATTTAGGTCTCTAATCCATTTTGAGTTTATTTTTGTGTATGGTGTTAGGGAGTATTCTAATTTCATTCTTTTACATGTGGCTGTCCAGTTTTCCCAGCACCACTTATTGAAGAGACTGTCTTTTCTCCATTGTATATCTTTGCCTCCTTTGTCATAGATTAGTTGACCATAGGTGCGTGGGTTAATCTCTGGGCTTTCTATCTTGTTCCATTGATCTATGTTTCTGTTTTTGTGCCAGTACCATATTGTCTTGATTACTGTAGCTTTGTAGTATAGTCTGAAGTCAGGGAGTCTGATTCCTCCAGCTCCATTTTTTTGCCTCAAGACTGCTTTGGCTATTCGGGGTCTTTTGTGTCTCCATACAAATTTTAAGATGATTTGTTCTAGCTCCGTAAAAAATGCCATTGGTAATTTGATAGGGATTGCATTGAATCTGTAGATTGCTTTGGGTAGTATACTCATTTTCACAATGTTGATTCTTCCAATCCAAGAACATGGTATATCTCTCCATCTGTTGGTATCATCTTTAATTTCTTTCATCAGTGTCTTATAGTTTTCTGCATACAGGTCTTTTGTCTCCCTAGGTAGGTTTATTCCTAGGTATTTTATTCTTTTTGTTGCAATGGTAAATGGGAGTGTTTCCATAATTTCTCTTTCAGATTTTTCATCATTAGTGTATAGGAATGCAAGAGATTTCTGTGCATTAATTTTGTAACCTGCAACTTTACCATATTCATTAATTAGCTCTAGCAGTTTTCTGGTGGCAGTTTTAGGATTCTCTATGTATAGTATCATGTCATCCGCAAACAGTGACAGTTTTACTTCTTCTTTTCCAATTTGTATTCCTTTTATTTCTTTTTCTTCTCTGATTGCCGTGGCTAGGACTTCCAGAACTATGTTGAATAATAGTGGTGAGAGTGGACATCCTTGTCTCGTTCCTGATCTTAGAGGAAATGCTTTCAGTTTTTCACCATTGAGAATGATGTTTGCTGTGGGTTTGTCATATATGGCCTTTATTATGTTGAGGTAGGTTCCCTCTATGCCCACTTTCTGGAGAGTTTTTATCATAAATGGGTGTTGAATTTTGTCAAAAGCTTTTTCTGCATCTATTGAGATGATCATATGGTTTTTATTCTTCAATTTGTTAATATGGTGTATCACATTGATTGATTTGCGTATATTGAAGAATCCTTGCATCCCTGGGATAAATCCCACTTGATCGTGGTGTATGATCCTTTTAATGTGTTGTTGGATTCTGTTTGCTAGTATTTTGTTGAGGATTTTTGCATCTATATTCATCAGTGATATTGGTCTGTAATTTTCTTTTTTTGTAGTGTCTTTGTCTGGTTTTGGTATCAGGGTGATGGTGGCCTCATAGAATGAGTTTGGGAGAGTTCCTTCCTCTGCAATTTTTTGGAAGAGTTTGAGAAGGATGGGTGTTAGCTCTTCTCTAAATGTTTGATAGAATTCACCTGTGAAGCCATCTGGTCCTGGACTTTTGTTTGTTGGAAGATTTTTAATCACAGTTTCAATTTCATTACTTGTGATTGGTCTGTTGATATTTTCTGTTTCTTCCTGGTTCAGTCTTGGAAGGTTATACCTTTCTAAGAATTTGTCCATTTCTTCCAGGTTGTCCATTTTATTGGCATAAAGTTGCTTGTAGTAGTCTCTTAGGATGTTTTGTATTTCTGCGGTGTCTGTTGTAACTTCTCCTTTTTCATTTCTGATTTTATTGATTTGAGTCCTCTCCCTCTTTTTCTTGATGAGTCTGGCTAATGGCTTATCAATTTTGTTTATCTTCTCAAAGAACCAACTTTTAGTTTTATTGATCTTTGCTATTGTTTTCTTTGTTTCTATTTCATTTATTTCTGCTCTGATCTTTATGATTTCTTTCCTTCTGCTAACTTTGGGTTTTGTTTGTTCTTCTTTCTCTAGTTTCTTTAGGTGTAAAGTTAGATTGTTTACTTGAGATTTTTCTTGTTTCTTTAGGTAGGCTTGTATAGCTATAAACTTCCCTCTTAGAACCGCTTTTGCTGCATCCCATAGGTTTTGGGTCGTCGTGTTTTCATTGTCATTTGTCTCTAGGTATTTTTTTATTTCCTGTTTGATTTCTTCAGTGATCTCTTGGTTATTTAGTAACGTATTGTTTAGCCTCCATGTGTTTGTCTTTTTTACGTTTTTTTCCCTGTAATTCATTTCTAATCTCATAGCGTTGTGGTCAGAAAAGATGCTTGATATGATTTCAATTTTCTTAAATTTACTGAGGCTTGATTTGTGACCCAAGATGTGATCTATCCTGGAGAATGTTCCGTGTGCACTTGAGAAGAACGTGTAATCTGCCATTTTTGGATGGAATGTCCTATATATATCAATTAAATCTATCTGGTCTATTGCGTCATTTAAAGCTTCTGTTTCCTTATTTATTTTCATTTTGGATGATCTGTCCATTGGTGTAAGTGAGGTGTTAAAGTCCCCCACTATTATTGTGTTACTGTCGATTTCCTCTTTTATAGCTGTTAGCAGTTGCCTTATGTATTGAGGTGCTCCTATGTTGGGTGCATATATATTTATAATTGTTATATCTTCTTCTTGGATTGATCCCTGGATCATTATGTAGTGTCCTTCCTTGTCTCTTGTAACATTCTTTATTTTAAAGTCTATTTTATCTGATATGAGTATAGCTACTCCAGCTTTCTTTTGATTTCCATTTGCATGGAATATCTTTTTCCATCCCCTCACTTTCAGTCTGTATGTGTCCCTAGGTCTGAAGTGGGTCTCTTGTAGACAGCATATATATGGGTCTTGTTTTTGTATCCATTCAGCCAGTCTATGCCTTTTGGTTGGGGCATTTAATCCATTCACGTTTAAGGTAATTATCGATATGTATGTTCCTATGACCATTTTCTTAATTGTTTTGGGTTTGTTTTTGTAGGTCCTTTTCTTCTCTTGTGTTTCTCACTTAGAGAAGTTCCTTTAGCATTTGTTGTAGAGCTGGTTTGGTGGTGCTGAATTCTCTTAGCTTTTGCTTGTCTGTAAAGCTTTTGATTTCTCCATCAAATCTAAATGAGATCCTTGCTGGGTAGAGTAATCTTGGTTGTAGGTTCTTCCCTTTCATCACTTTAAGTATTTCATGCCACTCCCTTCTGGCTTGCAGAGTTTCTGCTGAGAAATCAGCTGTTAACCTTATGGGGGTTCCCTTGTATGTTATTTGTCGTTTTTCCCTTGCTGCTTTCAATAATTTTTCTTTGTCTTTAATTTTTGCCACTTTGATTACTATGTGTCTCGGTGTGTTTCTCCTTGGGTTTATTCTGTATGGGACTCTCTGCGCTTCCTGGACTTGGGTGGCTATTTCCTTTCCCATGTTAGGGAAGTTTTCGATTATAATCTCTTCAAATATTTTCTCTGGTCCTTTCTCTCTCTCTTCTCCTTCTGGGACCCCTATAATGCGAATGTTGTTGCGTTTAATGTTGTCCCAGAGGTCTCTTAGGCTGTCTTCATTTCTTTTTATTCTTTTTTCTTTAGTCTGTTCCGCAGCAGTGAATTCCACCATTCTGTCTTCCAGGTCACTTATCCGTTCTTCTGCCTCAGTTATTCTGCTATTGATTCCTTCTAGTGTAGTTTTCATTTCAGTTATTGTATTGGTCATCTCTGTTTGTTTGTTCTTTAATTCTTCTAGGTCTTTGTTAATCATTTCTTGCATCTTCTCAATCTTTGCCTCCATTCTTATTCCGAGGTCCTGGATCATCTTCACTATCATTATTCTGAATTCTTTTTCTGGAAGGTTGCCTATCTCCACTTCATTTAGTTGTTTTTCTGGGGTTTTTTCTTGTTCCTTCATCTGGTACATAGCCCTCTGCCTTTTCATCTTCTCTGTCTTTCTGTAACTGTGGTTTTTGGTCCACAGGCTGCAGGATTGTAGTTTTTCTTGCTTCTGTTGTCTGCCCTCTGGTGGTTGAGGCTATCTAAGAGGCTTGATGGGAGGCTCTGGTGGTGGGTAGAGCTGACTGTTGCTGTGGCGGTCAGAGCTCAGTAAAACCTTAATCCACTTGACTGTTGATGGGTGGGGCTGGGTTCCCTCCCTGTTGCTGTGGCGATCAGAGCCCAGTAAAACCTTAATCCACTTGACTGTTGATGGGTGGGGCTGGGTTCCCTCCCTGTTGGTTGTTTTGCCTGAGGCAACCCAACACTGGAGCCTACCCGTGCTCTTTGGTGGGGTTAATGGCAGACTCTGGGAGGGCTCACGCCAAGGAGAACTTCCCAGGACCTCTGCTGCCAGTGTCCTTATCCCCACGGTGAAACAGAGCCACCACTCGCCTCTGCAGGAGACCCCCCAACACCAGCAGGTACGTCTGGTTCAGTCTCCCCCAGGGTCACTGCTCCTTCCCCTGGGTCCCGATGCACACATTACTTTGTGTGTGCCCTCCAAGAGTGGGGTCTCTGTTTCCCCCAGTCCTGTCACAGTCCTGCAATCAATTCCCACTAGACTTCAAAGTCTGATTCTCTAGGAATTCCTCCTCCCTTTGCCGGACCCCCAGGTTGGGAAGCCTGAGGTGGGGCTCAGAACCTTCACTCCAGTGGGTGGACTTCTGTGGTATAAGTGTTCACCAGTCTGTGAGTCACCCACCCAGCAGTTATGGGATTTGATTTTACTCTGATTGCGCCCCTCCTACCGTCTCACTGTGGCTTCTCCTCTGTCCTTGGACGTGGGGTGTCCTCCTTGGTGAAGTCCAGGGTCTTCCTGTCAATGATTGTCCAGCAGCCAGTTGTGATTCTGGTGCTCTCGCAAGAGGGAGTGAGAGCACGTCCTTCTACTCCGCCATCTTGTTTAATCTCCTCGAAATGAAGCTTTTGAGCAAGCTGCCAGACAGGTCAAATAATGACAGTTCTCTGGGAATGGAGCTTTTGGGGACCTCCAAACCTGCTCTGTCCTCTCTAGTGGCTGCTAGGCTGCTGGATTACACAGTTACTATGGTTGCAAGGCTGTTGGTTTTCAAGGCTACTATGGAGCTGGGGAGAGGGGATGGGATTAAAGCAAATTAAAACATCATAAAACTCACTGTTCTTACCAAGATTCAGCCATTTTTCTTGTTGTATGTCTTTAGTTAATTTCCAACATTCAAAACAAGGGTATTTGAGAGTTTTTCCAGCGTTCTCATTGCTTTTATGGAGGATTAGATTTTTGAAGTCTTTCCTCCATCATTCCAGAAGTCAGCCACTAGGACACTGACTTTTCCTATGTATCTTTTGCACTGTATGAGGTTTTTACCACGTTCAGGTATTAGCCAATCAAAAAATTAATATATATAAAAGCAAAAAATGGTATTTACACAAATGTACATGTGCACACACATTAATGCAGGCACCCATATGTGTAAGCATATTAATCTGTCTGTGACACATATTTGTTCATCCACATGGGGGAGTGAGAGGGTCAGTTTTGTGCTTCAGAAGGATCTCCCCCACTCTTGGTTCAATGTGGAGCATGAAGAGGATGAGATGGGCGGCAGAGAAGCCAGGAAGAGGCTGGGAGTCATCCGGCAACAGTGATGATGTGGCCTGGACTTGGTCCAGGGGGAGCTACACATGTCCACAGCTAATTACCCCTGGGCACCCCATGTGTACACAGGCCCAGGCATATACATATGTAGGTACATGGTCCATGTGTTCAGGCACACATGCATCCTGGAACATGCTGCTGAAGTTAAAGAGGAGCTGGAGGACTGGACTGTAAGCCATAAGGGGACTTGGTGAGAAGAAGAGGGTTCTAGAGGGGAGGGTATGAGGGAGGTATGGCATTCCAGGCCTGATACCCAGGGCCCACCAGCCTCCCCTCTGTCAGGCTGGACCTGTACACCACATTCTGCTCTGGAACATCCCTTTCCAGCTATGCAGACCCCATCCTGGTTTTCCCAGCAACCCATCTCTAGGGCACAGCTTTAACAGTCGCTGAGGGCCCCTCCTTGGTCCCCCTGATGTGTTATCAGCTCCTCCCATATCACCCTAGGTCACCTCTCTTCCCTGTGAGCAATTTCTACAGATGAGGGTTATGTTTGTTTCTTGACCTCATCCGCCCCCAGAGTTCATTTCATCTTCAGTTCCAGGCTACTTCACTGCAGGGAGCACATAGACAGAGGCTGGATGCTAGCTGGGTGAGACCCCGGGTGTTACAGACACACTAGATCATCTCGAATCCCTGCTGACACCAAAGATTACAGGTCTCCTAAGCCCAGGATACTGCAATTCTGGATTTTTAAAAATAAAATTTCTTCAGATTTCCCTGGTGGCGCAGTGGTTAAGAATCCGCCTGCCAATGCAGGGGACACAGGTTCGATCCCTGGTCCAGGAAGATCCCACATGCCGTGGAGCAACTAAGCCCATAGGCCACAACTACTGAGCCTGTGAGCCACAACTACTGAGCCCGCACGCCACAACTACTGAAGCCTGCGCGTTCTAGGGCCCACATGCTGCAACTACCTAGCCCGTGTGCTGCAACTACAGAAGCCTGAGCACCTAGAGCCCATGCTCAGCAACAAGAGAAGCCACCGCAATAAGAAGCCCGCGCACCACAACGAAGAGTAGCCCCCGCTCGCCGCACCTAGAGAAAGCCCATGCGCAGCAACGAAGACCCAACGCAGCCAAAAAAAAAAAAAAATTTCTTTTTATTATGAATTATTTCAAATATCTAAAGAATAATATAATGAAGATCAATGTACTCACTACCCAGTTTTTTTTTTAATATCTTTGTTGGAGTATAATTGTTTTACAACGTTGTGTTAGTTTCTGCTGTATAACAAAGTGAATCAGCTATACATATACATATATCCCCATATCTCCTCCCTCTTGGGTCTCCCTCCCACCCTCCCTATCCCACCCCTCTAGGTGGTCACAAAGCACTGAGCTGATCTCCCTGTGCTATGCAGCTGCTTCCCACTAGCTATCTATTTTACATTTGGTAGTGTATATATGTCCATGGAACTCTCTCACTTCGTCCCAGCTTCCCCTTCTCCCTCCCCGTGTCCTCAAGTCCATTCTCTACGTCTCCATCTTTATTGCTGTCCTGCCTCTAGGTTCTTCAGAACCTTCTTTCTTTTCTTTTTTTTTAGATTCCATATATATGTGTTAGCACACGCTATTTGTTTTTCTCTTTCTGACTTACTTCACTCTGTATGACAGACTCTAGGTCCATACACCTCACTACAAATAACTCAATTTCGTTTCTTTTTATGGCTGCGTAATATTCCATTGTATATATGTGCCACATCTTCTTTATCCATTCATCTGTCGATGGTCGCTTAGGTTGCTTCCATGTCCTGGCTATTGTAAATAGAGCTGCAATGAACATTGTGGTACATGACTCTTTTTGAATTATGGTTTTCTCAGGGTATATGTCCAGTGGGATCGCTGGGCTGTATGTTAGTTCTATTTTTAGTTTTTTAAGGAACCTCCATACTGTTCTCCATAGTGGCTGTATCAACTTACATTCCCACCAGCAGTGCAAGAGGGTTCCCTTTTCTCCACACCCTCTCCAGCATTTATTGTTTGTAGATTTTTTGATGATGGCCATTCTGCCTGGTGTGAGGTGATACCTCATTGTAGTTTTGATTTGCATTTCTCTAATGATTAGTGATGTTGAGCATCCCTTCATGTGTTTGTTGGCAATCTGTGTATCTTCTTTGGAGAAATGTCTATTTAGGTCTTCTGCCCATTTTTGGATTGGGTTGTTTGGTTTTTTGATATCGAGCTGCATGAGCTGCTTGTATATTTTGGAGATTAATCCTTTGTCAGTTGCTTCATTTGCAAATATTTTCTCCCATTCTGAGGGTTGTCTTTTCATCTTGTTTCCTTTGCTGTGCAAAAGCTTTTAAGTTTCATTAGGTTCCATTTGTTTATTTTTATTTTTATTTCCATTTCTCTAGGAGGTGGGTCAAAAAGGATCTTGCTGTGATTTATGTCATAGAGTGTTCTGCCCCACTACCCAGTTTTAACTTATATCAGAATGACTTGCTTCAGTTCTTACCTCTTATTTTTTCAAACTAATTTTGTCAGCAAATGAATGCCTTCACCCACTCTCAGGTTGATGAGTATTTGGATTTGTTTCCAGGATTTTTGCTATTGTGGGCAGTATGATTATGAGCATTCTTGTCATGTTTCCTGTTGTGTACGTGCAAGAGTTTCTCTTGGGTATATACCTAGAAGTGGAATTGCTGAAAATTCAGCTTCATGAGATACCGCCAAACTGTTTTTCCAAAGTAGTTGTATCAATTTGCACGCCACCAGCAGTGTCTGAGAAGTCTTGGGGGTCCACATCCTCTGGTATCCTCACACATGGAATGCTATCCAGCAGTCAAAATGAATGAACAATAGCAACAAGCTACAATAAATATGAATCTTAGCAATACAGTAGTAAGTGAAAGAAGGATGCATAGAGCATGCCACTCTAAAAATGTCTTTATAAACAACTTACACAAGCATGTACATTTCTATATATATATAAATACACAATTTATTAGTTATGATCTTTTAAAGGAAATAAAATGTTACAGCTACAATTGAAGACCCCTGTATATACCCCTCCCCAATTCAATCCCTTTCTCTTTTTCCCCAGCCCAAGGAAACACTCTCAGGGAATCCACCTGCGTTGTGTTTTAACTGCTTATGAACGTATCCATACTGTTGATGAGGTCTTGATACTTACATAAATGGTATTAAATCATACATAGTCTTCTGCGACTTGCTTTTTATTTTTTTCCACTCACCATTATAGCTTTGAGATTTATCCATGCCAATACATGTGGCTGAAGTTCATTACCTATAACTGGTAAATTCAATTTATACTAACTTGCCACACTTTATTTATCCATCCTCCTGTGGACGGGAATTAAGTAATCCTGGTTCTTGTGATTTTGAGATTCCAAGATCCCCAGATTATATCATTCTAATATTTCTATGTAGTCGAATGATGCTTTTGAAATATGAATCCATTTTCTTATTTCAGTTGGTGTCCTCCTGGTCTTGAGTTTGCAAAGCCGCAGCTATGAGGGGAAGAGGAGTGCTTGGGGGCAGAGACTGCAGAGGGGGAAGAGGGGCTGATGGCCTGGGGAGTGACCAGGCTCTCAGTCACCCCGGAGACCCCAACACCGTCCCCTTGGCTGGGCTTTGGGAGAGGAATCAGAAGGAGCCTTGCAAGCTGCAGGGCCCCGAGAAAGGAGTCCCATCCCGGTTCCAGGGCTGAGGGTGATTACAGACCCACAGCCAGGTCTGGAGGACCTGAGAGCAGGGGTGACCTGTGCCCTATTCCAGGCTGAACCCCAGAGAAGTCTGGGTACACAGGCCTGAGATGGCCTCACAGAGGCCCCCGGGCCTGGCATGGTGCAGGAGTATCAGGGAGAGTCCCCAGACCCAGAGGGGCCTCTGGACCACAGGAACCCAGGGTGGCCAGCAACAGAGAGAGGAGGGCAGCACCTCTTGATGGCGGACAACAACTGAGGGTCAACTGTCCTCCCCCACAATGCATGTCATCCCCAAAATGTCTTCCAGCTCCATGAAAAAGGGACCCCCCATCACCCTGAGTTTCTCCCACCATGGCAGAACAGGGCCCCCAAATGGAAATGACCTTGCACTATAGAAAAGCGAAGGAAGCAACATTACTTGTACACTTGCTGGGAGTGGAGAATTACACCCACTGCACTTGGCATTGAGAAATCTGGATTTCTAGGAAAATGTGTCCCAGGTTCTAAGATTCCAAGCTTCCCAAACCTCAGAGTTCAAGGACAATTTGGAAGTAGGAAAAGTCTAGCATTGGGGCTCCTGAGACCTCTGCAAGGATTGTGTCCATTCTCTTGACTCTCTAGTCCCCCTCCGGGCAGCTAAGGAATAAAGAGGTTTGGTGGGGAAGCCCGTGATCTTCTTGGCCCTAGATTCTGCCAGGCCTTGACGAGGCAGGGTACAGAGACTCCCACCAGCTGTATGGCCTTTCCTTGTAGAGTCCTTGGTCCATTCACTGGGCCAGAGGGGAAACTGAGGCCCAGACAGGAACTGATTTGCCCTGGTCACGCAGCCAGCAGCGCAGACCCAGGCCACCTCACACACACCCTCCTGCCCCTCCCCTGTCATGACTCCTTCCCCACTCCGGGCTGCCTCCGACCCTTAGAGAAGGAGAGCAGCCTGCAGTGGGAGTCAGAGATCGCCTGGGAATGTGCTCCCCTCTGCTTGGGCAGTCATGGCCGGCTCCCCCGGCCCCAGGCCTCTCACTGCCAAAGGTTGCCATCCATTTTCTGTCCACCTCATTTGTCTGCAAACCATGAAGAAAAATCACTCCCGGTCTCTCTGTCTTAGCTGCCGCTGTGATGTATGGCCTCCATCAGAGCCCCCTACCCCAGCAGCACCCTCCTTCTCCCCCAAACTCCCCAAGGCTGGGGTTTGGGAGGTTGGAGTGCTACTGAACCAGCTGACAGCATGCATTTTAAGAGATCATTCAGGACACGATATCCCTGCATTGTCTTTGCGGAGGGAAGACATTACTGATCACTGCTGGGCGGCCTCAGGCAATTCATGTCACCTCTCTGTATAATAACCCCCTCCCACTTCTTCCCCCAGAAGCCACACAAGGTCTATTTACAGCTCTTACTACATCTGTTCTTTCCATCATCTCTGCAGGGTACCTGGTGGGAATAATCCTAATTTCTATTTACCCTTTGTGCCAAGCCCCACGCTGAACACGGGGGACCCACGCCACTGCCCTTGGTAAGCCTTGGCCTCTCGTGAGAGAGCCAAACAGGCAAAAAAATAAGAGCAAACACCCCAGTGTAGAAGCGCAATAATCAAAAACTTCCTGGATACATAGGTGTCAGAGACAAGGAAGGGGGTCCCTCTGCTGGGAAGGGGATGGGTGTGTATAGTTGAGGGTGTGCTCTGAGGAGGTGGTCTCTGAGCTGGGTTCTGAGCCTCTGAGGTTGGGAGCATGGGCTCTGGAGTTGGGCTGCCTGCACTGGTATCCTGCTGTGTGACCTTAGGCAATTAGCTTGGCTTCTCTGAGCCTCTCCATTGAATTCTGGAGATCTGGTAGTGGGAATCCTTCTTGGGGGGCTGTGAGGGCCAGTGAGTAAGGCATGAAAAGTGCTAAGTATAATGCTTGGTACGGAAGGCTAGCTGATGTTCTCACAATTTGTGGAGCGCTAAGAGTTTGCCTAGACGACAAGGTGGAGGCAAATGGTCTGGACAGTGGGAACAGCCCATGCACAGGTGTGGACATTGGGAAATATGAGCTGCTGGGAGATGCTGGAGCTTAGGGTGTGTGGCAGGAAGTGCTGAGAGAGGAGGCTGATGTGGACAGGGCTTGAAAAGCCAGGAACTTGTAACCAAGCCTGAGGGCAAGGGGAAGCCATGGGAGGGTCTTGAGCAGGAGAGTGGCATAGTCAGGCTGTTAGAAAGATACCACTGATGGTGACTGAGGAAGAGAGGTTGGAGGGGTCAAATTGGGGTTCAAGTCTGGTCTCCCTTCTCAAGTGCCCCTGCATATTTCCAGTAGGGTTTCAAATTCTTTGTGAAAACCAGAGCCTAATTTTCCTAAAGGGCCCAGGTGCTGGTGAGGGTCCCATCTCAGATATGCCTATTGGGGTGCGGGGAGCGGAGGGGTCCAGCTCCCAAGCAGGAGGCACAACAGCCAGATTCTGGCTGGGGGTGGGGAAGGTGTGGGGAGCAGGGCAGCCTCCAGCTCACCTTCCACTGCGGGGTCGGTCAAGCGTTCCATCCTCTGAGGAGCGGTGGCTGTCAGGCGTGTCCAAACTGCGCTCCTGGCTGCCTCAATTTCACATCCCCCAGGTAGGGCAGACACCGTGAATGGCCCGGAAATTGAATGCAAAATCAAAATGCAGCAAATAAATGGATGCAAACATCATTTGGAGCCAATAATAAGAACCAACTCCGGGCTCCGAGGCCGCGAAAGTCCCGCGGAGGCTGAGCTGCCTAGAAACACCCTCCCCCAACCTCTGCTGGCCCCAGCCCTCTTTCCACTGACCTGCGTTACTGGATGATCGCCAAGGTCACCCCGTTCACCTCCTCAGCGTACAGGCAGGGAAACTAAGGCTTGGAAAGAGATGACAGGTCGAATCCAATGTCTCCAGAGAATTAGCACCCTCGAGTCAGACAGATCTGAATCTTGATCCAGGTCCTCCGCTTTCTAGCACACATGACTTGGGGCGGGTGGCCTGATGCTCAGTTTCTTCAACCGGCAAATGGGGAGGAGAAGGCCCTCCTCACAGTTCGAAGGGGCAGATTGAAAGTAATGCTGAGTGTGGAAGGGCGCCCAGCCCCGAGCACAGACAGAACGGTGGGAGAGGGGAGTGGCCATGCCGGGCTTTTTCACGGCTTCTCCCAGCGCCTGCGCAATGCCCAGCACACAGTAGGTGCTCAGTGCGCATCAGCTGAATGCATGGAAGGTGGAATGACCGCATGGGAAACGGGGAGCAGGGTTCTGCTTTGTTTGCTCACAGAGCCTGAGTGCCTCTTAACCAGTGCCTGGCACACAGTAGGTGCTCAATAATTCACACATGAAAGAACTGTTTTACACTTCGACTTCCTTCTCCCCCCAGTCCCTTCACCCAAGAGCCCCAGCACCCCAAGTCTCGCAGTCTGGGTTCCTGGAGGCGGAGGGGTGCAAATCGGCTTTTCATCCCCTCAGTGCTCGGATAGCAGAAGAAAACGTGCTAACATCCGATGGTCACAGACACCAACAGGCACTTTATGGTTTACAGCACATGCTCTCATCAAATGTCTTTGTCGCCCCTGCCCCAGCCCGGCCCCGGCAACTTCACAGATGGAGAAAAAAACTCAGAATTGTCATGACTTGCCCAGGGTCACATGGTGCTGAGCGGGGATGGCAGGAATTGGAATGCCAAATCCCTTTCTCTTTGTGTCACTCATTCCTTCAACAAAAGTACAATGAGCACCTGTTGGCTGGGTCAGGCTTAGCATTTTGGGGCCTCATATGGTCCCCGGTCTCCACTCTGGGCTGCGAGGGTCCTGGGTCAGCAGGCTGAGAGCCAAGGCCCACCCTGCGTCACCGGGAGCTGTGGGGACCAGGGGGCGGGAGGATAAATGAAAGACAAGAAGAGGGGCCTCAGGCTGGGGCAAGCGGGCAGCCAGGATACAGCAGAGAGGAGGAGGAGGGCAGAAAGAAAGGCAATACACAAAAAACCTCTATTAAGCACCTCCTGTATACCAGGCACTGCGGATACAGCAGTGAGCAAGGCAAAAGCAGCCATGAAACCTACACTCTGGTGGGGAGATGGAGACAGACATTAAATAATCACCCTGATTTGTAATCATTCATTAGAAATAGAGGTAAGAGCTCTGAAAGGAAGGAACACGGTTCTAGAAGTGTGTGATGCAGGGACATAAGCTGGGCCTGGGGACTTCCCTGGCGGTCCAGTGGTTAAGACTCTGCATTTCCAGTGCAGGGAGCACAGGTTCAATCCCTGGTCAGGGAACTAAGATCCCCCGTGCCGTGGAGCGAGGCCAAACAAAAAAAATTTTTTTTAATGGGGAGGTGGGTCAGGGAGGGCTTTCCGAAGGAGGTGATGCTGGGGCTGAAATCTGGAGGATGAGGAGGGAGGGAGGGAGGGAGGGAGGCAGAGAGAGAAGCAGAGACAAAAGGAGAGGGAGAAAGGGATAGAGACAGAGACAGAGAGACGGAGAGGGGAAAAGACAGAGTTAGAGAGTTTGAGAGAAGATGATGATCAAAGAGAAGGAGACAGAAATGAGAGAGACAGTTGGAGGGTGAGGTAGAGAGTAGCGAGCCAGACTCAGCCAGCTGGACAGACTGAGCGCTGGGGAGAGAGGGGGCGAACAGAGAGACAAAGAGCCAGGGAGGAAGGGAGGGTTGAGAGGAAAGAGAGAGACTGCAAATTACTCCCAGCTCCTCACCCTCCACTGCCTGGACTTTCATCTCTGACACAAGAAGAACCCGAGCTCCCCTTGAGGGAAGCTAGGGGCGTGTAGGCTGGAGCTGAATAATGCATTTCACGTTCCACGGCTATTTTACCTTTCCCTTTGTAAACCTGGGTTCTGGAGTGGAGCCTGGCTGCAGCCCGTCGGGGTGTGGAGTGGGCAGGTGAGGCGCTGCTGCAGGAGTGCAGGGCTGAGCTCCTGCCAAAGAATCAGCTGTTAGTTAAGGTGCTTGTTGTTGAGTGTTAACTGTTAATGATGGTGGTTGACAGTTAACCAGGATGTGTTCACTGCAGATTAGCGTGTTCATTGTCAACCAAGGTTTTTGTTAAATAACATGTTTGCAGTTTACTAGGGTGTTAACTGTTAATAAAGATGTTTGCTGTTAACTAGGGTGTTCACTGTTAACTAGGATGTTCAAAACAAGAAAGGTTTCTGTTAAGCGGAGTGTTTGCAGTTAACTAGGATGTTAATAGTTAATGAAGGTATTAGCTATTAACTAGGGTGTGAAATATTAATTAAGATGTTTGTTAATAGGATGTTTGCTGTGGCCGCCAGCCTTGGCGCCTCAGTTTACATTCTCCTCCCTCTTCCTTCTCATTACCTGACTCACTGGAGTGCCTCCTTTCTCCCAGCCTGGGGCTCCTCAGGACCAGTACAAGGAGCTGGCTTGGCCTCAGAGCACACCCCTGCCACACCTTGAACTGGCTCCACAGATATTCTCACCCAACCCCCTGACCCCAATCTTACCTGACAACCAAGATGGAAAGTAGAACACTTCCTGAAAAGACCTACATTTATTAAAAGGAACACCTGAAATATACACACAGCCAAATGACTGACTCAATAATGGTGGAAAGATGGGTGGGCAGGTAGAAAAACTGTTTCTTGGCCCTGAAATCCTAAAGAATGGACAGGGTGCTAGTGATGGTGGTGGGATTCCTATGTCATTTCAGGCTTTGAAGGCAGCCTGTGGATCTGCCAGGATACGAGGGGCATTGTCTATCAGTCCTGTCCCTTCAGGCTGAAGCATTTTGTTGCGTGACGTCTGGAGAATGAGAACCCCGGTGCTGGTGTTCCAGGATGCCTGAGAGGGCCCTGGCCCAGGAGGCCAAAGGAGGCCTGGGATCTGACCTCCAAGCAGTCACTGACTTGCTGGGCAACACTTATCAAGTCATTGCCCTCTCTGGGCCGTGGGTGTAAAGTGGGGTTTGAACCAGCAGATGTGGGAGGGTCCAATCACCTTCACCTTTCGGGGCTGCTCATCAAGGCCCGTTTCACAGACACAGAGGCCCAGGGAGGCGGCTCTGTCCTAGGTGTGTAACCAGCCTCCTCCAGGCCCATCCGGCTCTACTCACCATCCTTGTTCCCTCCAGCTCGGCCCCTCCCCAGATCCTGCGAGCCTCCTCCAGCCCCGGGTGATGGCACTGTCAGGATGGGGTCTGCAGTCACCATCCCTCCTGCTCAGTCAGGAAAGTAACTACTGTGAATGGGTGCTCGAGCGGATGCCAAGGCTGCCCCGTCAGGCCTCTGTTCCGGGCCTCCAGCCCCTCTGCCACCCCAGCCTGCTGGGTTTGGGCCAGACACACACTCACACAAATTTGCAAACACACATTTGCTCTTAAGGGCAAAAACCAAACCCTGACAGGCCCACTGCCCTCCTCAGCTCACCCCCACTCTCCAGCCTCACCGGCCTCCTCACCGAGCCTCCGGAGGCCCACACTGCTCCAGGCCTGGGGCTTTGGCACACACTGCTCCCGTGCTGGAATACACGCCCCTCACCCCCTCCTCTTTGCCTAACGACCGACTCTTACTCACTCAAACACCAGTTCTCTGGGAAGCCTTCCCTGAGCCGCGGTCCAGCTCAGATCTCCCTGTTTTATGCTCTCCTTGGAAGCACTGGGCAGAGTTGCAATGACGAGATATGTGAGTGTGTGATGTTTTTCTCTCTCGTCTCCATTAGGCTGGGCGCTCCCTGAGACCGTGTCAGTTTTGGCCTCCTTCACATACATCCCCAGTGCCTGTCATAGGGCATGGCACTGGAGACATTTCATATGCATTTATGCAATGAAGGAATAAGTAGATAAAGAAATGAATGAATAATGGTCAAGTCTTTATATATACATACCCGGAGAGAGAGAGAAATATGCGAACACGCAGGACTTGGAATTAGGAGACCCCAAATCAAATCCCACTTGCTCCTTTCTGACTAGGTGACACAGAGAAGTGACTTGACCACTCTAAGGCTCAGTTTCCCCATTTGCAAGATCGGGATAAATAAATAATCCCTGGAGTGAAATGGGTAATGAAATGCACTGGTGAGTGGAAAGTACCCCAAGCTGGTCCCACCACAGGGCTGCTGCCCAGTCCTCGCACACATACACTCAGCCCTGGCACCCCCGGGCCAGAGGCAGAGCTCTCATCTGGCGCCCAGGCTGGTGCCCCTTAGCCAGGCAGAGAGCACAGCTGTGGTTGTCAGTCCACACAGCGGGCCACCCTGACCGAACACTTGACGGGCACTTTCTTATTTAATTCTCTCAACAGCACCATGAGAGAACAGGTAGCTCTACTCACCCCATTTTACAGAGAAAAAGACTGAGGCTCTGAGAACTGGTTTAGGATGTTTGTGGGAAGGAGAAGGAGGCCCTGTGTGAGCCCCGTCTCTGCAACCCCACTTCCGTACTTCCTTTGTAGCTCTCTCTCTCTCTCTCTCTCTCTTGCTCTCTCTCTCTCCTGCTGCTGGCATCTTTCCCCACCTCTGGCCACCCTTCTCATCCCTCACCAGCCGCCATCTTCCTCTCCTCCCAGAAGAGGATAAAGGGAGCTGGGGACAGGCTTTGGCTTGGCCTGGGCTCTGCCCAGCTCTGCCACTCCCTAGCTGTGTGATGCTGGCCAAGTTGTGCCTCATTTTCCCTGTCTGCAAAGTGGGGGGAATAATAATACCACCTAGGGTTGTTGTAAGAAATAAATGAGCTGATACAAGTGGAATGGACACTGGATGCCCCAAACCCCTTTAACCTGTTCTGTGTGTCCATACCTCACCTGCTATGGGTTTGCAAACCTTATTCAGAAGCCTGACCTTGCACTGAAGTGCCTGAGTCTATGTACCCCTGGAGGGGTCCATAGCCAATGACTGACAGATACAGGAGTATGAAAGCCCAGTTCATTTGCTTCCAGGTAGGACAAACTCTGAGGCATTCCTCACACTCCAGATCTCCCCATGGGATCACGCTGCTCCCTTACCCATCATCTTATCTGGAAACAATTTCTTAATAAATTTCTTGCAAAGAAATCTTGATCTCCAGGTCTGCTTCTGGGGACCCTGGCCTAAGCAACAAGTCAAGCGGTTCAACCGGGGCCTGGCTCAGAGTAAAGTTTCAATCCATTTTAGCTACTATCATTTTAATTTTTGGCAACTGGAAACAAATACATTTGTCTCTCGAGGTCTTAATTTCCTCATCTGTAAAATGGGCACATTGATACCTGCTCTGCATAAACCTGCAGTGAATAACTGAGCGAACAAATAAACACATGCCCCACCTTAGCTGAGGGGTAGTCCTGGGTGAAAGGACAGTTTCTGCCCTTCTTTGTCACCCCCCACCTCCCAGCTGCCCTCTTAAGTCCCAGCAGCTAGGAATCCCCGCCTCTGTCCCCGCCATGCTTCCCTGACCCAGAGGAAGAAGCCTCTGATTCCCTCCCTTATAAGCAGGAAGGCTTCCCATCAGACTCCAGATATGCTGAAATCAGCTCAGCCCTCATCCTATTTGAACAACTGCCTTCATAGCCGCAACCTCCCCTGAGCCCTTCCAGATGCAGCTACAGCGGCCTGGGCAGCCACCCCATCCCAAGATGTGCTACAGCCAGCTTTTGCTAGGTCATAAGAGACAACTGGTAAATTGTTGCGAATTTTGAGAACTGGTGGTTAAACTGTTGGCAACTTGAATTGGCCACAGTGGGAATATTTCCATCATGGAAATTGGCAAATGCTACAAACCAGGCTTTTTTTGAAGAGCTGGTTTACCAGCACACAATGAACTCTATACCTTTAGCAGACCCCCACCTGAGCCCCAGTGCTGTCTGGATGTATAAAATATTTTGTATATTTCTCAGTTTAAAAAGCTAAATTACTTTGCTTTCTGCATGTGGTCTTTTCACAGATTTCTTTTCTGTGGGTAGATGGTTCACCTTGGGAACCAAAAAAAGATTTCATATCTCCCTCTCGGCACCTCCACCTTTCCATATATGTTCCTCATAAAAAAAGGCCCATCTTGACCTCCTCTTTAAAGATTTCTTGACTCAAAGGGTCTTAAGAATGTTAAGACTCCCAGAAACTCCAAGTTATAGAAACTTTAGATTCTGGAATCCTGAAATCTTTGACTCCTGATCTTAGACTTGGAGTATCCCATTTAGGGGAGTCACATCTTATTTGAGGATTTGGTTCCAGAGTTAGCAGGTGAGCAAATATTCCAACCCAGGACAGTCAAACTAACCCCCTCCCCCTGTAAATTCTTCAGGAGACCCCATGCTGGAGCCATCCACTGCCCAGTGAGCCCAGGGATGGAACAAATCCCTGCCTTTTCAACTGAGCTGAAGATCAAGTATTTGGTGTGAGTTTAGGAGCTATGGTGTAGTAAAGTACATATCTTGAAACCCTGGAATGTCACTCAAGGTGGCAAGATGCCGCAACCACCATGAGAGGTACCTAGGAGGCAAAGCTACATTCCTGCCATTTTACATTCTCGTGACATATACGGAAACCCCAAACTGCTCTCTCCCTCTCTCTCCCTCCCCAGTCATAGTTGAAGCTCTTTATAGCCTTCAATCAAAGAAAATTAAAATCACAGACATTTGGGGGTGGAAGGGACCTCACAGCCAGGCCCTGTCAAATGCTGAAGTCTCCTGTGCAGCGTCCCCCCAAAGAGTTCATTCGGCATCTGTTTGAATTCCTTCAGTGGTAGGGAGTTCACCACCTTGCAAGATAAGCCTTATCACTTTGGCTCACCTTTAATTATATTGTTGGGACAAGATGTACCTATAGCTCTCTGATCATTATTGAACATCTCAAAGCTCCTCCCCTGCAGCAGCTGGGACACGGAGAAAATTAAGCCCCGCCTGGATGGGGAGCCCTAAAGTGCCAGTGTTGAGATAGAAATGATGCTCTGGGCACTCGGAGAAGGACCAGTCACTCTAATGAGCCTGATGAGCCCCTTGAAACCACTCCCCCCAATTCTGCATGTAATTTCTGAATATTCATGGACCCCTAAAGTCCCATGAGCCAGTCCAAATCTCTTATAATATAGATGAAAAACTTGCAGCCCAAGATCAAGGTCACACAGCACCTTGAAGGGGCAGAGTCAGCATCCAAACCTGCATCTTCTGCCTCAAATCCTGCCAGCTCCCCCCCACCCCACTCCCGCATCAGGCCCCTTTTCCCAGCCCAGCCTAGACAAGCCCAGAATCTGAGATCTAAAGCAGAGCCTCCCCGCCACTGCTCTCCCAGCACCGCCCCCATCACTGGGGTTGGGGGTGGGGGGGCAGGTTAGATCTGCATGGCAACCCTCAACCACAGGAGCCACAGGAGACCTTGGTGTGTACCCAGGCCACCGAAGGGGCGGACAGCTGGGCCGGGTGATGGGTGGTTTTAATATTTAAACACAGTTTGCTGCTGCACAGCCAAAGGCAAAAGCAGCTGCCTCCTTTTTCTTCTCCTTCCTCTCCTTCCTTCCTTCCCTTTTTTTAAATCTTTAATGTCTCCCGCCAGCCCACCAGTGGGGGAGGTGTTGTTGGAGTGTCATATTTCAAAGGGCTGCTACAGCTGGAGGGATATTTAGAGCATTTTCAGCCAATCCATTGTGTATAAATATATATATATATATATATATATTTCATTATCCCCTTCGGGGCTGCCGGAGAATATATTCTTTTAATATGTGTAATATATTTGAGCTGCTACATGACTCGTAGAGGGGAGGGAGGGAGGTTGGCCCACAACTGACATTTTAGAGGCATTTCCAGGGAAGAGAAACAGCTGACTTTGGGAAAGGGGGGGGGGCTCCATTCAGCTGAGGTTGGCCTCTGGGGTCCTGTCGCGGGGAAGGCATGGAGCCTAAAGTCAGATTCCCTACCTTGTGTCTGAGCCCCGCGTGGATATTTATTTGGTCCTTTGAGATGGTTCATGTGATCCTTTTGGGTATCCATAACTTTCCACTGTTCAGTAGGATTCAGCTATAACAAAGGATTTGGGGGCAACATTTCCCAGATCTGCTGCAGCCGCAGATGTTCAGGGCTATATGCTAGCTGTGTGACCTTGGGCAAGCTGCTTAAAGTCTCTGAACCTTAGTGCCTTCGTCTGTAAAAGGAGATTGCAGGCCTGCCGTGAAATCAGATGGTGTATGTGAACATGGAAAGAGATTGCCAAGAGAGTGCTCACAACTGGGAATGTGACCCAGTTATGCGGGGGGGGGGGGGGGCAGGCGATGAGAGAGGGCTTCCCTGGAGAAGTGCCAGAGACCTGAGGGATGACTCCAGATGAAGAGGGTCAGGGAGAGAGAATATTCCATTCTCTCCCAAGCCAATATTCCATACCTCCCAGGCCAGCAAGGCAAGGGATCTTTAGACTATTTGAGACCCACTAGCGGGATGAGTACAGAATGAACTGCGCTGCCCTCAGCTGGCAGGCTTAGCTTGGAATGAGCCTGGGGCCTGAGTGGCCCTCAGGGCCTCAGCCTCCCCCGCCTTAACCTCTGCAAGTGCATTGTGCAAGGACTTGAACCTCCATATCCTGTTTTGCTTGCCAGCTCCTCTTGGTGATTCCCCCAGTCGCTTCCCAGGAAGCAAAGTAATATCTTCCTTGGTAGCTGGCATCATTTAGAAACGAGGTCAAAATTAAAAGGTGGCTTGTTTTTCCCTGGCATTTCTCAGCATCTCAGAATCTCCAGAAGCCTCTGCCCATTTGTCTCTCTCAGGGCTCCCTCCTCATTCTCTTGCCACTGCCTCTTCCCTCACCTGGGTAGAGTCACCTGGCAGAGGAAGACAGGGGTCACCAGGGTCCCAGTGGGAACAGAAACCCTGAGCTCTGGGGCAGGGCCTCCCACACAGAGACCCAGACCAGCTGAATCAGCACCACCTGGAAGCTTCTGAGTCAGTAGATTTGGGACCCAGGGATATTTCCCAACACTCCAGAGTGATGCTGAGGCCAGGCCAAGTTTAGGAGCCTTAATTCCTTGAGTTCAGAACCACAACCCACCCCCAAAGGCAGGGGAATACAGAGGCAGGGCTGGACTCCGTTCTGGGATCCCTAAGTTTCTGCCAGCAGTTCTTATATTCTGTGAGTCTGTCCACCTGCTTTCCTCACAGCCTCCCCCATCTCAGCAAAAGGCACTTCCAACCACCTAATTTTTTAAGGCATCGTCTTGGATTCTTCCCTGTCCCCTACCTCTCATCTAACAGAAGAACCATCACCCCTGCTTTAAAATATATCCAGAATCCACAACCTCCCTGGCTACCACCCTGAGGCATCAGCATTTCTCCCCTGAATTATTGCAACAGCTTCCTCTCTGGTCTTCCAGCTCCCATTCATGCCCTGCCCCAGCCTATTCTCCATCCAGCAGCCAGAAGGATCTTTTAAAAATATGAATCTGATCATTTTCTTTGCCCTATTTCACCCTTTCCACTTGCCTCACCTTTTCATGACTGGCTCCATCTCATCTTTCAGCTCCTGGTTTAAATGCTGCCTCAGTAGAGTCCCTCCCCTGACAGCAGCCTCCCCCTCCTCAGTTATTCTTTCTATTTTTTTTTAATTTATTTATTTTATTTGTTTATTTTTGGCTGTGTTGGGTCTTTGTTGCTGCGCGTGGGCTTTCTCTAGTTGCAGCGAGCGGGGGCTACTCTTCATTGCGGTGCACGGGCTTCTCACTGCGGTGGCTTCTCTTGTTGAGGAGCATGGGCTCTAGGTGTGCGGGCTTCAGTAGTTGTGGCGCGCGGGCTCTAGAGCACAGGCTCAGTAGTTGTGGCGCACGGACTTAGTTGCTCCGTGGCATGTAGGATCTTCCCGGACCAGGGATTGAACCCGTGTTCCCTGTATTAGCAGGCGGATTCTTAACCACTGCACCATCAGGGAAGCCCCTCAGTTATTCTTTACTTCTGCCCTTTCTTGGTTTCCTTCACAGCACTGATCCCAATTTGTAATTATTTGTTTGTTGTTTACTTGTTCGACAATCTGTCTCCCCGCTCAGGATGGCAAGGTCCCCGGGGCAGGGCCTCATTTTCCTGTTTACTGCTGTCTCCCCTGGACCCACACAAAGCCTGCTGCCCTTTGGGGGCCCCATATACATTTCTGGAAGAGCAGATACTTGATTGGCCCAATTCATCATTTTGAGTCAGGCTGCTTAGGTAATAAAAACACACACTCTTGGGTCATATGACCATCCCATTTTCCAAGTGAGCAGGGTCCAGGAAGGAGCAGGGTGGTCTGGCCTAGAAGTGGTTGTCTGAACAGGGCAAGGATGGAGTCCGCAGGACACTGGTCCAGCCACCTCTTAAGCCTCTAGCCTGAGCAAGGATGAAGCAGAAAGGACAGGAGAGAACTGGAGGTGCTGGCTCCCTACATACCCATTTTACAGATGAGTAAACATCTCATCTTCAACCCCTTCAGCCCCTCCCTTATATTGGGCAACCTCCAGAGGGGCGCCTCCCCAGCCTTGCCCTCCAGACCTCACCCCTGGGCTCACAGACTCCCCAGTAGCTAATGAAGGACTTAGAGTGGATTGAGAGTTCGAGTCCATCCCTCTGCCTCAGAGCAAGTCTGAGCGGCCCAGTTAGACGGCAGTACTCGCCCCCTATCTCCGAGAGACCCCCTCCTTTCCCACGCTAAGTCTGGAGATTTGGGACTGGGATTTAGGAGATCTGAGTAGCCTCCCTCCCCTTTTCTGGGCCTCAGTTTTCCTTTCCGGACTAGGGGAGGTATTCTGAGGCTGCGGGAGTCTCACACCAGGCCGAGCGCGGTCTCTCCAGGTCCCAGTCCGCCCTCCGCCCGCGGCAGCCGAGCGTGGGTGGGGTGCCGCTTCTCCGCGGAGCGCTGGCGCCCCCTGCTGGAGGGAGGCGGGAGGACAGCCCTGGCCCCGGCCGCCGCGGGTGCTGTCTGCAGGCGGAGGGCCGCGTGGCCTCCCGGGTGGACAGCGCCCCCAGGCCTGGAACCACGGCTGGCTGCCGAGAGATTCGGACACATGGAGACACAGATACATTCTAGGCCCACCCTAAAACATGGGCCCAATACCACCCGGGCCCTTCCCGTGGTCCCAGGAGCCCAGAAAAGCACCTAGTCACCCAGTGGTGGGAAAAACGCCACATGCAGGGGACAGGCTGAGTCCTAAGGGAGAGGAGAGTCCCCTGCCGCAGCTCAGCGTTACAGGAGACCCTCAGGAAATTCCGGTGTGGGGTTTGAGACCCCTGGAGCCACCATGTCATGATTTCTCCTCTCCTGTGTACACTGTTCCCCTGCGGGGTTCAGAAAGTGTCAGGCTCCCCCGGGAACCACAGCAGGAACCTGCCTCTTGGGAGGAGGACCCCAAAATCCAGCAGATCCCTGGCTCAGAGCCCTTACATTTGGAAATCAGCCCTGCCGGCTTCTTATTCATTCACTGTGGACATGCCACATGTTTGCTGGGCACTATTCAGATCAGGTGGTGAGCAAAGTCCTGCCCTGATGACACTTAGTGGGGAAGATGGACCATATACAAAAAGCAAGCAAGTAGGTGACATAATCCCAGTTGATTATCCAGCAGTTCTACTGCTCGGTATACCCAAGAGAAATGAAAATATATGTCCATATGTCCACACACACACTTGCATGTGAATGTTCATAGCAGCTTTAATTCTGATCGTTGAGAACTGGACACAGCCCAGGTGTCCTTCAACAAGAAAGTGAACAAACCACCTGAGGTACAACCATACGATGGAATACAACTCAGCCATAGAACTGCATGAACTACCCATACGCACAACAAAGTGCGTGAATCTCAGAAACATTACACTGAGCAAAAGAAAACAAACGCAAAAGAGCACGTGCCGCATTATTCCATGTATGTGAAATTCTAGAAAAGGAAAAGCTGAGATACAGTGACAGAAAGTGGGCCAGTGGGTCCCTCGGGCAGGGAGAAAGCCATCTAACTGAACTTTGGGGGGGTGATAGAAACGTTGATTCCAGTGCTGGTTACGGACATACATATTTGTCAAAACTCATCACACTGCACACTTTAAATGAGTGTCTTGTATGTAAGTTATACCTCAATAAAGTTGATTTTTTAAAAGATGCAGTGCCAACAGCTATAAAGACAATAGGATGAATGGAGAAAGGGTATATTTAGGATAATGTGGTCAGAGGTGCCTCTCTGAGGAGCTGATATTCAAACTGAGAACTGAAATAGGCAAGCTGGACTTGGCTGTATCTTAGGGGAAACATCTCAGGAGCAAGACCAGCAAGGGCAAAGGCCCTGAGGCAGGAAGGACCCTTCCTTCATGCCCCAAATAACTGAAACAAAGCTTATACCATCACATACCCAAGGGCTGCCAATTTCTGGCCTAAATAAAACAATAAAAAGGGGGCTTGCTCCCCCTTCATACTGGTCTTGGTTTTCTGGTTGTGCCCACAGACTGCTGTAAGTGGTGTGCTAATAGGACCCACTCCAGCTCTGGGTTTCAGCTGGGTGAATGAAACCTGCAGCTCCAGAGCAGGAGGGGGAAGTAGGGGTGTCCCTGGCATTTCTTGCCTCTCTGTCTCCCTTTGGGTTCCCATGAAAGCAGACTCTGAGACAAAGATTAGGATGCAGGTGATTTCTGTGGGAGGTGGTCCCAGGAAGCACAATTTGAGAGCAGAAAGCGAGCCTGGGAAGGGAAGAAAGCCAGTACAGGGTTGTTAATGAAGAGGTACCTGCTGTGTGCAACTGGGGCTGATCTGGCTGGAGGCCTCCGGGACACCGCCTGGAGCACATGGTCGAGGGCCAGTCCTGGGGCATGAACTCCTTGGCGAGTCCAGCTGCCCGGTGTGTGTGGGCTGACCTGCTTCTGGCCAGAGAATGCCCTCAGGCAGAGAGACGCAGAAAGATGTCAGTGAGGGCAGTACTGTCTGCGGGCCAGCTCCAGGATGGGGCGAGGGAGGGGTATGGGCAGGGCACCAACCACATCTGCTACAGCATCTGACTGGGGACAGGGGGCAGGAGCTATAGAGAGTTCTGCAATTTTTATTTCATTGCAGGTTATATAAGGATCTGCATCTTATAAGGTGCAGCCGCTCTAACATGGCTGACTCTGGCACCTCCTGCTAGAAGCAGCCTGGTCCCTTCAAGCCAAACACCAGGGCTTCCCCCGACTCCTCACCTTCTTTACTCCCATATCCAATCAGGCCCCCAGGCCTGTGGATTCTGCCCTCCTCCCTGTCCTCTAGGCCCTGGCCTCATGCCCTCCTTATCACTCCCCAGTCAATCCAGGCCAATGAGGTGTCAGAGTAAACCTCAAGGTTCCAGCCTTGCCATGCTCCTCCCTCGCTCCGTCCTTGCTGTATCTCCCACCAGCCTCAGCAGCATTTATCAATCATCTATCCCTGACCCACCTGCATTTGTTACTTCCTTAATATTTCCTTCAAGTTGAGTTGCCTGTTTGATTTATGTACATTTATCTTCAAAACGAAACTCTTAAAATCATATACTATTTTAAAATTCTTGCGAAATCATTAACTTGATGTCCTATCTCAAATCATCCAGGCTCTTTCCTCTTTCCTTCCCTGGTGTCCTCTTGAGGATCAGGAGTGGGTGTCAGGGTGGGCATCCCAGGTGGCCTATGCCCATCAGCAGGGCGACTGGGTCTGGGTACCACTGCCAGCCCCCAGCTGCTCCCTCGACATTCTGCCTAAGCTTTAGCATCTCCCACCTGGAATACCAGCCCTCTTCTGGCAGCCCTCTCTGCCTCCTGTCCCCCTAACCCCATCCAGGCCACCTCAGACAAACGGTTTAAATCCCAGAATTGGCCACACTCCACCCCTGCTCAACCCCCTTCAGTGGCTCCCATACCCCTGGGACAGGGTCCAAACTCATCCCCTCAGCATTGGAGGATTCCTTGATCTCATCCCCTCCACGGCCTCTCCCTCCTCATCTCCCACCCTACACACACACACACACACACACACACACACACAGCTAGAGCAGCACTTACCTGCTTCCAGACTTTTAGCTATGCTGTTCCTTCTGCCTGACATTTTCTTCCCACATCCTTATATACCTGACGCTCTCTTATTCATCCTTCAAAATCCATTTCAAATAGCATTTGCTTTCTACATTTTCTTCCCTCTCTGAGTTCCCAGAATAATCGATTTCTCCCTCAGCTGGCTTCCCATACCCCTCTGCTCACCTACCTGTTATAGTATGAACCATCTGGTGCTGTAGACGCAAGTCCAGATGCTTCCTTTCCTACGTGGCTGGGAGTGTTTGTTTTGAGGAGAAGGGTCTGGGGTGTGTCTTATTCACATAATGTTCACAAGCATTTCTTTAGTAACTTCTGTATGCCAGGCACAGTGAAGGATATGGTGGATACAGCCATGAGCAAGACAGACTCAGTCTCTCTCCCCTGAATCTTGCAGCCTTAGGGGACTAAATACACAGACAAACAAATGAGTATATAATTTCCAAATTGTGGTAAGTGCTATTAAGGAATCACTCTGGGTGTTTGAAGAGAGAATAATGAGGAACCCATTTGGATAGGGCAGGAAGAGAAGGCCTCTGTGAGATGACATTTGAGCTGAATCCTAAAGGAGCCAGCAAGAAGAAAGGCTGAGGGCAGTGCTCCAAGCAAAGAAAAAAGTCGTGCAATGGCCCTGAGGTGGGAAAGTGATGTGTTCCCTGATGAGAATGGAGGCCAAGGTGGCTGGAGCAGTGTGGTAAGAAGGAGAGCAAGATGAGGTTACAAGGGTGGGGGGTGGCTATATGACACAGGGTGTAGGAGACATTGGCGGTGCTGCAGCTAACAGCACCCTCACACCCTGGTGGCTTCCAGTGTCTTTCTGCCTGAGGGAGTCACTTACCCACAGCCCTGAGCTTGGCTGGGTGCAGAGGAAAAGTCTGGAGAGTTAAACCCCAAGGGTGACCCTTGATCAATGAGGACCAGGGTTTAGAAGATAAATACCCCATCTTCCCTCGGGGCCAGGATGAGGCCAGGTTGTGTCCCAGGAAGGGAGACATCTGGGGCACAAAATGTGAGATACTCTCGGGGTTGTGCAAGCGTTGAGTCAGCACCCAAGAGCAAGCACCTTCTTAAGTGTTTTTATAACAGCTTTATTGAGATGTAATTCACTTACCATAAAGTTCACCCTCTTAAAGTGTACAATTCAGTGGTTTTAGTATATTCGCAAAATTGGGCAACCATCACCACTCTCTAATTCCAGAACATTTTCCTGATCCTGAAAGGAACCCTGTACCCATTAGTCACTTCCTAGCTCACCTCCCATCCCACCCCGCCCCCCAGCCCCAGGCTGCCGCTCATCTGCTTTCTGTCTCTGTGGATTTGCCTATTGTGAACATTTCACAGAAATGGAATCATACAGTATGTGACCTTTTGTGACTGGCTTCTTTCACTTAGTATAATGTTTTCAAGGTTCATCCACGCTGTAGTGTGTGTCAGTACTTCATTCCTTTTTATGGCTGAATAACATTCCATTGTCTGGAGAAATCACATTTTGTTTATCCATTCCTCAGTTCATGGACGTTTGGGTTGTTTCTACTTTTTGGCTATTATGACAAATGTTGCCATGAACACTCATGTATAGTTTTGTGAGGATGTGCGTTTTCATTTCTCTTGGGTGAATTACCGGGTCATAAGGTCACTCTGTGTTTAACCGTGTGAGGAAATGCCAGGCTGTTTTCTATGGCAGAGGTACCATTTTACAAGCCTACCAGCAGTGTATGAGGGCCCCAATTTCTCCACATCCTCGCCAACACTTGTTCTTGTCCGTCTTTTGGATTGGAGCCATCCACGGGGTGTGACGTGGTACCTCGTGGTTTCTCTTTAGCTCTGGCACCCTAGGTACCTCTCTTGCCTCACCTTAGTCCCGGCTCCTGATTCCTCGGCCTTCTGATTCAGATACCTTGATCTCCACATAGTCCCTCTGAGAGTCCCCTGCGGGGTTGAGCCCGTGGCCTACAGTAGGTACACATCCATCCTAGCACCCCCTGTTGGCCCTCCCTCTCATCTCGTTTCCCATCTCCCACATGTACTTGCTGTGATCACCTCCCATAGAAAGTTCTTGCACCCAAATCCTTGTCTCAAGGTCTGTTTGAGGGGAACCTGGGCTAAGACATATTGCCAGGAGGGTCACAGTGAGGAATTAAAATTGAAACTCTCCAAGAGCGATGGGCAGAGCCTGAAGAGTTTTAAGCAGATGGGTGACGGATCCTGATCTCTCTTTTAAAAGATCACACTGACTTCCCTGAAGGGAACAGAGTGTGGGGCGTCCCGAGTGGGCGGGAAAGACCAAGGAGGCCCAGTTGCCGTCATCCGAGATGGACTTAACAGGACCACGAGGAGAAAGTGGTCCAGCACGGTGTCTGACGAGAACTTGGTGCTCGGTAGCTGCTTGTGGAATTAAATGGAACTGGGAAGGGACAAGAAAACCTCTAGGTCACAGTGATGTCTGGGATGGGATTTGGGGGCATTGTGAGATTTCAAGAGATGGGGCTGTGTGTGTGGCATGCCGGTGGAGGGCAAAGTGTGAACAAAGGCCAAGAGGCAGGATTCTAAAAGAACAGGAAGGAAGTGGGTTTGCCCAGAGCCTAGAGTGCCTGGGAGGAGCAGGGAGAGACTACGTGAAATGGCTGTGAGAGGGTGTCCCTGCTTCTTGGAAGCTTCTTAGAAGCTGCAAAATGCCAGACAGACCTTAAATAATGGAAAATGAGACTGGCAAGAGTGTGCATTTGAGGGCTCAGAGCAAGGGAGGGTCAGGGTCAGGGTAGGGTTGGAGGTGGGAAGGGCTTGTCTTTTTATCCTTTTCACCTGGTCTTTCATGGAGCAAAATTCATAATGGGACCAAATTGATGAGGTCAGTTTTTCCTTTTATGGATCATATTTTTGCGGTCATGTATAAGAGCTCTTTGCCTGGCTCTAGATCCTGAAGATGTTCTGCTATGTTTTTTTTCTAAAAGTGTTTTCTGTTCAGCATCAGTGATATCCACTACTCTGTCTTCCAGCTCGCTGATCCGTTCCTCTGTATCATTTAGTTTATTGTTGATTCCTTCCAGTGCATTTTTCACCTCAGTTATTGTATTCTTTATCTCTGTTTAGTTGTTCTTTATATCTTCTTTTTTTTAATGTTTTTTATTTTTATTATTATTATTTTAAAATTTTATTTATTTAATTTATTATTTTTGGCTCCTTTGGGTCTTCATTGCTGGGCGCGGGCTTTCTCTAGCTGCGGCAAGCAGGGGCTACTCTTCTCTGCAGTGCATTGTGGTGGCTTCTCTTGTTGCGGAGCACGGGCTCCAGGTACGCGGGCCTCAGTAGTTGTGGCTTGCGGACTCTAGAGCGCAAGCTCAGTAGTTGTGGCGCAGGGGCTTCGTTGCTCCGCAGCATGTGGGATCTTCCCAGACCAGGGCTCGAACTTGTGTCCCCTGCATTGGCAGGTGGATTCTTTTATTTTTCTTATAAATTTATTTATTTATTTATTTTTGGCTGTGTTGGGTCTTCGTTTCTGTGTGAGGGCTTTCTCTAGTTGCGGCGAGCGGGGGCCACTCTTCATTGCGGTGCACGCGGGCCTCTCACTGTCGCGGCCTCTCTTGTTGCGGAGCACAGGCTCCAGACGCTCAGGCTCAGTAGTTGTGGCTCATGGGCCTAGTTGCTCCGCGGCATGTGGGATCTTCCCAGACCAGGGCTCGAACCCGTGTCCCCTGCATTGGCAGGCAGACTCTCAACCACTGTGCCACCAGGGAAGCCTGTTCTTTATATTTTCTAATTCTTTTTTTTAAAGTGCTAACATCTCACTCTGTGCATCCATTCTTCTCCCGATTTCTTTGAACATCTTTACAATCATTACCTTGAGCTCTTTCTCAGGTAGATGGCCTATCTCCAGTTCATTTACTTCTTTTTCTGGGGTTTTATCTTGTTCCTCCATTTGGAAC
The DNA here is from genome assembly GCF_949987535.1 of Balaenoptera acutorostrata. Taxonomy (NCBI): domain Eukaryota; kingdom Metazoa; phylum Chordata; class Mammalia; order Artiodactyla; family Balaenopteridae; genus Balaenoptera; species Balaenoptera acutorostrata. The sequence continues at coordinate 67,846,333 of NC_080078.1, read as the reverse complement.
ATGTTCCTCTATCATCTCATTTCATCTAACGTTCTGTTTTTATTTCTATGTCATCTGATAGGTTGGTTATGTTTCCAGAATTTAGAGAAGTGGCCTTTTGTAAGAAATGTCCTAGGCATCCCAGCAGTGCACTCCCCTCTTATCACCAGAGCTATATGTTCTAGGGATGTCCCCTGTGTGGGCTGCATGGGTCCTTCTGTTGTGGTGGGCTGACTACTGAGGGTGGTCTGGTAGGCTTGGTTGGCCCCCAGTCCGGTTGGTTGCCAGGCCCTGCCTTGTGCAGAGGTGGCTGGCCCTGGTTGGTGTGGCCACGTCACAAGGTGGCTGCTACAGAACCCCAGGGGGCCCCAAGGCTTGTGCTGGCTCACTGGTGGGTGGAGCCAAGGTCCAGGAGATCGCAGGGTGGGTGAAGCCAGGTCCTGGAGCTAGTGCCAGCCCACTGGTGGGCAGAGCCGGGTCCTAGGGTCTGGCTGCAGGGCCCAGGGGGCCCAGATCTGGTGTCAGGTGGCTGGTGGATGGGGCCAGGTCCTGACACAGCTAACTCTGGGGTCCCGAGTGTCCCAAAGCTTGTGTTAGCTTGCTGCTGGGGTGGGGGCCGGTGCCCAGCTGATCCCAGGGCAGATGCTGGCTTGCCGTGGGTGGGCTGGGTCCACAGGCTGGGGGGGTGTTATTGTTCTGGGGCTGGTGCCTGCCCACTGGTGGGTAGAGCTGGGACCCGGAGACTAAGGCTGCAGGGCCCTGGGGGTCCTGGGTCTAATGCCTGTGTACTTGTATGTGGAACCAGGTCCTGGGCCCTCTGGTGGGCAAGGCCAAGTCTAGGGCTAGCTGTGGGTTAAGAGGGTCTTAAGGCAGCCTGTCTGCTGGTGGGTGGGACTGTGTCCTCGCCCAGTTAGTTGCTTGGCCTGAGGTGTCCCAGTACTGGTGACTACAGGCTGTTGGGCAGGGGCTGGGCTGGCTCCTGAGGCTAGTAAGCTCGAGGGAGGATTCCAAAATGGCACTTGCCAGCACTAGTGTCTATGTGGTGGAAGGAGCTCCCCAAAACGGGAGGCAGTGTCTGTGTCCCCAGGGGGAGCTCCAGTTGCCTCCTGCCTCTCTGGGAGACTCTCCAAGATCAGCAGGTAGGTCTGACCCAAGCTCCTTTCAAATTACTGCTTCTGCCCTGGGTCCTGTAGTGTGTGTGGCTTTGTGTGCACCCTTTAAGACTCCTGAAAGTCAGCCCTGCTGGCCCTCAAAGCCAAACATTCTGGGGACTCATCTTCCTGGTGCAGGACCCCCAGACTGGGGAGTCAGATGTGGGGCTCAGGCCCCTCGCTCCTTGGAAAGAATCTGCCTGTCTTGTTGTGGTTCCTTCTTTGTAACGTCTGTCATAGAAGACCTTTTCTGGTAGGTTCCAGTCTTTTTCGTCAATGCTTGTTGTACAACTAGTTGTAATTTTGGTCAATGCTGTTGTACTACTAGTTGTGATTTTGGTCAATGCTGTTGTATAACTAGTTGTGATTTTGGTCAATGCTTGTTGTATAACTAGTTGTGATTTTGGTCAATGTTGTTGTATAACTAGTTGTGATTTTGGTCAATGCTGTTGTATAACTAGCTGTAATTTTGGTGTGCCTGTGAGAGGCGGTGGAGTTCAGGGTCTTTCTACTATACCATCTTGGCCAATCTTCCTATTCACTTTAGTTATAATACAACTTACTTAAATTTTTTTTATTGTGGTAAAATACACATAAGTATTTTATTCTTTTTGGTGCTATTGTAAAGGAAATTGTTTTCTTAGTTTCCTTTTCAGATCGTTCATCGTTTGTGTACAGAGATGCAACGGACTTTTGTGTGTTGGCTTTGTATCCTGCTAATTTGCTGAATTCATTTATTAGTTCTAACAGTTCTTTTGGTGGAATCTTTAGGGTTTTACGTATAAGATCATATCATCTATGAACAGAGATCACTTTACATTTTGCTTTTCAATTTGGATTCCTTTTATTTCTTTTTATTGTCTAATTACTCGGGCTAGAACTTTCAGTATTGTGTTGAATAGAAGTGGTGAAAGCAGACATCCTTGCATTTTTTCCTGATATTAGAGGGAGAGCTTTCAGTCTTTCACCATAAATTATGATGTGCATGTGGATTTTCATGTATGGCTTTTATTATGTTGAAGTAGCTTCCTTATTCCTAGCTTGTTGAGTGTTTTTCTAATGAAAGGGTGTTGCGTTTTGTCAAGGGCTTTTCTGCATCAATTGAGATGATCATGTGGGTTTCTTTTCCCCTTCATTGTGTTAATGTGGTGCATTTCACTGATCTATTTTTGTATGTTGAACCATCCTTGTATTGCAGCAATAAATTCCATTTGGTGATGGTGTATAATCTTTCTAATATGCTGCTGAAGCAATACCTTTTTGGATCTAACTCCTAGGGTAATGAAAATAAAACAAAAGTAAACAAATAGGACCTAATGAAACTTAAAATCTTTTGCACAATAAAGGAAACCATAAACAAAACGAAAAGACAACCCACAGAATGGAAGAAAATATTTGCAAACCGAACAACTGACAAGGGATTAATCTCCAAAATATACAAACAGCTCATGCAGCTCAATACCAAAAAAACAAACAACCCAATCAAAAAATGGGCAGAAGATCTAAAAAGATATTTCTCCAAAGAAGACATCCAGATGGCCAAAACGCACACAAAAGGATGCTCAACATCACTAATTATATGAGAAATACAAATCAGAACTACAGTGAGGTATCACCTCACACCTCATATGGTCAGGATGGCCATCATCAAAAGGTCTACAGATAATAAATGCTGGAGAGGGTAGGGAAAAAAGGGAACTCTCCTACGCTGTTGGTGGGAATGTAAATTGGTACAACCACTATGGAAAATGGAACGGAGGTTTCTTAAAAAAACAAAGAGTTACCATATGATTCAGCAAACCCACTCCTGGACGTATATCCCGAGAAAAGCATAATTCAAAAAGATACATGTACCCCAATGTTCACTGCAGCACTATTTACAATAGCCGAAACATGGAAGCAACCTAAATGCCCATCAACAGAGGAATGGATAAAGAAGATGTGGTATGTATATACAATGGAATATTGTTCAGCCATTTAAAAAGAACGAAATAATGTCATTTGCAGCAACATGGATGGACACAGAGATTATCATACTAAGTGAAGTAGGTCAGACAGAGAAAGACAAATGTCATATGATTATCACTTATATGTGGAATCTAAAAAATGATACAGATGGGCTTATTTGCAAAACAGAAACAGACTCACAGACTTCAGGGGCAGGCTTGTGGTTGCCAAAGGGGAGGGGTGGGGAGGAGGGATAAATTGGGATTAACATATGCACACTGCTGTATGTAGAATGGATGATCAGCGGGGACCTATTGTGTGGCAAAGGGAGCTCTACTCAGTATTCTGTAATGGCCTATATGAGAGAGGAATCTGAAAAAGAATGGATATATGTATGTGTGTGGCTGAATCATTTTGCTGTGCACTTGAAATTAACACAACATTGCAAATCAACTATACTCCAATATAAAATTAAAAATTAATTAAAAAATAAATAGAAGCAGTTATAGAAAAATAAAAAAATAGGCTGCTGAATTTGGTTTGCTAGTATTTTGTTGAGATTTTTGTGTCATAGTTCATAAGGAGGTTGGTCTGTAGTTTTGTTTTGTTTTGTTTTGTTTTGTTTTTGGTAGTATCTTCATCTGGCTTTGGTATCAAGACAATAATGCTGGCCTTATAAAATAAGTTAGAAAATGTTCCCTCCTCTTCAATTTTCTGGAAAAGTTTGAGAAGGAGTGGTATTAGTTCTTCTTTAAATGTTTGGTAGAACTCACCAGTACAGCCATCAGGTTCAGGGCTTTTATTTGTTGGGAGATTTTTGATTACTGATTCAATCTCCTTATCAGTTATAGATCTATTAGGATTTTCTATTTCTTTATTATTTAGTTTTGGAAGGCTTTGTGTTCTAGGGACTTGCCCATTTCCTCTAGGTTATCCAATTTGTTGGTGTAGGATTATTTTAGTATGATCTTATAATTCTTTTTTTCTCTCTAGAGTTGGTAATAATGCCCACACTTTCATTTCTGATGTTAGTATCTGAGTCTTCTCTTTCTCTCTTAGTCCATGTAGTTAAAGGTTTGTCAATTTTGTTAAACTTTTCAAAGAACCAACTTTTGGTTTTATTGATTTTCTCTCTTGTTTTCTATTCTCTATTTCATTTATCTCTGATCTGATCTTTATTATTTCCTTCCCTCTGCTGGCTTTGGGTTTAATTTGTTCTTCCTTTTCTAGTTCCTTCAGTTGTAAAGTTAGGTTATGGATTTGAGATCTTTCTTGTTTGTTTTTTTTTAGTATAAGCATTCATTTTCATTCATCTGTAAGTTTTTTTTTTAATTTTTGTTTTTTTTTAAATTTATTTTTATTTTTGGCTGTGTTGAGTCCTCATTTCTGTGCGAGGGCTTTCTCCAGTTGCAGCAAGCGGGGGCCACTCTTCATCACAGTGCGCGGGCCTCTCACCATCGCGGCTTCTCTTGTTGTGGAGCACAGGCTCCAGACGCGCAGGCTCAGTAATTGTGGCTCACGGGCCCAGCTGCTCTGCGCATGTGGGATCTTCCCAGACCAGGGCTCGAACCCATGTCCCCTGCATTGGCAGGCAGATTCCCAACCACTGCACCACCAGGGAAGCTCCTGTAAGTTTTTTCTAATTTCCTCTGTGATTTCTTCTTTGATCATTTGTTGTTTTAAAATGTACTGTTTAATTTCCACAAGTGTGTGAATTTTCCAGTTTTACTTCTGCTACTTTTTAAAATTTAAGAATATAGCATGTTAGTATATATGCTCCTCAGTAAAGAGAAAGAAATATTTATGATCAATCAGAACAAGCCCTTCATTTCAATGCTACTTAGTTTGGGATGAAGATAAAGTTCTAAACAATAAGGCAATTATATGATTCTCATTTTCAGAGTTTTTAAAAATCCAGCAGTGAGAATCCCTCTTCAGATATATATATATATACACACCTCAGAAAGTATGCAGATTCTTTCATTCAACAAATATGGACTATTTCACCAGGTAGTCTGCTAGAAAACAAGGTTACATCAGTGAATTAAACAGGCAAACATCCCTGCCCCCCAGGAAGAGGAAGAGACAGATAATAAACAATAAGCATATTAAATGAATAAATTACATAACATGTTTCAAGGTAACATGTTACAAGGTAAGTGCTATGGGAAAAAATAGAACTGAGTGAAAGGGATCTGAGTGCGGGGTAGGTTGCAGTTTCAGATAGGATGATGAGGTCAGCCTTGTTTAATAGATGATACTTGAATATAGATTTACATGATGTGAGGGAATAAGCCGTGCAAATATCTGAAGGAAGGACATTCCAGCAGAGGGAACAGCCCATGCAAATTCATAAGGGGGTGGTGGGGGGAAGATGTGTGGAATCTGCAAAGAACAAACATGAGGCTGGAGTGCTGCAGAGGTGATGCCCAAGGTGTAGCAGGGAGGCAGCTCAGGGAGAGTCTTATAGGATTTAAGATTTAACTCTGGGAGAAATAAAGGGACATTGAGGATTTTGAATCTTGACATGATCTGATTTTTTTTTTTTAATTAATTAATTTATTTATTTTTGGCTATGCTGGGTCTTTGTTGTTGTGCGCGGGCTTTCTCTAGTTGCGGCGAGCAGGGGCTACTCTTCATTGCGGTGCACGGGCTTCTCGTTGCGGTGGCTTCTCTTGTTGTGGAGCACGGGCTCTAGGCGCGCGGGCTTCAGTAGTTGTGGCTCGCAGGCTGTAGAGTGCAGGCTCAGTAGTTGTGGCACACAGGCTTAATTGCTCCAAGGTATGTGGGATCTTCCTGGACCAGGGCTCGAACCCGTCTCCCCTGCATTGGCAGGGGAATTCTTAAGCACTGTGCCACCAGGGAAGTCCAATCTGATTTATTTTTAACAAAATCACCATGGCTGCTGGGTCTTGACCACAGCAGAGCTAGGCTGGAACGAGGAGGCCAGTAAGAAGGCATTTGCAATAATCCAGGTAAGAGATGATGGTACCTTGGATCAGGATATTAGTGGCAGAAATAGTGAGAAATGGTTGGATTCTGGAGCTCTTTCAAAGCATGAGTCACAGAGATTGACCAGAGGTAAGGAAAGTGTCAAGGATGACTCTAAGGAGAAAATGGAGAAAATGGAGAAAAGGGAAGGAGGGCCTTGCCATCAGCTGAGACGGAAAAGACTGCAGGTAGAGCAGATCTGGGGTGGGGGAAGGGTCAGGATTCCTGTTTTGGACATTGAGTTTGACATGCCTGCCAGATATCCAAGCGATGGTATCCAGTCGACAGTTCAGAAGAGTGATATTAAACCCCTTCTCTGGCAGGGTCAGACACTGAGAATTAATTCCTTACCAACATGATGTCATGACTTTTGCACAACAAACTTTTGTTTCTGGAAACCATCTGAAGCAATCTCCAGGATCAGTCTTTCATGGAGTGTGTCAAGTTATTTACCAATGTCCGCAAAGTGATGGGAGAAGTGTTCTTAGCCTCTCAGAGCTGCTTTCCAGCTTGGAAAAATACTCACAATCTTTTTGTTTTGTTTTGTTTTCATGTATTTATTTATTTATTTATTTTTGGCTGCGTTGAGTCTTCGTTGCTGCGCGTGGGCTTTCTCTAGTTGCGGCGAGCGGAGGCTACTCTTCATTGCAGTGTGTTGGCTTCTCATTGCGGTGGCTTCTCTTGTTGCGGAGCACGGGCTCTAGGCGTGCGGGCTTCAGTAGTTGTGGCACACGGGCTTCAGTAGTTGTGGCTCGCAGGCTCTAGAGCACAGGCTCAGTAGCTGTGGCGCATGGGCTTAGTTGCTCCCCGGCATGTGGGATCTTCCCGGACCAGGGCTCAAGCCCGTGTCCCCTGCATTGGCAGGTGGATTCTTAGCCACTGTGCCACCAGGGAAGCCCACTCACGATCTTTTAATTCAATTTTTAAGTGTCTCTTTATCTTGTGCAAAATACTTTCAGCGAGTCCTTGAGCTGAGTTTATAACCACGTCACTGAGGCCACAAAAAGGTTTTCGGCATTTGTCTTACGGCTGACAGACTGTGTGGGATTGGCGATCTCCCTCCTGTGGCACAGGGGGTTGTATGGGGTCCCAGAGATCATCAGGGCAGCGACAGCTTCCTGTTTGTCTTGCTTTCTGATCACACAACTTCTATGTTTATTCAGTTCTAATATACAGTTTTTTTCACATTGCTAAAATTAGGATTTTGATGAAATATAGAAAAAAAATGAGGAAACCATGATTTTTAAAGGGTTTTTTTTTTTCATTTTTAACTTTTTTTCTGAAATAACTTCAAACTTAAAGAAAAAGTCACAAGGGCTTCCCTGGTGGCGCAGTGGTTAAGAATCCACCTGCCAATGCAGGGGACACGGGTTTGAGCCCTGGTCTGGAAAGAGCCCACACACCACGGAGCAACTGAGCCCGTGCACCACAACTACTGAGCCTGCACTCTAGAGCTCACGAGCCACAACTACTGAGCCCGTGTGCCGCAACTACTGAAGCCCATGCACCCGTGCTCCACAACAAGAGAAGCCACCGCAATGAGAAACCCCCGCACCGCAACGAAGAGTAGCCTCCCCTCACCGCAACTAGAGAAAGCCCGTGCACAGCAAAGAAGACCCAATGCACCAAAATAAATTTAAAAATAAATAAATTTATTTAAAAAAGTCACAAGAATAGTGGAATGAACTACCATATGCCCTTGACCCAGAATCACATATTATTAACATTTTGCCACATTTACTTTAAAATTCTCTCTCTTTCCTGTTCTCTCTCTCTGTCTCCTTCTCTCTCTGTCTCTCTCTCTATGTCTCTGTCTCTGTCTCTCTGTCTCTCTCTCTCGCTGTCTCTCTATATATATACATGTATACTTGAATCATTTGAAAGTAAATTACAGACATCATGCCTTTTTTCCCCCTAAATTTCCCAAGAACAAAGATATTTTCTTTTTTTTTTAAACATCTTTATTGAAGTATAATTGCTTCACAATGGTGTGTTAGTTTCTGCTTTATAACAAAGTGAATCAGCTACAGATATACACACGTTCCCATATCTCCTCCCTCCCGCATCTCCCTCCCTCCCACCCTCCCCATCCCAACCCCCCAGGCGGTCACAAAGCACCGTGCTGATCTCCCTGTGCTATGTGGCTGCTTCCCACTAGCTAAGATATTTTCTTACATAATCATAGTATAACTATGAGAATCAGAAAATTTAACATGGAAAAATAGACCATTATCTAATTCATAGTCCGCATTCAAATTTTGCCAACTTCCCCAATAGTGTCCCTTATAGCCATTTTTTTCCAGGGCAGAATTCAATACAGAATTTCATGTTGCATTTAGTTGTTACATCTCCCTATCCTCCTTTAAGTTCTTTTCTTTCTCTTTCTTGACATTGACATTTTTGGAGAGTCAGTTACATTGTTGACTGTCCCAAATTTCAGTTTGTCTAATTGTTTTCTCATGATCAGATTCAGGTTCTGCCCTTTTGGCAGGAAGACCACATAAGTGGTACCCTTCTTGGTGCATCTCATTGAGGGGTACACATGTCGGTTTGTCCTGTCACTGTGACGTTAACCTTGATCCCTGGGCTAAGGTGGGGGTCTGCCAGATTTCTCCACTATCATCATTTTTTCCTTTGTAACTAATAAGCCATTTGGAAAGAGACACTTCGAGACTGTGAATATACTATTCCTCATCAAACTTTCACCCAGACGTTCTAGCATCCATTGATGATTCTTATTCTTATTCATAGAGGATTCGTATTTTGCTATTATGGTTGCAAAATTTTTCTAACCCCATCATCCCTTCTATACATATTAGTTGGCATTCTGCTGTAAGAAAGAGCTCTCCCTTCTCTCCCATTTATTTCTTTATTAACAGTATGGACTCATGGATTCTTATTTTATTCCATGGGAAATAATGTATTATTGTCATTATTTAAGCTGATGTTTTACTGTCACAAGAGGCAGAATTTGAACCCAGATCTTTCTGATTCCAAAGCCTATGTCTTAACCACTCTTCTCTACTCCAGGCTGCTCCTTAGCTGTTACCTTGAGCAAATTGCTTAACCTAAGACTCAGTTTTACTATTGGAAGGATATACGAGGCATGTGTGATGACTGACAAAGATCCCAAAGGGAGAGTCTGTGGTCTTCCCACTCAGTTGACTCCTAGGACTAACCCCCATTCCCTGCCAGGACCTCAGCACAATTCTACTCAACCAACTTCAAGTGGTACCGCCCTTTTGCCTGGTCCTGTGCTAGGGTCTTAGCACACACAGATGAGTCAGATCTAGTCCCTACCAGTATGAGGGTGCTCCATCTAACTGGGTCCCAGCGTGAAACAATCTAGAGCAGAGCCACAGCTGAGCCACAATGGACATGAAGTATGAATGAGAAATAAACATTTGTGGTCATCAGCTACTGAGGTCTTGGGTTGGTTTGTCCTTGCAGCATAATCTCATATATCACCCCCTGTCTTAGGTTCTGGAAGTACAACAGGGACCAAGACACACTTAGTCTCTTCCCTCACGGAGCTCACACTCTACTGGGGAAAGCAGACGCTAACCAAATGAATAATTATTTAGTCAATATTATGTTAAGGGCTACAATGGAAAAGTACTTGCTACTGGGAACAGCATCTATAAGGGTACCTGAATTCATCTGGAAAACCAGGGAGACATCTGACGAAGCAACAGTAAAACCAAGACCTTAAGAATGAGTTTGAGGGTTTCCCTGGTGGCATAGTGGTTAAGAATCCGCCTGCCAATGCAGGGGACACGGGTTTGAGCGCTGGTCTGGGAAGATCCCACATGCTGTGGAGCAAGTAAGCCCATGTACCACAACTACTGAGCCTGTGCCCTAGAGCCCGTGAGCCACAACTACTGAGCCCATGCACCACAATTACTGAAGCCCGCGTGCCTAGAGCCTGTGCTGTGCAACAAGAGAAGCCACCACAATGAGAAGCCTGTGCACTGAAACGAAGAGTAGCCCCATTCACCGCAACTAGAGAAAGCCCGCTCACAGTAACAAAGCCCCAAGGCAGCCCAAAAAATTAAAATAAATAAATAAATAAATAATTTTTTTAAAAAATTAAAAAAAAAAAAAAGAATGAGTTTGAGTCAGCCAGATGAAGAAGAGGAGGGGAGGTATTCCAGTAGAATGGTAGAGGGCATGGCATGTGCAAAGGCCCTGGGGCAGTAAGGGAGGTTTTGACGCTTGCTTCTTCAATCACCTCTCAATTCCATGAGCCCCAAGATTCTGCTGATACATTTCCTTTTTTACTTAAAGTAGCTGAAATTGCACTGCTTTCTACCAAAGGAGTATACACTTCAAATTGTAGGTGGGAATTTTGGGCCACAGTCTGCACCCTTTCCTCAGAGTCACATCAACTTGAGTCTCAAATAAATCCTCACCTCAATGGACTCATTGGTCAGAAAGAAGTTCCTGTGCTAATGGACATGTGGGCCCATCTACCTTCTCCAAGGAAAAGTCAAAAAAGTATTCTTTTGTGCAACTAAGTATGGAAAGCATTCTGATTTTCTTTTCTCCTTGCGTTGATTCTTCAGAAGAAGTCATTGGCACGATCCTATACACACCAGGGCATCAGAGCCCAGCGGTCTCTCTCAGCAACACGTTTGGCACCCATTACCTCCTCCCATCCCTGTGTCTGGGGCAATGTCACAGCATAACCTGAGTCAAAACAACAACGACAAAAGGAATCTCTACCTGCTGGGGTAGATCTGAACTCAAGATAGTCTCCTCAAGTCTGCTATTCCCTCAGTCTTACCCATTTCAGTAAATCCATCCATTTTTCAAGCCCAAATCCCAAGAATCATCCTCAATTCCTTTCCTTTCCCCCTCATATTTAAGCAATCAGTCAATTCTGACAGCCCTGCCTCCAAAGAAACAAACTAGTCCACCTCCCTGTATCACCATTGCCTCTACCCTCCACGAAGCCACCACCACCACCCAGACATTGGCCTCAGCCTCCCCTCCATCTCCACACAACCTCTCTGGCTCTCAATCCATTTACTTAACCTAGAGTGATCTTTTAAATATACAAATATTCTGCTTAAAGCCCTCCATTGGCTCTCCATTGTCTTAGGATAAAATCCAAACCCTCTCCTTGGTCTGTAAGACCCTGTGTGATATGACCACGACCAGGTCAATCCCCTCTCACCCTCAGAGATCCAGCCACGCTGACCTGTTTGTGTTCTCTGGGCCAGCCCTAATCTCTCACTTCTAGGCTGTCTCAAATTCTGTTCTCTTTCCCTGTAATGCTGTCACCCACCTTCATGATCCAGAAAACTCCCTACTCATCCTCAGGGTTCAGGTTAGATATTATCACCTTCAGGAAGTCTTCCTTGGCCATCCCCACACTAACTTAGGTTCCCCTGTTTACGAGTTTTCACCATGATACAGTGACATGTTTATAATCTCATGTTCCATGTCTGGCTCCTCCGCCGTCAGACTGTGAGCTCAGTGAAGTCAGGGGCTCTCTCTCTTTCTTGTTCACCCCTGTATCCCTAGAGCTTAGCACGATGCCTGGCTTACACTAGGTACTCGATAAGTGTTTGTTGTAGGCTTGAATGAATGAATGACAACTGGGACTCTGGAATCTAGGCTTCATAGATAGTCCTTGCCAGGATCCCATAATCTTCTGGGATTGACTTGGCCAATTGGGAAGGAAGAGCTCCCTAGGTGCTAAATTCTCCAAGGAATATTAGGGAGACATTTTACAGCTTATTCAAACATGGAATCTAAGTTTCATTTATTCTCCCTAAAATAACTATAGATTATAGTTATGTTATGCATGAGGCAGGAATATAATTTTTCGTGTTTTCCCAGTACTCATGCAGGGGCCTGACATAGAGGGATTAATAATGCAAACTTCAGGTCCACATGGCCTGAATTCAAATCCAGTTCTGTCACCTATAGCTGTGTACTTAGGCAACTGACTTCTGTAAAATAAGGTTAATAACAGTCTATTATTTATAGAATTACATTTAAAATTAACTAACACAGCTCATGTAACACTCAGTGTCTAGCATAGGAAGAACTTAATATACTGTACCGTTATTGTTCATATCATTAATAGGTTGAAGACACTTTAATAAGAATGTTAGGCATTTCCCCATATTACCACTAGATGTCGCCACGGACTAGGCTAAAACAACAGCACTAACTTCCCAAATGTAAAGCCCTAAGTCTGGAACAAAAGGACCTTGGAGAAACTGAAGACAGCGACACAGGGACCTCTCGAGGTCGTGAAAGCAGGGCCGGGATTTGAACCCACTTGTCCTGCCTCCTTAAGGATGGCAAACTTAAGGGCCATGGTTGGGAGGGGCCCTCCTCATCTGGGTTCCCACAGCTCATCCAGCCCTTGGGATAGCCTGTTTTATCCATTTGTACTAATAGGTAGACCTCTGAGTGCTAACTTTGTGACAGGTGCTATTCTAAGCTCTTTAAAACATGAACTTACTGAATTCCCAGAAATAAACATTTGGGGTAGAGTCAAGTTTTCCTCATTATACACATGGGAAAAGTGAGGCACAGAGAGGTTAAGTAACTTGCTTGAGGACACACAGTTAGTAAATGCAGAGTGGAATTAAAACCCTGGCATTCTGGGGACTTCCCTGGTGGTGCAGTGGGTAAGACTCCGTGCTCCCAATGAAGGGGGCCCTGGGTTTGATCCCTGGTCAGGGAACTAGATGCCAGATGCATGCCTCAACAAAGAGTTTGCATGCCGCAACTAAGGAGCCTGCCTGCCACAACTAAGATCCCACACAACCAAATAAATAAATATTTTTTAAAAAGAATGGCTAACTATTAAACCAAAAAAAAAAAAAAAAACACCGTCATTCTGGCTGCAGTATGTACTACCCTAGAGCTCACCTCTTTGGTCACCTTGGTAACAATGTTTCTTATTACATTTTTTTAATTAGCGTATAGTTGATTTACAGTATTAGTTTCAGGTGTGCAACATAATGAGTCAACATTTTTATAGATTATATTCCATTTAAAGTTATTACAAAATAATGGCTGTATTTCTCTGTATGGTACAATATACACTTTTCTAAAATTTATTTATTTATTTATTTTTGTCTGCTTTGGGTCTTCATGGCTTCGTGCAGGCGTGTTGCTTATTTATTTTATACATAGTAGTTTGTATCTCGTAATCCCCTATCCCTATCTTGTCCCTCCCCTCTTCCCTCTCCCTACTGATAACCACTAGCTTGTTCTCAATATCTGTCGGCCTGTTTCTGTTTTGTTATATTTGTTCATTTGTTTCTTATTACATTTTAAATCTTTTGATATCGTGTAGCTTCTTTGCTGATTTAACAAATAACTATTGTTCTATTATAGTTAAATTTCCTGAACCTAAGTCTTGGTAAGGAAATAATGTTGATCTTCAAAAAACATAATTGTTAGGGACTTCCCTGGAGGTCCAGTGGTTAAGACTCCACGCTTCCAGTGCAAGGGGCGTGGGTTCAATCCCTGGTCGGGGAACTAAGATCCCACATGCCGTGCAGTGCGGTCAAAAAAATATATATATATTGTCAAATGGAGTGATGATGTAGGAAAGTAGGTATTACGGCTTCACAAAACCTTGTTCTATAAATACCAACCTTTTGCTGATTCTTTATCATTTAGCTCCAAATTTGCCATCCAGTTCCAACTGAATTCCATGGACCTGCTTACCAGCTAAATCGGAGGCTTGGAGGAAAGTGAAACAGGGAGGAGTTTGGCCTAGCTTTTCATTCATTCGTTCACATGTTCATTCATTCAAGAGTTACTGCCCCCTCCTCCCTGCCAGGCCCTCTCCCGGGCTCTGAGGCCAAGCAGTGACCTCAGAATGAGCCCTGCCCTCAAGGAGCTTATAGCCAAGTCAGAGTTAACAGACACAGGGAGTGCACACACATAGGTGTTGCTTGATTGCCCGTCTCCCCAGACTGTCTACAGACCGCGTTTGTCTTACTCACTTCTCTATCCTCCATGCCTAGCACAGTGCCTGCCCACATTTTAGGTGCTCAGTCAATGTTTGCTGAATGAATGCAAAGGCTTCATGGAGGAGGTGGCGCTGACCTGGGGCTTGGACACTGGAGAGGCTATTGACAGAGGAAGACAGGGGAGAGGGGACACTCCCTCAAGAGGAAGAGTGACAGGACCATTTTAGGAAGATCATCCTGGCTGCTGTGTGGAGGACAATGGTTCTGGGGGAGATGCGGGGGGCAGGGAGACCAACAAGGAGGCTGGTACAGGGCCGAGGAGAGAGAGGGTTGCGGCCTGGACCAAGGTTTTGGGAGTGGGGACAGAAAAGGCCCGAAGGGGGATTCTGAAGGGATGGACAAGACATGGGGAGCACAGAGCACGAGAGGGCAGGAGTCACAGGTGCGTCCAGCTGTCTGGGGGAGGGGGCAGGCTGGAGACGCTTTGACAGGAAGTTAAGGTCTGTTGAACAAAACTGTAGGGCAGAAGGAACTTCCAGATCCCTCAAGTCAGAGCTCAGCTCTGGTGTCATTTCTCCCACCTGGAACGCAGCTGGGGGCGGTGGTGGAGCAGTCTTTTGGGTCCAGGCGAAGGGAAGAGAAGTCAGCTCCATGTGAATAAGAGGCCCTGCCTCACCTTCTCCTGTTTTCTGGGGCCCTGAGGGGGAGAGGGTTGGCTACCACGACTTTGTCAATGCCCAGACCTGGCATGAAGTTTACTGGAGGGTGAGGTTCCTCCAAAAACAGACCTTCTGATTCTTGCTCAGCAGCACACATCACATGCCATGGATGGCAGGACCTCCTCCTCTCTTATTATATTTTATTTTTCTCGGGGTATAACGTATATAAAGTATGTAAAGTCCTCTAATCTTAAGGTACAACTTGCATTTTTGCCCATGTAATCACCAACCAGACTAAGATATAGACCTTTTCCAGCACCCCAGAAAAGTCCCTCTTGCTCCTCCCCTATATCTATGCCCCCTCCGACCCAGGTGACTTCTGATTTCTAGAACCATAGACTAGTTTTGCCTGCCCTTGAACTTTCTGTGAATGGAATCATACAATATGTACTGTTTTTGTGTCTGGACTCTTTTAGTCCACATACCATATGTGAGTATAATCTATAGTGTCACGTGTGTCAGCAATTTGTACTTTTTTTTCTTATGCCACGCCGGACCACTTGCGGGTTCTCAGTTCCCTGACCAGGGATTGAACCCGGGCCACAGCAGTGAAAGCCCGGAATCTGAAACACTAGTCCACCAGGGAACTCCCAGCAATTTGTACTTTTATATGTAAAACATAGTAGTCCATTGGATGGACATGCCATAATTTGTTTATCCATTCTCCTGTTGATGAACATTGGGCTGTATCCACGTTGAGCTATGAATAAATCTGCTATGAACATCCTTGCACAAGTCTGTTTGTAATAGCCACTTATTTCTCCTGGAATGAAAAGCTAAGAGTGGAAATTCTAGGTCATAGCGTGTCTGTTTACATTTAGTAGAAACTGCCAGTTTTCTGAAGTGGTTGTACCAATTTCCTCACAGGCAGTGTGCAAGAATTTCCACATCCTTGCCAACGCTTAGCCTTTCTCTTTTCTAAACAAGAGTTTCCACTATGAGGAATCTACCTCTTCTCCTCCAGTGTTGGATATTGGGTGTGCCTGGCATGAGTGCATAGATCCCTCACCCCAGAAGCAGCAAGACAGAGGTCACATCTAGTTTGTTTGAGTCTCAGCTACAGGAGGAATGGCCATCTCCTTGATGTGGGTGAGACCCCAGGAACTGGGGTGGCAATCTTATGACCATGAGCATGAAACCAACATGAGGACAGCACAGCAGAGATGGAATGAACCTAAGAGACGGAATGTTTGTGATGACATGGTCAAGCCACTCAACTAACCTGCCACTGAGTGGCAGGGTACTTATTTTTTTAAGCCAAGTGATTTAGGGTCTTGTTTTTGGAACTTGAATCATAAAGGACACAGCCCATAAGCCCCCCCTTGTAACCAAACCCAATGGAGCCATTTCTGTCCTCCATAGCAGTCAGCTCCACTGAACATTCTTTCCTTCCTGAAACCTCCTCTCTGGGATCCCATGCTCACCTGGTCTTCCTCCTACCCCACGGGTCACTGCTTCTCAGCCTCCTTTCTTGGCTCCTCCTCCTCTGCCTACTTATTAATCTACCTTCACTTTCTTGGGACCTCATCCAGCACCACGATGTGTGTACTGTGTGCTGATGTTACTGAAATATGTATCTCCAGCCCAGATCTCTCTTCTGAGCACCAGTCTCATATAAAGCTGCCTATTGACCCTCTCCACCCAATCATTGCCCAGGCTTTTCAAACTTACCTTCTTAGCCAAACTTTGATCTTCCCCCTCAATTTGAGCCTTCTGCAGGCTTTACCACCCTATCAAGGGCCCTTTCAGTCCTTCATACTCAAGGCAAAGATCTAGGTGTCATTGCCAATGCCTCAGCACCCACCCACATTCCATCTTACATTCTCTACTTCTCCACCTTCCCAAGCCACCGCCCTGCCAGGGTCACCATTCCTTTGCACTTGGAAACCTGCAACAGCCTTCTAGCTGGTCTCCCCACACCCACTCAAAAGTGCTTTCCAAGCCATGTAGGGTGGTTTTTCAGGAACCCAAACCTGGTATCATTCCCCTGATGAAAATGATATAAAGATAAAGATAAAATCCAAATTCATTAGGTAGCACTAACTGCCCTACTAGCTCCTTCCTCACCCTCAGCTGCTCCTTCCCACCTCCACATCTGGGACAAGTGGTTCTTTCTGCCTACAACATTTCCCCTCTCACTCTTGCCCTACAAAACTATCTTTGTTTTTTAAGCCTAAATGCCAGCTTCCCAAGGAATTTCCACCCTTACCCTTCGCACTACATGAGGGCTCCATTAATTTTTTTTCTTGGCCAGACGGCGCGGCCTTCAAGCTCTTAATTTCCCAACTAGGGATCGGACCCGCGCGCTCGGCAGTGAGAACATGGAGTCCTAACCACCAAACTGCCAGGGAATTCCCCTCCATTAATTTTTCATAGCACTCTTCATCTTCCCCCACAGCACTTCCCATCATGCATAATTATATATTGATTTAAAATTATTAACAGATAGTGATCATTTGATGATTAAAAAATTTTTTATTTTATTGACGTATAGTTGATTTACAATGTTGTATTAATTTCTGCTGTACAGCAAAGTGATTCAGTTATACCTATATATACATTTCTTTTTCATATTCTTTTCCATTACGGTTTATCACAGGATATTGAACACAGTTCCCTGTGCTATACAGTGGGACCTTGTTTATCCATTCTATATACAGTATAATAGTTTGCATCTGCTAATCCCCAACTCCCAATCCATCCCTCCCCCACCCCCTCCGCCTTGGCAACCACAAGTCTGTTCTCTATATCTATGAGTCTGTTTCGTACATATGTTCATTTGTGTCATATTTTAGATTCCACATATAAGTAATCTGATGATTGTTTTCCCACCCCTCCCCCACTCTCCCCCAGTAGCCGAGCATCGCCTTGAATTAGAACAGTGCCTATTTCACGCTCCATTCTATCCTCTTGTCTTCAGCACTGCATTTACACATAGTAAGCGCTCAAGGAATGTGCTTACTTAGCTAATAAATCGATACATTGACTCATTTAATCCCTATAACAACCCTGTGAAGTAGGCATTTCATCAGATTCGGGGAAGCTAACAGCCGGGGTGGGCAAGTGGCTCGCCCAAAGTACAGGGCAAGAAGAAGAGTCAGGTCCTGACCCAAGTCAAATCCTAAATTCTGAGCCGGAATATTTCCGCTCCTGACCTTTGGCCTTGGTAAAGGGGCCAGGGAGGAGGCGGACTTTGAGCCACGGTAACGTTTTCACAGATTACATGGGTCATCCACGAGAATCAAAGCGAGCAAACGTTCACTTACAGAGACTAGAGTACGCCCCCTCCGCTCTAAATGTGTAAAGATCACAATCTACTGCATATGTATGAGGGGACCAAGGGGGGGCGGGGCGTGATTCGGGGCTGTCCTGAATGCGCCTGATCAAAAATTCTTCGGATTTGAAGACTTCAGAACCCCCAGATTTCTCAACACGTTAGCAAAAAGTCTTCAAATGGTCAGCTGTGGCACATGTTAGGAGGATATCGGGCATAGAAGACGCCCCCAATTTAGGTCGTATTATCAGGCATCTGCCGTAGGCAGCCCGATCCCAGAAGGGGTCCTCGGTCGGCTCAACTAGAAGACGAAGGGGGCGTCTCCCCTGCTTCCTGCGGCGTCGGAGGCGAGTTGAGGCGGAGGCAGGCTGCAGCTGCGAAGGCGTCAGCGGTGGCGGCGGCGCCATGGCAGGGCTCGCAGGTACCGTGGCGTCGGCCTCTTGGGGGCGGGATGAGAGGCCCTCAATGCGGCCGCGCCGCCATGTTGTCCCTTCGGGGTCACCTTAGGCGTCGTCCGGTCCCTCTCTGGGGTTTTCCTTCCGCGCACCCTGGGGGCCGCCCCTGTCCGATGTCACGTGATTGCCCTGTTTGGCCCCCAGCCTGGGCCTTGGGGGTCTCTTCCTGGCCCGAAGGCAGGTCACTGGACTCCTGGGTTCTCGTTCAGGCCTCCAAGGTCAGCACTCGCCTGTGTGCTTCTGGGATGGGGCAGGCAGAGCTGGGGAGCTCGGGGCTGGGGGTGCGACAACCTTCTCTCCGGCCCCGGTACCCGTGGCAGGGGGCCCAGCTTCTGAGATGCCTGTCACTCTGTCCCCGCCACTTAAGTTGCCTTTTTTTTTTTTTTTTTTTAAACCAGAAGGGGCGTGGGGGAGAGGGGAGAAAAGGGTCTCCCTCCCCGGGTCCCCGCCTTGGTGTCTGGGGTGATAGGTTGACGCTCTGCTTTGGGTCGCGGGTGCTTCTTACTCCCTCTAATTTTACACCAAGTCTGGACACCCGTTCCCTTTCCTACAGTATATGTGGGGAGTGGCCCTCAAGGGCAGCTGAAGGAATGGATTGCCTGGAACACTAATGGCCTGGAGAGAAGAATGGGGGATGGGGGACAGTTGCTTTTTCCTTCCCTCTTCCACACCTTATTTAATTTCCTTCCAGGCCTCCGTGTCCCTTTTCAACGCTAAATGTTGGGGCAGACTGGGGTCTGTCCTGGGAAAGAAACGGCCTTTCTGTTTATAGGTTCGGATCATGTTTTATCCCTTTCAGGGAACTGGTGTTTTGGGGACAGCTTCTGTTTGCCCTGCCTGACATGGTACAACCATCCCCTCAGCCTTCTGGACGGCAACACCAAAGCCAGGACACACACACACACACACACACACACACACACACACACAGTTCCAGCTTAAGTGCTAATGCCAAGTGTTAGATCTTGTTTATTTGTTTGTTTGTTTTAAATCAGAGACTAATTAATGTCAGCAAATCTGTTGAAAGATTGCCGAGCCCTGGTCGGTTTCCAGTGACCAGATCGCTTCCGTATCTGAAATTGGTCTTGTTAGAATTGCTGCCAAAAACAGTTTAACCTTTTATCTGTAACATGTTGTTTCAAAGAGGAATCTGGAAGTCTGGGTTTGGCTGTCTTTTTCTGTTGTTGTTCTCTTATCTTTGAAACATATGCATTCCATTTCAAGCCTGTCGCTGTGTGATATACCAAGGACCATGTGTTGCCTGCCTCTCTGACTTCCTGTTCTGGGAATGCTCTGGAATCTGGATCCTGCTGGGGAATGGGCCCCGTGGGAGGGAGAAAGGGAGGGGGAGGGGGAGCAGGATCATAACCAGAGAAGATGGTGACATGTCTCTGGGGCATATAGAGGAAATCAGAGGTCTCCAGGGAAAAAGAGATTGTTGTTAGACTAATGTTTTGTATATGTGTGCACGTTTAAATCTCTGGGGGTAAAACTCACTGCAAATTCAGAATCTCACTGTAGGGTACTGGCTTCTGAGTAGATAGAAGTTTGAAAATGTCTAGCAAATGACTCACAGCACACCTGCTCCCTCATCCAATCCAACCCACATGTAATAAGCTGTTGCTGTCCTGCAGCTGAAGCTCAAGAAACTTGTCCTTCAATCGCAATCCAAATATTCCACAGGTAGAGGTAACAGTGTTACATAGCACCACACACTTCCAACAGTCATGGTACCTAAACCCCTCTGCGGTTTAACCTCAACTGGTTAGGCTAAGAAACTAACATCCTTTGGGGGCATTAGTCCCAAGAGTCTTGCCTGTTGCTGGAGTCTCACAAAGCCATTCCAGTTCCCTCATAACTCAACTGCTCTATTCTTGGCCTCCTGGTGGCAAAGTCTTGAGGATGTGGTAGAGAAAATTTAAGCAAAGGGGGGGCCTGTGGACTAAGGGCTTTGCAACAAAACTGTAGTCATTTTCAACTCTTTTTGTTGCTCTCTGTCAGAATAAAATGTTTTAATGGTATTGCTTCTGGAAAAAATTTTATAAACAAGATGTGTTTGGACTAGACTTCTAAGCATTGCACAGGAATAGAAAGTGAACACATTCCTTCCATCTTCTCTGGTGGACTGTGTTTCCTGCCATAACATGAGGGTTTGGATGGGGCACAAAAGGGGGGAGTGGACATTGCACATTCAAGCCACCCATGCGGGTGCAGCCCATCAGGGCGGCCCCTGCCTGGAAGTCTGTCATCTCATCATGCCACACTCAGAGCCCTGCTGATGGAGGGATGGAGAACGCCCTGCAGTTGGGCTTTGCCAAGATCATCTGGAAAGCCCTGGGGCTGCCAGCAGCCTCCTGCCTTTTAAAAGGGGGCCTACAGTGTCGAGAGCAGCCAGACATTCCACGCTGCTGCAGCCTGTCCCCCTGAACCCAGCTACCTTATAACTGGGCTGAGATTAGAGCATCTGGGGCAGTGGGGCCGTGGCCACGCCCCTTGAGGGCTCTGAGGGGAGGGGCACCCTTTATTGAGAACACATGTTGAAATATGTTCATGGTTCTCTGCATTTAGTGTGGAAAACCACAGAAACTCCCAGTCTTGAGGCTTGCCAAGATACAGGCTTCAGAAGGGAGGTGTGGGCATTGCCTGCTGCTGAGTCACCCTGGGGCAAGAGGAGACCTACCCCACCTACAGGCTACGGTAGGGGCTGGAACCGCCCAGCCTGAGGAGGATGAGGCTCCGATCGCACATCCGCACCCTAGTCCCATTGAGTCCTGATTGCCACTTTGATGGCAGAATGTTTCTAGTGTGTTGGGGTTCACTGGGATCTTAGCAGTCCTTTTACAGAGGGGAACCGAAGGTGGCTAGGAGTGACCTGACCAGGTTCCCTGGGCTGACTGATGGCAAAGCCAATAGTGGAATTGAGGTCTACACCCCCCACCCCCATAATTCTCTTATCTTGAACTGAAGTTATAGGTGCCTCTAAAGGTGCTAGTGGTTGGGCTGAGAAACGCTAGGGTCTGGCGCAGGGGCGGGTAACATCAGGCTCAAGGGATTGAGGTCCTTTGTGCTCCAAAATTGTTTGTGACAGCTGTGACTAAGGGATTTGAGGAAGTGGCAGAAAGATTTATAGCCCTCCAACTCACTCCCTGGATGTTGACCCAGGAACAGGTGTGTGGTGACAGGGACACATAAAGCCATAGACGAGGCTGAACAGGCGGCATTGCCATTTGGTGAGGCAGTCAGCTGACCCCACGTAAAAGAAGCCTTGACTCACTGAGGAGTGGGAGAGAGACCTTGGGAGCCGAGCAGCCAGCCCACCCCACCACCCTGGCATGATGGCAGGGGAGAGCCCAGGGCCAGGGACCTGGTAAGCACCCTTAAGGATATGGAGGCTAGTGCTGGGAGAAGCACAGGACCCAGTAGTGGGGAGAGTGAGCTGGAGAGAGGTTCCTGAGGGTGGGGGAGGAGACCCTGGGAAAGTAGGCGGGCCTGGCAGGATGCCCTTGTAGTGGTCCTGGTAGAGGTTATAGGGCCTGGAGGGATGAACTGGGCGGGGGAGGTGCCACACCACACCTTTTACCCCATAGTCATTGTCCAAACCAGTGCCCCCCCCACCCCCCGTGCTCATTTCCTTGGGGATCCTGGATGGAGATAAGACTGTGTTCTGAATTCCTGATCACCCTCTTGGCCCCTAGTACCTCCATTTTGAGGGCTCCTCCCACTTTTCCCCCTCCTATCTTTTCCCTCCTTCCATCTTTCCCACTGATTACTTGCCAAGGCCCCTTATCCCAGGAAAACTGAAGGCACCCACACCTTTGGGGAGGTATAAGTGGTCCCTTATTCCGAGACCACAAGTGAAGATGTCCACCTTTTTCTTTGGGTGGTGGTGCGGGGATGTGGTCCTTTATCTCAGGACAGTGTTGAGATGGAACTGGGTGTGTGAAGGTTTATTCCCATTTTGTTGCTTCCCCTCCGTCCCTCTCCCAAGTAGAGTGCCCACTCCACAATGGGCACATCAGCCCAGTCTTAGAAGTATGTGTTGAAGCCGGAAAAGAAGTCACAGGAGACAAAACTTTTTGGTGCGCCTCCACCACCCCGCAGGGTTCTGGGACACTGTGCGAGACAGGGGAGGTACTTTTTTAATTTTTTTGTAGAGGCGGTCCCTGTCCTCCAGGAGCTTACAATCTAGCCGGGGAGACACAACTAATGCACACTTATACAATCATTACAATTAGCGATTACCACAATATTGACCACAATTGCATGAGACCTGGGGGATACAAGATCAGTGAGGGGCTGGGGGCTTGGAGGAGGTGTTTTGGTAACGATGGGATTCGTTTTCTTGTTCAGTAGGTCCAAATTGAGTGACATTTCTTTTGGGTGGGAGTGGGGGGAAAGAGGAACTGAGGGAGCAAAGGCAGCAAGGCTGGAATGCACATGCCGTAGGCAAGGGACAGTGAGAGGGCCCTGCTCTGTTTCTTAACCCTCCTCCCTCACCCTCTGCCCTCCAGTCCCGCCACACAGGCACGCAGTTGTCACTTGTCTGCTGCACGGAGATTCAGGGCTCCGGCTGGTGAAGTTGGAATGTCCATTCTGCTGGCTGCTGTGGTTGTCTGGATCTCTGTGGTGCGGCCTGCTGGCATGGCCGTGGCTGCGGGGCTGGGATGGCGCTGTCCCGACTTGGTCCAGATCTGAGTGCGTTGCCTGTGCCCAGATCTCAGGGGTCTGCTCCCCCATTCCCCCCTCCTCCCTCTACGCCACCCGCAGTAGGACGGGTGCAAAGGGGTGGGGAAGGGATCTGGTGTTGTCGTCATTGTCGGTGCTGCTTCTCCGGGGGCCTACCAGCCCCTCACTGACCTTGGCAAGTGCTCCTCTGGCGAGAGGGCACAGGGGACGCCCCATTCCTGCGCGGCACTGGCTCCCATGCTGGTGGAACTGCACAGGAGCACCTGGTGACACGGCCGCCCAGGGGAGGGGGCTGGAGCCTCAGTTGGGGGCCCGCTGGCGGCGCTCTCCCAACACGTGCCGTCCGGTTCTCGACACGGTGTATGCCAGCTTCTGCAGGGAGTACCTGAACACCTGTGGCGAGAGAGAGACCCAGGACCTGCCCTTAGAGGCGAGCACCCGCAGCGTGTCTGTAGTGCTGCCGTGCCCGCCCCCGCCCCGCCCCCTGCCCCGCCCGCCTGTCCAATGAGGAGAGGCGGGTGCGGGCGCAGCTTGTCCACGAGTCAGGGCAGCTGGAGCTTTTCCAACTGTGCTGAAGGCTGCATGGCCGCAAGCTGATTGGACCCACAACTTAGGTATACCTCACTTCTCGCAATGGGCTGTGTCCCTGGAGGATTTCGAAAAGCGAATCCTACCCAGTAAATGCAGCATTCCAGGAACACCTTGAAGGAAATATGCGATTCCTTTGGCAAAGGATTCCTTTAGCAGGGAATTCTTCCTGCAAGGGGTGCTTTTAGGGTAGATGATTTTATGGGCAAAGCAATTTCTTCTGATTTATTTCTTTTTACACAAAGCGCTTTGCCTGTATTTGATTTTTTTTTTTTAATAAAGCGAACTGTCCTTTTTCGGAAGGGCTTTTTTTCTGTTCTATTTTTCCTGCAAAGAACCTTTTCCTCTAATTGTTTTCTTCAAAGCGCTCTTATCGATTCATAGTTTGTTAGCTCCTTTGTCTAATATTTTTTCTGCAAGGCGCTTTTTATCTAATGCATTTTTTTCTGCCAAGTGCTTTTGTCTGATTTATTCTTCCTGCAATGCGCATTTTCTCTAATTCATTTTTTCCCGCGAATTTTTCTGATTTGTTATAATCTTGATGGCGGAGTGCTGGGGGTTTTTTTTCCCCCTGAGAAGTGCCTTTTTCCAACTTATTTTTTGTCCCACCCCCGCAAGCACTATATTTTCTGAAGGAAAATTTCCCCGCAATGCGCAATTTTTTTAAGGCGGAAAAATTCCGCTGTGTGAGCAGTAAAGTCTCTTTTCGCAAAACAGAAGTGCCCCGCCTCCCTCCTGGGGTCGAGTCTCACGTAGCGGTATTTTCTTACCACGTTGGTCGCTAAGCGCCTCGGCGATCGTCCGCGGCTGGCGCCCGCCGCGCCCCAACTCTTTGTTCCCGGGCGGGCGCACTGGGAAGGGTCTACGCAAGGAGGAGGACGCAGGGGACGGGCGGGGGCGTGCGGTGCCGGCCGCGGCACTTGGGTGGGCAGGGATCGCGGCAATCAGGACAGGACGGGTCGGGATGCGGCAATTGTGACGCCGACTTGCCGGTTCAGGGGGCGCACATCGCGACCCTCTCCCACCCAGAACCCGGGCACACTTACCTGCAGCAGCACGCGGAAAATGTACCAGCCGATGATGAGCAGTTCAGCCGAGGCTGCTGCCACTGCCGCCATGGTTCCGAGAGTGGTGGGTGGGTGGTTGGGAGCGAGTGCTGCCGGTTCCGAGGTCCGTTGGCCTCTCGGAGTCCGCTGTTGGGCGCACTGCCGCAGCCGCGGTGGCCGCGCCTTAAGTATCCGCCCACCGCCCAAGTGCGCATGCGCGCTATTGGGGGGGGGGTCCGTGAGGAGGGGTGGCCGGGGGCGCTCCTCATTCGTCAGGAGAGGAAAAAAAATAATCCATCTGCTCTTTCCACACCGACCCCCGCCTCCTGAGTTCATCTTAGCCCCTTTCCAGAAGATTCCGCTGTGCCCGCGTTTGAATTTTAATGTAAAATGGAGGGGAAATGCAACTCTGAGTTAGCGCATAGGGTAAGAGTAGGGGTGCGCACCCCTTGGTAGCGGAGCCCATCTCTCCGAGCCCGGGCCTGCAAATTCGAGCCCAGTGTCCGGTGCCGCGCCAGATCACACCTGGGCAAGGATGGAAAAGAAGGGGGACCTAATTTAGAGAGGGATCATCTGCCCCACGGAGCAAAAACAGGTGCCCCTTCCAGAAGCCTTGGCTTCACAGGCCCCCCGCTCAGCACTCATTTTCTAATATTCGATGTATTAGAAGACCACGTCCTCTGCTTTGCGAGAGCCTCTGAGCGCGGAACCTTTCCCTGATGCCCGCATCCCGCTTCTTACGGTTGCTAGATCTACAGCGGTGGCGGCTGTAGGGAGCCGAGCCAGGGCACTGAGCCCTAGGTGCAGAAGCGATAGTCACCGGGTGTCTACCCTGTAGGAGGGATGGCGCCTTTGTATGCGCGGAAGGGATGGGATGAGCTCTCCAAAGAAGTGGTCTGAATGCGCTCTGGCATAGTTTTCTGCTAGGCGGGTAATTCAACCTCTGCTCCCCTACCCCCCAGGCGCTGGTAGGTCTTCCTCAGCCAGCGAGGTTCTTTGTACCCGTTGCGCTGGGCGTCTGGAGCTTGGAGGAGGGTTTTGCTACCGCTGCCAGAGGGTCGTGGCTGCCGCCGCTCCAATTCCTGGCGCGGCACGAAGACCGGAATGCGGTCTGCGAGCGCGGCCCTGGCGCACCGGTGGCCCGCTGCTCGAGAGCACTTCTTCTCTCCAGCAAACTGCCTGGCACGGGGGCCAACTGGCATTTGCCCCTATGTGGATAGAAAATTAATTTTGATTAAAAGCTCATAGAGGTCAAGTTCTATACAGTGCCGGCAGCAGCTGGAGAGCGCAAGTGAACCCAGAGAGGTCAGTTTGGACGAAGTAGCATGGTGATTTTTTTTTTTCCCCTACATTGACTTTCGAAGAAGTTGGCTGATTTTGGCAAAATGACGCCGGATTATTTGAAAAAGGCAAGCTCATTCTAGGCTGCCATCTTAAAACAAAATATTCGGTGATGCTGCCGCGGCGGCTTCCCAGAGCTTGCAAGGATCCGTTGCCGGCAATCTCCCGCCGGCAGTGCGCCGCTAACTACTTTAACTCTCCACCGAGCACCTGCTGTGAGAGATACTAGACACAGAATCCTTTTCTTATTCCTCAGGGGTCACAGCATGGAGCCCATGGCCGTCCGGTGGCAACCACAGGGCGGTATTGTGAGGTCTGGGTCCCTTGAGGACGGGCCGCAGCCCCAGGAGGCGATACATGATCTCTGCTGGGCAGGGCCCAGGCAAAGCCAGGCCACTGTGCCAGACCTGCCTAGAGCCCTCTGGCCTAGCCCCCAAGAAGGGGAGACACCCAGGATGCGTCTGGAAAGGGTGACTTGGAGAGGAGTAGACTTCCATGGGTGGGCAGGGAGGAAAGGGCATTCACATTTGCTGTTGTTAACCATGATCCATTTTTCCAAATAAGTATACATTCTGTTCCTGTTTTTTTTTTTTTTTTTTTTTTTTGTCTGTCTGTCTGTTTTGTGTCTGTTTGTCTGTTGTGTTGACTTTTCTCTTCAGGATCCCTGCTGCCTTGGTGATCCCGGGCTGACAGCCAGAGACCACAGCGGCTCAGCTCCTGGAGAGCGAGGGTTGAAGAAAGCAGAGGGCAGCCGCCTGCGCCCGCTGGCTCCCATTAGGTCGGTTCCTGCAGCGGTGCCCGGTGGCCTTGGCGAAGGCCCTGTCCAGCAGAGATCATGTATTGCCTCCAGTGGCTGCTGCCCGTCCTCCTCATCCCCAAGCCCCTCAACCCCGCCCTGTGGTTCAGCCACTCCATGTTCATGGGCTTCTACCTGCTCAGCTTCCTCCTGGAACGGAAGCCTTGCACAATTTGTGCCTTGGTTTTCCTGGCAGCCCTGTTCCTCATCTGCTATAGCTGCTGGGGAAACTGTTTCCTGTACCACTGCTCCGATTCCCCGCTTCCGGAATCGGCACACGACCCCGGCGTTGTGGGCACCTAACAGCCAGCCCAGTTAGCTTTCCAAGGAAGCAGAAGACGGGAGGGGAGGCACTGACATAGGTCATAAAGCATTGGAGTTTCAAATCCCGCGGCCCTGCGGGTGCCACATTCCTAATGGCGCCTTTTTGGCCTGTGACGTTTTATCCTTATAATGTGAATAATAGCACTGATCGGTGCTTTTATCGTAGAGTCCTGTAGTCGTGGGTGGTCTTGTGGTTGTATGTGTTCTGTCCCCATCTTGGCCCCCGACTGGCAGGATGGCCACCCCCCTCGCCTCATTCCCACGAGGAGCCTGCACCCATCCTGGTCCACTGCCCCAGCATGATCCGGGCAGATAAAATGCCAGTCTCATTGTCACCTCTGTGAACCTTCCTTGTCAGGGGTTCCTCCCTTCTCAGAGTATTACTGACTCCTCCGTCCCTCTCTTGGCTTCCTGTTAGTTCTCTTTAGCCCTTTCCTTTTTTGGGGAGCACCTGTCCAAGACAGGGCTCAGTTTTGCACTTATCTCGAATATAAAGAGATTGCTGATGCCCGAGAGCCTCGCTTTTTCATCCTTCTTCCCTGGCCAGCAGGCTAGACAGAATTGTGTCTTGACTGCTGTCCACAAATCTTCAGTATTTTCCCCACTTCATTTTGAAGGAAGAAGTAACAGATACATGTTGCTCTTTCACCTGGGGGTCTGGGCTCCTGCTCAGCAGCCCAGCTTCGCTTCCTTTGCCCTTCCTCCTGCCTTTCTCAACTGTCGCAAGGAGGGGGCCTCATTTTGTCTCCCATGCATGCTCTGCAGGATTGACGTGTGGTGTGTTTACGTAGATCTAGCGGTCCCCAGCCGAGTGAATGGGAGAGTATTGTGTGTTTCATAACAGCCACGATCCCCTGATAGGTGTTTGGATATTTTTTGGTGTGGTGTGCCGTGCGTGCGTGTGTGTGTATACATACGTACGTGTACAAGTACATGTGTAAATCCTTTTTAAAGAAGCTTTATCGAACGTGTTCTGATTTTGAGGTGTAGCAATAGCTAGCTTGTAGGGGCCGCTACAGTTGGTATTTAGTATGGGGATTGCAGAGTGACCAGCACACTGGACTCCGAGGTGGTTCAGACGAGACAGAGGGGAGCAGTGGCCATCGTCCTCGTGCCAGGAGCTTCTCCGGTCCTGCGCGTATAGACTGTATACGTTATGAAGAATACACGGGAAGACTTTGTGACTGTCACTTGCTTTTTTCTTCTTCTGCGCTTCAGTAAAAGTGTTGGCAAATGAGACTGTCTCCTGGCCCCTGCCCGCTGGGGATCAGCATGGTTGTCCTTCCAGTCTAAACCATCCATCTTTCTCTTGCCTGAAGGGGGAGGGAGGTGGGCCAGGCAGAGGACAGAACTGGAGGCAGTCCATCTAGGGAATGGGACTGCGAGGCCACACTTGTGGAACATTTGGACTGCTATTCTGGAGCTTTTATTTCTGGTGTGTTCGTTGCACAGCTGTTTGAAATGTTTAATAAAGCTTTATAAACTTTACTCTGTGGTTTTATGTGGCTGCAGTCCATTTGGGTCGTGGTGTTGGATTTCTAAGTTGGTGGGGGGCAGGGGGTAGCATGGAGGGGCTGAGTCCTTGGCGCCACAGTACCTTAGGCTGAAAATTTGATCTGCTCTCTGGAGAGCAGATGGTGGGATTGGGGGAGGGGGAGCAGGGGGCAGGCCAGGCGGTGAACAGGAGGGAGTCTGAAAGTTTTCAGAGATGAGACATTTGCGTTTCTCAGCTCCCATGGCTTCTCGCCTGAAACTGTTTCCCTCCGTAGGAGATTTGAGTAACCGATCCCTTGACAAACAACTTAAGACAGCTGGAGCTCTAATCATCAAGAATTTTTATGGTGCTGCTTTTGAAGTAAAAATAAAGTGAAACCCCTTATGGCATTTCAAGTGGAAAAATAAATAAGGTTGGCTGTCCACGCAGGGGGCTCCGGGCGATGGCTGGAAGTGCGGGAGTGGCGTGGTTCTGTGCCGTCAATGTGCACGTGCTCCCATGGCCGTGACCTTTGAGACAAAGCTGGGTGGCTTGCCAGGGCCCTGTGCTGGGTGTCCACCTCTCCATCTCTTCTCCTTCTGGAAAACATAACAGGAGCACTGCCTGTCCAAGGCACAGGGCTGTTGTGAGAGTTTATTGTTGTAAAAGGGCTTGGGTTGTTTCATAAAAGGTCGTCTGTTATACCTAGATTGGTAATTTATTGCTATGAAGTTTTGTGTAGTTTTCTCCTGCCCTTTGCAATCTCCCCATTGTCAGTGTATCCCTTTTTTCATTCCTACCATCGCCTATCAGTGCTTTTCCTTTTCTTGGTCAAAACTTGCCAAAGGTTTGTTCATTTTAAAGGTATTTTCAGGTAACCAAACTTATTGATTATATCTGCTGGGTATTTTTCCTTTCTGATGCTTTTGTGTTTTTACCTCTGCATTCTTTTTTTGTGTGTGTGTTTCTGGATGTATTTTGTGGTTCAGCAAAGTCTTGACAAGTTGAGGAGTGTTACACGTGGAAAGGATGGTTTGTTCAGCAAACATTGAGCCCCTGTACTGGGCTTGCTGGGGATTTCAGGGGCAAGACCCAGGCCTGACTCTCCAGGAGCGCATGACTCTAGCCTAGTGGGAAGACTTAAGAAAATAGACAACTGCAAATTCCAAAAACAAAACAAACAAACAAGACTTTTGTGGCCACGCTCTCCCGTGGAGGCACCTGGATGATAAATGAAGCCAAGATTATTGCTTACTTTGCTCTTCCTCCGAAAGCAGCTTTCTGTCATAGGTCAAGCTCACTAAAGAGTCACAAACAGGCCTCCCTCTGAAAGATTTGTGGCCCTTTCCAGCAGGGAGCCTGCAGCCCACCCTCTCCCAAGGTGATGCCACATCAGCATTCTGTCTGCCCAGCACTGCTTTCCACCTGCCAAGGCAGCACCAGCAGCACCCTGCCCCCTCTTCCTGAAATGCCTTTCAGGAAAATGAGAAGTGGATGATACCTCTTCTGGAAAAGAGCAGGGTACCAGGTCTTAGAAAACCACACCCTGCAATTCTGCCAGTCGCCGTGGCTCCTAGTGTGAAATGTTGCTCATGTGGCACCTGGTAACCACAAGATCCCATGAGGCCTAGGTCTGGGCTTCTTTAGGAACTGGTCTGTGCCCTGCTCTGCGCCTCAGTTTCCTTGTAGGTAAGATGTGCGCTTTGGAGCAAACACAGTCTTCCTACCCCTAATATACTGGGAATACTTTCTCCGAGGATCTTCGGGTCCTCCTGGATACATTTGAGGAGGGTGATTGAGCTCTGGGAAGGTGGCACTGCCCTTGCAGGGCAGCCTGCGTATGCTTTATGCTTTAATGATTGTACCACATTAGCCTGGATATGCCTCTGTCAGGAAGCCTTCTTGGACTCTTCCCTCTCCCTAGAGATCCAGTTGCCTAGGTGACTTCACTCAGCCCTCTGTTGAGTGCTAGTGCTAGTGGTCATGCAGACTTTCTCTTCCGCAGTGATTGGGCTCCCCCCACCTCCCTAGGGGGTTTGCATTGTTGTTTAACCTGAGGTGCTTGTCAGATCCTGTACAGGACCAGGCCTTGGGGTCACACAGTGGACAGGGTGGAGCGTCTCTGCCTTCAGGGAGTCATCCAAGCTAATGGGAAAGGGGGTGACCTTGGGCAGGTAATCCCACAGATAGACAGAATATGGACTGTGGCAGGTGCCCTAAGAGGAGTCTAGGGGAGTC
The DNA here is from genome assembly GCF_949987535.1 of Balaenoptera acutorostrata. Taxonomy (NCBI): domain Eukaryota; kingdom Metazoa; phylum Chordata; class Mammalia; order Artiodactyla; family Balaenopteridae; genus Balaenoptera; species Balaenoptera acutorostrata. The sequence continues at coordinate 67,815,375 of NC_080078.1, read as the reverse complement.
TAGGGGGACCTGGTGTGGGATGGGGAGGATTGATGTTCAGGCTGAGACCTGAGGACAAGTGTAAATGCTGGAGCAGTGAAATAATAAATGGGATGTTATTTCTCACCATCTAATCAAGCATCTCTGCTTACAGCGAAAGACACTGGGCTGAAAGTAAAATGAAGGACCACCAGTATCTGGCTGCCCTGGAGGGCTGTACTGGGAGATAGGGGGTTTAAGGTTGACGTGTTGGTGGCGGGCCCCCAAACTCAGTCCTGAGTGAGCAGTCTTCAGTTTCCAACTGACTGGAACCATCATAGACAAGGATCTGATGGGAGTAGGGGGTGGCCCAATCAGAGCAGCACTTAATTTAAGGTGGGATTTTTTTCAGTAGGGAACGGGATAGCATTTGAGCAGTAACAGCAGCAGGACTGTCAAGAAGGCCACTGGCCTGTCTAGATCATTGGGAATGGGGAGAAGTAGATCCAAGGAGCCATGGTGGGTGAGGAGGGGAAGGCAGGAGCAAGAGCAGGCTGGGGAGGGAGGACAGAGAAAGATGAGAGACTCCCGTTGAATAGCTGCAGGACGTGAGGTCAGGGAGGGGTCGTCCCTTGTGTTCAGTTGACTGCCGGAGCCAGAACCCAGTCTCCTGGCGTCTGTTGCAAAGCTCACCCCTCATCCCCCAGCCCCCTAAAGGGAGAAAGGGTCACTGCTCTGAAAAGAGGGAGGAACTAAGCAGTGCTCTCAGCAGGCCAGGGAAGGTGATCCTGACTCAAAGCCAGAAGAAGGGCAGAGTTTGGTCTGCCAGGCTTCAGGGAGAGAATTCCATATCGCGAGAAAAACTTTGATTATAGACCGGGCTCAAGATGAAGGGGAGGAGCTGGCTGAGCAGCAGCTGGAGGCTTCAGACAGAAGCCCTGGGTCTCCCTCTCGGGACTCAGTGGGCGTGGGCTTGGGGAACAGTTTAGGACCGGCAAACCTTGAGAGACGAGGTTTCGGGGAGCCCGGGCCCTACGCCCCTGCCTCTTTGACCACATATCCCTGAGCCTCAGTTTCCTCACTGGCAAAACAGAGATGGTAACACCCCCTGTAGCCTGGCTCAAGGCCAGGTCTTCACAAATGTTACTGCCTCTCTTCTGTGCCCTACCACCCTCCACCGAGCCTTATTGGGCTCAGGCTTCATAGGGATGCGGTCTGATCATCCAGCTCTCCCACTCATTCATTCCTGCAGGGAGCATTGCCAGGCCCTGTGCCCAGCCCAGAACCTGATAAGACCATGCCCTCCGTGAGGAGCTCCTGCAGCAGCGGGGAGGGCATCGAGGCAGTCCTGCAGGCGCATGATGACCGTGCTGTGTCATCGGGGCTGTGTGGAGTTAGGGAGAGACCTCATTTGCGAGGCCGTATGTCAGCACCTCAACATGAGTTCCCTTAATTATTTTTTACAAGCCCCGAAATGACAAGATCCTAAAAGGGAGAGGAACACCTAGATGGTGCTCTTTCCTGAGAGGCCAGAACCCTGGCTTTGCACCCCTGCTTGGCCACCAGCTCGCCTAGGACCGTCCATGGATTTTTCCCTCTTGGAAAGAAATCACTGCCTATTGGGCCTCCTCCTCATGAGGAACTGGTGCGGGGATGTTTGAGAGTGCCCCGTCAGGTACGGGGTAAGCACGAACCTTCTCCACAGACTAACCCTTTGAGCGGTTCTGGCCTCTCACCTCTTTTCCTGGACAACTTGTGGAGAGTCTACAGGGGGACGCCTCACTGCTTCTTCCAAAGCTAAATTCTTCCAATCCCCGCCCCACACTGCTAGTGGCCGCCCTCTAGGGCAGGGCGGGGAGCTGAGGCCCTGGGCCTGATCCCCACCCCCTTGCCATGTGACCTTGCTCTCCTCTGCTCATTCTTCTCCGGGCACCGCCCCCCACGCCCGCCCCGTTTCCACATCTGTTCACCTAGGAGGGGCTGGCCCAGGAAGTCTTTAACGTTTCCAAAGCCATCTTCTCTGAAATATCAGTGAACTTTATCCTTGTTACTTCAGTCTTAAAGGTATTGGTTGAAAGAAAGTATGTTAAGCAAGCATTTATTCAAAGGGTTTTTTGCATTAAAGAATAAACTTTACGTCTCTGGGGTGCAGAAGTGTCAAGAATCTTAGAGTCAAAGCAGACTTGGGAGGGTCTCTGAGGGAGGAAGACAAACACGGCCCTTCCGTGGTTCCCTGTTGCTTGTGGTCCTGCTTGGCTGTCAGAGCCCTGCACCACCCTTGAGGGTGGGGGCTTGATCTCTGTCCCTTGACCAGGCACGGTACCTGCCTGGCCAGGCCTGGCATAGAACCTGCTGGTTGGCTGGCCAGGGGGGTGGATGGGTGGAAGGCTCAGTCAGTCAATCTCTAGACTCCCTAAGGAATTAAGTGGCCCTCACTCTCCTAGAAGTGAGGGAATTCAGTTTGCCTCCCAAATCTCCTCTTGGCGACTCTGAAGTGGTAGTATTTTCCAGCCTCTAGACTAATATTTTACACACAGATATCGCAGACACTAATATGTCACAAAAGATATGTGAGAAGAACCTTGCAAAAGGCTCTATAGCCTGGTATTCTTCCTGTGGCAACAGGTGGCTGTGAGTCACCTCCCCTCGCTGGGCCTCAGTTTTTCCCCATGTCTAAAATGAAGCAGTTGGACTAGATAATCCTTGAGTTCCTTTCTAGCTCTAGCATCACCCTCAGATGCCCTGGTACCCAGAACAGTAATTGGACAAGGGGCATGGTGACCCCAGGATCTGGGTCAGTCCACATCTTGGAGCATGGCGGAATCGTGGTGATGGCTGCAGCCCCCTGGAAGCTGAACGTGGCAGGAACTGGCTGAGAGATTTTTTTGCTGATGGTGAAATGTCCTGGCAGAGTCTATGCAGGTAGGTTGATGCAGGTGAGGGGAGGGGTTGGGCTCTCCCTCCCTTGTGGTCCCCGAGTAACATTTCCTTGCAGAGTCAGAAGCTTCCAGGACTGTTTGTTGGGTGCCAGCTAGATTCAGCCACTCATATAGCAAAGTGGGTGAACCATCTTTCCGCACACTGTCCTGGCAGGGCTTGCAGAAAGGCTTTCTGCTGCCACCCCTTAAATGCTTGCCTGCATTTCATTGTTATTGTGTCTAGAATCATACCTTCCCATAGCCTTTTGGTTCCCTGTCCAGGTGGCATATTCTCTGAGGATGTTGTGGTCCTGATGCCATAATCAGCCAGGAATAACTTAGCTCAGTGTCAGAGCCACAAGGGGAAGACTTGTCCAAAGTTGGAACTCTGACTATTGAAAAATAATAATCCATTTTCAACCTCACCTCAGAGCACACCCCCAAATTCAAAAACTTTTGATCAGAAAGGAGACATAAACCCATTAAAAACCAGAGAGAAAAGGAATTGGATATTTAACGTGTCTGAAAGGGGGAGCCCCTCTAAGCTAAAAAGCAACAAAATGCAAGAAGGCAAAGACCAACCAATTTGAATACATCAAAACTAAGTATTTCCAAAGTCAAACAATGTCACAAACAGAACCAAAAGGCAGAGTGGGTAGACTATTTGCAGATCCATACTGTGTAAAAGATCACACACAAAACCTTAACAGTAAAAATGCAACAGATAGGTATGTAATTCATGTAAACAGTTTACAGAAGAGGAAATAGAACTGACAAAAGTTTTTGAAAAAATATTCAATTTCACTAATATCAGAAGATCAATGATAAAAAACGAAAAAGAAGCACTAGTTTTCACCAACAAATTAGGGGAAAAAAATTTAAGAATACTCAATGCTGGTGAGGATACAGTGGAAGAGGCACTAAGTGCGAAGGGGAATGTGAATTGGTGTAACTTTTTGGAAAGTAATATGATAGTCAAAGAGAGGAGAGAGATGAAAGTTTCAAGAAAGGGCAAATGGCCTATATATTTATACAACATTTATTGAGTGTCTACTTTGTGTCAGGCATGGTGCTGGGTGTTAAAATGTGAAGATAAATAAGATATATTGTCTGCTCTTGGGCACACAGTCAAAGAGGTAGAAAAACACACAGATTCTAAAATGATATGTAGTAAGAAGGCCAGAGATATGCTTGGGACACATGCAAAGCATGGAGCAGCTGGGGTGGGTGGTACAAGTGTGAAGCTTTATGGGAGTATCCAGGGAGGTTCCTAGACGAGGTGCCTGGGTGAGTAGGAGTTATTCAGGTAGAGGGCAGAGACAGAAGTGAGAGGCATCACGGATAAACTCATAGACAGGGTTGCCAAAGTGTGAAATAAGAGGCAGGGGATGGAGAAGGCGGGACCAGATCACCTAGTGCCATGACTGTCTAATTGAAGAGTTTGGTCTTTTTCCTCTTGACAACAGGGAGTCACTGAAGCATTTTGAGTGGGCAGGCGCCATGGTTAGATTTCTGTTTTAAGATGATGATTCTGGTTACTTGGAGACATTTGGAGGTGTGAGAACCAGTGAGGAGATGATTGCTTTGGTCCAGGTAGAGAGGACAAGGCCTGAATTAGGGTGGGGGCCAAGAGGATGAAGAGAAGGTAAAGTTAGGAGAAGCTGCTGACTGACTGTTGCTGGGGTCAAAGAAAGAGAGTCAAGGATGCCTTCCCTGTTTGTGTCTTGGGCGGATAGGAGAATACCCAGGAGAAAGAGCAGGCTTGGGGGGCTAGAAGAGGATCGTTGAGCTCAATTTTGGACAAGTTGAATGAAAGGTGGGCATCCAGGTGGAGATGGCCTGTGAGGAGCTAGGAGAGAGCTTGGATCCCAGCAGAGATTTGAATGAAAGATTTGGGTTGTGACTGATGGCAGTTGTAGCCATGGACTTTTGTGAGCTGCCCTAGGAGAATGTGGCAGCTGAGAAGAGAAAGGGGGTCTAAGACAGAGAACCTCTCCCCCATTTAAGGGTGGGCAGAGAGAAAGAAAAGCCCACAAAGGCAAAAGAGAAAGCAGAAAGAGATGGAAAAAGCACCTGGAGCCTGTGTTGGCATGGAAACCCAGGGATGTGGAGCATTTCCAAGAGAGAATAATCAGCCAACAAAAGAGAAAAGCCAGTTGGGTAAGGACTGAGGGCCCCCTGGATGGAGCAATTAGGGGCCCCCTAGATCCTCACAGGAGCAGTTCCTGTGAGAGGTGGGTCAGAAGCCCCCACAAGGTGGGCAGAGGAAAGTGAAAGAGGGAGGGAAAGCAGGCAGCATGGCACCTGTCCTGGGGAGTTTGGAATATGGGGGAGAAGCTGCTAGGGTTATGATTTGGGTCAGGACGAAATTCTGGGCTGGGCTGAGAGGAAACAAGGATAGACGTGATGGAAAAGAGGTTGAAAGGGCTGTCACCTAAAGTCCTCTTGTCTGTATAAATCAGAGGCAAGATCAAAGGGCATGGGTGGTAAGGAGGAAAAATGGCTATTGGTGACCTTGACTAGAGCTGTTGTCAAGAGTGTCTACATGCCAGTTTGGAGCTCACAGAGGAAGTGTGGACATCTGCCTAGGGGTTAGATGGAGAACTAGGGGAAGGTGCAGAGTTCATGGGGCGGGGCCAGACTCTGAGCTGTGACTGACACTTCAGGGACGGATGCAGGAAGAGGATGCTGCCGAGGAGGCTGAGCAGGAGTGGCCGGAGGAGAGACCGAAGAAGTGGGGGCCCTAGAAGCCCAGGGAGGAGAGCGTTTCCAGGGGTCAGGGCGGCCATTCATGTGCCAGATGCACAGAAGTCGGGGGAGGTGAGAGCATCCCGTGGACCTGGTCTTTGGGGACCCCTGCCATAGCAGCTTTGGGGGAGGGGGCAAAGCCCAACTGGGCGGGGGTGATCTGGAGACTGGCTGAGAAAGCAGGAGGGAAAAGGGGGACCTGAGAGGACAGAAGTTTCTAGAAGGTGCTGTTTCTTACACACTGACATTTGGAGGGAGGAGGGCTATGCGAGGACAGAAGAGCAGGGACAGGTAATGAAAGGGGCCCCCGGAGCAGTGGGATTAAGTGTATAGGTGAAGGGATTAGTTGTGTTCATGGAAAGGGGAAAAATTAAATCATGTACATTTTACCAAGTAACCTGATCTCTGTGTTTTTCTGGAGGTTGTTTTTCTGCCCTCCGAGTACTGACTACAGCTCTAATTAGCAGTAGTTTCATCCTGCCCGATGTCTGGGGCTGTGTCTTATTCATTTTTGTACCTTTCGGTACCTAGCAACAGGCAGCGAGCTAGGTAGAGACAGAATAATTATTTTCTGCTTGAAATCAAATGTCTGAAATGGAGGTTCAGAATTTTTTAACCACAAAGATTTTGTGACAAATACCAAGGAATTAACAAACAGGGAAATAAAAGTCAAGCTGTCTGTATGTGAGGCTGTCTGGGTCTCAGGAAATGCACTCTGCACTCTGGTGTGGGCAAGCTCTTTATAGATTTTATGGTGAGGTTGTGACCATTGTCTCATCTGGTCATGGCAAACCCACTCTCCTTCCCCTAGTGAGGCAGACAGCTACCGTTAGTCCCATTTCTCAGGTTAGGAAGCTGAGACCCAGAGAGGCAGGATAGAGGGAAGGAATGATGGGCATTGAAGTTGGTGGGGATAGGGCACAGTCTTGAATGCTTCATTCAGGGTCTTCACCACCACTACCTGGTGGTGTCTCCTAGACATCGAGTAATTCTATTTCTTCCAAAGTCAAGAGGGAGCCTTGGTCTAACTGGCTGAGCTCGGGCCTCATGCCATCCTCTGACAGGACTGGGGTGGTGAGAGGCAAGACCTGAAGGAGAGGCCTCTGTGGCTTCTGTGTGAGAGAGCATCCCGTGTCCACCACAGCCATGTAAAATAGGGAACAGGAAATCTCCCTAAATGTAACAAGCGTTGTTAGGGTGGAATAAGGGATGCTAGAAAGCCCAACCCCCCCAGGCATCCATTATAGGAAGTAACCAGGCAGAGGCCTGTTAGGAGGCCAGGGTCCAGATAAGAGAGGGAGAGGCCTGAACTAGACCAGTGGAGATGGCAATAGATCCAAAACTTGTAGAAGATAAAAACCAGAAATGATGGATCATTAGCTGTTAGGGGGAGAGAGAGCGTGAAGACAAAGACTCCCATGTGTCTTGGGTGGACGGTGGAGAGACCTCTGGGAAGGGGACCGCAGCATGGGGAGCCAGTTTGAGGGGCAAGACAGTGGTCTCAGATACAGCCAAGGGGTCAGGGTCATAGCCAAGTGGAGCCCAGCAGGCACTTGGATCAAGGGTCTGGGGCTCAGGAAGAGATTCTACTGGAAGTACTGGCCCAGGGCCATGACCACTTGAGTAATGGGAACCCGGAGAATGAGTGAGATCACCAGAGAATGGGGCAGGGCCCAGGGCAGAATCATGAGTTACAGTGACATTTGAAGAACCAATCAAGGTGTGGGTAGGCGACAAAGGAGAAAGAAAAGGAAAGGCCTGAGATGTGCGACAACCAACCAGAAGAGTGGGTTGCCATGGAAACCAAGGTAGTGAAGAGTTTCAAGGAGAAAGTAATCAACACTGTCAAATGCAGCAGAGAATTCCAATAAGATAAAGACAGGATTTTTTTCTTTAGATTTGATGATGAGTAAGCTTTTGATGACCTTAATAAGAGCATTTTGGAGGAGTGATGGGGCATAAGCTTAAATAATGTTGAGATGTGAGGGAGAGGTGAATCTGTCGCCAAGAGTCCTTTGAGGAATCTGGAAAGAAGACTTGGAGATGTGAAGGACAGGGGTGGGAAAGTTGAGCGTAGGAAAGACAGGAGCAAGTTCATAGGCAGATGTCAACGCTCAAATGTGACGTGTTGTTTAGTGACGACAAAAGTTTATTCATTCTGCATAGTCTAGTTTACCACCTATTTTGTGCCTGGCATTGTGCCTAGCACTGTGGATTCTGTGGTGAATGAGTTAAAATAGGCAGATTTCCTGTTCTCATGGAGCTTGTATGGTAGTAGGGGAGAAAGACGTGAATCAGATAATCACACACATAAATGTATAACTTTTGACAGGCACTCCAAAAGAAAGGTACCAAGTGCTGGAGGGTGCACAACAAGGGGGCCTGCCCTATGCCAACTCCAGGAGGCTTCCCTGAGGAGGTGACACTTGAACCAAGCTAAGGAGACAGAGTTAACTGGACAGAATAAATTGAAGAGCATTCGGGGCAGAGGGAACAGTGTGTGCAAAGCGAGGTGCTGTGAGACCAGAGAGGCAGGCAGTGCTGGCTGGGCAGAGCTTTAGAGGCCAGGGCTGAGCTCCTGTGTCCATCCTGAGAGTGAGGGACGTGTGCCTGAGGCCTGCCCTAGTATTTCCTGTCATCTGAGACTCTGGCTGGTCCATGGAGAAGTCATTAGAGGAATCATGGGTAGACTTAGGGAGACCAGTTAGGAAGCTTCTGTCTGTTTGGACAAAACACATTCTGGTCAGTCTTGGTGCTGGTTGGATTGAAGAGGGGGAGGGAGAGGAGGAGGTATTCCAGAAGTCCCCTGAGTTTCTGGCTTGCCTTACTGGTGGCGTGGCAGTGCTTTTCTACAAAGAAACTAGGCCTGTGAGGCAGCCCCCAAGTCTGGTGGTAGACAGCTGAGGCATCCAAGCTGGGAGATGGGGAGGAGGTGGTTGAATGAAATGCATGGACCTGGAACACTGAGTGAGACCGGTTCAGAATTCCTGAGGGATCCTGAGTGGAAATGTGAATTGAAGTGGTATCAGGTTTCTGAAGCATTCTGAGGGGATGAGGGAGGCTGAGGAAGAAGAGGCCAGGCACCAACAAGTGGAGCCTGTAAAAGGAAAGAACGATCCTCCTAAGGTACATAAAAGAAAGGGCCAGAGAGGTCTTTCAGCAGAAAGATGGAGTGGTCATCAGTTGGTATGTGCAGAAAGGTCAGGGGTCAAGGGCACATCCACAAGCCCCTCCGATGTGCAACTGCACAATCACCATAGTGCCCCTGGAATTGGGCAACCTGGTGTCCCTGCTGATTGCCACCACCAGGGCCCATGGGAGACCTCTGGGGACCTTAACGGAGGCAGCTTGTGCGGGGGGTGATTAAGGAGAGGAAGGAGAGAGGCAGCAAAGTCTAGGCCCTTTAAATTAAATTTTAGTCTTCAAGGAAAGAGCAGTGCTGGCATATGAATATTCTGAGGGAAGGGAGCCTGAGTAATGGAGTGATTAAAGATGGAGACAATTAGTGAAATGAGTTCCCACAGGGGTTGGGTTCAAGTGTGGTGATGGATAAATTAGTTTGGGGCAATAATGTGTATTTGACTGAATGGGGCAAAATTTAATTATTTACCTTTTAGAGAGTAACTTGATCTCCATGTTCTTTTGGGAGCTTTTATCTGACCTATGTACCAACTACAGCTCTAATTAGCACGATTTTTATCCTGTCTCATGGCTGGGATCCTGTCTTCTTATTTTTTGTGTTTCTCAGCACCTAGCAACAGGCAGTAAGCTCTTTGGGTGCTGAATCAATATTATCTGCCTTGGAATGAAAAAATCTGAAGTCAACATTCACACTTTTTGACCAGAAAGAATCTGTGACGATTCTCCGGAATTATGATGCAGGAAAGAATTGGGGTATTAAGTCATGGTGGCAGGGGTTTGCGCGGGTGGGTAGGTGGAGAAAAAGTAGAGAAGTCGGCTCTCCTCATCCTTATAAGCTCTGTGCCATTTATGCATGTTCACATTCATCATCTCATGTGAACTTCACCTTCCCCCACAAGCAACAGAGCGTCACCCTACATCATAGAGGAGGGAACAGAAACTGGAGAAGCAAGTGCCTTTCTGACATAGAGCCCAAGTAGCAGGAGCTGGATTCAGCCTCAGCCCATCCAGGATCACAGTCCTTCTTCCCAGGACCAGGCTGAGCTGAGAGGAAGAGGAAGAGGGGTCTGTGAGGTCCAGGTGGAGACGCTCCGCAGGCACGTGCGGGAGGTTGGAGGTACGGTCCGACTGGAAACAGGATATTAAAGCATCATATCAAACTGTGGTGATAACATCTGCAGTGCTAGCACTAGAGCAGGTAGCACTCTTGTCTAAGAAACCTCCCCCCCACATGAATGATACATACATTCTGTATTTACATTGAAGCCCTCTGTATTTTTTTTAAATGTTTTTCTTTAACCCATCTGAAACGGATTTCCATGTATGGTGTGGCACAGAGATCTAATTTGATCTTTTTCCAAATGGATAACCAGTTGGCTAAGCACCATTTATTGTCCCAACACTATCTTTTCTCCCAGTTCCCTATGTCTACACTCTGTTCAGGTCTGTTGATCTGTTTGTCTACTTCTGGGCCAATACCAGATTTTAATGAGCAAAAGTTTTATCTTACTACCCAGTAAGTTAAGCACCCCTCCCTTCCTTGTCCTTTATTCTTTTTTAAAATTACCTTGGTCGTATTGCACATTTACTTTTTCATATATGCTTTAGAATCAGCTTGTCAAAGTTCCATGAAAAAAATCCTGTGGGAATTTTGTGTGGGATATCATTGAAGGGAGAAATAACATCTTTAGGATATCAGTTCTTCCCATCCGTGAACATGGTATCTGTCTCCATTTAATCAAAGTCTTATTTGTTTGGTTTGATTTTTAATGCCGTTTAATAAAGGTTGGTCGCTTTTGTCATGAAGGTTTTTCACATTTCTTATTAGGTTTATTCCTGAGTACCTTATCAGTTTTGCTCCTTTTGTGAGTGTAAAAGGTTTTTCTTTTTTCTTTTTTCTTTCCAAATTTTAATCAATTTACTAATCACGATGCTTCATTCACAGACACACACTCAGAGTAAATGTGCTTTGTCCCTGGGCACACAAATGAGAGCACAGCACACATATAAAGTAGAACTAATTGGCTGGAAATGAATTAGAATTTTTGAATTAAAATTTAATTATGCAAGTAATACATGAATACATTTTCCTTTCAATAAAATTAGAGCATTACAGATAAAGAAGTCTCTACTGAACACCCCCCCCGCCCTTAGATCCCTCTCCCCCTCCCGAGGTAGCTGCTCTTAGGCTTTTGCTGTTCATCCAAAATGTTTTCCAGTGCCCATTGAAACACATCTTCTGTTCTCTTTTCGTGTGTTTGTTTGCACAGACATGATGTGTACAAGCTGGAGGTGTTGCTCTCAGCTTAGTGCGCCCTGTGGGACTCCTGGTGTAGCCGACGTGCTCTGCCGCAGCGTTCCTTGCAGCTGGCGACTGGCGGCCTTAGGATTACACCATGTTTGATTTTCTTGTTTCCTATTGATTGACTATTAAAATGTTTCCAGTGTCGTTCCATTAAGACAAACCTGTAAGAGCATCTTATAATTGTTCATTTTGCACATGTACAAGTATTTCTCCGGGATAGATACTTAGAAATGGAACTGATGGGTCATAGGGTATTCATATCTTAAATTCTAATAGAAATTTCTAAAGTGTTCTCCAAATTGCCTTCTAATGTAATCTCCTGCTAGCAGCGTGTGTGTGTCCATTTCCCCAGACCATGTCCAAGTTTTCCATTTTTAACCAGTCTGATGAGTGAGAAATAGTATCTTGCTTTAGTTGGCATTTTTCTGAATTACCTGCAAGACTGAAGTCTTCATGTGTTTACTGTCCATTTTCATTTCCTCCTCTGGATTGCTTGTGCATATCCTTTGCCTGTTTCTTTTTTTTTTTTTTTTAAGGTTTTTTTTGTCTTTTTGCTATTGATTTTTAAGAGTTCTTTATTTGAATGTTAATACTTTGTCATGTATATTGCAGATGTTTTCTACATTGTGATTTGTGTCATTTAATTGTGTAGTATCTTTTTGTCTTAGAGAAATTTTAACTTTGATACGATCAAATTTGCTAATCTTACTTTTAGGCCATTTTTACAGTCTTATTTAAGAAAGTGTTCCCTGTATCAAGGTCATAAGTATTTACTGTATTTCCTTCTCTAAAATTTATAGTTTCTATATACATACATATTTAAGCCCTTATACTATATACAAACAATAAATTCCATATGCACGAATCTTAGGATCTAACTTTAAGCCCTCCCCATTCCCCCCAAATGGATAGGTAATTGTCCCAACACCATTTATGGAATAATATATCATTTCTCCACTGATTTAAAACTGCTGCCTCTGCCTGACACTAAATTCCAATGCGGGTCTATGTCAGAGCTCTTTCTGGTCCACTGATCTATTTGTCTACTCCTGAGCTTGATAATATGCTTTGCTAACTGGCAGGACAAATCCCACCCTCTTTGTTGTTTTTGTAAAATTGCCTTGATCATCCTTGCATATTTGTCCCACCACATGAATTTTAAAATAGCCTGTCAAGTTTCAGGAAAAATTCTGCTGGGATTTTAATTGGGATCACATTGAGTTTTAGGTAAGTTTGAAGAAAATTGGCACCTTTATCATATTTGAGTCTTCTGCCAATGCTCGTTGCTATTATCTCTCAGTTCCGGTCACTCTCATGTCTTTCAGGGAAGTTTTATGGTTTTCTCTAAAGTCTTGCATATTTCTTGATAAATTTATTCCTAGGTTTATTACAGGTTTTGTTGTCAACTGTGAATAGGGTCTCCTCTCCCTTTATTTGTTTGGCCCTTGTTTTTCCATATTTCATTTCAACCTGTTTACCCATCAGTGGGCTTGACTTGCAGACACACACGCAAAGTGAACATTCTTCCTCCGGGGGCACAAATATGCAAGCACCACCAAACACACAGAGCTGGCATAATTGCCTGGAAACAAATTAGAATCTTTTCAGATTATACTTTAATTAATGAAGTAAAGCATGAATACATTTTCCTTTTGAAAGTAGGACAATATGAACGTAACTAAAGTTTCCTTTGGTCACGTGAGATCCTGGTGCCTTCCCCCTCCAGAGAGTGGCCACTGTTCAGAGCTTTATGTTTTGCCTTCCATAGTAAATGTATAGATAGTATTTATGGAGGTATTTTGAATAAATTATACCATGTCATAGGTTTTAAACTGCATCCTGTGTTTTTCACTTAATCTTATATTTTGGGGATCTACCCATGGCAGTGATGTAGCAGCTCTTCATGCTTTTTAACAGCCGTACAGTATAGTACTCCTTCCTGTGACTGTACCATGTTTCCCCTTCTCTGACATCCATAGACCCTGAGTGGTTCCTCCCCTCCACCCCCTATAATGAAGAATGCTGCTGGGAACATCTTGGCACCTGCCTGCTCCAGAAATGTTTCTATAGGGTAGGTACTGAGAGTGGAACTCTGGTCTCTATGATGTCCACTGTTTTAGTTTCAATAGACACAGCCCAGGTTGTCTTCTGAAGTTGCACCGCCAGTTTAAGCTCCTTCCACAAGTAAATGTAAATCTTCCTTTTTCCAGACCATTGCCAGCTTTTAAAGGTTATGGATCTGATGGATGAAAGAAAGTGGTTTCTTCTTGGTTTCATTTGTGTTTTCCTGGTCACGCTGTGGTCTCCTCCTGGGTATCCTGGCCATTTATATTTCTTCTCATTGGGATCATCTGTGCATCTCCTTTGTCCATCTTTCTTCTGTGTTGTTTTTTTCTTATTGATTTACGGGATTTCTTTATGTATTTTTTATATTAATTCCCTGTCTACTCTATGCATTGCACATAATTCTCTACCATTCTGACGCTTGTCATTTTAGCTGTGTTGTATCTTTCATTACAGAACTTTTCATTTCTTTGTCAAATTTAGAATCTTATCTTGCCTTAAGAAGGCCCTCCTGGGGACTTCCCTGGTGGTCCAGTGGTTAAGTCTCCATGCTCCCAATGCAGGGGGCCTGGGTTCGATCCCTGGTTAGGGAGCTAGATCCCACATGCATGCCGCAACTAAGAGTCCACATGCCACAACTAAAGATCCCATGTGCTACAACTAAGACCCAATGCAGCCAAATAAATAAAATAAATATTTTTTTAAAAAAGAAGTCCCTCCCTGTACTAAGATCACAACCATTTTTCCTGTATTTTTTCTAAAGCTTTCGTAGTTTTCTTTCTTGCATATATATTTTACATTATTTTACTATTTTCACATTTAAGTTTTTACTGCATATGAAGCTAATTTTAAGTGTGATATCAGTGCTTTATTTTAATAAATTTCAAAACTGATAACCAATTTTTTCAATACTGTTTATTGGATAATCTGTCATTTCTTCAGTAATTTAAAATTGCTGCCTCTGCCTGACACTAAATTCCAATGCGGGTCTATGTCAGAGCTCTTTCTGGTCCACTGATCTATTTGTCTACTCCTGAGCTTGATAATATGCTTTGCTAACTGGCAGGACAAATCCCACCCTCTTTGTTGTTTTTGTAAAATTGCCTTGATCATCCTTGCATATTTGTCCCACCACATGAATTTTAAAATAGCCTGTCAAGTTTCAGGAAAAATTCTGCTGGGATTTTAATTGGGATCACATTGAGTTTTAGGTAAGTTTGAAGAAAATTGGCACCTTTATCATATTTGAGTCTTCTGCCAATGCTCGTTGCTATTATCTCTCAGTTCCGGTCACTCTCATGTCTTTCAGGGAAGTTTTATGGTTTTCTCTAAAGTCTTGCATATTTCTTGATAAATTTATTCCTAGGTTTATTACAGGTTTTGTTGTCAACTGTGAATAGGGTCTCCTCTCCCTTTATTTGTTTGGCCCTTGTTTTTCCATATTTCATTTCAACCTGTTTACCCATCAGTGGGCTTGACTTGCAGACACACACGCAAAGTGAACATTCTTCCTCCGGGGGCACAAATATGCAAGCACCACCAAACACACAGAGCTGGCATAATTGCCTGAAAACAAATTAGAATCTTTTCAGATTATACTTTAATTAATGAAGTAAAGCATGAATACATTTTCCTTTTGAAAGTAGGACAATATGAACGTAACTAAAGTTTCCTTTCGCCACCCTCTGAAATCCTAGTTTCCCTCCCTCCCTCACAGTTTTATGTGTCTCCTTCCATAGAAATGTAAGTATCGATGGAGGTATTTTGAATGAATCATCCCACTCTATAAAAGATTTTACTGTAAGCTGTGTTTTTTCATTCCATCTTATATTTCTAAGATATACTGATACAAATAGCTCTTGCCAGTTCCTTTTAGTAGCTGTGTTATATTCATTCCCATGAATGTGCTACATTTTTCCTTCCTAAGATCCATGGACATCTAGTTGCATCCTTTTCTTTCCTCCATCATAAGCAGCGCCACAGAAAACAGCCTTACACGTGCCTCTTCTGTAATGTTTCTCTAGGGTAGTGATTGAGAAGTGGAATTTGTGTTCTCAGCGTTTCCACATTTTTAGTTTTAGACGTTACCAAAGTGTCCTCCATAACTTCTGTACCATTTAAACTTCTAGCCAGAGGGTATGGGAGGACTCCCCACACCATAAGCGATTGTTTTAAATGTTTGCCAATTTGCTGGGTGAAAAATTGAATCATTTTTTAAAGTTTATACATACCTGTTTGCTAGTGAGATTTTCATATGTGTTTTAGGCATTTGTATTTTCTCTTCTGAATGATCTGTTTATTTTTGCTCATTGAAAAAATTAGGTTGTTTGTCTTTATCTTATTGATTTTTGAGTTTCCTAATATAATCTGGATATTAATCTTTTGTGTGTGTGTGTGTGTGTGTGTGTGTGTATATATATATATATATATATATATATATATATATATATATGGCAAATGTTTTCTCCCAGCTTGTCTGTTGCCTTCAAATTTTGTAGGGGCTTTTGTTAGACAGAAGTTATCAATTTTGACGTAATCAAATTTTCCATCTTTTCCTTTATTCCTTGTATTTATATATCATGTTTAGGCCTTTCTTACTCCTAAGGTTTAAGTATACTCTGTATTCCTTTCTAGTAATTTTGTTTTTATTTGGGTCTTGAATGCAGCTGGAATGTATGTTTATGATTGAAATGAGATATGATCTAACCTTTCTGCAAACATACAGCTGATTATTGCAACATGACGGACTGTCTAGTTCCTTCTCTCTCCACTGATCTGAAGTGAAACTCCCTCATATACTGAATTGCCATGTCTAGGTAGGTCTGAGGCGCTGGTTCTCTTTCACCGGTCTATATATTTCTGTCTTCATCAGACTGTTTTATCCACTCTAGCTTGAGACCACCTTTTGATATCTGTTAAGTAAAATGCTCCATTTCATTGTGCTTCCTGTTCAGTTAACTCAGCTAACTATTACTGCACATTAACTCCTCCACATGAATTTTAAAACCCGCTTGTCAAGTTCTGTGAATTTAAAGATTACTTTGGGGAAAATCAACATCAATACAATCCTGAGTCTTTCAATCCATGAACACAGTATAGCCCTACACTCATTCTGATCATCTTGTCTGCCCTTTAGTCCCATTTTATGGTCTTCTCCGTAACGAACCTACCAAATTTCCTGATGGGTTTATTCCTATAGTTTTTATTGTTGTTGTGAATGAGTTCTCTCTGCACCCCCTGTTTTGTTTTTCTTTTGCTTGCTACATTTTTTTTTTAATCCACTAATCACTGTACTTCATTCATAGACACACACAAAGTAAACGTTCTTCCTTCCTGGACACAGACGTGCCAGCACTGCCAAACACACAGAGCTGGCATAATTGGCTGAAAATGAATGGGAATTTTTTCAAATTAAAGTTTAATGACACAAGCGCAACATGAATATATTCTCCTTTTTAAGAAATAGAACATTGCAGATGAATCTAAAGTCCCTTTTGGCCACCCACTGCCATCCCATTTCCTTCTTACCCAGAGGCTGCTACTGTAATGGGCCCAATGTACACTTTTCTAGACTTTCAAAAAATTTGTAAATGCATAGGTAGGTACCCACAGGAAGTTACATGGTATAGTTGTCTCAAGTAACGAGAATTTTATCTTTTCCTTTTCACTTTTCATTGATACTCAATTTTTGTATTGACCTGGATTTTATTATGGTTACAGAATGGAATATCAGTATTATCATCCATCACGATGTGATGACCAGTGACCTTCTGTAGCCAAACCATAGGCAGATGTGAAAGTAAAGATGTAGAAGCTGGGAGATAGCAGTGGAGGGAAGGGGTCGGAGGACTGACAGGGACGGTAATGGGAGGCACAGGAGCGTCTGTGGACACACAGTGGAGTCAGGAGTGAAGGGGCAAATAGGTTTCTTAAAATTAAAAAGATAACCAACGGAGGTACTTGACAACTGTGGTGGGAGAAGCAGGGATGGAGGGGAGTAGTTTCCAAGTGACCCAAAGCCTAATCTGCCACATGGGATATCAGTGGGTCTTATGAACTATTTAGAAATAGGGTATCCTAGATGCTGGTCAGAAAACTCTCATGACCCGATTTTGACTAGGATCTTGTGGACGTTGTCAGGCAGCTTCAAGGAAGCACTTTCCTCCCTGGTTAAAGAGATGCATCTGGAGAGCTTTATTGGTCCTGCCCCTTCCTTTCTGCCTAGGTGCTGTTGGGTGAAAACGTGATACTTGGAGCTCTGACAGCCATCTTGTGACCAGGAGGGGAAGGCCAGGAGATGCAACTCTGTGCTGACTCAGTTCGGACACCTGGCACCACTGACTTCTGGACTTTCTTTGAAATAAATAAAATGGTTTTACTGTTTAAGCCACTCTCGGATGTTTTGTTAGATGCTGGTGAAAGCATCCTTCCTAATGCAAGGGATCTAATTGTTTCTTAGAGCTGAGAGGTGACCTCAAGGAACAGATCACATACTCTGGGGTGAGAGTTTGGGGATGGGGAGAAGGCAGAGAAGGCTGCTCTTCTATCCTCTTGGTTTTTTTTTTTTTTTTTAACAATGTGTATGTATTACATGGAAAGAAACAGAAGACTTGTTTTAAAACAGTTCTGATAAGAAGTGTATCAAGATGTGAACAGTGGTTGCCTCTGGGTACTTTGGGTACTTAGCAATTTTCTAAGATGTCCACAAATTATTTTTGCAATTAAAAAAATGCAAAGACCCAAGTTCTTAGGAGATAAAACATGAGAGAGGTAAGTTTTTTGGGGTTTTTTTGTATTTTTTTTTAATAAATTTATTTATTTTATTTATTTTTGGCTGCATTGGGTCTTCGTTGCTGCTCACGGCCTTTCTCTAGTTACAGCGAGCGGGGGCTACTTTTCGTTGCAGTGGGCGAGCCTCTCATTGCGGTGGCTTCTCTTGTTTTGGAGCACGGGCTCTAGGCACGAGGGCTTCAGTAATTGTAGCACGCGGGCTCGGTAGTTGCGGCTCAGGGGCTCCAGAGCACAGGCTCAGCAGCTGTGGCGCACGGGCCCAGCTGCTCCGCAGCACGTGGGATCTTCCTGGACCGGGGCTCGATCCCACATCCCCTGCATTGGCAGGCGGGCTCTCAACCACTGCGCCACCAGGGAAGCCCGAGAGAGGTAAGTTTTGATATAGGAAAAGGAAGGGCCCAGAGTTTAGAAGAGACTGCCAAGGTGAAATCCTAGGTAAAGACTTGGATTCAAAAGACTTGAGAGCTGCGTGATTGGGGGGAGGTGAGGGGAGCAGGCAGAATAGGCGTGGATCTCATCTCTCACCTGGTCCCCATGAGGCCAGCAACCTCCATGGGATACACCAAGGACAGAAATGAGTCCAGCATGTGTGGGGCACACAGGTTTGGGGCCTGGATGCAACACGAGGGAGAGCAGTGACCTGTGCATCATACCGAGGATTTTGGGCTTTTATCCCAAGGGTAGTGAGGAACCAGTGAACATGCTTAAGCAGAGAGACCAATGTGATCACGTTTTCATTTAGTCATGTTTCTTTGCCAGTGAAAAAAAACTCACACCAGCTCAGACAGAAACAGAACTTGATTGGCGTCTGTAGCCAAACCATAGGCAGGCTAGTTGGGCATCCAGGTCCCCTGAAGCCAGAGACTTGACTGTCAGACCCTTCCTCTCCCATCTCCATGTCTCCATGTCTTGCTGCATGCCAGCCCCACCCACCCAGACCTGCTTCTCCACATGCTGGCATTCATGGCTACCGATGTTTTGCATCCCTCAAGTTCGTGACCAAAAGATCCCGAGGTGAGAGTGCAGGAATTTGGTTAAGAGTCAATCAGTGATGGTCAATAAGGTGGGTAATGTAATAAGAAGGTGAACTTCATTCAAAACGGGACAGCAAAATGATTTTCCAGGAGAGTTTGCACTGGTCTAGGTAAAGAAAACAATAAATATGTTTGAAGGGGCCCCCCACAAGCCTGGAGGCAGGGAGAATATCTAAGAGGCCGCCACTCAGCTGTCCAGGTGAGAAGGGATGCAGTGCTGAGCTAAACAACGCGGCAGGTGGCGAGGAGGTGGATTGAAGAGACGATTAGAAGTAGAAATAGGAGCCCCGGGGCCAACCAAGCACAAGAGATGAGAGAAGATGAAAAGTTGAAGATAGCCCCAGTTTGCTGGCCCAGAAACTGCCACAAACAGATACAGCTGTATTGCCAAAATACAGTTTCTTTATTTCTCCATGACTCAAGGTCACTCTTAGCCCACCCCCTCCTTTTCTGTTCAGTAGCACAAACTTAGTCGGTTTGAGGTAAATGCAGTCGCATCTGAACATTCCCTGAGTCTCTCTTAAGTAGATTCTTGGTCCACTTCCAGCTTCTCCGCTTTCCACCGCTGCTTCCCTTCTCCTTGAGGGTGGTCCATGTTCTGGGCTCTCCTATTTTGCCCTGGTCCCATGGTGTACGTCTGATTCTGGATCACCAGGCTCTATCTACTGCCATCCACTGAACCAAGACATCCCCACCGAACCCTTGCCCTGACCACAAAGCATTTCCAAGTCCACCAGCTACACTCACGCTCTACCCTATACCCTCATCATGATCACCTTGTTACAGGGACACAGAGGACTGTGGAGGACACCCCCAGGCCCATCTGTCAAACACCTGCTCCCATCAGGGCTCTGAACCTCTCCAGCCCTTGCTGGGAGGTGTTGGTCTCCTGGGAAACACCATGAGGAACCAGGCAATATCCCCTTCTACTCTGGGATACCCCCAAATTTCTTTTGGGAGATCTAGCATCTACTGTTAGTTCTGTCTCCATGTGATTCCCCTCCTCCCTCTAGGTGGTCAAACTTTTATCCCTTACAGGCAGAAAGACAGCTTCTGCATTCTTCCCTATTTCCTGTTCATGGCATCAGTTTCAAGTTCTGAGTCTCTTGGGTTCTTTTTACAAAAGACCAGTGACCACAACCAAACACCGTGTCTCTGTTGTAGGTTTCAAGAGACTATTTGAAACCACTGACTGTCTTTCTTATTGCCTTCATGCTGTAACAACCCAAATCCTCCCCCAAAGCTCTGACTGAATGGGGAGAGAGTAACCATGGTAGCTAGTCTCCAAAGATGGCCACCATCAATTCCTGCCCTCCCTGTATGCACATACTACTCCTCACATCAAGAGGTAGAGTCTATATACTTTCCCTCCCTGTGAATCTGGGCTGCCCTTAGTGTTTACTTGGCCATTAGAACATAGAGCCAATAACAAAAAAGACATTCTGGGACTTGGGAGACTAGATCATTGGGAGCTTTGTAGCTTCCGCACAGCCCTCTTGAAACACTTGGTCTTGGGACATTCCCTCTTGCAATCCAGCTGCCATGTTGTGAGAAGTCCAACCCCTATGGTGAATCCACATGTAAGCGCTCCGATCAACAGCCCTGGCTGCCAGCTGTGTTAATGAGCCATCTTGCACAGTACGCCCAGTTGAGCCTTGAATGACTCAAGCCCCAGCTGCCTTCTGACCACAACTGCATCAGTAACTTTAAGCAAGAACCACCCAGCTGAGCCCTGTCAACACCCAGAACCATGAGAAATAATAAATTGTGTTTTTAAGTCACTAAAGTTTGGACCTGTTTGTTACGCATTAAAACAGTGACAGGCAAGGAAGTGTGTGGGGGGTGGGAAACACATTGAGAAACGTACAGAATAGTGTCCTACTACACAGCATGTAAGTGGACCAATATAATACAGTATGGTAAGTGCAATAATGAAACATAGATATGTACAGAACTTTCCAGAGCAGGTGACCACTGGTCTGATTTCTTAAAGATGAGTAGGAATAAGCAAGGTAGAAGGGACTGGAAGGACATTCCAAGCAAAGGAAGCAGCACAAGCAAAGCCCCAGAAGTGAGGAGTAGCAAGAGTAAGCTTCAGGGCATTTGGTGTTCCTGGAATACTAGAGAAGAAAGATGGAATGAGAAGAGTGGATTGCAGAAGTGGATAGAGATCAGACCCTTCAGGGCCTTGGATGCCCTCCGCATCAAGGAGTTTGGACACCATCCTGCAGCCAGTGGGTGCTATTTTTACACCAGGGATGTGTTCAGATTTGTGGTGTGGGAAAATCACTGTGGGAGCCAGTGTGAAGGCTAGATTTGGAAAGTGACAGTCTCTGGGTAGGGAGATCAATTAAGAGACTCTGGTTATGGTCCACGTAAGATAGGATGAGACCTGACCTGGAGCAACGGCAAGAGGGATGGATAGAACCCAAAAACTTTAGAAAATAAAGTCAGAAATGCGTGGTGATGGTTGGCTGTTGGGATGAAAGAACTAAGGGTGATTCCCATGTGTCTTGGGTGGGGCCCTCAGTGGATGGTGGGGAGGTGCTTGGGAGGGGAAGCACAGCATGGGGGGTAGTCTGAAGGGGGCAACAATGGGCTCAGTCTCGGGTAGAGCTGGGCTGGGGGCACAGCCAGGTGGGGCCCAGCAGGCAGCTGGATCCCAGTCCAGGAAGAGATTTGACTGGAGAGGCTGACCCAGGGACAGAGGATGACAGGGACTCTAGGAGTGAGTAAGATCACCAGGGAGAGAATGGGAGAGGACGCAGGGCAGAATCGTGAGTTATGGTGACATTTGAGGGGCTGACTGAGGTGTGGGTGGTCGACAAAGGAGAGAGAGAAGGAAGGACCTGAGGGATGAGATAAACAACTAGGAGAGGGGGTTGCCAAGGCAACCAAGGTAGTGAAGAGTTTCAAGGAGAAAGTAATCCACCCTCTGATATGGCCCAAATCTCAGAAAAATAAGAAGCAAAGCCCTTTGAATTTAGCAATCGGGGGCTATTATGAACCTCAGCAAGTACTGTTTTGGGGGGTGAAGGGGTAAAAGCTAGTTTACAGGGGCAATGGAGTGAATGGGTGGAGGAGATGCAGACCTCTCCTGAGGCTGGATGACTAGGGGAGGAGTTGGGTGGCAGCAAGAAAAATGCAAGTGATCCATGGAGGAGTTTTGAAAATGAGAGACCCTAGAATTGTCTCTTCTTGAAAAAGGGCATCAGCAGAGAGGGAGAGGATGAAAAGAGGAATGATTTGTGAGCTGGGATCCATCTTCTGAATCCAGCTGAAAGG
The DNA here is from genome assembly GCF_949987535.1 of Balaenoptera acutorostrata. Lineage (NCBI taxonomy): Eukaryota > Metazoa > Chordata > Mammalia > Artiodactyla > Balaenopteridae > Balaenoptera > Balaenoptera acutorostrata. Next base: position 67,793,131 of record NC_080078.1, on the reverse strand, counting down.
GAACAAATGGGTATGATTGGAGATGTCTCGAGGGAGGAGAGCGAGCCATGGAGAAGACTCCCTGTGATGCCCTTTCCGATCCTGAAAAACTTGATGGCAGGGTTGTCTACACTGTCAAATTCTGCAGGGTGGTTAAGACTGATAAGAAAGGGGAAAGGTGCATTGAACTGAGTAGCCAGAGGGTCATTTGGTGACTGTTCTGGATATTCTTCACTGGCCCCTCCAGAGCCATTCTCTTTTTGCATCCTGTTCCGTGCCCTGGATGGCCAACCTTTATACCACCCATGCTTTCTGCCCTCTGGTTTCTAGTTGAGTTTGACCAATGGAGGAACCAGTGGGAGAGTTGAGGGGGAAGGAGAGTAAGGTTCTCCTGGCTGCCTTCCTACGGGCTGTGGGTTGGCAGTGACTACCATCCTTTACTCATGGCCACAGGTGGGGTCCCTTTCTTAAAGCCACAGCTGTCTCTCCAGGTTCTGAAATCCCACACCCTCCTCTCATCTCTTTAGGCCTAGAGGTACTGATGGCTTCCAACTGTTGCTCATCTCTGGGTCCTTGGTCATCTCTTGGAACCCTTAATCCTGCCACACTTTGTGAATAGTCCTTTCATTAAAATAATTTCAGTTAAATCCTTTGGGTGCACCACCCTACCAGAATCTTGACTGAATCAGTGGTTCATCTAAGCACTGGGACAGATGCGTGGGAAGGTACACAATGCTGAGCAAAGACAGACCTTGTCTCTCCCCACATAGAACTGCCAGTCCAGCGAGGAAGCCAGATATTAATCAAGACAATAAAGAAATCCCTAATTTTAAACTCTGATAGATGCCATGGAGAAATCTTCCTAGATCAGAGAAGTAATATTTGATCAGAGGAGTGGACGTTAACTAGAAATGAGAAGAGCTTTGCATATAAGGATACAGCATGTGTGAAGCCCTGTGCTAGGAGGGTGGTATGTTCCAGAAACCAGAGGCCATCATGGCTGCAGCACTTATCAGGAAGAACGATTTTGACACAAGTGACAGAAAACCCAACTCAAAAATGGTTAAACAGTAAGAGATTTATTATCACACATAATGAGGAATCCCAAGGGAGGCAGCTCTAATGTCATCAAGGACCCAATTTCTGTCCATCTTTCAGTTCTCCCATCCTCTGCTTATGGGCTCTTGTCCCCATGGTCACAAGATGGCTGCAGCCACTCCAGGCATTGTATCCACGATACCAACATCCAGAGATGGATGAAAGAAAGTGGTTCTTCCTTAAATTGATACTTCTTTTTGAGGACTAAGAAACCCTTCCCAGAAGACTCTACCACCACCAACTCTTATTGATTAGATTTGCACCACATGCCCACTCAGCAGGCAGTCACTGACAAGAGAAATAGGCTTGCCCTTCATGACTCTCATAGATCAGTCCATATCACCTGGAGTGGTTTCTGTTAGCAAGAACCAAAGAGAAATGACTCTCAGGTAGGAACAATGTCAGAGAGCGAGGGACCGTGGTGTATGGTGAAGCTGGAGAAATCAAAGTCGATCTTTCTCTAAGAGCCATTGAATGATTTCAAGTAGGAGGTGGGCATGAAAAAGGTGTGTATTTTTAAAAGACCACTCTGGCTGCTCTGTGAAGATTGAATCATTGGAAGGAAGGGTGGATTTGAGGACACCAATTAGCAGGCAACTGCAGTGGACCAAATGAGAGATGATGGCTTGGACTAAGCTACTGGTGATGATGATGGAAACAGTTAGGAGGTAAGATACACCAGCCTCACAATGGGATGTCTCAGGTGAAGTAGGAGGAGATTCTAGGTGACTGCCACGTGTCTCCTACCATAGCGGCATTGTCATTCTCCAAAATAGGTGGACTTCCCTGGTGGCACAGGGGTTGGGAATCCGCCTGCCAATGCAGGGCACACCGGTTCGATCCCTGCTCCGGGAAGATCCCACATGCCGCGGAGCAACTAAGCCCGTGCACAGCAGCTACTGAGCCTGTGCTCTAAAGCCCGCGAGCCGCAACTACTGAAGCCTGCATGCCTGGAGCCTGTGCTCCACAACAAGAGAGGCCACTGCAGTGAGAAGCCCCTGCGCCACAACGAAGAGTGACCCCCGCACGCAGCAACAAAGACCCAACGCCACCAAAAAAATCTTTTTTATTTTATTTTTATTTATTTATTTATTTATTTTTTAAATACATTCACAAATAATCAGATTTGCTTTAAATTATTGCTCTACTTTTATCAGGTAAGTTTTTTTTTTTTAAACTTTGGGTTTATTTATTTATTTATTTATTTATGGCTGTGTTGGGTCTTTGTTTCTGTGCGAGGGCTTCCTCCAGTTGCGGCAAGCGGGGGCCACTCTTCATCGCGGTGCGCGGGCCTCTCACTATCGTGGCCTCTCTTGTTGCGGAGCACAGGCTCCAGACGCGCAGGCTCAGCACTTGTGGCTCACGGGCCTAGTTGCTCCGCAGCATGTGGGATCCTCCCAGACCAGGGCTCGAACCCGTGTCCCCTGCATCGGCAGGCAGATTCTCAACCACTGCGTCACCAGGGAAGCCCAAAAAAAATCTTTTTTAAATTAAAAATTAATTAATTAATTTTTTAAAAAGTAGGAAACAACAAATGAGGATAAGTGGGGGGAAGAAGGATTAGGAATTTCAACTCGAAAAGGGTAATCAAGTGATTCAAAACAGACCAGGAGTTTCGTTTCGGTCACAGGGTTGAGATGTCTGAGATGTTGGTAGATGTTTGGCTCTCGGGTTCTGGAGCTCAAGGTAGAGCTCTGCACTGCACATGGGAGGGTGGTCATTAAAGAGAAGGATGGATGTGTTGGTCTAGAGCTCAAAGGAGGCTTGGACTGGACAGTCAGTTCAGAGAATCAGCTCCCAGGAGGTCTGCAAAGCATTAGGGATGCATAAGATTGAGGGGAAAGGTACTCAGTGAAAGAGAAGCCCAAGCCCTGGCCAACACTGACATTGGACGGGGCTGGTCTGGACATGGAAGTGGAGTGTAAGAAAGAGAAGATAAGGAAAAACGGGCTTCAGAAGCCAATGAAGGAGAGTTTCTAGGACAGAGTAGCCCCTGGTGGGCCAGGTGCACAGACATTGGGGGAGGTGAGGGCACGCCCTGGACCTGGACTTTGGGGACCTCTGCCACTGCAACTTTGGGGGAGGAGGCAAAGCCCAGCTGGGTGGAGGATGACCTGGAGACTGGCTGAGAAAGCAGGAGGGAAAAGGGGGACCTGGGGGGGGGGAAGAAGGTTCTAGAAGGTGCTGTTTCTTTCAAGTTGACATTTGGAGAGCGGAGGGCTGTATGAGCCTGAGTTTGAAAAGCAGGGACAGGTAAAAGGGGTCCCAGAGCAGTGGGATTAAGTGTATAGGTGAAGGGATTAGTTGTGTTTGTGGAAAGGGGCAAACTAAATAATGTACATATTACCAAGTAACCTGATCTCCATGTTTTTCTGGAGGCTTTGTCTCTGCCCTCTGAGTAGTACTACAGCTCTAATTAGCAGTGGTTTCATCCTGCCTCGTGTCTGGGGCCACGTCTTTATTCTTTTTTTGTGTGCCTTTTGGTACATAGCAACAGGCAGCGAGCTAGGTAGAGGCAGGATAATTATTTTCTGCTTGAAATCAAGTGTCTGAAGTGGAGTTTCCGAATTTTTTCTTTCTACCAAGAAGACGTTGGGAGAACTTCTGAGGGAGTGAGATTAGAGGCAAAAGAAGCTGTTAGTGTAGGTTGGGGTGGAAGGGTTGGGGGTTGGAAATGTCACCAGGTTAGTTCCATGGCTGGACGCTAGGAGAGGCTCTCAGAGGATGTGCACAGGAGGAAGGGCTGGGACTTCTCCTCCCAACGTGGACCCAGCTCTTCACAGGTGATGGCATTGCCCACTGGCCAGGTGTCGTCCCCACCTGCTCTTTTCAACAACTCCCATTGCCCGATCCAGCTTTTCTCTCCTTACATCACTCGGCCTCGTGGCAGCAACTGACCCAGCTGATACCCGCTCCTGAAAACACCTTTCCCTGGCCTTCATGACACCAAGACCTCCCAGTTAACTTACCCCCTCACTGTCTATTCTTTGGCTTCGTCCACCCACCACCTAAGTGTTGGGTTCCCTCAAGACTCACATCTGGGCCCTTTCCATCTTCCTCTATCTTCTCACCCTGGGTGGGTACTAATGACCCCAGCCCTACCCTTTTAAGACTGGCCTGCCCAACTACTTGGCTGACATCTCTACTCGGATGTCCTTCACCAACACCCCAAACTTGCCACAGCCAATCAGGATGCTAACTTCTTCTCCCCAAAACTTTCTCTCCCCGCTTGCCTTCCTCTTCTCTGCCAAAGGCCCGGGCTTCAACCCGGTTCCCCAAACCCCGCCCTTCGAGTCAGCCTTGAGTCTCCCCTGCCCTCACACCTCCCATGGAGTCCCAGGAAATCCTGGCTGTTCTGTCTCCAGAATCATCCCCAGTCTGACCCTTACCTCCGCCCATGCCCCCCATCTGCTTCCCGCCTCCCCCCACCTGCCATCTCCTTGCCGCAAGGGCCTCACAGCCTTGTTTCTTTTTTTTTTTTTTAACATCTTTATTGGAGTATAGTTGCTTTACAGTGGTGTGTTAGTTTCTGCTTTATAACAAAGTGAATCAGTTATACATATACATATGTTCCCATATCTTCCCTCTTGCATCTCCCTCCCTCCCACCCTCCCTATCCCACCCCTCTATGTGGTCACAAAGCACCGAGCTGATCTCCCTGTGCTATGCGGCTGCTTCCCACTAGCTATCTATTTTATGTTTGGTAGTTTATATATGTCCATGCCACTCTCTCACTTCATCCCAGCTTACCCTTCCCCCTTCCCCGTATCCTCAAGTCCATTCTCTAGTAGGTCTGTGTCTTTATTCCCGTCTTACCACTAGGTTCTTCATGACCTTTTTTTTTTTTTCCCTTAGATTCCATATATATGTGTTAGCATACTGTATTTGTTTTTCTGTTAGAGTCTGTCATACAGAGTGAAGTAAGTCAGAAAGAGAAAAACAGCCTTGTTTCTTGCTCCTCACCTATCCACTTAACACACAGAAGTAAAAACAGACGCTTAAAAAGTAAAAGAGGTCACGTCATTTTCCTCCCCATCAGCAGCCCTCTGTGACTTCCCGCGCCCTTAGAACAAAATCCGGGCTCTTTCTCGAGGCCAGCAAGGCCCGCTCTGCCCATCCATCTCTTCAATCCCCTTGGCTACTCCAACTCACCATCCTCAGGCTACAGCGAATTCCTCCAATTCCTCTCTTGCAGGCTTTGCTCACTTCGTCCCTCGTCCCAGGAAAGCTCTCCCCTACCTCCTCTCAGCCTTTTGGGCTTAAATGTCCCCTCAGAGGAGGCCCTCTCTGGCCACCAGAGCAGGATCCCTGCCCCACTTCCTCCCTCAACGTTCCATTCATTTCCCTCATGGGCCTGGTAACCATTTCTTCAGTAGTGGCCTTTTTCCTCTGTTTTGAAAGGCTCTCCCCTGAAAGAGTCCTTACTCTTACTTATTCTCCTAAAAGCTCCCTGAAGGCCATTACTTCAGAGACCATTTCTTCCCTGCCTGTTCTGGTGTTCCTGCTCCTCACACACATTTGTTGAGTGGAGAATGAAGCTATGTTGATGTTCTCCACCTCATTTGGTTATGGCAAGCCCATTTTACAGAAAAGCAAACTGAGACGTCCAGAGTCACAGTGCCTGACTGGCAGGGGCAGTGCTAAATCCAGACCTCCTGACCCCGCCTCCAGATTTCAGGGCCGTACCCGCCACTGGCCTGCCCCTATGGAGCACAATGATATGATCTGACTTCCAGGGAGAAGAAGTAGCTAGAAAAACATGTATATGTGTGGACAAGTGGTGTTGTGGGAAACCCAAGATGAGATACCCAAAAGGAAGTTGGACGTGGGGATTGGATGCTTGGGCAACTGATCTGATAATAAACAGAGATTTCAAGGGCTCTAACCCTAACAGATATTGCAGTATAAAACAAAATAATATTTTTTTCAAAAATAGAAAAACATCTCAATGGAATAGAACAGAAAACCCAGATGGAGATCCCTAGAATATCACTGCGCCTTCTGAGAAGAGCAGAGGCATCACAAATTAATGGAGAATGGAAGGATTTGTCACTAAGTGGGGCAGCAAAATGATCTTTATTCTATTTAGGAAACCCAGAGCAATTTTTACCCTCCCTCTGTCCTAACGATCAAAATCAATGTCAGGTGATTTAAAGAGTTCAATGCAAAAAAAAAAAAAAGGAAAAATTATACTACTAACTAGAAAAAAAAGTAGAAATGATTCATTATCTAAACTGTGATTGAGGGAGGCCATTGTAGCCTTCACAGCCATAGAGAGAATTATAAAGGAAAATACAAATATAATTGACTATAGGAAATGTTAGGTTCTGTGTGTTGAAAATTCTCATAAATAAAGCATTCACAGAGCAGTAAGAATTTTCATAATGAAATGTTGGGGCAATAAAAGGCAGCAAGAGTCCATTTATGAAAGATGAAGTTCAAAAGGCAAATTCAGTTGAAAATGTTGAACTTAGTCATAATAAAATAAATGTAAATTAGGATGGAGAGATACCACTTTGGGCCCATTGAAGGAGGCACTACAAAACAAGAGGCTGGCAGTGCTGGCTCGGTCCTAGTGGCATGGGACCTCTTATGCACAGCTGGCAGGACTGTGAAGTGGCAAAACCTTTCTAGAAGGCAATTTGCTTAAGACGTGTGAAGAGCCTCAAAAAGGTTCATACTGTTTGGCTCAGGAATTCCATTTACAGGAAGCTCATCCCAAGAAAATGATCTAAAGGAAAGAAAGATTAGTGCAGAAAGATTTGCACTGTGGCTTTATTTATGAGAGGGAAAAAAATAAAAAGGAAAAAAAAAAAAGAAGCTATCAAAATCTCCAACCCCAGGGGAATGGTTAACCAAATTATGTTTCATTCATTAAATAGATTATTAGGCAGCCATTAAACATAATAATTACAAAGAATGTTGACTAACACAGAGAAGTGCTTAGCATATAATCAGTGTAAGAGGATGGCGCAAAATTATATATATGATAAAAGTATTTATTGTAAACAAATGCGTAAGAAGGCTAAGAAAAGATGTGTTTTTCAGATGCATTTTCACAGAACATGACTGTGGGTGCTGGGATTCGAGATGTTTCTGTTCTTCATGCTTTAGTCACTGCACACATTTTCTGCAATGATCAGGTATCACTGTTCTTACGATAACAGATTTCAAAAATACAGACGAGAATAAGAATAGCGTAATGAACACAGTATACAATATACTCACCCTCCAAGATCATATATTACTTTTATAACAGGAAAACCAAGAAAAAAGAAAACAAAAACCAAGAAAAAAAACAAGTCTTAAGGGAATGGTACCTGCATCAGACAAGTTTTGAAGGTAGGGAGGAGGGATGATCAGAAAAGGAAAGAAAATGGTCCAGCGTGAGGGAGGCTGCTTGGGAGGGCCCCTGTCAAAGAGTCGAGGAATAGGGGCTTCGTGCTCCTGACAACCAATGCCCATCATTTGAAATGCCCATCCTAGAATATGGTAAGAACTCTTCAGTTCTATAGATCAATGTGTCTGTTCCTGGCCACATTGTTTAATCACTGCTGCTTTATCCTATGCTACCTAGTAGGGCAAACTCAATCCTTTTCCTCCTACTGTGTTCCCACCACTTGTTTTTCTTTCTCAAAATTATCTTGGCTATTCTTGCCCATCTCCTCTCCCTTATGACCTTTAGAATCAGCTTATTAAGTTCCCATTAGAAAACCCTGGTGGGATTTTGATTAGGAAGGCATTGAATTTGTACATTAATTTGGAGAAAATTGACATCTTCACAATATCGAGTCTTCAGGACCCTAACATTTCAAGGGTGGTTGAGTCAGAGGCTCTGATTAATGAGACTGGGAAGGAAAAGGCGTCATAGAGACGGGTTAAAAACAAGGAGAGGGTGTTGTCATGGAAACCAAGAGAGCCGAGCGTTTCAAGAAGGCGAGGGTGATCAACAATATCAGACCCTGCAGAGAATTCCAATAAGACAGGGATGGAAAAACACCCACTGAAGTTGGTAATTAGGAGGTTATCGGAGCCCTCAGCAAGAGTGGTTTCAGGGGTGAGATGGAGCAGAACCCTGACTGCAGCGCCTGAGGATAATAGATAGTTGGCGAAGACGCCCCTCTTGCCGAAGTTTAGATAATTAAGTTTAGATAATTAGAAAAGTTTCAAGGATTGTTTGGGAGCTAGAAAGTGAAGTGTGGACTCAGGGGAAGGTTTTCAACTCAGGTCAACAAATATTTTCTGAGTATCTCCTTCCTATGTGCTGGCTGGCTGTTGGGGAGACGGTGTGAACAGGGCAGACACATGCCTGCCCACGTGGAGCTGATCCTCTAAACGGGGAAACAGACATGAATCAAGCAGTCCTAGGAGTAAGTGGATAATAACAAAAATGATAATCACAAAGGGGAGGTGCCTGGTGCCGAGAGCAGCCCGGGGGACCGAAGTCAGGGATGCGAGGGTCTGCTGATGCTTCCTAGAGAGACCTGAAAGATGAACAGGTATCAACCACTAAGGGGAATCAGAATGAGTGTTCCAGGTGAAGGCTCTGCAGTGGGAGGGGCAGGACTCGGGCGAAGGGACGGGAAAGAAGGCGGGTGAGTGATGGTGAAGAGGGTGAGAAATCAGCTGGAGAATTCAGCAGGCTGGGAAGGTTTGAGGCTTGATCCCAAGAGTGATGGAGGGGGTTTTGGAGGGGTTCTTTTCTTTTTTTTTTTTTTTGGCAACGCCATGCGGCTTGTAGGATTTTAGTTCCCCGACCAGGGATAGAACTCGGCCCTTAGCAGTGAGAGCGTGGTGTCCTAACCACTGGATGGAGGAGTTTTTAAATAGTGGTGACATGTTCCCACTTGCATGTTGAAGATATCACTCTGGCTTCTAGTGAGGAAAGGATTGCAGGGGTGCAGGGAAACCTGGTAGAGGGCAACTTCCCGTCCATGATCCAGACCAGGGCTGTGGCTTGGACTAACACGTTGGCAGTAGACTTGAAGAGAGCTGGAAGGATTCAGGAGCCATTGGGAGGTCAAGTCTCCAAGGCACAAGGCCAGCCTGTAGATGGGGGACAAGTGCAAGTAAGCGGGAGAGGAAGAGCCCAGGTGTCTGGTGGTGTCTTTCCATGAGACACGGGACTCTAGTGAAGGACCAGATTTTGGACAAACAGAGTTGTCTGTTGAGTATGTGGAGTATGAGGTGCCTTTGGACTTCTGGATTCTGGAGATTGGGCTGGAGACGAGGACTGGCAGGGGGCTTCCGGCATGGGGGGTGCAGGGGTACTGAAGCAGCTCGTGCAATGGGTGAAATTAAAGACTATAGAGTATGGAGGGAACGAGCAGAGGACAGAGGCTTAGCCCCGGCGGGCATCAGCATTTAGGGGGCTGGATATAGAAAAAAGAGGCTGAGAAGGAGGGATGGAGGGGGGAAAGCAAGATGGGGGGAGTCCCCAGAAGCCCAGAGAGAAGAGTTTCCGGAAGCACAGAGTGGCTGCTCATGGGCCACGGACAGAGGGTCAGGGGAGGTAAAGGCTGATTGGCTACTCTGGACTTGGGCTTTGGGGCCCTTTGCCAGTTTTCTTTGGGGGGGGTCAGGGGTGAGGGTGATCCAGGGTCTACCTGTGAAGGAGGAAGGGTAGATAAAGTGCGCAGGATTTTTCATTTGGCTTTGGTTTTAATAGAAGAGCAATATCCGCCTATTAATTTTCCTAGAGGAAGGCACCTGTGGGATGTGAGCCATTGCAGAACAGGGCAATTAGCTAAATGAGGCCTCCGAGGAAATGAGGCCACGTGGACAAGAGGGATCCATCCTGAGCAATAATGTGCATCCAACCCCCGGGAGAGAATTCAATACTCAGCCTTTTACCTGCATCCCACTTTCTTTCAGGGAATTTGTATGTGACCTTTGTGACTTAACGGTGTCTCACATTAGCAGGAATTTTTCATCCTGCCCATGGCCGGGACTCTGTCTCATTCATTTTGGAATCACCCCCAGCCTGGGGGCTGGGGGCTGCTGAATAAATTATTTTCTGACTTGAAATAAAACATCTGAAATGGAGGATCAAAACCTTTTAGCCAAAAAGAGTTGGTGATCAATGGAACAATCAGAAAAACATTTGTGTGTGTGTGCTGAGTTCCGCATGGGAGAGCGAATGAGAGGTTAGGAGAGGGATTTTGGCAGGGGGCGGGGGAGGAATGGATGAGATGGCTGGCACAGGTCTTTACAGTTTACACAGTGGGGTCGTAGCCATCATCCCATGTGGTTGCTACAGACGCTGTGAGGCAGATAGGGACGGGTCGCCGCACATATTACAGAGAAGGAAGCTGAGACCAGCATGGGACGTTTGCTGTGGAAAACCTCAGAATGTGTTGTTGGCCGGCTGTCCCTGCCTCTGATTCCAGCATCCCAGCCTCTCTCCATCCCAGGATGAGCTCCGACAGGAGCTGCTGTTCCAAAGCTGACTGCTAGCAGAAATCAAGTCCAGAATCAGAAGGAAAAGTTACGAAAGATGAACAGAGAGTTTGTGGATCATCAAGAGAAGACATTTAGCAGAAGGCTTCCTGAAGCTTGAGGTTTGATCAGCCCTCTTGGACATCAAAACATAACTCAAAACCACATCAGTGAGGCTGCGGTGGCCAAGTGTGGGTCCAGGCCCTAGACTCAGGGAATGTCACGTGATCGCAGGCCAGCCAAATAGGCAGCGCAGCTTTACACGGCAGGACCTCACCTCTCCTGGGCCCATCCTCACATGCTGGCAGCCACAAGCCATTGTCTCCACGAGTTCTGCATCTTCCCCAGCTTTCCCTAACTTCCCCGGCCCACCAGCTCACTCGGCCCCTCTAGTCCCTTTGTGGGCACCCCAGACACTCTCAGATGCCCCCCACGAGGCTGCACCAGGCGCTCTGCCAGTGTTCTCTGTGACGTAAGCACCATGTTGGGCTTAAGACTTCTGCTCTGGGATCCCCCAGACTTGTCTGGGACCCCATCTTATTCCTCCTTGGGACTCAGCTTAGGGGCTGAGCCTCTCCTGGGGCCAAAGTTCTGGTCAATCCCCTTGGATTTCTCTCCTGCCCACAGGTTGAACCCTTCGCCCCCCTCATGGAGCCCAAGCACAACCTTGTGAATCGTCTTTTCAATCTACCATCTATGCATAAACTTTTGCCTCTTCCATTAGCCGTTTTCTTTTTTTATTGAAGTATAGTTGATTTACAATGTGTTAATTTCTGCTGTACAGCAAAGTGACTCAGTTATACCTATATATACATTCTTTTTTATATTCTTTTCCATTATGATTTATCCCAGGATGCCTCTTGCATTAGCTTTGACTCCAAATCCTCTAAGCTGTGTGGAATCCAGAGTCTTTCCTTTCTCAAGCCTCAGCTCTCACCCTGAAAAGCTATGGCTCTGGTTCTGTAGGCTCCCTTGTAGACAAAAGTCTGCACAACCATTTTCTGTGCTGTGGGCTTACAAAAACCCACAGCACAGAAGCTAAAAGCCAAGTCAGAGACTCTATATAATGTCACCCAGGACCCCCACAAGCAGTGCACCCAGGAAGCTTGGACAGTGGGGTGGGTGGTGAGGCAGAGGGAATTCTATGCACACACAGTACAAGAGAAAAGTATTACCATACACCACACAGTTAAAAACGGGCACCCTGAAGCAGTGAACAAAGAAAGGCTTAGTCAATAAAAGGTGCTGGAATGATCACTAAGCTGTTTGGAAAAGCAAATCCACCTTATTCTCCACTTCATGTCATACATCAATATCAAGTTCAGATGGATTAAAGATTTAAATTAAAAATCACACTTGAATAAAGTAGAAGTGAATATTCATCCAAAACTCTGGATAAGTGCTACCTTCTAGGTTTAAAAGCAAGGGAAGCATTCACAAAGAAAAGAAAGAGAAAACAGGTTTGAAATTTTAGACTTAAGTATACGAACACTGAAAGCAACTTTTAAAGATGTCACGCCGAGGGTTAATATCCTTGGTGTTTAAGAATCCATACAGATTGAGTTTTAAAAATTCACATCACTGCTGGATAAATGTGAAGGGAGAGGGACACTCAATTAACAGAAGATTAAGTTTTTATGGCTCATAGGTTGAACCTATTTTCCAATATCTAATTATTTTTTAAAAAGTAAATTAAAACAACAGTGAGATAACACTTTTTGCCCATCACAGAGTAAAGAAAAAAATTTTAATGGGAATACCCCATGCTGGCAAGGGTGTGATGAAACCGACAATACTGCTGTTGGGAATGTAAATTACTACAGCCTTTGACCCAGTAATTACACTTATGGCACTCCATCAGAAGAAAATAATCTCAAATTGACAAAGATTTATGTACAAAGAGATGTGGTATGGCCTTGTTCATGACAAAAAAAAAAATTGAAACAACAAAACTAATCAACTGTTGGGGAAATGTTAAGCAAATTATTTTATATTCACTCAATGGACTATTATTCAATTAATCATGATTTTTACCAAAAGATCTGGAAAATTCTTATGATATGAAAGTGGAGCAGCAAGTGAGAAACCAGAGTGCAAAATGTATGCCAGATATGATCTCAGCTATGGAAACAAACAAATAACAGAAACACATTTTAAAAAGACTAAAAGGAAATGTGCTGGGACCCTGAACCCAAAGGCATGGGACCCAGGACAATTTTGGTGGAGGACAGGGAAATAAATAGTTGAGCCATAGAACATGGCAGGGTGGGGTCCTGGTTGTCTTCTCAAATTCAAAGAACTTTGTATCTGGAGAAGCAGGAAAGTGGAGTCTTGCTTCAGCCTGGTTATCTGGTTCAGCCTGCCCTACAGCTCAAAGAAAGGGCTGCACTGGCCACTGAGCTCAAGATATTGCCATTTGGGGGTGGGGTGGGGGAGAGATGGACTGGGAGTTTGGGGTTAGCAGATGCAAACTATTAAATATAGAATGGATAAACAACAAGGTCCTACTGTATAGCACGAGGAACTATATTTGATATACTGAGATAAACCATAATGGAAAAGAATATTTTTAAATGTATATATGTATATATATCTGAATCACTTTGCTGTACAGCAGAAATTAACACACCATTGTAAATCAACTATACTTCAATAAAAATTTTTTTAAATAAAAAAATAAATCACAATTTGTTCAGTACATCTAGAGCAAAGGACCAAGTTCAGTGGTAGGAAATCACCACTGAGCCATACCACAGGGGTTAGGATATTATCCTAAAGACAATGAGGAGCCTTTGAAGATTTTTAAGCTTTTCCTTCTAGACAGATTACATTAGCAGGGATTCTGTTCTTTGCAATATCAAACACCCAACATAAACTAACTCAGGCGTAAAAATAAAAGTAAAAACTAAAAGAGTAAAATCTAAAACTATAAAACTTCTAGAATAAAACATCTGAGAAAACCTTTGTGACCTTGGGTTAGGCAAGATTTCCTAGATATGATGCCAAAAGCATGATCATAAAAGAATAAACTGATAAGTTGGACTTCATCAAAATTAAAAACTTATGTTCTTTGAAAGACACCGATGAGAGAATGAAATAACCAACCTCAAACTGGGAGAAAATATTTGCAAGTCATATATCTGACAAAGGACTTGTATCTAGAATATATAAAGAAGTCTCAAAATCAATTTTCAAAACCCAATTAAAAATGAGCAGGGCTTCCCTGGTGGCGCAGTGGTTGAGAATCTGCCTGCTAATGCAGGGGACACGGGTTCGAGCCCTGGTCTGGGAAGATCCCACATGCCACGGAGCAGCTGGGCCCGTGAGCCACAACTACTGAGCCTGCGCGTCTGGAGCCTGTGCCCCGCAACGGGAGGGGCTGCGATAGTGAGAGGCCCGCGCACCGCGATGAAGAGCGGTCCCCGCACCGCGATGAAGAGTGGCCCCCGCTTGCCGTAACCAGAGAAAGCCCTCGCACGAACCGAAGACCCAACACAGCCAAAAATAAATAAATAAATAAATAAAGTAGCTATAAAATTAAAAAATAATAATAATAAAATAAAGATCCTAAAAAAAAAAAAAAAAAAAATGAGCAAAAGATTTGAGCAGACACTTCACCGAAGAAGATTTACAGATGACAAATAAACACAGGAAAAGATGCTCAACATTATTAGTCATTAGGGAAATGCAAATTAAAACCACAATGGGATGCCACTGCATGCCTATTAGAATGTCTAAAATTAAAAAGACTGATCGTACCAAGTGTTGGTAAGGATGCAGAGCAACTGGAACTCTCATACATCGTGGGTGGGAATGTTAAATGGTACAAACACTTTGGAAAATAATTTGGCAGTTTCTTAAAAAGTTAAACACACACCTATCGTATGATCCAGCCATTCTTCTCCTTGATATTTACCCCAAAGTAACGAAAGCATGTATCCATACAAAGCACGGTACATGAATGTTCATAGCAGTTTTATTTGGAATAGCCACAAACTGGAAACAGTCTGAATATCCATCAATAGACGAATGCATAAACAATCTGTGGTCCACCCATACAATGGAATACTACTCAGCATTAAAAAGGAATAAACTATCAATACACAACAAATTGGATGAATCTAAAATAATTATGCTGAGTGAAATAAGCCAGACAAAACAAGAGTATATTTGTCTCCATTTACATAAAATTCTGGGAATTGCAAATTAATACATAGTGACAGAAAGCAGATCAGTGACTACCTGGAGAATAGAGGGAGAGGGTTAGGTTAGAAGGGAAGAAGAGATGACAAAAGAACACAAGAAATCTTTTGTGGTGATGGTTATATTCATTATCTTGACTGGCGATGGCTTCATGGGTGTATACATAGGTAAAAACTTTCCAAACTGTACACTTTAAGTAGGTATAGTATTTGTATGTCAATTATACTTCAATAAAGCTATTAAATAAATAAATTAATAAATAGGACTTGTATTGGATGCAACTTGGTATCAGGGACTTATCCCCAATCTCTCATCTCTGCATTCAATTTCCCTGGAACCCAGATGAACTTTTGCCCTTCCTGAGCCAATATATTCCCTTTTTGCCTGAGTTGTTTCAAGCTTGGTTTCTGTTGCTTACAACCAAAGTGTTCTGAATAGCATGGAGATAATGCCTGGAGTGTTATAAGAACAGATAAAGGGAACTGTAACCCTCACTTGGGGACCCAGAATTGGGAGGTGGTCACGAAAAAGATGCCTAGAGAAGGTGACACTTCAGTTGATTTCTCAAGGATTCGGGACCAGGGTAAAAGAGACTGCAAGAGTTCTTAGGCAGAGGGAGAAGCGTGAACTCCATGGAGGACAGAAACTGTGAGGTGTGTGCTTGGGGGCAGTTGGGTGTCCCAGGAGTTTGGGATGATAGAAGCACTGCTGGAAAACAAGACTGGAAAATTCAACAGGGAACAGCTTTGCCAGATTTTTATTTTGCAGAGATCTCACTGGGACTTGGAGAAGCAGGTGGACCAGGGAGGGGTCATTGCCACAGTTCAGAGTTGACTTTGAGGAGCCTGTGGACACCTAGGGGAGATGACCAGCAGGGAGTCAGGGCTAGAAGTCTGGTTCTCAGGTGGACATCTCACCTGGAGGCGCAGAGCAGAGGCGGTCACCATGTCAATGGCTGTGGCTTGGGAAGACTGAGAGGTAAAGAGAGCCCACCAGAGTCTGAGGACCCCCAACCCGCCATTTCAGGGGCTGGCAGAGCCCGGGGCGCCTACAAAAGCAGTGGAGAGAAGGAAATGTCAGAGCCACGTGGCCACATGAGCAGAGCCAAGAGCAGGTTGTCATGGAAACTGAGCCAGTGAAGCATTTCTAGGAGAGAGGGATCAGCAGGACCAAATGTAGCAGAAAATTCCAAACCAATGAAGGCTGAAAATTTTCTTTTGATTTGGCAATTAGTAGGACATTGATGAGCTTAATAAGAACAACTTCAGGGGATCGTGGGCCAGTGAGGGGGTGGAGATGGAAAGAGATTTAGGGGGTAAAATGGACCAGAGTTGGTGATGGGGTGCACACTGGAGGAGGAGGGGGCAGTGTCAAGCAAGACCCCCCAGGATTCTGGCTTTCCGAAGGGACTGGACAGCCGTGGAGAACACTGAAAGAGGAAGATCAGGAGTTCCGTCTGGGACATTTTTATCTAACAAACACATTTTGGCTTTGACAATGTGCTGGACACTGTTCTAAGAGTTTTACTTATATTAATTCATTTATCCTTGTAACTATCCTATAAGGTAGCTACTAACTCATTTATATCGCCATTTACACATGAAGAAACAGACACAGGAGGTTGAGAAAGTTGCCCATGGCAAGGAAGGGCAGAGTACGGATTTGAAGCCGGGCAAACTGGACAGGTTGGTGTGAGCACCCCGCCCCTTCCCCAAGATAAACAAATGGGGATCAGGAGGCCAGTGGATCTAGGCTGGGGGTAGGGTGGGGGGCTGGGCGGGGAGGTGTAGAAGCAGCCGCAGGCAGGGAAGTGCCCTGACTTGCCTCAATTCGGTGCCAGTGGGGGGTGCACCCTGGGGATCACCGGGTCCAGAAGGGGGCTGGAGCTTTAGGGATGCGTGATACTGTGGCCCAGACCACGCCAGCATTAAGAGGGGCCCAACAGGGAGATTGAAAAGGCAGGGCCAGGGACTTCCCTGGCGGTCCAATGGTTAGGACTCCATGTTTCCAGTGGGGGGCGGCCCGGGTTCCATCCCTGGTCGGGGAACTAAGATCCCGCAAGCCACGTGGTAAAGCCAAGAGGGCCAGAGGGCAGGTGAGGAGAGGAGTGTCACTCCCAAAGGTGGAGTGGCCGACAGTGGGCCCTGTCCCCAGGGGTGAGGGGAGGTGACTTGACCGTGGGGATCTTTGCCAAGCAGTCTCAGGGGAACGCATGGGAACCCCAAAAAAGGAGGCAATCAAGGGTCTGCCCATGAAGGAAGGAGGGACGAGGGGAGCTAGGAAGACATGCAGAGTCCAGGAAAGTATTATTTTTTAATGGAAATTGGGGTTTTTTTTAAATAAATTTATTTTTATTTTTGGCTGTGTTGGGTCTTCATTGCTGCACGCGGGCTTTCTCTAGTTGCGGCGAGCGGGAGCTACTCTTCACTGCGGTGTGTGGGCTTCTCATTGCGGTGGCTTCTCTTGTTGGGGAGCATGGGCTCTAGGCACGCGGGCTTCAGTAACTGTGGCACGCGGGCTCAGTAGTTGTGGCTCGTGGGCTCTAGAGCACAGGCTCAGCAGCTGTGGTACACGGGCTTAGTGCTCCACGGCATGTGGGATCTTCCTGGACCAGGGATCGAACCCATGTCCCCTGCAATTGGCAGGCGGATTCTTAACCACTGCGCTGCAAGGGAAGTCCCGAAATTGGGGGTTTTTTAATTAAAAAAATTTTAATTAGAAAATGCATTCACATGGTTCAAAATTCAAAACCTACAAAAGGATGCTAGGTGAAAAGTCTCCCTCGGGTCCCTCTTCCCCTGTCCCCCAGGTCACCTCTGTAAAGGCAACCAGCATATCCTTCCAGAGATAGAAAAGAAAAAGTCACTATGTGGAATTCTGGAATGCTGCAAATACACAGAAAAAAGAAATTTCAGAGTATTGAAGCTCTTAGGGGAAGGATGTCTTGCAGGGTGAGTGATGGAACAGAGGGACACAGGAGCTGGGGGCCCGTGGGGTGTAGGGAAATTAGTTTTGGATGAGAATGTGTGTTTCATTGAATGGAACAAAATTAAATCGTCCTCCTGCTGCCAAGTACCGTGAGCTCGGCCTTCTCCTGGGCCCTCTGGGCTCCCGGGCCCGGTGGCAGCTCCTGCTCTCCGGAGTCTGTCCAGCCCCACAGCTGGAACCCCGGCCCTGCCTTTGAAACGCTCCACACCTGGCCGCCGAATTAATCCCGCCAGCTGCTTGAGAAACGTTTTCTGACATGAAATGAAATGTCTGAAATGCAGCTCAATCTTCTTTTTTAATTACTGAAACCAATTGGAGTGTCAAGGGGACGTGAAGGGAACCTCTAGGGCTGAGGGACGGGAGGCAGAGGGGGAGGGGGGAGGGGGAGGCAGAGGGGGAGGGGGAGGCAGAGGGGGAGGGGGAGGCAGAGGGGGAGGGGGAGGGGGAGGCAGGGCGGAGACCAGGCTGCCCACCCGGAAGGTTCCTGAATCTCTGGCTGCCTGTGGCCTCAGAAAGTGAGGCTGCAGCAGCAGGGCCATCATTCCCAAGGCCGCCCGGCCCCTCTCACAGTTGGTGGGGGGTGTTTGCTCCCCTCACCTTAGCAGCGCCCCTCCCCCATTCAGCAGAGGCAGGGGCTGGACTGAGAGGAGGCCCAAGGGGTTATGAGATGGGCTCAGGGTCAGGGGCCACTGTGTCCCCCAGTGCCTTCCCCCAGCCTCATTCTGTGACTCCAGGCAGGTGGCCCCTCTCGCTGGGCCTCAGTCCCTCTGGCTGTAGAAACAGCGGGTAGGGTTTTGAGGAGAGCTTGCACTGGTTGACCTTTCCTTGCTTCCACCATTTTCGGCCCTGACCACGTTGGACTCTCAGTATCCATGGGCCACCTTCTCTATCTATAGTGATGCCCGGGAGGCCACCAGGACCCAGGCCGCTGTCCATAGGACCCCATTGTCCAATACACACGAGCATCATGGAACCAGAGCAAGGGGGCTTTTGGGGTCAGTGGGCATCCCCAAAGACAAGCTTCTGGTAGGTTGGAGGGGTGAGGACTGGGCCCTGGGTTCCTCCTGAACTGGGGGTGGTGCATCCTTGGGGAGCCAGGTAGAGTCCATGGGTTCAGGGGTTCACAGGGGGGCCTTACACCACCTCACGGTATGATGGGAGCTCTGGCTAGTGCAGTCCCTGCCGCCCTCACGATGCCGGTCCCCCTTTCCCGCTGCCTCGGAAAGTGGCTTTCGAGGGTCTCATTAAGTGCCATGGCCCCTGAGAAGGAGGAACCTGGGAAAATGTTCTAAGACACTAACACTCTTTACGTACATTTTAGTATTTGTAGTTGAAAATGAATACATCTACAGGGTGAGTGCCCCAGGCTCCTTCCGCAGAGGCCACCCCTGTCACCTGGCTGTTATGAATCTTGAGGCCCTCATGGGGCTGAGGTCAGGCTGGAGGGGAGGGGCTGGAGGTGTACTGGACGAGCTGGCCCGCCAGAGGTGAGGGTGCAGGAGGGAGAGCACTGGGATGTCCCACCTGGGAGACCTGGGGGGTAACCTCAGCGTCCCCTGCGAGGACCATTTACAAAGAGCGGTTCTCACTGGGAGACAGGGGATTCGATGTAGGACATCTTGGGCTTCAGGAGGCCCGAGGGACAGGAATGTCAGGTGGGGGACATTGCCTGACCCAGCAGACTGGCCCCATCTCACCAGGAACAAATGGCCTTTCACCCTTCCCTGTCCCTCTAGAAGCTTCCCCTCCGTGTTCCCAGCCGCTATTCCATACACTCTCCACTCTCCACAAAACACTGACCTTCCTCTCCAGCCTGCTCCCTTCCCACCGGGTGATCCTGCCCCTGCTCCAGGGTGGACACCACCTTGCCTCTGAATCCTTCCACCCGATGTCAGCAGGTCTCCCCCAGGCTCACCCCTCCCTCCTGGATCTCCAAGCCCTCACTCCCCGGGCAAAGGACCCCAACCCCATCCAAACATGCTTGGGTAGCTGCTCCTTGGACCCCACGCCCCTCCAGCTCCTGCCTCTCTCAACATCGTGGCAAATTTCCCATTTTCTCCCGCCCTGCAAGCCGGGTCTACTCCCATTAAGACCCTGAAACCCTTCCCATCCAGGTCCCGGCAAATCCACAGCCGCCTCTCAGCCCTCACCTTACTTGGCTTCTCGGCGCCTTTGGTACCATCAACCGTTGTCCCTTCTACAGCCTTGTCTGGGGTCCCTGGTGCCACCCTCTCCTGGCTGTCCCCTCACTCTCCATGTCCCTTGCCAGGACTTCTTCTCCCCTCAGCCCCGCAGTGTTGAAGTCCTTCACGGTGACCCAGAGCCCTTTGCTCACTCACACCCTCTCCACACATCACTGTAAAGACCATCTACACACTGCTGCCGATTCCCAAACATCCAGCCCACCCAGCCCGGCGCTGGGCTCCAGACCCATGTAACATCACCCACCTGATCTCACTTGTCTCACTTGCCCTAAAATGTAGGGGTCGTCACCAACCCCACTCCTCTCACACCTCTCCCGACAATCAGAACCGAATCCAACCTGTTCAGTCTTGCTGATATTTCTCAGACCCACCCCCTCATTTCCATCCCCACTGCCTGGTCCAGCTGTTATTCTCACTCTGCCCATGACTATAATAACCCCTGACCTCTTCCCCCAGGTCCACTCTTGCTTAAAACAATCTCCACTGCTTTGGACAATCAGTGGCTCCTCACTGCTCTTAGCATAAAATCCAACCTGCATGATTCTGACCTCTGACATCTTTCCAACCTCATCGCCCACCACTCTGCCCTTCACTCACTACACTCCCACCACAAGGGCCCATTAACCCCTCACACATTATCCTATTCTTCCTGCCTCAGGGCTTTTGCACATGCTCTTTCTACTGTTTGAACAAACCTCCCTTTGTGCATGCCTCCCTCTGCTTCAGCCAGCTAACGCCCACGATGGTTCTGTCTCAGCCCAAACATCACTTCTCAGGGGGAGCCTTCCTTGAAGGCCACAGCAAGCACCTGGTCTGTCTCTTTCATATCTTATTTTTTATAAGATTGCTTGTTAATATGGGTCTTTTCACCTGCACATGGGGTTCTCCATGAGGACTGGGACCGGGGCTGTCCTGTTCCCCAGCATAGAGTCTCACTAAGTATTTTCTTTTCTTTTTTTTCTTTTCTTTTGGCCGTGCCTTGTGGCATGTGGGATCTTAGTTCCCCAACCAGGAATCGAACCCGTGCCTCCTGCAGTGGAAGCTCGGAGTCTTAACCACTGGACCACCAGGGAAGTCCCTCTCACTAAGTATTTTCTGATTGGCTAAATGTATCCAAGTGGAGATATTAACCGGCAGCACCCACGTGCCAGGCAAAGATGCAGGAGATACAGGTGAAGATGCCAAAAGCCCTTGATCGCATAGAGCTCATAAGCAAGTAGAGGAGACAGGCAACAGACAGGTGCACAAATAACTACTTCTCGGCCTTCAGTGATCATTGGTGTGATGATGAAATGCAGGACGAGGGCAAAGGCTGAGAGTGGCCAGAGATCTTCCTTGCTGGGGGGGAAGGGTCAGGCTATCTAGATGGGATAAGCAGGGAAGGCCTCTCTGAGGAGGTGGCATTCGGTCAGAGATGTAAATGACACAAGGGAGTGAGTCATGTGAGGACCGGGGGAAGGAGGCATGCCAGAAAGAGGGAGTGTATTAGTTTGCTGGGGCTGCTGTAACAAGCAGAACAAATTTAAACAAAAGGGATTTATTAGCTCACAGTTCTGGGGGCTAGAGGTCCAAGACCAGGGTGTTGGCAGGCTTGGTTCCATCCAGGGGCTCTGAGGGAGAATCTATTCCACGCTTTCCTCCTAGCTTCTGGAGGTTTGCTGGCAATCTTTGGCGTTCCTTGGCTTGTAGACAGACATATCACCCCAATCTCCACTTTCATCTTCACATGGTTTTTTTTCCTGTCTGCATATCTGTGTCCAAATTTCTTATAAGGACATCAGTTGCATTGGGTTAGGGACCCACCCTAGTCCAGTGTGACCTCATCATAATTAATTACGTCTGCAGTGACCTTATTTCCAAATAAGGCCACATTCAGAGATAATGGTGCTTATGACTTCAATATATGAATTTGGGGGGACACAGTTCAACCCATAAGAGAGGACCTCTAGAGCAAGGGCCCTGCAGTAGGACAAGCTTGGTGTGTTCCCAGAACAGCAAAGAGGCCAGGGTGGCTGCAACAGAGAGCAAGGATGATGCGGGGACAGGCAAGTACCTCAAGCTTGTTGAGCTTATTATTTATTCTAAGTGCAGTGGGGAGCATCGTGGGTCTGAGATATGACTTCCATTTGTAAAGATCCTTCTGGCTGCCTTGTAGAGAATGACTGGCACAGAGTTGAATCTGTATGTGGGAGCCCTTTCAACAAGAGAGGGGGTGAGGAGGCCCAACAAGAGTGCAATGGGAGACAAGACAATGTTACAGAAAGGACAGGTTCCAAACGTGAGCTGGAGGAGCCAGAAGGCCAGCAGGATTTCTGGAGTCAGTGGCTCTGGGGACCAAGGAAGAGATGAACAGGAAGGCCTGAGCCATCTGTGTGCACCCAAGCAGGGAGGGGACCGAGGGGTGTCCGGCACGGTTGGCATCCAGGGAGCTTTAGGTGGCCGGGTCTACAGCTCAGAGACCAAATCTAACCCAGAACTCAGGCGGGGAAGGAGGAAACAGTCCATGAAGGTGAGGACACAGTCCACGAAGCTGAGGACACACTGTGGAGAGGAATCCAGGGGCCTTGCCCTGGGCATCGCTAGAACAGGGTGCTGGATGCAGGGAGAGGAGCCCAGCAAGGTGACTGGAGAAGGTCTAGATGGGGTCAGGGGGACAGGAGAGGATGGTGTGCCAATGGAAGGAGGAGGACTTTTCGGGAAGATGGGAGCCGTCACCCGTGGGCTGCGAGCAGAAAGGCTGGAATGGAGGAGATGAGGAAAGAATGGTGACCCTTGGGCTTGGCAGCTGGGAAGCTTTGGGGAACCACTGTGAGAGGAGCTGGTCAGGAGAGGGAGTCGGGGGGACAACTGGTTGGGAACCCCCTCTGCCACCCCAAGAAGGGAAAGGCAGGAAAGGGAGAGGTGGGGAAGTAGGGGCCAGTGGGGACCTGATCTCTGGAAAGGGAAATTTGAGATGTTAGTTTTCCGAGAAGACACATCAGGGACATTGAGCGAGTAGGGATGTGACAACTAGGGACCAGATGGGGCCAAGGGTGTAGGTAGGGGGATTATCATTGGACATGTGTTAAGTCCAACACCTAATTAAACCTCCTCTCTTCCTGGAAAGCTTGATCTCTTCTATGTTCCTCTCCATGGTGATGGGGTCCCACATAGGTACCGGTTCCATCTAGCATCATGGCTGGGGTCATGTGTTCCCACCTTCTGTCACCCTTGCCCACTTGCAACAGTCGGTAAAACCAATGAGTGCTGAATATATTTAGTTTTGTATTAAAGCTTAGTACACAAGAAGTACAGCGGGCAAATCTGAAGTGTGCAGCTCAATGATTTTTAAATTATGAACACATCCGTGAAACCACCACTCAGATCAAGACAAAAACAATTTCACCCTCCTAGAAGTCTCCCAGTTAGCACCCACCATCCAGAAGTAATTATCATCCTGACTTCTATCACCCAAGAGTGGTTTTGCTCATTCTTGAACTTCACATGAATGGAACCGGTGTATACAGTTTTGACAAATGCACATAGTTGCATGACCGCCACCATTTCATCCCCCACCCCTCAAATTCCCTCAAGCACCACCAGCCCCTAGCCACCCCTGATCTGTTCTCTTCCTGCCTTTTCCGGAATATCATATAAATGGAATCACAGAGTGTATAGCTGTTTTGGGCTTTTTTGCTTATCATAATGCATTGGAGATTCACCCATGTTGTTGTGTGTTTGAGTATTTGTTCTTTTTTATTGCTGAGAACTGTTCCATTGGATGGATGTACCATAGTTTTTGTCGTTATCTTTTTAATCTCTTTACCAGTTGAAGGATATTTGGATTGTTTCCAGTTTGGGACAATTGTGGATAAAATTGCTATAAACATCTATGTAGAGGTGTTTATGTAGAAAAAAGTTTTCATTTCTCTAGGGCAGATGCCCAGGAGGGGATTGCTATGTTATATGGTAAAGTGTATGCGTAACTTACAAGAAACTGTAAACAGTTTTCAAAGGTTGTGCCATTTTGCATTGACCCCAGGAATGCGTGAGAGTTCCAGTTGCTCCTCGTCCCTGACAACACTTCATATCATTAAGTTTTGTTTTATTTTGTTTTGTTTTCATTTTAGCCATTCCTGTGGGTACGTAGTGGTTCATGTCTTTTGTCCGCGTTCTTATTGGGTTGACTGGGAGTGTTTTGAGTGGAGGAAGGGTATGATCAGATGTCAGATGTGTGTTTGAGGGCTGGCTGGAGGGGACCAGAATGGATGAGCCTGAATCCTGGGATATGGGAGGAGTGGGTGCATTGTTTGGCCACACCAGGGGTGACCCTGAGGATGCAGAGAGTGAAAGAATCTGAAAGGGGCTGCAAACGTATTCAGGAGGAGCTGGTAAGCCTTGGCTGTTGGGTTTTTTTTTTTAATAAATTTATTCATTTATTTATTTTTGGCTGCGGTGAATCTTCGTTGTTGCACACGCTTTCTCTAGTTGCGGCCAGCGGGGGCTACTCTTCGTTGCGGTACACGGGCTTCTCACTGCGGTGGCTTCTCGTGTTGCGGAACACGGGCTCTAGGCGCGCGGGCTTCAGTAGTTGTGGCTTGCGGGCTCTAGAGTGCAGGCTCAGTAGTTGTGGTTCACGGGCTTAGCTGCTCCGCGGCATGTGGGATCTTCCCGGACCAGGGCTCGAACCCATGTCCCCTGCATTGGCAGGCAGATTCTTAACCACTGCGCCACCAGGGAAGTCCTGCCTTGGCTGTTGTGATCACCACTGACTGAGGTCAGGGTCCCCAGAAGCAAAACATAGGACAAGAATTTAGGGACAAGTGGCTTATTAAGGAAGTGATCCCAAGACAAACTGGTAAGGGAATGGGGACGTGGGACAGGGAAGGGGAGGAGGCCTGGCAAGGCTGCCATCTCAGACAGGTCCCACAGAAGGTAGACACAGCCTGATCCCACAGGGAGCTCAGGAGGGTCAGGCACACCTCCAAGTTGTCCCCCCTGGAAGGAAGAAAGCTGGGCTTGCCCACTCCTGCACGAATCAGGCATTGGCTAAGGGATTTGAGGGTGCATAGTGGGGCTGGAGGAGGGAGCTGTAAATCCCCGTGCACTTCTGGTTCTTAATACCTGTGGGGAAAGAAGCTCCTGACAAGAATAATCGCCCCCCCCAAAACTGCAGGTGTTAGTTGTAGGAAACCAAACACACTAAAGATGGGGATTGGGGGGCACAAAAAACTGGTCAAAAGGGATCTGAAAGGATGTAGACAGAGCATCCACACTATCCAGTCCCAGTGTGGCATCACAGCACCTAGACCAGGGCAGGCACCTAGCAGATGCTCAATAAATCCTGCTGACTGACTGAGTGACAGAAGCCACTGAGATGGGACACTCAAGAAGAAGATCTGGTTCAAGAGGAAAGATGAAGAGTTTGGTTTGAGACCTGATGACCCTGAGGCAGTGATGGGTAGAGTGGGCAGTTTTTTTTATATATATAAATTAATTAATTTTATTTATTTATTTTTGGCTGCATTGGGTCTTTGTTGCTGTGCTCAGGCTTTTCTCTAGTTGCGGTGAGCAGGGTCTACCCTTTGCTGCGGTGCGCAGGCTTCTCATTGCGGAACATGGGCTCTAGGAGCACGGGCTTCAGTAGTTGTGGCACATGGGCTCAGTAGTTATGGTTCGTGGGCTCTAGAGCATAGACTCAGTAGTTGTGGCACATGGGCTCATTTGCTCCGCGGCATGTGGGATCTTCCTGGACCAGGGATCGAACCCATGTCCCCTGCATTGGCAGGGGGATTTTTTTTTCCTTTCTTTTTTCTTTTTTTTTTTTTGGCTGCGTTGGGTCTCCGTTGCTGCGTGTGGGCTTCTCTAGTTGCAGCTGGCGGGGGCTACTCTTCGTTGCGGTGAACAGGCTTCTCATTGTGGTGGCTTCTCTTGTTGCAGAGCACGGGCTCTAGGGGCATGGGCTTCAGCAGTTGTGGCACACGGGCTCAGTAGTTGTGGCTTGCGGGTGCTAGAGCGCAGGCTCAGTAGTTGTGGCGCACGGGCTTAGTTGCTCCGCGGCATGTGGGATCTTCCCGGATCAGGGATCGAACCATTGTCCCCTGCATTGACAGGCAGATTCTTAACCACTGTACCACCAGGGAAGTCCCTGGGCAGTTTTAACTAAGGGTCTGGTGCTCAGAGCTGGGCCCAGAAACTGGGCGTGGAGAGAGGAGAGAGGAGGTGGAAGGAAGGAGACTTAGAGGCTTGGAGCGCAGGGAAGGGGAGCCACAGAGGGTGGGGAGAAGGTGGCCAGAGACGGGGAGGGAAACCAGGAGACAGATAGGCGCTGAGGAGACCCAGGGGCAACATGTTTGAGGAAGAAAAGGTGGTTGGCGATCTCGGATGCTGCCGAGTTAAGCCGCTGACTGTGACCTCGCCGCACAGGCCGATGAAACTGGCCAGGAAGGTTTCAGTTGCCCGGAGGACCTGGAGCAAGACCGGAAGGGGCAGCCCGAGGAGAGGGACTGCGGGCAGAAGGGGCGGGAGGAGAGAGGGAGGCTGTTGTCAGAGGGAAGAAACAGGCCGGGAGCGGTGAGGGCGTGGGGAGGGGCTTGTTGACGGGATCCAGGCCAGGTGGCAGGATTAGTTTTATACAATACCTCAGTGTTGGGCTGAGCTGCCTGAGGTGAATTAATTAAGTTCTCAGCGGGAAACTTTATCCCTCTGTCCTGGGTGAACCTCCTGGGGTCCCGAATGCGCCCCAGGAAGGGCAGGTTGCATCCTGCCTGGGGCCCCCGCTAGCTGTCCCGCTTAACTGCGGCCAACATCGAAAGCCCCCAAGAGGGCGAGTGGGCAAGCGAGCCCCTGGGAGCCCTTGGGAACACCAACTTGGGGGTAGAAGGTGAGGATGGCAGGCAGGGATGGAGGCATCCTGATGGAGATGCTTGTCCAGGAAGGTGAGGAGAGGGTTCTGCTGAAGGCAGAGGCGGTGGGATGGGAGCCGCTGAGAATTTTTATGGGCAGAGAGAAAAAAGCCGGTAGAGTGGGAGAAATCGGAGGAAGAAGAAGAAAGGGGGTGTGAGGCCCAAGAGGAGATGGGCAAGGGACAGCTGGCCTTAGACATACGAAAGTGCTGGCAGATAGCTCCAGAGACGTTTGGGAGGGGAGTATGGAGAGCCGATGCCCCCGCAAAGGCCTCTGTTTCCTCCATAGAGCGGGAGCCCAGGTTGTCTGTTGAGCCTGGGGGAATATGGGGCACGGGAGGGGGGTGCTCAGGCAGAACAGCTGTTGCAAGGGTGGAAAGGGAAAGAGTTTGGGGACCACTTGAGGGGTTGCTGACCTGCATTTAAGACCCAGCTGAGGTTGGAGAAAATTAATCTGTGTTGGCGCCAATCAGCATGGTGATGTGATTTTCGCCTGCCGAACTTGGCAGCCCAGAGGTGGAATGGAGAAAACAGATGGTTTTCTTAGCTTCTGCTCATCCACTGTCTAGTTTAATCTGCTGGCAACCCTGGCCACCTCTGATTTACAGATGGGGAAACTAAGGCCCAGGGAGAGGAGACCACGTGCCCGGAGTGTTGCAACATGGAAGTAAGGTAGGGCCGAGCCCAGGGACCTGACCCCTGCTTGGGGCAGCCCCCATGGCCCTGCTACCTTCTGCTGGCTTGCAGCTCCCTGCCTCCCAACCCAAATACTCACTGAATTCACTCCCTTGTGTGCCCAGAACTGCTCAGCTCAGCTTTGCCTGCTCACTAAAACCTCTCCCCCAGGGACCAGGAGGAAACAGAGGCTCAGAGATGACACGTGATTGGTCCAGGGTCACACAGCATGTGAATCAACATTGTTAAGATGTCAGTTCTCTCCAAATTGGTGTATAGATTCAACACAATTGCAATCAAAATACTAGTAGGCTTTTTGTAGACATTGACAAATTGATTCTAAAACAATATAGAAATGCAAAGAACCTAGAATAGTCTAAACAATTTTGAGAAAAAAAGAATGAAGTAGGAGGACTTGCACTACCTAGTTTCCAGACTTACTATAAACCTATAGTAATCCAGACAATGTGGTATTGGCCTATGGATAAATGGAATAGAACCACATATATATAGTCTATTGATGTTTGGACAAGAGTGATGAGGTAATCAATGGGGAAAGGATGATTTTTCTCAAATGGTACGGGAACAATCGGAAACCCGTATGAAAAAAAATTGACCTCAACTCTTACCTAACACCATAGCCAGAATACATAAAGAACTTTTACAATTCAATAATAAGATAGTCAAGCTGTTTTTGTTTTTAACTGGCAAAGATTTGGACAGATATTTCACCAAAGAAGATATATGAATGGCAGATAAGCACGAGAAAAGATGCTCAACATTATTAGTTATTCCAAAGATGCACATTAAAACCACAGTGAGATACCACTACACACCCACTAGAATGGTTAAAATTAAAAAGACTGACAATATCAAATGTTGGCAAGAATGTGGAGCAACTGGAACTCTCATACACAGCTAGTGGGAGTACAACCACCTTGGAAAACATTTTGGCAGTTTCTCATAAAGTTAAACATACACTAACCATTCAATCCAGCAATTCCACTCCTATATGCTCACCCAAGAGAAATGAAAAACATGTGAATAAAATGAAACACACAAAGACCAGCTCTCAAACATCATAGTAGATTTATTTGTAATAGCCTAAAACTAGGGGGAAGAAAAACAAATGTTCATCAACATGCAAAAGGTTAAGTAAATTTCTATATATTTACACAAAGGACTACTACTCAACAATAAAAAAGAAAAAATTATTGATACATCCAACAACATGGATAAAATCTCAAAAACATTATGCTGAGCAAAATCAGTCAGATGCAAAATAGTACACACTACATGATTCTATTTACATGAAACTCAGGAAACTGCAAATCTAATCTATAATGATGGAAAAGAGATGACTGGTTACTTGGGGTGGGGAATGTTAGGAGACTGACTATCAAGGGGCATTGAGAGGAATTTCTGGGGGGATGGAAAATTCTATATCTTGATTGTAGTGGTGGTTACATTGCTGTAATAGTTTGTCAAAACTCATCAAAATGTACACTTAAAATGGATACATTTCATTGCATGTAAATTATACCTCAGTAATTTTATTATACCTCAGAAATATTATTTAAATTGTCAACATGAGAAAAATTAGAACTCTGTGGACCTCCCTTATACTTACTTTATGATTTATCAATTGTTTTTATTTATTGTTGGGGTAGAGGAGCCATAATCTTGAAGCCTCTAAAGGCCTTAATCCAGCCCTGGAAGGCTTGTGAGGGCCAGATGCTTGGAGCTTGGCCAGACCTTCCCACCTCTTCCCCACCCTAGCCTAGACCAGCCCCAGCAGTTGCTCCAAGATGTATTGGACACCTACAGAACACCACCTCAACTTAAATCCACCATGAACCCCATAGTTGTGCTAGCCCATCCCCACTGGGGGTGCAGAAGTGAACAAGCAGGCAAAATTCCCTGCCCTCATCAAGTTTTCATGTTGGTGGAAGGAGATAGGCGACAAGCAAAACAAAAAAGTAAATGTATCATAGAGAGAAATATACAGGGTAATGAGGATTACAAGTTGTGACGCTAAGTAGGCGCCACCTACTTAGAACTCACTGAGAAGATAAAATTTGAACAAACACCTGTGAAGTGAGCAAGTTAGCCACATTGATACCAGTCTTCCAGTCAAAGACTGAAAACAGTCTTCCAGGCAAAGTGAACGGCCAGTACAAAGGCCCTGTGGACAGATCATGACTATCAGCACCTCACTAACCAATAAAGAGCCTCCATGCAAATTAGAAAAAGGCATCCTGAATGAGGAACAAGGACTTGATTCACCCTTCTGCCAGAATCTAGACAAAATTTTAGAAAAAATGATTTTTAGATATTGTACAACAAGCAACATAAGACAGTGATCCCTGAGAAAAAGTTAAGCAAATAAGGTGAGCCCTACAACTGACCCAGCTTTCTACCTGGACACATCTTGAGTGTAGAGAAGGGAAACCCAAATAGAGCCCGTGGTACTGCTGAGCTGGTCTTTGAGACAGAGATCAAAGTTCAGGTAGGCTGAGTAATTTGTAAATTGAGGCTCAGAGTACCTGACAGGAGGAAGCTATGCAGAAAAATATCTCCAGAAATCTACCTAGGGGTCCCCTTGAATCGTTACTAAGTGCGAGGTTTGCATATGTAGAGTGAAACTCCATGAGGCCAGGCAAAGAAAGACAGGGGAATTTTCAGCTGAACAAGGCCCAGATCTCATACAGGGTGGGGGGACCTTCATGCATAGACCAGCCAGAGCTTGAGTCCTCAATGATCCAATGGAGCATTCGATCATGCCTTAGTAGAAGGGATAAAGTATCCCATGAGTGAAGGCTACCCACCCTGAAAGAGCTTAACAATGAACCTCAAGATGATCAAAGTAATTAACAGATAATGTAATCGCATGCCACGTCTTACAGGAAGACAACAAAAACCCAGACCATCAACAGTGTAACATTCACAGTGTTACATTCGGCATCCAATCAAAAATTCTTAGATGGGCCAAGAAACTGAACAACATGTGACCCATAACTAGGAGTAAAATCAGTAAATAGAAATAGATTTAAAAATAACACAGATGGTGGAAGAGCAGGCAAGAATGTTAAAGGGGCTTTTGTATCTATGTCTTTAAAAGAAAAAGGCAACCTTTCTTCTAGGCAAAGGGAACCCCAAGCCAGAGCTCATGGCTTGGAGAACAGAACAAGGGCTGGACACCCTCAGCCAGGTGCCCTCATGAAGGGTACGTCTTAACCTCAGGTAACAGCCCTGGCGTCTCTCTGTTCACGGGACACCAAGGAGGCTGGCGTGGCTGGAGCAACATGAGCGAGGGGGAGAGGAGGAGGGGATGAAGGCAGAGGTAAAGGGCAGATAGACTAGGGAAGGCCTGTGGGCCACCGTGAGGATATCGGCTTTTACTCTGAGTGACACAGGAGCTATGGGAGGACTTGAGCAAAGAAGACTCACGATCTCTCTGGAAGTTAATGGGGGATGAAGAGGAGGGGGTGACAGTGGGGGCTGGAGGACCATGGAGGAGGCCTCTTCAGTGATCCCGACACAGGTTGCTGGGGCCTGGCCAGAGCTGGGGGCTAAAGGGGTTGGGATTCGAGGGGTCTTGGAGCAGCCCCGAGGAAGGAGACTCCACGGGAAGAGGGGACAGACAGCTGTGGGCAACCAAAGGGGGAGGAGCCGGAGACGACTTGGGCTCCTGGCTGCTGGTACAGAAGCGAAGAGAAGTACCTCCCAGGGGTGAAGCTGATGCAATGGGTTTGTGGCACCTGGGGCGGGTCCAGCCAATGCTGGCTCCAAGTCTATGGCTCGAGAGATAGGGAGCAAAGGATGAGGGTCTCGGCTGCAGGAGCAGGTGGGAGATGTCAGCACAGAGGGCAGGGGGTCAGCTCCCCCGGGGAGTGTGCAAGGGTGAGAGGAGGAGGAGGGAAGGAAGAGACAGGACAGAGAGACAGACAGACCCTACCCAGAGCTAACACGCATGCTGTTGGCGGATGTATGGATGGATGGATGGATGGATGGACAGACAGATGAAATGACCGTGACAGTGACAGCGAGGGTGGGAGCCAATCCCAACCAGGCCTTGGAGAGACATGACCCACTGGCAGGTACACACATGTAAACACACAGAGACACACGCACAGTGAAACACACACACACAGCAAAACTCTGCAAACTCCAGAAAGAGAGAAAGAGTGAAGGAAAGGCTGCAGACGTGCGCGCGCATACACACACACACACACACACACACACACACACACAGCAGGAATGACTCACAAACAGCAAATTCAATAAGGCTCCTCTGGAGAGCAGGAGGGAGAGAGTGTGGTTGAGTGAGGTGAAGCCAGAGGCAGTGAAAGGAAGGGGCAGAGGGAAAGGGGCTCAGAGAGACAGACACATGGACAGGCAAGAGACTGACACAGCCCAGGGGGAGGGCATACACACAGACCCACATATGCAAGCCCTCCCAGGCTCCAACACCTGGAAGATGCTCGGTGTCCAAGCTGGTGGATGAATTGATGGGAGGGTGAGTTTGAAGTCACCCAGCAAATTAGAATTAGAATGAGAAAAATGGTAAAGAGGAACCCACAAGTGTGCCCTGTGGTGAGAGACATGGACACAATTGTGACACAGAGAGAAGACCAAATCTAGAAGGACAATGCAACAATAAGAGAGATAATGGGAAAAGGAAGGAAACTCAGAGTCAGAGATCCAGAGAGGAAGAGGTGTGCACACAGAGACGGATAGAAGAACAGGCGCTCCACAGCCTGACACGGGACCCCAGACAAGCGAGATGCAGAAAGAGGCTGTGCATGGAAGCTTTCCTTCTTTCCTCCCTTCCCTCCTTCCATCTATCTACCTGAATAATACACACCAATCTAATAATGTGGATCCATATGGGAGAATAAGTTAGAAACCAGGACTTAGGGTAACTTTAGTCCTTCCTGTAATGTTTTACTTTTTTCAAGTTGAATGTATTTACACTATCACTTGGATAATTAAAAATTAATTTTCCAAAGGAAGAGAACGAAAGAGGCAACAGAAAAGGGGATAAGAGACAGAGAGTAGGAGAAAGAGAAGATACCCACAGACAGACATGTCTTCTGTTTGTCCATCCATCCTCCCCTCCAGCTACA
This sequence comes from Balaenoptera acutorostrata, assembly GCF_949987535.1. Taxonomy (NCBI): domain Eukaryota; kingdom Metazoa; phylum Chordata; class Mammalia; order Artiodactyla; family Balaenopteridae; genus Balaenoptera; species Balaenoptera acutorostrata. The sequence goes on along the minus strand of NC_080078.1, from coordinate 67,760,533 downwards.
AACATTCCTCAGCCCCTTCTCTGCACCTAGAGCCAGAGAGAACTCAGATTCAGTCCCTGCCCTCAAGGTGCTCGTGGTCTGGTGGGAAAGAACCCCATCACCACCACACCCATGTACCTTGTTCCCAGAGGCTCCTACGTTACCATGGAGGCTCTCAGGGGAGAGGGGCTACTGGGCTTCCTCAAGAAGGATTAGATGCCTGAGCCAGCTTTGCTGGGTGTCTGACAGACCAGGAGAAAGGTCATTTGTGCAGAGGGCCAGCTTGAGCAAAGATGGAGAGGTGAGAAACAACCTGTGCTTTCCTGCCACTGCAAGAGGTTCAGTGGGGCTGCAGATGGGGCAGAAGGAGAAGTCACCAAGAATGAGAGAGTTGAGTCTGATCCAGAAAAGCCTTGAAGCACGACCAATCAACTTGAACTTGACCAGGAGGGCAGTGGGGTACCAGCCGAGCAGGGGTCAAGCCAGTAAAGGGTGAGTTGCCGAATGGGAGATTTAGTAGAAAGGTGGCTTGGGCAGCCGCACCAAGTGTGAATGGGAGGGGTAAGACTGGAGGCTGCCCGCCAGATAAGACAGCGGTGGTCGGCCAGAGGAGGGTCCCTAGTTGTTATGGAGGAGATCCAACAGCTCTATGGCAGCACTGGGTGTGGCCAGAAGGACTCAAGAAGATGGCTGTGACTTACACAGGGGTGAGGAGGTTGGTAGAGAAAACCAGTGTGGGAATGGCGGGGTAGAGTCTTCGGATGTCCATAGGGAGCCCCTCTCTCCTACCTCCTTGCTCAGGTACATGGATGAGCAGGTCCCAGCTCAGGAGAACTGAGTTCTGCAGAGCATCAGCACTGGGGGGTGGGAGGATGGGGGCAGATGGAGGAGAAGTGGCCCAAGGGATGGGAGGAAAGCCAGGAGCAGCCAGTGTCCTGAGGGAGGAGAGAGGGTCTGGAAGCAAAGATGGGCATCACAATCAGGGCCCCTGATGGGCCAGTGGAAGTGAGCAGACAAAAGGGGCCACAGGATTTGTCAAGCAGGAGGTCTATGGAGGGCTCACTTGAGAATCACGATGGACTAGGAGCAGCTGTGGTCAAGTGCAAAGGTTCGGGTGGGGTGGGGCAGGAATGGAGGCAATCACATCTGAGGGTTCCTTTCCCAGCTCTTGTGTGGATGGAGAGAGAGGATGGAGTAAGAGGGAGAAACAATGGATCATTGGAGAACGTCTCTCCTAGTGTTGGAGGAAAGTGGACCCCAAAAGAGGGGAAAGGATGGCTGTTGCCAGGGCAAACGTACTGGCCATGGGAAGGAAGAGGAGCCAAGGAAAGATGAGAAATTTTGGAGGAAGAAGCAGCACAAACTTGAAGGATGGAGTCAGGGAGAGAGTGATGCCTGGATTCTTGTTCCTGCAGGTGGAGGAGGGGGAGTGTAGATGAGGGGTGGACAGGATAAAGTTTGGTCTACCTTGGTGAGTCTGTGATGCTGGCGGTATGACGGAGTGGGGCTGAGCAGGGAACAGCAGACGCACGGGGCTGGAGCTGAAGGATCTGGGAGAGGGGGAGGCCAGCACAGAAACAAGGGCATTGGTGTGGAAGGAGTCTCTGGAGTCCTGGTGTGGACAGTGTGGTGTATGAGAGCACATGGAGGAGGAGGCACAGCCCTGGGGAGCACTGATAGGGAAGATCGGGAGGAGAGAGATGGGTCTGAAGAGGTGGCCAAGGCAGACCACACACTCGCACGCGCACACACACACATACAGCGATGCTGAGAGTGACTTAGAGACTTTAGAAGTCCCCATCACTCCATCTTCTAGTGGGTGATAACTGGTTTTTCTTCCCCCTGGACTCCTTAGAACTCAGCCTGGGGCTTCAGAACTCCCATCCTCAGAGCTCCCAGGTGCCTGATGGATGTCTGCTGGTGATGGATGGATGGACGGATGGATGGATGGATGGATGGATGGGTGGATGGATGGTACAGTCGTCCACTCATCCATCCACATGATGCCTCAGTAGTGGCTGAGAGGATGGGGGTCTCAAGCAGTCCCTTAGAGGGAGAGTTGGCAGGGAGGGGGAACTAAACGGGCTATGGGTGGCTAAACAGGAGTATTCAGAGACAACTCAGGGCTCCTGGCTGCAGGACGACGCCGGAGAAGCAGTGGCATTCTGTGTTAATGAGAACAGGAAAGGGGCTGGCTGGGGGCGTGGAAACGATGGGATGAGTTTGAGGCACCTGTGGAGGGGACCAGTCCACACTGGCTCCAATCTGTGGCTCAAGAGAGAATGGGGGTGGGCCAGTTCTGAAGTGCAGGAGGAGACTGAAGTGTCCTCACAGAGGGCAGTGGGTAAGTTTGTGCACAGAGCAGGTGGTGTGAGAGGAGAGGCATCACGGAAAGAGAAGAGAGACAGGACAGACAGAAAGACCCTGGTCCAGAGCTCACCAGACATTCCGTGGACAGATGGATGGATGAGCCATCAGATGAAGAGTCCATGAGAGTGAGGGAGGGGGTGGGAACCAGCCCTGACCATGCCCCGGAGAGACGTGACTCACATATGTGTACACACAGGTACACACACACTCCAAGAAACACAGAGAAAGAGCAAAACTCCACAAGTTTCCAGAAAGAGAGAGAAGGAACTGGAGGGGAAAGTAGCAGACACACACGCGCACACACAGGCACACATACACACAGAGCAGGAATGACGCACACACTCGAAGCGAAATTCAATAAGGCTCCTCGGGAGAGCGGAGCGAGATGAAGACAGAGGCGGGGGTGGGGGCCACATCAATAATAAAGTCAAAAAATAAAATGAAGAGGACGAGGTAGGAGCCTCAGGGAGACACAGGCAGGCAGATGCAGATGCAGGCACACATCGCGTGCACACGCGCGCACGCGCACACACACACACACACACAGAGAAGAGCGGGCGGGGGGTGGGGGGGGGCGGAGTGGGTGGGAAAGCCTGCTATGCAGCCTCAGAGAGAGGGGCCCCCCTGTGACCCACGGTCCACACAGAAGCAGACACCGCTTGTGACCCTCAGGGCAAGGGCCAAATCTGGAGGGGAAAAAAATGAGGCAGAAGGAAGGAGGGAAGGAGAGAGGCAGCCCCACAGACATCTGCACAGGAAGCTATGTGAACACTCAAGACAGACAGACAGAAAAGAACCACATACTTGGGTTACAGGGACACATTCTGGAGGCCAACCCCGAACCCAGAAGAAGAGAAAAAGGCAGGAAGGGATGTCCGAGCACGGACGTTTGTGGCAACTCTATCTGTCATAGTGAAAAAGAGAAAACAGCCTACGTGTCCATCCACAGGAGGGGAGCTAATCAACCACATGTATTCTGGAATGTGCTCCAGAGCAGATTTTTAAAACAGGGTGCATCCTGGGCTGGGCTGGCGGGCTGGCTCTCTGGGGGGGAAATTCCCAATTTGTAGCTTTTGTTGATTTCTGGGGTGTAAATACAACCGCCAAGGTCAATTTCAAGCTACCAACGTGCCATCACTGGACAGAGTTGGGAAGAGATGGCTGCCGTTGGCTCCTGCAGCTGGAACAAGCCGGCTCCAGCACAGTGCCCATGGGTCGGCGTGTTCACCAAAGAGCTCGAAGACTCGCCACTGGGAAGAAAGCTTGCTGGCAAAACCTGCACACAGTAAATAGCACGTATATTTAAAATACCCCCCTTCAAAGCAACTCCATTTTACCTAAATAAGATAGACAGGCTCACACAGACTGGGTACCCCGCCCCCCCCAGAGCAACTCCATTTTATCTAAATAAGAAGACGGACAGACTCACACAGACTGGGTCCCAGTGGTTCCCCTGGAGCGGGGCTGGGGATGAGGAGAGGCAAAGAGCTCTCAGTCTTTCCCATCATGCTTTAAGTTTATGCAAAGAAGATGCCTTCACATATCACATGTATAATTAAAAACTTTTTTTTTTTAATTAGAAAAGGAAGAAAATTGGAGAGGGGAAAGGGATGCATGAGACTGAGGAGAAGGAAGAGGCCTCCAGATCTTTGGTCTGTCTGTCCATCAACCCCTCCTCTGTGCTGAGACAGAGAGAGAAATCAGATGCAGATCCTGCCCTCACGGAGCTCCCAGCCCCTGGAGGCAGGGGGAGTGGTGTGGGAAGTAGATTGGGGGAGATGCCCAGACACACGCACTCCTGGGTGCCGCGGGTGTGTGGAATCCTCACCCGATAAGGTGGGGGCCCCAGGGAGAGGTGGGCAAATACTTCTCTGAGGAAGGCATGGGCTTCCTGGAGAGCACCTGAGACCCTGCTCAGCAGAGCTCTAGCGGGGAGAGAGAAGGGTGCCGGGCACGGTCAGCATGAGGCCACTTACCCAGGCCCTCCAGGGAGACCACCCAGGGGAGCAGACAGAGAGGGAAGTGGGAGGATGGGGCCCTAGGAGAATGGGCACAGAGGGGTGATGAAGCAGAGGAGGCTGCAAAGGAAAGAGAAGAGGGATGACCCCAGAGGTGGGGGTCAGGGAAGTAAAGGAGGCCCAGACACCAAGATAGACCCCCGTCGTCAGAGACCTTGGATGGATGAGGGAGGTGAGGGGAAATGGGCCATGGAGTCTGGAAGCCTCATCCGGCCACCTCAGTGAGCACAGAATGGCTGCCATGGGAGGTTACAGAGGACCAAGGATTGGGGAAGGAGTGGGTGGACATGGCCAGAACTGAGAGTCCCTCCTCAACTGTTCTGTGGATGAAAAGAGAAAGGACAAGAGGGAATCAGGAACAAAATGTCAAGGGAGAACATGACTCTTCAGGTGGGAGAGATGTGAGCATGTCTACCTGCTGAGAGAGCCCAGGGGAGGGAGAGAGAAGGGGACAGCTGTTGCCAGGGCAACCACATTTACTGGGAGGATGGAGAAGATGGGACTTTGGGGGAAGAATCAGCCATGGGTTGGATGTGGGAGGCAGGTAGAGGGGAAGGGGCTAATCTATGTTTTCAGTCCCGGATTTGGGACATGGAGGGAACACAGAGCTGATAGCAGACTTGGTGAGTCTATGAGGCTGGTGGGGTCCTCAATGGGATGCATGGTGCTTCAGGAGAGGGGCCTGGAGTGGACTCAGAGACGTGGGGACATGTCTCTCTTTCACATACAAAGCCACATACACCGATGCTCAGAGTGACATAAAAACATGAGATGAACTTACCCCTATATTCTCATTACAGATAACTGCTTCCCTGCAGACTCAGCTCCACCAGGATGTAGCCTGGGCTGTGGGGTCTGTGTCCTCAGCAGAGCATCCAGTAGGTGTTCAGTGCATGCTTGTTGGATGGATGGATGGATGGATGATGTATGGGTGAGAGGAAAAGAGGGAGGGAGGGAGGAAGGAAGGAAGGAAGGAAAGGAGGGAAGGAGGGAGGGAGGGAGGAAGGAAGGAAGGAAGGAAAGGAGGGAAAGAGGGAGGGACGGAGGAAGGAAGGAAAGGAGGGAAGGAAGGAGGGAGGGAGGGGGGAAGGAAGGAAGGAAAGGAGGGAAGGAGGGAGGGAGGGAGGAAGGGAGGCAAACAGATGGGTGGATGGGTAGAAGAATGAATGGAGTGGTTGATCCATGCCTGAGCCATGACAGGGGCTAAGGAGTTGGGCTGGGATCTTGAACAGCCACTTGGAGGGCGATTCAGCAGGAGGGGGAGACATTTGGGCATGGGTGGCAGGAAAGGAAGGAATCAGAGAAGACTCCTGGCCTCTGAGCCTGAGGAGGGTGGCGATTCAGTGCTAGTGAGACCACGAAGTGTTTGGTTGACCCTGGGAGGTGATCACTTGGGGTGTGAAGATGCCTTGAGAAGCTCTAGGTCTGCATTGGCTTCAAATATGAGGCTGCGGTTGGAACAGAGTCCAGGCTGCGGGGCAGAAACGGGGGTGTCAGCCAGAGGAGCAGGGCCAGGACAGGGAGCAGGGACCTCACGTGAAGGCAGAGGGAGGAGGTGGCCAAGAAGGAGAGGGAAGGACAAGGACTGACCGAGTCTGGAGCTCAGTGAGCACTGTGTGGGCGGACGGGAAGATGGGCGGATAGATGGAGGTTACACCAGGGACCTTGACCACGCCCCGGAGAGAGAAACACGTTTCAGACATGTATGGACACATACGCATACCACGTACACACAGTGAGGCTGACATACAGTTAGAGAAAATGCCACAGATCCAGAAAGAGAGGGCTGAGGGGATGGGTGGCACATATGGACACTCACACAGCAGGGATGACATGCAGACGCAGAGCAAAATTCACAAAGGTCCCTCTGGAGAGAAGGAGGGAGCCCGGCTGATAGAGATGAAGACGGGGCAGAGAAGGGATGGGGAGCAGAATCCTCAGGGAGGCACAGACAGAGGAGCACACGGTGGATGAACAGTTGGGATGACAGGGGAGACAGAGTGACTTAGAGACACAAGCGGCTGACATGTGAATGCTCAGACAGACAGACAAAAAGGACAGGCTAAGGACAAATGCTGAGAACCCTCTAGAACTATGCTGTCCAATAGGGGAGCCAGGAGCCACATGTGGTTCGTGAGCACTTGAAATGTGACTAGTCCAAATCGAGATCTGACGCAAGTGTAAAATACACACAAGATTCCAAAGACTTTGTACCTTAGAAGTAAAATAACTCCTTACTAAATATTTATATTGATTACATGTTGACACAGTGATGCTTTGTATACTTTGGATTAAATAAAATATATTATTAATTTCACCTATTTCTTTTTACGTGTTCTTTCTACTTTTTTAGTGTGGCTATTACAAAATGTAGAATTATACACGTAGCTCCCAGTACACTGGACAGGTCTGGGCTAGAGCCTAGAAGAGGGGGACAGAAGAGGAGGCAGGGGCCCTGGAGGTTGGTATGGAACTTCCATCAACTACTCGTTGATGAGTAGTTAGCTTGTTTTCACTTTTTTCACTTTATCACCGTTGTTTGGAACGGTGTATGGAATGGTGATAAAGTGAAAAAAGTGAAAACAAGCTAACTACTCATCAAACGAGGGATCAACTAAGTAAACACTCATGTCAGAGTCCTCTGGACACTACGCCTCGGATCAAAGAATGGCAGAGCTTCCCCGTGAGCTGCCAGGGAAAGTAATCCAAGCTGGATCATCGAGTGAAAACCCATTACAGAACAACACACACTTACAGTAGCTTTTTTTTTTAGCCACACCATGCAGCATGTGGGATCTCAGTTCCCGACCAGGGATAGAACCCGGGCCCCCTGCCGTGGAAGCACGGAGTCATAACCATTGGACCGCCAGGGAAGTCCCTACAGTAGCATTTAGATTTAGGAGGAAAAAAAGAACTAAAAACACTGCATTTCTATGAGTACCTAGGAAAGGGGGTGCAGAGGACTCACCCCCCAACGCTGATCCCCTGAGTTCCCTCCCGGAAGGAATCGGGGGTTGTCCAAAGAAAACTTAGTCTTGTCTGTAACATGTTAGTATGTAAACAAAAACTGTTTGTGTGTTATTTCCGTAATGAAAGTTATTTTTTTTTAGAAAAAGAGAGAGAAGGCAGAAGAAAGAGGGAGAAACTAACATAGAAAGATGGAGAGCCACAGACAGATACAACATCTGTGTGTCCATCCGTTTATCCTTCTGCCCAAACATCCCACAGCCTGTTGAAAGAATCACGCACCCTGCTCTCAAAAGCTTACAATCCAGTGGGGAAAAGACCTCCCCACGCTGGTGTCTGGCCTCCCCTAGGGGGTGATCATGTGGGCTGGTGGGTGTCCCCAGAGGAAAAGGGTCAGCAAGGCTCCTTCAGGGAGGACAGAGTGCTGGGTCCCGAGAGAAGCCCAGCTGTGTGTCAGACCAGAGGGAAAGGCATTCCTGGCCAAGATCCAGCACAAGGAAAGGCCTGGAGGTGGGAAACAGACTTTCTAAGAACCTCAGGTGATTCGGGGGGCTGGGCTACGGGAGGAGTGCCACCAAGAGAGAGACGGCTGGGGGAGTTGGCAGCAGCTGGTGCAGAAAGACCTTGAAGCTGGACCAAGGGCCTGGGTGCAGTAGAAGGCCACCAGGTAACAGCCAGGCTGGGGAGGAGCAAGCTGGCCAGGCATGGTACTCAGTATTCACAATAGCCAAGACATGGAAACAACCTAAATGTCCATCAACAGAGGAATGGATAAAGAAGATGTGGTACATATATACAATGGAATACTACTCAGCCGTAAGAAAGAACAAAACAATGCCATTCGCAGCTTCATGGCTGCAACTAGAGATTATAATACTAAGTGAAGTAAATCAGAAAGAGAAAGACAAATACCATATGATATCACTTGCACGTGGAATCTAAAGTATGACACAAATGAACTTATCTACGAAACAGAAACAGACTCATGGACATAGAGAACAGACTCGTGGTTGCCAAAGGGGAGGGAGTTGGGGGAGGGATGGAATTGGAGTTGGGTATTAGCAGATGCAAACTATTATATATAGGATGGATAAACAACAAGGTCCTACTGTATAGCACAGGGAATTATATTCATTATCCTATGATAAACCATAATGGAGAAGTATATATACATATATATATATATAACTGAATCACTTAATTGTACACCAGAAACTAACACAACATTGTAAATCAACTATACTTCAATAATAAAAAAAGTTTTCTAGGAAGGGTGCTCAGGCAGCTAGGTGGGCATGGCAGGAGGAAGCCGGAGCTTGTGTTCAGAGATCAGCCTGGTGGCCTGCCTGGGGGCAGAGGCCGGGCAAAGTGGGAGAGCTTGGAGTTAGTCACTAAGGAGGCAGAGGGGCTGAGCTGCAGTGGGATGGATGGTGTGAGCGGAGGGGTAGCCTGGGATTCTGTACTGAGCTGGATAGTGTTCCCCCAAATCCATATCCTTCCCAGAACCTCAGAATATGACCTTATCACCCAGAGGGCAGGTGGCCATGTGAAGACAGAGGCAGAGATTGGAGTTTGGTAGCTGCAACCACCAGAAACTAGGAGAGGGGCATGGAAGAGATTCTCCCTCTGAGCCCCCAGGAAAAAAACCAACCCTGCCCACACCTAGATCTTGGACATCTAATCTCCAGAATGGTAAGAGGATAAATCTTTATTGTTTGAAGTCACCCAGTTTGTGGTACTCTGTTATAGCAGCCCTAGGAGACTAACACAGGTTCTGACCTGGGCAGGTGGGCAGGTGGGAGGGAGCAGGAGGGCACGGATTTGGGAAGAAGAAAGTATGAGGCCTTTGGTGATCACACCAAGTGTGAGAAGGTGCCCGTGGATGTCTACGGCATCCTTCAATGTGCCACTGGGGCTCAGCAGAGCATCTGGGTCCAAGAGAGAAGGAGCACTGGGAGGTTAGCGTGTGGACAGGTAGTGCCACCTAGGGGGCGGGAATCTCCTCCAGGGGATCAGGCAACTCAAGAATCTGAGAAAGAAAGGACCAAGCCCTGGAGAGCAACACCTATGAGGGGTGGATGGAGGCAGAAGCGGAAGCAAAGGAAACTTAGGAGGGACTGCCCAAATATGGTCAATACGTTGTCAGTACAGGTGCCAAGACAATTAATCGGGGAAAGAATAGGCTCTTCAATAAATGGTGCTGGAACAACTTGACCTCCACAGGCAATAGAAGGAACTTGGGCCCCTATCTCATACCACATACAAAAATTCACTCAAAATGGATCATAGACCATAGCTCATGAGAGAGCTAAAACTACAAAACTTTCAGAAGGAAACATAGGCATAAATCTTCGTGACCTTGGACCACAATGATTTCTTAGATATGACACCAAAAGCACAAGCAATGGAAGAAAACATAGATAAACTGGACGTCATCAAAATTAAAAACTTTTGTGCTTTAAAAGACACCACCAAAAAGTGAAAAAACAACCAACAGAATGGAATAATATTTTTGCAAATTATATATCTCATAAAGGACTTGCATCTAGAATATACAAAAAACTATTACAACTCAATAGTAAAAAGACAAATCGCCCAATTTAAGAAATGAGCAGAGGATTTGAATAGACATTTCTCCAAAGAAGATATACAAATGGCCAATAAGGACATGAAAAGATGCTCAACGTCATTAGTCATCAGGAAAATGCAAATCAAAACCACAATGAGATATCGCTTCATACCTGCTAGAAGAGCTATAATCAGAAAGATATATAATAAGCAAGTGTTGGTGAGGCTGAGGAGAAATGACAGGTATCAGTGAGGGTGTTGGAATCCTCAGCACTAGAAGGAGTGTTGCTTTGGAAAACAATCTGGTAGTTTCTCAAAAGATCAAACATACAGTTATCATCTGGCCCAGCAATTCAATTCCTGGTCTATACCCAAGAGAAATGAAATACATGTCTACACAAAAACTTGTACATGGATGTTCATAGCAGCATTATGCATCATCGCCAAGAAGAGGAAACAACTGAAATGTCTTTCAACTGATGATGGATAAATAAAATGTGGTCTGTCCATGCAATGGAATAGCATTTGGCAAGAAAAAGAATGGAATACTGGTACATGCTACAACATAGATGAACTTTGAAAACACTAAGCTGAGTGAAAGAAGCCGGTCACAAAGTACCACATATTTTATGATTCCATTTCTATGAAATGTCCAGAATAGGCAAATTCATAGACAGAAAGCAGATTAATGGTTGCCTAGGGCTGGAGGGGATGGGGAAGGAAGGGAGGTGATGGCTGAGGGGTGGGGGGGTCTTTTTTGGGTAATGAAAATGTCCTAAATTTGATCATGGTAATGGATACACAAGTATGTGAACGTACAAAAAGCCATTGAACTGTAGACCTTCAATGGGTATATGAATTATATCTCAATAAAATTGTTTAAAAAACAAAAAGAGGGGGTGCTTGAAAGGTGGGAGGAAAATCCTGAGTAGAGGGTGGCCCATGAGGAGAGTAGGAGGCAAGAAAGGAGGGGGCGTCTTGAAGTGAGGTGAGGGGCCCCCAGTGGGATGGGAGATGAATAGGGAAGCAAGGCCGTGGGATCTGGGAAACAAGAGGCCAGTGGGGGCCTCCTCCCTCACTGGGGTGGGCTCAGGACTGACTGGGTGCGCCGGGCGCAGTGGGAAGGCTGAGGGGTGGATGCATGCGATATCCCATTCCTCCCCAGCTCTTCTGGGACTAGGGGAAGAGGAGGACAGGTGCTGGGTGGGAGCAAAGGGTCCGGGGAGAAAATTTTGTTTCTCTGGGAGAGAGGTGACTGTTCATCTGGATGCTGGATGTTGCCTTGAGGAAGGAGAGGAGAAAAAGGACTCTGGGAGTGACAGCTGAGGGAGGAATCAGGAGGAATTGGTAGGAAGATTGGAGGTGGGAGGTCAAGGTGTAGGGAGAGGGAGGTCTCTGGATTTCTTACCCCAGAGGTGGGGCCACGGGGAACCTAAATGAGGGATGGGAAGGTGAGGGGGCCGACCCTGAACTGGTTTGCACTGCTGGGGCTGAGGAAGGCACCGTGGATGTGTGGGTCTAGTGCTTCCTCAGCAGGGGCTGGAGTAGATGCAGAAATGAGGCAGCCGTCTACAGGAGGGGGCCTCTGAAGCCCTGGGGATGGATGACGTGGCCCCAGAGAGAGAGGAGGGAAGAGGGCACAGCCCTGGGGAGCACTGATGCCAGTGTAATGGGAAGATGGGGAAGGATCCAGCGAAGAAGGGACCAAGAGAGGAAAGAGATAGGCAGATTCCCCATTTTCTCTCCTTTTCTCTCTCCCCATGTGCACGTGCACGCGTGCGCACACACACACACAGCATGCAGCTCAGAGTGACAGAAAGGTTTGGGACTGCTCTATCACTGTCTTCTCATGGCATGTTAACTTACCTGTCTCCCCTGGGACTCTGAAGTCCTCAGCAAAGAGCCCAGTGGATGCTCATTTAGGTTAGAAGGATGGAATGGTGGATGGATGGATGGATGGATGGATGGATGGATGGATGGATGGATATGGTCCAAGCATAAAATTCTTATATCTGAGCTGAGGCAGGGGCTCAGGGGATAGAGAGGGAGTCTTAACCTGTGCTTTGGAGGGAGAAGCAGGAAGGGAGGAACAGGTGGGCCATGGAGATAAGAATAGGAACAGTCAGAGATGACTTGGAGCTCCTGGTTGTGGAGACCTGGGTGGTGGTCCAGTGCTAATGAGAATGGAGACAGAAAGACATTGAGTGGGTGTAGAAACAGTGCAGTGGAGTTGAGGAGCTGGGTAAGGGCTTCCTCAAGTTCAAGTCTGTGGCTGGAGGGAAAGCGAAAGAGGTCTGAGCTGCGGAGGCACGGTGGGGAGATCAGCACAGAGGACAGGGGACAAGCATGTCCAGGAATGTATGTGTAGTGAGCAGAAGACCTGGGAGGTGTGAGAGCAGGAGGAGGAGGAGTTGGGGAAGGACAGGACAGACAGGACAGACAGACACTGAACTAATTAAGCTGTTTACAAACATGTAGAGGAGCCGGCAGATAAACAGGCAAGGAGAGCAAGAGAGAGGGTAGGAGCCAGCTCTAATCACGTCTCAGCAGAAAAGATGAGACACACACGTGTTCACACGTGGAGAGATGGAGCAAAGAAAGGACATGGGTCCTGGCACCTGCTGCTCTGTGTTTGTGGATGATGGGTGGATGGATGGATGGAGAAATTCAGGGAGTAATAATAAAATCAGATAATGGGACCCGAAAGAGAAAGACTCATGTGTGACCACTCTGCTGGTCACCTTCCTGATAACAGGTTTCCTGTGAGGGAAGGGGGTGGTAACCAGGATCAAGGGAATCAAAGAGAATTTCAAGGCTTTAGAACAAAACTCCACAAGCCCCCAGAAAAGAAAGAGAGCTGCGGGGGAAGGGCAGTCAGCCCAAGCACGCACACACATATACGCAGCAGGAATGACGCACAGCCTCAGAGCAAAATTCAATAATTCTCCTCTGGAGAGAGGGAAAGAGCAGAGATGAGCAAGACACAGTCAGATACAGGAAGAGAAGGGGGATTAGACGTCAATAAGAAAGTTGAAAAGAAGCGGGGGCGGCAAGACACGCAGGCAGATAGATGGGGGGCGGGCAGACACTGAGGCACAGGCCCATGTGTGCTCACACGCACCTCACGAGACACCCCACCCCGCTCAGGGCACAGGGAGAGGCTCTGGGTGAAATGCTGGATGGATGAGTGGATGGATGGATGTGTGGAGGGGGCTGGATGGATGAGTGGAGAGGGATGGGCAGATGAATGGAGGGGGATGGATGGATCGATGGATCGATGGATCGATGGATGGATGATGAAGCAACCCAGAGACTGGAAAAAAACCTGATAAAGGGCCCAGACAGAGAAAGTTCTAGATGTCTATTACTGGCTCCTCCAGTTCCCACCTCCACGCTTCTCCTCTGCTCCAGGAGACTGACTGCACTGACTACCATCAGTGGGCTCCCTGCCCTCTGGCTTCCAGTTGGGTTTGGCCCATGGGATGCCCTAGCAGGAGACAGGTGGGGGAGGAGAGAGATTCCGTGGGTCACCTCCGGCTGGCTGGTCCCTTGACTGAAGGTCACTGCTCCTCTCGGGGCAGCCCTCCTCCACGACTATTGCCTCCAAGTTCTGGTCATTACACCCACCCCTCATCCCCTATGTAGCAGAGGTGGTCACAGTTTTACCGCTATCATCCCCAGGTTTCTGCAAAATCCCTCAGGGTTCTTCTACTACCGCACTTGACAGCACCGTGCCTTTGTAAATAAACTCCTCAAATGTTCCTAAATTCGAATGTTCCATCTCTTTCCTGTTGGGATCCTGACTAACACAAACCCACAGTGAGAAGAACAGACAACACACACTTGTGCCTGCATGAACACACACACGCACACACGGGGACACAAAGTAACGACCACGGCCAGAAAGAACAGGGACATTGGAGAAGCTGAGCGAATGAGGAAAGCAAGGAGAGACAGAGTGACTCAGAGACCCGGAAGGCAGCACGAGAGTGCAAAGGCAGAGTAGGGAAGCGGGGACACGAATGTCCATGGCAATCTTGTTTTAACGGCAAAAAAGTAGAAATCATCTAAATGTCCATTACCAGAAGAAAGGCTAAATAAATCATGGTGTGTCTGTTCTCTGGAATACCATTCAGCTGATAAAAAGGCTGCTGTACACCCTTACGTGCTGAGAGGAAAAGAGACCCCCAAAAATTGTTCAGTCAAAAATCTCGCTGGGAATTCCCTGGCTGCCCAGTGGTCAGGACTCAGCGCTTCCACTGCCGTGGGCCCGGGTTGGATCCCTGGTTGGGGAACTAAGATCCAACAAGCCGCACGGTGCGGCCAAAAAAAAGAATCTTGCTGAACAATAGTCACAGCTCAATAGAATTTCTATGGAGAAAAACACCCTAAACCAAAACCTACCAAAAATATTTTCTATTTCCATAGGAAAAAAGCATACATGTACGTATATGTGTATATATGTATTTGTAAGGATCTATGAATGTGTGTGTGTATATGTGTCTAGTATGGAATGATTCCTGCTAAAGTAATGACTGTGGTTTCCCCAGAGGAAGTGTCTGGAAAACAGGATGCGAGGAAGGTCAAAGGGACCCCTTAGTCTTTTTTTTTTTTTTGGAATTTTATTCTATTTATTTTTTTATACAGCAGGTTCTTATTAGTTATCAATTTTATACATATTAGTGTGTATATGTCAATCCCAGTCTCCCAATTCATCCCACCACCACCACCCCCGCCACTTCCCCCCCTTGGTGAGGGACGCCTTAGTCTTATCTGTGATACTTTCTTTTTCATACAAAGATGATGTGTTCGTGTGTCACTTAGGTAATTAAATACTGATTTTAACAGGAGGGGAGGCAACAGGGGAGAAAGAGAACAAGAAAGTTGAAATAAGAGATCCTCTAGACAGACACAGCTTCCATCTATCTATCCGCCCATCCTCCCCTCCAGCCACGGCTATTGGTCAGCCCCTCCTCTGTGCTGAGACACAAAGACCCTGTCCCAAGACATACAAACCCACACGTGTCTGGGTGCTCCAGACCCCCTGGGGGTGCTTCCCTCCGGGAAGGGTCAGCCGGCATTTCTTGGGAGGACACGGGCCTTCTTCTGGATAGACAATGGGAGGGGGAGGGGAAGGCCCGTGATGGCCATGCCAAGGAGAGGCATCCCCTCCGGCCAATGGATGTGGAGGTCCCGGCTCAGCAGGAAGAGGCTGGACCACAGACACAGTCAGACGTGGCCAAAGTGCGAATAATCCCCAGGCCCTGGGAGGGGTGGAACTGACCTGGAGGAAGCAGGCAGGGCAGGTGAGGGAGGTAGGGAAAGGTTGTGGAGAGCAGAGATGCCGCAGCCCTGGGAGGAAGAGAAGCCTCCAAAGGAAACAGAGGAGAGACAGCTCAAGAGGTGGGAGGAAAACCAGGACCCTCAGCGTCCCTGGAGCTAAGGGAGGAGCAGGGGTCCAAATGGCAGAACCAGTCTCCAGAGGCAGGGTCCCTATGGACCAGGGGAGAGGGGGAGAGTAAAGACCTGATTCTGTTTAAAGGGCAGTGGAGGCCTCAGTCAAGCACCACGATGGGCTCAGTTCAGCTGCAGGTGGTTGCAGGGGGGTTGGGGATGATGGGGAGAAAGTCTGAGCCTACTGTTTTCTCCCAAGCTCTTCTGTAGACTGAAGGAGAGAGCAGACAGGAGGTACTGGGAACAAAAGGTCAATGGAGGGAGGTGAGCGTGTTTGTCTCAGAAAAACCCAGGAGAGGGGAAACATGGCGTTGCCAAGGCAACCACCCTGACCAAGGGTGATGGAGAGAAGTGAAGGGGAAGATGGGGATGGGGGTTCAGAGGAAGAATCAGCCAAACTCAAAGGTGAAAGGCGGGATAGGAGCAGGGGGCCTCGATTTCTGTTCCCGGAGATGGGGAAACAGGGACGAGGTATGGAAAGTCAAGGATTTCCTCCCAGACTTGGTGAGTTTGCGATGCTGGGGACACCTAAGTGGGGATGGAAAGATGTTTAGATACATGGGCCTGGGTAAACACAGGCAAGAATGAGGGGGGGGTGTCAGTAACCCCCAGTGTGGATGGCATGGCCCAGGGAGAATTGGTGAGGGGAGATGAGTAGAAAGGGGAGAACACAGCCTGACAGACACTGATGCTGGAAGGGTGAGGAGGGAGACCATCTGCAGAAGTGGACGTACAGAAAGACCCCACGCACACCCTGAGTGTGAGACTCAGAGACCACAACCTAGGGAGCTTTTATGCCTCTCCTCATCTTCTCATGACGTAATAAGTGGTCTGTCTTCCCCTGGACTCTTGAGTTTCCTCAGGACACAGCTTGGGACTTTGGGCTCTTGACCCTCAGCAGAGCACGTGGTAGGTGTTCTACGGCATTTGTTGAATGTCTCCTGGATGGGTGGGTGTATAGGTGGATGGGTGGGCAAGTGGACGGGTGGGTGAGTGGATGGGTAAGTGGGTGGATGAATGTCGTCCAGGTACAAATTTCTGGGTCCTTGCTGAGGCAGGGCTGAAGAATCAAGCAGGGTCTTGAGCAGTCTCTTCAAGGGTCACTTGGCAGGAAGGGGGGCCGTGTGGGCCATGAGTGGTAGGGGAGAGAGACAGAAGTGACTCAGGGCTCCAAGCAGCAGAGTGATACTCAGTGCCGTTAAGAACAGAAAGCGATGGGGCTTCCCTGGTGGCGCGGTGGTTGAGAGTCTGCCTGCCGATGCAGGGGACATGGGTTCGAACCCTGGTCCAGGAAGATCCCACATGCCGCGGAGCAACTGGGCCCGTGAGCCACAGCTACTGAGCCTGCGCGTCTGGAGCCTGTGCTCTGCAACGAGAGGCCGTGACAGTGAGAGGCCCGCGCACCGCGATGAAGAGTGGCCCCTGCTCGCCGCAACTGGAGAAAGCCCTCGCACAGAAACGAAGACCCAACACAGCCATAAATAAATAAATAAATAAATTTATTAAAAAAAAAAAAAAAGAAAAGAACAGAAAGCGATGCCCACCAGGGGTGTGGAGAGGCGGTGGGGGTGACGTGACGCTCTGGAGTTAAGACACCTGAGGGGGGTCCCAGCCAGTCTTGGCTCAGAGAGGGTCACATCTCCAGGAGCATAGTGGGGGACACACACGTGGAGGGCATGGGCAAGACGGTCCATGGAATATGTACGGAGTAGAGAGAGTGCGCACGGGAGGGGACCCGAGGCGCCCCCAGGTGTGAGAGTGGAGGAGGGGCAGTAGTTAGGGAAGAATATGCAGAGACACAGGACAGACACATAGATCCTGGCCCAGAGCTCTCCAAGAACCCCATAAATGAGTGGGTGGGTGAATGGATGAATGGATGGATGGATGGAAGGACGATGGACAGACAGGGAGACAGGTGAAGCAGGATAGAAAAGGTGGGAATCAACTTTGACCATGAACACACCTGTACACACACACACACACACACACAGTGAGATACAGAGAAAGAAAAACTCCACAAGCCTCAGGAACAAGAGAGAGAAAGCTGCGGCGGAAGCAGCAGCTACACACACACAAACACACAGACACACAGAGCAGAAATGACGCACAAACAGAGCAAAATTCAATCAGGCTCCTCTGGAGAGCTGAAGGAGATGAAGTTAGAGGCAGCAATCGAGGGAGCAGCACGTCAAAGTTTCAAAATTCGAAGAAGGGGAGCAGAACCCCAAGGGAGGCAAGGGGGTGGAGGTGTGGCGCATACACAGTTCAGCACAGACACGACCCGGCCCGGGCCCGGGCTCCGAGGAGACGCTCACGTGCGTTTGCAGGTGGATAGATGCGACCAAAGGGCCAAGAACTAAGCCCGAGGAGGGCCCCAGAGACAGATAGATCCTGGGGTGCCCCAGGGTGCAGAAAACTCCCCGCAGCTCCACGCTCCACCCTCTGCCTCCTCCCAGCTCTCAACCCTCAAGAGGCTGGGCTGTGCGGACCCCCAGCCTGAGCCCCCCAGCTTCCCGCCGAGCTTGGCCAGTGGGATGATCAGAGGGAGGGAGGGATGGGGGAGGTCAGTATGTTTGGTCCCCTGGACCTCAGGCTGCTGTGTCCTCCTCCTCTCGAGGCGGCCCTCTCTACATGATTCTGGAAACTTCTCCCAGTGGTGGTAACAATTCACGGCCACCATCCGTGGCTTCCGGTGGTCCCCTAACCCACACATCAGTACCTATGTCAACAGGCCCTCCTCAAAGTCCCTGCATTGTAGAGAGTCCTGTTGGGGCCTGACTGAGGCTCGGATGGGAACAGGGGTCAACGGAGACCTCGGTCTTATATAGAAAGCCTTAATTTTTTTTTTTTTTACAAATATAATCGGTTCTTATATCTCCCGTGGAATTTAAAAATTATTTTCCAAAAGGAGAGATGAAGCCAGAGGGGAGAAAGACCAAGAGAGTGCAAGAGAAGAGACCCACAGACACCTACCTGGCCAGCCTCCCTCCAGGGCAGACCCCAAGAGAAGGTCAGCCCAGCGGGAGAAAGATGACCACCAGCGCGGTGCTTGGTGCTGCCCGGGGAGTGCTTGCTGGGTCCCACAGGGCCCCAAGGGAGGGGTCAGCAGGGGCTCCTCCAGGGAGGACCCCGGACCCAAGGCCTTTTTCTCTGCCCGAGGTGGGGGTCTGGAGAAGGAGAGGGGCCTGTGGCACCCAGTCCAAAGGGAGCCTCCCTCATGCCAACACTTGGGGTGCAGGCTGGGCAGAGTGGCCTGAGCCTGAGCCTAGCAGAGCTCAGCATGGCTGGGGAGAGGTGAGAGCCAGGACAGGGCTCTGAGGAACCCTGAGACCCCACGGAGACTGGCGGGGTAGTGGGGGAACCCTCCAAAGGAAACAGAGGAGGCACGGCCTGAGAGCTGGGGGGAAACCAGGCATCCTCGGTGTGAGCAGTGCTGGCCCCCAGCATCAGGGGCCGCTGAGGGGCAGAGGGAGTGAGGAGTGAAATGGGCCGGCTGGTCATCACCGAGCAGGTGGGGGAGGCCTTGCTGGAGAGCTATGGGGGCCGAGGCAGGGGGCCTCACTGCAGAGGACAGGAGAGAAATGACCAGTACCTAATGTCCCCCCACCCCAGCTCATCTGTGGACGGAAGGAGGGGGAAGACAGGAGGGAGATGGGAACATCTCTCTTCAGGTGCGAGGGAGGAGAGCAAACCCACCAACCGAGAGGACCCGGGAGGAGGGAGAAAGGACAGCCGTTGCCGGGGCAACGACACTGGCCGTGAGGATGGGGAAGAGCAAGGAGGAGGTGGGAGAAAGCCTTTGGGGAAAGAATTGTGAAGAACTGGGGGCTGATTAAAGGTGGGGGCAGGAAGAGGGGAAGGGTGGTCAGATTTCTGGCTCTGGAAATGGGGGATGGCTCTGGTCAGGAGATGAAGAATTTGATCCTGGTTTGGGGAATCTGTGATGCTGGTGGGACCATCAAGTGGAGCCAAGGAGGGAACTGTGGATATTTGGGCTCTGGAGCTTACGCTGAACAAAGGGCCTGGGTTGGGGGTAAGGGGGGGACATGAGGTGGGGCGGCATCTTGTGGAGGGGGCCCTTGAACCCCCAGAAGTGAATAACAAGGAAGTCTAGGAGGGAGAGAAGGAGGAAGGTGCAGCTTCGAGAAGCATCATTGCTGGACCAACACCAGGAAGAGGGAGAAGCGTCTGTAAAAGTGACCAAGACAGACAGACAGACACACACACACACACACACTGATGCTCAGAATGACATAGAGTTGTGAGAAGCCCCTATCGCCCATCTTGTAGTGCAGTGATAACTGGTCTCTGAGCTCCTGCAGGATGTGGGCCTGGGTCCTCAGCAGAGACCCAGTGGGTGCTTGGGGCAAGTTTATTGGATGGATGGATGGATGGTCCAGGCATCAAAGAGCTGATGACCAAGCTCTGAGAGGCTGAAGGGATTGGGGTGGGGAGGGAAGTGCCAAGCAGCCCCTCAGAAGGAGTCTTGACAGGAAGAGGGGACAGCTGGGGGTGGACGGCAGGAGTGAGCGGAGTCAGAGATGACTGACTCCCGGCTGCGAAGCCCCAGGTGGTGTTGATGCTCAGCACTAATGAGAGCTGGGAGAGGAACACATTTGGAGACCTGAGAGATGATGCACTGGGTTTGCGTGCGAGCTGAAGGAGGGCTGAAGGAGGACACTGGGGTGTCAGTGCCAAGAAGTACTCTGTGAACTCATCCAGGAAACAGGTGAAAAGCAGGAGAGGGAAAGATCCAGGACAAAGAACTAGGGGCCCCGCGATGTGAGGCTGTATGAAGCAGGAGGACTCGGGGAGGAATGATGGTCAGGACAGACAGACCCTAGTACGCGGATCAGCAACAGTGTTGTGGATAGACAGAAAGGCATACGGACATAGAGTCATGAAGGATGACAGAGAGGGTGGGACCCGATCGTGACCCTGCCTCAGAGAGAGAAGCATTATCCAAACACGTGTACACTTGTGCGTGTTGCACACCCACAGTAAGACATGGAGAAAGTAAAAAGCTACAAGCTTGAGAAAAAAAGAGACAGAGCTGAGGGGGCGAGCTGTGCGCGCACACACGCGCATGAACACACATAACACTCGCGGCAGGAATGACGCACAAACACAGAGCAAAATGCATAACACTTTCTCAGGAAAGTGGGAAAGAACATGGCTGAGCGAGAGAGATCAAGGCAGAAGCAAGAGGAGCAAGATGTGGTGTAGATTAAAAAGTTAGAAAAGAAAAAAAAGAAGAGAGGTGGGGCCTTCAGGGGATCCACAGGCAGGCAGGTAGAGACATGGGCACATGCACAGGCACACACCCCCTAACACACACACACACACACACACACTCTAAGCTCTTCTCCTGGAACAGGGTCCATATGTCTTTGTTGGTAGGTGAGAGGATGGGGTAGCCCGGGGGTGAGAATAAAACCTGAGAAAGTCCCCAGAGAGAGGAAACCTCCTCAGATTATCCTAATTTGATTGTGACATCGATTTCCTGATGGGACCTTTACTGATCCACATACAGGGTGGGGAATAGGCAACACAGATACACACACACACACACACACACACACACACACACACACTCAATAACTAGGGCCAAGTCCAAAAAGAACTGGGAAAGATGAGGGACAAACTAAGAGAGAATGAGGCAGGGAAGGAGATACACAGAGCTCTCAGGGAGCCAGGAGACGGTTGAATGCACAGGCAAGGTTTGGAGTGCCCCTAGGACCCGAGGAAAAGGGAGCCAGAAGGAGACAGCATGTGTTTGGTACAGCCTTATCTGTAACGATGAGAAAGTAAAAACAACCAAAATGTCCATCCTTGGAGGGGAAGAGCTAAATAAACTCCAGTTCAGCCCTTCTCTGGAATCCTGTGAGCAGAGGAAAAGAAATGACTTCAATATATGTTCTAATAAGGAAAAGGAGCCCTCAGAGAACTGTTGAGTGTAAAAGCTCACGAGAGAATAATATACATAGTATGAGGCGATTTCTTTTAAAAACAAGAACAACAACAGTATTTTGAATACTGTTTACCAAACCACATTCTGCATTTTCTGGGGGAATATATATGCTTCCATTTCCAATTGCTCATTGATTTTTGTAGATTGACTTTGTATCTTGTGACCTTGCTAAACTCACTTAATAGTTCTAGTCTTTTTTGTAGATTCTTTAGAAGTTCCTATATAGACAATAACGTCATCTGCTAAGAGAGAAGGTTTTATTTCTTCCTTTCCCGTCTGTATGTTCTTTTACTTCTTTTTCTTGCTATATTGCACTGGCTAGGACCTCCAATGTGATGTTGAATAAGAGTGATGAAAGTGGATATCCTTGCCTTGTTCTGATCTTAGAGGGAAAGTAGTCTTTCACCACTGGGTATTATTTTAGCTGCTATTTAGGTGTGTGTGTGGTGTGTGTGCGTGTGTGTGTGTGAGATGAATTTTTTTGCACTAATTTGATAATGCTAGTTTCTTCTTGGGAAAGGAATTGAGGAACAGGATGTAGGCTGAGGGGGACAGGGGAAGGGACTTTAGTCTCATATGTGATGTTTTAATATTTTAAGATAATATATTTGTATATCACAGGTGAGACCAAAAAGTAATCTTTATTAAAAAAGAGAGTTTAGGGCTTCCCTGGTGGCGCAGTGGTTGAGAATCTGCCTGCTAATGCAGGGGACACGGGTTCGAGCCCTGGTCTGGGAAGATCCCACATGCCACGGAGCAGCTGGGCCCGTGAGCCACAACTACTGAGCCTGCGCGTCTGGAGCCTGTGCCCCGCAACGGGAGGGGCCGCGATAGTGAGAGGCCCGCGCACCGCGATGAAGAGCGGTCCCCGCACCGCGATAAAGAGTGGCCCCCACTTGCCGCAACTGGAGAAAGCCCTTGCACGAACCGAAGACCCAACACAGCCAAAAATAAATAAATAAATAAATAAAGTAGCTATTAAAAAAAAAAAAAAAAAAAGCAAAATAAATAGAAGTCAGGATGTTATAAGCTGGCTAAATCTATTAAAAAAAAAAAAAAAAAAGAGAGTTTAGGGTGGCAGAGAGGGGAGAAGGAAACTGACAAAAAACAAGGAGAAAGAGGAAACCCACGGGTACAAATTCCATCTGTCTGTCCATCCCTCCTCCTGCCCCAGACCCAAATATCCCCTAGCCCCTCTTCTGTGCTCACATCGGAGAAGAAATCAGACACAAGGTTCAGTCTGGTGGGCAGAAAGGCACCCAAACCAAGGCATGCCTGGATGTTCCTGGGATATGATGGGGATATAATGGGATATTGGGAGAGAGGCTGTCAGGGGCTTCATCAAAGAGGATATGGTGCCTTATTCTTGAAAGATGGGTTTGGAAGGGGAAGGGAAAGAGGCCTTTGCAGCCTTGCTGACAGAGAGGAGGGGACATCCACAGGGGCCTCTCCAGTGGGCAGATGGATTTTCTTTTCACGATGGGATAGAGACTGCTGATCTGGTGAACAGGAAGTCGGTAGAGGGATTTGCCGAGCATCATGGCAGGCCCAGAGGAACTGGGGGCGGCTCTGCTAAAGCCAAGGCTTCTGCAGATGGATGGAGACAGTGGACAGGAGTGAGACAGGACAAGATGGCGTGCTTCTCTACAAGTTAGAGGAAAGCGAGCACGTTCCCCTGCTGAGAGGAGCCTGGAGAGAAGGGAGAGAGTGGCCGTTGCCAGGGCAACCATATTGGCCATGAGGATGGGCAGGAACAAGGGGGAAGACTGGAGAGAGATGTTGGAGGAAGAATCGGTACAAAATTGGAACTGAATTGGAAATGGAGGGCAAAGGAGAAGAGAAGGTGGTGTCTGGGTTTCTGGTCTTGGAGATGGGAGGTAGGAACCTCCCATCTGGGAGGAGGGTGGGGATGATGGGGAGTTTGATCCTATCTTGGTAAGTCTGTGACGTTGCTGGGGCATCCGAATGGGGCTGAGGAAGGGACAGGGGATGTGCACGAGCAAGTTTCTGCACGGAGAAGGATCTCTGAAACCCTGGGCACAGACAGCTCGTGGAAGGAGAGGAGAGAAGCAGGAGGATGCAGCCTTGGGGAGCACCAATTCTGGAGGGTTGGAAGGAGGAAGAAGGTCTGAAAAAGTGGCCAAGGCAAATAAGACAGATGTCACCTCCCAAAACACACAGAGTGTAGTGACCAAAGTGACAGAAAATCTTGGGAATCTCCATCAAGCGTCTTGTAGAGCGGTGACGACTGGTCTGTCTTTCCCCTGAACTCTGATGAGCTCCTGCACGACATGGGCTAGGGCTTTGGGGCCTGTGTCCTCAGCAGAGATCCAGTGGGTGCTTGGGGCAAGTTTGCTGCTTGGATGGATGAATGGATGGATGCAGTGGTCCAGGCTTCAATTTTCTGGGCCGGCTGCGGGAGGGGCTGATAAGACAGTGGGGGCTGGGTGCTGAGCAGCTTTTGGAGGAAGATTCTACAGGAAAGAGAACAGATGGGCTGTGGGTGGCAGGAGAGTGGGGACTCAGAGATGACTCGGGGCTCCTGGCTGCGGACCCAGGCAGGCAATGACACTCTGCGCTAATGAGAACAGGGAGAGAAACCCATCAGAGGTGCGGAAATGATGCGGTGAGCTTGTCGTATGCTGGGTTTGAGGTACCAGAGTCAGCTGCGAATTGGCTTTGAGTTCTCAACTTGTGAGCGAAACGGGAGTCTGGCCTGCAGGCTGCAGGAGGAGCATGCACAGAGGAGGGGGTAGGGCCCAGTACACACACTGGGGGCCCGGGCTGTGCAGGCAAGTGCAGGGACAGGAGAGGGGGAGGCAGGGTGGTGGACAGCAGACAGCCGTGAGCTCACACCACACACGTGCACAGCCCGGACCAACCCAAGTCCTGGCAGGAAGCAGGTGTTTAATAAACTTCTTGTGGATCAATTAACAAATAGTTGGACAAAGCGTGAATGACAGTGACCCAGAGACTGGGAACTACCTCAGCCCAAGCCCTAGAGGGAATGACGTGAGAGACTGACAGATGTTCACACACACACACACACACACAGACACACACAAACACAAACACACACCACAAATGGCACACAGACTCAGAGCAAAAATTCAACAAAGTTCTTCTGTAGAGAGAAAAGGAATGTGGCTTTGGAGTGAGATATAAAGAGAGGCAGTGAGGGAGTGGGAAGAGGCCTTCAGACAGCAGGACACAGATATAGGCACACTGTACACACACACACACTCCCAGTCTCACTGACTGGCACACAATCTGGCACTTGTTAGATGATGGCTGGCTGGCTGGCTGGATAGATGGATGGGATCAGTAGGTGGATGGATAGGTAAATGGATGGATGGATGGATGGATGGATGGATGGATGGATGGACGGATGGACGGGTGGATGGTTGGAAGATTAATCCAGAGATGAGAATAAAATTTGATAAAGGGCCCAGAATAGGAGTGATTCACATATGTCCACGTACACACATCACACACATACACTGCCTAGCATAGCATCCACCACAAGATATTTAAAGATGGAATAACTGAATAAACTAATAAATTAACAAAGGAATGAATGAATGAAGCAAACTAGAAATTAGGTCAAAACCCAATAAATGAGAAGGACAGAAGTATAACCCACAGTGAGACAGACACAGATGCACACACCCAGGCATGGGTGTGAGTTCACACACACACACAGGATGATCCACTCACAAAGGGAGGGCCAAATCTGTGAGGGCTCAGAGAGAGAACTCAGAAGCTAGGAGAGAATGACGAACACAGCAGAACAAGGTAGGGAGGCAGAGGGGTGAGCTGGAGTGGAGGGCACAGGAGGAGAGCTATGAAGGAACAGACTTGAAAGGATGTGGTCACCATTCAGATTCATGCACGTAATCCATGAGCATTTACAGAGCACCTACTATGTGCCAGACACTGTTGAATGAGCAGATTACAACAGGGAGCTTCTGTTGTAGGAGATTCAGCTCCTCCTCTCCCAGAACTGATCTTCTAGTACAGAAGACAGAAAAAGGCCAAGTAAGTTAGGAAGATAATTTCTGATATTGATAAGAATTAAAGGGAGGTTAGTGCAGGGTGGTGAGACAGAGCCCAGGGGGAGGGGAGGCATGATCAAGGAAGGCTTCCCTGAGGAGGTTTCATCTGAGCTGAGAACTGAGTGACAGAAAGGGAGGAGGCAGCCTTGTGAATTTCTGGGAGAAGAGTCTTCTCAGGCTGAAAGAATTAAAACGGCTAGAGCCCTAAGACAAGAATGAGCTTGCCATGTTTGAAGAGTAGCAAGAAGGTGGGCGGAGCTGGACTGAGTGAGTGAGAGGAGGAGAATGCAAGAGATGATGAAGCTGGCAACATGGTCAGGGCCAGATCATGTTAGACTTTGGCACAAAGCTTGGGTTTTACAGTCAATGCAGTGGGAAACCATTGGAGGGGTTTAAGCAGGCAGTGGCCCGATCTGATTTATAAGATCCCTCTGGTTCTGGACACAGGAATAGAAGCAGGGAGCCCAGGGAGGAGGCTGGGTTATTGTTCCAGAGAAATGATGGGGGCTTGAGTTAGGATGGAGCAAATGACGTGAAGAAAACAGAATGATTTGGAAGTTCAGTCGGTGAGACTGGCCAGTGAATTGACCCCGAGTATGTATGAAATGATGAGGGTTAAAAGGGACTCCTGGATAACTTCCAGGGTTTCAGGGTGGTGTCATTTATTGATCTGGGGAAGAATGAGGAAGGAACAGGTTTTCGAGGAAGATGGGATGATTTCAGCTTTCGGTGTAGTGAGTTTAAAATGCGTGTTGGGTATCCCTGCAGAGAAGTTGAATGAGCAGTAGAGTCTGGAGTTCAGGGAAAGGTAGAGTTTGGGAGTGGTCAGAAAATAGAGAGTATGCCAAACTGTTGAATTGGAGAGATTGTGTAAATGAAGAAGAGAAGGGGGGCCATTTAGAGATTGGGGGAAGTGGGAGGATCCAGCAAAAGAAATAGACCAAGAGGTAAAATCAGAGAAATGTCTGAGAGCCAAGAAAAGTGAATGTTTCAAGACTGAGGAAGTGTTCAACCACATCAACATTACTGATGGGACAAGGAAGATGAAGACTGAGAACTGAGTGTTGGATCTGACAAGACGGAGGTCACTGGTGACCTTGCCAAGAGTAGTGTCAATAGTGAGGTCAGGGTGAAAGGCTAATTAGAGGGGTTAGAGAAAGAATGGTGGGGGCTGACTTCCAAGGTCTTGCTGAGATCCAAGACATGCTCTAGTAAATGAGGTGGAATGACAACAAGCGATGGCTTGGGAGTAGGATGGCTGGAAGTTGGGACTTTGGAATTGGAGCTGTTGTTGCAAGGTCAAAGATACGATCATGGTTGAGGTCGAGTAGAGAACAAGATTGTTAGCACTTGGGAGGTCAAGAGCATGGTGTTGGCTATACCATCCATGTGGGTGGTGAAGTCATCAAGGATGGCCACAGGACTAGGAACAGAGAGAAGAACCAGGAAATACAATCTTCAGTGACTGAGGGGACACAATGGGAGACTGGAAAATGACCATCCCAACAAGCAGTGCTGGTGGAGTGAACAAAGCAGAGTCAAGAGTGATGCGGAGGTACCACCCTCATGATAGGGCACATCGTGGTCTTGTTTACCGACCCAGGGACCCCAGCAGGAGGAGTACCTGTAGGGAAGATGCTGAGTCCACTTTGGGACACATGGAGTGGCAGGTGCCTGGAGGGATAGCCAGGTGGAAGCATCTAGGAAATGGCTGATCATACAGATCTGAGGCTCAAAATAATGATTAGGCAGGAAATAAAAACTCAGGAGTCATGGTATTTGAGTGGTTATTGAGACAGGGGGCAGGGAAACAGGTGGGAAGAGAAATGAGAAGGGCTGGGGACACAGCCTAGGGATGAGGGAGGGCAACGCTTCATTGTTTTAGGTTCCGATGGTGGTTGTACCAGGTACTTAAGTGAGGGAGGCGAGGTGGGGGTCAGGCTTGGGGAGTGGACGTCAAGGGCTCAGTTGGAGCATGTTAGAGTTGAGTTGCCCGTAGACTCCCACGTGGAGATGTGGGCATAAGAGTCTAGGGTTCAGGCTGGGAGTCATCAGCATAAGGCTTGCTGGGTTTTCAAGTCATAGGACTGGATGAATCAAGATTCCCAAGGAAGTAAGGAGAGAAAGACCAGAGGGACAGAGAGAGAAGATACCCAAAGACTGAGCCATTGGCTCACCAATAGTTCATCAGCACTTACAAGGGGCTCTCCAGCTTTTCTTCAGTGGCCGGTCAAGAAAGACAGGAGAGAGATGGGGATGAATGTCCTGGAAACGGAGAACAGCGTTGAAATGCTGCAAAGACTAAAATTAAAATGTCCATTAAATCGGCAGCATGGAGGCCACACCAATGACCTTGATGGGGGGGTTGCTGATCACAGCGTGGGTAGGTAGGGCTATTTGGGGTGGAGGGCAACTCTTCCCCCAAGCTTTTCTGAGAAGGGAGGAGAGAGATGGAGCTGTAGTTAGGGGAGAGATGGGGTCAAGGGGAGGATCTTTTTCTAGGATGGGAGAGATTTGCAAGCTGGCTGGAGGGATCCAAAATTTTTTTCAGAGGGTAGCCATCCTTCCAAAAGTACAGCCTGCGAGACAAGGAGATGGAAACGGGTACTGAGAGGAGGACGAGGAAGAGAAGAAAGGCGCACCCACTGGGTCATTCATTCATTCATTCAGAAAATCTCTAATAACAGCTATCCATTTAATCCTTAATAACAGCTGCGGATGGTGAGGCTGGCCCTTCCATAACAGCTTTTCAAAATTCATCTAATCCTTGTGATACCCCATGAGGAACGTGCTGTCTGTGGCTTCATTTACAGACGAGGGGACTTGGGAAGGTGACAGGTGTTGGAGCAAGAAGTGGAGGGATGAGTGCAGAGGTGGGGGGCCGGGAGGGGGCTACGCTGCAGGAGGGGCTGCGCAGGGGCTGCTGAGGGGCTCCCGGAGGGAGAGTCAGCAGGAAGCCAGACAGATGGCTGTGGGCTGCGGGAGCTGAGGAATCAGAGATGACTCTGGGCTCCTGGCTGCTGCCCACAGTGGGCGCTAATGAGAACAGGAGAAAAACATGTTTGGGGGCTACAGAGACAAGGTGGTGGGTTTCAGGCATCTGTGGAGAGGCCCAGCTGGAGACACGTGCTGGCATCATGTCTTTATCCTTGTGGAGTACAGGAGCAGGGGATGCACTGCCCGGGGAGAAGGGGCAGAGTGAGGGGACAGCAGGCTCAGGGTAGGAGAGGAGATGCCGAAAAGAGAAAGACTTCAGGGCCCTTGACACTTTGAGAGAAAAATGCTTAATACATATCACCTTATATCACTTAGAGGGTGACTCTAGAGCCAGACATCCTGGTTCAAAACTCACCTCCACTACTTACTTGTTGTGTGAGCTGGGACAAGTCACTTAACCTCTCTGAGCCTTGGTTTCCCATCTATAAAATGGGGATAATAATAGTATCAAGAATCATATTGTAAGGATTAAATGAAAAATACAGGCAAGGTACTTAGGACAGTTTCAGACGTGTAGTAAGCCTATATGAGATTAGCTGTTGTTCTTGCTGCTGTGGTTATGTTCTGTCTCACTCTGCCCCTGAATACCCACAGCCTTTAGGAAGGCAGATATACAAAAAGAGAACAGTGATGTGACCTGAGATTTGTTTGAACAGCCACATTTATGAGAGAGCCCAGGAGGAAGCCATTTACTAATACGGGGTCAGGAAAGACGTTAGTGAGGAAGGGTCATTTGAGCTGGACCTTGAAGGATGCATACGAGTCAGCAGGTGGAGGAGAAAGGTTCATTCATTCTTTCAGCCGCTCTCCAGCATCCCCGGAGTGCCTCGCTCATGCCTGGCCCTGTGCTGGGTGGGGGAGGCCAAAGCTCCAGAGAGGAACTGAGCACCAGACTGGTTCTTCCTTGTGTCACCCCCAGTCTCGTGAGGGAGACAGACATGGGAGAAATAGATTGTTATAGGAGAACATGGTAACAGCAGCAACAGGGATATGCCCAGGAAGTTATGGGAGCTTCAAGGCAGGATGCCCTCTTGGGGGTGACAGGAGGGGCACCATAAAGAAGCAGAGGAGGGAACCAGGTAAAGAGAATGACAGAGGAAGGAGAATTGCATCCCAGGCCAGGCACGGTCATAGCCAAAGCCTTCAAGGTGGGCACTCTGTGTTGTGAAGGTCACTCGTGTCCCCAAGCTTCCCAACCAGGCTTCCCTCCCCCATCCCCACTGCCCACAGGCCTCCCTGATTTCCCTCACTCCCTAATTCCTTGAGTATCTATTGGACACCTCAGAAGAGCCACACCTGGGTGGGAGGAGGAAGGAAGGGACCTGTGGGGCAGGGTGAGCTGTGATTGAGCCAGAGGGAAGAGAGGGTGCCAACACGGTGGCAGCAGCACTAACCAGCGCGCACTGGGCACTGCTGCATGCCCGCACCGTGCTGAGCATCCTTGACACAAGCCGTCCCGCGGAGCCTCAGAACGCTTATTATCCTCATTTTGCTCTGAGGACCAGCATAAGATGTGAACAGGTGTTGGGCACCAAAGTCCAGAGGCTTGTTTATCTATTGTGTCTCCGTGAGAGGCAGGAGGCACAGGCAGAACCAAATGGAGAGGAGACGGCTGAGTTCTCTGAGCAGGAGGCCACCTGGGCCATGGGGAGAGGCTGGGAGGGTTCAGACCACCCCCACTCCTGCTGCGCATGAACCACGTCCCACTTCCCGGCCCCCAGCCCTCATGAGACTGAAACAAGGGTGAAGCCCCTCCATGCCCCGGCACCTGGTCCTCTGCCACCTTCATCTCCCGGGCTGCTCAAGGAAACTTCCCAGAACCTCTGTCCCGTGTCCTGGCTCCACTGCGTTACCCACGAAAGCCCCACCCGCACCCACCAGCTCTTCATCCTTAAGCAACCCAAGAACAAAGTGACAAGGGCAGAAAAAGGGATGGTGGGACACGGAAGGCACCCAGCATCCTGAGGGAAGCAGCCGAAGAGAGAGAGGGAAGGGAGGGGAGGGAGGATGGGGTCTCTGTCTCTGTCTCTCTCTCTAACCAACCCCCCTCCGCTATTTTTTTCTCTGGATTTCTCTGTCTAGCTTCCTCTCCTCTCTCTCTCTCTCTCAACACACACACACACACACACACACACACACACACACACACACACACACACACGCGCGCGCGCGCGTCAGATAAAGCCCCAGAAGGAAGAAGGGAGGGATGGAGGAGACTGTCAGACAGACAGAACTTCCCAGACAAAGACATTCAGACCATTCAGACAGGCTGACGAAGACACATAGGGGTGTCCCGAGTGGAGACGCCCAAATGCTCCTGAAGGAACAGATAAGTAAAAACAGTGAAATCAAATTTGCAGAGAAAAACTCACGCCGAGAGAAAAGGTTCACAGATACAAAGAACATTGCAAAAAGATCTCCAAATATTAATAGTGGTTCCTTTCTCTCTGGGAAGTGGGATTACAGGGGATTTTTATTTCATATTCTTCTGCACGTTCTTTCTGGTATTTTCCACCTTCTCTGTGGTGAACACATATTACCCCTGAAACCAAAGGAAAACAATGAATGTCATTTCTGAGAGAAAGAAAACATCCACGGCAGAGTGGGGGACAAAGCCTGCCAAAGCTGCAAAGAAGCAGCGAGAGCGTAGAGCACATGCACACACACACACGCTTGCACACTCACGGGCTCACACGTTCACACACTCCTCCACGATCACAGTACTCCCGCCCACACGCACACACACAGGCCCATTCTTTAGGCGCACAGCATGAACAGCCAGAGTGAAATTCCAGAAATCTCCAAGGAAGGAAAAGGATGGAGAGGAGGAGGAAGGAGAGGCAGACAGGGAAGCCTGGAGATGGATGGACAGACACACACACGACCCTCTAGCCCAGGGCATGACAGCACAGCCACTGACAACGGGCCCCTAATGCCCTCGTTATTCTGATAGTGGATGTGGTTATCACTTTCATGGGTTTTTCTTATTACAAAGGTAATAATGCAACTTGTGTTCCTGGCAGACAATTTAGAAAAAATGATGCTCTGTTTTTTGAATGAGCAAAAGAACTTATGAATGGGAGTGACCGACGGAGACAGAGGGAGAGCAAACTGTGAGGAAACCACAGAGAGGAAGTGAGAGAGGTGAGAGCCAGTGGAGGGAAACACACACACACACACACACACACATGCACACAGGCGCACACAATGGGGCAAGAGCAAGATGGCAATTTTGAAAGGCTGCAGAGAGAGGGAGGTGGCAAGCAGACAATCAAGCAGATGGGTGTCCAGGGAGCCAGACACATGGACACAAGCCCAACATGCACCCCTCGAAGCTCACACAGAGTCGGGGGCAAAATTCAGGGAGGCCTGAGTGGCGGGAGGGAGACCCGCCATCCCACAGACACACACTCCTGGTCTGGGCATCCTCAGGACGGGCTTTATGAATGAATGAATGTGGATGTCGGTGAGACCCCCCCCCCGCCCAGGGGGAGAGCAGAGCCCATGCAAACAGAGACAGGTCCCCAGAGACAGAGGCACAGGCTGAGAGAGACGCAGAGAGGGGCTCCAAGTCAGACCGGAGACAGTGACAGAGACTGAGAGGGGCAGAGAGTGAGAGACAGGAGGAGGGGCGGTGGGGGGGGGCACGAGGGGCACTGCGAGGTGGGGCCCTGGCCACAGTCCAGCCCAGGGTCCGCTCCCCAGCACGCTCCCAGGGGCCCCTCCTCCAGGAAATGGGATCAATAGGGGACTTCTATTGTTTTCTCTGTGCTTCTCTGTATTTTCTAAATGATTTATCATGAAGATGGATGCATTACTTTTCGGATCAGGAGAAAACATGTGCCTTGAAAGAAAAAGAAAAGAAAGAAAAATGGTACAGAGATGATTGAATGGAGATGACGCTACAGAGAACAAGCAGGGAGTGATCAGACACGTCCACATGCGCACACCCTCCAGGACTGAGGGCAGACCTGAGGAGGGGGAGCAGGGAGCAGCGGGGGGCAGAGGAAGTAGGCAAACTGAGGCTCCGAGCCCCAGACTTCCAAACATACCCGCACTCACACAAAGAGGACAAGCTCCTGGAGGAGACTGGGGGTGCATTTGTTGATCACCTAGTGTGTACGGGAGCCTAGGGTTAGATTGCCTACTGCAATCTTGGGTGGCAAGTCTGGGCTGACCCAGAGGCCCGGGCAGGGGACGGTCTCCCAGAGAAGGGTCCCAGAGCCCAAAAACTCAAAGCAGGGCCCGGGGGTGGGGGGAGATGGGGAAGGAAGAGGAGTTTGTCAAACAGATGGGGAAGAAGGCACGGGGCAAAGGGGGAAAGCTTGAGCACAGGACAAAGGCTTGGAGGAGCAGAGGGTGTGGTGAGAGAGACAGAGGCCGAGACAGAGGCAGAGACAGGCGAAGGAGGCTGCTTGGCCCCGCAGCCAGAGCCTGAGGGCCTGGAAGAGCTCAGAAGTTGGCTTTGTTCTCTGTACAAAGAGAGTTAAGGGATTTAGGGCCTGGGGGTTGGGTGTTGTTTCTGATCCCTGGGAGGAGGGAGGAGAAGCAGGAAGACCTGAGAGGAAACCAGTGGAGCCTTCCGGGGAGAGATGGGGTGCCCTGACCGGGGTCGGGGGAGAGGTGGGTGGGTGCTTAGGGAACAGCATCTGCAGGGCAGGTTACCGTGGGGGTGGGGGGAGGGTCAGGCTGACCTGAGCAACTAGAGGAAGGACAGCGACCCCCAGCTCAGCGGGGTCTCAGGAAGAGAGGGTGGGGTTAGATCTGCGGCTCCTGCCAGATGTGTGGCGGGGGTGTGAGGACCCCTCAAGCCTGATGCCCCAAAAGGGGATGAAGTCACAGCTGGGGCGTGCCATTGGGAAGACAAGCCTCCCCAGGCAGGGCGCCCCTGGGGGTTCCAGCAGGTTAGGGGCAGGTGAAGGGAGTGGAAGGAGACCCGGATGTGAAGATACACTCACAGACACACTCACGGACACACTCAGAGACACAGAGGCCGGGAGGAAGGGGAGCCCGAGAGAGGAGGAGGGACTGAGGGAAATACGTGGCATGAGACAGAGTCAGACATGGACACATCTGGAAAAATCGAGGAGGAAGGATAGGGAGGCCAAGAGACAGAGAAAAAGGGCGAGCGTGGCGGGAGCGGAGAGACAGAGATGGAGACGGTGCCGGGCAGAGAGGGAGAGAGGGATAAAGAGCCCGTGATGGGGAGAGAGAAGGAGAGACCCAGAGTCAGAGACAGAGCTGGACACACACACACACACACACACACACACACACACACACACACACACGGAGGCTGAGAGGTGGAGGGTCTGACAGAAAGCCCAGAGAGGGAAGGGAAGTGGGGAGGGGGCACCCCTCTCCTCTCCTTCCTCCTCCCTCTCCCAGAGCAAGGGCAGACTTCAGCAACGCCTTAGAGACAGAGAGGGAAGGGGCTGGAGGGAGGGGAAGAGCAGAGAGTCACACACACACACACACATACACACACTCACAGCCCAGCGCACAGGAGACTCACAGGGTGAGCACAAAAGCAAGAACCCCGCAGAGAGGGGGCCAAGAAGGGGGCTCCTCTGTCTGTCTCCCTCTCCCTCTCTCATTGTGTGTGTGTCTCGTGTGTGTGTGTGTGTGTGTGTGTGTGTGTGTGTAGAACACGTTCAAAGAATGACAATGACCCCCAAGGCTGGAGCAGAGAGAAAGCAAGGAGTCCAGTGTGGTGGACAGACAGACCAGTACACACACACACACAGACACACACACGCACGTGCATGCGCACACACACGCACGCACACACACACACACACACACACACAGATCATTTGATGCTTAAAAGGAGCACAAAGCCACCTAACGCTCCAGAGAGGAAGGTGGGAGAGAACACGGGGCAGGAGGCTGTCAGAGGAGGTGTGGGGCAGGCGCCCTCCAGACCTGCCTGGGGGAGGCACCATACTGGGCACGGGTGACCCAGAGCCTGAACTGACAAAGGGATGCCATCGGTACACAGTGGGGCAGGAGCTATTCTGGAAACCCCTTCCCTCCAGAGGCCACAGGGGAAAGACACTCACTCTGCTTGGGGGACAGGGAGTCCGGGAAGGTGACTCTGAGGCAGGTCAGGAAGGGACACTAGGGGCAGAGGGGTGAGAATGCCAGGGGACAGGTCTGGGCGGCTGGCTTGGGGGTGATGGAGGAGGGAGGAGGCTTGAGAGGCAGGCAGTGGGGGCTGAGGCCTGGACTTCGTTTGGGGTAGGGGTGGGGAGCCAGGGAGTGACGCAGTGGGTAGACAGACGTGGTCAGAGGCATGTTTGAGAAGGTGCTGGTGTCTGGGGAGTTTGATTTGGGGGAAGCGGGGATGGCCGGCCAGCCAAGGGGGCAGCAGGAAGCAGGCTGGCAAAGGGGAATGGCAGTGAGATTGAAGAGGTGGTCATGGTAAGTGGCTCAGGAAGGAGGGAGACGCAGCCGTGGGAGTCCAGGGTGTGCAGCCAGCCAGGGGTGGCCCAGATCATCCCAGGAACGGGAGGGCCAGGAAAGGGAGGGCCCAGTGTCCCAAGACAGGAGGGCTTTTGAGACTCAAAAACAGGCAAAGTGGACAAAGTGTGGTCTCTCCTTACAACTGAATATTATTCAGCCATAAAAAGGAACAAAGTCCTGACACACGTGACTACGTGGATAAACCTCAGAAACATTACGCTAAGTGCAAGAAATCAGACTCAAAAGGTCACATATGGCAGGACTCTGTTTATCTGAAATATCTGGAATAGACAAATCCACAGAGACAGAAAGCAGATTGGTGGTTGCCGGGGACAGGAAGGGGGGAGGGGAAATGGGGAATAACTGCTTAATGGGTAGGGGGTTTTATTTGGAGTGATAATAAAGTCTTGGAACTAGAGGTCGTACAACATTGTGAATGTACTAAATGCCACTAAATTGTTCACATTGAAATGGTTAATTTTATATGAATTTCACCTCAATAAAAAATTTTTGTTTTATTACAAAATAAAAACTAGTTCACCAAGCAGGCCCGTGAGGAGAGGGATTTCCAGGCGGAGGGACCAGCACCTGCAGAGGGGGTAGCGGCATGCAGGCACGTGGGCGGGTGGGAGGGGTGTGGCGGGGGAGGGGCTTGGAAGCATGAGGAGAGGAGATGGGAGGGGGGTGTGCTTGAATACTTCTTGGAGGTGGGAGCCTCGGGGACCTATGAGGTGGGAGAGCTGTTGACTGGTCCCCAAGTGGTGAAGGGGTCCATAGGGTGAGATCAGAGACCGGAGACCAGAGAGGAGGCAGGTATCAGCCACTCAAGTGGGGGCTGGTGAGGTGTGAGCAGCGGTCGCTGGGGTTGAGAGGTGATTCAGCCAAGGCCCCGGGACTTCGGAACCAGTTAGGCACAGGTGAGAGCAGATTGGGTAGCGAGGCGGGAGCTAGGGATTGCCTCCCTGGGGACTCGGTGGGCAAGAAGAGGCACTTCCCTGCGTCCTGGCCAGGCAGGGTTTAGAAACTAGGTTGTTCAGTCAGTCAGAGACCATGTACTGAGTGCCGTCCACGGGCCGGGCAGTGCCCTTGGACCTGGAGACACAGCACTGAACAGACACTCCGTGCCCTCCTGGGGCGACAGCACAGCGGCAGAGAGGATAGTGTGAGAGATGGAAAATAACCCAAGAAATCCACAAATAAGATGATAGCTGGGGGACTTCCCTGGTGGCGCAGTGGTTAAGAATCCGCCTGCCAATGCAGCGGACACGGGTTCGAGCCCTGGTCCGGGAAGATCCCACATGCCGCGGGGCACCTGGGCCCGTGCGCCACAGCTGCTGAGCCTGTGCTCTAGAGCCCGCGAGCCACAACTACTGAAGCCCGTGTGCCACAACTACTGAAGCCCGCATGCCTAGAGCCCGTGCTCTGCAACAAGAGAAGCCACCACAATGAGAAGCCTGCACACTTCAACGAAGAGTAGCCCCTGCTCACCACAACTAGGGAAAGCCCGTGCACAGCAACGAAGACCCAATGCAGCCATAAATAAAAGAAATAATAAATTTATAAAAAAAAAAATAAGATGACAGCTGGCAGGGAAAAGTGCTTTGAAGACAAAGACAGCAGGAGCAGGATAGGGGTAAGGAGAGCTAAAACGGAGGATGCTGTGTTAGACTAAGTCACCAGAGAGGCCTCTCTGAAGAGGGGACTGTGGAGCGGAGACCTGGGGAGGTGGGCGGGCACACAGATCTCAGGAGAGAGCTCCAGGCAGAGGGGACCGCACGTGCAAAGGCCCTGGGGTGGGAGCAGCACGTCTCATTCAAGGAGAGGCAAGGGCAGGGTGGCTGGAGCAGAAGGGGTGGCAGGTGGGGGCTGGGGGTGAGGAGGGAGCAGCAGAGCCCTGCCTGGAGCCAAGGCCTTCCGTGTGGGTGATGGTGAGTGCCTGGGTTCTGCAGGGGGCGCCCCTCAGGGAGATGGACCCTAATAAGGACGGGGGACTAACAGAAGGACAAGTAGGACCTGTCAGGCCCAAGCGCTGCCCACTCTGCCCCCCGCAGGGTTGGTTGATGGAGATTTGATTAAACCCTGAAAGTTTCCCCAACAAACTCACTCAGCAACCGGAAAGCAACAGGAGGGGCGAGAGTGAGGAGCTTTGGACAGACTTACACAGAGGCAGGCCTGACGCATGAAGAAAGGAGAAGAAAGCTTGAGAAAGCCTCCGAGGGAGAGTGGGAGGGGCAAGGGGAGAGCGGGAGCGGCGAGGCGAGACCCCTATGCCGCCAGGGGCTGGGGATGACGCACACACCAGCCCACGCGGGGCTCGCGGGGTGTGACACACCGCCGGCTCTCAGGCTGGCGAGGCTGCCAGGCGCAGACGGTGACGTGTGACCCCGACAAAGCCCCCAGGAAGGGGATGCAGAGAAGGAAGAGGAGGGGGAGGGAGACACGTGAGCCAGATGGGCAGGCGGTGGGGGGATCTGTGGCCAGACAGACAAGGAGCCCCCAGAGAGAGAGGGAAGGACACACAGACAAAATCACCCAGACAGATCCCTCCACTCAGAGAGACACAGCCAAAGACACAGTGAGCCTCGCAACACGTGGAGACACGGCCAGGAGGGGCCTTCCCTGAGATACACAGACAGACACCCCACATACACTCAACACTGCACACAGACAGGAGACAGAGACACACGCACACACAGACACATAGACAGACAGCTGCCACACAGCAGAACACACGCAGAGACCAGCAGACACTCCCATTCACACGGGCAGAAACAATCAGAAACCCAGGTCAGGACACACAGACTGTCAGATAAACCCACAAACATATCAACACAGAGAAACAGATACATACACACAAATACAGACAACAGACAGTCAAACACACACACACACACACATCCACGGACACACAGAGACTAGGACCAGATACTCACACGCACTGGTGCACAGGGACAGACAGACAGACCTCACATGGACAGAGGCGCACAGCCCCTCACCCGGAGTCAGACAGAAACACACACACTGACATGGGGGGAGAGACGGGCAGGACACCCACAAGGGCAAGA
Source organism: Balaenoptera acutorostrata (assembly GCF_949987535.1). Lineage (NCBI taxonomy): Eukaryota > Metazoa > Chordata > Mammalia > Artiodactyla > Balaenopteridae > Balaenoptera > Balaenoptera acutorostrata. The sequence goes on along the minus strand of NC_080078.1, from coordinate 67,722,624 downwards.
CGGAAGGACAGGGAAGTTGATAGAAGTGAGAAGATGAAGATGAGAAGACGATGTGAGGCCAGGTGCCTGCCCACCAGGCTCGGGGTCTCCCCTCCACACCAGGGTGCCCAGTCACGGATATGCTTTTGACTTTAAGGCCTGTCACACAGCAGGTGATGTTTGTCCCCCTCATGGCTCCCACCCTGCTGTGGGGCAGCAAATATGTTTGTTGATTGAATGTACGACCAAATTTGTCTGATGTCAGAGGGTCACTCTGGGGGACCAAGTGCAGGCCGGAGCACTGCAACAGGTGACAGATGACAGGGAAGCCGGTGCGGGGCAAGACATAGAGAAGGAGCCGGCAGGGAAGTAGGGGGAGTGTCAAGGGGACGGTGTCCCCGAGGTGCAGCGTCAGACCCCGGTTTGCTGGAAGGTGGGAGAGGCCACAGTGAGAGCCATTTCAGGGGGTCAGGAACAAAATGCCACCGGACAGGGAGTGAGAGGGAGGGGCCGACATGAAGACAGCCCTAGGATGGGATGGAAAGACAGGTCGGGGCCTGGAGGGGGGGCTCTGCAGGTGGGGAGACGGACCACGGTGGGTGGACGGGTCTGGGGCTCAGCTTGGCTAGAGACCCCGATGGCAGCGGGTTGCCTGTGGACCAAATAGAGTTTGCAAAGGGGGCTGGGGAGCTGCGAGGGGCAGGAGGGGGAGGGCCAGGTCGGCACACACACACACACACACACACACACACACACACACACTGCCAGCCAGCGCTCACCCACCCTCAGAGACAGCGAGGGAAGAAAGGAGGAGAGAGAGAGAGAGAAATAGAGCCAGGCTCACCTGGAAAATTCTAGATGGAGCCCCCAGGAGCGGGAGAGGAGGAGAGAGAGGCAGAGGTGGGGGAAGCAGGAGCGAGGGGGAGGTAGTGGGCGAGCAGGACACACACAAACACACTCTCACGCACACACACACCCCTGCAGTGACGCACAGAATAGAAGCAGAATTCAATAATGACTGGGAGACGGGCGCAGAGCGGAGAGAGCGGGAGTGGAGCAGCGGGGGGCGGGAGGGGGGCGGAGGGAGCGAGTCAGACACACACAGCCCCGTCTCAGGAGGTATTCAATAATTGTTGCTCGAATGAAGGAACAAAGATGAGGGACTCTCAGAAGGGAAGCTACGCCTAAGAAAGTTCCAAGACGGATAGACAGAATGTCACACATATATACAGTGAGAAAAAAAAAAAATCCCGATCAACTTTTGGATTTAAAACAATGATAATAAACAGTACTAGAGTCAGAATAACTGTTCCCTTGAGGGATGGGGGTAGTCCTGAGCGAGAAGGAGGCTGCTGAGGGCTGGGATGGTCTGTTTCTTGCTCTGGGATGTGGATCCACAGGTGTAGACATGGGTAAAATTCATCGAGGTTTTTCACTTAAGATGTGTGCATTTTATGGTATGTAAGTTATACCTCAATTTTTTTTACTGAGAGAAAGAGGATAAGAAAGGGAAGGAAAGATGAATGTCAGGTGGCGAGAGAGGAACAGATGCACACACACACACATATACACATGCACACACACACACAAATGATGTAACAGTGTCCAGGTAAGAACAAACCCCAACAAAGTCTGACAAGAAAAGAAGTAAAAAGCTAATGCTACCAAGAGAGAAAGCCTGATGCCTAGACCCTCACGTGGAAAGAGAGAGAGACCCCAGAGAGACCTGAATTGGGAGGGGGGTCCACAGGGCAGGAAGGAAATCGCCAACATTGGCCCCTTGAGCCGGAGGCACCGAGGATGGGGGCTCCTGGGGCAGGCGTCCATCACCAGCCGTGGAACGGCCTGGCCAGGGTGACCCATTGGAGGTGGGGGTAAAGCAGAGGGGAGAAGGGGGCTGGGAAGGTGCTGAGTCTGGGGTGGACTTCAGAGGCGCAGGGGCCGGGCTTGGTGAGGGGCCCGGGAGCAGCCGCGTGCTCTCATCTGGAGCTCATAACCCAGGGGCAGGGGGCGAGAGAGGCGGGCGTGGGCACCGAGACGGCCCAGAGGGCAAGATGACAGTGGGCCCAGGAAGAGGGGTAGGAAAAGGGCCCAGAAATAACTCTCGGACAGACAGGCGGATGGCTAGATGGATGGAAGGATGCTCATCTGCAGAGCGAAAGCAAACACTGGACAGAGCCTTGGAGATGGATGTGGGAGGATAAAGAGAGCCTTAGGGGGAGGTGGGGAGAGAGACAGACTCCAGTGTGTGTGGAAAAATTAAAATGGAGCCGGAGAAAAGGAGGGCAAGCAGAGAGCAAGGGGTGAGAGGAGATCTGTCACACACACACACTCACACACAGACACACTCACAGGGGGTGCTCAATGTGTGCTGACCGAAAGAAAATACAAAGGAACTGCCCCCCCAGAGTGCGCGCAGAGGATTTAGGTAAAGTGGTCGAGTTGACACAGTGACAGACAGCTTGTCACACACAGATACACACACACGCACACACACAGCCTTTCTCTGTGAATCCAGGCACGCAGGGCCAGGGCAGCTTTCAGAACTGCCTTGGAGACAGGGTGGCCACACACAATCACCCCCAGCACAGGAGAGGCTCAGGGAGTTGACTGAGCATAGGGACAAATGCAAACGACTCAAGAATGAGCACAACAGCCAAGGACCCCAAAGAGAGGGGGTCCGGGCAGGGGGCAACTGTGTCCCTGTTAGTCACTCTGTGTCACACACACACACACCAGCCGGGGAAGGAGCAGCTGCTTCACGATGAGTGATCTAGGAAGAGCCGGGGGCGTGAAAGGAAACAAAGCCCCCAGCCAATGGCAGGCACCCCCCAGACTGGAGCGAGGGAGGCGGCCGCTGCCCACACTGGGAAATCGACCAGCCACAGGGACAGGAGAGCCGGAGCCTCAGGGGTCAGATGAGCCAGACCCCGGCTTGGCCACACGGACACACGCACAAGCCTGAGGACCCTGCACAAGTGTTGGGGGGGTGGGTAAGCGAATGGGGGGACATGTTTTGGGACACAGACACACACGCACACAGGTCACATCTTGGCGGAAAAAACGAATTAATGCAGGTAACACGTAGAGTCAAGCTAAAACTGAGAGGCAGAGACGGAAAGAGACAAAGAAAGAACAGAACAAAAAGAAAGCCAGAGACACAGACACAGAGACAAAGAAAGACAGGAAAACAAAGAGAGAAAAGGAGAAAGGCAGCGGATGGAGAGATGACCGACAGACACGAATGCAAGAAGGACACAGACGTCTACAACCAAAGGAGCGACCATGAGAAGGGAGTTTGGAAGGAGAAAACAGAGATGGAGGCCAAATGACAGAGGGAGAGAAAGATGAGCAGAGGAAGAGAGAGAGGCACCCAGGCCACCCAGGGCTACCTCTGAGGACCGGCTAGATTGGGGTTTTAAGACACAGCAAGCAAAGGAATGAAGGAAAGAAAGAAAGATGCCTGAATGGATGGGAGGGACCCTCAGCACAGCCCGTGCTGGATTCAGGGAGCAGCCAGGGGGTCAGCAAGGGACCACATGCCATAAACCCCACACCACATGCACCACACACACACCACACACACCACACACACACCACACACACACCACACACACACCACACACACACACCACACACACCACACACACCACACACACACACCACACACACCACACACACACCACACCACACACCCCACACACACCATGCACACCACACACACACCACGCACACACCACGCACACACCACACACACTACACACACATACCACACCACACACCACACACACTACACACACACCACGCACACACCACACACACTACACACACACACCACACCACACACCACACACACTACACACACACACCACACACACACTACACACACCACACACACTCCACACACACACACCACACACACACACCACACCACACACCACACACACCACACCACACACCATGCACACCACACACACCACACACACACCACACACACCACACAACACACACCACACACACACACCACACACCACACACACCACACCACACACCACACACACTACACACACCACACCACACACCACACCACACACACCACACACCACACACACACATCACACACACTACACACACTACACACACCACACCACACACCACACACACACCACACATACCATGCACACACCACACACACACCATGCACACACCACACACACACCACACATATGACGCACACCACACACACCACACACACACCACGCACACACCACACACACACCACACACACCACGCACACACCACACACACTACACACACACTACACACACACCACACAAACCACACACACCACACACACATACCACCCACATCACGCACACCACACACCACACGCACACCACACACACCACACACACCATGCACACCACACACACACCACACCACACACACACCACACATACACCACATACACACACCACACACACTATACTACATGAACAACATATACATGGCCCATGCACGCCATACACACACCACACAGGTGTGTGCATACATAAACAATTGCAGGAAGCCCAGAGAAAAGACAAGGTTTCAGAAGCCCCAGAGAGAAGGGGGAAGGAGCAAGCTGGAGAGAAGCAGGGAGAGCGGAGTTCCGTGCACCTCTCTCGCCCTCTCCCGGTGTCGGTCTGTAAGTCTGTCTGTCTCCCTCTCGCTCACTCCCCTGCACACAATCACACACCCTAGAAAAGGGGAGAATGGGGGCTGGGCAGAGAAACGAGGGGATGTGATGACTCGGTGGCTGTCCCACCCCAGCCCGCTGGCTCCCACCTCCTGGCCTTCGCATGGCTGTCCTGCTGCCTGGAGTGCTTCCCGCCCGGCCACAACCCTCCCTCCCCGCCCCGCTTCTCCACCTGCTGCCCTCGGGCCTCACTCAGCCCTCTCCTCAGGGGAGCCCTCCCGGACGCTCTGTTCAAGCTTAGGACCCCGTCTCTACTCTACTGGGACCGTGGGCCTTTCTGCACCTGTTCTGCTCATCTGTCCTTCTGGACACTAAGTGCCTTGTCCACGGCTGCTCCCCAGCAGATTTTTCTCCCCCTTGACCCCCTAACCCCCAACCGGGGTCAGGCATACAGTAGGTGCCCACCGGAAACGTGTTCAATGAATGCTTACACACCTGAGTGAGAGCAAAGCTGGAAGGCATTTAGGCTGAATGTGGAAGGAAAAGGCTGAGGAGGGCGGAGGGAGGGAGAGCCCTGGAGGGGGAGGGAAAGATGGGGCAGTCACAGCTGGAATAATCTAGATGGAGGTATGGGGGTGGGGCAGAGCCCTGGGAGCTGGTGGGTAGTCGGAGGGGGGCAGGGGGGGCGGTGATGCACTTCGTGGATACAGGCAAATACACACGCACACGCACACACGGCCGGGCAGGGGCAGCCGCTCCATGACGAGTGCTTTATGAAGAGCCTGAAGAGCCCAGGGAATGAAACGAAACACCCACCCCCAGCTCATGGCAAGGGGAGGGGGCTACAGGGAGAGAGCCCACATTGGAAATTCAACAAGCCCGAAGATCTGGGAGGGAGAAGGCCTGAGAGAGAGACAGGGAGCCAGATCCCTTCTCCCCGGCAGACACGCAGACACCAGGGCCACACATGTTTGTTGGGGGAATGAATGAATGAACAGGGGACCCCAGAGCAAGGGACAGACCTGTTAGGGTGAGAGAAATGGACAGAGAGGGACAGAGACTCAGGAGGCCAGGTGATACACACATCATGTGGCTTTGATGTACTCACACAGAAGTCAAGGGCAGTCCGCAGGGGGCAGAGTCGAGAGGAAGAGAGATTCAGAGAGGGTGGAATGTGCAGAGGACACACAGCCTGCCCCCAACAGCCATTGCCCATGGTCAGCACAGAGAAGGCACTCAGTAAATCTACAGCCCACCATACCTTTAGGTGCCCGTGAAAAATGTTTCCTTTTAAAATCAGAAGAAAAATGAACTTTAACTCAAAGAAAATGTTTTCATATATAATGTTAATATATTCAACTTTATATCAATGTTGTCGTAAAGTAGAATTTTTTAAAATATTTTTTATGGAGAAAGGGGTCCATGAAGGGAAAGCTGACTAGGGCCCATGAAAGTCATAATGGGGCCCTGGTTGGGTGCCCAGCCTGGGACTACATAACACAAGGCCAAGGTTAGGAAGGACCCTACTGCAGGGAGTGCTGGAGCCAAGGGAAGCCAGGGAAGGGGCAATCAGGAGGCCTTCCCAGAGGAGGTGGATGTCCAGTCTGAAGGACGGAAAGACGTGTCAGGCAGTCAGCGTGCCACGGGCAACTGGAGCCAGCCTGGCAAGGCCTGGAATGGCAGGTGAGGGAGATGGGGCTTCCTCCACCAGAGACAAAGGATTCTGAGCAGGGCCAGAGGTGGGAAGAAAAAAAGGAAGGCCACGGCAGAGTGAGGGTGAGTGATGGTGAGTGCGGCCCAGGGCTGGAGGCTGAATGGTGGGGCCCTCCCCAGTGGGGGCAGGAGCGGACAGGAGGTGAGTTGAGTTTGGAGGGTCAAAGGTGAGGTGTCCAGGGGATAGTCGCCAGGGAAACTGTCCAGGAGGCAGGCCTTGAGGCAGAGGCTGGAGGGAGCATGGGGCTGAGTCTGGGGCCAGGATGGGGAGTGAGCAGAAAGTGACCCTAGAAGCCAAGTCCCAGGAATCCCGGGGAAGGGGAACGGGGGTGGCCGAGAGGTTCATTCGCAGACATGCATGTACACAGATGCACACACACCGAGAGGGCGGCAAGAAAGGGAAGAAGAAAGAGAAGGATATTTAATAAAATTGCAGGAAGTTGGAGGTGGGAGGTAGAGACAGACCCACTGGCACAGAGATCCAGCCGCAGACACACGTACCCACGCACACAAACACACGCAGGACAATCAGAGAAAGAGAAGGGCATTTAATGAGACCACAGCAAGGGGGAGGCGTGGCGGCAGAGGCAGACACACAGACGCTTGGACAGATGGACAGAAGGCAGAGCACTGGATCCCACGGGACATACTCTGAGGGAAGCACAGCCCAGCATTGGGTGGGAAAAGCCCCAGCGGGGGAGGGCTGGGGAGACTGGGATGGACAGATAGATGGACAGAGCTCCATCTCCCGGCCTGATTCCCCCACCCCCATGCCACGCCCCCATCTCCATCTCTATCTCCGTGTTTCTGTCTCTGTCAGTCTCTCTTTTTCTCTCTGCAAACCACAGCTTTTTGGAGCCCCCAAGAGAAAAATGGGAAAAGAAGACAGAGATGAGAGAAAAGGACGAGGGACCATGTGTGTGCGTGCGTGCGTGCGTGCGTGCGTGTGTGTGTGTCCAGCACAAGGTCTAGTTGGAATTTTAGGAGGGAGGGAGGAGATGAAAGGAGCAGAGGATGAGCAAAGAGACCAACAGCAGCACGGAACCGCAGCCTGGAAGGATGAGGAACACGCACGTGCCCCAAACACCGCACACGTCACACACACACTGCACACACTAGAAGTGCCACTGGTGGAAGGGAGGTCAATGAAACCATGGAGAAAGGAAGGCAGGGAGGGGGCTGAGAAAGAGCCGGCACAGGGCGCCTGACACAGATCCACAGGCGAGCGGGTGCACTCACATGGGCGAGAAGGCTGCAGCAGGATGGGGCCCAAGGTTCACCTTTAATATAAGTTTTACATATGAATATCTGAAAGAATCGATAGGCCAGCAACCCAGAGTGACAGCCAGTAACTATGGGCCAGAGGATGGAGAGACAGAGAGACACACTCAGAGAGAGACAGAGAGACAGGAGACACTGAAGCCAGTGGGCAGAGGACAGGCGACAGGCCCAGATGGACACCCACCCAGAAACATGCCCCATCCTTTCTAGGTGGGAGGGAGGGGGTAGAGAGCATAAATTACCGTCTTCTTGTATGTGCTTTTCTGTATCTTTCTTACCCTACTATAAAGAATTTTTTTTTCCCATGGGGGCAAATATCATCTGACTTTTCTCAAAAAGAAAAAAAAAATGCACATAGAATGAGAAAAACCACTGAAACCAGGAAGGGAAGGCGGAGGGGACGAGGGGGTCCCAGGGTGTCTCCAATCGCCTGAAGCGGGCTGGAAACTGAACAGGGCAGCAGGAGGAGCAGGCAGAGGGGCAGTGAGATGGTGGTCCCAGCAGAGTAGACGTCACTCGCCTTTTTGCTCTGTCTTTCTCTCGAAGAGTTGAGCAAAAGCAAACTGAACAGAGACCCAGAGTGAGGAAGTCAAAACCAGTGGAGCCAGAGACAATAGGTGGGAGAGACCGAGCAAACTCCTGCCTCCCTTCTCTCATCAGACAGCACCCCGGTGGGCCAGATCTGGGTGCATCAGCCAGAATTTCCCCAGCCCCTCAAGCTCTCATTCTAGGGGGGGAGCTGTGTGAACTGCCGTGACCACCCTTGCAAGTTCCAGGGGGTCAGGGAAAGCGCCCAGAGGTGGTCTGTGGCCTTTGAGATGTTTTGAAGGATGAAGAGGAGTTTGCCAGGTTGCAGAGAGGAAAGAAAGGGCACTCTCAGTCGTGGAAACAGCCTGGGCAAAGGCACGGAGGTGTGAGAGGGTCTGGAGGAGAACCAGAGGGTACAGAGATTGATAAGGAAAAAAAAATCTGAGACACAGACACAGAGAGAGAGAGAGACTAGAGAAATAGAGACGGCCACGAGGCACAGAGAAAAAGAGAAACTAGCAACAGCGAGAAACAGACACATACAGAAACGGAGACAGAAAATCAGAAGCACACAGAGAAAGACCAATTAGTGCGGGGGGAGGGGGTTTAGGGAAGAGGAAAGAAACACAAAAAATTGTGAAGACAAGAGGGCCAGGGCCAGAGAGCCAGAGAGAGAGCTGAAGAGGCACAGACAAAGAGAGACAAAGACGTTGGAGGCAGAGAGAGACACACGCATTGAATCACTTGGTGAGGCCGGCGAGAGATGGAGATAAAGGGGTCTCGGGGCTTCTTCCCCGGCTCGACCCGCCGCTCAGCGCCGCGCAGGCGCACTCCCGACCCGCCGCGGTAGCACGGACGAGCGCTTTGTCCCCGCCGGGGCTGGGGCGCGTCCCCGGGCTGGGCTGCTCGCACGTGTCTTTGCGCCCCCGGGTGCATGTGGGCCCTGGCGGAGCGGCCGGTGCCCCGTGCACGCCCTGAGCCCACAAGCATCCACGCGGACACACACACTGCCCCGCGCAGACAAGCAGAGCCCCGCCACACACATCCGGGCCCGCGCCCCCCGGGAGCCCACAGATTCAGGCAGAACCACCTAGAGTGGTGTCCCCGCAGTACACACAAATCTCTGCACACAGGGCCAGAAAAAACAGGTTCACACATCTGGGCATCCAGACTCACAGGCCACGTGGGCACGTGTCCACACACCAACACAGACACCCATGAGCAAACAGGGCCACACGCATACCCCAGTGAGCACAAAGGCACACACCCACGAGGGCAAACTCACACCCATGCTCCTACCTCTGCTCCCAAGACACATGTACACCCATGGGGTCTCCAGGTGTCCATTCTGACCGGACACTGTGGTATTTGGCTTGTGAAAATAACAGTGAACAGAGAAACATCCCGATTTTGAAATCTGTTTTTAATTATACAGATTAAACAGTGTTATTACGACCAGAGGTAACTTACATGGATCGGTGTGTGATCTGATATAAAATAAATTTCTTCCTATAGACTGCTGCAAATGAACTTCCCAGATTGTGTGCCTTGGTGGAGGGGAGAAGGGAGGAGAGGAAGGGTCTTTGGATTTTTCTCCAGAGTGCCCAGGGCTTTTGCTAACCCAGTCTCACCACCACCCCACCCACCCAGCCCAGCACTCCTGGGAAACACACAGCAGGCACACAGCCGCATCTCCCTGTGAGGATGTCCACGACTCCACAAGGGCCTGACAGCCCTGCGGGGCCCCCAGAGTGTCAACTGCCACCATCCACCCAGGGCAAAGAGTCTTCAACTGCTCACACTTCCTGCTCACAAGCCCTGGGCTTCGCCTGGCGCATCTCAGACACAAGCAAGGTTACTGCCAGGCACAGTCACTCCCCAAACTCAGGGATGGATGTGCACACACAGCCGCATTCCAGAGATCTCCAATTTGATTACGTCCCTCCCTGGCCTCAAGCCCTCCAGCCACCAATGCTGCCTGCACAAAGGCCCCTCTGACACAGTCTGTCCTCACATCCCACCCCCTCTCACTCTCCAGCACACAATAGATACTCAAGAAACCGCTGACCAAACTCTGAGGTCTGTTTGTGTTTAATCAGACAATATGCAAAGTATTTACAACCAATTCCAAATCCCCCCTCCCCCCACAGGCCTCAGCCATGGAACGCAGGAACCCCAGGCCCTGCCCAGAGCCGGGGGTCCCCTAGGCCTCTGCATAGTCGTCTGAAATCTACAAAACACTGTTTGTTTAAAAAAAAAAGACAGTATTAGGACACCTTATACAAAGGACACCGGGCAGTCAGAAGGGGATTTGGGAGCGCGCTGGGGTAAGTGAGTCCAGATTCGACTGGGACGGAGACAGGACAGGAGAAGACTTGGGTAATAAACATGTATGAAAGGAAAAGTTGAAATTTCATAGGCAGGCACCACTTGGCCTCCCTCCCCACTGGCAGGGCCTGGCTGGCTCGAGAACCCCTGGCAGCGGGAACGTTATTGCTATGATGGGGGGCTGTGGGTGAAATGTACAACAGGTCTGGGGGACAGAGCAGGGGGTGTTTTTACATGTTAAATATGGACACACATGGAGGAACATACACGTGCACACGCACACATACACACACACATACACGCACACAGGGGCCCTTGGCAAGATGCCTACAAACTGTTGGCTGCCCATGTAAGAAGGACACACTGAGGTCCAGGGAGAAGCCACCACATAGCCCAAGGGCCAAAACACGGTCTCCTGATGCCATGGGCTGAGCTCACCACGTGATGCCGGGCCACAGGGTCTGGACAGGAGTGGAGCAGTTGCAGAGGCCATGGCCACATATGGAGGCAGACACTGCAGCCCAGAGAAGGAAACAGGGGCTGCCCGAGGGCACACAGCCAGTCCTGGTGTGTGGCAATAGACACCCCAGTCCTCTCACCTTACCCCAGCCTAGGCACTCCTTTCCGTACTTGTGAGTTAAGGGTGCCACTTGGGGAGAAGAGGAGGGGCCGGGCATTGATATGACACAGGACAAACTGGGGGAAGGAGGACCTGGGGTTCCTTCCTGAGGCCAGGGCCTCCCAATCACTTGGATCTTCTATTTCTGCTTGATTGCCTCCAGAGCCTGTGAGCTCACTCCCTTTCATGATTGGCTAGCTCCAAAGGTCAAAAACCACCCACCTTCTGATTGAAACCTGCCTCCCTACCCTTGTACCTTTCATTTCTAGCTCAGCCCCACATCTACCTCCACTCTCTCCCCCACAATAGCCCACTGAGCAAGCAGTGGCAGCAGGACTCTCTCTGCTATCTCTAACCCATCCTTAGGCCCCTTGTCCCCTGGGCTGCCCCGGTTTGTCCACAATGCCTCCAAGGACAATCTTGTTGGTTCCTGAGGAAGACAGAGGGAGCACCACGTTCCAATCCCGTCTCAACCCTGAACTGCTCTGTGGCCTTGGGCAAGTCACATCCCCTCTCTGGACTCAGTTTCCCCATGGGTAGTATGGGGACAAGAAACTGAAGATCTCTAAGGATCCCTCAGGTGTAAGAAGGGCAGGGTTTGAGGGGGGTGTCCACCCCACCCACCAGCATTAAGTCAAGCTAGGCCTCACCAGCCTGAGAGCCACAGCAGAGGGGGCTGGACCCAGCAGCCTCCACCAACAGGCGTTTCAGAAATGGATGGCAAGGGGCAGGGTGGCAGGCAGGCCGAGGGCCAGTGGCCCATCACTCCTCTTTGGAAAGGCTCTTTGGCTAGCTCCGCAGACAGACCTGGGGTGGCGTGGAAGTGGGAAAGGGCCAGTGCGTGCAGTAGGTTGAGGCTAAGAAAAGGGTGCCCTCAGCCCAGCCCTTCTTCCCAGTTCCTCCTGCTGAGACGCACAGAGCTCCAGGAGGGAACGCAGGGAGGAGGCCTGCGCTGGCCAGGGGCCAGGGTACAGTCACTGCGCCAGCCTTGGACCCCGCCCCCAGGGCGGCCCCAGGCCCCAAGCCCTTCCATGCCACAAAAGAGGGAGGGGCCTCGTCACTGGCAATTCAGCCCCACAGACAGGATCAACGGGGTGGGGGGGGCGCGGGCAGGCAGAGGCAGGCAAGACCCCACGTCAGGGGCCACCCAGCTCAGGATCCAAGCCAAGAAGGCAGTCTGGCCCTGTAGCCCACGCCCTATAGGTTCTCTCCGGGCTGGTACTGGGGCTCGGTGGATGTGAAGTAGTCCTCCAGGAAGGCCTGCAGGTACTCGAAGGTGGGCCGTTCCTCTGGGTCCTTCCGCCAGCACTGGCACATGAGGTCATGCAGAGACTCGGGACACTCGGGAGGGCAGGGCATCCGGTAGCCCCTCTCCACCTGGTCCAGCACCTCGCGGTTCACCATCCCTGTGGGCAGAGGGAAGCATGAAGCGGCTGGCTCTGCTGAGGAAAGTGGAGCAGAGGGAAGTTGATGGGGATAACGAAGAGGGCTTCCTGCCTAGGAGAGGGTGGCTGTGACCGTGGGTAAGGCCCTCCGCAAGGCTGGGAGCCCTGACCAAAGACAGAGCCTAAGATCAGATGGTCAACCTCTTTGCTATACAGATGGGGAAACTGAGGCCCTGGATGGGGTTTGACTTGCCCAAGGTCACCTGAGCAGAGGGGTCACCAGGGCAGGGGCAGAAGGACCAAAAATGGGCTGTGGGGAGCCCTCTTACCGGGGTAGGGCACCCGTCCCTTTGTCGTGAGCTCTGTCAGCAGGATCCCAAAGGACCACACATCTGACTTGATGGTGAACCGGCCATAGAGGGCAGCTTCTGGAGCCGTCCACTTGATGGGGAATTTGGCACCTGCAGGACCAAGAAGGGTCGGGGGAGCTCAGGAGAACATCATGACCGCTCTGCCAGATAGGCACCATTCTTATCCCCACTTGACAGAGGAGGAAACCGAGGCTCAGAGAGGGAGTGTGACTCCCCACGGCCACACGGCATCTGCCGGGAGCCTGCCCACCTTGCCGGGCTGTGTACTCATTGTCTTCGATGAGCCGAGCCAGCCCAAAGTCAGCCACTTTGCACACGAGGCTCTCTCCAACCAGGATGTTGGCAGCACGGAGGTCTCGGTGGACATAGTTCATCCGCTCCACGTACGCCATGCCTGAAGCGATCTGTAGGCAGAACCCAGGAGCCTGGTTCAGGGCCCACCCCTTGCCCTTCCCAGATCACAGGGCACATGCCCAGGGGTGGTGTTATCCCCAGGAGTGGATAGCCAACCAAATGCCCCACCCTTCCCAGTTCTTCAGGCAATGAAGTCAATTTACAATAAATACTGTTGGCACAAAAAGCAGGACCAGTGCCCAGCAGGAGGAGGTAGAATAGGACAAAGGGCAAAGGGGAGACACAAGACAAGACGCAGCCAGGGAAGTGGGGTGACCACGCAAAAGAGGCCCCAGATGCTCCCAGAGACACAGATGAGTGTCAGGTCCTGCCTGTTGTCCCAAGTGCCCTCCCTGAGCCTCAGTTTTCTCATCTGTCAAATGGAATATTAGCCATCTCTACCGCCTGATTGTATTAAGGATTAAATTAAAAAGTAGTTGTTGAGCACCGCCTACAGCAAGCAAATACTAATACATGTTTGATGAGTGACTGACATTGACAGAGAAGAAAACTGAGGTCTGACGTCCCATAGCAAGTCAGTGACTCCTGATGCCCAGGTAAGGGCTCTTTCCTCTGCCCGAACCACCACTCACAGCACCTGTAAGTGGTCCCAGTAATACATGGGATGAGATCAGTGAGTGTGGGGCAATCAAGACAAGTTCCTTGGAGGGGGCACTCAAGAGGCCAGACATGGCTGAGCCAGGTGGGTCAGAGAACTCAAGGCCAGGTGTGGGAGCGGGGAGGGGCTGACTCACCTGAGCAGCCATGTCCACCAGCTGAGGCAGCCGCAGGTACTTGCCCGTCTCCCCCTTGAGAAAGTCCAGCAAACTCCCTGGAGAGAGAGAAAGCAGCTCTAGCCCCCACCCTGTCCTCCCTGAGCCAGGAAGCAGTGATTCCCAGATCTTGTCCACCGGGGCAGGCCGGCCTCACTTTAACCACACAGCAGATTTTGTGCAAACCCATGTCTGAATAAAGTCTGTGTTTGTCACTCAGAAGGCAAGCAGGATGGGAAACAACCAAATGTCCGCCTCTAGGCAAACAGAACTGTGGTACAGCTATACTACGGAATACTACTCGGCAATAAAAAGGGACAAACTACTGATACACACAACAAGAAGGAAAACCCTTGGGTGTAAAAGATTTACCTATACGAAATTCTAGAAGAAACAACTCTATGAAGACAGAAAGCACATCAGTGGCTGTGTGGGTTTGGGGCTGGAGAGTACTATATGCAAAGGGGTACAAGGGTGCTTTCTGGGGTGACGGCGATCTATAACTCGATTGTGGTAAGAGATACACAGCATACCCATTTGTTAAAACTCACCGAACTGGACACTTAAAATGGGTGTATTTTATCACATGTAAATTATACCTCCCAAAAGTGGAATTTTGAAAAATAATTAATTTCAAAACTAAGTAAAAGTCAAGCCAGGAACTTGACCCAGATGTGGCTCAGCTTGGAGGATTCAGGGAGCTCTCCTTCCAGCCCCAGAATGGCAAACGGCTTTACAAAACCAGCAAACGGGGGGACATAGATGCATTGTGGGAAATCGTTAAAAACAAAATGAACGGAGAAAGGCAACCTTTGGTTCAGCTTTCCATTGACATGGGAAGTTGATTCTTTCCATTCATTCCACCTTTAAAGGCGTATGCTCTAGATGTGGTGGGTAGGTGAAGCACATCCCACCTGCCCTTTTGTGAGGACCCCAGCCAGGGGCCACCCACGTGTCCGCGCCATCACGCAGGCCTCACCCTTGCTCATGTACTCCGTGACGATGTAGATGGGCTCCTCAGACACCACCGCGTACAGCTGCACCAGCTTCTCATGCCTCAGCTTCTTCATGACCTGGGCCTCCTGAAGGAAGGCCTCCGGAGACATCGTGCCAGGCTTCAGAGTTTTGATGGCCACCCTGGTGGTGCCATTCCAGGTCCCTGCGTGGAAAGGGGTGCAGGCTGCCTCAGTGGAGGACCCCCATTCCCACCCCACAGGGACCAGGACCTGCCTGCCCGGGTACCAGTTTCAGCGCTGGCCTCCCAGGCCACGTGACAAGCCCAGCCAAGGCCCAGCCCCTTCCTGGACCTCAGTGTCCCCATCTGCAAATGGGCAGGACGCTCCTCACACAGGGCACGCTCACGAAACAAGAGCTGTTGTTCGGACGCTGATTATTAGAAATGTCCCCCAAAGCAGCACACTCAACTGAGAGTTGGGGGACCGTGGTTCCAACTCAACTGCCCTCTCCTGGGTAGTCATGTTCCTTCTGGGTGGCCCAGGTGTTAGCAGATGGAGCGCGTACTCGTGGGGGCGGGGGGTGAGGCAGAGCCGGCCTCAGAACAAGGCCACCGGAACAAGAGCTTGTCTCAAGCCACACTCCCCAAACAGTAAGGCTTCACACTAAGTAGAAGGGCTCGGAGGTCAGTCTGGCAGGAGTTTGGCTCCCACCTCTGCCTCCTCCCAGCAGTGAGACCATAGGTGAGTCAGTTCCCCTCTCTGAGCCTCGATTTTCTCATCCGGAAAATGGGGAGGCTATAGTATCCACCTGTGGGCTGTTTGAGGATTAAATGAGATTTTAGCCACTGGGCCAAGCCCACTGTAAGGACACAGTTAATAATAGCTGCAGCTGTCATCTTATTATTATCTGGTTTTTAAATTGTGAGGCCTCGGGGGAAGCTGTGTTCTAAACCAGTGTGTTTAATCTGAGTTTTGTCCCAGCCGGGCCTGAGGCGCCTTGGGCCCATTCCTGCCCATCTCTGGGCCTCCAGGTGCGAGTTGGGGCTTGGGCCCCCGTCTGTGGCCTTCCCGGCACAGGCCCTCTGGGCATGCGTACCAGGCACTTCGTGAGTCTACCTGGATCATCCAGGGAGGAACGGGAGCCTCCCACACTGACTGTTCACCACACGCCCAAGCCAGGAATGAGTTTTGCAGCCACAGGAACGGCTGACGCCATGGATTTTTCAGGTTTTGCTCATCTCCTCTTTTTGTGCCTGTGCCTGCAAGCTGGCTTCTCATCCCCCTCCCCTCTCCCCATCTCAAAGCCTCCCCTTTCCTGACTTGGCCTGACCTCCAGCCTGCAGGCCTCTGTCCCTGCAGTGCTGCCACCCAGGAACCCCCTCTGCTCTCCTCCATCATCTCTTCCTCTGAAGGGAGGGAAGTGGTGGCGGTGATGCCAAGTGAATACTGCAGCTCAGATGAAACCACCTTGAAAACAGCACACGGCCATCCACCCCCCAAGCCCCGCTGGACGTGCAGGCTCACGACAGCCAGGCCTGCCTCACCGCTGCCTCCGCAACTCCTGTGTCAGCAGAAACCAATCAGCAGAAGGGGGCCTGGGTTTTGTCAGGGCTGCGTGGCATTTGTTTTCAAGGACGGTTTGGCTGTCTCTCCAGAGTTAGACAGGAGATCGTTAACAGGCCTGGAACACGCCAGACCCTGTACTCTTTCTGTGAGCGGGGGCTTCTCTTCCCACAGCTGAAGCTAACATGTGGACCCACACGGGGCCAGCGTTCTCTCAACCCCACTAGGGGGTCCTATTATCACCAGCCCCATTTTACAGTTGGGAAGATCGAGGCTCTGTCCACGAGTGTGACAGAGGAGAGCTGTGCATGCAATAGCAGGTGGGCTGGGTGGCATCCTGGAAGGCTTCCCAGAGGAAGTGGCACCTAAGCTTGGATCCGCAGGAGGGTGAGTGGTTGACTCGGGAAAATAGCCCTCCAGAGTGAAGCCACCCAGCCCAGGCCACACGCACGTGACTAGGGAGTCGCGATGCCCAGCCCTGAGTGGTTCTGGGTAAACAGGTACCACGGTGTGCGGAGGTGTGGCGGTCTACACCCCAGCCTGCTGTCAGCCACCGCTGGGGGAGCTCCATGTTGAAAGTAGGGCCCACTGTTCAGCAGAGGTGATGGGACTCGCGGAGGTGAAGGCTGGGGGACTCATGGGGCCTTGAGCTGCCACTTTGGACAGACATCTGCCTGGTTCGCAGGTGGGCACATGGTGGGGTGTGCGGGGCCGGGGCAAGGCCTTACCCATCCACACCTCTCCGAAGCAGCCCTGGCCCAGCTTGACCTCCAGCCGCAGCGACTCCCGGGGGATCTCCCAGGCGTCCTTGGCCAGGCCCTGAGTCTGTGGCTTGGACGTGGGGCACACAGTGGTGAGGCGGTGGCACAGGCCATCAGCGTGTTCTGAAGACAGAGGCAGGGAGGTGGAGTTCAGGCCCGGCGTCCGTGCTGGGGTCTCCGTGTCCCGCGGTGTGTGTGTGTGTGCAGACTTACACACTGTATGCGCACAGGCTTCGGGGAGACACAGGACACCCCCAAGGCCAGGCGTCCATACCTGTGTGTACACAACCGTCCCCGACACAGGCCCACACTGCCTCATGCATCTGCTCCCTGAGTCATTCATTCATCAGACTTTAAGCGGGGGCTACCTAGGCAGGTGCCAGGGACCCAGTGGAACCCTGCCCTCAGGGAGTGCACAGTCCAGGATGACACCCAACTTCCCTTAATCACCTCCCAGGACCACGAGTGTGACAGAGGAGAGCTGTGCATGCAATAGCAGGTGGGCTGGGTGGCATCCTGGAAGGCTTCCCAGAGGAAGTGGCACCTGAGCTTGGATCCACAGGAGGGTGAGTGGTTGACTTGGGAAAATAGCCCTCCAAGCAGAGGGCACACTGCCTCATGCATGTGCAAAGGCCCTGAGGGAGAAATAAGCCCCTGGGTTGGAGGAACTGAAAGGAGGCCAGGGGGCTACTGGAGAGTGACTGGGGGAAGGAGGGCCCCAGGTAAGGCAGGGAGGCCAGCCAGGTTTAGACTACCCAAGGCCTCGGAGGCCACATGGGGGTCTTTATCCTAAAATTCCAAGGTAACCCCTGGAGGGTTTTGATCTGGGGGAACGGGGTTCAGAATGAACCCTACAGTGGTGGCCAAGGGGACGGAGCGGGGTGGCAGATCCTAGAGGGAGTCGGGAGGCCTAGCCAACAGAGGAGGAGTAGCGGGCGCTATCAGGAAAGGCCACGCCTGCACGCCCAGGCCACAGCCACATGCCACAGGCCCAGACACCCACAGAGAGCTGTCCACAAGGGAGCACCCAGGCCATGACGCCTCAGTCCACCCGGGCAGCCCTGAACATCCAGATGGATCGGCCACACTCCTGCACACTCGGCCTGGCCCGCGCTCACGACCTGCGCATGTGAGCTCCCCACCTGCCACTCTCCCGCTCTCTGCTACAATCCAATCGATAGAGCCGCCCCCTCCTTGTCTCCCGGTAACCAGTTCTAACCGGTCCTAAGGCTGTAGGGACAAATGACACCGGCCTATGCCCCCTCCTTCCTGGCTCACTCCTCCAGGCAGCCCCCTCCTCACAGGCAGCTGCGGAGGAGGAGAGAGGATAGAGGGGCAGGGTGGGGGGGGGAGGGAAGAGGGGAAACAGGGAAGAGAGGGCACAGGGAGGAGAGAAGGAAAAAAGAGGGAGTGGGAGGAGGGGAGTGGGAGGAGGGAGAAAGGGGAAAGGAAGAAGGGGGGAGGGGAACGGGAGCCCGCATCCTCAGGGTGACAGAAGTCCTGGCCCTTCTTGGCCCCAAAGCCCCCCTCCTCAGGGTCTGCAGCTCATAGGGTAGGCGGAGACCCCCCCATGCTCTCCGAGGGCCTACTCTCCCCTGCGCCCAGCTGGCCGCCCGGGAGGCCTGCCCGGCACTCACTGGAGTAGTAGGCCACGAGCTGCTGCAGGCTGTTGAACTGGGTGCGGGAGGTGATGTAGAAGCCGCCGCTGTCCAGCTTGCGGATCTTGTAGTGCTTCACGTTGAGGCCCTTGGCGTTGTCGAAGTCAGACACTGAGAGGCAGTAGGCGCCTGCAGGGCAGCCCAAAGAGGAGCTGTGACCACCATGCCGGCGCACCCACGGGCCACGGCACTGAGCACACCTACCCAACACGGGACGGAAGGGAGGCACAGGCAGAGCCAGGTCTGGTCCAGCCTGTCTCTGAGCACCCAGTTCTGGGGCGGCCACTGGGGCAGAGCCGAATGACAAAGGGGCACCTGACCGGAGAACCTTTCCATGAACCCTTGGCCCTAGCAAGACCTCTGAAGCCCAGGTGTGCATCCCAACTGTGTGACCCGAGCAAGTGGCTAACCCTCTCTGGGCCTCGGTTTCCTCCGCTGCACAATGGGGCTACTTCCCTGGCTGCTGGGGAGATTCAGTGAGACTACATATAAGAGGGCCTGGCACACAGTAGGTGCTCGATAAATGTTGGCAGGGAGCCTAACAGGAATGGTCCCAAGTGGCTGTGTGTCCCTGGCCTAACTGCCTCCCCTCTGTGGGTCTGCCCACGGGCACACTGTCCGGGCCCTGCCCCTTCCTGAAGACTCCAGGCTCAGGCAGGAGCCAGTGATTGGCTGAGGGTGGGGCGATCCTGGGCAGAAGACCACGTACTGGGTGTGGCCTGAAGGCTGCCAAAGCTAAGCTGGGCCAATCCCAATGGCCCCCTCCCTGTTTCCCTTGAGCCTGGAAGAGCTCTGGGCTGGAAAAGTTTCCTTCTGCCCAACAGGACTGGCTAGGCCTGTTAACCTGAGCCTAAGAGATACCTGGGGTGGCATTAGGGGACAAGGCTGAGCCCGAGGGGTAGGGGAGGAGGCTCCAGCGGCCAGAGAAAGCCTTTCTCGGGAAGCAGCACACAGGCATCATACTAGAAGCCCAGTCCCCACAGCCCACAAAACCTCTGGACAGTCCTCAGGTGGGGGTTACAATCTCCAGTGTAAAGAAGGGAAAATGAGGCCCAGAGAGGGAAAGCAGCTAGCCTCAGGTCACCCAGCAAGTCAGGCACAGAGCTGGGACTTGAACCCGTACCTGGGTCTCTAAAGCCTGCATTGGACAACCATGACTTTCTACAGATGGCCAGGCCATGTGCGTATAGAAGCCACACGTCTGAGTCTAAGGCCAAGCCCTGACCACATGTGCACACACGCAGGCATGCCTGTGTCCAGTGGCTGCGTGATCACACAGGTCCACACTCCCTAGGCCCCTGGGCACAAGAACAAACCCATAACAATTCACTCCCACACAGCAACCCACAGACAATTCCACCCCCACGTGTGCACACACATGCCTGGACCCACACACGGCATGCACAGCCACATGACCTCTCATAAATGCACACACATGACACGGATGCTCTGTTTTCCCATCTCCCACTGAGCCCCAGGCCCACAGGAAGCAGGAGCTTCGTAGCTATGGTGATGGAGAGTCTGCAACCCACGTGCGGAGGGGCTGGAGAGAAAGGGGGTGATCATTCTCTGGTGGGGGGAAGGGACAGGAGAGGAAGAGAGGCCAGGACTGTTGGGGGAAGGGCAAAGCCAGGTCCCAGCACCCAGTCCAGCCCGAGGCCCCTGGAGAAGGGGAAGGAGAGGGGCCCATTGCATCAGCACCCTCCCTGGGAACAGCCTTTTGCTCTGTGACCCTCAGACCCCCTGACAACCTGTGCCCATTCCTCACCTGAGGAACCTGAGGCCAGAGAGGCTGGCCTCTTTTGCTGCACCTGTTGCATCATCTTTTGCTGCATCTCTGGTCACCCCAGAGTGACTCAGTGTTCCTCAAATGGACCTCCCTGCCTTTGATCCTGTCTTTTTCTCTAGCTGGAGGGCTCTTCCCACCCCACTCCATATACCAAACTCCTATTCATTCCACAATACCCAGCTCAAATAACCCACAAAAGGCTCAGTTCCCACTGGTCAGCAGAAGCACTCATACCTTTTGTGGTCTCGCTTTCTCGCACTAGGAAAGTCCCTCTTGGGTTCTCCACATTGAGCAGTAACCGCTCTGACTCCCGTCTGGTGATCTTGCCAAAATACCACCTGGGGTGGGAGGGAGGAGGATGGTGCTGGTGGTCCAGGCTTCCGCCCACCCACCGTGCCTCTTCCTGGGATGTGGCTGGGGCCCTGGGCAGCCAGACCTCCCACTCTAGCCCAGGAGAGAAGCTCTGAACTGGCAGCGATGGTAAGCAAGCAGGAGGCCAGAGTCGATACTCACTCCTCGGCCTGGATGGAGTCGGAGGGCGCCACGTAATTGCTGGGGATGTAGCCCGTCTGTCCTGTGCTGAGTGAGTGGGCCAGCCACCAGTCTCCCTCTCTGAGCAGGGGGAGAGGGAGGGAGCAAAGGAGAAGGGAACCATCAGCAATGGACCCCGATGCCTGCAATCTTCATAGGTGCTGTGCTGGGGGCTCTTGAGGCTGAGTGCGGTGCAGGGAACAGTGAGATCAGGCCTCTCACAGCTGCCAGGCCGAGGTGACCTGGGACTCTTCCCCTCCCTACCCCAGATGCCTCTTGGCCAAAGCTGACTCAGACGACGACGCCCGAATTCATGGGGCAGAGTCCTGGGACAGGAAGTGATCTGCTTTCCTTCAGATAGACCAAGCAGTCTCAAGATGCCAAGAGCCGCCTTGGGATTGAGGGAGGGAGCTCCCTGTCTCTGGGGAGCAAGCAAGTTGTAACAGGAGAAGATTCCTCCTGAGATGGATGTCAAATCAGACCTTCAAAGCCTCCCCAAGTCCTGAGATTTGGAAGCCCAAGCCTGGGAGCTGGTGAGACCTGAGTGGAGGCAAGGGGTGGCTCTTTGGGGGCTTGGTGACAATCCAGGCGCCAACCCTGCAAACTAGAGCAATGCTTGCCTTTGTCACAAATCATGGGTCACACCCACAGGGCTCCTTGACTGAAAACTACAGGCCTCCTCCTGCAGCCTACCCATCTATGGGGGAAACTGAGGCCAGAGGGGGCTGGGACTTGCCCAAAGTCACACAGCGAGTCGTGTCAGAGGGAGCTGAGGTGGCAGAGCCCCAGTACCCAGGGCCCTTCTACACTAATTGCCCCATGAGGAGGAGGAGGAGGAAGAGGAGGAGGAGGAGGAGGTGATGGGGACAGGGTGATGGGCAGGAAAAGCCCCCGGCAGGGCGGGTCCCCTGGGTCTGGGTGGGAGTGGGGAGGGGGCAGAAGTACCTTTGCAGCCATCTGAATGTGAACCAGGTCTGGCTGGAGCGGGGGTCCAGAGACACAGAGGAGGGAGGAGAAAGCGAGAGCCCAACAGGAAAGAAGAGGCAGAAATGGGGGTGGTGAGAGAGAGAGAGGCAGAAAGAGCGAGGGAGAGAGCGGAGCGCCAGGCGGTGCTGGGGACGGGGGAGGGGGGACAAGGCGGGGCAGCCACTAGGGCCTCGCATCCAAAGCAATCAAAGGGGACAGGGAGAGGGTCGATGGGGAGGGAGGAGAGGCCAATGGGAAGGGCTGCCTGGGAAATAGGGTCCAGCCCCCTCCCATTCCCACTGTGCAGATGGGAAGACTGAGGCTAGAGAAGCAAAGGCCTCTGCTCAAGGTCACGTCACGCAGCCAGGCCCAGGTTCCTAACTCCCAGATGAGAAGGAAGCCTTCCCTACAGGGTGCAGTGGGGCTTGATACCTTGCTGAGCTTCTCCATCCAAGGCTGCCTTTGACCTCATCACAACCCTGAGAAGACACACAGCAAGCAGGATGTGCTCCCCCATTCCCCATCACTGGGACACAAAGAGAGAAAGGCCCTTGCCCACAGCCACAGTCTGGACTTGAACCTGGATCCCTGGCTCCTGGTTTTTCTGAGCTGCCTCTGATCCATATTCTTCAGCCCATTTTGAAGATGGAGAAGTTGAGGCCGGGAGAGAGTGGGGCTGGGGGAGCTCTTTGAGAACAGGTGAGTACAGGTGAGCATCGCAGAGCCAGGGGCCCAGCCAGGTGGGCTGAGGCTCAACCAGAGAGTGTGGGTCCCTTCTGGATGGAGTGAGGCGAAGAGAGAGAGATTGGGGCTGTGCGGTCTGACTTGGCTGTGAGATCACCGCACGCATGCTCAGGCAGGGGCACGAGCTCACATGGGGGTCTCTGCGGGAGAGGGAAGGCCCTGGAGTAAGAGGGTGAGGCCCACCTCAAGGAAAGAGCCTGAAGATGCCCAGGCCCTCCATCTACCTCTCTGTGTGCACCCATATGGGGTGGGGGATCCACACTTGTCTGTCCCATTTGACCCTCAAGGCCACCCTGCTAAGCAGGAAGGCAGGCCTCAGCCCCCAGATGATGAAACTATGGCTCAGAGATGTCTAGGGACCAGCCCAAGGACACACAGCACCCAGGCTGAAGTAACCCAGCACTTTCTTTGTAGAGTTGGGGAAACTGAGGCACAGAGTGGGGCAGAGACTTCCCAAGGCTACACAGCAAGGACTCAAATCACAGGGAAGAGCTGAGATCTTCCAGTCCCAAGTCTTCATTTCACCAAGGGGGAAAATAAGGCATAGAGAAGGGCGGTGATTTGCCCAAAGCCACACAGCGAATCAACAGCAGAGCAAGGGTGAGAACCAGGGCCCTTGTGTGCCCACAGCCAGACACAGCAGGCCTCCTGGACCCCTGCACCCTCCCCAGGCCTCTCAGAGGCTCAGACACCCTCAGGAAAACCAGGGGAAGATGGAGGAGGAGGCAGCAGGACTGGGCCAAGGTCTAGGTCAGAGACTACAAAATGAGGCAAATTGACAAAGCAAGAGTGTGCAAGCTGGCTGGCCTCTGGGAAGCCCCCAGCCACCCACTCACAGTGGAAGGCCGGCAGGAGCATGTGCCCAGGGGCCAACCAAGCAGGGCCCCAGAAGCAAGGGTGAGGGTTCAGCTCTGCTGACACTACCCAGGCTTCTGCCAGCAGAGCCTCCACCTGCCTAACATCAGCCCATGTGTGAGTCTGGGCTCGCAGTCCAGTTTGGGGGTTTTATTTCAAGGGCACGGATGGAGGTGCACTGCAGTCTCACTAAGGATCCAAGGTCCACCTTCAGCCTGGCCCCAGCTTGAGAGGTACCTCCGAGGCTGAGCGCCAGAATCAGAGCATCCTGGCGCCAGCCCAGCTCACCACTTGCAGGCTGCATTACTTTGGCCCTGCAGGACCTTGGTCCTCATCTGCAGGAAGGGGATACTCATGCCTCCCTCTGAGGATGTAAAATACCGGCACAGGGCCTGGCACATAGTAGGTGCTCAGCGTGCATGAGCTGTTAGTATCTTGATTTGGCTAAAAAAAGAAAAACAATTAAATCTGCAACTCTATGGTACTCCTCCCCACTCTCCAAAATGTTTTAAAAAACCAAAGCAGCTCAGTTCCAGTCTCCGATAAGGATTTGCTGTGTGACCTTGGGCAAGTACCCTGTCCTCTCTGGGTCTTAGTTTCCTCATCTGTAAAAAGGAGATAATATTCACAAAATCTTCCGTGCAGGCAAGGTGTGTAAATCAGTCAGCATCAAGCCAGGCTTTGGGTAAGCTGACTACTGTGATTATCATCTGAGCCTCAGTTTGCCCACCTGTGAAATGGAGATATCAAGCCCCATCTTCCCATGCCAATGGTCTGGGAGGCTCAAACCTGCCTCAGGTGGCTGTGAGCTGTCTCAGCCAAGGATCGGCGACTGCCCTCACAATGAGGGGCCCCATAGCTTCACAGATCAGTCCAGTCTGGTGGGGATACCGATCTGAGCCCGGCTCAGAAGTAACAGCGGTGTAAACCTAACAGGTTGAGCAGATGTACTGCATCTGGCACCTTCCCTGGGGCCTGGATCCTATCAGATAGGCAGGAAGAGGGAAGGAAGGGAATCACACATTCCCTGCCTGACCCCTCACCTTCCCACATGTGGCAAGAGGAGAAAGCACTGGACCAGGAGTCCCCGAGCTACAATTTTACATCCTAACTGCTGTCACTAGCTGTGTGACTTCACGCTACTGACCTCACCTCTCTGAGCCTCAGGATCCTCTTTTTGGAGCCTAATCCTTGTGGCTAATTCAGGCTGGCGTGTGGATTGGGAGTGTGGCAGCTTTGGAACCTGGGACGTTATGCCAGTTTGGGTCCTTCTATTTAACTCATTTGGGCTGTTGGGACTGGCCAGAGAAGCCGTTTGGGGATTACAGGCAAGCCAGGGCAGCTGGGTACGGCCCAGGCAGTCAAGTTTCCGAGCCCTGAGGCCTGGACCCGTGGTTGGTAGGGAGAGAGCAGGGTGAGGCCAAGGCAAGTCATGTGAGGAGGGCAGGAAGGGGTCCCTCGCCCCACGGTGGGGAGTAGAACTGGAGTGCCCAGGGCAAGGGGGCAGAAGTCAGTGCCTGCTGGAGCTCTCCCCCAGAGAAGCTGCTGGAATAATCTGGGTAGGAGGAAAGGGCAATTTAGGAAGCATCCCAGAGTCAGACCCAGAGGGGCTCTGACTCCTGGAGACTCAGACACCGGGGCAGGGGCTCAGGGCAGTCACACCTCAGACCCCAGTGGCTTCCTCGGACCCAAGGCCACACAGCACCCAGGATTCTAGGAGCAAAACCGTTTGGCATGGAGATCCAGGGAGTGGGAGCTCCAGGCTGCTACTGTGAGGACCCCAACCCAGCCAGCCCTGGCCAAACCCCCAAAGACAGGCTCAGCCTTAAGCTCTCCCTCCCCGACTCCCAGCCCAGTCACAGGCTAGACTCAGAAAGTCGCTCATTCCTACAGGGAGGGGAGTTGGAGTAGGGGGTTCACAATAATAGACCTTAAGCAATAACAGTGGAAGGACATGCAGGGTGGTCCCTGGGTGAGGTATGAGACATGAGCACCTCAAATGTGGGTGGCCCATCTTCCACTAAGCCTCTCCCCCCCATCCCATTATCCCTCCTCTTCCTCTAATGCCAGCCCCCAACTCTCCCAGAGGAGCAGCTGAGCTTTGTGATGTGAGGAAGGGCTCCCCATCCACTCCCACCCTCCCCCACCCTCCAATTGGGGTGCCTCACTGCCATCCAAGGGCTTCCCACAGATGGGACTCCATCACTTCCTGGCAGCCCCCAGCCCATCATGGAAGGCAGGAAGAAGGAAGGGAAGGGGCTGGACAAAGGAAGAAGTGAGGGCTGCCCTCTGACTCTGAGTGAAAGAGGCAGAATCAAAGTTTTGAGAGCTTTGCTCAAGCTGTGACCCCCTGAGACACTCTTCCCATCGTTGCTCGTTGAGATCCTCCAGTACTTCAAAGCCTCTAACCTGAGGCATCCTCCCCAGCTCGGGCCCTTCCCTCCTCCTGGCTCCTCTGCACCTCCACGGAGCTCCTCTTCCAAGGGCTCGGGGTCATGCCTACCCCTCTGCCACTACTAGCTGTGTGACCTTGAGCAAGTCACTTCACTTCTCTGGGCCTCAGTTTCCTCATCTGTAAAATGGAGCAAGTAAGCATTTCCACTTCCCAGGGCTGTGGTGCTGTATAAATAAAACAATGCAACTGCTCCACACGAGAACAGGCCCACACTCGAGGCACAAGAGACGGTGGTTATTTTATGACTGTTCACTCATCTCATGCAAAAGCACCACCCAGGCACCCACAGTGTGCTGAGCAACAGGTGACGGGGGACCCAGAAATGTAGCAGGCCCAAGAAAAGCCCTCAAGGAGTTCCCAGTTTGGGGGGAGGGAGATACAAACAGCTGGAACCATAAGAGAACTGGAGTGGCATTGGAACTCAGACAGAAGGGCGTGGGGGGAGCTGGGAAAGCCCCCTCCCCCCAGGAGAGCAGCGTAAGGAAGGGAGAGAGCTGCTGCCCAAGTTCCAATCCTGGCTTTGCTACTTGGTAGCTGTGTGACCTTAGACAAAGGCCTTCACATCTCTGAGCCTCAGTTTCCTCATTTGCAAAATGGAAATGGCCCCTCCCCCATCACTACAGCCCTGGTGGGATGGCAGCAGAGCAAATACAAGGACATGGGTAAAAATGCCTGCTACCTCTTTTCCCCTTTGCCTCACAAAGGGGGCAGTTCTAAACTGGATCTTGAGGGATGAATAGGAGTTTGCCAGGCAGATATGGGAGAAAGGGCGCTTTAGGCAGAGAGAACAACATGCACAAAGGGCAGGGAGGCATGAAGGAGCAAGAAATGCTTGGAGACGGTGGAGACGTCCAACCTCCTTAGCCAGGCCTTCGAGGATGCTCATGGATCGATTCTACTCTACCCTCTAGAACCTTCTCGCCCTTCCACAGCCCTGAAGGCAACCAGTCCCCTCCAGCCCTGCACCCTCCCACGAGCTGCCTTTCTCTGAGGGGGACTGCCTTCTACCACTCCCTCCATCCCCTCGACTTCACTGTGCTTCCTTCAAGGTCCTGCTTGAAACTCCCAGCCCCTGTGGTCACTATCAGAGGGGGGGCACACAGCAGGGGCCCTAAGGCCTGAGCTGACCCCGGCCCCGCCCTCTGCCTGCCACTTGGCCTGGACTGGGCATCCCGGCCACACTCTGGCTCCAGGAGGGCATGGCCTTCTCCACCGAGGCCTCACTGGGCCCAGCACTGGACCCTGCATGCAGCTGGCACTCAGTGTGGGCTGAACAGGGAGGGGATGAGTTAGCATGAGGTGGATGGGGAAGAGGTGAGATGGGGAGTGACAGGCGTGACGGGAGGACCCTCCCCATTCTCAGCCTGGGATTAAGGTAGGGATCTGGTCAAACTATTGGGGGTGAGGACAGAAGCTGGGGAAGCCGGAAGGGGTGCAACCAAGGGAGCCAGAGACCATATGAAGCACATGCCGGCGGCAGCCCACCCCCACCAGTGAAGCGCCCCTACCCAGCCCGCTGCCCACGGAGTGTGTACACACCTGACATCCACCTTCCTCCTAGGGCCAGCGAGAGAGAAGCAGAGAGGGAGAAGCTGAGAGAGAGCTGGAGGGAGCAAGCACGGGCCAGGAATGGGGAGGGGGTTCCCCGAGGCTGTTGGGGGGATGGGAGGTGGCGGAGAGGGGACGCAGGCCCTCAGAAGGCAGGAATGCAGCAGGCGTGGAGCTGTACCCCTCGGTCGGCAGCTCTGCCCCCAGTGGGATCACCCCAGCTGTGACCACCCCTGGGCGCATGACCCAAAGCCTGCACCCCCCCACCTGCCATGACAGGTGTTGCACCCCACCTCACTGCACTCTAGGCAAGGAAAGGAGGGGAGTGGGGAGGAGGGGAAGGACGCCACCCCATGGCCAGAGCCTCACCCACCCCTCGCCAGTTCACTATCCCTGCTCCCAGGGGCCCCCATCCCCCCCATATGCCAACTTGGCCCTAGGATGCCCCACCCCAAGGCTGGAGTCCCTGGAGGTGAAGCAGAGATGCCCAACACAGTGCCCCACCCTCCACCCCATCCCACCATCTCATCCCCATGCCCTATCCTGACCCCTCTCACACTGGGTCCCCAGGATGGGTCCCCCAACCCTCCCAATGAGGGCCCTCCCTCTACAGCTGGAGACTCTACTGGTTGCCCAGGCTCTCCAGCACCTCTGTGGGCACAGCCTCCAGCTCCACAGGCCCTGCTTTTTGTAGTCCTGGGTCCCCGGGCCAGTCCTGCGCTGATCACATGCCCCCGTGCGGGTTCTGGGATCTGGAGTGCTGTGCTCTGCCGTCCAGTTACTGCACCAAGATCCCTGTCCGTGGAGCCGTCCCAGACCCCCGACCGCCGGCACCTGCCTCATCACCCCCAGAGGCCCCAGGACGGTTCCCTGCACCTCAGCTGCCTGGACACCCAGCTCTGCCTGCTGCCCATCAAGCTGGCCCTGGGACGCTCAGAAGTGGCTCTGTCCCAAGACCAGGCCCAGGGCTGGGGTCCTGAGGGGCAGTGGGGTAGGGGGGCACTCACGTGTTGTTGACAATCTGGAGCCGCTCCCCTTTCTTGAAAGACAGGTCAGTCTCTGTCCGCGACTCATAGTCATAGAGGGCCACAAAGGTGGTCACTCCGCCTGCACAGAAGGTGGGGAGTGTCAGAACGGCCAGAGCCATGGCTGGGGGGAGAGGTGGACAAGAAAGCCTTGCACCCTGGGCGGGGCTGGGGTTGGTCTCCCACCTCCAGCCCAGAGGCCTGGTCCCATTCACTGGGGGTGGGCCTCTATGCATGTCCCCCTGTGTCTGTGTGTCCCGCACGCTTGTGAGGGCGTGTAGGAAGCACGTGCGTCTCTCCACCTCTGAGTGTGCCCACTGGGCTTGAGGGGATGCTGGGTGTTGGCTTCTCTGTTTGCTATCTGTCTTCCCCACAGCACCAGAAGTCCCCAATAACAGACATCTTTGTTTTGTTCCTAGAGCCTGGTGTATAGTACGTGCTCAAGAAACAACCATTAGATGAATGAAGCAGTGAATGAAGGAAACTGCACCTGGGGACGCAGCTCTTTTCTGGGGAGATGTGACTCTGGATGCTTCTGTGTGTCAGGGAAGATCTTGGCTGCAGGTAACTGTCCCCTCCGAAGCCCTCTCTGTCCCCCCATTTGAAGTTACAACCTCCAGCCACACATCCACCAACACTACTCCCTGCCCGTTTTGCTCTTTCACAGCAGTTACCACCCACTAACACCCTGCACGGTTTACACACCTTGCTCTTTGCTTCTCTCCCCCACAGGGGTTTTGTCTGTTTTACACGTTGCTGTGACCCCAGCACCAGAAGAGACCTGGCACACAGGAGGGGCGCCACAACTATCTCTTGAACAAACGAATGGGTATGTTTGTGGGTCTGTCTCACTTGGGTGTGTGTCTGTGCCTGTGTGTTCTCACTGCACATATGTGCATCTGTGAATCTGTGAGTCTGTGGGTCTCCGGGATGGCATTTCTAGCTGGGCACGTGTGTGCTTTTGAAGGGCTTCTGACCACATGTGTCTGTCTCCATCTGGGAGTATGAGGTTTTTTGTATATGTGTGTTTGTATTTGTGTACATTTGCGTTGGGTGTGTGTCTGTGCCTGGAGGGTGCACATCCATGTGTCCCTGAGTGTGTCTCTATGTGCATGGCGTGTCTGTTTACGAAAGCGTCTCTAGCTTAGCACGTGTAAATGTCCTGTATGGGTGTCTCTGAATGAGTTGCTGACTGTGTGTGTGTGTGTGTGTGTGTGTGTGTGTGTATGTGGGGGGGGGCTCTGTGTGAGGGTGTCCGGGTAAGAATGCACGTGTTTGTGTGAGGGTCTTATGTCTGTGTGTCTCCAGGACCACATCTGCATCTCTAAGCATCCTTCGCCTGGCGCTGCTATACCCACAAAGCGCCAGCAGAGGGTGCAGGGGCGCATCTCGGCATTGGGCCGGGCCTCTGAAGACCCCAGTTCTCTTTCTCCCTTCTAACCCGCCCCGCCCCCTTGGCCACTCACCGCCTCCTGTCCTGATCCATCTCTGGGCTGACCAGAGCAAAAAGCAATGCCTCAGACCCGTCCCCGTGCTTCCGAGAAAACCCCCGGCTCTCTGGGCCTGTTTCCGCCTATAGTCCTGTATCTCTAGGGCCCTTTATACGCTACATCGGATTCACCCCTAAAGGCAATGGAGTGTGCACCACACTTTCCAGTTTATAAAGCCTCCAGGAAACCCCCAATATTCCCTAAAGCCAAGTAACCCCCAGACTCCTCCCGGTCACTGAGCGAAAGAAACAGCAGCCCAGAGAGGGGGCGTCACTCCCCCAGGGTACACAGCCCTCCTGGGGGAGGGGCCAGGGCCACCCGGCTCCCACACTCCCAGGTGCACTGACCAGCCAGGGGCCCCGCCCTCTGCGGGGAGGTGACTGTGTCGGAGGAGTTGAAACCTCCGAACAGCTTGGGCTCGGCGGCTGCAGGGGCAAAGGCCATGCTGGGGCCCCGGTGGCCATCAGCGGAGGCCGGCTTGCTGGGGGTCTGTGAGGTGGGGAAGGCACCCCCGCCGCCGCCGCCGCCGCCGCCGCCGCCGCCATGGGTGTTATCAGCAGGTTCCAGGCTGCGGCGCCGCTGGCTGGCATCCTTGGGCTTGCTCTTGTTGCTGCCCATGGTCCTGCTGGAGACGAGAGAGGACCCTGGGTGAAGGGCTCTGGGAGCCGGCAGGGTTGCCTAGGCCCCTTAGCCTGCACTCCCATCCATTCTACAGATGGGGAAACTGAGGCCCAAAGAGGCCTCTTTGGGTAAGTTACCTTTCAGAACCTCAGTTTCTCCATCTGTAAAATGGGAATAGTGATGGCAACCATAAAGGGCTTCCTGGGTATAGGGCCAAGCACAGAAGAAACACCTCATAATCAGAAGCTCTAACCTTCCCCACCTTCCTCTGAGTCACTGTTTCTGCCCCTCGTGGGCAGGGATAGTATCTTGAGTCATGCCTATGTCCCAGGCATGTAGGAGAAGGCCGAGGGTTTGTTGAGTGAATACATGACTGACTGAAATTGTCTAACACCAGTGGGAAAGGTCCTAAAAGTTGCAACTAGGGCAGGGATACAGCAGGCAGCTGAAAGGAGAGATGGCTGGGAGCTCACTCCAGGCCCAGGGCCTTTGCACATGCTGTTTCCTCTGCCTGAATGCTTTTCCCTGACCACTTGAGCAGAATAACTCATGCCTCCTTCAGTTCTCAGCCCAAACGTTGCCTCCTTGGAGACAGCATGTGGGGGGTGGGAGAGAAATGTTTAGGGATGATGGATTATCTTGACTGTGCTGATGGTTTCATGAGTGCATCCACATGTCAAAACTTATCAAACTGCACACCTTACACATGTGCAGTTTATGGTATGTCAATTATACCTCAATAAAGCTCTTAAGGAAAAAAAAATCAAAATCACCTCCCTGGGAAGTGTTCCCCAACTTCCTTCATTGGTTTAAGTCCCCTTGCCTTTTGTGCCTCTGCTTGATAACATGTGGCCCAGTTTTGTGTGTGTGTGTGTGCGTGTGATTACATGATTATCGTCATGGGCTTCTGTCTGTCTAGTTCACTGCTGTGCTCCCAGTACCCAGCACAGGGTATGGCACACAGTAGGTGCTCACTAAACAGCTGAATGAATGAGTGTGAATGTGTGACTATTCACTAGTTAACAGAGTTCTGAGCCAGAAATCTGGGAGGGCTAGAGATCGGGAAACACAGAGAAACCCAAGTTGCAAACTCCCCAGTGACGCCCATAGCCCTGCCACCCCCTTTTGCTCCCCACGTTGCCATCCGCAGGTCCTCATGCAGCCTAGCCAGGGTCTCCCCACACACCATGGCCGCCCCTCCCAGCTCCCTCATCTTGGCAGCCCTGATGGGTCATCACCTCACCTGGTGCAAGGCAGGGGCTATCCCAGAGGACCTGGGAAGCAGCCTGAGGTCTCAGCACGAACACCAGGTGTAGAGTCGGCGGTCTCGGACTAGAGGCCCTGATCTACCTCTCCCCGCTGTGTGACCCTAGGCAAGTCACTTCCCCTCTCTGGGCCTCAGCATCCTCATCTGCAAAGTAGGGAGAAAACAGATTTCTCAGAACTGTTGAGAGGATATGACTAGAAAGAGAAATCATCAAGGTTCTGTCTCTTGGGTCATGATTTATCAGGCTCTGACTCTGGCAGGCCCAATACTAAGAGCTTCCCAGACCTGAAATATCCTTCACTCCCCCAAAAGCAAGAGTGATAGTGAGGCCGTGTATGGCATGGCAGTTAAAGGTGGGCTCTGAAGCCAGACTCCCCAGACTCAGATCTTGGCTCTGCTCCTAATCGGCTGTGTGACCTCAGGCAAGTGACTTAACTTCCCTCTGTGCCCCACTTCTTCATCTGGAAATGACCGTGACAACTGAAGGAGGCAAGGCAGAGTGCTGGGAACACAGTAGGTCACCCTGCCACGTCAGCTATTACTGATACTGTGATTCTGGACACACTGGCGATATAAGCTCCGAATTATTCTCCAGGGGATGCTGCAGGCCCTGAAATCAGTCCAGAACTTCCTCTGGGAACCCGTGAATGCAGAAAAGTCCCCTTGACTGGCTGGGGCCTCAGGCAAGACTGTTTGCCCTGAGCGCCAAGCCCAGCTCTGTGACACCCCTCCCTATGTGAACCTTAGCCAGTCCCTGTAACCCTCTGGGCCTCAGGCTGCCCATCTGCACAATGGGGGCATGGCCTGCATGCTCCCTGGGGGCCATCCAGCTCAGAGAATGTGGGGCTGGGGAGGCCCTGGGGAGACCTGCTCAAGGGATATGACAACCGGCCTGGGAAGGCCAATTTCTATGGCAACCCAATCCGTTGAGGTCACGATGCCCATCAGCGCTCATACAGTTGGTGTCCTATGGGATCTACTAACCCGGTTACCCACAGCCCCAGGCTCGATGGAGGCTGAGCCCCAACCACCACATCCCCACCCACCTGCTCCCTGGTATAGTATTCACAGCACCAACTGTACAGCAAGCCCTCTGCCAGTCACCACAGGGGGACACAGAGATGAACTGGCCAGGTCCTGCCTCAGAGGGTGCATGCTCCAACAGGGGACTTGTTTGTGGGACTTTGAGAGGAAATAAAAGTTATAAAAACACATTAAAAATATTTTTTAAATTTTAATGAAGAACTTTCGAAGAGCCGAAACTTTCTTTAGAATGAACTAAATGATGAAGAGTGAGCCCCCTGTCACTGGAGGTAATCAAGGACAGGAGAAAGTATACTTGGCTGATGTGCCATGGAGGGGGAGGGAAAGCCAGGGCTGGAACTTGAAGGCCCTTCCAGCACCAAGAGGATGCATGTGCCCACTTGGGAGGGGGCAAAGAAAAAAGCTCTCGACCCCTAAGCTCTTACACTAACCAAGAAGACCACTCCCCACTGAGACACTCAGAAAAAACATAAGAGGTCCTTCAAGACCAGACTAAAGTGGCCCAGGGCCTCTGCTTGCAATGTTTGTTGGTTTGTGGGATTTGGGTTTTTGTTTTGGGTTTTTTGGGTGTTTTTTGTCCCTGTGGTTGATTCTGATTATACAAGTACCACCTGTTTGTGGAGAGGTGGGCGGGTCGAGGTTAAGGGCCAGAGTACCGAAGCAGACTACCTGTGTGTGAATCCCAGCCCTACAAGCCCAGCGTGGGACCCTGTGCCTCAGTTTCCTTCTCTGTCAACTGAGGATAACAACAGTACCCATGTCATAGGGCTGCTGGGAGAATCCATGAGGAAGTACACGGAACATGCTTGGGATGCTGTGGCACGCCGGCAACCTGCCTCCAGAGGACAAGCCCCTGGGCATGGCGGTGCATTTCCTTCTGGCGTCATATGAACATAGGACTGTATATTGGGATCCATCTAGTGCCCTTGACTCTAAGCTCCCTGCGGGAAGGAGCGGGTCGGACCCATCTCCATATCCCTACTAGGTGCTCTGAAATATTTGCAGAATAGACAAAAGACTAAATGAGCACAGACAAGATTTGCATCCTGCTTTGTTCCTGCAATGCCATGTTGTAGAGACCAAGAATCATTCTGCAATATTCAAACACTCCCAGAGCCTGGACCTTGTACTGGGCCCTGCTCTAAGCACTTTGCAAATATTGACTCATCAAATCCCCATGATAATCTAGGAAGTAGATACTAATAGTGTCCCTATTTTACTGATGAGGAAGCAGAGGCACAGAAAGGTTGAGGCACCTGCCTGAGATAACACAGCGAGGGTGAGAATGAAGGAAAGTGGGGACATGAAACCACACTGGGCGGCAGGAATCAGGGGCTGCTCACAGGGTCCACCTCCTGCCCTCCGGACCTCCCTTTCACATGAACAGCAAGATGGGGTGTGAGTGGATAAGGCAGCCTAGCCCCGTTCCTAGAGAAAGCCCAAGATTTCACGCTTTGCCATAGCAGAGTGTGCTAGAGGAGGGACAGCACATTTAGGGTGGGGTCTAGTCCCTGCAGGGCTGCCGCAGTGCTGTGTGACCTTGAGGGAGACCGCCCTTCCGGACCGTGGTCTCCGTTCTTGAGGCAGGACCCTGTCTCAGAGCCCAAACGCTAAGTCACCATGAGCTGCCCATTTGAGAAGGGACAACTCCCCACATCTTTTCCGCCACTTGCTCACTCCAAGGCAGAGATAGATCCTTGGGGTCCAAGAGGAAGTTGGGGGAGCTCCATACTCGGTGTGTATGGGGCTCCCAGAGGAAGGTAGCCCCTTTCCTCTGGGGAGCTGCTCCTGACCACAGGCTCCGGACAGAGGGCCTGCGCTATCGCTACCGTGAGAGGTACTGGGATGCCCTATAGCGCCTCCCCATCGGTGCCCCCAGCGCTTCGTGCTCAGCGGGTCCCAAACTAACTTGGCATCTCCCTCTACGACTTCCCCTCACCCCATGTCTCCATCTCAGGGCTGGTTCGCCCGTCCTCCCCGCCAATCTTCCTCAAATGCAGCCCTCCCCCCACCCCATCTCCACTCCCTCAGGCCAGGCCCCTGTCGTCCTGACCTGGGACAGCAGTGGGGGCCCCTCCAGGGCGCCCTCGTCCAGCAGCCAGAGGCAGCTCTGTTACGCACACAAACAAATAGGGCCCCTGCTCAACACGGTCCACGGAAAACTGGAAAAGACCTAAGTGTTTATCAGAGGGGGACTGGACAAATAAATGATGGTCTGTTCATCAAGTGGACAGCGGTGCAGATAAACAAACAGAATGAGAGCTCGGGGTGGCCTGGGAAGATGCTCACGACACACTATTAAGTGAAGAGGAAGATGGCAGTGTAGAATGTCCTGTGGGCCACTCGGGGCTACAGTTTCCTCATCTAGAAAATGGGGGCAATAGTGCTACCTATGTCAAAGGGTTGGTGGGAGGATAAAAGGGAATGCAGACAAGGCCTTAGTGGGGTGCCTGGCACATAGTACACATGAACTACAATAATTTCTGTAAAGGAAATTAGCATGTGAATGTGTATGTGTGTGTATGTGCAGACGTGCACACACATGTGCCGTAAGGTTTAGAGAAAATTCTGGAAGGAGTCCAAATTCTTCACAATATTTAATCCAAAAGGTGTGAAAGAGGGAAAGGAAAATCCCTTCTTTACTTTACATGTTGTGTCACTTGACATTTAGAAATTACCTTGTCATAATTTTTTTTTCAATGAGACTTAAACAAACATTCAAGAGCTTCCCATCATCCCCCTCTGGATGAGGCCTAAACCCTTCAGCTGGGTCCACGTGGCCCTGTGGAGCTGGGGCTGTGGCCTCCTCCCATGGGCCCCCTACAGGAGGGCACCACACTCTCTCACCTCCTGGCCTTTGCCTAGGCTGTGCCCCTAGGCACAGATACTTACAACATCCAGAAGAGTCCAGAAAAAACTGTAGTTCAGTCAGGTCATAGCCGCTCCTTCCTTCCTGACTCTGAAGAAGGTCACCTCCACCTCTTAAGAGTGGAGGGGAGGCCAGGAGCTTAAGAGTTGAGAGTGAGGACTCCAGTCAGACCTGGGTTCAAATCCTGGCTCCACTACTCACTAGCTAAATCTTCTTGGGCAAGTCACTTCACCTCTCGGTTGCCTTATCTTTACAATGGGCGTAATAAAAAGGAATGAAATTGAGTTATTTGTAGTGAGGTGGATGGACCTAGAGTCTGTCATACAGAGTGAAGTAAGTCAGAAAGAGAAAAACAAATATCGTATGCTAACGCATACATATGGAATCTAAAAAAAAAAAAAAAAGATTCTGATGAACCTAGGGGCAGGACAGGAATAAAGACGCAGACGTAGAGAATGGACTTGAGGACACAGTGGGGGAATGGGAGGCTGGGACGTAGTGAGAGAGAAGCATTGACATATATACACTACCGAATGTAAAAGAGATAGCTAGTGGGAAGCTGCTACAAAGCACAGGGAGATCAAGTCGGTGCTTTGTGATGACCTAGAGAGGTGGGATAGGGAGGGTGGGAGGGAGGCTCAAGAGGGAGGGGATATGGGGATATATGTATATGTATAGCTGATTCACTTTGTTGTACAGCAGAAACTAATACAACATTGTAAAGCAATTATACTCCAATAAAGATGTATAAAAAAAATGACAAATAATAAACAGATAAAAAAATAAAAAATAAAATGGGGGTAATAATAAACTTAACATCTGAGAATTAAGTGAGAGAGTCCATGTGCCAGGCAGAGAATAAGTGCTTGATAAACAGCGCTCACTGTCGTTTGCTGTTATTACCGTTACAGGCGATGAGAGGAGCAACGCAAGAGGAAGCAAGAGTTAGTGGCAGGGCCTTGAATGCCAAGCACAGAACTGAGCATGTTGCATGCAGTCGATACTCAATTGTCCCCACAGCACAGTGAAGTAGGGACTACAACTACATCCACTTTACAGATGGGACCAAAGTTCAGAGAAGCCAGAACCTTGCCTAAGGCCATACAGCAAGTGAGTGCAGCAGAGTTGGGATGCTCGGGGATCAGGAGAGTACAGTCAGAAGGCACCTCTGGTGCCCCGCCCACTGTGCTGATACCCTCCCTGCCCCAGGCACCCCCACCATTCCACCATCTCCACCTCCCTAACACAGAGGCAAGACAGGTCAGAGGTCAACCTCTGACATCACCATCCATATCTCTGGACCCTCCAAGGAAGAAGAAGCATCATGGAAAGCCTGGAGCCAGAATAGGTTCAGATACCAACTTGCCATTTCCTGGTCATGCAGCCTCCAGGGGGCCTCAGTTTACCCCTTATCAAAAATGGGAATCTGTGTAATTGCTCCTATATGATTGGGCTTGAGGGGAAAACATGAGGTAATACTGATAAAGTACCTGGAACATAGGAAGTGCTCAATAAATAATAGCTATTATTATCATCACTGTGGAAGATGTCTCTTCAGATCCTTGCTGTCTTTTCTAACCACTCTTACAATTAAGCAAACGCTTCCAAAATTCCAGCTGTGTGTAAAGCCCTATGCATGGCCCTGGAGAGATTGTCTGGTAGAGTTGATTGGAACCAAGGCCTACAAAAGCCACTTCACAGGGAAAGAGTCCAGAAAAGACAAGCATGTCCACTAGTTAACCTTGCTCTAAGGTGCTTGCCAGTGCGATGAGCTAAGAAAAAGAAATGGATGGAATAAAATGGAATTGGAAAACAGATGATGAGTATCATCACTTGCAGCTGTTATCAATATAGATCTGAGAAATCCAAGAGAATTTTCCATAAAACTATTGAACAAAAAGTGAATTAAGTAAAGCAGAAGGAAATTAAATGTAATATCCAAAAATCAATAATGTAGCTATATACCAACAGCAATCAGGAAATAAAATGAAAGAAAGCTTAGCATGGGAATTTCCTGGCATTCAAGTGGTTGGGACTCTGAGCTCTCACTGCCGAGGTCCCGGGTTTGATCCCTGTTCGGGGAACTGGGGTCCTGCAGGCCGTGCAGCGTGGCCGGAAAAAAAAAAAAAGAAAGCTAAGCATTGCAAAAATATCGATTCTTCCTAAGTAAATCTACAAATTGAATGTGATCCCAATAAAACCCCAACAGGATTTTTTTTCTAACTAAGCAGGTCAATTTTCAAGTTTATGAGTAAATTATAAGAATAGCCAGGAATGGGACTTCCCTGGTGGTGCAGTGGTTGAATCCGCCTGTCAATGCAGGGGACACGGGTTCAAGCCCTGGCCCGGGAAGATCCCACATGCTGCAGAGCAACTAAGCCCATGTGCCACAACTACTGAGTCTGCTCTCTAGAGCCCGTGTGCCACAACTACTGAAGCCCACGCGCCTAGAGCCTGTGCTCCGCAACAAGAGAAGCCACCGCAATGAGAAGCTAGTGCACCGCAACAAAGAGTAGCCCCACTCACCGCAACTAGAGAAAGCCCACGCACAGCAATGAAGACCCAATGCGGCAAAAACAATAATTAATTAAAAAAAAAAAAAGAAAGAATAGCCAGGAAAACCTTAAAAAGAAGAGTAACGAAGAGAAAATAGTCCAACCAGGTAGTAAAACTTACTATAAAGTCACAATAATTAAAACTGTGTGATATCAGTACAAAAATATATAAATTAATGGAGCAGAAAAGAGGGTCCAAAAATTGTCCCAAAACATATGGAAATTTAACATATTATGAAAGTAGCATTTCATAACAGTGAGAAAAGGTAGACTATTTTTTTTTGTTTAGACTATTTTTAAGACAGAGTTGGGACCAATGATCTGCCATCAGGAAACAAAGTTGGATCTCGATCTCACTCCACATGCCTATAAATTCCAGATCAATCATATTTAAACCACACAAAAATAAAACCATAAAGCTCTAAAATAAGGTGGGAGAATAAGTTTTCTAATCTCAGAATGGGAAAAGCATTTCTAAACATGACCAAAAAACCTAAAAATCTTTTTTAAAATAATAAATCAATCTACATAAAAATCTAAAACGTCTGCATGGCTTGATAAACATCATAAGTTCACAAGACAAACCAAAAGTTAGGAAAAATATTTGTAACTCGTAGATAGACAAAGGTTTTTTTCCCTTAATATATAATGAGCTCCCATAAAATAAGAAAAATAACCACAGATAGTTTACAGCAAATGAAATGGTACTTAAACATATGAGAAGATGCTCAATCTCACTTAGAAGATAATCACATTAAAACTACACAAGCCACCCAGCAACAGCAGAATACACATTCTTCTCAAGTATTCTCCAGGATAGACCATATGCTAAGCCATAAAACAAGCCTCAATAAATTTAAAAGGAGTGAAATCATACAAAGTATGTTTCTGATAACAATGAAATGAATTAGAAATCAGTAACAGAAATAAATTTGGGAAATTACAAATATGTGAAAATTAATACACCTAATAACCAATGAGTCAAAGAAGAAACCACCCAAAAAAATAGAAAATACTTTGAGATGAATGAAAATGATGACACAGTTTATCAAAATGTATGGGATGCAGTAAAGTAGAACTTAAAGGGAAATGTATAGCTGTAAATGCCTATATTAAAAAAGAAGAAAGATCTTGAATCAATAACCTAAACTTCCCCCTTAAGACACTAGCAAAAAAAAAAAAAAGAAGAAGAAGAAGAAAAAGAAGAGCAAACTAATCCTAAAGCAAGTGAAAGGAAGGAAATAAAGATTACAGCAGAAATTAATGAAATAGAAAATAAAAAACAACAGAGAAAAATCAACAAAACCAAAAGTTTGTTCTTTGAAAAGATTAACAAAATTGACATATAAGAAAATTGTTCTGAACAAGAAAAAAAGGGAGAAGATTCAAATTACTAAGATCAGGAATGAAAGAAAGAGAGGACAACTACAAATCTTACAGAAATAAAGAAGATTTTAAGGAAATGCTATGAACAATGCCATGCCATGCCAACAAATTAGATATCTTGGATAAAATGGACAAATACGTAAGAAAACACAAACTACTGAAACTAAGAAGAAATAGAAAATTTAAATAAAGCTAAAACAAGTAAGGAGATTGAATTAGTAATTTTAGAACATGTCACAAAGGAAAACTCAGGCCCAGGTGGCTTCACTGGTGAATTCTACCAAACATATAAATAAGAATTAATACCAGTTCTTCACTTGGGAACACTTCCCAACTCATTCTATGAAGCCAGTATTACCCTAACACCAAAGCCAAACAAAGACATCATAAGAAAAGAAAACTATAGACCATTATCTCTTATGAATATAAGATGTAAAAATCTTCAACAAAATACTAGCAAACTGGATCCAGCAACATATAAAAAGAATTATACATCATGACCAAGTGAGATTTACCCCAAGCATACAAGATTGGTTTAACTTCTGAAAATCAATCAATGTAATATACCATACCAATAAAATAAAGGACAAAAACTATACAATAATCTCAGTAGATACAGAAAAAGTATTTGGCAAAATCCAACACCCTTTCATGATAAAAACACCCACCAAACTAGGAATAGAAGGGAATTTCTTCAACCTGACAAAGGGCATCTATGAAAAAGCCATATCTAACAACATACTTAATGGGGAAAGACTGAATGCTTTCCCCCTCAGAAACAAGACAAGGATGTCTGCTCTCACCAGTTCTATTCAACATTGTACTGGAGGTTCCAACCAGGGCAATAAAGGAAGAAGATGAAATAAAAGACATCCAGATTGGAAAGGAAGAAGTAAAATTTTCTTTATTTGTAGATGACATAATCTTGTATATAAAAATTCCTAAGGATTCCACTAAAAAAATTATGAGAATAAACAACTTCAGCAACTTGCAAGGTACAAGATTAGTATATAAAAATAAATTGTATTTCTATACACTAGCAATAAACAATCCAAAAATAAAATTAAGAAAATAAATTACAATATCAAAAGAAGACTTAGGAATAAGATTAACAAAAGAAGTGCAAAACGTATACTCTGAAAACAACAAAAATTGTTGAAAGAAATTAAAGAACTAAATAAATGGAAAGACATCTCATGTTCATGGATTGGAAGACTATGCATTATTAAGATGGCAATAGTCCCCAAACTAATCTATAGAGTCAACACAATCCCAAACAAAATCCCAGCTAGCTTCTTTGCAAAAATTGACAAACTGATCCTAAAATTCATATGGACAGTCAAGGGACCCAGAATAGAAAAAAACAATCTTGAAAAAGAGAAACAAAGCCTGAGGGCTCACACTTCTCAATTTCAAAACTTGCTGCAAAGCTCTGGAAATCAAGACAGTGTGGTACTGGTATGAGGATAGACTTATAAATCAATGGGAGAGAACTGAGAGTCCAGCAATAAACACTCACATTTACGGTCAATTGATTTTTGACAAGGGTGCCAATATAATTAAATGGAGAAAGAAGAATCTTTTCAATGAATGTTGCAGGAATAACTGGATACACTCAGGCAAAAGAAGGAAGCTGGGCACCTTCCTCAAACCCTACACAAAAATTAACTCACAGTGGATCACAAATCTAAATGTACAAGGTAAAACTTTAAAAATCTTATAAGAAAATACAGGCATAAATTTCCCCACTTTGGATCACAATAGTTTCTTAGTCATGACACAAGCAACAAAAGAAAAAATAGATAAACTGGACTTCATCAAAATTAAAAACGTTTGGACTTGCCTGGTGGTGCAGTGGTTAAGAATCCGCCTGCCAATGCAGAGGACACGAGTTTGAGCCCTGGTCCAGGAAGATCCCACATGCCACGGAGCAACTAAGCCCGTGCACCACAACTACTGAGCCCGTGTTCCACAACTACTGAATCCCACAGGCCTGGAGCCCATGCTCTGCAACAAGAGAAGCCACCGCAATGAGAAGCCCGCACACTGCAATGAAGAGTAGCCCCCGCTCGCCACAACTAGAGAAAGCCCGTGCACAGCAACGAAGACTCAACGCAGCCAAAAATAAATAAATAAAATAAATAAATTTATTTAAAAAAATTAAAAACGTTTGTGTGTCAAAGGACACCATCAAGAAGGTAAAAAGAATCCACCAAATGGGAGAAAATATTTGCAAACCATATATCTGATAAGAGACTTGTATCTAGAATATATAAAGATCTTTTACAACTCAACAAACAAAAAGAGAAATGACCCAACTTAAAAATGGGCAAAAGATCTGAACAGACATTTCTCCAAAGAAAATATATGGCTAGTAACTGCATGAAAAGATGTTCAACATTATTAGTCATCAGGAAAATGCAAATCAAAACCACAATGTGATACCACTTCACACCCACTAGGATGGCTGTAATTAAAAAGATAGAAAACAACAAGTTGTTGGCAAGGATGTAGAGAAATTGGAAACTTCATACATTACTGGTGGGAATGTGAAATGGTGTAGCTGTTTTGAAAAAACAGTCTGGCAGTCCCTCAAAAGGTTAAATATAGAGTTACCATATGACCCAGAAGTCCCACTCCTAGATATAGACCCAAGAGAAAAGAAAATATATCCACATAAAAACTTGAACATGAGTGTTCATAGAAGCATTATTCATAATAGCCAAAAAGTGGAAACAACCATATGTCCATCAATTGATGAATGGGTAAATAAATGTGGTATATCCATATAACAGAATATTATTTGGCAAGAAAAAGGAATGGAGTACTGATACATGCTACAACATGGATGAACCTTGAAAACATGCTAAGTGAAAGAAGCTAGACACAAAAGACTACGTATTGTATGATTCCATTTACATGAAAGTTCCAGAATAAGCAAATCTACAGAAACATAAAGTAAACTAGTTATCACCTGGGGCTGGGGGAGGAAGGTCTGAGGGGCAGTGGAGATTGACTAAATGGGTTACACAGTTTCTTTTTGGGGGTGATGAAATTGTTCTAAAATTGATTGTGGTGATGGTTGTACAACTCTGTGACTATACTAAAAACCATTAAATTGTACCCTTTGGGGGAGGGATAAATTGGGAGGTTGGGATTGACATATACACACTACTATATATAAAATAGATAACTAATAAGGACCTACTGTATAGCACAGGGAACTCTATTCAATACTCTGTAATGACCTATATGGGAAAAGAAGCTAAAAAAAAGTTTACATATGTATAACTAATTCATTTTGCTGTATAGCAGAAACTAAAACAACATTGTTAATCAACTGTACTCCACTAAAAATTCAAATAAATAAATAAATACATACATAAAAACATACAAAATAAATAAACTGTACACTTTAAATGGGTGAATTGTCTGGTATGTGAATTCTATCTCAATAAAGCTGTGTTTAAAAAAAACAAAAACAAAAACACTACACCAGAGGCCACTGTTCATCTATTAGATTGGCAGATCCCCAAATTCTAGAGCAACCTGTGTTGGTGAGAGCGAAGGGAAGAAAAGGATGTGGTGTAAAGGTACATCAGCGCTACCTCTGTGGTCCTCCGAAGGACCATCTGGCCATATCTAACAAAATTACAACTGCACACATTCTGGGACCCTGCAATTTGGGATTAATCCTAGAGGTATCCTCACACATGAACACTAGGCATACGATGGAAGATATGCATTGCAGAATGGTCTGCAATAAGCAAAAGGCTGGAAACAACCAAAAGTAGTCTTCTCCAATTAAATAAAGCATGGTCTCCATCCACACAATGAATACTACGCAATCAGGAAAAAGAAAGAAGCAGCACAAAATGATCTCCAAGGCACACAGTCAAGAGCAAATAGTCACATGTAGAGCTGAGTATACCATGCATGATCACTTGAGGTTTTTAAATTATTTTTTCTAATATCCATGCTTACATATGCCTGGACTCCCTGGAAGAACACACCAGAAACTCCTCCCCATGGCTCCATGGCTGCCTCTAGCAAGGAGACCTGGGTGCCAGAGAGGTTTACTTTTCCCTGCCTTCTTTTGTACTGTTTGAATTATTTTTTACTGTGTGTGTTAATGCTTTTTCTTTCCTTTTTAAGAAAAAAGTTGACATATACACACTAGTATATATAAAATAGATAACTAATAAGAATCTACTGTATAGCACAGGGAACTCTACTCAATACTCTGTAATGACCTATATGGGAAAAGAATCTAAAAAAGAGTGCATATATATATATATATATATATATATATATATATATATATAAAACTGATTCAATTTGCTGTACAGCAGAAACTAAAACAACATTATAAATCAACTATACTCCAATAAAAACTAATTTAAAAAAGAAAGAAAGAAAGAAAAAAGACGGGTTTACCTGGTATCAGATCCTGGCACTCTCTCTCATAGCTGGGAAGTCACTTCACTTCTCTGAGCCTCTGTGTTCTGCAAAGGGAGGGACAATAATAGTATCTGCCTTGCAAAGTTGTTGTGAAGGATTAAATAAGACAAAGCCCCGCACGCACACACGCACAGGGCTCCCCACGGTGTCTGTGTCTGGCTCCTAGCAGTAGGTGCGTGGTCCTACTCCATGTGGTAGGTGCCTGGCTCATGCTGG
Organism: Balaenoptera acutorostrata; assembly: GCF_949987535.1. Taxonomy (NCBI): domain Eukaryota; kingdom Metazoa; phylum Chordata; class Mammalia; order Artiodactyla; family Balaenopteridae; genus Balaenoptera; species Balaenoptera acutorostrata. The sequence goes on along the minus strand of NC_080078.1, from coordinate 67,677,816 downwards.
TTATTAATACGTTACTACGTACACCAAGGTGCATTGTAACAAGTGCCACCAGAGAGCCTTGGACCAAGTGTTCAGAGCATCAGCAATCCCCTCCAACTGAGAGGAACTGGGAAAGGATTCCTGGGGGAGGCAGCATTTGAGAAGGGCTTCAAGGTCGAGAAGGAGGTCCACAAATAGAGATAAGTGGGGGCTGTGCCTCTGGCAGAGGGAGCTGTGCAGGCAAAGGCCTGGAGGTAGGAAAGCCCTGGGTATTCGCCCTGGCTCCTTCAACAAAGCTCAGCTGAGCACCGACTATGCGCCAGACACTGTCATAGGAAAGACAGACAAAGCCAAGTAGCTGGACCATCGAAGGGAGGAATTACAGAGTGTGAAGACAACAAGGGGCTGGGGCAGAGCCTCACCCAGGTCCAAGTGTTCATAGAGCAGACCAGGAAAAGGAGGCTCAGAGAGGGAGAGAGGCTGCCTAAGGTCACACAGCATCTTCTCAACTTATGGAAAGGTCCACTCCCAGCTCCACCCTTCCCATGTCCCACGAGCCTGCAGAAGAGAAAGCCCACAAGGGCCATCCCAATGTGCACTCATCAGAAGGTGCAGAAAGATGCCATCTAAACTGGGGGCCCCAACAAAGAGGAGGGACAACTGGTTCTCAGATGATAACAGCACCTGGTTGATGGGTAGAGAGACTCCTGTGTGCCAGGCACCATGCTGAGAAGTGCACTACATCTCTGAGCCCAGGTGAACCCTCTGCAGCCCTGTGTGGTCAGCCCCATTTTGCAGATGAGGGAACTGAGGCCCAGAGAGGTCAAGTTACTTGCCTAAGGTCACACAGCTCATAAGAGACAGCATCAGCAGGCAGACTCGGATTGCCTGGGCTCCGTAGCCTCAGGTCCCAGGGCCCATCCCCCAAGGGAGCCACTGCCAGGGCCTGTATCAGCAGTCACATCCCTTCTAAAAAGCACCCAAGGTGGAAGCTGTTCTCAGCCAGTCCAGGAATGTTTCCTGATAACAGCGGCCCAACCCGGGGTGGGAGGAGTGGGTGGTGGTGGTTGTGTGAGGAATGGGGGTGGGGGGCAGCAGGAGGGACACAGCCCATTTGAGTCCATCTGTCCTGCCTCTGGAGAGGAGGAAGCAAAAAGGTCCCATCAGGCACCCATCAGTCAGGCGGGTTGCAGCATCCTGGTTAAGGGGGCTCCTGCTGTGGCCCATGGGAGAACTCTGGGCAAGTCAACCAAAGCCTCCTTCAGTACCATGGAGACACCCATAATCACCCCAGACAGTTGCAAAAGCAAATGAGCTAACCACGTGTGCCCTGGGCACGCAGGCCATGCTGGATAAAGCGGGGTGCGACCACCACTGCTACCTTATTATTTCCATTGTTATTGTTTAGCTCTCCAGTTCCCACCAGGACCCTGCTTCACAGGGACGATTAGGCCCCATCTCCCAGAGAAGGCAACAGAGAGAGGCTCAGAAAAGCCAAGTCAGGTGCCCAGGCCACCATCCAAGACAGCAGAGGACCAGCTGGGGATCCTGGCTCTCCTGGCCCCAGGCCACTTTGGCCCCTCTCCCCAAGAGCACCAGTCCCAGCTGGGCTCTCGCAGGGAGTTATTACACCAGGGACTAAGCAGGGCCCTCAGCCAGTCCATTTTCTACTAGGGGAATGGAGGCCAAGATAGGGGGTAGTGGCTGGCCGAAGGCCATACAGCCCAAGAAGGACCACTTACAGAATGAACCTGTCACCCTTCTGAACCTCCAAGGCTGGGTCCCCAGCTGATGCCCCGCCCTCCTCGCAACAGCCCTAGGGCGCAGGTACCACCAGCACTGGCCCGTGTCCACAGGGGAGGAAGCTGAGGCTGGAGGAGCGCAGGAGAGGGTGCCGGCCCATCACGCCCACCCCAAAAGCGGGGGCTCTGACCCTTTCCTGCCTCCCCTGGAGCCTCCCACACTAGGCAGGAATCTTCTGATTCCCTTTCTTCCTTCAGACTCTCAAAATAATGACGTGCTCAGCTGAGGTGTTTTTCTACAAGTGGTTTCGGAATATAGAAGAGAGTCCTGCTTCAGAGCAGGGGAATATGAATAATGACAGTAATAAGAATAACGGCAGTAGCAACAGCTAATATTCATTTAGCACTTTTTTTTTTTTTTTTTTGGCAGCACCGTGTGGCATGCAGGATCTTAGTTCCCCGACCAAGGATCAAACCCGCATCCCCTGCAAGGGAAGCACAGAGTCTTAACCACTGGACCGCCAGGGAAGTCCCTATGTGCCATTCTTATCACCCCATTTTACAGAAGAGGAAATGGAAGCACAGACAGGTTAAATGATGTGATTAAAATCCCGCCTCTTAGCAGCTAAGTGCCAAGTTCCTCCCTCTCTGAGCTTCTCCCTGAAGGGGGGCTGCCACCCCTTGGGCCACTGGGATGGACCCAAGGAAGAAGCCAGGGCCAGGGCCAGCTCAGCCCCCTCCCCAGAACTCAACACCATCGGCTGCTCCAGTGCAGGTTGGTGGGGTGGAATGGGGCGTGCTGATGGCGGTGTGGAGACCTACACCTTTCCCCCTCATGCCCTCCCACCTGGGGTTCACACTACCCCTTCCATGCTCCCAACAGCCCTGGAACAAGCTATGGCCACAGTCATTTTACACATGAGCACACAGGGCTCCAGGAAGCTGCCCCAGCCAGGAAGTAGAGTGCAAAGGCCCTGAGGCAGGAAGGTCAGATGTGCAGGTCTGGACTGAGTGGGTTCCAGCTCAACTGGGTCGCTGCAGGCTTTTGGCCCAGGCACGAGGAGGTCGGAGGGAGGCCCCAAGAGAGACCTGTCCAGCAATTTAGGTCAGAAAGACCTGAAAATTTGAGAGAGAAGCCCATGAAGATTTTCTCAGGCCCCTGAGTGTGCTGGGAGGGACGGGGGGAGGTTACTGAGGCTTCATCCCACAGTGATCCTGTCAGAGCACAATGATCAGCTTCAGAGGAGACACCTAAACCATGGTGGACTTCCCAGAGGAGTGGACATCTCAGCTGCAGTCCAAAGGCTGAGCAGTTTGTGAAAACAGGAAGGGGAAGCATGATCCAGGCAGAAGGGATTACTTGGCCAAAGACCCAGAAGTGGGACCATTTAGAGAAAGGCAAAGAGCCAGGTCAGTTTAAGTCATGTAGCCTCAGTTTCTCCAGCAGCAAAATGGGGGAAAGACAGGCACACTGTGGGTGCCTCCATCTCCCCCACACCCACTATCTCCCTTCTCCAAGGCCCCCACCCAAGAGGAAGGGCACTGGGAAGTTGGCTGCTGGGTCCTCCTGCCATGGAGCATCTTTGGGGCTGGTGAGGTTGGCAGGGTTGGGAGGTTTCACTGACTGCCCCCCCCCGACACCCTCTACCCCAGAATCCAGGCCAGGCAGCCTGGCAGGTGGATGGGGAGGGCAGCTCACAGGCCAGGAGGCCACAGCCCTGATCTTAGAGAGCTTTGTGAGATCTCCCCCTTCACAGATGTGGAAGTGGAGGCTCAGAGAGGGGAGCACTCAGCCTCAGGTCACACAGCAAGGTGGAGGCCAGCTCTTGAATGAGGGTGTGGGACTGGGACCCGGACTGAAGATAAGATTCTTGGGGCACCAGGCCCAGGAGCGCTGGGCTGAGGAGGAGCTAGAAGAGGAGATGCTGGCCCCAAAGGACCACAGACCAGGCAAGTCCCAGGGACCCAGCCAGGTACCACCTGGCCCGGCCAGATGAGGGCTGGCCACCATGTGGCTAAGTGGAAGGCCTCCATCAGAATCTCCATGTGACCTCGGCAAGCCACGCCCCCTCCTGGGCCTCAGCATCTGCACCTGGACAAAGGCCCTAGCATGCCAAGGATTCCTTAACAGACCCCCAGCATCAGTGGTGACCACAGGGAACACTGAGGTGACACGTTTTGCTCTCTCCCAGCCTCTCCAAGGTCATGTCTCCCAGGCCCCGCCCCCGTGGTTCCACCCCCGCTGGCTGATGGCTGACAGGCCTTGGGGGGACAGATGCCAGCCGGCCCCTGCCCACGGTGCCCACTATTCCTGCCAGCAGCTCTGGCTGCTTCCCTGCTCTGGGAACACACAGTGCCCCCTCGTCCCCGCCCCCACCCACACCCACACAGGAGCTCCGTCCAGGGACACGGGTGGGCAGAAGCACCTGGCGGCCAGGCCCCTCCACGCTGTCGGCCCTGTGCTCAACCCCCCACACTCAAAGCTCGCAGGTGCCACCCTGGACATGTGACCTCGGGAAGGTCCAGGCCTTCCTTTATTCATCCATGAAATGGGGGCTCTGGCAGGTCTCTGAGGGAGAAGGCATCCGAGCCTGAGGCTGAGGACAGTGGTCAGCAAGAGAGCCGAAACCCTTAACGCGCCTACGGGCTGTTCATGGGATCAAGGCCAAGGGTGGAGGGGAGTCAGCTGCACGCTCCCTCCTCCCCACCACTTAACCCTCCCTGGACTCGTAATTACCCTGTAGCCTCCAGCCCTTTGCACATGCTGTTTCCTCTCCTGAGGCTTCACCACCCACTTCCCCGTGCCCCCCATGAACTCCAGTGCACCCTATGGGCCTGACCACAGGTCATACTTGACCTTGCCTACCCTCCAACAGAGAGAGGTACCTCTCTTTTTCTGGGCTCACATAGCCTCCATCACATGGGGACTAAGAGTTGTACTGCTTGGGGACTTCCCTGGTGGTCCAGTGGTTAGGACTCGGCGCTTTCACTGTGATAGCCTGGGTTCAATCCCTGGTTGGGGAACTGTGACCCGAAAGCTGTGCGGTACAGCCAAAAAACAAAAGAGTTGTACTGTCTGGGTTCAAAACCCAGCTCTGACCCTTCCTAGCTGTGTGACCTTGGAAAAGTTACTCTACCTCTCTGTGCCTCCATTTCCTCACTTATAAAATAGGGATAAAAATAATAATTACCTCCAAGGATTGTTGTGAGGATTAAACGAAGTCATATTTGTAAAGGGCTTAGAACAGAGCCCAGACCCTAGCAAATGTGCCGTAAGTATTTGCCATTAACCAATGAGAGTAGCGGCTGATACCTGTTGAGCACCTACTGTATGCCAGGCCCGGTGCTCAGTATTTTACCTGGATTATCTCACAACAGCCTGGGAGGAGGGGCCGTTATGAACCTCGCTTTAAAACGGCAAAGACAGGGAGGTCCAGAGGCATCAGCTTCACCTCAAAATATATCTGGGGAAGAAGGGGATTTTGCTGATATTAAGGAACTATTGTGCATTTCTTTCAGGTAGATTATGGTTTTGTGGCTACTTTCTTAACATGAGTCTTATCTTTTAGAGATACATACTGAAAGATTTACACGTGAAGGAAGACATGCATGCAGGATTTGCTTTAAAATGACACAGGAAGGGGGTGGGATGGAACAGGTGTGGAGGGGACAGGCCAGGCCATGGGTGGTGCTTGGGGCTCAGTGACAGGTTCATGGGGTTTGTTATACTAATATGCTTCTATAACAAAGAGTTTTAAAAGGAAGATGAAATAAAATAATGCAAAACAACGTTTGACCCTCTGCCGCCCCACCAACTGCCCCAGCCTGGGCCAACCACTGTCACCCCTTCCCCTCGCTGGACGAATGCAGTCGTCCCTCTGGTCCGCCTGTCTCCACCCTCAGCCCCCAGTCTGCTTTCCACACAGCAGCCAGATGCTCTCAGAAAGCCTCCTGCGGGCCCCGCCTCACTGGGAGGTAAGAGCCAACATCAGAAGGGTCCAGAAGCCCTCCCTGGACACCTCTGCATCTTTCGGCCCTTTCCTCCTGTCATTCTCCCCGCGCTTGCTCTGTTCCCCTGGCCTCCTTGCTGTTCCTCCAACACTCCAGCCTGCCACTACCTTCCGATCTTTGCACTGGCTGTACCCTCTACCTGGGTTCTCTTGCCCCAGGGAGCTACATGGCTCCTGCCTCCCCTCCTGGGAGGTGAGCTTCTGGGAGAGGTCTCCCTCCCACCCCCAAACCCCCCCCCACCCCCAGGCCCGCCATCCTATCTAATCACAGCCATTCTGTACAACCCAGCCAGTCTTCCCAGCTTTACATTTGACCCATGACACTTATCACGTTCTAACAGACCACGTGCATATTTTCCTTATTTGTTGTGTTTTTGTCTCCCCCACTAGAATGTCAGCTCTGTGAGAGCACAGATTTTTGTTTGGTTGGTTCTTTGCTGTATCTCCAGCCTCTAGAACATTGTCTGGCGCATAGTAGTGTTCAGTAAATATTTGTGGGAGGGAGGGGTAGATGGAGGGAGGGATGGAGGGAGGGATGGAGGAAGGGATGGAGGGATGGAAGGAGAGAGGGAGGGAGAAAAGGATGGTGGGATGGATAGAGGGAGGGAGGGAGGAGTAGAGGGAGGGATGAAAGGAGGGAGGGAGGGATGAATGGGTCCTACCCAGGGCCCCAGGAGATAAAGAGATACAGGCCTCAGCCCCAGGTTTGCCCAGCCCCACAGCCTATGCCCGACCACTGCACTCTCCTGCCACTGCCTGGCATGTCCCCATGGCAGAGCCTCTGACCACCCTGGTTATATGGGACACTGTGCAAGTCTGAGAGAGCTGTAGACCCCGAGCCTCACCCGGCACGGCCTCAGGCACGGCATGGGTACCGGGGATGCCTGCTGCATGAGCCAGGAGTGAGTGAAGCATGAGCCAGGGGCCGTCCGTGGGCCAGGGCATCCAGAACATGTCTGGTCCCGTGTTCCCGGTGCGAACACACTCAGGGCTGGCAGGCCTCAAACCGGCTCTGCCAGTGCGGCCAGGGCGGGGCGGGCGCTGCAGGCTCAGGCTGGCACGGCGGGCAGATGGAGGGGTGCTGCCGGAGCCGGAACCCGCAGCTCAGGGAGGGAGAAAGCTAAGCAAGCGGACGGTGTCGCTCCCACTAATCCCAGCCCCATGGAGACAGAACTGTTCCAGCCCGAGCAGCTCTTGGGTTTCTTCCTGGGCAGTAAGGGGATCCCTTTCCAGACCCCAGGCCCTGACCTGCTCTGTGAAGGGCAGGATCCCTTCCCGCTAGGACCCGTCCACAGCCTAGAAGCCCGAGACAGAAGGGCAAGGCCGGGAAGTGGTCGGCACCAGAGCAGGACAAGGCAGCAGGGAACCTGGTGTAAAGCCTGGCTCTGCCCCACAGTGCTGCACAGCCCTGAGCCAATCGTGGCCCTTTCAGGACCGTTTCCCCAGGTGGAAAGCAGTGCTGGGCATGGATTCCAGGGACCCTCCATCCCAAGGTGCCGATTTATCTAGAAGAGGCCACCTCGGCGATTCCAGCCCTGCCCCCAAAGCCCACCTCTGGGGATAGACATGGCCAGAGCCCGGACTCACACATGTCCTTACTCCCCACAGAAACAACAATAATAAAAACACCTGCTGAGGGCTTCCCTGGTGGCGCAGTGGTTGAGAATCCGCCTGCCAATGCAGGGGACACGGGTTCAAGCCCTGGTCTGGGAAGATCCCACATGCCGCAGAGCAACTAAGCCCGTGCACCACAACTTCTGAGCCTGTGCTCTAGAGCCCATGAGCCACAACTACGGAGCCTGCGTGCTGCAACTACTGAAGCCCAAGCACCTAGAGCCCGTGCTCCGCAGCAAGAGAAGCCACCGCAATGAGAAGCCCACACACTGCAACGAAGAGTAGCCCCCGCTCTCCACAACTAGAGAAAGCCCGCGCGCAGCAATAAAGACCCAACACAGCCAAAAATAAATAAAATAAATAAATTAAAAAAAAAATACGTGCTGATCACTGAACACTTAACTCTATGCCTGGCATCCAGCTTTACATGCACTGTTTCATCCGGTCCTCCCAACAACACTGTGAGGTAGGGACTGTTACTGTGCCCATTTCCCAGCAGAGAAAACTGAGGCCTAGTTGAGGCAAGCTGGAGTTCAGGCCCCCCACCCCACCCCTGGGCAGCCTCTATCTCCCCAAGACAGTTCAGGGTGGGAAAGAAATCTCAGGTACCCCCTGAAATGGCAGGGTCCATATTCCCCAAATCCATTGATCCTCCTGAGTCCTTAGAGGCCAAGCCCCAACCCTGCCCCCACTGTGTAACCCAGGCCATGGGTATACGACTCAGAGCCTCAGTTCTCTCATCTGTAAAATGGGTAGGATCCTGCCAGGTTTGCCTAAGGGATACCGCTGTTTAAAGCCGCGGGAACTGGAAGACTCAGTCCAACCCTCAGGAAAAGGTGGAGAAGCTCCTGGGACTACGTGCCTCCAGATGGATTAGGGGGAGGGGGAGTGAACATGAACCAGAAGCCCAGTGGTCTGTGGCAGAGACTCAGCCCCTCATCACCAGCAGCCCAAGAGAGGAAGGATGATTCTTCCTGTGCCCCATGCAATCCAGTTCCAAGCCCTGTCAGTCTCACCTCCAAACACATCCTGAATCCACCTCCTTCCCTCCCACCACGGTCACCCCCTCGTCCAGCCCTCCAGGCTGGCCAATTGTAGGCAGAGAGCCTTTCTGAAATGTCCATCTGAACCCATCACTCCTGCTTAACACCCCTCACAGCCCACACTCCAAGACAAAGTCCTTGCGGGGGGCCTCCAAGGTCCTACAGTGGACACTACCAGCCCCACCCCCTTCACTCCTGCTCCACCCACACTGGCCACTTCCCCTTTCCCTGAGAACCCAATACACATCTGCCTCAGAGCCTTTGCACTTGCTGTTCCGTCCACCCAGAGCATACTTCCTCCAGACAAATGCCTGCCTGACTCCCTCACTTCCTTCAGGTGCTTTACTCAAATGTCTCCTGCTCAGAGAGGTCTTTCCTGACCACCGTTTTAAATAGCAACACGCCCAGCCAATTCTGCTCTCTTTGAGTCTCATTTCAAAAGCTACCTCCTCACAGGAGGCCTCTCTGACCTCCCCCAGCCCAAGTGAGAACCTTCAACTTCTCCTTCCCAGCATGGACCATGGCTCTGATAACATAACATACTGTATGACTACATGTCTGATGAGGACAGGGGCCACTTCTGTCTCACTCACAGCTGAATACTCTGCAGTGGGCATAATATTCAAAATAGTTAACAGCTGGGATGCTTGGGCACCATCTGGTCAGAATAGACACTGGCCCAAAGTACAGGGCCTAGCATGGAGTGGGTACTTGGTAATTACTGAATGAATGAACAAATGAACAAAAGGATGAATGGAGGAATGGATGGATGGATGATAGATGGATAGATGGATGGATGGATAAGTGAACAGGGCACACACAGTGGGCCTGGGACTTAGCAGGGATGCCCGGGGCTCTGAAAAGGTGGCCTGGAGAAGGGAAGGGCGCATCCAAGCTCACCAGCCGGGCTCTGCAGCTGCAGCCTCTCCTCCCGCACAACCCCACTTTCATTTCCCATCCTCTCGGGCTGAGGAAGCTCCTTCCCCCAGGGGAACTGGGTGAGAAGGCGGGGCAGATGGCCCCCTGGTCCCAAAGAGGGGGGGCTCCCAGACTCCATCTGTCCCACTACAAAGGAGCTTTGTCCTCGGTGCTGAGAGCCCGAGGCAGACCGGAAACTGCCCCTCAGCCTCCCAACAGGTCCCGGCACCCCCGGTCAGCTGGGCCAACAGCTCCAAAGCCAGATCCCAGGGACTGACACAGTATTGGGCACAGCCTTCTAAAATCTCATTAATCCTCCCTAGGAGCCCTAGGAGGGAGGTTCTAGGACGACCCGAATTTTTACAGATATAGAAACTGAGGCAAAGTTATTTGGCCAGCAAAGAGCAAAGCTGGGATTCAAACCCAGGCCCACCGGGCACCAGAGTCTTCAGCCACAGCTCTCAACTCACCAAGTCTGCAGTATAGATCCTCTGGGTTCAGCAGGGTGGAGGGGCCTTTTGGAGGTTCAAGTGGGCAACCATGCCTGACCCTTCACGCTACCAGGAGACTACCACCCTGGCGAAGTTTGCCCAACAAGGGAAGGAGGTCGGGCCCTGAATCCCGGAGCCCTCGCCCCACGCCCAGCCGGTGCACCAGGTGCCTTTGGAGCCTGCCGGCCCCAACACGTCTCCACCACTTCCTGCCAGGCAGGCGTCCACAGGGAAAGGCTGTGCGGGCAGGCAGACCAGGCGGCAGACATCCCCCGCCCCTCACCTGCCGCTCCCCTGTCGGTCCCAGACCTGCCACCTGCCTGGCCGCCACCCACCTTCTCTCCAGGCCCATCTGCTCTCAGGGCAGTCACCAGAGCCACATCACCAAAGCCGCACTGCTGACGGGGCACCCACCCTCAGCTGGGCACTACCCACAGCACCAGAGAAATCAGTTCTGCACCCCCCCTCCTCCGTGCCTCTCCTCGCTGCCCGAGGGCAGTGTGTAGTCTCCCCAGGCAGGTACTCCCAGCCCTCCATTGATTGGCACCAGCCACCGCTCAGGGCCAAACTCTACCGCTCCTCTGAGCTCCAACAAGAGCAACTATTCACACTGCATCTTCAGGCCTTTCTGAAGCTCCACCGGCTCCCAGAGAACCATTCCATTCTTCCAGGTATGTCATATGTACCGCTTCCTCCAGGAAGTCTTCCCTGACCCACTCCCTCCAAGACTCCAGACCAGTCCCTACCTTCCGTCCCAGGTAGGGGCTCTTGATCCTTATCTTGAACCCCAGCCTCTGTGGGCTACCTTCACTTGGCAATAGTAACTGAGCACCTGGGCCCAGCCTGATCCTTCTCTCTGTCCTCTCTTTACACCTTCAGCAGGAGGCCTGCCCTGCTCCCAGCAGCCCCAGGCCAAAGCCTTGCCTGATCAACTGAGTCATCATCTAAATACCGTGTACTTGACCTGCCGCTCCCCACCTCCCCAGGCTACGTGGACACACATCAGGCTCTTTCCCACCTCCAGATCTTTGCTCATGCTGTCTCTTCTTCCTGGTAGGCCCTCACCCTTCTTTTCCTCTCATGAGCTCCTGCTCACCCTTTAAGCTTCAGGCCAGGTATCACTTCCTCTGCAAAGCCCTTCTGGCATCATAATAGCTGCCCCAGTTCATATGGCGCCTACCTCATGGTAGGGCAATGATCAGGGTCTGTGTCTGGCTCCCCCAGGTTGTAGGCTACTCCCAGAGTGAATCTTTGGGGTCCCCGGCACCCAGCACAAGGCCCAGACCTCACCAGCAGGTAATCAAAAGTCCAGCTGCCGACTCCCTGCCTGGAGAGCCCAGGGGCAGAAGCCAGGAGCAGCTACCAAAGGCAGCACTGAGTCCGATTTTGCCCACACTGCCCACAGATCTAAGGTAGGGGTGGAGTGGGGGAGAGGGCTTTCCACCAACGGCCAACTGGTAACCAAACCCACGTCGTTTCTGAAACTAGGGCACAGGAGAGAAACGGGAACAGCAGAATTGTCCCCAAATAGAACTGTGGCTCATCTGGTTCCAGGGCCTCCGGGAACACCTGGCAGGGGTGGGGGTGGGGAGGGCAGGTGGCTGCTCCCGAGGCTGAGAAAGGAAATCTAAAGTTTGGAGGGTGGGGAGGTCGACACCACCGCAGTCGGCACTGACACCCTGCCCACCTCCCTCAGGGCTGGTCCAAATCCTGGAAGGTGGGGGGTCCTCTCCCACTTTCCCCCACCCACCCATGGGGTGCTCCCTAAACCATCCCACCTCCCAGCCTTTGCTCAGCCGGGTCCTCTGCCTGGAATGCTGCTCCCCTTGCTGCTAGTCAGAACCCTGCCAATCCTTGCGACCGTAGCCACGGACTGGGCACTTTCTATAAGCCCGACATGGGCAGGCATGTGGGGGGAATGAGCTTATCACATCTTCCCAACAGTCCTGTGAGGAAAAGACTCCTGCCCCCATCTCACAGATAAGGAAACTGAGGCTCAAAAAGAGAAGCCATTTGCCCAGGACACAGAGCAGAGGAGGCAGGTGGACCAGGTGATGTGGTGGGACCTGGGTGGCGGCAGCCAGAGGGCACCCAGAAGGCCTGGCAGGGCCTGGTTCAGCTTCCTAGGCAGGCCCAGCCTTGGGGACTTGGCATAACTCAGGGCCAGAGAACACAGGGCACAGCCCCACAGGGCACAGGGGACAGAACAAGAGCCCCTACATCCCTCTGACCCCCACCCTAGGGTGGCTGAGGACTGAGGAGCCACATTGGTACAATGTGATGGAACTATCTCCCCCCACATATGCACAGACCCACTGCACAGATGAGAAAACTGAGTCCTGGAAGGGGACAGTTTCCCCATCTGGAAAGTGAGATGTGCCACAGGAACCGTCTGGCTGTGACATCCCCCTGTGGCCTGGTGGATGCTATTTCCTTTCTCTGGGTCTCAGTTTTCCTATCTGGAGAATGGGGCTGTGATTCCCTTCCTCCCCAGGTTGATACAAATTATGAAACAGCTAACATTTATTGAGCGTTTACTACGTGCTGGCATTGCTCAGAGCATCACGCATAGTGCCACACTCGATCCTTAGAACAAGTCTGTGATGTGGATACTGCCATCAGGCCTGTTTTTCAAATGGGGAAACTGAGGCAGAGAGAGGTGAGCTGACTCACCAAAGTCACACAGCTAATATGGAGGTAGAGGAGAAACCCGTGGGGCTAGGGGCGGGGTGGCTTCCCAGAGGAGGCTCCTGGCCTTCACGCTGTCCAGAGAGGATTGGGGGGGAGGGGCTGGAGGAGGGGTCAGGGGTCAGGCCGGAGGCAGAGTGGGGCTCAGCCCAGAGGAGGCAGGGCAGGCCTGCGGTGCTGAGGAGGCCCTGGGTCCAAATCCATGCACTGGGTGGCTTGGGCAAGCCTTTTTGCTCCTCTGAGCCTCAGTTTCCTCTTTGGTAAAATGGGGCCAGAACTGCTGCCTCACAGGGATGCTGTGGGGACCAGACACAGCCATTCGCCTGGCACTGGGCAAGGGCTCAACTATGTGCTCAAGGAACGGGTGACAATGGAAGGAATCCTCAGGGCTGGGCCACTGGGCTCACTGTTCCTTTAGGACCCGGGTGGTATCTGACTCTCCACTCCAAAGGAGTGGGAAGGGGGGCACAACCTGCCTCTTCTCTAATTCCTAGATGGAACCCTTCCAGCTCTGCCAGCTTTCCAGGCTGTGTGGCCTCAGACAAATCACTTCACCTCTCTGAACTTCCGGATCTTCCTTTTGATAATAAGTCGAGGCTTCCACAGGGCTCTGAAAGAGGAGTTCCTCACTGGAAGGACTAAGGGCTTATGCGGGGAGGGTGGTTCAGTTCCACCTGCCCAGAGAGAGTAGTCTCTGGCATGACCCTGCCTTGAGGCCTCAGTTTCTTCATCTGCCAAATGAAGTTTTTTTTTGTTTTTTTTTTTTTGCCATGCTGCGTGGCTTACAGGATCTTAGTTCCCCAACCAGGGATTGAACCCACGCCCCCTACAACGGAAGCGCAGAGTCCTAACCACTGGACCGCGAGGGAATTCCCCAAATGAAGATTTTTATGATGGTCTGTCTCCCTCCCAGCTGGGGATGGCCAGAGGTGATTGAGGAAAGTGCTTTGTAAACTGTAAAGTGCGGCACCCGTGAGAGTGATGACTATCACCGTATTCCCTTAGAGGCAAAAAGAATCCTATGACTTGCCATCTAAGGCAGAATGTGCTAGAGCCATGAGGGAGGGCAGAGAATGGGCAAGGCAGGTGCAGAGGAGGGGAGCGCGGAAAGTATGGACTCGGGTTGGGGCAGAGAGGATGGTCAGCAAAGGCTTTCTGGAGGCAGAGGCATCTTAGCCATGGTGGGTGTGGAGAGGGAGGGCACACCAGGCAGCAGGACCCACAGGGTAAAGCACGGACGCTGGAAAACCCGGGGCCAGCAGGAAGGCAGCTGATGGTTCAGAAAGGCTAACGGGTCACCTGAGTGAAAGGGAAGTGTGGGAGGTGACAGGGTGAAGCAGAGGGAAGAGCTCGGCCCAGACCACCAGCATCTCCAGGGGCCCTTGCTGGGGACCTTCCCCAAAACACAAGAGCAGTAACAGCCCCTGCCTCCAGGCCACGTGGGCAAAGACGCAAAGCACCCAGGGCTCAAAGGGCAGCCACCTTCAGAGAGATGGACCCATTCAGTGAGGGGGCCTTGAATGCCAGGGCTCAGGGCACTGGGAGGCCTTGACAAGCCACAGGAGGGCAAGGGCTGAGGCGGGAGGTGGGCTCAGGGAGGCTGGCTGGAGCTGGCGGCTTCCAGTAGGTCCAGCCACCAAACTTGTCTGTCTCTAGTTAACCTCCCCCCCCAGCCCCACCCCATAGGACTAGCCTGGACACAGGCGTCCAGTCTCAGCCCTAGTGTTCCTGGATCAGTTGACCGGCAGAGGCCCAGAATTCCCGCCTCGTCAGGGAATTACCTTCATAATCACAGACACTCAGAAATCGTAAACACTTACTGTGCGGGGGCCCTGCGCCGGAGCAGACACAAATTCGCTCACCTGACCCTCACGCCACCTTGTCAAAGCTGTACTGGCATTGTCATCCCCACTTCAGAGATGGGGAGACTCAGGCTCAGAGCAACCATTTTCCCGCAATCACACATAGCAAACAAGTGGCAGAGCCAGGACTCGAACCAGAACCAATTCGCTCCAAAGGTCTGGCTACTTCCACTCCCTTTAGTCCATGAGCATCCATGGAGCACCCATTATGTGCCAATCCTGGAAGCTGGGGGACCCCTTCAAGAACCCAGTCCTCCAGATCTGAGTGGAGATCCACCAGCCAGAGGTGGAAGCCCAGAAAGTCAGGATCACCTGCCCGCCCAGCAACACATCCAGCCTCCACCCAGGGAAAGAGCTCAGCCAAGCTGAGCGCACACTCACTGGGACTCAGATGCCTCACATCAACCAGAAGCCAGAAGTCTGGGCTCACATCTCACTCCGCTGGGTGACTGTGGCCCCAGCCCTTGGCCTCTCTGAGCCTCATTTCCCTCTTCTGTGTAATAGAAACAAAAATTCCACCCACCCCAGGGATGGGACAAAGAATGGAATAAGTCACCTTGCTATGACCTGGCCGGAGAGGGCACAACGTGAGGACATCGACATCAGACAGAGTAAAAGTCAAGGCCACACATTTGGATAAAGCAGCGGGAGAAAAGATAATCAGACCTTGACAGGGAGGCTGAGCTTCCCGACACCACCCTAACCCCAACTTCCATCCCCCAGCCGGGAGTCACAGCCCAGCAGGTCTGAGGACTCCAAGGACCCATCCCCACAGTCTCTCAACAGCCCCCCACAGCCCCGCTGACATCGCCAGGCTCACACGGCATCAAAGAGGACCCAGCCGGGCCAGCCCCTGGAGAACCCTGGCTAGGATCCCTATCGCAGAGCCTCAGGAGGGAAGATCCCATGCCAGACAGATGAAGAAACTGAGGACTAGAGCAGGAAAGGACTTGGGCAAGATCACCTGGCTTCTTCTCCTCTCTTGCTTTTCATTTTATTCTGGAACTTCTCTGGGTAGTTTCAAGAGGAGGGGAGGTACTGGGGTTCAGGTTGGAGGAGAAGTCACTTGCTCAAGGTCCCACAGAAAGGGGTGGGGAAATCAGGGTTCTGGCTTCCACCTCTGGGATCTTCCTGAATCATCTACTCCTTGACTCAGCGCCCCACCCCCTGCATTGTATTGTGGGAAGGAACAGGCTGGCTGGGTGGGGAGAGCCCTGGATGAAAAGATAGGAGATGTGCATTTTTCTCCCTGCTTGGACAATATGTCCTGGGTCTTTCTGGCCTCAATTCCCCCATCTGTGAAAAGAGAAGGTCAGAATAGATGAGGAATGACAAACTCATGGCATACATACAGTGATGCCTAATCCTCTGCCTGGGGCAGACATTACTAATCTATCACAGCACTCTTTCCCATGAAGCCAAGACTGGATCTCAGAAGGTTTCTCAACACAGTAATCTAGGTCTGGGTTAGGCCTAACCCTAACCCTAACCCTAACCCTGGGCCATCCCTAGACTGGGTAATATCTGAGTCCCCGCAAGGGAGGGGAAGGGGAAAAGAAAGACATAACATTTACTGGGCATCCAATAGTTTCAAGCTGCTGGGAGACATTCTCTGATTTAATCCTCACAAGGGAGGTGTGCAGAAGCTGAGGTTCAGAGAGGCTGAGTGATTTGCCTTTGGACAGACAGCTGGGAACAGGGCCTTGAACACAGGGGAGGTACCTACTGGGTCACCCACCCCAGGAACAGTGATGCAGAGCCAGCTACCAGGTGAGAGGCTAAGGTACAGCTTCACCCCATCCTCCTTTTGGCTGTACTAAGTGCAACCTCCATGCCCATTTTACAGCTTCAGAAACTGAGTCACAGGAAGGGGGTGTCAGTTGCCAGAAAACAATGGACTCAAGCAGGTGTCTGGCTGTTCCCCACCCCTATCTATCAAGCTAATGTGTGCTAAACGCTTTACTTCTGTCCCCTTGGGACATCCTGGGAGCCATGACTCATACTATCCCACTTCATAGATGAGGAAACTGAGATGCCCCCAAAGGAAGGGGCCCCCACCCCTCTAGGGGCTCGAGTGGAAACCAGAGTGGTTTACCATGGAGATAAGGTGGTAGGAGCAATGGAGGGGAAGTGAAGGGCTGGGGGAACCCAAAGGGAGATAGAGGCTCGGGGGCCACACAACTCAGGCAGGAAATGAGGCTCTGGTCAAAAAGCCCAGGGCAGGGGGGTGGAGGCCTTTGAAGGGGCTGTAAGGCCTGCAGAGACACGGGAGGCCCAGCCCTGGACTAGGAGCCCAGAGCCCCACAGCCTAGGTGCGGCCCTGTCACTTGGCAACTGGGAGACCCTAACAAGTGTCTTCCCCCTCTGGGTCTTAGTATTTACATGTGGAAAATGGGGCTAATCTCACCAAAGGCAAGCTTTCAAGAGGTTGAGACGGGCTACACCAGCAGAACTCTCCCAGCTCAGCCTCCTCACACACAGAGGGCAAGGCAGGACTCAAGTCACCCAATATACGGGTGGCCTTGGCCGCCAGCATCCTTTCCTAGACAAGCACCTTCAGAATCAGTGGGAATCATCCACTCAAAGCCTTCACCGGACAGCTGGGGAGCCCAGACCTATTGGACCAACTGACCCGCCCAGTGTCACACCATACAAGGCAGGTCCCATTTCCTGAGGACCTGCTGGCTCCAGGCACTGGGCACACGGCCCTCCTTTAACCCTCACCTGATAGGAAGATATTTACTGTTCCCATTTTCAAGACAAGGAAGCTAAGTCTCAGAAAGATAGAATGAATGACCCAAAGACACACAGCAGGCAGACACGGTCAGAACTTAAACACAAGCCTGTCTGAGTCCTGAGCCCTTACCCTACCTTTGTCTCCATCTCCCCAGCCAACCCCTCCCTGCTCCCCACCTCACTCCCAGCCTCCAGCCACCCTGCGTGGCACTGCCCCAACCCCTGGCTCTCACCCTCTCCTGCCTTCCTGCTACCGAACTCCTACTCTACTTTCAAAGCCCAGCCTCAAATTCCTCCTCCTCTTGATATCTGATCTAGGCCCTCACAGAATATCTGGAGTCCAGCCCACAGATCTTTTTCTACCAGGTGCCTTGGTCACCTCTGCACCCCTGTCTCCAACATGGGGCTGTTAACACCGGGGATACCAATCAGCCCGCTGTGCGAAGATGAAGGCCAAGCTCCTCCTCAAGGCCCATATGGCCCCACATGGCCCCGTCCTGCTGACAACACCCCCTCATTCACCTCTCACCCACTCCCCTTAATTTTCTACGCTCCAGACTCACAGGCTTTCTCATTGTTTCTCCATAACAGCACATGCTCCCCCACCTCAGGACATTTGCATGTGGAGTTCCCTCTGCCTGGTAAGCCCTACCCCTAGCTCCATGCCTGGCCAACTCCTCCACGCTTCCTTCGAGATTCCTCTGCACCCCACGCCTCTCCCTCTGAGCCCTTATCACATCTGTGATTATATATTAATTTATTTGGCAACCTGTTTGCTACTTGGCTCACCCTCTAGACTTAAATTTCTGGGCAGCCAGGAACCTGTTCACAATTCCCCAGCAAGGACCCACCCAGGCTGACCACTCCCCACAACCCCAGGGGCCCTGGGACGTGTCTGAGCTGAAGGGAAGAACGAGCGCTCTGCCCCTTCTTCGCTGAGGGAACCGCTGTTCCCTCCTGTCACCACCTCCTGGAAGCCTCCTAAGGCCTCCTACAGCTCCCACTGCTAACCCATCACCACACTGCTCAGCCCAAGTTCAAAGCTCCTAGAACATTGTAGGCGCTCAGTACAGGGCCATGGATGCTTGTATCTCGGCAGGTTTGGGGAAACGGGGTTGAGGACCAGGGGATGGGCGGTCTGTCAACAGGCCACTGAGCCATCTCCTCCCTGGCTCCTGGGGCTTGGGGGAGCTAGACAAGCCCCCCTCCCCACCCCGCCAACCCCCGGTCACAATCAGGGAAGAAGCCAAAGCAGGAACTAGCTATGAGCTGGGGATACTTCATGCTCTGGGAAGGAGCTAGGGGAGAAGAGGAGAGAGCTGGGGGGCCTTCCTGGGAGAGCTGGGTCTTAAGCTAAGCCTTAAAGAGCAAGAGCAGACCAGCAGCTCTTAGAGGAAAGGGCACTCCCAGCGGGGACACCTTCAGGAGCAAAGGCCCAGGGGCCGCACAGGAGGGCCTAGGCAGGCAGTCAGCTGAAAGAGGTGACACACTGTAAATCATTTCCCTGGGTGGAAAGACCACATCACCACATCACCAAAAGGGCCTCGTGGCTTCCACCCAATCACTCACTCATCAGTAGAGTCTTTTCCAACACTGCCTCGTGCCTGGTCCCATACTGGGAAACCCCAGTTCCCCCATCACTGGAAGGGTGCAAGGGCAGCCAGACCAGGGACTCTGAGGTCTAGGCTCTCATTGCAGCTTCAAACTGTGTGGCTCGGTCAAGTCACTTCCCCTCTCTGAGCCTCAGTTTCTTCACCAGCAAAATGGAGACACACAAGAGTCCCTACCTCATAGGAGGTGCTCAGTAGATGTTAGCAGCTATCATTATCATGGGCCCATTTTATACTTAACAAAAATGAGGCCAGAGGGAGTAGTGAGTTGTCTCAGGTCACACAGCTGCTGGGTGGCAAGACTGTGCTGGGGCTGTTTCTTTCTCAAGGGGTTAGGAGGTGGCTTTTGGGGCACCAATCCACCCCACTACGACCAGCCACCTCACCTCCCACCCATCTTTTTTAGGCAATTCATCCAGTGAAGTGCTCATTTATTGAACACCTACCACATGCTAAGCCCCTCCCTGCAGAAGTGCCTACAGTCTTCCCCAGAGGATCCCCACTGCACACATGTGGACTCAGAGGGGTGGTCCCTTGGCCCAGGTCACCCAGTGAGGTGAGAAGCCTAGGTCTTGTCTCCCCAGCCAGGAGGCCAAGATGAGGGTCAGCAACAGGACCAGCCTGGCCCATTCTTGAAATCATCTGGTCTCAGCTGCACTATGGCTGGGCCTGGACTCACCCCAGGTGACCCAGAGAGCACTGTCCCAATTGGACAGAGTCCCTGAAGCCCGGGAAGCTTCACCCAGGGCCACGCAAGGGCTCCGTCCACGCTCAAGTCTGCCTGAAGGCCCCAGAGGCTGAACTGCTACCCCACAGGTGAAACCCTTCTGTCAGCCCATACTTCCACCAGCCCAGTAAGCCCAGCCAGGCCCACAGCGGGGCCTGATGAGGACCCCTAGCTCAGAGAGGGCAGGCAGTTCTTTGAGGACACACAGCAGGGCAAGTAAGTGGTGGCCCCTGTCGGGACTCAAACCCACCACCAACCCCAGCCCAGACGGACAAATGGACCCAGCCTGGTGGCGAAATCCCAAAACTTTTGCCAACTTCTGAGCAGACAGGCGGCTGGGCCTGTCCAGAGGCGAGGCTGGGGGCTGTGGGCAGCAGGGACCAAGCACAGTTTGGCCAGTCCCTTCCAGGCCGGCAGCACCAGGCCCTACCCGAGGCCCCACGAGGACAGGGAGATCCTGGTGCCCCGGCCCGGCACCCCCAACCCGGCGCCCCCAGGCCCACCCTGCCCGCCCCCTCTCCACCTCCCATCCAGGGCTGGGGGCGCCAGGCCGGGCAGCCGCGGCCAGAGGCGGCGCCAACTGGCTCAGATTTCAGATTTGGCCTAGACCTGGCCCGGGGGCTCAGGCCCGGCTCGCTGCTTGCTCTCAGGGGGCCCGTAGAGGGACGGTGAGCCGGAGGGGGTCCCCGCGCGGACTGGACCCCTAAGCCCCCCCACCCAGCCCCCTCCCCCCGCGGCATCACAACAAAAGGCCGCGCCAGACAAGTCCCGGTGAGCCCGCCCTGCGCTCCGAGATCGCTGCTCGGCCCGGGGGGGGTGGGGGTTGGAGGGGGGCCCAGGAGCCCCCGCGGCCCGGCGATCCGACGCCAGGGTGGTCCCCGGGCGGGGGCTCCCTCACGCGGGCCGGGACTGGGGGCCGGCGGAGGGCCGGGGGGCGCTCACCTGGGCCGGCGGGCAGGCGGACGCACCGGCAGACAGACGCACCGGAGGACCGACCGCCGGATTGCCAGGGCTTCGGGCACACGGCGGCCTGGCCGCTCCGGCTCCCAGGCCGGAATGGATTCCGGGCCGGGAGAGACAGTTCGAGAGAGAAAGGGAGGAGGAGGAGGAGGAGGCGGCGGCGGCCTGGGGAGGGGAAGAGGAGGGAGGGAGCGCGCGAGCAGGGAGGAGGGGCCCGGCAAGCCGCCGGGAGGAGGAGGAAGGAGGAAGCGCGCCGGGACAGTTCCCCGCCGGTGACCTGGTAGAGACCCGTGCACGGCCTCCCCACGCCAAGGGTCCCGGCGGGCCGGGGAATGGGGGGCGGAGGCACCGGGCACAGAAGCCCCGCCCCCACCCCGCCCTGAGAGCGCTCCCTACCCTTGGGGCACCCATCAGCCCTCAAGCCAAAATGCCTCCCTAACTCCCCCACAGCCCACCCACCCTATTTACCCCAAATCTACCTCTCCCGAAATTATTAGTAATAATCAACAGCAGCACTGATGGAGCGCTCACTTCTTGCCAGGGGCCAGGCTAAGCGGTTCAGGTCAATTTTAGGATCTATTCCTACCAACCAACTGGGCTGGGCGGGCCATCGATTATCCCCATTTTACAGATGAAGAAACTGAGGCACAGAGAAGGGAGTCACCTGACAAGAACCAGGCCTTGGACCCTGGCCTTGACCTGAGTTTCCCAAAGTGGGGACTGAAGCAGGAAGGACGGTGTGGTAAGGAGCAACATTTATCTAAATAGATATGCATTCATTTTAATGTGCATCAGAAAAAAGAAAAGTAACTAAGGCAGCCCATCCGAAGTCAGCAAGTTCCAGATACTCCTGCTTAGGAGGGGGCTGAAGCAGGTATTTAGTGGAAATTACACTTCCAAGTAGATAAAGAGGCTGAGTACATCTGGACACAGGAGGCAGGGAGTGCAGCAGAGAAAGGAGGGGACATTGAGGAAATGCTGGTTTAGCCACAAAACCTCCAGGTACCACTATCTGACCCCTCCCCCCACTCCCACCATCTCTCAACCCAGGCTTCAGGACTGCCCTATTGGGGGTGGGTGCCCCACCCTTGGCTCTTCACATGTCCTCCTGGAATTACTGCACAGGGGAAGGTGAGCCTGAATCCAGCTTTAAATGCCACCATCTGCCTCTACTTTCCTTCTCTGAAAGTTCTTCCATTTCACAGATGGGAAAGTAAGGCCCAGCTGGGCCAAATGGTACCAGCCTGGGCTTCTCCGGAAAGGAGCTGGGAGGGGAACCCTAGAGTATGGGAGGCAAAGACCTCAGGGTACAATATAGTATCCAGGAGACCAGGAATGAGCAAGGTCTTAAGCCAGACTGATCTGAGTTCAAATCTAGACTAGTTGCCTACCCACTGTAACCTGTACAAGTCCATCAACTTCCCCAGCCCAGGTCCCCTCACCTATGATACAGGAGTGAACATGGCCACAGAGGACTCCTGGGAAAGTTAAAACTGACAAGGGTGAGGGTGACTGAGGTTGTGCTCAACAAAGCGTAGCTCTTATGGTTGGTAAACTGAGGCCAGAGGGGGAAAGGGCTGCTTGAAGCCCCACAGCAAGTCAGCAGCAGAGCCAGCACCAGAAGCCAGCCCGGGCTGGTGAAATGGCTGCACATATTTGCAAGGCTGGCTTAAAGATTAACTGCAGCTTCCCCTAGCTGGAGGAGCAGGTTTCTCAGCCCTCATTCACTCCTCAGACAGGCCTGAAGGCCTTTACTGGAGGCCTGGGCTAGGGGTGGGATGTTCATCCAGTGGTGTGCTGGAGCTGGCTCTTCCGACAGATTGTGTTCATCTCTTCCCAACTCCAAGTTCAATGATGTCATGTTGGTACCTTGACATCAGCCATGGTGGAAGTATTAACACCTTGGAAATCAGCAAACACTACAAATCAAGGCTTTTTTCCTTCCAGAAAGCTAGTTGTTAAATATTTACTGGCATATCACTAGATTCATCCCCAGGAGTTCAACTGAAAGTTCTGAGCTTCTTCTAGAGCTGGGATGACAGACGGCTTAAAAGCACAGACTTAGGACCCACAGACCTGGGTTCAAGTCCCATCTCTGCCCCTTTGTGGATATGTGACCTTGAGCAGGCCATTTCTCTGAGCCTCACTATGCCAACCTGCAAAATGGGCTAAAGACAGTGGTCCTCTCAGAAGGTTCACGTGAGGATGAAATGAAGTAATGTACACCCAGTACGTCTGAGCCTTTTTCATACCCTACCCGCTCTCTTGGAGGAGTGGGGGCAGCTGGGACACATCTTGGCTCTATGAGCACAGATGCAGCCTTCCATCTGGAGCCGCCACTGGCTCGGCTCAGCGGCTGAGGTTCTCAGGAGGTCGTTCAGGAGGATGTGGCCAGCACAGTGGTTTCATGATTGAGCGTTGGAAGAGTTCGTTATTTTCAACCACCCCTCTGGGCCTTCACTCAGGCTGTAAACCCCTACCAGGAATGCTTACCCCACATCTCTAGCTGCCCAGCCCTCCCTGTCCATCAGGGACCTAAGTAAGTGCCACCTCCTCCAGGACATGCTTCCTGACAAACCTCTGATGGAGACACACCCCAAGAAATTCAGGGTGCATCTGTCCCCACCCAGAGGCAGGGACTATGGCCTGGGCCGTGCCTGGCACAGGGCAGGCACTGCCCAGTTGGCCAGAGAGAGCACTTGGCCTAGGGATCCACATACAAGAGTTCCAACTCTTCCATTCATCTACTCTGTGACCCCACCCTCTCTGAGCCTCAATTTACTCATCAGCAAAGTGGGAGCAACGATCCTACCACCTTCCAGGATTATGCAGATGCAAGAGTTGACAGTCTGGCCTGGTGGATCAGTAAGTGACTCTTGGTGCATTATTTTGCTTAAAAGATAGTTAGTAAAACAGAAACTCATTGCTTAATACCTGTAAATCATTCATCATCATTAATGGACAGCAAACACTTATTGACCACCGATGGTATACACAGTTTGAGCCGGGCCTGGAACGCCAGGAGGGATAATTTCCCAACCCAAAACACCCAGCAGATGACAGATGTTATTGATGTCAACATTGTGGAGACGGTGAGCACCAGCTGTATACAGTTCTCTGTCTCTGGAAACCTCCTCTCCCCTCCTTCCCCCGACCTGGGTCAAAGCCACAACTGAGGGCAGGATGGAGCATGGGGGTTGAGGCCTGGCCCACCACAACTGGCAGCAAACCTGTGGCGAGAGCTTTCCCATGCCACGGGATCAGGGGCACCGCCTGCGCCTCACCCAAGGCCCTGGTGGCTCTGGCTCCCACCCACCCTGAGCCTAGCTCATCCTTGGAAAGCAACTGGAAAGCTGACCCATCACAGGCACTCGGTGGGAAATTCCAGACCAGCCCTGTCATTCCCCAGATGGTTTGCTGTGAGTTGTCTATTTGAAGAACTGGGCTCAGGGCTACAGGATAAGGTGGAAAAGTGGGCAGGCTCTGGCTTGAGGCTATGGAAAGGGCTTGGCACCTCTCATGGCACTGCACTTTACAGTTTACACAGAGATGCCCAGTGCCTCAGTGCCTCAGTGCATCAGCCTGATCTGGCCCTTGCCAACTGCTCAGGCTTCGCTTGCGAGCCCTGGTCCCCTTCCCTCCTAGTCAAGCCTGCTTCCCTGCTGTCACTCCATCACAGAAGCTTATTCCGCCCTGAGGCCTCTCCACTGGTCCCCCTGCCTGGAATGCTCTCCACCCACCAGACCCTGGCTAAGCCTTACTCTTCCTTCCTCTCGTCAGTCAATATTTACTGAGCATCTACTATGTGCTAGGGTCTGTGCTATATGCTAGGGATACAGCAGTGAACAAACCAGATCTCGTGTCTGCCTTGGAGTTGCTCACAGCCTGGAGGAGCAGGGAAGAGTGACAGTGTGCTAGGCACAAACATCAGGGGCTGGTGGGGCCCGGAGGAAGGGGTTCTAACTCAGCACGTGTGTTGGCGTAGGGGGGCTGGTGAAAGAAGGAGGTCATCTATGGAGAGTATAGAAGCCGGAGGAAGCAGTTACAGGTGAAAATGGGACAAAAGAGAAGGTGTTCTGGGTGGGGGAACAGCATGAGCAAAGACACAGAGGCCAAAAACACTGCTGTGTTTGGAACCACGACCAGGAAGTACTAACTGGGCACAACGTGATGGGCGGGCTGGGGTGAGGGAAGGGAGGTGGGAAGGGAGGCTGGGGGGAGCTCTGAAGATCCTTGAATGCCAGGCTTGGCTTCTGTCCTGGAGGCAGTGGGGAGCCATGGAGGGTTGTGAACAGAGAAGGGCCTGGGGAGAGGTGCTGTCACTGAGTGGGGGGCAGATTGAGGGGCAGGGAGGAGCAGTCTGGAGGCCTCTGGGCTGATGGCAACCACAACTGAGGACCAGCAGAGGTGAAGACCCCGGCTTACATCGGTGTGTGTGCATGGGCACCTACCTATGATCCAAGGAGCGAGGCCAAACTGGCCCGAAGGCCTAAGACACAGGACACTAGGGAAGCATGCCCAGCCCCATGAGAGTCGAAAGGAGCTGGGAGCAAATGAGCATGTGCTTCCTCAGAGGCCGGCCTCTGGCAGGGGTGCTCAGCCGCCAGCAGGTTCCTCCAGCATCCTTCCACCTCCAGGGAAAGGATGGAGACAGTGGGCACCTGAGCAGGTGGAGCCCAAGTGATGACAAACAAATGACAGTGTTGACCTCTGAGTGCCGCCACACACACTCACCTTCTGGGGCTGTACGGCCAATTTACAGATTGGAAACGTGCTGTTCAAACATTTTTCTCAGCTGAGAGTCTGGAGACAAAACAGGGGGGTGTCACAGGAGGAAAAGCCCTGTCCACGTGAAAATGGGGGAGACACCTGGCTGCCCCCCCAAGAAACTCAACCATTCATCACATCACTCCCCTCAGGCCACAGTAGAGGCCCAGAGAGGGACCGACACTCTCCCAAGGTCACACAGAGAGACACCGGCAAGCAGAGCCAGCCCCCCTCCAGCCCAGGCCTCCTTCCGCCATATCTCAGAATGTTTGTGAGAAAGGATAAAAGGAGCCAGGGCCCTTGATCTGCCAGGCCTGGCAGGAGGGCAGAGGGCAGGGCGGAAATCTGCAGCCAGAGCTGTGACCCTACAGAGCAGAGGGGGTTAGAAACCTGCTGAGCAGAGAGGAGACAAGTCTGCAACAGGAGGTCTTCAAAGAATGCTTGTAAAAATAATCATCGTCGCAACAGCCCACAGTCACCGTGTGCGGAGCTTCCTGGGCAGGGCCCTGTTCTGGGGTCCATGTGTAGCAAGGTGTTTGTTCTTCACAGCACTACAATGTAGGAGCTATTGTTATCCCCATTGTACAGATGGAGAAAACTGAGGCTCAGCAAGACTATGTGTCACGGCAAGGGAGGGCAGGACCTCAATTTCAAGCCTTCCTGAGTCTGGAGCTCAGGCTCTGCAGTCCTGTCCTGCCCAGACCTTGGACGTCTTTCACATCCAACAGGGAGAGGCAAGACCCACAGAGTCTGACCCAACCTCTGATCCCTCCCGCCCTGAGCCTCTGCTTCCACCTCATGGAATGTCTCTATCTCCCACATTTCCCAGGCCTGTTGGGAAGATGGAATGTAGCAATGTTTTGTGGGAGTGCTTGAAAAGTAGATACTAAAGAAGAAAAAATGCTAATACTATATACTCCACTCTCAAGGAGGGGTGCATAACTCCCGGCTCCTTGGGTGTGGGCTGCTCACAGCGACTTTCTTCCTTCCCAAGAGGACAGCATGGGTGGGTGGAGGGGTAACTTTACCTTGGAGAGACCTGACAAACACTGCCTCCACCAGGTGGTCAAGGTCGACATCAACAAGGATAAGTCACCGTGATAATATGTACCCTTGATATGATGTGGTGAGCATAGCACTTCACCTCTGTTGTTTTCTTCCCCAGAACCCATAATCCCAGTGTAATCACGAGAAAAACATCAGACACATTCCAATAGAAAGATACTCTACAGAATAGCTGACCAGTTCTCCTCAAAACTGTCAAGGTCATCGAAAACAAGGAAAGTCTGAGAAATTGTCATAACCAAGAGAAGCCTAAGGATACACAATGATTTAATGTAATGTGGCATCCTGGGTGGGATCCTGGAACAGAAGAAAGACATTAGGGGAAAACTAAGGAACTCTGAATAAAGTATGGACATTAGTTAATAATAATACATCGATAGTTAGTAATAATACAGTCTTACATATTGATGTAAGATGTTAGTTATAGGGGAAATTGGTTGGGGGGTATATGCCATATCATGTTCTAGAGCAAAGGACAGAATTTTAGGACAGACAGGAAGCCAAGAGAGCTGTTGCTAAACATTTCCTTTTTCTAAAAATTAATGAATTGATTTATTTTATTTTATTTTTGGCTGCGTTAGGTCTTAGTTGCAGCACGCGGGACCTTTCGTTGTGGTGTGTGGGCTTCTCTCTAGTTGTGGTGCTCAGGATTCTCTCTACTTGTGGCATGCGGATTTTTTCTTCTCTAGTTGTGGCATGAGCGCTCCAGAATGCATGGGCTCTATAGTTTGCAGCACGCGGGCTCTCTATTTGAGGTGCGAGGGCTCAGTAGTTGTGGCGCATGGGCTTAGTTGCCCCACGGCATGTGGGATCTTAGTTCTCCGACCAGGGATTGAACCCGCATCCCCTGCATTGGAAAGCTGATTCTTAACCACTGGGCCACCAGGAAAGTCCCTAAACATTTCCTTTTAAAGCTTGGGAAACTGAGGACTGGGGAATGAAGAGATTCGCCCAAGGTCATATGCAAGTTTATGACAGCCTGAACTAGGATCAAGGGTTCTCAATGTCACAAGTATTTATCAAATGCCTGCTGTATACAAGACACCAGTCTAGGTCCTCCTCATGATGAAGGCAGGTTGAGAGGTTCAAAGATTTGTCCATGGATCAGTACCTCCCCTGAGCCAGGTGTCCAGGGACACAGACCCTGCCCATTGGGGGCTCTCAAACCAGAAGGGGAAACAGATGCTGAAACACCCTGAGCAGGAGAGCCAGAGAGCCATGAACTTCCATGTCCAGAAGATTCAGCCCCACCATCTGCAGCCCATGTGATCTTGCTAAGCCTCACTGTGCCGCTGGATGAAAAGGAGCTGGTGATGGAACCTTCTCTCAGTGATGCTGAGAGAATCCAATAAGGTGTCGGGGCTGTGAGGCACCCAGCACAGCGCCTGGGGCACTGGAAGCACTCAATAAACAATGATTCTTTTTTTTATTTTTAAGGGCAGTCTGAGTGCTGGATAGCTCAGAGAGGGAGCGATTTGTCAATCTGCTTTGGTGGGGATTTCTTGGGGGGCTTCCTAGATGAAGGACATTTGGGTTGGGTCTTGAAGGATGGAAAGGCATTTGCCAGGCAGAGAGGATGTGGAAGCTGCAGCCCCGGCCTCCAGAGTTCACCAGCTGGTCTGGCAGAGAAGGAGAAGCATCAGGCCACTCTCCCAGGGCATTCCCACTCCAGGGGACTTCCCCATTTCTTAGCCTTGATGCCTCCTTCCCAGCCTCCGTGGGCTTTGGGGTTCACCATTGCCTGAGTCAAGGACAGAGGCAGCAGGGGATGGGCAAGGGCGGGGGCGGCCACCGGAGCCGAAAAACTCCGGTACTGTCTGGAAATGAAACCCAGCCCTGCCTCCCACTCACCAGCTGAGTGTCGCTTATACAACTTCCTCCTTCTGTTCCTGTTCAGGAATTACCCCGGGCAGGGCTCCGTGCTGGTTGGGGGACTGCCCCAGATGCTGGGCCTGGAGCCTCCTGGGGTCTGCTCTGGTCTCTCAAAGACTCATAGACACTTGGTCTCGTGTCCCATTCCTGCCCTCCAACGTACACTTTCTCCTTCCCCGCTCCGTACATCTGCCCTTGCAGTATCGCCCACCATCTCCCCTCAGCTTGTGCAAACCTCGCTTGCCCTCCTCGGCCCATCCGCCACTCCTCCCGGAAGCCTTCCGCAGAGACCCCTCTTGGTCCTTGTATCCTCTCTACTCATTCATGCCTCCTGCATGCCAGCCCCTGTGCCAGGGTCGGGGACGGATGTAGCAGTGAGCAAGACTGAAACGGACCCTGTCCTTTGGAGCTGGGGCCTCTACCCTCTATGTCCTGTGCATCCTGCATGCTTTGTCCACCCCCTGGGTGGGGAATCGGAAGTCTGGTGCAGCCTCTACACTGTATGGTCTTGGGCAAGTCCCTTCCCCTCTCTGGCCAGCGTTGTTTCCATAGCTGCTGAGGGAAGAGGTTCAATGTCATGTCCAGGGAGCCTTAAGGGACAGGCAGGGGAGATGGAAAGGATCGCCCCCACCCACGCTGCCGACTCCAATACAAAGCTTCCCTCTAAGTGGAACAGGTAAAAGCATACACAGGACTTCAATTCATCAGAATATCTGGGTGGAAACGAACATGGGGGCCCGGGAGAGGGGACTTACCAGGTGGCCAAACATCATGGTTAAGAGCAACTATGGAGACAGGGCTTTGAATCCTGCCTGGATAGCTCTGTGGCCTTTGGCAAGGCACTTGACCCCTCTCACCCTCACTGGTCTATTTGTAAACTGGGGATAACTGTACACATCTCCTTTGGTTGTTCAGTGATTAGCGTGACACACACATGCTAGACGCTCAGTAAATGGATATTGTTGTTGTTATTATTATTATTATTATTATTTCTGGTGTAGCCAACCTAAGGTTCCATTAGAAAAGCAGAAAACTGTGACAGTCTTAAAATTAACAATGTACATCTATATGTTTTGCCCTCGAAAGAGTTCATACTATACTAGTAAATTTAAATGTTATAGTATTAACAGTGTAATCCCATTTCTGTTTTTAAAAAAATGTGGGAGTAGGGAAAACAAGAGGAATAAACACTACCATGTTTCTAGTAGTTGTCACGGGGATGGGGGGAGGGGGAGACCCACAGATGAGCTTAATAGTTTTTTCTTTTGTGCTTGTCTTTATTTTTTAAGTTTTTGAAAATAAGGTCATGATACAGGGGCAATAGAAAGGGATAGAGATTATTTGTGACTCTGATCTGCTCCCTAACTGCTCTGGAGGCCCAATGCAAGGCCTGGTCATAGACTCCACAGCTCAGGGCTCCTGGGGGGCCAAAGTCCACGAGGGTGAGCTGGCCATGCACTTGGCCACCAACCCTCACCCCACCCCCTGCCCCAGGTGCCTCTGCCTGGGATCCTGGCCCTGCCTGATGAGAAAGAGAGAGACTCCCAGGGGAAGTGCCCACTTCTCTTCCATGACATCCTGGGGCTCTGCTCTTCCCCTTTCCCTCAACCTTGGCTCACCCTGTTTACGTCCGCACACCCTTCCAGGATGGGGCAGAGGCAGGTAATGAGGAGGGGGGCTCCTCTGCCCGGGGCCTGGGTTTGGGGCCAAAGACACAGCCAATAGTAGCCCAGGAGGAGCCCACAGTCTGGTGGCTCCCGCTCGACTTTATCTTAGTCGGGTTCTCCCAAAGCAGAGCCTGAGACCAGTGATCCCAGAAGCTGCAGTGAGGGGTCAGGAAGAGACAGGGAAGGAGAGAGGCCAATAAAGGAGGCTTATCCAGGTCACTGCCAGAGGCAATGGGAGCTCCATTCCTCCGGGACCTCAAATGAGTTTCAACATGCCTCCCACAAATGCCCATCCTACGGGGCCTTTGTCCCCCACTCCTGACCCTCTTTGGCTTCGGGATGCCCGCAGGGCTGTTGACTCCCTCACATTCCTTAACCAAGCCTGCTCCCTGCCCCCAGAGAGCCAGAGGGAGACGATCTGAGAAGGGACCACCCACCCAGCCTCACCCCAGTCCCCCTCCCACGGCCTGGCCTCTCTCTAGAGCTCTGGGTCCATCTGTCCAGTCATCCTCCAGACCTTTCCCCAGGACACTCTCCCAACCCCCATTCTGGCATCCTGGATACTCTACTTACCCTAAGCAGAGCACGCCCTCTGTTCCCTGAGGCCGGCCCCCATCCTGGGTCCCCAGCTTAGGAATAGCTCTTCCACCTTCTCAGAAACGCAGCACCCTCAGCCTCCCCAGATACCCACACACCCAAGACCGACTGCCTCTACTACTCCCTCCTTAACCGCCCCCTCCGTGGGTCCCTCCGCCATGCTCAGCTGGGGCCTGGTGCGTCCAGACACCAGCCTGGCCTCCTCCTGATCTCCTGGCCTCTGGTCTCCCCATCCCTGACTCATCCGCTAACAGCCTTCATGTTCCTCTTTCCAGGACACAGCTCTGGTCCTTCAGGGGCTCCCCTGTGGCCTCAGGCCAAAGCCCATAAAGAAGGCCACAGAGGGCGGGACAGCCTCTCCACTGCTGTCTGCATCTTCCCCCAGGGCTGAATTCCTGGTCACTCCCCACCAGCAGCACTGTCTCACCTTTGCTCTTTGCTCCACTTGGGATGTACCTCTCCCCACCTGTCCTCCCTGGTTAATCCTGTACATTCTTTGGCCCCTCCCCTGCCCCTCCCCCCCCACCCCCGCCCAGTCTGGGTCAAAGCTTCATGGACCCCCTCTGCACTTCTCACAAGGAATGTCAATTTTACCCATCCATTTCCCCCACCGCAGGCCAAGAACTTCAAGGCGGTATAGTTTGGACCTGGGTCATCCTTGTGCCACAGCACTGCCCCCACCAGGGCTTGACGCTGAATAGGCCCCATGATTGTTGGGACAGGAATCTCAGGCCTGGATTCCCCAGGTCCACTAGAACAGTGCAAGGCCTGTCCCAGCCCCTGCCTGAGGCTAGCACATTCACTCAGTCTTCCAGAACAAGAACTGAGCCAGCCAGCCTGCCCCAGGACACAGCCTGTGTCTGGCCTCACCTTCTCCCCACACCCCTGCTGGCTCAGGGAGGGACTCAGGGGGTTTGGGATCCTAGCAGGAGCCAGGAAGGAAGCCAGCCCCTGTGCTGGTCCAGGCCTCAGCGCCCTCTGGGACCATGGTCCCTGGCTGAGACTTCTCCCATCCAAATGGTTGGATCTGGGGAAGTCACCTCCCCCCAACCCCAATTTGAACCAGGCCTCTTGCCGCCTCTTGCGATTTGTGGTCTATCCTCGACTTCCACCACAGCCACCTCCCAATAATTAAACATATTTAATCATCCAATAGGTAAACGAGCTCCCTGGGCCTTGAGCTAGCTCCCCTGCCGTCTTCTCATTCCTGGAGGTTCTGGCATCTGTGTTTCCAGGACCTTGGTGCAGCGCCATTTGACTCAGTTCAACTCAGCAAACACTGTGGAGCGCTGTCTGCAGCAGGTGACAGGGCCAGCCTCCCTCCCACCTGCACCTTGGGCCAGGGCGAGGGGGAGGAGTCCATCACCAGCCAGGCCCCTCTACCTGCCAGGCACAGGAAACCCAAGGCCCAGAGAGGGTGAGAAACTTCTCCAAGGTCACAGAGCCCAGGGGTGGAGACCTGGTTAAGGTCTTGGGAGTTGATGAAATATTTACCATCTTGTGGGTACACACTGGCTGATAAAATACACACAGCTCCCACTTTCATGAAGTTCACAGGTTGGTGTGAGGGGTGGTGGATAAACCAGAGAACAAACCTGTTGATTCAGAAAGGCAGACAGTGCTACCTGCTAGGATGGGAGGAAGCCCGGGATGTGATGGGGAAGAGTGGGGACCACTGAGGACAGGAGGTCAGGGAGGGCTTCTCGGAGGAGATGAATTTTAGCTGAAGTTTGAAGGATAAAAAGAGTGGCCATACAAGGATCTGGGGGGAAGAGTTTTCAGGCAAAGGCCCTGAGGTGAGAACGGGCTTGTCTGGGTGGAACAGTGGTGTGGTGGGGGCAGTGGCGGGAGAGAATAGTGGGAGGTGAAGCTGGAGCCTGGAGCAGGGCCTGGAGCCTCCTGGGCTGTGGTGAGAACCTTGAACTTTACTTAAATGCACTGGGGAGCCTATAGATGTTAAGCAAGAGGGGCGACAAGATTTGATGTATGTTTTTGAAATATCCCTCTGGCAGCTGCCTGGAGAGGGATTAAAGGGGGTCAGGTAGAAGCAGGGAGGTCAGCAAGGAGGCTGGGACACCTCCAGGAGGGGGTGAAGGAGGCTTAGCCTGGGCAGGGGAGGTGGCGGGGAGAGCATGATTCAAGTGCATTTGAAGGAAGCACCCACCATCCTTGCTTGGATCGGGAGCGTGGGCGCACACAGAGGGTAGAATCAAGATTAATTCCCAGGCTTTTGGTTTGAGTGGAGGGAGTTGCAATTTGCTGAGATGGGTAGGAGCCCGCTGAGGGCAAAAAGTCACGAGTTCAGTTTTGGCTGAATTATGTTGGAGAAACCTTTTAGGTATCCATGGTAATGTTGAAAAAATTAATACTTCAGCCAATACTTATTGAACACAGTCTGCATCAGATACATTTAATCCCTTCATCAACCCCTCAGAATAGGTGCCATTATTGTGCCCATTTCACTGATGAGGAAACTGAGGCTTGGAGTAGGATGTTGTATATAGGATGAGAAGAAAGCCAGGAAGAGCCCCAAGGAGTGCTCACATCTAAAAGACTGCAGGAGGAGGCCTCCGAACGGAGCTCTGGGCTTCCTGGAAGGGGGTTCTCCTGGGTCAGCCTGATGTCACCAGGGGTCACATAAGAGAAGGCAGGGACAACAAAAAGTCTCCAGGGTATTGAGCCACAGAGCGGCTAGGGCTGCCCCTGGGCAGCACGGTGGCCGAGGAGTTGGGTGGGGGATGGCAGGATCACAAGAGGTCAGGAAGGAATGGGAGGGGAGGAGGTGGACAGAGCAAGTGTCCCCACACTTTCCAGCACCTAAGCCTGGCTGGGAAGGGCAGAGAGAGACGGGAGCAGCTAACAGGGATCTGAGGGTCCTGGGATGCTGCCCTGGTCATCTGGGTTCAGGGACTCCAGCCATTTGCCAGAGAGATGGAGACCTCAGAATACCTTCCTTTTTGATATCGTCCAGCCAGCGGTGTGCCTCAGTCCTGTGTTAGCATGGAGAGCTCTCTCCCGCCTGCAGCAATTCTCCAGTGGAGTGAGGACAGGGCATGGGGTCAGGGGAGGCAAGAGTGACTCACTTTCACCTCTCTCAACCCCGGCCATTCCCACACAAACCAGGACTTGGTCAGAGCCGAGAGGTCTGTAGGGCGTGGTGCCCTGATGCTCCCCGGGGGCTGTGGGCCTGTAGGAGACCAGGAGGGCCAAGGCCTCAAATGCCAGAACAAGAATTCTCTCCTGGCTGCTGGACCAGGTGCCCTCCATGCTCAGAAACTAACATCAACACTTTCCCCACCTCAGAAGTCCAGAGTGGGGTGACCACGACCCTCAGCTGAGTTATCCATCCCCCGCAAGTGTGCTCTGGGGAGACTTAGGCCCACAGTGGGGAAGGGGCTTGCCTAATGCCTCATTCCGTTGGTCATCTCCTCCTTCATCAGTGCCACCAGATGTTAATCCTCTGGCATTGTCACCTCCCCCTGGAAGCCTTCCTTGTCTCTCCTCCATCCCCAAAGCCCCTCAGGCATAACATCACCAGGTTTGCCACAGTCTATCGGATTGTCTGTGTGTCCATCTGGCCCCACAGATTGAAGGCAGAGGCCACATCTGATCCATCATGGTGTCCCCAGTGCCCAGCTCAGGGTCTGGACAGAGCGAAGGTGTGGGTGTGTTTGTTGAATGGATCTCATCTGAACTGAACTGAACTGATTGTTGGACAGGCCTTGATCCTTCTCTGGCTCCCGGGCAGAGAACTACATTTCAGGTTAAGCATCTCTACCAAGCGGCTGTGTAGATGCACAGTGCCCCTGAATGATAGGAAACCAAAAGGGACATCAGGCTTCCCGTCCTCATTTTCCAGAGGAGGAAGCTGAAGCTCAGAGCAATGAAGGGAAGGCACAATCCATGGGCTGGCGATCAGAGCGGATGAATCACACTCAGATGGCCTTGGCCCTGTTCCGCGGCTCCCCTCCCGGAAATGCTAAAGCTTAGGTTTCCTCATCTGCAAAACCAGGCTGGACGCAGCAGTCTCTGAAAGCTCAGCCACAGTCCAGTTCTATGAACTCACAGGCCCCAGGCGCCACGGTGGGGGGAGGAGGGATCACTTAAGAGGCTGTTTATCATCTTGCTGTACCCCCTTGAGCTCTTGGAGCAAAACATTCCCAAGAAGCAGGGTGATTCATTCACGGCACCATTTGCCAGCTCCAGAGAAAAGGCAGACCATGAAATACATTCTGCAACTTTTAAAGAGGAGACAAAGAAATTTCAAGATGAAGTTTCTCTTTAGTGGACAGAAACCAAGCTGGGACGTATATATTTTTCCTCCCAGAGATTCAAGTTTTGGGGGGAGCAAACTATCATGGTTTGAGCCAAATTCTCCCAAAATGCAAGGTGGTATCCTTAACGAACACCAAGGACAACGCTGCTTCATAAACAGCATGATGGACTGAACCTGACAACAGCCGCTCTTAGGGTTGACTGATTGGTTGTGGGTTAAAACCAAATCAGATTGGCTGTTTTTGTTGTTCTTGGTGCTAATCCATTCCAGAACCCTGACTGTCAAGGGGAAGATGAGAAACTCATGCTTGCTGCTCTTAAGTTAAGCAGAGGGGAGCTTGCTGCATGTGTTGGAGAGTTTGGACATCTTGCAACCCAAGAAGACATGGAGGGAGGTAGCAGGTGAGTCTGGTAAGGGGACCTAGGGGGGAGCAAGGTTTAACTGCAGGGAGAGTGAATGGTGAGCTTCCACCACTCACAGAAAACCAGGGGAACTACTCCAGCAGTGCAAAGACAGATGGAGAACTCGATCTCCCATTTTGAAGTCACAGGATCTCTATGCCCTGAGTGTGGGTCTCTTACAATATGAATGTTATACTCAACTCTTTAAAAATTGTACTTTTCGCTCCCAAGCCCCCACTGGGCAGAAGTGGGAGTGAACTTGACCACTTTGCCCAAGTGAGGATGCGTGACGCATTAAGAAAGTTCCAGAAATTTGGGTTCTCGTTTGATTCTGATGCCAAAGAGCTAAGTCTCCTCTCTGGGACTCAGTTTCCCCATCTGTAAAATCATAGGGCAGAGAATGGGTAGAGGGAGAAGAGGAGACCCCGGAGGCATGGGCTTTGGGGTCATACTACCTGTGTTCTAATCTCATTTTTCTAGCTGTGTGTTCTGAGGCAAGTTACTTAAACTTCCTGAGCCTCAATTTTCTCATCTGTAAAGCAGAGACAATAACATCTACCTATGGGAATTGCTGACAAGTTAAATAACGTGTACAAAGCACACAGCTTAGTGCTAGGCCCACAAGAAAATTTTTTATTAAGGTGTGATTTACACATAGTGAAATGCTCAGATCTTAAGCATTCACTTTTGATGATTGCATATCAAGATACAGAACATTTCAATCACCCCAGAAAGTTTTCTCATGCCCCTTCCTAGGCAATCTCTCTCCCAGAAACAACCACTGATCTGATCTCTATCACCACAGGTTAGTTTTGTCTGTTTTAGAATTCTATATGAATAGAACCAGACAGTATATATTGTATCTGTATGTTTGTGGGTATGTCTGGCCTCTTTCCCTCAACATAACAGTTTTGAGATTCATTCATATTATCATGTGTATGAGTAGGATGCGTCCTTTATGGTGTGCAGTATTTCATCGTATAAACGCACTACAGCTTATCCACTCTACTGTTGATGAGCATCTGGGCTATGTCCAGTTTTTGCCTATTGTGAGGAAAGCTGCTGTGAACCTTCTAACTAGAATTTAGTCAAGACTTTCAAGGACAAATATTTTCTTTTCTCTTGGGTAAATACCTAGGAGTGGAATGCTGGGTCATAGGGTAGATATATATTGCACTTTTTAAAGAAACTCCCAAATGGTCTTCTAAAGTGGTGGTACCATTTTACACTTCCACCAGCGATGTATGAGCGTTCCAGTCACTCCATACCCTGCCCAACATTTGGTGTGGTCAGTCTTTTCAATTTTAGTCATTCTGGTATCACACTGTGGTATTAACTTGCATTGCCCCATGACTAATGAACTCCTGTCATGTGCTTACTTAGAAGTTTTTAAAGGTAGTTCCTCTCCCCTTCGTTGCCATGGAGCTTTCAACTTCCATGATTTGAAGGACTGTTGAACATATAAGGAAGGGAAAAACTGATGACAGAATCTACTAGAAATGTAAAGAGCTCTACAAATACAAAATCAAACTTGAGCTCAGCCCTGGAACCCTCCCGTTGACTTGGGTTTCCCAGGACTGGGGGACTAAGGACTCGTTTTGTCTTCCAGCGAACGAGTTGGGGGGCAAGATCATGGCTGACATGAGGTCAGAATGTTTTAATGATAAACTTGTCCCTGATTGAATAATCATTTTCACTGATGCCATTTACATAAACTGCCTGCTATGCTCCAGGTACCTTATATACACACAGTATATATAGCTTTACAATAGCCCTGCAAGGTTGTTGTACTCTCTCTATTTGGTGGACTCTGAACATCAAAGATGTGAATTCTCTTGCCTAACACCACACAGCTACATCTCCTTGAGATCCAGATTCAAAAGGAGACTGTCTGGATCCAAAACTTCCTTCAAGTTGCCTTTTATTCAGCTATAAAAAGGAGTGAAGTGCTGATACACGCTACAACACGGATGAACCTCAGAGGCATCACGCTAAGTCAAAGTCAGACGTAAAAGGTCATGTACTGTGTGATTCCATTTATACCAAATATCCAGAACACGTAAATCTCCCTAGAGACAGGTAGTGAATTGGTGGTTGCCTGGGGCTGTGGGGAGAGGAGAATGAGTAGAAACTGCTTAATGGGCATGGGGTTTTCTCTTGGGGTGACAAAAATGGTTTGGAACTAGATGGAGATGGGGGTTGCACAACATTAATAAATGTTTTAAATGCCACTGAATTGTATACTTTAACATGGTTAATTTTATGTGAATTTCACCTCAATAAGATTAAAAAAGCAAACACTTCACCCCCCTGCAGTCTCTTCCTCATTAATGAGCATAATTTTACCATTAACGATTTAGTCCTCTGGTTAGTAAAGCCCCCAGCACCTGGGCCCAAGCTCTTCTTTCCCTGAGAACCCCCTCCCCACTTGAGAATTCCAGGGAGAAAAGAGCAGCACGACCCAGAGAGTGGGCCCTGGAGTCAGCCTGCCTGAGTTCAATTCCAGGCACCTCCATGTCCTCATCTTAAAATGTGGGTGCTAATGCTACAACCTTGTGGAGTTGTTTTGAGGATGTACCGATATCAGACGTGTAAAGTGTCTGGGCACACATAATGTTTATTCTCTAAGCTGTATTGTCAGGGCAGGCCAGCTTCTCCTACCATCACCTGTGCTGCAAATATTTACTGAGCACCTGCTATGTGCCAGGCAATTTTCTAGCCTTGGGGATTCATCTATAAGCAAGAACAGCAATAAAATTCCTTTCTTCTTGGAGCTAACATTCCAATTGGGGTATAAGACAATAAATAAAGTAAAATACATATGTTAAATGGTGGTAAATACTAAGGAGAAAAAATAAAGGGTGAGGGGTAAGAAGTTTTGGGGAAAGTTTAGAATTTTATTTAGTTATTTTTTTAAAGATTTATTTATTTGGCCGTGCTGGGTCTTAGTTGCGGCATGCGGGATTTTTTTAGTTGCCGCATGCGAACTCTTAGTTGCCGCATGTGGGATCTAGTCCCGACCAGGGATCGAACCCGGGCCCCCTGTACTGGGAGCGGACCACCGGACCACCAGGGAAGTCCCGAAAGCTTAGAATGTCAAATTGGGTGGCCAGAGAAGGTTTCCCTGAGTGATGTTCTGAGGGCGGTGCGGTGTTTTCATTTCCTCTTGCTGCTGTAGCGAATTACCGCAAACTTGGAGGCTTAAAACAACACAAATGTAGTATTTCACGTTTCTTGAGGTCAGGAGTCCAAAATGGGTCTCACTGGGCTGAAATCAGGTGTTGGCGGAGCTGCATTCTTCTGGAGGCTCCAGGGGAGAGCTCATGCCTTGCCTTTGCCGCTTCTAGAGGCTGCCCACATTCCTCGGCTCATGGACGCACATCATTCCAACCTCCGCCTCCCTTATCACATCTTCTCTTTGACTTTCCTCCCTCCCTCTTTTCCTTATAAAGACCCTTGTGATTATGCTGGGCCCACCTGGATAATCCAAATAATCTCCCCATCTCAAAATCCTCAATCACACCTGCAGAGTCCCTTTTGCCATGTAAGGTGACACAGTCACAGGTCCTGGGGATTAGGATGCAGACATCTTTGAGGAAACCATTATTCTGTCCACCACATGAGGCACAGTATCTAAAGGACAGCAAGTTCAAAGGACCTGAGGCAGGGCTTGCCAGACTTGCCTGAGGAAGATGGAGATCAATGAGGATGCAGGAGAGTGGGCAAGGGGGGAGTGGTCTCTCACAAGATCAGACAGGTGAAGAAGGTAAAATGGCTCTTACAGGCCCTTATGGGTCCCAGTGAAGACTTTGACCTTTACCTGAGTGAGATGGGATCAGGTGAGGGATGTGATCTTATGGGTTTTAAGGATGCCCCTGGCTGCTGTGTCTAGAACAGACTAACCATGAGCAGGCTGCTGCAATATCCATGAGATGATGGTGGCTGGACCATGGTAGCAGAGAGAAGTGGTAAGATGGGTTTCATTCTGGATTTTGAAGGTCAAGTTGCAAGGAACCACTTAAGGATCAAAAGTGGAGTGTCACAGAAAGAGGGGAGTCAAGGATGACTCCAAGGCTTTTGGCCTGAACAACTGAAAGGATTAAGATGCCCTTTAAGAAGGGGAAGACCTGGGACGTCCCTGGTGGCGCAGTGGTTAAGAATCCGCCTGCCAATGCAGAGGACACGAGTTCAACCCCTGGTCTGGGAAGATCCCACATGCCGCGGAGCAATTAAGCCCATGCACCACAACTACTGAGCCTGCACTCTAGAGCCCACGTGCCACAACTACTGAAGCTCGCACGCCTAGAGCCCGTGCTCCGCAACAAGAGAAGCCACCGCAATGAGAAGACCACGCACCACAACGAAGAGTAGCCTCCACTCGCCGCAACTAGAGAAAAGCTCACGTGCAGCAACGAAGACCCAATGCAGCCAAAAATAAATAAATAAAATAAATTTTTAAGAAAAGAAGGGGAAGACCACAAAAATCAGACTTGGGGCTGCTGGTGTCAGGACTTTACTTTGAGATGCCTGTTGCGTATCCAAATGGAGATACCGAGTAGGAAGTCAGATATTTATGAGTCTGGAGTTTAGGAGAGGGGTCTGGTGGGATTTCTTTGGGAGACATAGGCATGTTGGTGGTATTTAATGCCATGAGCCTGGATGAGATCTCTCAGGGAGTGCGGGCAGAGAGATCAAGGACTGAGACCTGGGCCCCCTTTGATGACGAGGAACCAGTGATGTAGGAGGAAAACCAGGCGAGGGTGGGGTTCTGGAAGCCAGGAGCGCCAAATGCTGCAAACTCTGTCCAAAGCAAGTGTGGAGTGAGGGGTTGGTGGAGCAGAGGGTGACCACCTTACTTTCTTAGGGCTGTTCTCTGGCAAACAGCCTCTACAGGAGACAATTTAAGGGAGTCAGACCTACCAAGGCGGCCCTGCTCCTGTGATTCCAGAGCTGTCTCCCCTCCCGGAAGCTGGACGGGTCTGCTCTAGAGGTCTGGCCCCTACTCTCCCAGCATAATTCCCTTCCGGTCTCAACTCCAGCTGGGCCCTTAAGACTCAGCTCAGTTACTCTCCTCTGCCAGGCGGCTGTGCTGCCTCCTCAAGGCCAAGCTGGGGGCCCCCACCCAGCTCCCACAGCACCCACTGCTCCCTCGCTGGACAGCTCTCCACTCCCAGGCTGTGTACACATCTCAGTCTCCCACTGGGCCAGGCTCACTTTGGGCTTCTGGGAGGCCTCCTTATTTCTGCATCCCCTGCCCTAGTGTGGCATAAGGCATCTAAGAGACTCTGAGTAAACGTCTGTGAACAGAAACACTCAGCAGAAGCCCCTTCCGCTAGGATCTGCCTGTGCCTGGCCCTTTGTTGTGCAGGCACTCCAGTCCCCGGGCTCCTCCTGAAACCTGGGGTGCTGGGATCCTGCCAGGCCCTCCGTGGCAGACTGCCCCTCACCAGCACCAGCCTGCCGACACTCACTAAATATTTGTTAAATGTCAGAAAAAGGGCCAAGGACTGGGCCCCAGTCCGAGTTCTGGCATCCTCAGGTCGTCAGGACCTCGGTCTCCCGTCTCTGAAAGGGAGACGACACACACTCATCCCTTAAGCTCCACCTCATCAGTTGTGACAACATTTGGGAAAGTGTTCGGCAAACTGTAAACCAGCCAGACTTTCAGAGGTACCACAGATCGAGGCTTCTCCTTGGTGGCTGATTCAGGGCACGTGACAGGACCCGTGTGACCCACCCCATGCCACGTAAGGCCTCCAACTCAGTTTTCCTCAAGCTGCTGTGAAGACAAGCAGCGTCTTCCTCAGGCAGCAGGAACCAGGGACTGAGAGGGGCCCGGCCCCGGTGGAAACTCTGACACACGCACGGACGTTCACCACATTTCCAGTGACTAAGGGCCACACGAAGCAGTTGGCTGGACCCTTCCTAAAATTCGTCCCGGAGCTGCTCTGACCAGACGGCCCCCGCTCCGGCCAACCCCGGCCCCACTGTCCCACTTCTCTGGGGGTGCGCCCTTCCCGCACCCCACAGGGGAGGGACCAGCGCTCCCCCTCAGCACAGGCGACACACAGGCGGCTCAGCATGTGGGGCCGTTTATTAACGTTTACTTCCCCAAATGACTTTTCCTCACCGGTCAGGGCCTGAAAGAACTGGGGGGTGTGGGAGGGGGCATAGACAGAAGCCAAAAGGTACACCTTGAGTGTGCTGTGATGGGCTGAAAAGAGGTTGGCCTGAGATTGACAAGCCCTCCCCCATTTCAGATGCTCAGGAAGTCTGGGCCCAAGAAAACACACTCACTCAGCCAAATCCCTTCCATGTGCTGGAGGAGGATGGGGCATCACCCTGGCTGGGTCTTCCACTGGCTCTCACTCCAGGCATCTTTCAGGCCTGGCTGTTTCACTAGTGGGACCACTAGCACTGCAGTGGCTTTGGCACCTTGACCTAAACAAACAGGGGAGGCCTGGCCCGGCTCCATCTGCACAAGCAGAGACAAAGGGGACTGATTAGCAGATCTGATCTGCAGGGCACAAATAATGGGAGATGGGCGGGGCTTGTCAGCAGTAGATAATGACTCGAAAATGTAGTGTAAATCTACAAGGTGGGCTTGTCAGCATTAGATAATGACTCGAAAATGTAGTGTAAATCTATAAGGTGGGTGACTAAAGGCAGGACACGAGGATTCAGTAAGAAAATGCAACTCTGTGAGCTGACCCAACTTCTGAAGAGACTTCCAAGACAGTCTCTGCTCAAAGGGTGTTTTAGTCCCCTTGGCCCTAAACCATCATGGAAGCAGAAGGTAGAGGAAGTGGTGGTCTGCCCACTGGGGCCTGGGAACTATCATGACTGTCCAGATCTCTGTGGTCAGAGGGTGTCCCAGCCACCTCAGACCCTGAGCCCGGGACAAAGTGAGGGAACAGAAGGTTGAGCCCCGGGACGGCAGCCCCCAAGGCCCTTGCCCGCCCACCGGGCTCCACAGGCCGCCTCTTCTACCGCTTCTTCTTGGCCTCCTTCTTGGGTCTCTTGTTTGCAGAAGGAGCAGTGGCCTTGGGCTTCCTCGTCACCTCCGCACTTCGGGGCTCAGATGGTTCTGCCTCCTGTGTGGTGACAGAAAGGAGAGTCCTGCTTAGACAAATCAAGCCTGACACCAGCAAAATGAGATCATGTCTGAGGGGACTTTGCAAACGGAAGCGTGCCACAAAGACACAAGGGATGGAAACCATCACTGCCAGGTCCCAGGATCCACATGTTTTGGGACTGTCCCTGGGAGGCAGGTGAA
Organism: Balaenoptera acutorostrata; assembly: GCF_949987535.1. Classification (NCBI taxonomy): domain Eukaryota; kingdom Metazoa; phylum Chordata; class Mammalia; order Artiodactyla; family Balaenopteridae; genus Balaenoptera; species Balaenoptera acutorostrata. The sequence goes on along the minus strand of NC_080078.1, from coordinate 67,635,515 downwards.
GGATAAGGGAGGAGGCCCGAGGGGAGGAGGCAGCCTTTGGAGTCTCACAGTCCTGGGGGAATCGAGGCTCCCCCAGTTCCAGTCAAGTGACCTTGTGGGCAACTCCCTTCCCCTGAGTCTTGGCTTACCCACCTGTGATATGGAAACAGTGGTGCACAACTTGGAGGGCTAATGTGAGGAGGCAAAAATGCATGGAAAGCCCCCAGTAAGTGCAAGTGCACCCAACGGCCGGCTGGCCACCGTGCGCAGGGACTGGGCAGAATGCGGGCGGGGAGCCGGCTCTGGGCAGACCTACTGTGGCTTGCTCTCCTGCCGGCCCTGCTCCTCTCCTCCGCCCATTCAAGCACAGATGCCGGGGCAGGGAAGGGTGGAAAGCGCAGCCGGGCGGCCACCACACAGAGTTCTGTGGCGCCTGGCAGAGGTGCCCTGTGGGAAAGGGCAGAGGGGCAGCCTCAGGGCAGAACTCCAGACTCTCCCTACATCTGGGGCAGCTCTGGTTTTTATCTGTCATGTATATTGTGATTTGTTCCCTGTAAGATTTGGTTTAAACAAAGGTTCTGCTGATGAAAAAAGGTTCAAAACCACAGAGCAAGCCCTGGCCTTCACTGAGCTGATAAAGACAGTGGACTCTGGGGAAGGGACTCGGCCTGTCACAGCCTCACAGGCTCATGTCAGAGGAGACTCTGGAGTGGCCTCAGTCCCGTCGGGTGTCCCCTCCTCCCTGGGTGATAAATCACACTGTGCCACAGCCAGGCAGGATGTTAACAGAGTCCCATCTAGCCCAGAGAACACGAACCGCAGTCCACAGGCCTCGCCCGGCCCACAGGCAGACTTCACTTGGCCTGCAGTGTTTACTTTTAAGAATTTGAGCCAACTGGGAGATTTCCCATTCGATCTGGAGTCCTTGCTTTCCTTGAAAACTTTAAACATCCAGTGACACTGGCCCCGAACCCCCTCATGGAAGAAACGGGCTGAGCAGTGGCTGCCCCTTTATTCAGGTGCCCTGCCCCCTGCCCCCGCTGTCCCAGCACTAATAGTAAGGAAATGTTTTCGGTACTTGTGTTCTTTTATTAAAAATGGGAAAACAAATAGCAGACTAAGAATACGAGGAGGGAGCACGCTGTTTCTAGAAAAGTATTTCTTTGTGTTTAATTGGCCAGCCCCGAGCTGCCAGCTTGCTTTACTCTCTGTCCTTCCCTGCTCACCGTCAGCCCCTGGCCCCAGCCTCGAGTCTCCATCAGACAGAAGAGGCAGGACCATGGCTGTGGAGGGGCGGTCCCCACCTAAGGCCCAGTCCAAAGGTCTGTCAGCTCCCTCTTATCGTCCATCATTGTCTGCTCTCCACCCTGCCCGCCTGCCAGCTGAGACACCAGGTGTAAAGGCCCAGCTCAGTCCCAGGCACCCATGGGGGATCTTCCCAAGATAACCAGGGTACCGGCCCCTCCCCTGGCCAGGTCTCTGATTGCGCTCTGGACTTCCCCAGCCTGTCCCCTTGTGCTGATACTGTTTTTGTAACTTGGCAAAAAAAAAAAAAAAGAAAGAAAGAAAAGTAAAAGGTTAGCCCATTAGAAAAACGAACAGACAAAACAAAACCTCAGAGGAGCCAGTGTGTCAAGTGCACAGGCTGATGGCTGCAGAGCCCAGCAGGAAGGCTACTGTTTAAGGCAAACCCCACAGGGCACAATGCCTTTGGAGACTTTGGGAGCTGGAAACCATTCCCAGTGCAGTACCTGTGCGGCCAGTGGAAACCAGTCAGTCCCTGCACGCCCTGGACAAACAGGGCCTGATTAGACAAAGGGTTTACACGCAGGGAACTTGCCGAGGCCCACCAGGATCTCCAGGGATGGAGCCCCCCTCTGAGCTCAAGCTGGGCGCCTCCTCTGGCTTCAGTGGGGCCAGTTCAGAATCCAGAGATGAGGACACCCAGCTGTGTCCCCAGTGCTTCCCTTACTTCCCTTATGCCACAGACCTTCTCTCATTCACCTCATCCTTTCTGTCACCTCCCAGACCTCTCTCCTGACCCAGCTGTCTGTCAGATGACTGGAACTGGCACCTCCCAGGCACCTCCAACTCAACTGGCCCAGACAGAGCATGGCCCCATCTCCATCTGGCCTGGCCCTCCTCCCCACCCATGGTCATAGCAACCAGAGTCCTGGCACCCCCACCCTCCCCCTCCTCCCCTCCGTCCAATCAGTCACCAAGTCCTGCTGATTAGACCTCCTCCACCTTGACCTGGCCACTCTCTTGAGCATCAAAGGCCCTACTTCAGTTTCCCCACTGCCAACCAGCCTCCCTGCTCTCTCTATGCCATGCCTTGTGCACCTGCCAAAAGAATTTTTCTAAAATGCAGATCCCCCCACCTTACACCTTCCAGTGGCTTCCATCACCCACAGTCTCATGTCCTGCTCCTGGGATGGCAGCTTAAGGAGACCACCTCTCCAGCCTCCCCTGGGCTCTCCTCCACCCCCCACACTGGGCCAGGCCCCAGGGCTTCTGGTGCTCACCCCTAAACAAGAGGAGCACCCTTCTTTCCTTGGCCACCCAGTAAACCTTTCCCCATGGTTTGGCCCAGCCCAAGGGCTGCTACTCACTGTCTAGCCTTCCTCCTCCGCTCCTCTTCCTCCAGCAGGTGCATCCCCTCCTCCACCCCTACGCCCCAGGCACCCAGGAACCTTACAATGCCACTCATTTTACCAAAGCTACATGTGCTCATGATGGTCTCCCCTACTAGTCCTTGGACAGCTTCAATTGTTCCTGAATGAATGAATGAATGAATGAAATGAAAGAAAACACAAGATCTCCCATAAGCATGGGAACTTCACTGCTGTTTATCATCATGAAGATGTAACACTTTAGACTAAGCCTCACTTTTCCCATAAGTAGAGAGGACACAAGCAGATTTTAAACCCAATATTCATACTCTAAAGCATGGCTAGATATAGCCACCAATAAGAATACTAATAATAACAGCCACAACAGCTGCTAATATTATTTACAACACGCCAGGCCCTGTGTTCTGAGGCCTGGATATATCTTATTTTTGCCTCACAAAGTGCCATAAGGAGCCCCATTAGATAGACGAAAGAAGAGACACTCAGAGAGGTTATGTGACCTGCCTAAGGTCTCAGCTGGCGAGCGGCAGGGCCAGGATAATCCTAAGCTCTCAGTGGCTGTATGGTATAGCCTCTCCCGGGTTTCCTAGGGACCTCGGCGCTGATGGCAACCAAGAATTAGAGTTAACTGTGACATCTACTTTCTCCCTAGTTAGCAGCGCCTGGAAGCACAGGTGACTGTGGAATGACAATAACAGTTTGTTCCGGATCCTGCCGATGGGTCGTTCAGAACCCCCTTGCTTGTGGCAGGAGTCAGGGAAGTGGGTTAGCACTCCTCGAGTCAGGCTTTGCTCCTACAGTTGAGAGCAGCTCTCTGTGGGTGCGTGGACACAGTACAGTCACTGAGTCATCTGAGCGCATTATCTGTCTCCTCCTCACCCCAGACCTCCTCCCCTCTCCCCCAGCTCAGTTTCTGGCATCGTCACCCACCCAGTTACCCAAGCTAGACACCGCCGAGCCATCTCTGAGTTCTCGCCATTCCCTGTGTGCCTCCACATCCGATCTGTCCCCGTGGCGGGTCCACTCTGCTTTCCATGCGGCTCTCAACTCCGCCCAGTCGCCCTCTGGACACACACTACTGAGCCGGTTCAGAGCCCCCAGTCTCCTGCTTGCCCCTCCCAAGGTTTTCCTCACCACCCACCACACTGCTTTCAGAGCCTATTCTCCTAAAACGACCGTCCTGACCAGTCTGTTTTCTGCTTTAAACGTGTTGCTGGTTCCCTCTTGGTATAAGACAGATTCCAAGAGCCTCCAGGTGTCCCTATTTGTATAAATCAGATTCCAAGAACCCGAGTGGCCTCCAGAGCTATTCCACTGCAGCCTTGGCCCTGTCCCCGGGCATGCCCTCTCATGCAGCCCACCCTGTCACTTCTGGGCTACTGGCCAGCCAGTATCTCCCAGATGCTCTGTTCTCTTTCATGCTCTGCACAGGTGCTCAGCACCTGTCACCAATCTATTTGTGCCCAGCGCATGCAGCCTCTGTGCCGGGCAGTACAGGGTAATGAAGAAAAGGACGCACACTTCATGATGTGCACCACATGGGTGCTTCACAAACATCAGCTGCTCAGCCTCCCATCAACCTGATAAGCCCATCTCCGTGAGCCCCATTTTACAGGCAAGGAAACTGAGGTTCACCAAGACATACCAACTAACCCAGTGGGGCACATCCGCCTTCCCCACAAGGGACAGGGAAGCAAAGGCAGCTGTTACACACGTGATTCAGATGCTGGGGTCCTAGCCACACAGAGTTGTAGCTCCTAATTCTTAGCTGGTAAGAATGACTTAATAAATGGCTGACAATTTCTCTTCAAATGCACGCTGCTGGTACAAGCCAGGCAGACGGCAGACCCTGAACACTACGGCCCCACCTTTCAATCACGCTTCCTCTGAAGCAAATTTTCAGTTCCCTCAGCAATCTCACTTTGGGGAGTAAAAGAAACCACCCCCCACTCCCCACCCCACCAGGTGGTTCCTGGGTCTGCAGAGGTGTCACCTCTGTGACACAGGCCTCATCAATAATGAAGCAGCTCCACAGCCACTTACAAGGCCAGAATATTGCTGCTATTCATCAGATTCAAATAATCGAATCTGTGCCACAATGCATCAAATCTCTTCCAGCAGGGAAAGCACACAGAATTTTATGATTTCCGCTATACAGTTCAGTGTGTATTTAGTCCAATAAATCAGGACAAAATGTCATTCTACACAGACTGAAACTCTTCTCTCCTCTAAAATGGTCCAGGGAAAGAAGACCACTGTGCTATGCTCAGGTAGCCTCAAGCACCTTGCCTCACTTGATCCTCAAGAATGGCGTGGGTCGGGTATGAATGCCCTCCTATTCTAGCTTGGGACACGGGCTCAGGCAGGGGAAGGCACCCAGTGCTGAAGCTCTGGCTCGTCCTGCTGCACGCTCTTGCCCGAGGCCCTGGGCAGGGTGGGAGCTGGGAGACCTTGCGGGGCTGGGACTAGCACTGGCCTTGAGAGGAGGACAGGACTAGCTGAAACCAAGCGGGGGAGGCCGTCCATGTGGGGTCCACAAGGCGAACGGAGACAGAGTCCAGGATGCGCTTGGCAGGCGAGGAGAACTGTGATTAGAGAGAACAGCCCGGGGAGCTCATTCCAGACACGATTCAGCACCACCGCAGGCCCTGCCCACCGGCTGGTCTGCGGCTCCGTGTGTATTCCGCCGTCTCTCCCTTGAGCCGGTACGCATCTCGAGACCATGTTTAGACCTTCGCCCTGCCCACCGCACAGCAGTCTCTCAAGAACTGCTTGTTAAGCAAAAAACACCCTGCCGCCCAATTCAACTGCAAATACCTCCCAAGCTTAAAAAAAAAACACAGGGCAGAACTGCAAAGTTGGTTCTGCCAGACTGTCTCCTGAGGTGTTGAGAATGGGTGTACACCTGCCCAAGTTAATTATTTACTACGGCAGCCTTCGCTGGCAATCGGGGGTCTAGTTTAAAATCAAGACCCCCTGAACATCTAGGCCACTGCCCCGCTGCCCCCGGGAAGGCTCCATCCCTTTCAGGGCTCCAAACACTGCAGGGCTTTCTGGTTGACAGTGAAGTCTATGTGGGCATCACATAGAAAGCCACCACTCCTGCCATCAACTCTGGTGAGCTCTCCTCTGCCAGATCACAGTGCTGGGCATCAGCTGTCTTTGCCTGCCCAGCACCCACTCTCTGTCGGGGCCATGCCCTTTCCCTGTCCCATGTGGTTCTGGGGGACTCTGAGTCACTGTGACCACAGGAGTGGCCAGTTAAATGTGGCCTGGCCAGAAATGGACCCAATGCCCCTTCCCACCTATGGGGCAAAGTACGGACATGTGGTCAAGCCAGAGCCAAGCAGAGGCCTTCCATGAGATCTGGAAAGTGAGCAAAGGCAGAGAAATGGCTTCTCTTGCTTGTAAATCATGAGCGATAAGGACACAGACTGGGGCTGCTGTATCCTCCTGACACGTGGCAAGGGCCTCAGAATGAAGCCAACACTCCTAGAGAGCCAGGAGATGGAGAGACAGAGCCCTGAAGACCTTGCGAGCTTCCAAACCCAGGTGTGCCTTGAAATTCCCAGTTCTAAGAGCCAAAACAGTCTCTTTCTAAGGAAACTGATGGAACCAAGTTTCTGAGCTTTCAACAGAAGAGACTGAGGCAATCACGCAAAGACGGCAGGGTGGAAGTGAAGGTACCTACCCAGGGGCTGGCAGCTGGCTGGGCAGATGTGACATAAACATATGAAGACATGAGAATAGTCAGCATTTAAACTACTAGGAACGACTAATTGCCCGATGAACTAATACTACCTGCTACGTGAGTCGCTGAACTAAAAGTCAACACCCGCTTGCTTAGTGTTGACTGGATCAACATTCTGGGCAGAAAAAGATACAAAAGAGGCTTGGGAGGAAGCTCAGGAAGGCTGTGGGGAAGGGGTAGAAGGGTTCCCGACCTTTACTTCCTCACTACCTACTCCTTCACTCCTGGAATTTGGCTCCCACCTCATTAAAATTGCTTCTCTCCACTTTGAGAAAAGCAATAGACTTATCTTCCCAGAAAATGTGCCTAAGCATGAAAACATCACATGTTTGCACACAATTGCAGGGAGCTCACAGACTTCTGCAGTCTTTATCTAGGGATGCCCTAGGGATCTGGGACTCCCTAGTAAGAACTCAGTTCTCCTGAAACCAAACTATGAAGAAGAGCAGCCTGAACACGGCATCACTGTCACATTGAGCAGCCTCTCCTCCATCACTCAGCCGTTGCTGCCCAATCTCTGTGCCCTCCTTGAACCACTCGGGGGTTTTCAGGGTGACCACAGTCTCCTAGCCCTCTGCCCACTAGTCTGCCCATCTCCAAGAGAGCGAAAGGAATGGAGACCCCCAGTTTTGTCTGCACAGCACTCCTGTTCCTTTGGGAAATGACCTTCCCCTCCACCCCTAGAGGTCACACCACAGGATGCTCCCCTCCCCCACGCTGGCCATAGCAGTCCCAAGCTGGGTCAGCTACAGTTCCTTCTCTAGGGAATTTGGAACTGGGACCAAGCAGAAAGGCAGCCTCCAGATGCTGCAGCTGAAAGATGTAAACTTTGGGAGCTGTTAGTGGCCATGTTCCATCTTACCCCAGGGGCAGCGAGCAGAGGAAGCAGGACAAGAGAAGTGAGAGACAGGAGATGAACAGAAGGGGAGGCAGAGGGGATGCAGACGGTGAGTGATGGGGCCCTGGTGCCCACTCCTTCCAGAGGCCCAGTTGCATCCCTGCTCGGGGAGAGCACCCGCATCTTTTCAGTACCTCTACATTGCACAGAAACTACCTCAAAGTCGGCCGTGCCCCAAGTTCAGGCCTTCCCTGAATCTTCATTTCCCCTGAAAAGCTTAGCAACTCACTCTTAGGGTTTCAAGAAATAATGTTATGTTGGTTAAAATAATTCCCAGGTCTCCATCCCCAAATTCTCACTGGCTCCTTCTTTCCCATTTGGATGTCATGCTATTATTACAAACTTAACACACGTAGAACTGAACACCTTCTGTCCTCCCCAAATTGGTTTGTGCTTCAGGAAAATGGTCTAAGGACCAGACCAGTGGCTACATAACAGAATCACCTGGGCACTTTAAGAAAACACTGATCCAAGGCTTCAGAGAACAACTGAATCAGAATCTCTATAGGTACAGCCCAGGCCTTTGAAAATTCCCCAGGTGGGTGCAGCCAGATAGAGAATCATGCACCAGCCCAAGGACAGGCAATTCATGCTACCACTCCCCAGTCCCTTGCTCAAGGCAGACATCAATGAATAATTTCTTTACTCTGGAGCCTAGAAGCACCCCCCGAATCCTTTCCACCATGGCCACCATACAAACAATCAGACTGGGCATGAGAGATGAAACACAGCTGCATCCTGGAATAGACAGAAACGGTACAAGGATCTACCTTCTTATATTTTAGAACCTAGCCTAAAAGAAAATGCTTGGATTAAGTGTGACCCAGGCCTCAATCAGGCTCAAACAAATGTTTTTCTCAGGTCTTAGTTTAATGAGGTGTCAATGAGAAAATGTTCTCATTTGGCTTACGATTCTAGGGACTTTAGTTTTAATTTTACGCAGTAGTTCTTGCTCCTACTATGGAAAAGAAAGGGGGTGGGGTGGGAAGCATTTCTATGTGTTCCTTTTTTTCCTCCCTGATTACCCCCAAAAGAGCTTTCAAATAATCTGCTAAGTATTGAAATACTGAAGTCATAAACTAGTTGCAAAAAATCAGCTCACTAGAACAACAGGAAAGACATTCTTTTGCTTTTCAAAGCCTTTCCCATCATCTGGAGCCAAAAATATTATCTTCTGACCCAAAAAGCCACTAATAAACCTTGCTTCTATAGGCTAAGCAAGAGGGGTGATTTTGCCCTAAGTGAAGTGACAGAGAGAGCAAGATTGTTCTCTGGCTCCACCTTCTCCCACCTCCTTGCCACGTTCCACTTTCAGGGACCTCCCACCTGCCTTTAGGCTGCCTAGAGTCCCCACAGCTGTCCCCCTCTGCCATAAGAGCTCCCCAGCCCCAAGTTAAAATCCCTTTCTTTTCCCCTCCCCATCCAAATTCCAAATCCCAGCCTGCTACTAAGCAGAACCTCTAAGCACAGTCTTAGCACTCACCCTCTCTTTGTAAGACTGTTTAGACACACAGAATACTGTTTTTCCTTTCCATTTATTTAATAGTTCGGGGAGTGAGAAAAGGCTCCCTTATGGGGGCATGCAGAGGAAAGCTGGCAGTAGAATCCCTGCATAATTGAGGACCATTTGCTGGGGTGGTGCATCAATAAAAAGTTAAATTAATGGTACTGTATTTTTTGCTACTGCTCCATTGAAAAACTAACAAACAAAAACAGAAACAAAAACAAAAAAATGTAATACAGTAACCTTCAGTTACAAAGACAATTCACTTGTGTGAGCCTTACTCCTCTAAACTTCAAGATAAATGAAAATGAGATATTCTGTACCACACTTATATTTTAAAAGATGAGGCTGTTGATACCAAAACCAGACAAAGATATCACAAATAAAGAAAATTACAGGCCAATATCACTGATGAACATAGATGCAAAAATCCTCAACAAAATATTAGCAGACCGAATCTAACAATACATTAAAAGCATCATACACTATGATCAAGTGGGATTTATCCCAGGGATGCAAGGATTTTTCAATATCTGCAAATCAATCAATGTGATACACCACATTAACAAACTGAAGAATAAAAACCATATGATCGGGCTTCCCTGGTGGCGCAGTGGTTGAGAATCTGCCTGCCAATGCAGGGGACACGGGTTCGAGCCCTGGTCTGGGAGGATCCCACGTGCCGCGGAGCGACTGGGCCCGTGAGCCACAATTGCTGAGCCTGCGCGTCTGGAGCCTGTGCTCCGCAACAAGAGAGGCCGCGATAGTGAGAGGCCCGCACACCGCGATGAAGAGTGGCCCCCGCTTGCCGCAGCTGGAGAAAGCCCTCGCACAGAAACGAAGACCCAACACAGCCATAAATAAATAAATAAATAAATAATTTAAAAAAAAAAAAAAAACCATATGATCATCTCAATAGATGCAGAAAAAGCTTTTGACAAAATTCAACATCCATATATGATAAAAAACTCTCCAGAAAGTGGGCACAGAGGGAACATACCTCAACCTCATAAAGGCCATATATGACAAACCCACAGCTAATGTCATACACAGTGGTGAAACACTGAAAGCATTTCCTCTAAGATCAGCAACAAGACAAGGATGCCCACTCTTGCCACTTTTATCCAACATAGTATTGGAAGTCCTAGCCACAGCAATCAGACTAGAAAAAGAAATAAAAGGAATCCACATTGGAAAAGAAGAAGGAAAACTGTCACTGTTTGCAGATGACATGATACTATAGATAGAAAATCCTAAAGACACCACCAGAAAACTGCTAGAGCTCATCACTGAATCTGATAAAGTTGTAGGATACAAAATTAATATACAGAAATATGTTGTATTTCTATACACTAACAATGAACTATCAAAAAGAGAAATTAAGGATTGTTATCCCATTTCCCATCAAATCAAGAAGAATAAAGTATCTAAGAATAAACCTACCTAAGGAGGTAAAAGACCTGTACTTGGAAAACTATAAGACACTGATAAAAGAGATGGAAGATGACACAAACTGATGGAAAGATATCCCATGCTCTTGGATTGGAAGAATTAATATTGTTAAAATGATCATATTACCCAAGGCAATCTACAGAATCAATGAAATCAAAATACCAAGGGCATTTTTCACAGAACTAGAACAAATAATTTTAAAACTTGCATGGCAACACAAAAGACCCCGAATAGCCAAAACAATCTTGAGAAAAAAGAACAGAGCTGGAGGAATCACACTCCCTCACTTCAGACTATACTACAAAACTTCAGTAATCAAAACAGTATGGTAATGGCACAAAAAGAGCCACATAGATCAATGGAACAGAACAGACAGCCTAGAAATAAACCCACACTCTTATGGTCAATTAATTTACGACAAAGGAGGCAAGAATATATACAGGAGATAAGACAATTTCTTCAATAAATGCTGCTGGGAAAACTGGGCAGCTACATGTAAAAGAATGAAATTAAAGCATTCTCTGACTCCATATACAAAAATAAACTAAAAATGGCTGAAAGACCTAAATGTAACATTGGAAACCTTAAAACTTCTAGAGGAAAACACAGGCAGAACATTCTTTGACATAAATTGTAGCAATATTTTTTTACATCTGTCTCCTAAAGCAAAGGAAATAAAAGCAAAAATAAACAAATGAGACCTAATTAAACATAAAAGCTTTTGCACAGCAAAGGAAACCATCAACAAAATGAAAAGACAGCCTACTGAATGGGAGAAAATATTTGCAAATGATATAACCAATAAGGGGTTAATATCCAAAATATATAAACAGCTCATACAACTCAACATCAAAAAAATAAACAACCTGATTAAAAAATGGGCACGTTTTTCCAAAGAGGACATGCAGACGGCTAACAGACACATGAAAAGATGATCAACATCGCTAATCATCACAGAAATGCAAATCAAAACCGCAATGAGGTATCATCTCACACCTGTCAGAATGGCTATCATCAAAAAGAACACACAGGGCTTCCCTGGTGGCGCAGTGGTTGAGAATCCGCCTGCCAATGCAGGGGACACGGGTTCGAGCCCTGGTCCGGGAAGATCCCACATGCCGTGAAGCAACTAAGCCCGTGAGCCACAACTACTGAGCCTGTGTGCCGCAACTACTGAAGCCCACGTGCCTAGAACCCGTGCTCCACAATGAGAGAAGCCACTGCAATGAGAAGCCCGCGCACCACAACGAAGAGTAGCCCCCGCTCGCCGCAACTAGAGAAAGCCCATGTGCAGCAACGAAGACTCAACACAGCCAAAAATAAATAAATAAATAAATAAAATTAAAAAAAATAAACACACACACAAAGAAGAAAAAAAAAGGACACAAATGACAAATGTCAGCAAGGATGTGGAGAAATGGGAACACTTGTACACTCTTTGTGGAAATGTAAATTGGCCACTGTGGAAAACAGTATGGAGGTTTTCTCAAAAAAATGAAAATAGAACTACCGTACAACCCAGCAATGCCACTCCTGGGTATATATCCAAAAAAAACACATTAATTTGAAAAGATACATGCACCCCAGTGTTCATAGCAGTATTATTTACAATTGCCAACATAGGGAAGCAACCGAACTGTCCATCAATAGATGAATGGATAAAGATGTGGTATATAAAATATATATGATGGAATACTACTCAGCCATGAGAAAGAATGAAATTTTGCCATTCGCAACAACATGCACAGACCTGGAGGGTATTTCGCTAAATGAAATACGTCAGACAGAGAAAGACAAATACTATATGATATCACTTATATGTGGAATCTAAAAAATAAAACAAACTAGTTAATATAACAGAAAAGAAGCAGACCCACAGATATAGAGAACAAACTAGCAGTTACCAGTAGGAAGAGGGAAGAAGGGAGGGGCAAGTTAGGGGTAGGGGATTAAGAAGTACAAACTATTATGTATAAAATAAATAAGCTACAAGGATATATTGTACAACACAGGGAATATAGCCAATATGTTATAATAACTATAAATGGAGTATAACCTCTAAACACTGTGAATCACTATGTTGTACCCCTGTAACTTATATAATATTGTACATCAACTATACTTCAATAAAAAAGTAATAATAAAAAAAATAATAAAAGATGAGGTTGTTGTCCAAAATTAACCTCTAAATGTCTAAACGGCAGGTTTGGCTGGGGGGGGGGCGGCACGGAGGTGGGGAGGCATACTGTGGAGCCCTTTGTCAACCCCCTGCCTTGAAAGACCTCAACCTAAGATGTCACTAAAATCCTCAGAGATCAGTAAAGGGCACCCCTTTTTCTGAAAGTTTGATAAATGGACCTGGGCCTCTATGGCTAGCCTCAAAGGGTTAAGAATACAACAGGAGGTGAGCTGTGGCTCTCCGTAAGGCCACGCACCTCTGACTACATCTCTGCCTGTAAAACAAGAACATTCACCACCTCCCTCCCTCATGACTCTTGGCAGGCTTCATCAGTGGCCAATGACGATAAAAATGTTTGTTATTTATAATGCCCAGTAGCACGCTGCATCTGTGAGGACAGAGCCACAGAGCACAAGGATTACGTCTTTAGAGTGTGATACAACTGTGGGCAGAAAATCTCCAATCACGACTTCCTTCTCAAAACCCCAAAATAAGAAATGTAGATGAACAGAACAATCCAGAGCCCACATGCCTATCTATGTTCACCAAGGTTTTCCCCACCTTTGCTGGCTGTTCCTCCCTGCTGGTCCCCTGAATGCTGGAGCTCCTCAAGGCTCTCCCCATCTTATTCCATATTCCCTTTTAAGAGATCTCATCCTCTCTCATGGCTTTAATTACATCTTATTGACTCTCAAATGTTGATCAACACTCAGCACAGACCCTCCTCCTGATACAGACCGGCAGATGCAACTACCTACTTGACAGAATCACCTGGACATCTTAAAGACACCTGTTTAAAACTGAACCCAGAATGCTCCTTCCCCATCCCCACCCCAAGCCTGCCCCTTTGCCAGGGTTCCTCCCAGTTACACCAGCAGGATCTCTGGGACATAGTCATCTCCAAGATAGGTATCTTCAGAATATATTGTATATCGTTAAGTAAAAAAAGAAACATGTAAAACTGTGTTTAGTAGGATGCTATCTTTTGTGCATCAAAGGGAGAAAATAAATATCACACACACACATATCCATTTGCGTACTTCTTCAAAAAGAAACAAAGGAGGGATAAATCAAAATAAAAATGGTTGCCTATCAAGGGAGAAAGGGAAAAGGATGGAAGATATTGAGATTAAAGGAAACTTCTGTGACTCTATCCTGTTACGTAGTTTTAACTTTGGGAAATGTTGTATATAAAAGTTTTATATAATTTTTAAATTAAATCAAAAGGAAATACCTCTAAAAATTAAAAACAAATTGAAGCAAATTAATGTATGTCTGGGTGGGAGTATACTTATGTGAAGAAAAGACTTTACTAAACATAGTACTCTGAACTATGGGACATATTTTGGGGCCCAAAAAGAACCACAAAGAAATCATAAATTTCACTCTGAGTCTTATTGTTAGTAGAGAAAAAAACACGTAATTATTTGAAAACTGTAATAAGTATGTTGTAGATGTGCAGAATAGAGTTTACATTAAAAAAAGAAAGAAAGAAAGAAAAGAAAACGGCTGTCCTTAGAAAAGCCAGCTTGCAAGGTCGGCCTTTGGCTGGCATCTGGGAAACTGGATTTTGGGTGGTTCCCACAATTCCCAGAACTGATAAGAATGGTTCACTATGGGACTTCCCTGGCAGTCCAGTGGTTAAGACTTCGCCTTCCAATGCAGGGGGTGTGGGTTCGATCCCTGGTCAGGGAGCTAAGATCCCACATGCCTTGTGGCCAAAAAACCAAAACATAAAACAGAAGCAATATTGTAACAAATTCAATAAAGACTTTAAAAATGGTCCACATCAAAACAAACAAAAAAAAATCTAAAAAAAAAGAATGGCTCACTATGACTAACCTGTTTGTGGAAACAATATGGTTTATGCTGAATACCTGCCTTCTTGCTGGAAGTCTGGAATTTTGGTTTGTGCTAGGCAGAGGGTGCTTATGTCACCTGTCCCCAATAAAACCCTAGGCAATGAGTCTCTAATGGGTTTCCTTGGTAGACAATATTTCATACAACTTCATGGGGTTCCCACTGAAAATCAAAGCTTTATTGGTCAAGATTGGAGGTTGCTAGAGCCCAAACTCACTGTTCTGAACACTAATAAAGGGAAAGAACCAAGCATTTATCCTGCCTTTTACTATGAACAGCATTTCAGAGTAACCATATAGGGATGAGGAAAAGGTCTTCTTCATTGAAGAATTCCAGCTAATAAAGGCCAAAGGAAATAATGGATCTAAGCAATGATCAGTGGATGCTAAAACCATTCAGGTGAAAGAGTTATAAAATGAAGATTTAATAACAGAGGGATCAGCTATTACCACCTGAACCCACAGATATCTTAGAATCTCTGTGTGACAACCAGACACCAAGTGCTGATTGATGACATGGAATAAGAAGTACACAGCACTAGCTATGAGGTGTTCTCACTAAATAACTTGATCTGAATCGAATCAAGCCTCTAAACTGAATTTCTTGTTGACAGGAGATATGGGGAACAAGGCAACATGCCAAATGACACCACAGAGAAGCAATCAGCCAAATCCTGGATGTGGATGTGGCAGATGACAATGACCTGCTTTCTCCAGCAAACCAAGGTTGTGAGAAAATTGGGAGTCGGGTGGTGGAAGGAGGGTACAGAGCTACAGAACACAGAGACCTATAGAACGAGAGTCAAAACAACAAGAAAGCCAATCTGATCATGTCACTCTCTTCCTTAAAACCCCTGGGGACCCGCCACTCCTCTGGCTGTTCTCATCGTGTCCTTTCTGTGCTCTGGCCACAGTCACCTGCATTCAGTTCCTAAACCATTCCTTCATTCCTCGGGTCCTTACACATGCAGTTCCCTCTCCTTGGGGGAGGGGGAACAACCCAGCCCCTGCCCCAGTGTAAGATCAGGTCCTTCCCCCTTGTTATACACCCTCACAGTACTCTGTACTTCTCAGGGAAACATGTGTATTTGTTACATATCTGCCCTTCTCCCAAAGACTAGAAGTTCCTTGAGGGCACACACCACATCTTTCAGCAGAGTCTGACACACAGTAAGTATGTGCTAAATAAAAATCTGCTTAACGCACATGTGAACAAATAAGGTATGAACGATATGGCCCAATACCACCAGGTGGGAATTTAGGGACACTCTAAATCAATAAAGCCCCACGTAATCCCTGCTAGTCTTCATTACTGTGATATCTATTTTCAGTACCTAGAACCCGGTCTAAGGAGCGGAGGCTCACAGGGAAGGACTCACCGCCTCGTGGGACTTGGGAATGGGTACAATGATGGCCAGTACACAGATGAGCTGGAAGATGGCACCCAGGAAGAGTCCATATCGCAGCAGGTTCTCCAGGAATGTGGGTTCGGGCACCTCGGGAGGGGAGAAGTCCAGGTCGGAGGCCATGGCCCCAGCTTGCTGCCTGAGGACCCCTCCGATTCACCACTCTCCAGAGCCAACTTCTAAATGCAAAGAGTTAATGTCATGTTTCTACAACTGACGTTTAAATGGTTCCACTTCCACAAACACACCCACATACATGCAAGAATATATAAAGCAACTGCGATGAAATGTTAACAATTCTTGAACCTAAGTGGAGGATATATGGAGAGTCATTGGACCATTCTTTCAACTTTTTTGTATGTTTGAAATTTTTCCAAAAATGAAGTTACAGGAGATAAATAAATAAATGCAAACATTTCAACAAAAATCTCAAATCAACATACGTTTGCTGAAGGCCTGCTCTGTTTCAGGTTTTATTTATTTGTTCATTTATATATCCAGTCACTCATTCAACAAATACTTATTGAACACCAAGCACTGAAGAGTGAGTAAAACAGACAAATCCCTGCTCTCTCGGGGCCTACCTCTCAGGACAGAGGGACAGAGGCGTACAAAGAACACATCCAGATGGGACATGCCATCTAGTGATAACTGTTTTGAAAAAAGCTTCAGAAGGGCAACATTTTATTTTGCATAGGGTGACAGGAAGGGCCTCTCTGAAGAAGAGACAGGAATGAAGTGACAGAGATAGGAAGTATGAGACTGAGCCAGTGAAGCATCTCAGGGAAGCATATTCCAGGCAGAGAGAAAAGCAAGTGTAGAGGCCTCAGGGCAGGGATATGAGTCCAAAATGGCCAGAGGGGCATACAGGAGGGAGAGCAGAAGAAGGTAAGATCAGAAGGAATGGCGACTGACCTTGTAGGACCCTAACACTTCTGATTTGATTGAGTAAAATGTAAAGCCACAGAAGGGTTTTGGGCAGAAAAGTGACATAATCTGATTTACACTTTTTTTTGGCCATGCCACATGGCTTGTGGGATCTTAGTTCCCCAAGCAGGGATCGAACCCGGGCCCCTGGCAGTGGAAGCACAGAGCCCTAACCACTGGACCGCAGGGGAATTCCCTGATTTACATTTTAAATGGGGTGGGGGGGGGTGCAGAGTGGACGTAGGGAGACCAGTGAGGGAGCTACTACCAGTAACCCAAATAAGAGAGGCTCGGGACATGGACGACAGGGGCAGTGGTGCCCAGTGGTGGCAGGTCCGGCCTCAACCCACCTCTCTAGCCTCTCACTTCACCAGAGTCCCCCACTCCTAATACACTGGTCGAGCTGAAATACCTGCCTGTAATTCTCCAGGAGCACTGAGCTCTTTCAAATCCTGGGCCTCTACCCAAGTGGCACACTCTGCCAAGAATGCCCTTTCCCGTTACGACTGCTTGGCGAAGCCCCTACTCTACCTCCAAGGCTGAGCTCGTGCCCCACCCCCCAGCATGCCTTTCTTACTGCCCTCCTCCTACCCTGGTAGGACTGAACTGCTCCCCCTCTACCACAGCACCCACGAGTGGCTTCCTTTGGCCCACCCCAATGAGAAAGGGGAAAACTTACTTGGGAACCAGGCCCACCTGACTCCAAAGCCCTTTGTGTTTTCAGGGATCTGTGCCACAAGGCAACTTTCCACTAAATCTGAGCTGTCCAATATGGTGGCTCTGAGCCACATGTGGCTATGGAGAGTTGAAACACAGCTAGTCCAAACTGAGATGGCTGTTCAGTTAGGTCCACACTCAATTTACAAGATAGTGTGAACATAAGACTGTATCAATAGGGCTTCCCTGGTGGCGCAGTGGTTAAGAATCTGCCTGCCAATGCAGGGGACACAGGTTTGAGCCCTGGACCGGGAAGATCCCACATGCCACGGAGCAACTAAGCCCGTGTGCCACAACTACTGAGCCTGCACTCTAGAGCCCGCATGCCACAACTACTGAAGCCCACACGCCTAGAGCCCATGCTCCGCAACAAGAGAAGCCACCGCAATGAGACGCCTGTGCACCGCGATGAAGAGTAGCCCCTGCTCGCTGCAAATACAGAAAGCCCGTGCGTGGCAACAAAGACCCAACGCAGCCAAAAATAAATAAAAATTTAAAAAAATTAATTTAAAAAAAAAGAACATATCAATAAAATATCTCGTTAACAGTATTTTATTTTATTTTATTTTTTTCAAACGTCTTTATTGAAGTATAATTGCCTTACAATAGTGTGTTAGCATCTGCTTTATAACAAAGTGAATCAGTTATACATATACAATATGTTCCCATTTCTCTTCCCTCTTGCATCTCCCTCCCTCCCACCCTCCCCATCCCACCCCTCTAGGTGTTCACAAAGCACCGAGCTGATCTCCCTGTGCTATGCGGCTGCTTCCCACTAGCTATCTATTTTACATTTGGTAGTGTATATATGTCCATGACACTCTCTTACCCTGTCACATCTCACCCCACCCCCTCCCCATATCCTCAAGTCCATTCTCTAGTAGGTCTGTGTCTTTATTCCCATCTTGCCACTAGGTTCTTCATGGCCTTTTGTTAACAGTATTTTATACTGACTGCATGTTGAAATAATATACTGGGTTAAATAAATTATTAATTTCATCTGATGTTGAAAAAGAACTAAGTTGGAGGATTCACTTTCTGATTTCAAAACTTAGTATAGGGCTTCCCTGGTGGCGCAGTGGTTGAGAATCTGCCTGCCAATGCAGAGAACGCGGGTTCGAGCCCTGGTCTGGGAGGATCCCACATGCCGCGGAGCAACTCGGCCCGTGAGCCACGATTGCTGAGTCTGCGCGTCTGGAGCCTGTGCGCGGCAACGAGAGGCCGCGATGGTGAGAGGCCCACGCACCGCGATGAGGAGTGGCCCCCGCTTGCCACAACTAGAGAGAGCCCTCGCACAGAAACGAAGACCCAACACAGCCATACATACATACATACATACATACATAAAAAGAATGTAAGCAGACAAGAATATCATTAAAAAAAAAAAAAAATTAAAAAAAAAAAAAAAAAAACTTAGTATAGAGCTACAATAATCAAAACAGTGTGATACTGGCATAAGGATCTAGGCCAATGGAACGGAATAAAGAGCCCAGAAGTAAATCCTCACATATATAGTCAACTGATTTCTGAACAAGGGTGCCAAGACAATCCAATGGGGAAGGATAGTCTTGTCAAGAAATAGTGCTGGGAAAATTGGATATACACATGCAAAAGAATGAACTGGACCCTTATCTTACACCGTATACAAAAATTAACTCAAAATGGATCAAAGAACTAAATTTAACAGCTAAAACTATTAAACCTATAGAAGAAAACATAGGAGGAGTCTTCACGACATTGGATTTGGCAATGACTTCTTAGATGTGACACCAAACCACAGGCAACAAAAGAAAAAATAAATTGGACTTCATCAGAATCAAAAACTTTTGTGCATCAGAGGGCACTATCAAGAGAGTGAAAAGACATACTGGAAAACAGTTTGGCAATTTCTAAAAAAGTTAAACGTAGAATTACCACATGATCCAGCAATTCCACCCCTAGGTATATACCCAACAGAACTGAAAGCATGGACTCAGATACTTGTACACCAATGTTCACAGCTACACTATTCACAATAGCCAGAAGATGGAAACAACCAAGAGTCTATCAAGAGATGAATGGATAAACAAAATGTGGTATAGACAAAGGACAAAGGACATTCACTCAGCTACTAAAATGAATGAAATTCTGATACATGCTACATGGATGAACCTTGAAAGCATGCTAAATGAAATAAGCCTGACAGAAAAGGACAAGTATTGTATGATCCCACTCATTAGGTACCTAGAATTGGCAAATTCATAGAGACAGAAACTAGAATATAGGTTACAGGGGCTGGAGGAGGGGCAATAGGGAGTCATTGTTTAATGAGTACAGAGTTTCAGTCTGGAATGATGAAAAAGTTCTGGAAATAGTGGTGATGGTTACACACACTGTACACTTAAAAATGGTTAAAATGGTAAATTTTATGTTATGGATATTTTACCACACACACACAAACTGTACCTGTTTCTTTCTACTTTCTAAATGTGGCTACTAGAACATTTTAAATTACACACATGGCCTGCATTATATTCCTATGGATGGCTCTGGGTTAAGAGACTATCCTAAAACCTTCCTCCACTTTGGCTCTGCGGCTTCACTGCTTTGCAACATTTTTCCAACATGAAGGAGTAGTGACTAAAGGATGACAAAAACAACCTTCCAAGTGAACAGACTGGGGTTTATGCAAATGCGCATTGTCTACCTTTCAACCTAGTCACTTAGGAAGGTGATGTGCCCGAGCCGACAAGGTGGCCACTGTTTCCCACCACTTCGGTCTCCTTTGGGAATGGCTTTCAAAGCCTGAGGCTCACTTCCCCCCCCCCCCCAAAAATCCTCAGAGCTGGCAGATCTTCATCCTCCCAGGAAGGATTTGACTTCTGGAAGGAACCCAACATCATCTGGATCCAAGTGTGGTGAATCAGGTGGAGCCTCAAGCCCAGGAATACCATTTTTGGTCAAATACAAGGTTATGACGCTCAGACCCTAGGCAGATTGTTTGGGGTGGCTCAGAAACTGGCCCTGAAGTGAATTCCAAGGCTGCTGCAAGAACAGCTTTACTGGAGGAAACGTACACGTACAGCCCAGACAGGACACTATATCCTTACACCATGTGAATAGCAAGGTATAAAAATGTTCTCTCATTTCTTCACAGTTGCACCTCATAAATATACACTTTTTTAAAATGCCCTTGGCCCTAAACTTTACATTTAAGGCTGTAACAAGCCTAGTGGGCTTATCAATACTTAGATTTATTAATGTTACTCACAGCAACATTGTTAAGAATATTTGTAGTACAATAAAAACATGGGGCCAAGAGTCAGGCGGGGGCACAAACCCTGCTTCTATCAGCAATTAGCTACACTTTGGGCCAATCTCTTGACCTCCTACAGACTTGATGTTCTCAGAAGCCAAACAACAACAATAATATCTATTCAAAGCTATAATGCATTTAGGCTTTTTTTTTTTTTAATGGCAATTAGGCAATATAACAAGAGCCATAAAAGTGATTATATCCTTTGACTGAATAACTCACTTCCTAGAATCTACAGTAAGGAAACAATTCAAAAGAAGAAAAAGGCTTCAGGTACAAAAAAGTTCATGGCAGTGCTATTCATAATACTGAAAAGCAGGAAGCAACTAAAGTGTCCAACAATAAAGAAGCAGTTAACCCAATTATGGTACACCATGGGATATTCCCCGTTGGCTAAAATGGCAAGTACGTATGTGGTGTATCAGGTCAGCAGAAAGTCTTTGCAAAATTATATTAAATGAAAAAAGAAAATAATTACATAAACACTGACTGCAGCCATGTATAAACTATGATTTCACTGTCTAAAGATCAAAAGAGGCCATAAGAAATGTAAATAGTTGCTGTTAAAGTGAAGGGCTCATAAGTTTTAATTGTGGGGGGAATATCATTGAAAAAACTGAATACAATCTAAAAGAAAAATCCATGCCTATCTACTCCTCTCACAAGGCTTTTATAGGGTCTAATGAAACGCTGCCCAAGAGAACTTTCTGCAATTATGGAAATGTTCTATACTTCTGTTCTCCAATATGGTAGCCACCAGCCCCATGTGGCTATTAAGCACTTAAATGAAGCTTAAGGAACTGAATTTTTCATTTTCATTTTACTTTATTTATAAATAGTTGAATGTGGCTAGAGGACTCCCACATTGGACAGCGCAGGTACAACCAGAGAGTGGTTGTAATAAAGTTCTGGAAAACATAAAATGCTCTATACATCTTGTGTCTGCTTTAGAACTCCTAATTTTCTCTGTACCCCTACACTTTACTTCCCAGTCTGCCTGCCAGGATTTCTGGGTTTTCCTTTCCTGAATACAGAAGTCACAAGAGTCCTACTCATCCTTCAGCTCCCAAAAAGGAGGCTCTTATCCCTCAGACTCCTTGAAAGGCTTTGCTCCCCCCACCCCACCCCCGACACTGTCACAGCAGTAGCAGTAAGCGAATCATTTGCCAGATGTGCACAGCACTTTACAGTCAGCATCTCATTCATTTCACAACCACTCTGGGAGGCGGGTATTACTAACGAGGATGAGGAAACCGAGGCTTGGGAGAGGTTACGTGGCCTACCCTGGGATTACTTGGCTGAGAAGTGGCAAAGTTAGGATTCAAACTGGCTGGTGGGTATGACTGAAACTTAGCTGGTGGTCAATGGTTTTCAAACTGCAGGCTGTGGCCAATTTTTGAGCCATGGAAACCATTAAGGGGGCTGCAGCTGACATTTTTTCCTCTTTAATTTTATTAACCAGTACTTTAAGTAAATGACAATAGAAAATATCATATCAGTAAGGGTGAGTATTGTGTCCTGAAGCTTTTTTTTTTTTAACCAGTTATATCCATCTACATCCAAGCAAGGATGTTCTGGGTCAAAATTCAAAATGTATTTCTTATTGTTTGAGAAATACTACACAGTCTAATGTTTTTACTTGCTCCACTATAAGCTCCTGGACAGCAGGGACCCAGGGTCCATCTTGAGTTTCTTCCAGGGCCTGACTCAGATATTTGGTAACTGATGAAACCTATGGTTGTTTCCCACCTTTAAAGTAAGAGCAGATGCCCCAACCAACAGCCTCATTTAACAAGGAGGAGGGGGAGCGGAGAGTCACGGTGCTTGCTTAGGCTATACCAGTGAGTCAGGGCAACGCGGAACATCCCGCTAGGTCTCTAACCCTGTGATGCTCCAGACTTGCTTAAGAGCAAAGGTTTTTACACATGGGGGGAAACTCATACCCCCATCAGAATTTCATAAAAAGTACAGAGCCATTTATTATCAGACATGGCAAATAATTTCATAAGGTTATCAGACCCCTTGAGGCTCATCTGTGAATGCCAGATACCGGTGGTCTGAAGCTTTCATTCACTGGACACATATTTACTGAGCATCATTCTAGTTCCTGCCATGGAGTTTTCATCCAATTGGAGGCACTCAAACACACACATATAGATATGTAATGGCAGCAGTATTATCAGAAATATAAATAGGGAGATAAGGGGTACTATTTTGTATGAGGTAGTCAGGGAAAGGCCTCTCTGAGAATGTGTCATTTCAGCAAAGGCAAGAAAAAAGTGAAAGAACAAGTCATTTCAATTCCTGTTAGGTACCCCAAGGTGGAGAAACAGCAAAGGATAAGGTCCTGAGGCAGGAATGAACTTTATGACCAAGGAGAAGAGAGCAGAGTGAGCAGCTGTGTAGGACCAGCAGAACTCTGGGTCAAAGAGGAGCCACTGGAAAGTTCTTAGCAAAGAAACGACATGATCTAACTCATTTTTAAATGGTCCCTGTGGCTGCTGTGTTGAGAACAGAACGTAGAGGGGCAAGAGTGGTAATAGGGAAACCAGTTAAGAGGCTACTATGTAATAGTCAAAAAGACACACTTGCACCAGGTAGCAGTAGAGGCGGTAAATTCTCAGGTTGTAGATATATTTTGAAGAGAGGGCCAACAAGATTTCTGAGATGAAATCTGAAAGAGAGAAATTAAAAATAAGACGTGAAGGTGAAACTATTCTGTATGATACTGTAATGGTGAATACAAGACATTAAGCATTTGTCAAAACCCATAGAACTGGACTTCCCTGGGGTCCAGTGGTTAAGAATCTGCCTTCCAATGCAGGGGACGCGGGTTTGATCCCTGGTCGGGGAAGTAAGATCCCACATGCCGCAGGGCAACTAAGCCCGCACGCCACAACTAGAGAAGCCTGCCCCCTGCAACTAGAGAAGGCTGTACACCACAACGAAGAGCCTGCGTGCTGCAACTAAGACCCAGCAAACTTTACAGCACAAAGAGTAAACTTTAATGTACATGAATTAAAAAAAAAAAATCATTTAGGTATCCAGGATGGAATGCAGAATGTGACATTCTGAATCTAAATGTATTAGAAATGGATGAAGCGATTTCACTGAAGGGGTGGGGGAATCAGGTGCTGACCTCAGTAACTTTGGAAATGGATGGAGTTTGTAAGACTAAAGGCAAAAGGAACTGTATATGTCACTGTACTCTAATTAATAAAGTTGTTTCCCACATGGGAAATAGGTTACCAATTCTGAAACAACTATACATATACACTGGAATTGAACAATTAAGTAAATGGATGGTAGATGGTGGGAGCTAGGTTTGTTACAGTTGGAGTAGAAGGTTACAGTTAAGCCACAGGAGGCTAGAATGATCCATGTGGAATGGATGAGTGTTGCAGACATCAGTATAAACTCATATTTAGATTAATATAGATACAGAAGGCTACATATTTATATATATACATATGTGTGTGTGTGTGTGTGTGTGTGTGTGTGTATATATATACATATATATGTAGAGAGGGAGAGGAGAGGGAGAGGGAGATTAGTCTACACACATACATCTCTTGCTCTTTTGCTCTGGGCATACCAGTAGCAATGAGCACACCTAGCACCCAGATCTTGGTTTCTGATACCATTCTCCAATAAAAGGAACCAGGGCTCCTGGGAGAAATGGTTAACTCTAGGACTGATGCAGGAAATACACAAGATGAACCTGTAACAGAAAGTAAGAAAGTGTTCAAAAAAACCCAAAACACATTGATCGGGGTATGTCAAAGGGATACAGAAGCCACTTCAAAGAGCTCCCAATCGCCAAAGCCAGAACAATTTGGACAAAAAAATAAATTAAGTAGTACTGGATTATAACCCAAAGTATGAAAAGAAATATCCAAGACTATACTGATATAAATGATTTAATAAATACACAAATTTCCCATGGAGAATTTCAAATAATTTATGTAGATAATCTGTCTTAAAGTGTGACGTGTAATTACACACTCCTTAAGCATGGGCTGTGCATAATGACTTCCTTCCAAGAGTACAATATGGAAAAGTGGGGGAAGGGGAGTAACTTTACAGTGGAAGAACTTGCCTACCTCAAGCTAGTGATCTGGGTTAACATCATCTGTGATAACTTATATTGAAAGTATATACCCTTGATGTGATATGATGAGAATGGCACTTTACCTCTGTGGTCTTCCTCCCCCAAACCTATAACTCCAATCTCATCATAAGAAAAACACCAGACAAATCCCAGCTGAGGGTCATTTTACAAGATATCTGACCAGTAATACTCAAAACTGTCAAGTTTATCTAAACGAGTAAAGTCTGAGGAACTATCACAGTCCTAGAAGCCTAAGGAGACACAAATCATGTAATATGGGATCCTGGAAAAGAAAAAGGACATTAGGAGAAAACTGAGCAAATCGGAAGAGACCATGGACTTTAGTTAATAATAATTTACTGATATCAGTTCATTAACTGTGACAAAAGTATTATACTAATGTAAAATGTTAATAATAGGGAAAACTGTGTGGGAGATATATGGGAACTCACTGCAGCATCTTCACAATAATTTTGTAAATCTAAAATTGTTCTCGGGACTTCCCTGGTGGCCCAGAGGTTAAAAATCCGCCTCCCAACGCAGGGAACATGGGTTTGAGCCCTGGTCCGGGAAGATCCCACATGCCGCGGAGCAACTAAGCCCGTGCGCCACAACTACTGAGCCTGCGCTCTAGAGCCCGCAAGCCACAACTACTGAGCCTGCACTCTAGAGCCCCTGTGCCACAACTACTGAAGCCCGCGCGCCTAGAGCCCGTGCTCCACAACAAAAGAAGCCACCGCAATGAGAAGCCCGCGCACCACAAAGAAGAGTAGCCCCCACTCGCCGCAACGAGAGAAAGCCCGCACACAGCAACGAAGACTCAACACAGCCCCCTAAAAAATAAAAATAAATAAAATAAATTAATAATAAATAAAATAGTTCTCAAATAAAAAGTTTATTGGAAAAAAAAAAGTCACTATTTCAAAATAAATAAATAACCCCTGAGACATGTATAGCTGTCCAGACTTAGCAAACAGAAACTAAGTCTTCTCTTAGACTGAAAGAAACAGATTCTAAGGATGTTGGTAGGGGATCCTTGGCTTCTAATGAAGTGATTTAAAAATTCTGTCCTGAGACTGAAGAACAGAAAATCAGTGTCAGGAATTACTGCCTTACAGCCATGGGCTGTATACCCAGACCCGTCCCATTACAACAAATTCCCAAGAACTGCTCAAAACTGGGTTAGAATTTTGTCCTATGGAAAGGTAAGCCATCTCCTAGAGCAGTCAAAACTGGCAGCCAGTAGGCTGAAGCTGGTGGGCAGATGTCCTACAAAATGTAATTATTAAATCCGAATTTGTTGCCACCACTTAAAAAGTGAGGTTTCACATACTCATTTCCCACTTCCCTTAAAAAGAAATAAATCAGCGAACACGCACTGTGCATTTACTAAGCGCCTTGCATTCACCAACTCATTTAATCCTCAGATTAACCCTATGCGCCCATTTTACAGAGGAGGAAACTGAGAACCAGAGAGGCAACCAGAGCTCGCCCACGGTTACACAGCAATAGGGGAACACTCAGGGGTCAAACCCCAGCCAGGCTGACTCCAGGGCTCTGGCTCCTCCTAAAGCTCCGTCAGTGGGAAAAAAGGCCAGGTCACAACTGTGAGGAGCACCGGGTTCTGGCCCTGCTCAGAACTAAAGCGCTGAGGGACAGCAAGACAGCCTCTCCGCCCCCCTGGGACTCAAACTCCCCTCCCAAGTAACTTCCGAAAGAGCGACCCAGGAAGTTATTTACGCCGCGCACGCAGTGGCCCCCGGGCCGGCAGAACAGCGCCGCCCGCGGCGCCCGAGCTTAAGCCCCTCTCCGTACCTCAGCGTCTGCGACTCCACCCCGCCCCGAAGCCCGGGACCGACCACAGCGTCGCCGCACTCACCTCCAGCGCCGCCGCACCGCGCCCCCGGAAGTGGTTCCTGGCGACCTCGGTCCCGGAAGTGACGCTCCTGAGCAACCGGCGGGCTCAGCTCCGACCGCCCTCGTTGCTAGGGTTGGTGGATCCGGGCCGCTGGGCTTTGTCAGATGTTTGTCCCAACCCAGTGGGTTTGAGCTGAACGGAGAGGACTACGGAAGTGAGATCCAGACACCGTCGATTCTTCAAGCCCCTTTATCACAGCCCATTTCAGCAAATGTTTATACACATTTATAGAAGCCTTTTTTTTTTTTTTGAAGTAGATCTACAATGTTGTGTAAATTTCAGGTGTACGGCAGAGATTCTGTTATATACATATATACATATATATGTGTATATATATATATTCTTTTTCAGATTATTTTCCATTATAGGTTGTTATAAGATATTGAATATAGTTCCCTATGCTATACAGTAGTTCCTTGTTGTTTTATTTTATATATAGTAGTGTGTATCAGTTAATCCCAAATTCCTAATTTATCCCTTCCCCCCTTCCCCTTTGGTAACCATAAGTTTGTTTTCTACATCTGTGAGCCTATTTCTGTTTTGTAAGTAAGTTCATTTGTATCACTTTTTAAAATTCAACAAAGAGGTGATATCATATGATATTTGTCTTTCCCTGACTTACTTCACTTAGTATGATAATCTGTAGGTCCATCCATGTTGCTGCAAATGGCATTATTTTGTTCTTTTTTATGGCTGAGTAGATGGTATATATGTACCACATCTTCTTTATCCATTCATCTGTCAGTGGACATTTAGGCTGCTTTCATGTCTTGGTTATTGTAAACAGTGCTGTTGTGAACATTGGGGTGCATGTGTCTTTTTGAATTAGAGTTTTCATCTTTTCTGGACATATGCCCAGGAGTGAGATTGTTGGATCATATGGTAACTGGTTTTTTAAGGAACCTCCATACTGTTCTCCATAGTGGCTGTATCAATTTACATCCCACCAACAGTGCAGGAGGGTTCCCTTTTCTCCACACCCTCTCCAGCATTTATTATTTGTAGACTTTTGATGATGGCCATTCTGACCATGAGGTGAGGTGATGCCTCACTGTAGTTTTGATTTACATTGTACAGAAGACTTAATTCTATGCCAGGCCCTGAGCTAAGAGCCTACAATGAAATGCAGAGAGGAGACAAACAAGCACAGTTTTGTAATTCAGACAGAAGCAAATTATTAAAATTCATTCAAACCATTCACCGAGTACCTACTCTATGGCTTGTGCTGGTTGTTGAACCAGACAGATGGAGTCTCTGCCCTCGTGGAGCTTAAGTTTGAACATATTATCATATAATGTGATAAGTGTTTGGATGGCAGTATAGAGTTCCTGACTGAGTATTGGTGGGGCAAGTAATGGGGAGAAAGGAGATCTAGTAGGACTTGGTAATCAGCCTCCACTATGAACCTGAGTGATTCTTGACTCCTGGTATCCATGCCTTTGTATAGCCCCTTCCCACATTGAATAGGGCTGACAGATATAGCCAATAGGGTATTGTGGAAATCATGGAGTATGAGTTCCAAGATGAAGTCATAAAAGACATTGTTCTTCCTCATTGCTCTCTCTTGATCATTCATCAGGGATCCATGTTGTGAGGACACTCAAGCAGCCCTGGGGAGAGGCTTGCATGAATAATAACCAAGCCTCTTGCCAACAACCACCTCCAACTTGCCAGCCATGTGTGTGAGCCATCTTGGGAGTGGATCCTCCAGCCTCAGTCAAATCTTCAGGTAACTGCAGCCCTGGCCAAAATCTTGAATATAATCTCATGAGAGACCTTGAGCCAGAAACAGTCAACAAAATCACTCTTGAATTCCTGACCCACAGAAGCTGTGAAATAATAAATATTACTACTTTAAGCTCCTAAGTTTCAAGGTAATTTTTTTTCAGCATGGATAACTAGTACAGAGAAGATCAAGGAGGAGGTGTTGGATGCTAAAGATTCAAAAAAGAATGAGACCTAATCTTAGCCTCAGGGAGCTCACTCTCTCCTGGAGGACACAGACAGAAATAATTATAATTCACTCAACATCCACTAATCCCATACTATGTGAGATGATATGGAGGATCCAAAGATGTATTATTTATTCATTCATTCAACATTCATTTATGGAGTTTCTATTCTGGATCATACACTATGAAATCAGGAAGGCAATAGTGAGTAAGTGGGTCCCTACCCTCACTGTGTTTACAGACCAGGGGTTATCTGACACCCTCATTAATCAATCACAAAGAAATGTATATTTATGAACCATGAGGTGTGTAGGGAGGAAATAAGAGGAAACCATGATAGAATAAATAACATGGGAGATACAATCAAGAAAGGGTGATTGGGGAAGGCCTCTCTGTGGAGGTAACATTTAAACTAAGAAACAAAGAATGAATAGGAATTTGCCAGGCACAAAAGGAATAAGCATGGTGGGAGGTGGAAAGGCTGTTGGAAAGGCTTGGCGCATAAGACAGTGGGGAGAAGCTGAGACCTGAGAGGTACAGATATTTAGGGAACTTCCCTGGCGGTCCAGTGGTTAGGACTCGGTGCTTTCACTGCTGTAGGCCTGGGCCCAGGTTCCATCCCTGGTTCGGGAACTGAGATCCCACAAGCTGCACAGCCAAAAAAAAAGAAAGGAAGGAGGGAGGGAGGGAGGAAAGAGAGAGAGAGAGGAAGGAAGGAAGGGAGGGAGGGAGGAAAGGAAGGAAGGAAGGAAACAAAGAAAAATGAAGAGAGAGAGAGAGAGAGAAAGAAAGGAAGCAAGGAAAGAAGGGAGGGAGGGAGAGAGAAAAAGTAAGAACGAAAGAAAGGAAGAAAGAAAAGGAAGGAAGGAAAGAAAGAAAAAAAGAAAGGAAGAGAGAAAGAAAGGAAGCAAGGAAGGAAGAAAGGGTGGGAGGGAGAGAGAGAGAGAGAAGGAAAGAAAGGAAGCAAGGAAGGAAGAAAGCGTGGGAGGGAGAGAGAGAGACAGAAAGAAGGAAGGAAAGAGACATATTTAGGACAAGACTTGGTACTTGTCCTGGAGGGGCTCACTGTGGGGTGTGGATGAGGAGGGTCATAGGAGACAGAGATGTCTTATATGTTGAATTGTGTCCCCCCAAAAAGATTTGTTGGAGAACTAACCCCAGTACCTCAGAATGTGATCATATACGGAGACAGGGTCTTTGCAGAGGTAGTCAAATTAAAATGAGGTTATTAGGATGGGCCCTAATCCAATATGACTGGTGTCTTTATTAAACAGGGAAATTTGGACACGACTCACACATAAGGGAGAATGCCATGTGAAAATGAAAGCAGAGATCAGGGAGATGCTTTTACAAGCCAGGGAATGCCAAAAATTGCCAGCAAACCACTGGAAGCTACGGGAGAGACATGGAGCAGATTCCTCCCCACAGTCCTCGGCCTTGATTTCTGACTCCTAGCCTCCAGAACTGTGGGAAAATAATTATCTGTTATTTAAGCCACCCAGTTTGTGGGACTGCGTTATGGCAGCCGTAGCGAACTAATACAGATGTGCAGGTGCTTTGAAACCTGTTACTCTCTGTATCCAAATGTGAAAGATCCCCAGCATGGCTGCTGCAAGCACAGCTACTTTCTTACTCTCTGGAAGCTTCTGGAGGAATCCAGCTGAGTCTTACTCATCTCTGTGCCCTGCATGGCTTCATTAGCACCGCAGCATGGTGGAGAGCTCTGTGGCGTGCTTGTTCCTATCCATAATATCTATGCGAGGCACACTGCTTGCACGATGAAAGAGAAAAAGTTGAAAAAGGCATGGTGTCTGCTCTGAGAAAATTTTCTAAACTAGATTAACACAATGGGGTGAACCAGTTTGAAATGATTACTTATAGCTGCCATCTATTGAGTATTCACCAGGTGCACAGCACTTTACATATATCAATATTCTCCCCCCAGCAAACCTGTAAGGCAGGTATTATTCCCATCTACAGATGAAGAAACCTAGGGCTGCAGAAGTTAAGCAACTTCCCCAAGTCCCCACAGACTGCACGCATAACCACTGCACTACCCAACTAAGCTGCTCAAGCCAGATGAGCACTCCAGGCATGAGTGCTCTAGGATGAAGGGAAGCATCAGCAGAGAATGAGGTATCTGGGAAGGCTTCATGAGGGAGGTGGCTTGATGTGGGTCCCGGATGATGGGCTGGATTTGGATATGGGCAAAGGAAAGTAGAGGCGCAAGACTTGCTTTTTCACCTCCTAGCCTTTGCCTTTGTTGGTGTCTTTGCCTGGAATGCTCTCTTCTCCCAGCTCTTTACAAGACAGGCTCGTTCTCATCCCTCAGGGCTCGGCCCAAATACTACTTTTCAGAAAGGGCTTCCGTGAGCGCCCTTTCTAGCTAATTGTTTTTTCTAGAAATGGCTCCAGCA
The DNA here is from genome assembly GCF_949987535.1 of Balaenoptera acutorostrata. NCBI lineage: Eukaryota > Metazoa > Chordata > Mammalia > Artiodactyla > Balaenopteridae > Balaenoptera > Balaenoptera acutorostrata. Next base: position 67,604,517 of record NC_080078.1, on the reverse strand, counting down.
GTATTGCCCATCCCACAGGGGCTCTTCTGCCCCATGACTGCTTGGACCCACAGCGTACAGTGGAAGAGATGTTGCGTCTGTTTCAGGCATGGCACTTAACTGGCCTGGAAGTCAGTCACCATGTAAGAAGTGCGACCAGCCTGAGACCACTGAGCTGGGAGGAGCCCAAGCCACGTGGGGAGGAAGGGAATCAGAGGAGCATCAGATACCAGACCTGGGAGTGAAGAAGCCATCTTGGAGAGGTGGAAAGATGGACAGGTGTGTGATAAAGCCAAGATGGTAGAATGTTAAGTGTAGAATCTAGGTGGTAGGTATAGCGTGTGCTGTATAATTCTTTCAACTTTTTTTGTATGTTTGAAATTTTTCACTACAAAGTTGTGGGCAAAAAAGAAACCATCTTGGAAGTGGACTCCCCAGCCCCAGACACCTCAGCTGATACCACGTGGAGCAGAGATGAACCTCCCAGCCCAGTCTTTCCCAAATACCTGACCCACAAAATCATGATCTAAATAAATGGGCATTTTAAGCCACTAAGTTTTGGGGTATAGATTACAGAAATTCTCTTTCTAAGTAGACCTTCCTTACTTTCTATCACAGCTTCCTGCCTGTTTCTTTTATAACATTATCACAATCTGTAATTGTCTTATTTGCCTATTTATCATCAGTTTCTCCCCCTCTAGAATGTAAACTCTATTTCCTTTGTTCACTCCTGCCTCTCAGCACCTAGCACACTGCCTGGTACATGTAGGCTCAAATGAATGTTTGTTGAGTGACTAACTGGGACCAGGAGATGGAGCCTTTCTGAAGAGTACTAGAAGACAACATGGAATTCACAGAATAGGGGGAAAGCTGGTATTTGTCACTTGGGCTGCCCCAAATCTGAACCCACATTTGTGGGAATCCCAAGAGGCAGGAAGAGGCAGATGGATGGGATGCACACACCCTCTCCTCAGTCCCTGCTGGAGCAAAGATGCTGAACTTAACCACGACCCATCAGAAGCCCCCACCCCAGGCAGCAATGCCTGCTGCAAGGGTCAACCAGAGACTGTGGTGAGTTCCGAGTCCAGGACCTTGTTCAGAGCAGGGATCTTGGCCACACCTGGCCTTGGGTGGGGTTCCTGCCTGAGCCCAGTTCTGCAGTGTTCCATCAAATTCTTCTCTACCCCATATATACAATGGAATATTACTCAGCCATAAAAAGAAATGAAATGGAGGTATTTGTAGTGAGGTGGATGGAGTTAGAGTCTGTCATACAGAGTGAAGTCAGTCAGAAAGAGAAAAACAAATACAGTATGCTAACACATATATATGGGATCTAAGGGAAAAAAAAATAAGGTCATGAAGAACCTAGTGGCAAGACGGGAATAAAGACACAGACCTACTAGAGAATGGACTTAAGGATATGGGGAGGGGGAGGGGTAAGATGTGACAGGGTGAGAGAGTGGCATGGACATATATACACTACCAAATGTAAAATAGATAGCTAGTGGGAAGCAGCCGCATAGCACAGGGAGATCAGCTCAGTGCTTTGTGATCACCTAGAGGGGTGGGATAGGGAGGGTGGGAGGGAGGGAGACACAAGAGGGAAGAGATATGGGAACATATGTATATGTATAACTGATTCACTTTGTTATAAAGCAGAAACTAACACACCATTGTAAAGCAATTATACTCCAATAAAGATGTTAAAAAAAAAAAAACAGCAATTGTCTAAAACACTGAGTACATTACATGGGACTTAAATATCCAAGCCTGCTTTATCTGTATTAGCAGAATAAAAACACCTGCTCAAAAATAGAAAAAAAAAAAAAAAAAGAATTCTTCTCTGCCCTTAGGTTCAGCTCCAGGGAGAAACCAGGAACGCTGAGCATGGTACATCCTGATGAATCCAGAATGCAGGACCAAAACGAGGGGCCGCTTTCCTCCAAATGGCGAGGACATCTTCTACGTGCCAGAAAGGCCAGCAATACATTCATCTCAGAACCAGCAGAGCCCAAACAACAGTGGAGGCTCACCGTATTCTGGACTCTTTTTCTGGGCCTCCAGGAGCCTTCTAGCAGATAACCAACTTTGATAGTTCAAGGTCTGTCCTCTTGCTTTCTACAAGGTGTGAACTAAGGGCTAGATTCCGCACTTGGGGGTCTATAAACCCATGGTACCCAGGTCCTATTCCTGTGCTGTACGATCTTCCAGGAGCAGGTCTGCTACAAAGGAGGTGTGGTTCACATTTCAATGCTGGGCTCATTAGAGAGGTCATCAGACAGAATTTCCATCAGAAGGTAGATTACACATCAACACCACAGAGGGTTTGCCCTTCCCAGGAAAATCCAAATGCTATAACTTGTTCTTGAGACCCAAGGTTTCCCACAGTTTTGAAATCTGAAAAGCTTTATCCAGCAGACATCCATTAAGTGCCAACTGTATGTCAGGGAAACACTAGAGACAAGATCTTGGGCTCTGGTGGGAGAGACAGACATAGACACTAACACAGTAGGATATTTTGAGTTCTACAAAGGAAGTGTGTGCAGAATGACATAAGAACCCGGGAGAAACATCAGACTCTGCCTTTGGCAATCATGGAAGGCTTCCCAGAGTAGGTGACATTCAATCTCTAGGAGGAGGTTACAGCTGAAGCAAAGTTGTAAACTGAAGCAAACTGAAGCAAAGTTTGGAAGCAAAGTTTGGAAGCAAACTTCCAAATCCCCCTGAGGAAAGAGTCCAGAACTTCATCTCCCTGCTTCAGCCATGGAAGCAGCAAAAGCTTCACATGCAACCAGCATCTGGATGGTATTAATTACCTCCACGTTTATGAAGTGCCTCATTAAACTTGACTCAAACCAACAGCATAGTTGGCTCCCTGGGTTAAATCCATGCTAAATATTCAGTTACACACAGCACAAGCGAATCATATTTGGTGGGGTTCAGTTCACTTGTCCTGTGAAGGTGCTTTTCCAGCTGAATAATGATGGTGCCTTTTAATTGCGTGCTGTCTTCCTCCTGGGGGACTTTAGGTGGGACCATCTTCCCAGAGGGAGCCAGAAACTGGGTGTCGTCATCTCCATTTTATAGTTGCATGGACTCAGTAAAGAGATCTGGCCCCAGCCGCATAAACTGGAATCTTACTCCTCCCTCGGGGCCCAGCTCAAATTACCTCATCTTAAAAGATCTTTTGGTTCCCCCATCAGAATTTCCCTGCCATACATGACCCTGGCAGAAGCTGAGAGAAATGGCTGAGCCCTCACTGTGTACAGAGCTCTGTGATGGATAATTGACAGCAATCACTCACTTGATCCAGCAACACTGAGGGTGTGTTCCCATTTCACAGCTGAGGAAACTCAGGCACAGAGAAGCTGAGTGATGGGTCTTGGATTACACAACTAATAAGTCAGGATTCAAACCCAGGCCTCTAAGCCCATTGTCTTAACCACACACAGTCCTGGCACATTCATTCATTCACTCAACAAGTATTAACTGAGCACCTATGGTACACCCAGTGCTTGCCAGGAGTATAGTACTTGCTATTGCTAGGGATGCAGTAGGGAAGGAAACATGATCGTTGCCCTAACAAAGATTATCATCTAGCAGGGAAGACAGAGGTTAAACACTTCCACAAACAATCATTTAATTACATATCAGGCATCAGACAATGTTGGCAGAATTTAACTGAACTAGGTAAGACGTTAGCAGGGCAAGAAAAGAAATCAGGTCTCTGGATGGCTCTTTCTTGTCTGCAATTCAGGAGTCAGTCAACTCTTCCTTTCTTCTTAGATTCTGTAGCTAAGCAATGCCTACAGAGGCCCACAATTGCTTTGGGAGTTTCCAGAAACCACTTCCCTCTCTGAATCACGGCTTTCCCAGCTGTAAAATGGGGATGAAAATAGCAAAAGACTGGAAGTAACCCAAATATCCATCAACAGGGGACCACTTAAAGAAGTGGTGGTACATCTACACCCTGGAATATGCAGCTATTAAAAAGCATGAGGCAACTCTAAATGCTGGAGAAGGATCGCTAAGACCTGGACCCCAGGGAGTCATGGGGTGACTTACTTTTTTTTTCTTTTTTTTTTTTTGGTTGCACCACATGTGGGTTCTTAGTTCCCTGACCAGGGATCGAACCCGTGGCCCCTGCATTGGAAGCATGGAGTCTTAACCACTGGACCACCAGGGAAGTCCAACTTACTCTTTTTTTTTTTTTTTTTTAATGAGGATCTTGAATCAGATGCGTATGTTTGATTGATTGATTGATTGATTGATTTTGGCTGTGTTGGGTCTTGTCGCGGCCTCTCTCGTCGCGGAGCACAGGCTCCAGACGCGCAGGCTCAGCAGTTGTGGCTCACGGGCCCAGCCGCTCCGCGGCACGCGGGATCTTCCCAGGCCAGGGCTCGAACCCGTGTCCCCTGCATTAGCAGGCAGACTCTCAACCACTGCGCCACCAGGGAAGCCCCCCAACTTACTCTTAATGTGTGCTATTTTGTACCTTTAGAATTTTGCACTCTGTGCATGTACCTTATCAAAACATAAATTCAAGGACATTTTAATACAACATTTTGAGGGGGATAAAAAAGCAGTCAAATAGCCAGGCTCACATTGGCCCATTGGTGGTATTATTGTTAGTTTCAAAGGAGAGGTTAGATTTGGCAGCCCTTGGAAAATCTAAAACAATTAGAACACACGTTGCTCCTAATGAGATGAGGGAGCAATAAGGGCCAAACAGAGAAGAAGGGAGGAGGAAATGAGGAGAAAAACAAAGAGGCCAGGCAGAGGCCGACAGAGAAGAAAATCCACAATTACTTTAGTGCCGCTGAGACCCCAAGGCAGCTGTGCTACCTGCTTCTTTCTAGCCAGCTGCCAGGTTGCCATGGTAATGTAATAGCCAGTGGTAAGCTTATTTATGATTCTGAAAACATAAAAAAAAAAAAAAACCCACCAGCAAGCTGCAGATAGGCAGCAATGAGCAGAGAAGGTACCTGCATGAGAGGAGGCATCAAGGTGACCCTCCTGGAGCTTGAGGTCCCCCCTTGAATACTGTTGGGGTCAGCCTAGAGCAGCGGTTGCAAACCTGAGCATGTAGCCAAATCATCTGGAAGGCCGGTTAAAACACAGATTGCTGCACCCATCCCTGGAGATTCAGATTCGATAGGTCTGGGCTGGGGCATTTCTAACACGTTCCCAGGAGGTATGGAAACCGACGTTTGGGGGGACCACCATCCTAATGATCTCTAAAGGCCTCTCCAACTCAAGATTCCATGAGCTGTGGGCTCCACCTCCCGCTCACCCTGAAATAGATACTGCTTAAGTATTTAGGGGTAAAGCACACGCAGCCCCTCTATCAGCTCCTCTGTTAACTAAGTAGTTACAACATCCTGACAGAGGACCCATGTGGGTTGTAAGGTAGCCCAAAGCACCTGGTGGGCCAAGGGCTTAGAGGGCAGTTTCCGAAGCCGAGGCCAGTATCTCATACGAGCAATTGCTTGGGAAGATTGGCCAGTATTCCAGCTGTCTTTGCCAGAACTTTCTCATGGGGCCAATTGACTGGGTGTGATGGCCAAAAGGTGCCACTGGGCCAGAGGAAAGGCGTCTGCCAGTCAAGACTGTGGCTGAGCAAGGGCCAGAGCTGGTGGGAGAGGATTTGAAAATGACAGAAGCCAAATCTCCAGGCACTATAATTTACCCCAGTGGGATGCTGATTCCCCACAGAAATGGAGGCAAGCAGACAAATCCAAACACCCAACCCCATCCAACGCACACAGCATCCCAAGTGAGAAAGTTCATGGCTGGGGCAGGATGCAATATTTGTGACAAGTCCCTACAAATTCAGGATTTCTTGTACATTCAACAAATATTTTTAGAGCATCAATGGTGTGCCAGACACTCTGCTGGGTGCTGCACACATGGGCGGTGGGCAAGAGTGGCCCCTGCCCTCTTGGAGCCTACATTTAAGTAAAAGGAAACAGACATTATTCAGAGAATCAGACGGTTTAATTGAGCTGTGGTTACATAAGTGAATGATTTTGTACTTAGGAAATAATGCTTAAGTATTTAAGGGTAAAGGGGCAAGATGTCTGCAACTCCTTCTCAAGAAGCTCAGAAAAAAATAACAATCAATATATTATCTATACATGTATGATTATATTTAACACACACACACACACAGAAAATGATACAGCAAATGTGACAAAATGTTAATTCTTGAATCTGGGCCAAAAAGTATACGGGAGGGAGTTCTTTGTATCATCCTTATTTTTCTGAAAGCTTGAAATTATTTCAAAATTAGAAATTTAAAAAAGGATCACATTCTGAAATTGCAACTTGTCCTTTCTCTTAGCATTACAGATTTTCCCAAAAGAACTTTTTTGTGTCAAATATTGATGTGTGGAAGTGAAGGGGCTGGTCTGCGGAACCAGGAGTAGTTTGAGATACTGAACTGTCATTTTTTTTTTTTTTTTTTTAATTTATTTATGGCTGTGTTGGGTCTTCGTTTCTGTGCGAGGGCTTTCTCTATTTGCGGCAAGTGGGGACCACTCTTCATCGTGGTGCGCGGGCCTCTCACTATCGTGGCCTCTCCCGTTGCGGAGCACAGGCTCCAGACGCGCAGGCTCAGCAATTGTGGCTCACGGGCTTAGTCGCTCCGCGGCTATGTGGGATCTTCCCAGACCAGGGCTCGAACCCGTGTCCCCTGCATTGGCAGGCAGATTCTCAACCACTGCGCCACCAGGGAAGCCCCTGAACTGTCATTTTTGCACCTTTGAATACTTTTCAGGCTGGCTTTGTATAAACGTATCCTCTGTTTTCCTATATGTTGTAAATATTTAGACCATAATTTCATTATAAATAAGTGAATAAATATTCAAAAAAAATTTTTAAAGGCTCACATAAATACATGACAAATGATAAACAGTGAAGAGTGCTATTTTTTTTTTTTTAAAGTATGTAGTGGTGTAAGGACCTAAAGACAGAGTGGTTTGTCTTAGATAGGGAGGTCAAGGAGGGCTTCCTGGAGGCGGCAGGTTTGAGCTGAGGTCTAAGTGAAAGTTGACCAGAGGAGGAGAGTTGCCTTCCAGGTAGAGGACACAGCTCCGGCAGAAGGTCTTCATGGGAAAGAGCAGAGCACACTGGAGGAACCAAAGGAAAGAAATCAGGGCAGCTGGAGCTGAGCGCTACACATCCTCTCCTTACCAGCAGAATGGCAAGGAGCTGGGTTGGGGGCAGGGTTTCTGGAAAGGGCTGCTATTCTGGCCCAGGATGAGGTCTGTTTTGTTTCTCCCCTACCCTTTCTGGCTCACGTTCTCATGTATCTTCCTCTGGCTCCCCTCCGACCCCAGGTCTTAAGATTCTGCTCGAATGCAGCTCCCCAGGCCAAGGTCCAGAATCCCAGCAACATATGGCAACGTGAGCTGACAGCTTCTCACTGACCCCTTCCCTTTAGCTCCATCTCAGCCCCAAATCCCTGGTTGCCATCCATCAACCCCTTTACCTGCCATAAAAAAACCCACTGGGCTGTCATTTAAACTTATTTCTACAATTTGCTTCCTGGGCCTCAGGCAACCAGCTCCACCTGTGGATGGCTCTGTGCAGTTTCCATCTGGTCTCCATCCACCGCTGGTTTCCTGAGAACTCATATGGAGCTGCCTTTTGGATTTCCTCCAGGGGCTCAGCCAACTGCAACCCCAGGTGATTCTGGAGCATGAACCTGTATGATAAAAGTGTGGTGTATCCATGGCATCCTTCATCTAGGTTAGCCAAGCATTTTGCAGACATGAGGTAACATGGAACCAAACCCTGGTAACACTTTCTAAACTCCAGGGGATGAGCGCCATTTCATTAGGTGTTCATTGAATCACAGAATTAAGAACTTAAAAGGCAACTTTGAGATCCTGAGGTCTAACGCTCTCATGATGCAGATCAGCTCAGAGAGGTGAAGTAACTTGGCCAAGGTTACAGAGCAAGTTTGTAGAGGAGCTGGGCCTATAAACCAGGTTTCCTGAAGCTCAGTGGAAAGGCAGAGTCCAGTTAATGCACCAGGTAATAAACAATATACATGACCTCCCAGGAAGCTAACGTTCTCACAGCAGCAGCAAGACAGTCCTTATCTAAGAAGTGAGCGGTCCAGGGGCTTCCCTGGTGGCGCAGTGGTTGAGAATCTGCCTGCTAATGCAGGGGACACGGTTTCGAGCCCTGGTCTGGGAAGATCCCACATGCCACGGAGCAGCTGGGCCCGTGAGCCACAATTGCTGAGCCTGCGCGTCTGGAGCCTGTGCCCCGCGACGGGAGGGGCCGCGATAGAGAAAGGCCCGCGCACCGCGATGAAGAGCGGTCCCCGCACCGCGATGAAGAGTGGCCCCCGCTTGCCGCAACTGGAGAAAGCCCTCGCACGAACCGAAGACCCAACACAGCCAAAAATAAATAAATAAATAAATAAATAAATAAGAAAATCCTTTAAAAAAAAAAAAAAAAAAAAAAAAAAAGAAGTGAGCGGTCTGGAGAGGCTTGGTGGGAAACCGGCCCAATGAATCTGTCTTGTTGCGTTTAACAGCTACTTGTTGTGTTATTTTTATCCGTTTGGTTTAACTTTAGACCTGGTTCCTATTTCACATTTATGACTACAGGCCCTTGGGTGAGGAAAAGGAAGTCAGGAAGAAGATTCTTTTCATTTGTACTCTGCAAACCTTTCCAGACTTTTTTTTTTCCTTTATAACATTTCCTTTCCAGGGCCCCCAAATCTTCTCAAATCTCCTGCATTTCCAATCCCCTGTTCAGCCCTCACTGTAATTATCTTGGGAAAATTTAAATTCCTTATCATGGCTTTGTGACAATACTGGCTCAGGATAAGCACATTCTGAGGTCTTGTCAAATTGCCCTCAATAGGTTCACTTAATAGGAATTACCGTTAGATTTTTCTTTAAGTGTGATAATGGTATTGTGACGCTGTTAAAGAAAGAGCCCTTATCTTGTTGAGATACAGACTGAAATATTTATGGATGACGTGATATGAAGTCTGGGATTTGCTTCCAAATACTCTTGTGGGGAGAGGTCAAGAAAAACACGCTCCCTTAATACACTGTTCTCCACTGCCTTTCTCTCGCAAGTTTGTTTTTTGCTTCATCTGCCCCTCCCCCAATCTATGAATCTGTTTATTTCATATCTGGGGATGGGATTTGCCTCCTGGGGTCGCAGCAGAGAAGAGAATATATAGGTGCCGGAGCCAAAGAGGCTTAGATTCAAATCCCAGCCCCACCCTGATGAGCACAGGGACCAAGGACAAGGCATTTAAGTGTCTGTCTTAGTTCTAGTTTTCCCATCTGCAAAGTGGAGATAATACATTGGCAACAAAGAGCCTACTTTTCTAATTTGTTCTTTTCCTCCACTTTTTCCAATTCTGCCTCCACCTGCCCTGAAAATGTGTCTTCTCTCCAGGAACCCCCCTTGGCTCTTAGTGGCTCCTCCCACCACCTCCACTGCCTCCTCTGTGCCGGCTCCCCGCACCCCCAGCCCAGATGGAGCTCCAGACTGGATCCAAGAGCCTGTTACCCACTTCCTCCTGGAGGTGCCTTGAGTCCGGAAAAACTCAACATTTGTAAATTGGAACTCATTGCTCTTCCTCCCAATCTGCCCCCCAAAGCATCTGATCACCCCTCAAGGCCCCCAGCCCCTCCCCCTCCTCCACCTCCCTCATCCCGTCTACCTCAGGCCCGTGGTCCCATCTTCCAGAGAGCCCCCTCAAATCCACCTCAGGTGCCCCACCCACCTCCTCCGTGGGCCTTGGCTCAGGCCCTCAGGCCCGCAGGCCTGGCCAGCAGTAAAAGCTTCCTACCCAGGCTCCTTCCCTGGGGCCTCTCTGCTTTCAGTCCCCCATCCAGGCTGCTGGCAAAACTCTCCTTCCAAAACCGTCACTCTTGGGCTTGAAGGCCTCCCATGGGCTCTCATCGCTGAGAAGAGAAAAGGCCCAAATTCCTTAGCGAGGTATTTGACACCCTGCACAGCTCGGCCTCCACTTATTGCTCCAGAATCGTCCTCTGCATTCCCTGCAGAGGAAGCACTAGGCTTGGGTTTCTCAGACTGCCATCTCTCACATCGGCACCATAATCATCTGGGGCCTTGGCGAAAAATGCAGAACCCTGGGCCCTACCCCAGACAACGGCATCGGGGGGTCTAGGCCGGATGCACACAAAAGCCGAGCATCCTCACTCCAGCCACAGCAAACTGCTTGCCTGGATCATGCCTCCAGGCCTCTGTTCATGTTTCCCGTCTCTTCAAGGCCTAGCCTAAATGTCGTCTCCTCTGCAAAGCCTCTCCTGCTCCCCAGCGGAGTGAATTCCCCACCCACTCTGCTCCTATAGCACCAGGCACACACCTCTATTGTATAGACCGTGTGTATCACACTGTATGTAATTATCTGTTTGCTGCCTGCCTGCCTTCCCAGCTAGAATGAAATCTCCACCAAAGCAAGTCCACAGAATGCCTGGAGCCCCCAACACAGTGAATGGCACCCAGCAGGCACTTAATAAATATTAATTAATTTAAATTGTATCTTACTATTTCTTGGCTCCTGGATCTTAAACATAATGCTTAGCTCCCGGCAAGGTTTTATTACAATGATGTCTGATGGATCAATTATCAAAGGAAAGATGAGAGCCTGAAATGAATGATGAAATATGTAAATAAACTAATGATGAATTTTCACCGTTGATTAGTATTCTGGAAAGCCTGTGTGTGCCTGAGACCATCTCTAACCTGAAGGACGTGTGAATCGGGTCCGATGTGAGCCCAGGACTTTTGATTCCAGGTTGACTGCTGAAATCACCAAAGTTCTGATATTAATCAGAAATGTCACTGTCACCATGATGAGCGCCATGTGAAAAGTACAGGGCCATCTCCCATCATAACTTCCCTGGCATCAGCCATAGGAAATCCTCACTTATCACACTTATCACTCCACCTCACAGGGTCCACAGAGAGCCTACTGAGACTGCTCAAAGGGAAATCTGATTTCTGTCACGAGGAGCTGGCAGAAATCAGCCTTCAGATGCTGAGTCTGGGGAATTCCCTGGAGGTCCAGCGGTCAGGACTCCGCACTTTCACTGCCGAGGACCCGGGTTCGATCCCTGGTCGAGGAACTAAGGTCCCACAAGCCACACAGCATGGCCAAAAAAAAAAATGCGGAGGCCGGGGTAGCGGGTAGCACTGCTGGAGCGAGGGCGGTAAGGCTTGTCTGGAGGGAGACGGGTGCCGCTTCTAGCCCTGGCTTCCCCATTTACTGTCTGTGTGAGGTTGGACAAGTTACCCAGTGGCTCCAAGCCCAATGGCTTCTTCCACCATAAAATGAGATCACTTTATGCTCCTAACCCTTAAGGTTATTGAAGATCATGTATGTTACATGACTAGCACATAGTAAGCATCCAGAGATGATACTCCTACGCTGCTGTGACCCAGGACAACTAGATTCCTGTAAACGATTGGGTGGTGGTGAGCGGGGCTGACCCAGAGGCTGGAATGACAGGAGTTAGGAAGCCAGGTCTCCGCCATCCATTAGGGATGGATTCCCAGGTTAGAGGAGAATTCCAGCTCCAAGGGTGATGCTGAGCATGGAAACTGATCTTCATTCTGCTCTGTAGCCTGGATGTTCAGAGGAAGAATGATGCAGGGTGAGGGAAGGCCAGGAGGAAATGGCCAGATGGGGAGCTTTGGCCCCAGAGGGAAACCCCAGAAATTCTGCTTCCAGTCTGGAGTAAGTGCTCTTTGGCCAGGTTTGCTGCATCCACGGCTAATGGAGCTCCCTTAACTGCACGGCAACCGCAGAGGGGAAGTGAAGCCATAACCCCGCCCCTGGCACTGGGCACCGATTTCAGATGGGAAACTGGAAACTAGAGTGCCAGGCAGGCCTTGGGTTTTTCCTATAGACACTCGACTTTCTCTCTCTGTGTCTGCAAGTCCTGTTGTCACTGAGGTGCAACAACTCAGACTCCAAGTGAGAAGGGGCCTCCCAAAAGATGTCTTCGTCCTCACCAGGCCATGTTCTTGCCTGATGAGCCAGGCCCTAGGGAGGCTCCAAGGGCTGGGTTTTCTTTGGGCTTCCTCCTGGGGATCCTGGGGCAGGGGCTGGGCTTGGGGATCACACAGCCTCTCCTAACTGGAAACACAGGTGAGAACCCAGGGCAGGAACTGGGCAGAGAAAGATGGGGAGCCTGGGTGGCTGAGGAGAGGATGGCCTGGTGGATGTAATTGACCTGGACCCCTCGGTGCTCCCAGGCTTTCAAAACGGACAAAGCCCTGGCTTTGAGGCCTCTGGCTTTCTTCGTAAAGCCCGACACGGCCAATGACTGGGGAAGAGCGACATCTCCTGGCTGCCTGCGGCCACGGCCCTCCTCCCTGGTTGGAGAACCCCAGGGCGTTCCGAGACCATCTTAGGTGCCGGATGCCTTTAGAATCCTGGAACAAAAGGGAGTTTGGCCTCTGATTCAGTCGTCTAGGGTGGAGCCTAAGATTCTGCATTTCTAACAAGCTGCTGATACCACTGGTCTAGGGACGGCACCTTGATTAGAAAGTTTTATATATGTCAATTATATCTCAATAAAGCTGGAAGAAATTAAAAGCTTTGGGGGTTCAGATATGAATCAGATCTGGTCCCAGACATCCCAAGGGTCTCAGAGAAGGAGTTGCTTTACCACATATAAAATCTATGAATCACAAGGCAAGACCAATAGGGAATGCTTCTTGGAGAGGCGGGATCCAAAGGGTGCTTTGAAGGGTGGTCACATAGATCTTCACCAAGGAGAGCTTGCCTGAAGGATCAGCTGGGAACAGCCTTCCTGTGCCTCATCCCTGGCACCTGCACTGTGTCTACCAACCCAGAAAACCAACCTGACTAACAGCCATAATAACTGACTTGGGGCAGGCCCAAAGATTCCAAGCAAGGTGACTGTTTAAAATGCTCATGCGAGTAACATTTCTGAGCAACCCAGAGTCACTTAACTGATTTGCTAAGTATAATCGACTTTACCTCTTTTTTTTTTTTAATTTATTTATTTATTTGTTTATTTATTTTTGGCTGTGTTGGGTCTTCATTTCTGTGCGAGGGCTTTCTCGGGTTGTGGCAAGTGGGGGCCACTCTTCATCGCGGTGCACAGGCCTCTCACTGTTGTGGCCTCTCTTGTTGTGGAGCTCAGGCTCCAGATGTGCAGGCTCAGTAATTGTGGCTCACGGACCCAGTTGCTCCGCAGCATGTGGGATCTTCCCAGATCAGGGCTTGAACCCGTGTCCTCTGCATTAGCAGGCAGATTCTCAACCACTGCGCCACCAGGGAAGCCCAACTTTACCTCTTAAAAAGAACTCTTCTAATGACCTTCCCAAACGCAGACTTTTCCAGAAAGAGATGAACCTCTAACGGTGATTGGATCACCCTCCAATCACAGGCCCTTCTGCTTGGGTAGAACGTGAAGTAGGAGAAAGGACCCCCCTGGCCCTGTTTCACAGAAGAGGAAACTGAGGCTCAGGGAAGTCACATCACTTTGCCTGAGGCCACCTAGCAAGGCCAACCACTAGCCCCTCACTCTGACATAGCACTCATGAGCACTCCTGTGCCATCTGCTGCCGCTGACTCCATAAAAACAGTCCCAGAAGGCACGGAGTGGGGGGAGGGGGTGTCAAGGGAATCTGGGAGTCTGGGGTCCAGGCCTTCCATCCCTGCACGGGGGCCTCGGGCTGGGAACGCTGCCATCATCCAGGGAGGGCAATGAAAGCAGCTTTTACAAAGCGGGGTCTGAGGCCCTCGGACAGGCCCCCTTTGTCGACTTCCTCTGTCCTCCCCACCCCCAAGCCCCTTGCCTTCAGCATCACCCTCTTTGAATGGCTGGCTCCAGCACACTGCAAATTTGCAACACAAATGCACGGCTTGTCTCTCGGAGGAGCCGCACTGCCCCAGCCTTTTGGAGCCTTTTAAAGCCAGCCTTTCTCTGGGGCGCTTTCTTTCCACAGCTCAAGCCCCCAACCCTTACACACAGGCCCGATCTCGCTAATTAACGCTGGATGAAAACCCGTCCTGGGAAGAGAGCCGGGTGGTGAGCGAGCTGTTCCCACCCTTCTCGGAGGATGAGGACGGAACTGGTGGAGGGGGCTGGACTCTCAGTCTCAAGGCTCTTCCTGGCTTCCTCCCTCCATCCTCTTCCTTGATGGGTTTAAGAATTTACAGCAAGTTAAGCTCATCACCCAGGATGGCTCCCAGCTCTCCCTGCCCGGCTTTCAGAGCTCAGCTCTGATCATAAGAACTACAGTAACAGCTGACACTGGCCAAGTGTACCAGACACTTTACAAGCATATTTCTGATCCTCGCAACAACCTGGGGAGGCAGGTATTATGGTGCCCATTGTACAGATGTGGTAACTGAGGCTCAGAGCAATTAAACACTTAGTGTGTCCCTCTCTAGGTCTACCTGCCTGAGGTGATGGTGGCACAACTGGATAAACTTATGAAAACTCATTGAACCGTAGACTTCAAACAGATGACTTTTATGATGTGTGAATTGTACTTCAATAAAACCATTAAAGTTCTTTAAAAAAAAAAAAAAAACCAGTAAGAAAATAAGAATTGGTGGACCATGGAACATTAGCTTGTTGTGGAACACTGAATTTGCAAGTCAGAAATCTTTGAGTCCTGGCTCTACCACTGCCCAGCTGTGTGACTGTGGGAAAGTGGGCAGCCTCTTTGTGCCTGTTTCCTCATTTATAACAACAACGATAGCAGTGGTAAGAGCTAACTTATGAGACTTACTCTATTCCAGGCCTGTACCTTATCCACTGTCACATTTAATCCTCACCCAACAGCCTCATGAGCCTCACTCCCACTTTACAGATTAGGAAACTGAGATCAAGCATGAAGTCTTTAGCTCAATCCCTGGCACAGAGCTTCAGCTGGGGTTGAATTCTGAGTCCCATGGTTTCTTCAGCCAATTCTGTGTGTCCTATATCTGTCCCCTGGCCTTGTGTCCATTCTGGGCGCCCAGCTCTCTGTGGTCCCCACCTTGTGTTTGCTGAGATAACCCCACACCTCCTGACTGTATGAGAGCCCATCGCCCTGGGGGCTCCCAACTCCTCCATCTGCCACCTGCTGCTGTGACCTGTCAGCCTACGCTTAGTCCCTGGGGATCTGGCCTGACCTGACCACTTCCTGTCCAGGCCTTCAGGGCGACATGCCACTCAGTCCCTGCTTCCCTGGGGAACAACATATGTTTGCCAAAAACATGGCTCAGTGCAAGCTAAGAAACAGGATCACAAATGTCACTGCTAGGAGGTTCCTTCAGACATTACTGGTTCTAAATGTGAACCGTAGAGTTGTCCCAGGGGCAGGCAAAGACAGTCTCCAGTCTCCATTCTTCAACCAGAGCAGCCCCGTTTAAAAAAATCTGTTTTATATACCGCGCTTTCATAGAAGATTTCCGAAGAAAATCCACATTTCAAACTCTTTTAAAAGTTTGAAAGCTACCGTTCTCTGCTGTTTCGCTGGGGGTGCGAGTGGGAATTGATGGTATAGAAGCTGAGGCTAGGAGGGTAGAAGTAGCTTGCTGAGGGTCACCGAGGTCGTGCTGGACAGACACAGGAGGGACAGCAGGTGTCCGGACTCTTACCTTAGGGCTATTTCCACTCCTCGACAACAGCCATATGGGAAACCAGAGCTTCTGCCTCGCACACTTTCATGCCATTCTTGAAGATTCTTTAGCTATAGGCTAGAGAAATCTGGAAACACCACTCGCCCAAGATTTCCATCTCTTTCCTCTCACTTCACACACCTCTTGAGGCAACTGTCGACGTTTGGCTGCTCCGACATGCGACTATGGATGCCCCCCGGGGCTAGCTGCCTACACCAGTCTGTGACCACAGCGGGTTAAGTCAAATAGAGGAAAATCTTGATAATTGGATAAGGGAAATTGCAAACAACTCTCCTAACTAAGGGGAGAAGAACACAAAACACTTAGTCTGTAAAGTTGACTGCCCTGAAGTGCAATAAAGTTGCACACGGACAAAACAAGATTATATGAACTTTTAAAAAGGCTCATTTATCTCAGAGAGTAAATGCACCCTTGGTGTTTCACTGTAAGGAGTACTCCAATTATTAGAGGAGCAGTATTAGACTCTCTCTTCCTCTTGGAATAATATGATAACTTTCTGCTCTGTCTGTTCTCGCAAAGATAAAGGGAAAGTTCATTACGAGCCTTAATTTGCAAGGGGCAAAACCTCTTTCCCCTATTAGGGTTTGTCAGTGTGATGCTAAAAATGATCCTTTGGTGGACTTGTGAGTAATTGATTCTCTGACGCTGACAACGCTCGGGAAAATGAAGGTATAAATGACGGGAGCGCCACGCAGCCGCTGGAGCAAACGCCGAGCGCGGGGCCCGTGGAGCTGGAGCAGCATCTCAGAGCAGAGGGAGACCCACCACCTCGGAGGTGAGACGGGGACGGCCCTGGGGGCTGGGCTGGATGGGGGTGAGAAAGTTGAGACCAACTCAGAGACACCACGTCCAAGAGGCCACTGCCATCCTCTTTGCCCGTGGACTGGTGAGTACATTTTAGGCCCCTCGTTAGGGGCTCTGGAATATGCTTTTGACGGTGGGTGCCATTTTGAGGTTATCTCGGATGCGTGGACCTCAATCCCTGGAGAGGTGGCAGCAGACACGTGCCAGGTGTCTGTCTGGGGCAGATGAGGTCTCAGTGCTCCTTCGAGGGTGTGCAGGTGGGCTTCTGGGGCAAGACATCACCTGGCTAGAGTCTCCTGTCAAGCACAGGATTCTGCCATGGACCAGAAAGGAACCAAGTGGCTGTGCAAATCAATACCGCGCACCGATCGCTCAGAACCGATTCAGCATAATTGCCTGGAAATAGATAACCTTTTGCTTTCTTGCTCAATTGCAGCCGCGCTCCTTACTCTAGGTTTTAGACACAAATTATCTGCCCTTGGAGCACTCCATTACCCCCACGTTCGTCTCTTGACCCGGGCTTTAATGGTCCTGAAGTATTTGTATCTTTTACCGTAAACCATCTCAAACCCTTTCTGGAAGGAGGTGGGGTGTCACTCTTTTGAATGACCGTTCAAGATGCTTCCTCGTGAAAAACTTAGATCTCCTTTGACTTGGAACACTATCGGTGAAACAGTTTATAAACTGAATCAGGATGTCAATGTTTTGGGGTTCTTAGATTACACAGCAGAATATTTAAGAAAGGTAAAAGATTTTTTTTCCAGGAGCTCAAAAATGGCCTTGCTAGTTTGGCACTTGAGACCTGACCTCTGCTGTTAGCTGAAGGTTCATCTGCAGAATTCCTGTAGCATTCCTGGCATGAAGTCTGGCAAAAAGTGCCAGCTGATGTAAATCAAATGCCCATTTATCCTGAATCCAGACGACCTCAAATATATTTAATCACAGAATTAGTTTGTAAGCACTGCGGAGAGCTAACTGATACTCATAATGATAGATGCCTTCGGAGCCATCAAGGAGGTGTCAGTGGGGCTCTTGGACTCATGCTCGATTTAATTCAGTGAATTCTAGCTCCTTAGACTGGCCAGGTGGAAGATGTCTGCCAACAGCTATTTTAGTCCTAGTGACACAACCTCTATTCTCATCATTCCAGAAACTGGATAAGTCTTGTTGTTTTCCCTCTTTGTCCAATGGGATTTTGCCACCCCATGGATTAGGTTCTCATACCCCAGAGGTTACAGTGGTGGCTTGACCCATCCCTGGGGCAAGCGGTTTATGGCAAATCTTGTGCCTCTTGGTTGACCAGATTATGAGGTTGCCCAGCCTCCTTCTGCATGACCACGGGTTACTGGATTTACTATGACTTGCCCCCCAAAGTCTGCCAATATCAGGTTATTTTCAACTCCCTAAAACCATCGGATGTGCACAGGGACACGCCAACCAAGCAGGTGTTCCTGTTCGTCCCCCTTGTTTCTTCCCCAGAGACCCAGTAACAAAGAGCAAAGGCTTTCAGTCTTCTCAGAACTGTTTCCCATGTGCAGGTGATGAATTCTGAAGCACCCCATGAATAGGGAGTCTTGTGATTAAGGGCTTGTTTCCGAGAGGCCGCCGTGCGGATCAGGAGGCCCGTTCTGAAGTGCCCACTCTGAAATTAATTTGATGGAGGACCATGCAAAAAGGCCCTTCTCCTCTCTGGGCTCATTTCCTTGGCTGTAAAATTGGAGGTCGTGATACCTGCTCCCGAGGGCGAGTGTGAGGGTGGGCTGTGCGGGCCGGGTGGGCACAGGGGCTGGGAATCACTTGTGCCAGCCCTGGGAGAAGGAGCAGTGGGTGGGGAGGCTGAGGTGGAGCTTAGGCCAAAAACAGGGATTAGGGCTTCGCTCTGGAGGGGGTGAGGTGTCAAGGGCTTCTGAGAGGTGAGTGAGGTGACTGGGGGCTTGGATGTGCTCAGGTCATTTAAAGATCAGCAGGAAAGAAGGTGAGAAAGCCCAGGATGCAGCTGGGAGACAGAAAAAGCTGTGGTCATGTCAAGGAGACCCCTTTGCCTCCAAAATTCTCCTTACTTAGGAAACTCCAGCTGTGGACCAGGTCGGGAAAGCGGGGCCAGGTGTGATAGTGTGTGATGAGGACAGAAGACTGAAGATCCTTGGTCTGGGGGGCCAAGTTCTAAGTCAGATGCAAAACGCATCTAAAGGGCTTGTCGTGTGGATGAAGGCACAGAGGGTCTGGGAGGCACGGCAGGTGGATGTCAAAGGGGCAGCCCGTGGGGCCGACATCACGGTCTCATCTTTTCTCTAGCCCCAATCCTTACCAGAATAGTAAACGCTTAACAAGTATTTGCAGGATAAGGGGACTTGGACTTGGTGCAACGAGAAAAACTTCCTAACAGGAAGAGCTGCCTGGAAATAGGACAGACTGGCTTGGAGTTAGTGAGCTCCCTGTCACTCACCGGCAGCAAGTGTTTGAGCTGAACCTGGAGCATTGTCTTTGGGCGGGGAGGATGAAGGGGTGCACATCAAAGAGGGGCTGATGATTGAGGCCTGGATGGCTGCTCCCTCCAGCCCTGGAGGTGCCGGGGTCTCGGGCAGCATTGAGCAGCCCCCGGGGTGCTTCCTGGAGTCTCAGGGCATCCCTGGGTTAGTCGAGACCCCAGTGTCTGGGAGAAGAGGGGTGATGCCCTGAGAGGGCAAGTGAGCCCAGGAAAGGAAGTGGATTCCCTCAGGGCTGGCCCTACCTGCCGGAAATCCCTCCTCAGCAGGACCAGCTGGAAATGGAGCGATGCGGGGAGATGGTGGGACATGAGGGGTCCTGCCCTCTCAGGGGCTGGCTGAGCCTCTGGAGGGGTCTGTATCCCCATCGAGTGCACATCCTGCTGAGAGGGGGTGCCCCTGGGAGATGAGAAGACCCAACTCTGAGGTGGCTGAGTCACCCCGAGGCCAGCCGTTTCCACACCGTGGTCTGACAGCAGTGGCACTGCCCCAGCCGAGGCGGCTCTCTCCCTGTAGACTGTTCTTCCCCTAATTGCCGAGCACCGCGTCAGCAGGCCCCAGTGAAGGATAATTACGTGATCTACGAGATGATTCTGCCTCACGGGCTCCCCAGGTTCCCTGGTCTCTTCCAGGGCAAAATCTAAGCATCTGGAGCAAGATGTATAGCCTTCCTCCCTTTCCTCCAACTCCTCACAAAATCAGGACAGCCTGCTTCCTGAGCATTAGGTCATCGGAGCAGAGGTGTGTGGAGAATTGCCCACGTGCCAAGCGCTCACTTCAGGTGCCTCATCTCACCTCATGCTCACAAGGACCCTATGCAGTAGGTGTAGTTATTGACTCCATTTTATGGATAGAGAAACTGAGGTCCAGAAAGGAGAAGCCACTAGTCCTGGGATGCACAGCTAGTGATGGCAGAGCCCAGATGTGAACTCAGATTTGTCTGACTCAGAGCCTGAGCTGTTAGCCCTGTTCAATACCGTCAGTGCCACACTGGGCTGGTGGGTGACTTAGGTGACTAAGGGAAGGTGCTTGCTCCTCCCCTATTCCTTGCTAAGGCCTGAATCCCATGTATAAGACCTTACGAGGAGGGGCAGTTTCACCATTATCATTCATTTTATGTTCAACCCTGTGAGGTCAGCAGAGTAGCCTTATCATGCCCATTTTACAGATGGAGAAAATGAGGTCAGAGCTTGTGACTGGCAGAGGCAGAACTTGAACCCAGGTGTGTCTGGGTTCTTTTTCCTACCCGACAGCTTCCAAAAGACAAGGACCAAACTTGCATGGAGCCAAGCCCAGGGCTGGGCCCACCCAGCAAAAGGCATCCCAGTGGCTATGGCTTCACCTGACCTTTTCTTCCTGTTTGTCAATCCCAGGTGCCAGCACAGGGGTGAAGGATGCTGCTCTGGGTGTTCTTCCTCGTGACCCTCACCCTCAGCAGCGGCTCCCACGGCTCCCCACCCTCCCAGCCCCTCAGGTAAGCAGTCCTGACAACAGGGCCTGCTGGATTCCTGCCACCCCAAAGCCAGCCCTGCCAGGGTTGCTACTTAGGGGATGCAGAATCAAGCCACCAGCTGGTCCCCAGCTATCTCCTCGGGCAGCCTCCACTGCTCATCTCTGGGAGGGAGGCAGATTCTGAGCCCCAGAGAGGTCACTCAGCCCAGGTTCCAGCTCTCTCTGGGGACAGGCCACAGTAGGACCTTATAGAGACCCCATGAGCACAGCCCCCCGGGACCTCCCACCCTGCCTTTTGACCTCTGACTCCTTCCACTAGGATGCCGAGGTACGCAGACGCCATCTTCACCAACAGCTACCGGAAGGTGCTGGGCCAGCTGTCTGCCCGCAAGCTTCTCCAGGACATCATGAGCAGGCAGCAGGGGTGAGCTGACGTTCTCGTGACTTCTTCCCGCACCCCAAGTGCATCGCAGTTTGGAGGGACCAAGTTTGGTCTCTCCCCTTGCACAGCATCTGTCATTTCTGGACTCGCCATAGCAGAAGGGCTCCAATGTCAAACCTCAGCTTACACTTAACTAATAAATGATCACTGAGCACCCACTATGTGCTTGTCCCTGTGATGGGCTCCAACAGTGACAACACCAGTGGTAGTCACCACTTGACTGTGACCCTGCCAGAAACAAAGACTTTGTCTTGGGACATTTACACACACCCAGCACAGTGCTGGGCACAGAGTAAGCCCTTGGTAGTATTAGCCATTATTCTTAGTTTCTTTTCTTCTTCTTCTTTTTTTTTTTTTTTTTTTTTAGTATTTATTTATTTATTTGGCTGTGCCGGGTCTCAGTTGCAGCACACGAGATCTTTAGCTGTGGCAAGAAAACTCTTAGTTGTGGCGTGTGGGAATCTTTTAGTTGCAGTATGTGGGATCTTTTAGTTGCAGCATGCGGTATCTAGTTCCCTGACCAGGGATCGAACTCAGGGCCCCCTGCATTAGGAGCGTGAAGTCTTAACCACTGGACCGCCAGGGAAGTCCCTATTCTTAGTTTCTTATGTGCTCTTTCCAACAACTCTACAAAGCAGGTCCTCTACCCCCATCGTACAGAAGCTAATTTAATAGCTTCTAAAGGACACACACCAAAGAGTGGCAGAGTTAGCAATCAAACAGCCTGACTCTACAGCCTGAACACTTTTTACTTTTTGTTTGTTTTTTTTAAATTTATTAATTTATTTATTTTTGGCTGCGTTGGGTCTTCGTTGCTGCACATTGGCTTCCTCTAGCTGTGGCGAGTGGGGGCTACTCTTCGTTGCGGTGCGCGGGCTTCTCATTGCGGTGGCTTCTCTTGTTGCAGAGCACGGGCTCTAGGCGCGCGGGCTTCAGTAGTTGTGGCTTGCAGGCTCTAGAGTGCAGGTTCAGTAGTTGTGGCGCATGGGCTTAGTTGCTCCGTGGCATGTGAGATCTTCCCGGACCAGGGCTCGAACCCATGTCCCCTGCATTGGCAGGTGGATTCTTAACCACTGCGCCACCAGGGAAGACCCACTTTTTAGTTTTTATTTTGAAAAAATTCCAAACTTACAGAGAAGTTGCAGCAATAGTACAAAGGGCTTTCACATACCCTTCCCTGTAGTCAACAGTTCCTAATATTTTTATTATATTTGCTTATTTTGTATCTATATCTAGACATACACACAAACCCAGGTACGTATTATTATTATTATTTTGCTGAGCCATTTGAGAGTGGATTGCAGTCATCATGACCCTTTATCCTTAAGTACTTCTGTGTGTGTCTCCTAGTATCTAATCAAAGGACACTCTCTTACATAATCACAGTATAATTATCACTTAGAGCCCATATTCAAATTTCACCAGTTGTCCCCAGATGTCCTTTATAACAATTATTGATCTTCCTCATCCAGGACCCAATCCAGCATCACAGGTGGCATCATAGTTGTCATGTCTCTTTAGTTTCTTTTAATCTGGACCAGTTCATCAGTCTTTTGTGACATTGACATTTTTGATTAGTAAAGGCCAGTTCTTTATAGAATGTCCCTCATATTGGACTTGCCTGGTGCTTTCTCATGATTACATTCATATTATGCAACAGAAGTGATGTTGCCTCCTTCTCAGTGCATCCTATCGGGAGGCACATGACGTCAGTTTGTCCCATTGGTGATGGTAACTTTGATCACTTGGTTAGCATGATGTCTGCCAGGTTTCTCCTCTGTAAAGTTAACATTTTCTCCTTTGTAATTAATAAGTCATCTGTAGGAAGATATGTGTTTCACAGTCTATTGTCTTCACTCCTATAGATACTGTCTTCTTAAATGTTGCTGAGTCTAATTCAGTTGGGTGCAAGAGTCTATGCCAGATATTGGAATAGGCAGAGGGACGCACCCTGCTCTGCTAACTTTGCCCTGGCCTTTTGCAGGCCTCTTTGCGTCCTATTCAAGTAGCAACCTCAGTTGTTTCTCTTTTTCCAATTGAATAGAGAAAGAAACCAGGAGCAAGGAGCAAAGGTACGGCTTGGCCGTCAGGTGGACAGCATGTGGACAGACCAAAAGCAGGTGGCATTGGAGAACATCCTGGTGACCCTGCTGCAGGAGCACAGGTGGGAATACGTGTGTATGTGTGTATGTGTGCATGTGCATGTGTGCATGTGTGTGTGTTTAGGGACCTCAGAGTTTTCTTTCCCAGAGGGTGGGCAGGAAAAGGAAAGAAACTCCTCATCTCCAAAGGTGTGGGGCTCTACCAAGCAAACTGGAATGGGGTCCCTCCTTCCATACATCAAGAACCAGAAGAAGGGGAGAAAATGTGCGACAGAGACTGGTCTTGTCCACTGCTGTATCTCCAGTGTGTAGCCAGAGGCCAGGCTCAGTGTCTGTGTCCAGAAATGTTACTCAACAGTTCTGGGATAGGATCCAGGAATCTAAATCATCTTAACAAGGGTCCCAGGGGACTCTGATGCTGATGTAGTAGGAGGCGTGCCCTGGATCCCTTACCAAGTTCATAAAACTGTAAAGCCAAAGGAAGACCAGCCCCTCCCAACACCCTCGGGTGGACAAGTGTGAGCTACGCTCGTGAGAGGGAGAGATGGGAGTGACAGTCATTTCCCCTCTCCCTGACCCTCACAATCCCAGTAGGAGTCAGGGGAGATCAGGAATGAGTTTTCCCATTTTACAGAGGCGGAAAACTGAGACAAAGAAGGGGCAGCATCTGGCCCCAAGTCAGGGATTAGGCAGGCCCAAGACCTGCCTTGCTTCCCTGGAGCGCTTCACATGAACTCCACTTCGCAGACAAAGTTTCCCCAAAATGACACTACTGTTTGGAGAAACTCTGCTATATTTTAGAGCCCGACTTTGAACTGTGAGCACAAACGTGTCCCAGCACGACTCAGCCAGGCACTTCTGGACCAAACTATTAAGCAAATTCAGTTCCCAGCAGAGCTCTCCGTGTGCCGCCTCACCTTCTTCCCAGCCTAATTAAACACCAAGAGCTCAGACATCTCACCAAGTACAGTCCTGGGGAGATGCAAGCAGCAGCAGGGTGACAGAAAGAGTGCAGGAGGGGCAAGAAGCAGCCTGGGAGGCAGGATGGACACCTGAGGCCCAGGTCTGGTTCTGCAGCCAACTCTCAGCACAGAGCAAGTCAGCTTCCCAGTTCCCTCCTCTGTGAAGGGAGTGGGTTCGCTCCAATCACCGCCAAGGTCCCAAAGGCTAGAATTCTTTTTAAAAATGCCCCTAAGAATAATGCCTCCCCTGTGCCTCTCACGCTGGGATTAGGTCATCATTCACCTGCTTTATGGCTCCCACCAGGCCCCAGTGGGGCAGAGTGGCCCTAAGGAGGGCCAAGTCCTAAGAATGCAGGCTTTGTTCCTGCAGGTTAAAAGCCAGAGGCTTCACAGAGCTCGAAGTCATAGAGCAGCAGGAAGGGGCCTGGAGGCTGCGCCAGCCATTGTTCCCCCTCCAGCTCAACTGCTGCACATATCAGGACATCACGGTGGGCCTGAGAAAACATAACAGCAGAATGAGTTCTTACACCTTAAGAGTGCAGAGTAGAATGATTTGGCAGATGGCATCCTTTTGCACTCACCACACTTTGTGTCTACATAACAGTCCTATAAGGTAACAAGTTCAGATTTATCCATCTTCCCATCCCTTAAAAATCATCCAAAGATGGCCAGGCTCTAGGCTGGGGGGACAGTGGTGGATGAGACAGCCGTGGTCTCTGCTCACGTGGAATTCATAACACACTGAGGCAGACAGAAATTAATCAAGTACTTGTACGGTGGATTATTTAATGTGTGATAAATGGTAAGAGATGTAAAGGGTGTGGTGAATGTGTGTGCTGGAAAGAATAACCTAATCTAACCCTGTCTGGGGATTAGAAGCGGCTTCTTCACGGGCAAGTGACTGCCCAGGATCTCACTGGGAGTAGGCTGGGAGAACTGGGGCTAAGACTGAGGTCCTTTTGGGACGCAGATAGTCAGTCTTAACACTGGAATCTCCATCACCCTAATTCCAGGTGTCCTGTCCCGTCTTGCCTTTACTCCAGTGCCCCCAGACTGAGATTTACCTTTCTTTCTGCGACAGGAATTCCCAAGGATGAAGATTCTGCGTATATTTCCTGCTCCCTGCAGCTGAGACACAACTGCATCCGGTTAATCCTATTTAATTTCTGACCTACCTTTTCCTTTATAAATACAATAAAATTCCCCCATACTGGTCTGCATTTCAATGTTTCTTTTATCTTCAACCTAATTTTTTCATGTTTTACATAGTTACATTTCTCAAAGTGGTATTACAAGATATTAAAAAAAAAAAAGCTAATATTTACCAAACACTCAGTGTCAGCCGGGCAGCTTCACGTGTAGAATCTCATGCGCTCCTCACACAGCCTAATGGGAGGTATTGGCATCCTTCTTATTTCACAGACAAGGAACTGAGGCACAGAAGGGTGAACTGAATTGCCACGGTCACTGCTGGCAAGGAGAGAGCTGGGATTCAAACCCAGGGGGTCCAGCCCAGAACCGGGCTCTTAGCCATATTTGTCTACTCTGGGTGAAAGTCATCCTTCATCCACTGGTGACTTGTTCACCTATGAGCAATACCATTTATTCATTCAACAAATATTTCTAGAGCTCCCACTATGTGCCAAGTGCTGTCCTAGGCACTGGGAATACAGTTGTGAGCAAACAAAGTCCCTGACCTCACAGAGCTTATATTCTAGGACACAGGGAGGGGGAAGGGTAAGCTGGGAGGAAGTGAGAGAGTGGCGTGGACATATATACACTACCAAATGTAAAATAGACAGCTAGTGGGAAGCAGCCGCATAGCGCAGGCAGATCAGCTCGGTGCTTTGTGACCACCTAGAGGGGTGGGATAGGGAGGGTGGAAAAGAGACGCAAGAGGGAGGGGATATGGGGATATATGTATATGTATAGCTGATTCACTTTGTTATAAAGCAGAAATTAACAACATTGTAAAGCAATTATACTCCAATAAAGATGTTAAAAAAAAAAAAAACGGGAAAGAATAATAAAAACAAGTAAATACAGTAAGTCCCCTGCATACGAAAGAGTTCTGTCTGAGAGCGCATTCGTAAGCTCAATTTGTTCGTTTATGTCCAACAAAGTTAGCCTAGGTACCCAACTAACACAATCAGCTATGGAGTACCGTACTGTAATAGGTTTATAATACTTTTCACACAAATAATACATAAAGAACAAACACAAAAAAATAAAGAAAACATTTTTAATTTTACAGTACAGTACCTTGAAAAGTACAGTAGTACAGTACAACAGCTGGTGCTTCTTAGCCGTACCAGCTACATCACCGCTGCTTTTACGCTTGCTTCCGGACATCCTGCGTTTGAAATAAAGATACTGAACTACTGTACTCTATATAGTACTGCACAGCAAAGTACACAAAAGCACAACCACTTACAGAGGATGCACACACGTGACAATGTACGCCAGACACGTGAACTAGCTTACGTGACTGGACATGCAAACGCATGTTCGCATCTTTGAAAGCTCACAACTTGAAGGTTCATGTGTAGGGGACTTACTGTATAGAATATGTAAGATGGTGGTGATTGCAAAGGGAAAAAAATTAAGGGGATGGGAGTGCTGGAGGGGATTATTTTATCTCTAGTGAATATGTATGCGGTGTGGTGGTTAGGGAAGGCCTCTCTGATGAGGGACATTTGAGTAAAGTCCCTCAAGAGTTGGCCTTGAGAATATCTCTGTGAAGAACATTCCAAGCAGAGTGAAAACCCAACACGAAGGTCCTGAGGCAAGAGCGTGGAGGGAGGAGGAGCAGAAGGTCAGTGCGGCTAGCTAGAGCACAGCGAGGCTGCGGGTGAAGGAAAGGAGGCCAAGAGTGAGCGGGAAGCCAGCTCATCGGACCCTTGGAGGCCATGGTAAGGACTTAAAAATCTCACCGTTGGTGAGATGGGCGCCATTGCAGAGTTTAAGCACAATGACGTGATCTGACTTGTATTTAATGTCACTCTGAGAAAGGGTCAGATTCTGGATACATTCTTAGGGTAGAACTCATTTGCTGATGGATACGGTGTGGGGATTGGAGAGGAGTCAAGAATGACTCCAAAGTTTTTGGCCTGAGCAACTGGAAGGATGGAGTTGCCATTTAGGAGCTTTGGTGGTGGGGGGAGTATTAGGAGTTTGGGTGTAGACATACTGAGTCTGAGATGCCCCTTAAAGGCTCCAGTGAGGATGTTGAGTAGGCACCTGGGCGTACAAGTCCGGAGCCAGGAGAGAGGTCTGGTCAGCCGGTTTGGTTTGGTAGCCGTCACCCTTTAGATGGTCATTAAAGTGAGGAGAGTGGGTTAGATCACTAAGAGGAACAGAAAGAGCAGATGTCCAAGGACTACCCAGGGGCACCCCACATTTAAAGCTTGGAGGAAAGATGAGGAACCAGCAAAGGAGACTGAGAAGGAACAGGCAGTGAGATAACAGGAAAACTACATGAGAGAAATTCCAGAAGCCAACTGAAGAAAGCGTTTTGAGAAGGGAATGATCTACTGTACCAAATGCTGCTGATGGGTCAAGTCAGCTGAGAATTGAACATGAAAATGACCGTGGAAACCACTGATGACCTTGGCAAGAACAAATTGGGTCGATGGTGGAGGCAAAAGTCTGACTCGAGTGGGTTCAAGAGCAAATGGTAGGGGAATTCCCTGGCGGTCCAGTGGTTAAGACTTTGCCTTCCAATGCAGTGGGTGCAGGTTTGATCCCTGGTCGGAGAGCTAAGATCCCACATATGCCTCATGGCCAAAAAAACCAAAACATAAAACAGAAGCAATATTGTAACAAATTCAATAAAGACTTTTTAAAAATGGTCCACATCAAAAAAATCTTAAAAAAAAAAAAAGAGAGAAAATGGCAGGAGAGGAGTCAGAGCTGGTGAGTATAGACCTGGCTGCCCAATATGGTGGTCACTGAACACATATGGCTGCTGAAAGGTGGCTAATATCAACTGAGATGTGCTTTAAGTGGATTTCAAAGACAGTATGAAAAAAGAATACAAAATATCTCAGTAATGTTTTTTGTATTGATTACATGTTAAAATAATATTTTGAATAGATTGGGTTAAATAAAATATATTAAAATTGAATTTCACCTGTTTCTTACTTATTGGTTATGGTTACTAGAAAATTTCAAATCACCCATGGGGCTTGCATTACATTTCTATTGGACAGCACTGGTGGAGACAATTCTTTGAAGAAGTTTTGCTATAAAAGGAAGCAGAGAGCTGAAGCCACTGACCAGATGTACCTGTGTCGGTGATTACCCAACTTTTTCTATTCATGAACAGTTTCACCTGGGCCAGATACCCACACACATCACCTACACCACCACACAGCACCCCACACATAGCCTCTTCTTAGACTCTGAACTTTCCGAGACGGGATCAAAAGGTTCTATATTTTGACTTGGGTAATGGTTACACTAGCGTAGTTAGATGTAAAAATTCATTGAGCTATACACTTAAGATTTGTGCATCTTACTATAAGTAAATTAAATCTAAAAAAAAAAAAAAGTGAAACGTCTGGTTGATGGGATGTGTGTTTGGATTAAAAGTACGAGAAGATTTGTAGCATCTCAGAGTTGATGGGGACTCAGAGGTGAGCAGTCCCATCTCCGGCCTTTTCCGACCTGGCACACACAGTGCTGGACCCGCATCCCCGTGGGCCCGTCTCCCACACCAGGCCTGTAAAGCCAGCTCGGGGCTTCACCGGGTTCAGACCACCTGCTCTCTCTGGGAGCCCCCAGTTTGCCCTCCAAGAAATAATGTGAAGCGTGGGAAAGGCTCTGCGGGGGGCCACCGTGGTTCCGTGGAGGAGACAAAACCAACAATGGGGAACAAAAGCCCCCTTCAGAAGAGAAGGCTGGCCTTTGAGGGCCGCGGTCCACTTCAACCAAGCTGAGCGGGCTGGCCGAGAACCTGCCAAGGATGGAGAACAAAGGAGGAGGCTGCTGAATGGTGGTTTCGCCAGGCCAGCCCGAGCCCCCCCTTCCTTCCCCCAGACCCACCTGCTCAGCTCTTTCCTCCGCCTGGCCCAACAAAAGCAAAGACTGAGGGCTCTCTCAACTTCCAATGAGTTTTTCAAATGAAATAACGACCACTGGGCCCCGCTGCCACTTGTGGTTTTCGAGGTGAATGCCGTTATAAAGGAAAAGACCGCGATGGCAACAATTCCGGTGCTTTATCTCCATTAACTACGACACTAATGGCAGCTTACAGGACTTAAACCCTCCCCACAGAGGGACTGGGAGCTTCCCGTTCCTTTGGGGTCCCACTTAAGATGGAGTGCTATTATTTTTTTTTCCCTAAAGAAATGCTCTAATCAATGGGGGACTTGTTGCTTATGATAATCCCTTATGTTTATATTAAAGTTCACAAAGGGGTTTCCCATCCATTGCTTCATGTGCTCCCTACCACAGCCCTTGGGGGAGGGCAGAGCAGAGGTAAGAGGTCGGGTCCTACAGCTCGGAGGGGGCAAAGCTTGGAACAGACTCCTGAGTCCAGGACAGTGCTACTGTGTTGTTTCAAGCCTCCAGGCCCTTCAGGAAATGACAGCTGGGGAAGCAAGTGAATTCAACCAACCAACAAAGAAACGTGGACCTGGTACAAACTGCTTACTGGGCTCCTGCCAATGACACACAGGAAATAACAATGGTAATATCTATACTAATCCAAGAAAACTCTGAGTTAAAGTCAGTGCCACACACTGTAGTCTGTGTTTTGGATGTGACCTCATTTAATCCTTATAAAGCCCTCAGAGGTATTATCCCATTTTTACTGATAAGAAACTAAGGCCCAGGGGGTTGAAGAAAGGTCGGTTGGACTCTGACCTGTTGTGCTGAGTACTCTTTATAGAGAAGGCAAGGCCCAGGCAGTACTGTGGTGTCAAATGAAAACCAGAGCTGCACAGCAGTTAAAGAGGTAAAAACAGATTTTATTCAGGACTACTGCAATAGGGGGAAAGAGACCTCATATAGAAGTGGGCTCAATTCTGAATACAGCATGGTCTAGTGGGAACTGATAGCCAAGGAGCAGGGTGGGGATCAGTGGATGGAAACTTACCAAGAAGATACATCAGGGGTAAGGGGATTCTAGCTAAGCTGACCTAACAGGATTCTGGCTGGAGATAGGCCAGGAAGATCAGACATCACCTGGGAGATGGTGGAGGGTGAGGAATCTGACCACATATCAGGGTGATCAGACATGGAGGTGGGAGGGTCTGGTTAAACTGCTTAGCAGGGTTCTTGCTAAAACTAGATTTTAAAGAGTACAGATGGGCGTAGGAGAAATTTCAGGATCCTGACTAAAGTTTGGTCAAGCAAAGGATCTTTGCTAGTAGCAAATAATTTGAGCAACAAATCCAGTGGATTTCATTAGGCCTGTTCTCAGCTGCAGCCTCCCCAGATCTACCACAAGGCTAGAAGCAAGCAGACTCTCTCCTGCAGCCTTCAAGAGGCTTCTCCCAGTGGGTAGGGCCAGAAAGACAGCATACGAGCTGTTTCTGCCTCTGCTATATCTCAGCATAAAATTCACGTTCCCTTAATTTGCTGTCAGTCTTAAAATAAAATCTATCCCCTTTACCACGGCCCTTAAAATCCATATTTGTTATGGCTTCCAAGGATACTCTCTTCCTTGCTAGCTCCGCCCTAGTTACCCTGGCCTGCTTTCAGTTCAGATACGCCAAGCTCTTGCCTCAGAACCTTTGCGTATGTTGCTTCTCTGCCTAGAATGTTCTTCCCCAGCTCTGCAAAGACTGTCTCTTTTCCTTCGATTGTCAGCTTGAGCCTTCCCAACCCCTCTAGATAAATATTCCTTTTCAGATTTGTGATTACTCTGCTCCCTTTCCCTTGTCCCCTCCGGGATATAAGTGGACGAAGGGCAGGGAACAATCTGTCTTGCTCACTGCCACAGCTGGACCAAGCACAGAGCCTGGCATGTAGCAAATGTCTGCTGTGCTTTATTGCCCAGCTCCTCTAGGTCTGCAGGCCAGCCCAGAACCAGCCATGGCGCCCCTGAGCCCTGCCAGCCCCTTCTCCAGGAAGCCGTTTCCTGATCTCCTGCCCTTCAGCCACTGCACTTCTATGCTCAGGCTCTACTGTCTCTTCTCTACACCTCTGTCCAGCAGGCCTCAACCAGTCTGTCTTCCAGAACTATACAGGTCTGGTTAAAGGTGCGACAGTACCAGGTGGGTGGGTCTCCTGCTCTCCTCCCTTCCCCACACTCTGAGCTGCTGAGGTCGCAGCAGCCATAAGCAGGGACACTAGGAGCCACCCAACAGCAGTGGGAGACCAACATCACCTTTTCCCATCAGGGTGGGATAAGAAGCTAAAATGTAAAAGCAAGGCTTTCAAAGTCATACGTCTACAGGAGCCAGGCAGGTACCAATCGCGCGAAGTTGGTGGGAGGACCGATGCCAGAGTAGGTGGAACCCTTGGGGGCAGGACTGTGGCAGACTGGCGAGTGCAGGCCCAACCCAAAGGCAGCAGATGCTCTTCAGCTTCAGCTGATTGTTGTCATACAGGAATCAGGCCCAATGTTGCCGGCTCCGATTTTCTTTTTCCAGAGAATCCCAAACCCCCAATTGGATTTTTTTTAAATAAATTTATTTATTTTACTTATTTTTATAAATTTATTTATCTTTGGCTGCGCTGGGTCTTCGTGGCTGCACACAGGCTTTCTCTAGTTGCGGCGAGCGGGGGCAGCTCTTCGTTGCGGTGCGCGGGCTTCTCATTGCGGTGGCTTCTCTTGTTGCGGAGCACGGGCTCTAAACGTGCGGGCTTCAGTAGTTGTGGCACGCGGGCTCAGTAGTTGTGGCTCACGGGCTTAGTTGCTCCGTGGCATGCGGGATCCTCCCGGACCAGGGCTCGAACCCGTGTCCCCTGCACTGGCAGGCGGATTCTTAACCACTGTGCCATCAGGGAAGTCCTCAAATTGGATTTTTATATGAATTTTCTCAATCTGTAAATGTTAGCAACTAACTCAATTTTAAAAACCCAAAAAACACTATGGATCAAATAAAACATGGGCCACCGGTTTGCAACCTCTGGGAAAGGTGAGGTCTCCTTCCTATCTTAGAGGCACCCCTGTTATTGCCCATATTGGTCTCTCCCCTGCAGAGTCCCATTCAGAACTAGCCAAAGTTCCAGAATCTCCTTTCCTCTTTCCCCAATTAAAATCCCCACTTTGAAGGGGCAAGTCCAGCTATGTTAGAAAGCACTCTGATTAAAATAATTTCTACCCCCCAAACTCAATAAATACTCCTAGGATTACCTGCATTTCAAAAGTTATCTACTATTATGTTTCAATTAATAGTAGAGGCAATGAGCCAAAGTACATAACTATGGGCCAATTAGGACAGATGCCAAGCACTGAGCCAAGCACTTCAGATGCATGAAACTCTTTCAGCCATATGAGGAGGTACTGTTATTATCTTTTACGGAAGAAAAAAAAGGAGGCTTAGAGACATTAAGCCACTTGCCCAAAGTCCTTCAGCGTGTAAGTGGTAACAGCAGGCTTGCCCAACACTGAAGTCTGCACACATAAACACTGCTCAATATTACTTCTCTAAGTGATATCGTATAACCTCCATGTAATGGTCGTCCCGGGCACAACTTCCAAAGGGGCATTCTTGAGATGCATGTGTCCCTCTAAGAACCTAAGATAGCTCATGGGCTCAGCCTTCTTTTAAGATAATCCCTTCCCTTCCCCACTGCACGCCAAGACCAAACTTTCAAGGCAAAAGCAGAGGGGTCTTCAGATATCGACAGGACATAGTTGGTATCCAGTGCTGGAGATGAAGAAAGGATGCTGGCTTTTCCAGGTAATCCTCAGCTCTGCTAAGAAAGAGGTGACGGGGGCACGAGTCCAATCCCTGGTCGGGGAACTAAGCTCCCACATGCCACGCGGCGCGGCCAAAAAAAAAAAAAAAAAATAGAAAGAGGTGAGAAGGACCAACGTAAAACGTCCTGGAGAAACACCCCGGCCACTGTGTCAAGCACACTTCCCAACGAAGGCCTCATGTTACATGCCCCGGGGATCCAATCAGCCCCAAAGTACCGGAAGAAACTCTCAGGTCTTCATTCCTGTTATTCTCTTTATTCCATAACAGATTAATTACAGATTTCAACTTTTCAATGCAACATGTGGGTAAGTTGGAATATTCACAGCATCGTGCTAGGGCACCATGCCAAAGAAACAGAGTATCTGGGCTCACAGGTACCTGCTCTGTGTTGGGCAAACAGAAAAACAAGCAAAACGATTTTGACTTTTTTCTTTTTAAATAAAGGTTTTTTTTCATTCCTCTTCTCAAACTATGAATTATTCTTGACTCCTTTTCTTGATATTCACTTCAGCTTTCAGAATTTCCTTCCTTTTTCTGGAACTAATGTGCTGTTCTGAAAGAAAATGGAGACAAACACAAAATTATTGAAGATTTCAATTCAGTGTTGCAGCTCCTAACTGGTGACAACAGAGAGACCAAGGTACTAGGAGATCCCATTTATAAGGGAACAATCATTCATCTATTAATTCTATTTATGCCCCATCTCATTTCACAAAAGAATATAAGACAGATAGCTCGAACTAAAGCTGACATCTTAAATAAACAATGAAACACACCTGATGATACCTAAGTGTGGTATGTGAAAACACAAGATGAGGTAATTCCAGGCACACCTCTCACAGTACAAGGCCAAAAAGACACTGTACATTTCAACTAGATGAATAGAAGAATGCTCGTCTTCAGTTTCCCAGACTCCAGGTCTGCCAAACAACACATGCCCTCATGTAGCTTGGAAGATGACATTCTGACCTTTCGGTACAGAAATCTGCACCACATTCCTACCATGTGGTCATGTTCTTGTCAGTGATCAGACTCGATGTCTAAACTTAAGAAAGAATGATTCTCAAAAACTGGTCTCAGCTCACAGAAAAAGTTTAAGAGGGGATAAAAACACTAACTCTCTTTATTCCTTCTTTCTCCACAGCTGCCCCCCGCTAGACTCCAGTAAGTGACGGGGAAACACAAGAAGGGAAATGACAATCTGGACAGACACTGTGCAACCAGAGGGTGACAGCACCAAGTAAGTGATTCAGACGGTTCTGGTGAGCAGAAGCAAGGTGCTCACACACATGCCGTCCTCAGCAGGCAGCTGTCCCCAGTGGTGAGAGCTGATGTGATGACAAGGCGGTCTTGCAGAATGGCAGGCTCCAAACCAATTAATCAACAATTCCAAGCGGCACGCATGCACAGGCATGGAACTCATCCTGAGGATCAAAGTGAGTGCCCCTAATTCTCTGCCAGCATTCAGAGGTTCCCAGGTGTGTGTTCCAGGAATTCCGTGGCGGTCCAGTAGTTAGGACTCCGAGCTTCCACTGCAGGGGACACGGGTTCGATCCCTGGTCGGGGAACTAAGATCCCACAAGCCACGTGGTGTGGCCAAAAAAGAAAGAGTGTGTGTTCCGAAATGTTCATGCAGAGAGGACAGCGTTAATTATGAAATAAGAACAGCAGAAAGGGTAGTGACCCACAAGCCTCCATCTTAGCTAAGAAATTAGCCCTCTGTTACGCCTGATCAAATCGATACCTGTTCTTAGATCAAAAACACTTGGGTACTAGGGACTTTCCTCTAAAAGACAAGGTCCCAACCTCAGGAAGCCCCAAATGTCCAAATGATCAAGTGACTTTCCTCTTTCTCAAGCAGTATGGTTTGGGGGTAGCAGGGTGGGGGCAGACTATCTAAAAATCAAGAAAAACAAAACCAATCCAGTTAGTTTTAAAGAATTAAAGAGCTCAATACTTAGCAGAAAGGACTAGTTCTGAAAGCAAATCTCAGCGAGAGCAACTATAATTCAGGACAAAACCAAATAGATAAGGCTAAGGCATGGCAGGTGGGGAGAAGGGACAGACCACAAAGAGACACGGGAGCTCGTTGGAGTGTGGAAATAAGTTTGTACCTTGGCTGAGGTAGTGTTTACAAGACTGTCTACTACGTCTTTCAAGATTCACAGAATTGTACACTAACAAGGGTGAATTTTACTGTATATGAATTAATCCTGAAAAAACAAAACCAAAACAAATGTAGTCGCTTTCTGTGTTGAGAACTAGATGTTCCAGCTTACGTTCACACATCAGTGAAAAAGGCTCTACATTCTATGCTTTTGTTGATTACTCCTATTTTCAGAGGAGTGAAAATTAGATGGCTTTGTTGCTTTGGCAGGGAAAGCCATTTCCATGGCAAAGGACGAGAGGGAACATGACTTGAAAACTCAAATACCTCCCTCCTCTTTGTTGGTCTAGTACAGGGGTCAACAAACTGTGCCCCACGGGCCAGATGCAGCCCACCACCTGTTTTTGTAAACAAAGTTTCGTTGGAACATGGCCATGCGGGTTTGTTTACGTGGGCTATGGCTGCTCTCACATTATAGTGGCAGAGTTGAGTAGTTGTAACAGAGACCATATGGCCAGCAAAGTCTAAAGCACTATCATCTGGCTCTTTCTAGAAAACTTTTGCCAATCCTTGGTCGAAAGGAGCTGATCAGTGAAGCATCAGACACTCTCTTCTCCTTCCCTCCCTTCACCTTCCTCCACTCCCATCCTCATCCTAGGACTGACACAATGGAGAACGGGTGATATTTCACTTGACATTTTAGTCACACAGGGAGCTGCCCTGAACCATATATATCCTGAGCTCTAGGAACCTGGGTTTTGATGATGCTGGCTTTGATCTGTGGCCATCAGTCTTCATAATTTAGTGTCTCACCAAACCACACTGTTTGGCCCAATCAGAGGTTAATATTACAAAAAGGCCTAGAACAGTGACAAGGTGTGCCAGGATTTGCCATGGGACCATCATTTAATGAATTTAGATGTCCTGAATGGGGGGGGGGGATGTGTGTCCCCTTTTAAGAAGTCCAAGGTTGAATCTGTCTATCCTCAACTCTGTTCTCCTATGAACACAGAGAGGGGCTGTGTCTATAAAGTACCCCGTGGGACACAAGGGAGGATGGAGCCTTACAGTCAAAGTCAGGTCAGAGCTGCTCTGCTGCAAAGTTACCATCAGCTAGGCTAACTCAGGGGGCTTTGGCTTTTGCCCTGGTCCAGTTACAGCTTGGTCCAGCAAGTGGGGAAATGGCCTCAGAACTCAGCTTCGGCTTAGGGAGGGATGGGGAGGAACAAGTGTGCTGAAAATCAGATAAATAACTGACATGCATGAGGTGGGCAAGATGGAAAGGGGCCCTGCTCCTGGGATGAGTCGCCCTTCATCTTTACCGTAGTGTCCTATATTTTGCCAATCTACTGCTCTGCTCTGCAGCGATCCTGCCAAAGGAAAGAGGGTTTGAGAGTCAAGAAAGGACAGTAAGAAGAGAAATAAGCTGAGGAAAGAAATGGCAAACACCCGACCAGAGCTTCTGTTAGAGTCACCGTTTTCCCCAGGGGCAGAGCTTGCTCTAGGACTCAGGAAGACGGCAACAGAGTGGGCTGTGACTTTCTATATAGGATGGAGGGTGGGATGAGAACCATGGTCTTCCTCCCCAGAAAGTGTACACAATGTTAGCCTTCCAGACTAGGAACTCCCGCTGAGCAGGATCTAAATCAAATGGTTCCCACTCCCATCTCTCCTTAATCTTGTTCGTCTTGTGTGGGCAACTTCCAGAAAAGAGTGAACTCAGCAGAGGACAGCCTTTTGGCTCCCTGGGGCCTGGACGGGCTGCTCTGAGGGAACAGGGCTCTGCTCAGAGAAAACAGCTGAGTCCTGGCTCTTTCTCAGACGCAGTGCAGAGCCGCCAAGTTCAGGCTGCTGGAGGGGCAGAGAAGTGAGCCAGTGGCCACTGCTGGTGCTAAGGGAAGCTCTAGCGGAATCTGGACGACCACAGGCGGGGCAGGGAGCACGCTGGGGCCGGTATCCACGGGGAGGCCCTCGGAGAGCTCCATGGAGGCTCAGGCAGGGAGGAGACGTGGGGCTCTCCCGCCCACAACAGTCTCTGAGCAAGCCTCTCTCTGATGTGACCAACTTAACTGGCAGCCACACTGGGGGGCTAACACTATCGTGTCACATTCTTCCAGCAAAAGTCCTGGAGACGAGAAAGTAGGGCACGTCTGAAACGGTGAACTTCCAAAGGTGAAAGCAATTCTGACCTTTTCTTATTGACCTTTACGTGGCTGAAATCACCCAAGTTCTAATAAAGTCAAATCAATGAGAAACACCTACGTGACATTTAAATTTGCTTCTAATCCAGGTTCGAAAGTCAAGCTGCCAGCGAGCTGCCATTGCGGGGGGACCTGACCATTTGTGTGAACCTAAGTTTGTCTGGTTCTTGGGGACATGATGCGGGCCACTGAGCAGTGCTCCCTGCTGGGGGCCTCTGTAAAGCCCGACGTGGTTTCTGGGGGGAAGAGCATGGACCTCGTACTTAGGAGGAAGAGCTCCGGGAGGCTGCTGTGGTTGCAGAAGGGTCCTGCTCGGGGGCGCGGGAGGAGGGCAGAAAAGGGTTTTCTGCGGTAGCAGAGGAGAAAACTGTTACACAGCCAGCACACTAACAACAACCTTCTGCCACCTGTCCTAACCCATTTTAATCTTCATAAAGCAATTATTTTCTTCTCTTGTTTTAATGTGCCGGGGCATAAATTGTTGTGGTTTTAACATATTTAAAACTTATCACCAAGGCTCTTTTCTGATTTAAAAAGGCTTCTGTATTGGGCTGGATTAAGGTGTCACACTGGCCCCTAAGGACATGAATCATTTTGCCACATACCGTTGTTCAAAGAGCTGGGTGGACAGAGCTGACAACAATATTTCTAATCCCACTCTGGGTCCCTAGCCCGTCCCCAACATTACCTCTTGATTGCCTGCTGGGCCAGCATGCGATTGCCAGCCAAAAACGTCAAGCTGCCCAAGATGGCCAGGTACTTCAGGGTCTGGAACATGTTGAGTTGCGTCCAGTAGACATACATGAGCCCCAGCATAGCTACAAGGACAGGCGTCATGATAGCCAATTAAGTAAAACAATGACATTGCCCTGAGCAGAGGACAGTTAGAAGCCAGAAACTGCAGATCCTAAGAGGTCTGTATTTATAGACCAGCTTGTTTTATTCCTTTTATCTGATGCCAGAAAATAAACAGCTCAATATACTTGCTTCTCAGCCTTGGCTACCAAGAAATCCAGAGGTAAAAACCAGATCTCAGCAACTTGGTTCCACGTTCCAGCTTGCATCTTTGTTCTTTAACGCAGGTTTTGTTGTTGTTTGTTTTTTAAGTTATGTCATGTTATGTTTGGGATTCAGTTGATTTTTAAAATTCTGAATGAAATCCCAGAGGATTAAAGAAATGAATCATTTTTCTTTTCATTAAAAAAATTTTTAGGGCTAATTTGCCACTGTGACTAGGAAGGAAGCAAGGAGGACAGAGGAGGAAGGTTTAGTCAAAGGGGCTCAGGTCTGGGCACTGAGAACCCTGGGTTCTGGCCCAGGCTCTGCCCTTCGCAGCCACTTAATTTCTCTGAGCCTAAATTCTCTCACCCATCAAACAAGGATCATAATTCCTACCCTGGTCACCCCCATCAGGGTTGTGAT
This sequence comes from Balaenoptera acutorostrata, assembly GCF_949987535.1. Taxonomy (NCBI): domain Eukaryota; kingdom Metazoa; phylum Chordata; class Mammalia; order Artiodactyla; family Balaenopteridae; genus Balaenoptera; species Balaenoptera acutorostrata. Next base: position 67,566,002 of record NC_080078.1, on the reverse strand, counting down.
GAGAATCAAATGAGGGAATGTACACAAAAAGCACTCTGGCCAAAAAAAGTCATGGCTCTAAATAAATTTATATTCAGGTTTTGTTCTCAGCCTGACCCGGGAGGGCTATCACTCAAATTCAGTTAACTGGGCTGGAGAGAAAGGTCATCCTGTCAATTCTGTCCAGAAGGATGACAGATGAACTACAGCAGGGGTTCTTAGCCCTTTCTGAGGTCATGGACCACTGTTAGAATTTTGATCAAAGTTACAGACTCTCTCTTTCCCCAGGAAAACAGAGATACACATTTGCCTAGAGTTTCAAGGGATTCGTCTGTGGACCCCTATAGAATCAGCACACTATGGACACGGAGAGGGTGACTCCTAAAAGAGTCAAAGAAATCAGAAAAGAATATTAAAGTCTCAGTGAAATGCAAGGGTCACCAATTCAATAGTATCAAACGTTTCTGAAATGCCTAACTGATTTGTGAATTTACTGTCTTGTAACATTTAGGTTCTAAGTTCTCAAGAGAACAATGCAGACAGCATGTCTGACTGTGGAAGGGACTGTTTTCTACTACTGTCCAGACACAGCCGCTAGCAAATGTGAAGATGGATACGTTGGGGGAAGATAACCTTTGGAAACTGCATTAATGCTGTTCACTCAGGAAGATGGCTCAATGTAAAGATACAATAAGTGAGTAATCTCTGGAAATGAACAGAGCTATTAAATAAGGGTAAAACGGCCTGCCAACGGCAGCCTAGTACAATGAAACCCAATATAATGACAGCTGTTCTAAGCTGATGGGCCAAACAGGTTTATCATCATATTAACTGTCGTAAAAGGCCAGGAGGAAGAGGGAAATGTTATGCTATTAAGTCATTATAGTTAATAGGTTGTGGGTCTACTTAACAGGGCTTTTGCGTAGGCAGGCAAAATGTCAAAGGAGGTTAAATGGAATTAGCAGCCTGGGGCGCTTACCAGCATGTCCCAGGTGAAAGATAATCGTACTAGGAGCAAAAGTGAAGTTGGAGACATTGGCACCAATCCGGATCCACTGAACGATGGGGAGAAATAAATTAAAAAGACATTAGAACTTGAAAGGGAGGCAACACATGCCATGCCAATGCTAATCCAATACACAGCCCTAAGGGCTTAAAAGTTCATGCATACCTGAAGAACAGGGTATTTTTCCAAGTGACGACCACCCTATTATAAGTCCTCAGGAAAAACTGTTCCCTTTTTTCTTCAGAAAGGCATTCCAACACCTGCTCTCAAATGCGCTTGGGTAATTCAAACCTGAACATCATTTTTAATGACAGCAAACTTTTCTATTTTAAAACAGGTGAAACCATGAGGCTGAAAGGTCAGAAACTGTATTTGTGATGAAGTAACTGGCACCGCTGCTAATTTCTCTAAGTACTGGTGAGATAAACCCACCGGCAGTTGGGAGGATGCACATGGTCTGGCTGTGGGTTCCATGCTTTTTGAAATTCTGATCACTCAAAGGAACAGGTGCCCATACCCTAGGTCTGGTTCCTCAAAGCTTGTGGCATGCCTTCCAGATTTAGATTGACCAATAATTCTTTTATTAAAATCAATGAATGAATTAGGAACACAAGCAACTTTCCAAAAGTAAGATCTAATGAGTTTTCCATACAGTTCTCAAAATTCTCTGAACTTTGAGGATGTGCATCTATGCTTATAATTTTTTAAAAAGAGACAAGGGGAAAAAAAGTTGGTTAAAAAAAGAATTCAAACAGTACATTAAAGTATAAAACGTAAAAATGACCTTCTTCTATACTCCCTAAAAGGCCCCCTCCATAGAGGTGACCAACACTAATAGATGATGCCTTTTTAAGGTTTTTAAACAAAGAGCATTGTACTAAACATACTATCCTACCCCTTGCCTTCTTCACTCAATAGGACATCTTGGCAACCTTGTCATATCGGTTAAGTACATAAATCTATCCATTCTTTTAATGAGTTGCATAGTATTCCATTGTATGGATGTACATAATTTATTTAACACTTGCTTTTATGAGGACTTTAGGTTGTTTATAGTTTTATGCTCCAAACAGTGCTGAAATACACAGCCCCTGTACACACTTTTTCTATAGCTATTAGCATCCGGTCTTGCTTTTTTCACACTTGACCTCATCTGAACGTTCCTACAGAGCATCCCCATCTATATACACTTTTACCATTTTTAATGGTTATTGGGTACTTTCTCAGGCCCCTTGATAATGGATCAGTTTTTCTCGTTGCTCCCCCATAATGGGGAATTTTAGTTATTCTAAAATTTTTTGACCATCGGTTTGGGTCACAGCTGCTGGACCCCTCTGGAGCTGTGCTGAGGCCAGAGCACAAAGCCTCCTTTGGAACAGCTACATCTGCTGAGTCTGGCGCCAGACACACGCTGCCCATGCTAATTACAGCTACTCACCAGAGCGAAGAGCAGGAGCAAGGGCGAGAGGATCAGGGCAGTGAACGTATTGGACACGACCGTGGGGGGCCTCTTCTCCGGCTCGCGGAACAGGTGCTGCCAAAAGAAGACAGGCCAGGAGTATTTCAAAATGTGCTCTTCCCAGCAGGGGCTGCCATGTATATGTACTAGGAACCAAACGCCAATGACAGTCAAGAAGAGGAAATGCCTCCCAGAGGCTGAAACCTCCTGGCTGTGAGTGGCCACTTGGCCTTTTGCCTCTTCTCAACACGGGCTTCTGCTTCCAGAGGTCTGCTTCCAAAGACAGGACACCAGTTCACTACTCCTGACCAACCCTCTTTTTCCCTCCAAGACATATTGCTATTTAGAGGTTGGAGAATGCAACCTATCAAGCAGCATTTGCCTAGTATCAAAGATGGTGCCCGGGTATTTGGATGGCTGGGGTGACACATCCAAGGCAGGACTCTGGATTTCATAATGCTTCTGGGTTCCTAGGGTAAGCATTATCATATTTTGCTAACCAACTTAAATTAGCTAACTGGTGTATAATAATTTAAAATTTTAAAATTTTCTTGCTTGCCAATGTCCAGCCAACCCAGCTCCATAACAAGGCAGCTCCTCCACCTGAGACTCCTGTTCCCAACATTTTAACCTCAGCTCCTCTTTGCTGCCACTGTCATGAAGGGACTTCTAACATTGCCTGTGGCAGTCACTGCTGCCTACTCCACCCTATAAATCAGTCAGCACCCTCTGTCATCATGCTTATACCTTCCACTATTTAACTGCATTTGACATTCTTAAACGATGCTATAACAACATTAGGAGGATTTTAAAAAAGAAATCCTACTACTCTAGCTTTTGGGCCCTTGTCCTTTTTCTTTTTTTTTTTTTTAAAGGCAGATGTTCTTTTTTTTTTTTTTTTTTTTAAGGATTTTCTTATTTATTTATTTATTTATTTATTTTTGGCTGTGTTGGGTCTTCGGTTCGTGCGAGGGCTTTCTCCAGTTGCGGCAAGCGGGGGCCACTCTTCATCGCGGTGCGGGGACCGCTCTTCATCGCGGTGCGCGGGCCTTTCTCTATCGCGGCCCCTCCCATCGCGGGGCACAGGCTCCAGACGCGCAGGCTCAGCAATTGTGGCTCACGGGCCCAGCTGCTCCGTGGCATGTGGGATCTTCCCAGACCAGGGCTCGAACCCGTGTCCCCTGCATTAGCAGGCAGATTCTCAACCACTGCGCCACCAGGGAAGCCCTTGTCCTTTTTCTAACAGTGAAATCAGAGTAAGTAGTCTGCTTGGAACACTTCAACATTAATTCAAATGGGGATTTCCCCGTGACTGCAGTATGATCATTTCTCACGATTGCAAAACAGTCCGATTGCAAAACAGTCCACCGAGTGGCTCTACCTCAGTTTCTTTAACCAGTGCTCAAACTGTTTAATAATTATTGTTTATTTTGTAAACTGCTTTAGAAACTTTTCAAAGCTTTTCTTTCCTTATCTGTGAACTATTTTGATCCTCACAACAGTCCTATGGGCTGGGCTGGGCAGGGATTGCTAATATTTGTATGCAAGGAAAGTGAGTTCCGGGAGAGAGGAAGGGCTTGCCTAGGGGAGGAAAGCCCTGTTCTCCAGTTGAGTTGTCCACCTGTGGGCTCCATCAGCCCTGGTCTATGCAGCAGCAGAGGGGAACAAAGCCAAACCCATCTGTGCTGTAGTATCAAGCAGTGATCTGAGGGCTAAACCTCCTGCATGTTTAGGAAAAACAGATTCGGGTTCTGATTTTGTCTCCAAATATCTGTTTTCTGGGAGCTGGTCAGTGGGCAGCTTGAGCCTGTTTTTTCAGCACTAGGATGGGGCTGATATTTGCCCTGCCTGATCCACAGGGTGGCAAAGACCAAACTATAAAATATCATATAAACAGGTTAAAAAAGGGACCAGAGCCAGTGTCCAGGGGTCTGCTGCCCTCTCTCACTGTGTCCATTTCACATTTCTCTTCAATGTTTAGTGAAGAACCCCTCTGGGATCTACCTGAATTTCCTGTTTGGGGGTGAAAAGTTTCTTGGACAGGACAGTCGACGGAGCATCTTCTTCAGGGAACCTGATGACCACATCAGCCTAAAAAAATAAATGCAGCCATTAAAGGCACAGGGGCAGAGAAGGAGGTGAAACTCATCAGCAGGACAGTATCTCCTAACTCACGTCCAGGACCATAACTGAAAAAAGTTCCAAGCAGTCCAATCCCTTCTGATCCATTAGCCGACAAACTGAGGCAGTAAAAATTTCAAGAACAAAATAAGTATTTGTTGAAAATGCTTTTTAGAGCAAGAGTTCCAATTTTCTACTGGTCTGGTGAGCCCCACAGAGCTACCTAATACAAAAATCCCAGCTGGTACTCAGGCTGTTACAGTTGCAATCAGAAACTGCTCCATGTCCCTGGGAAGTGTAATTTAGTCTCAGACCAAAAAAAAAAAAAAAAAAAAAAGAAATGAAAATGTGCTCTCATACAAAAAGCAGCCCAAAGTCCAAGAGAAGAAAAGGAGCTTTGAATACAACATAAGAAAATGCAGCTGCCCCTTTGTCTTGCAAAGGGAGCCAACCACCACTCAAGGCCTGCAATTTGGCCTCTGCTACCTTTCCAACCTCACCGCCTACTGCTCTTGACCAGATTCAGGTGCTCCAGCAAAATGGACCCAACTCATATCTCACTGAAAGCACCTCAAGCTTTTCTGGAGGCTGTTACCCCAGCAATCAATCTATAGTCCCCCAGATACTATTCTGATAAACCCCTGCAATTCTTCCCTAGTTCAAATGCCATGTCTTTCAAGCTTTCTCTCAACACACCAGTCAAAAGTGAGTTATGTAAGTGAAACACACTATGTAAACTATTAATACACCTTGCAGATGTTGGTTATTAGTTAATTAGCATTTTGCATATCCCACAATTCACTGTCCCACACCATCCTGAATTGGAATTGGATTTCAAATCTTAGGCCCCTCCCTGGCCCACGCTGTGAGGCCACGCCATATCTCAAAGGCCAAAGCTTTTATCTCATATCTATGTACCCCCCCCATAGTAATTTGCTGTATTATGAAAACCCTCTTCTAGTACTACTTTTATAGAAATTTGCTAGAACCCGTGAGGGCAAATCTATACATCATTCATTCCCTCAATCACTATATATTAAACCCCTAAGACGTGCCAGGCCATGTGCATGCCCCTACGACTACTAATGGGGACAGCACACAGCCCCTCACCTCACAGTGCGTGCGCCCTGGGTGGCAGGGCGGGCCAGGGTAGGGAGCCCATGCCCTGGAGAGGAGCTGTCTGGGGCTGACTGCAGCACAGCCGCTCTTGCCTGGGTCAAGATACATGGAGGCACATACCACATTCCACAGGATTGGGTTCTTCAAAGTAGCATCTCCGATGATCAAGTAGAGAGTGTAGGTACCGGATGCAGAGTCAAATTCGAGCTTTCTCTCAGAGGTATCCAGTTCAAACTTGTACACGTTCTTGCTGTCCGGCTCCGCAACAAATACCACCTCCTGGCCAGTCTTCTGGTTATGGAGTCGGACAAATGTCTGGATAGAACAGTAACGCAACCCTTCATCTGATAATTTCAAAACTCCCTCCGGGCCCAACATCAAATCAACAAGGCAGCAGGCTGTCAGCTCTTTCATCGCAGTGGGAGCTCTCGGATCTGCCAGGCCTGCCCGAGAAAGCAGGAGGAGTGGCCGTCCCACCCTGCTTACTAGCTCAGAGATCAGAGATAACTTTTTGCTAGTATAAGAAATTTAACTTAGGGGTCCAGCCAATTCTCAATGACTTGTAGGCCGAATGCCCAGTTTGTGGATGATTTAAGCCCTTTGCTGTTGCTGTAATTTCTTCTTTCTGCCAGCCTTTTGGCCACTTTGCTGCCCAATTAACTTCTTCACCAGAGGGTGAAAAGAAGGGAAATGAGGTGGAACTTTAAGAAGCTCATTTTCAATTTCCTAGTGCCTTCAGCTAAAGACTTAGGAGAGAAGGCTTGGGGATTGATAGCAAGGCAGAGTTCCAATGGAGCAGAGCAGCCCAGTGTCAGAGAGAGCATTGAAGACAAACAGATTTGGTTACACTACTTATTGGCTGAGCAGGTTACTTAACCTCCTTGAGCCTTGATTTCTGCATCTTGAAGATAGAAAGATTAACTTCTACATGTGGTATATCTGTGTGAAGAGTCACAATAACATAGGCAAAGCATTTAGCGTAGGACCCACTATATACTAGCTAGTCAACAAACATTTATCAATGATGGTATGAGTCTAATCACCTTATCCCCCCAATGGCCTAAGAAACTAAGGTTTCTGCAAATTAGAACTGCAGCAAAACTTAATATCCACTCAGCTTTTCTTTCAAGTGTTTCAAAATAAAGAATTCAACAAAGCAGGTAGATTGGTTCCATTTCACAGATCATAAGGCACGGAGTTTAAATGAGTTGCCATGGTCACAGAACTAGTGCTGGATCCACAGAAAAAACATAAATCTCATTTGTTACTCTACACCTAGGCAACAAAGAACAACCATCAAAGTGTTTAGGGAAAGAGGCCCAGAGCTGTGAAGCCTCCTGACTCCAGCAGTCTTGGCCAAGAATGGGATTTAGAAGCCTGGACGCCTGATCTCCCTCCTGTCACAGCCAAGCACAGGCAGCAGCCAGGCTCATCTACAAAGTGTCATCTCTACTTAGGAGGTCTGTAAGCCAGGGTTTCCAAAACTGAATCTTGGATGAGACGAGTATTCAGTTAAAGTTACACTTCCTCACTAACTCTTCCTGCCCTAACCTTAATCCCACCAATTTTGTCTTGTAATTACTTCTCTTCATATTCTGTCTTCCCTTCTGCTGTTTCATTGGCAAATGCCATTCTGAGAAGGAGCTGGGAAGTGCTAAGGGCCTGAAAAGTCAGTCGTGGCTAAGTGGCCTGACCGAGCTCTCTGGAGCTTGGGTGTGGAGGGAGGAGAAGCAGAGAAGGGCCAGGACGGCAGTGCTGGCGGCAGCCACTCGGGGCCTGGGCATAAGCACAGTAGCTGCAGCTACAAGAAACAGAAAGCAAAAAGGTTTCCAAGTTAAGTCCACTCACCTCCATGGTCTGTTCTGAAGCTGCCCCTCAGCATGGACACAAGTCTGCTAGCTCTTGCTAAAGTACTGCTACAAAGCACCTAAACCAAGGCCACTAGGTCCCACGTTCTTTCCTATCTTTCCACATTCAAAGTACTTCTCTGAATTTCCCTTTACAATACAACCGTGGATATGGCAGGGCTCAGAGCAGTTATTCTCAATCAAGTGGGATGACAGAGGCAGGAAAGGAGGTGTCTGAGAGGACAAGGGCCATATCAGACTCTCTGGGGAAAAGATATGGTTTGAAAATCTTTTAAATAATAATTATCATTATGTTATATATGGAAAACAAAAATGAAGCCTATTGCTTTCATAACACAAAGCAGGCACAAGTTAAAAAGTGCTAGTTTTCAGATTCCTACAAAATCTGCTTTGGCCAGAACAAAAGCATACTTTGGGCTCACTTCCTAGGTTTTCCTTTTTTCAAAATTATTTTAATATATGTTTTTTAGTCAGAAAGAAAAAAGCCTCAATTAAGTGTTAATCTGCCTTAAATATATCTTTTCTATGCCAGCTAATCTCTTTAAAAGAAGAGTGCATTCCAGGTTCAGGGTTACAACCAGTACAAGAGGGGCAGTGTCATGTGGGAGAACCCGATGGATTTTCAGGGTTCAGAGTGAAGATCTGAAAGCAGGAATTCGGAATTTTCTCGACTCAGTGTTATATACCACATCAACAACTATCATGTACATCAATGTTTCAGGCCAAGAGAACCGTCTGCGCTTTTTCCTGACCTGGTGAGGGGTGAGTTCAGCACCAGTGTTCACATCTACCAGCTGGAAGAATAAAGCAAAGTTCTGGTGGCTGTCTGCGATGAATGTGCCCTTGGCTTTGGCTGGGTAGGTCACCCTGAAAGAGACATTTATACGGTAAGTTTTCAGAGAGGAGGATCTGCAGATCTCTGAGACAAGAGGGAAGAATACAAACTTCACTTCATTGCCTAATCCTCCCTCTCCCAATTGTAACACTTTTCTGTTGTGGACAGAGTGGAGAATTGTCTGTGGCCTGAGGGCAAACTGGACTGATAAAGCCAGGACTGAGAAAAGCACAGAGAAAACTTTCATCAGCGTCTGGGGAAAATGCTATGTGCAGATGCTCCAGGCTTTCACTTCAAGGACCTAAGGATATCAACTCAACCAAGTCAGGCACCAGTGGGGCTCACGTGTCCCCATGCAAGCTCACAAGCGGACTGGAGGGCTGCGCTGGCAAAACCACAAGGAGAAAAAAAATCACAGGATCGTCGTTAGCAGCATATGTGAGCAGGGTCGGGAGACTAGGAGGTAGGAGACGCAAAGGACAGAAGGGTATTTACAGTTTTTTCTTTTTTTAATGCTGCATTTTTTTTCCTGGACACTGTTTCAATTTATTTTTCTGCCTGAAATTGAGCTTTAAAAAGTCATTCTCTCAAAAGGCAGGCTTGATGAGAAAACTGTTCTTTTCACAGCTATCTGCTGGGATTTTAGGTTAAGATGGCCAGGGGATAAAAAACAAGCCAAATGATTATAGAGCTCACAATGGGCCATGTTTCATGCTTAGGCTTTATATTTACTTATGAGTAATACCAACTCTTTATCTATGTAGAGTATTAAACTTTGCAAAGCACTCTTACAGACATTATTTCAGTGGATTCTCAACAGTGCTCTCATTTCCAATGTCACTATAAAAATATCCAAGCCAGAGGCAGAAAGCCTAGCCCTTCCACGTGACTTAAAAGGAATGAATGCTTGGCTTCTAGTCTCTGGCTAATATCCCATCTTCAAAACAGCCTCGAAGGTTCCCCTACTTTCTTTGGCATCTATAGCCACCCCAGTTGAATAAATTTGGGGTCTGAACTACACCCAGATGTCTAGATGCCCCCTCCCCCCGCACCCAGTGAGGATCTGGGAGAGGGCTGAGAAATGACTTCATACAATGTTCTGGCCCAACTCTGATCAATTACTAATGGTTACCTAGAAGTTTGTGTTAAAAAAGATTCTGAGGGACTTCCCTGGCAGTCCAGTGGTTAAGACTCTGTACTCCCAATGCAAGGGGCACGGGTTCGATCCCTGGTCGGGGAACTAAGATCCCACATGCCACATGCGCGGCCAAAAAAAAAAAAAAAAAGATTCTGAGTTCAGCAGGGACAAATGCTGTGACTGATCAGTGATGCCCTCCATGGACTTGAGAAAGGGACTCGCAGCCCTAGCGCTGGGTATCTGCCATCTCACTTCTAAGGACCTGTGAGACGCATACTCACTCACTCACTGTGAGTGTCACTCACTCGCAGTGGCTCACTGTGGGCCAAAGAGAGTTGCCATGAGGCCCCTAAAAGCAAGTTCAAGACTGTGAAGATAAAGAGATGACATCAGAAAATAAGTTAATACACTGCTTCCTCCATTAAGAAAGTCTTGTTTTAGGGAATTCCCCGGTGGTCCAGTGGTTAAGACTCTGCACTTTCATTGTCAAAGGTAAGGGTTAGATCCCTGGTTGGGGACCTAAGATCCCAAAAGCCATGCAGTGAGGCCAAAACAAAAAACCCAAGGAAAGTCTTGTTTTAAAAAGAATTGTCATCTGAACTAAACAACGTGCTTGGTAACACAGCTGACTGACGTAGACTTACATTCTGAGGTAAGCTCCTTACCTCGCTGTGGACTGTTAATAAACAGTTTGCTCAGGGACTGATCACTGATATAGACAACCCCCAAATTTGTCTGGATACCAAGCAGCACCCCTGATGCAGTGCCAGAGGAATGACAGCCTCTTAAATTTGGAGTACAAGCCGGGTCACTGCTGACACAGAAATGACGTCTGGAGGGGCTCGGTGCCTAGGCATGCTCCGCCCAGCTCAAGCCTGGATTCTCCCTGTGCCCAGGAGGCATCCCACCTACCGCGTGGTTTTGGGTGCAATGCTCTGATCCTTATCCACAGTGGAGAGATCGACATTTGTGATGCCAACTTCAGTGGAAATCTTGACTCTGAGCTAGGGTGAAACACAGAAGAAAATCGCCAAGTCAGCTGGTGAGTATACCAGGAATTAATATACATATCCAAATTTTTCTCTTACTTGTGAGTAAAGGCATGAAAAAAATCCTAGGACAGGAGTCTTCAATGATTTTAGTAAAACTGACCCATCCAGGTAGTATTTCTACCTCTTCCATCTTGAGGCCTAAAAGTAACTCCTTGATTCTTATCCCTTCTTCCTTTCTTTGGCTTTGAATGAATGGTATATATTTAAAAAGAAACAAAAAGAAAAAAGTAGGTATCTTCATGCGTACTTTAAAATAAATAAGGGAGAAACTCCTTAAGTAGTAACCTTCAAATAATTTAAATCAACAAGTACTCAATTCTAATGACAGCTAATGTTTATTGAGTGTTTACTATGTGAAAGACACTGGCCTTCTAAAGATGATCTCATTTCATCCTCACCACAACTCTAAGGTAGTGCTATTTCAGATGAGGAAATTAAAGATTAGAGTGATGAAGCCGTTCACTCAAGTTCAGATAGCTAGTAAGGCAGAGCCAGGGTTCAGGCTCAGGCATCCTGACTTAGAGTCCATGTTCTTAGGCACCTTCCTGTCCAACTTCCCAGCCAACACTTAAGTTTGTGCCAAGCAGACTATAGGTCTGCCCAGGAAGATTTAAGAAGCTATGGCAGTCTTCTGTGCCATCCACCAAGTACTTCTGCTTCTCCTTCTGAGCATGTGGCAGAAATGGACTTCCCTGCCCTCCTGGAGTCAGGTATGGCCATGTGACTGGTTGTGGCCAGAAGCGTGTTGCTTCCAAGTGGAAGCTTAAGAGTCGGTTTGTGATTCTCTTCTCCTCTGACATGGACATAGACGACCTACAGAGGGGCTTGCTACTTCAGCCTGGGTCCTGGAGTAAGGGCAACGGGAAGCAGAGTCTCCAGCTGACACATTAACGATACCTTGCATGGGCAAAAAAGAAACTTGTTGTTTTAAGCCACTGAGATTTGGAGTTTGTTACAAGCACAAACCAGTCCATCTTAACTCTTACGTTGCTTAAATTCTATACGTTCCCTATAAACATTTTCACAAAGAGGGGCCAGCCAATGCTAGTAAACAAGAAATTTTTAAAAATTAGATTAAAATAAACGTAAAATTCCAAAAGAGACAAAAAACATGCTAAAAGTCTACTCGGGAAATTTTTTATTTTTTTTATTTAAATTTTTTATTTAAAATCTAAGTTTGAATGTGCAAATTATGCAATCCCAAGGCACTTTTAATGTGTAAACATATCTGTGAGACTTCCAAATATTTGATAAGCTTGAATGCAATGCTTAAAGAAATCCTTGCCAAATACACTGGTTTACAGTCTAAGTTAGGATCAAGGAATAGAGATAGAAGCCTGGGCAAATAATTGAAGGATAGCTTCAGCATTTTTCTAAAATGCACTATCAAGGTGTGAGAACCTCAAACCAAGGGCAAAGAAGAAAAATTTAAAAGGGATAAAGATAGTTATCAAGTAATTCCTTTTAACAGCCTCCATAATAACTATTTTGTGACAACAACCTCAATTATCAGGTTGAATAGGGGTGTTCTGTTTTGCTTTAAAAAAAAAACCCTAAATGTAAAAGATTACTGAAGGCTATAAGCATATTATTACCTCCTACTTTTGAATACACAGCCGCCTATTGGCAGAATTATATTTAGCATCATAGCTTGTCACTGAATCTAGGCAACTGGGTGAACTACGGTGGGGGGTGGGGGAGGGCGGGGAACAAATGGCCTTCAAGTTGAATAAACCACCAAGGAGAGAGCTGGTATCCTCCACTTTGGCTCCTGGGCACTCTGCTGAGCAAACAGCTTCACAACTCATACAAGGCTTGGAACCAGAGCCAACTTTGCTATTATAAAGCTCAACCCACAGAGGCACTGACAGCACTTCCATTTGAAGAAAAACTGGAGTGGAAGGCTCAAGCAAAGAAGTAGCCAAAGAGCTTTGATTTTTAGCAAGACACCCCACTGAGACCACTTCCCTATATCCCCCTAGAGCATCTGGAACACCTAGGTGCAGGGACAGACAGAGATGGCAAGATGCACTTCCTGTCCTAAAGGGAAGCATAAAGGCAAAGCTAAATTATAACAGACCAGGCTGCTGCTTTAATGCAGGGATGGACAAAGTGCTATGGAAGCACAGCAGAAGGAACTGTGACCCAAGTCAGCCTCGGGCAGCCCTTGTTTGGGGAGTGGGAAATGTGTAGCAGGAGGGCTTAGGCAGTCCTCCAGTTTCAGGAGAAGCAGGAGTTTAGCAATACTCCATGCTATAAAAATAATCTGTTTTCACGGGTAATTACTCTGCAATCTTCATCAACATTAACTAGGTAATTCCCTCTTCACTTCTGCGACTCATTCTCTTAAGGACTCACTCATTTAATTTGTAAATGTGATTTTAAAATCATCATCCCACCTAAATGTCCATAAAGAGGAGACCAGTTAGAGAAATAATGATATATACACATACACTCTGAACTACTATGGAGCAATTAAAAAGAACAACCGGGGTTTCCCTGGTGGCGCAGTGGTTGAGAATCTGCCTGCTAATGCAGGGGACGCGGGTTCGAGCCCTGGTCTGGGAAGATCCCACATGCCACGGAGCGGCTGGGCCCGTGAGCCACGGCTACTGAGCCTGCGCGTCTGGAGCCTGTGCCCCGCAACGGGAGGGGCCGCGATAGTGAGAGGCCCGCGCACCGCGATGAAGAGCGGTCCCTGCACCACGATGAAGAGTGGCCCCCACTTGCCGTAACTAGAGAAAGCCCTCGCATGAACCGAAGACCCAACACAGCCAAAAAAAAATTTTTTAAATAAATAAATAAATAAATAAATAAATAAATAAATAAATAAAAACTAAAGCTCTATGGTAACCACCATCATTAAAAAAAAAAAAAAAAAAAAAAGAACAACCTAGGTGTCTATGGACTGATATGGAGATACCACCACCTACTTTTGAATACACAGCAATCTATTTATATTTAACATCGCCTGTCACTGAGTCCAGGCAACTGGGTGAATTATGGCAGGGGAGTGGGGGGATGAGGGGTGGGGGGAGGCCATCAAGTTGAATAGACCCCAAGGGGAAAGCTGGGAGCCTCTACTTTGTAACAAAAGCAAAGAATACAACTGTTCATAGAATGATCACTTTTGTGTAAATAAGAAAGGATGTGCATACATTCAATGATATGGGCATCCTTCTTTTTCAAAGTATACACAGTTAACTGTTACTAATGGATTCCTCTAAGGCAGCGGTCCTCAACCATTTGGCACCAGGGACCAGTTTCATGGAAGACAATTTTTCCATGAACGGGGGTGGGGGTGGGGGAGTGGGCGGGTGGATGGCGTGGCTCAGGCGGTAATGCGAATGATGGGGAGCGGCAGATGAAGCCTCTCTTGCTCGCTCAGCCGCTCACCTCCTGCTGTGCAACCTGGCTCCTAACAGGCCGCGGAGTGGTACTGGCGGTGGGGAACCCCTGCTCTAAGGAGAGGGACTGGACTGAAGGGATGAGAGAAGGCTCTAATGTTTCATTATATACCTTTTTGCAGTTTGAATTCTTTTAACTACATGCATATTTTAGTCCTTTTTTTTTAAAATAGGGATTGGGACTTCCCGGGTGGCGCAGTGGTTAAGAATCTGCCTGCCCGTGCAGGGGACACAGGTTCAAGTCCTGGTCCAGGAAGATCCCACACACTGTGGAGCAACTAAGCCCATGAGCCACAACTACTGAGCCCACGTGCCACAACTACTGAGCCTGTGCTCTAGAGCCCACGAGCCACAACTACTGAAGCCAGCGCACCTTAGAGCCCGTGCTCCACAAAAGAAGCCACTGCGATGAGAAGCCCGCACACTGCAACAAAGAGTAGCCCCTGCTCACCACAACTAGAGAAAGCCCGCGCTCAGCGGTGAAGACCCAACGCAGCCAAAAAAATAATAATAAATAAATAAATAAAAATAAAATAGGGATTATCTGAGCAATGGCATTGTGTGACAAATACTTTCTTCTTTATAAACGATTTTGTATCAAAAAGTACCACTCAGGGACTTCCCTTGTGGCCAGCGGTTGAGACTCTACGCTTCCAATGCTGGGGATGCAGGTTGGATCCCTGGTGAGGGAACTAAGATCCCACATGCCATGCAGTACAGCCAAAAAGAAAGTACCACCCAATAAATATGATTTAAAAGACAATCACTCTCCCTTTCAACAGATGGATAAACACAAACATGTTTAAAGACTTATGTAAGGCTCCTCAGTGTATCCTAATTATAGTGATAAGGAAGCCATCAACTTGCGGGGTTTTACTTAGAATCCTGACTATAAACTTTCAATAATAACACGGTCACTAAAGCCTGCTAATCAAGATTCAACTGTATGTTTGTTCTGAAGACATTATAAGCATTCACAATACAGACACATGGAATAATGAAAGGGCAAACTGCAGTGAACTCAAGTCATTTTGGGTTTGCTCTCAGCCCTAATTTTAAAAGGCCTCCTAAGTTACAGCTTTCTGTGTTGCACAGAAACACCGCAGGGCTGTTCTTAAATAAGGAACCATTTAAAACAAGTCCTTCCGCTCCTAAAACCTTACTACAAATGGGTCTCTGGAAACACTGAAAAGAAAAGCATTTTTATGCTACTCTCTTAAAGCAAATTGAGGTTTTTTCAAAACCCTGTTGTAAAGAGTTCAGAGTAGGATCCCTGTTGGTTAGCTGCTTCTTCCTTCAAACTAACACTGCAGGATTAGTTTTTATAATAAGAAAGGGACTTGTTTAGCCACTTTAAACGCAGCTAAGCCTGCTTTACAGTGAATCAACTAGTCCTTCTTTTGCCTGTACTGCACGCCACATACACCTCAAAAAATGTTTTAATGCCAGGAAATGCAGTCTTTCTGCTGAGAGTAATAACCTCCCTGTTTAGCTCATTACTGTCAAAAATGATGGTGCATTAGGGGCAATTAATGCTAATGACAGCTTCTAAAACCCATGCTTCCCCTGACAGCAAGTCCAATGTCAATGAGTGCTATTACAGGCCCTCCACACCAAACCACCATTAATGCACTCTGACCAATGTCAAGCATCTCTCAGGAGAGTAAACAGGACCTGCTGACCCGCTCTGAGGCTCTAAGCATGACTATTACTGAAATTACAAAGTAAAGTTGCATATGTGACAGAGGTCAGAGCATGCATGTGCACATAGGCAGGCATACACACACACACACGCACACACATGCATAAAGCTTAACATAATGAAGAGAGGAGATTTTTAACGCTTACTCCATCACTGGGAAGGAAAAGGACAGCAATGGCCTCGATGGGAGCTTATTATCATTGCATGAGTAACAGCTATTAGCCATTTCTGTTATTTTGTACTTATTTAATTTTTCCAATGACCATAGAAACACTTGTGCAAACACCAAATTTGATGTAACAAAAAGCCAAGCTGTTACAACAATCAAGACAGCATAGTATTGGCATAAGGATAAAAATATAGATTAATGGAATATAACTGCAACCATTTATGGTCACATTGATTTTTTTTTTTTTTTTGCAGCTGGCACGAAAATAGTTTATTGGGGGAGTCCCGGAAAGGGAAAGGGATCAGGGGGAAAGGGCTAGAATGTGGGGACTCTGCCCTATTCTCTTCAGGAACTAGAGCAAATGGGGAGCTGTCAAACAGTACCTGGGGTGCCAAGACAAGTCAATAGGGAAAGAACAGTCTTTTTGACAAATGGTGCTGGGACAACTGCACATCCACATGCAAAAGGAGGAAGCTGAACCCCTATCTCACAGCACATACAAAAATTAACTCAAAATTGATCAGAAACCTAAATGTAAGAGCTAAAATTATAAAATTCTTATAAGAAAACTTAAGAGTAAATCTTCATGCTCTCAGATTAGGTAACGGTTTATTAGATACGGCACTTAAATCACAATCAATGAAAGAAAAATAAAGATATTGGACTTCATCAAAATTAAAACCTTTTGTGCTTCAGAAGACAACATCAAGAAAGGGAAAAGACAACCTACAGACTGTGAGAAAATATCTGTGAATCATATATCTGATAAAGAACTTGTATTAAGAATATATACAGAACTCATAACCCAAGAACATAAAAAGACAAACAATGTAATAAGAAAAGGAAAAAAGAAGTATATACATTAGGAAGGAAGAAATAGAGACAATATAAAATATTTTTAATGGGGAAAAGACCTAAATAGACATTTCTCCAAAAAAGATATATAAATGACCAAATAGCACATAAAAAGATGCTCAATATCATTAGCCATCAGAGAAATGCAAATCAAATCACAAGGAGATACTATTTCACACCCATCTAGCATGGCCAAAATGAAACAGACAGATAATAAATAACAAGAGTTGGTAAGGATATAGAGAAACTGGAACCCTCACACATTGCTGGTGGGGATGTAAAATGGTGCAGCTTCTTTGAGAAAGAGTTTGCCAGTTCCTCAAAAAGTTAAACATGGAGTTATCATATGACTCAGCAATTCCATTCCTAGGCATAAACCTGAAAGAACTGAAAACAGGTGTTCAAACAAAAACCTGTACATGAATGTAAATAGCAGCGTTATTTATAATATCCAAAACATGGAAATACCCCAAATGTCCATCAAGTGATGAACGGATAAACAAAATGAAGTATATCCACACGATGGAATACTAAATTATTTAGCCATAAAAAGGAATAAAGTACTGATACATGCTACAGCATGAATGAACCTTAAAAATATTACGCTAAGTTAAAAACACAAACGGCTACATATTTTATTATTCCAGTTACATGAAATGTCCCAAATAGGCAAACCATAGAGACAAAAAGTAGGTTAGTAGTTGCCAGGACTGGGAGGAGGATATATTCCTATAGCATAAGGAGTGTCTACAAATAGACACAGGGTTGCTTTTTGGCGGTGGTAAAAATGCTCTGGAATTAGATGGTGGTAGTGGTTGCACAACTCTCATCTAAATATACTAAATACGCTGAATTATATACTTTTACTGGGTAATTTTATGGTATGTGAATTACATATATCCTCAGTAAAGCTGTTATTTGAAAGAAAAAAAAAAGCTACTTTGTGTAGGGTAAAAGGCTCACCCCTAGAAGATGAATTACCATAGTTCTAAGGGCCTTGGAATGTGGGGAAACATCTTTAATGTTTAGACCATTCCATTCTTTTCTTCTTTTAAGTGGTCTGAGATGGAAGCTAAGCACTGAAAAAATAAGATTTGGTCTCTGCCCATAGGGAGCACCCAGCCCAATGAAAGAGCAACACTTATAAGCAAACAATGGTAATACAATGCAGTAAGAACAATTATGGACAGGGTGTAAAATACTACAGTAACAAAAATAAACCAAGTAGACAAGCCCTAAATATATGGGGGA
Source organism: Balaenoptera acutorostrata (assembly GCF_949987535.1). Taxonomy (NCBI): domain Eukaryota; kingdom Metazoa; phylum Chordata; class Mammalia; order Artiodactyla; family Balaenopteridae; genus Balaenoptera; species Balaenoptera acutorostrata. Next base: position 67,548,041 of record NC_080078.1, on the reverse strand, counting down.
AAAAAACTTTAAAACTGTTAGAAGACAATATTAGAGAATATCTTTTTGATCTTGGAGCAGCATAGAATTTTTTGAAGACACAAAAAGTACAATCTAGGGAAAAAAAGACTTTTAAATTAGGCTTCACTGAAATGAACTTCAGTGCATTGAAAGATGCCATAAAGCAACACTGAGGGACAATATCTGATGCTTATAACTAGGGATTTACTAATATACATAGCTCCAGAATATATGTAGCTCCTAAAAATCAATAATTAGAAGACTAACAAACCAAAAGAAAAAGACAAAAGATACACAATTCACAGAAGAAGAAACCTAAATGGGCCAAAGACACAAGAAAAGATGCTCAATCTCACTAGAAACTAAAGAAAAACATTGAAACAACAAGATACCATTTCCTATCCATCAGATTATCCAAACTCATAATAGCAAAGACTGGTACAAATATGAAGAAAAGAGCAATTTGGCAAAACCTAATAAAGCTGGAAGATGAACATACCTTACGATCCCACAACTTCATTCTAGATAAACAAAATGTGCACAAGCAAACGTACTAGGATATTCACAGCAGCATTGTCTGTAACAGTGAAAGTCTAAATGTTCAACAACAGAAAATGAATTAATAAATCTGATGCATTCATAAAAGGAAGACAATTTTATGAAAATTATTCATATTTATGCATATAGCTCTAGTTCTACGTGCATAAATATGGCTAGTTGTCTTTAATATTGAGTGAAATCAAGCAAATTGCAAGAGGATACATATAGTATAATGAAGCATATAAATTTTGGTAAGATGCAAATCAATGCAATAAATTGCTTAAAAATACATATGTAGCAGAAATATAAAAACTGGCATTGGAACATACACCTCAAATCTGGGGAAAGAGGAAGAAAAAGTGAGAAATACACAGAGAGCTTAAATTCAATCTATAGGGCTTTATTTCTTACCAAAATAAAACAAAGGAGAAAAATATAGCAAAATGTTAGGGCTTGAGGGAGATGAGTGGCCGGTAGGTATATGACAATCATTATATTATTCTTTGTTCTTTTCTGTATCTTTTAAATAGCCCAAAATAAAAAACTAAATTAAATTAAATTAAAATCCTATGGGAGCACAGATGAAGGAGGAATATTTGAACTAGACCTTACAGAATGAGTAGTTCAGCAAGGGAGGGGAAGAACATTCCCCATGGAAGAAACAAGAGAAGTCCAAAGGCTTTACGTGTACTGGGCACGTAAAATGTATATGAGGACGAGTATGTGGTCAAGAGCAGCTAGAGCTGAGGGGATGGGGACGCAGCCACAATGAAGGATGCACATGTGCTCTGTGGAGGACCTTCTAAAGCCACAATGAGGAGTCTAGACCTTATTCACAGGCAATAGAGAACCAAAGAAATGTTTAACTAGGGGAACACTGTGATTTTATCATTCTAGTGGTGTTTACGGTGCTTATTAAATGGAAGGGGCAGAGACTGAAGACAGTGAAACTGGCTGGAAACTACCTATCTACCTACTTGGGATCTACCCAAGTAGGAAAACTGAGGCTGAAAAACAAAGGAATCATGCAAAAGACACTTAAAGGTGGAATCAACAGGGCATGGTGACTGACCAGAAGTCAGAAGTGGAAAGAAAGGAAGGGTTAAGAACAGCTGTGATGTATGGGTATGGCACTTATACTGGATATGTTGTTATCAAGATTGTATAGGTAGAAGGAAGGAGGTTTCAGGCCAAAAAAAAAAAAGTTTGCCTTTCAATGTGTTCAGTTGCAAATAAGGCCCCTTAATGCAGGAAACTAAAATTGAAAGAATCTGGATTTTCAAGGTTCAATAATTTCTGTCCAAATCTTGTGTTAGTGAATGGACTAGCATCAGATGTCTCCTGCCCAAAAAGGTCAGACATGAGGTAGAGAAAAGGCAGAGAGACTAGAGTTCCAGAAAATATCCTCCTTTCTGCCAAACTTTTAATATAAATGTTTGATCTAACTATGTTAAGTAATGCCCCACTTTTGAAAAGGTCAAACTTTCTAGCTGCCTTGTCCTTTCAGTAAAAGGAAGTGACACAGGGGCCAACCTGAGGAGCTCTCCAAAGGCCAAATTTGGGATAATATGAGCAAAAAAAATAAATGATGACAGTAATGGATTATAACCTACAGAGTAAAATAAGTATCCATGAATCCAAAGTATTATAAGTAACTGAATAACTAAATGCAGGGGAAGGGGGACAGCTTTTTCTTACAGTAGAATTCCAATTAATAAATGTAGAAAGAATGAAAGAGAAAATCACCTCTTGGCAAACACCACATTAATAACTCTTACAGGCAAGATCATCAGGATATTTGCAGAGTCTCAAAATATCACTCCACCAGACACTTAATTATAAAGCAGATAAACAGCAACTTTACAATGGAGAAACCTAGCAGACACCACCTTAACAAGTGATCAAGGTTAACATCACCAGCAATGAGACATATCAACAGCATATACTTCTTAATAGGATACACTGAGAAGGGGCATCACTTTTGGTGTATTCTCGCCAAAAATGCACGACCTGAATTTAATTATGAGGAAACATCAGACAAACCCAAAGTGAGGGACATTCTACAAACTAACTGGCCAGTACTCTTCAAAAGTGTCAAGGTCACAAAAGACAAACTATCCTAAATTGGAGGAGTGTAAAAGGGCATGACAACTAAAGGAATATGTGATCCCAGGTTGAATCTGGGACCAGAAAAGGGACATTTGTAAGATACCTAGTGGAATTTGAATTAAGGCTATATAGATTAATTAATAGTATTGTATCATTGTTAATTTCCTTGTATTGACAATAATATTACAGTTACATAAGATGTTAACATTTGGGGAAGCTGTGTAAAGGGTATACAGGAATTCTTCATACTATTTTTACAACTTAAGATTGAAATTATTTCAAGATGAAAAAGTTTCATTAAAAAAGAGAAGTGAGGGGAAAATGACATTTGAATAGCGAAGAAAAGAGCTGTCACAAACAGCATATATTTAATTATTCGGGAAAGGCACTGTACTACTTCAAGTTCCCCTGACCCAACAGAATGCGTGACAATGTAGTCAAGTAGGTGCAACAAAGACACAGTGGCAGAGACATTGAGAAATGACAGCAGTAAGGACAAAGTAATATTATAAATAGGCCAGTGGCTGGAGCTGCACACAGCTCTGCAGCCTCTAAGCTAGCTCAATATTCACTAAGGCACAGTGACTAAACCAGTATTGTGCAGGGGATCCACCCAAGCACAGACAGGCTGGAGGTTTTGGACAAGTTACTCTACCCCTCTGGGTCTCATCTGTGAAACGAAGAGGACTCCACGCATCTGCTAGGATTGTTGTAAGAATAAAATAAGCAAAAGCACATAGAATTGTACTGTTCATGTCACAGGCTTTCAATAAAGGGTTCACACTTATGATCCTAAGCCAGAATAAGAGGTTAAACCATATCCCATAGTTTAAAAAAGTAGGAAAATACGTAATTCATCTTAAATAAACTTCTACCCAAAAAGGTTAAAATGAAAGCCACAGTGCCTGAAGGGGCAAACTTCAATTAGCTAGAAAAACCACTAATGTGAAATACCACATTCCCACAAAGCATCAGATAAATGAGGCATAGCCTTCCATCCTTAAAACCACGTGGATCTTCAACAAAACTAGAGTCAGCTAAACATCTGAAACATAGTTCATTAGGAAGGATTACCAATTTTCTTTTGTACTTTACCCAGACAGACTCACTATGGTGCTACAGGTCACTTGATGCTTTTGGTCCCCTAATTAGCATCAAGCACTTTTCTAAATCTATCATGGGGAATAATAAAACAAAAAAAAATTTTTTTATTAAAAATAAATAAATAAATAAATCTATCAAGGCCAACCACAGAAAACATCTCAAGAATATTTATATCTCAGTGGAATTATGGGTGATTTTAATTTTTTCTACTTCCTAAATTTTATGTAAGATAGTAATGCTAAATTATAATGGAAAATGAACAATTTACAAATAAAAGAAAACTTGCTATGATCAAGTTCTTGGCTAAGTCTGTCAAACAGCATAGTTCAAACCTATCCCTCTCAACATATTCATGTTAACTTGGTCATAAGTGAAGTCAATATACCAGATGGTTAATGCTATGTGCCTGTTTGGTCATTTCCTTGTGTATATTAACATGGCGATGGGGACGAAAAGAAAAGCACTTACCTCTACAGTATTTGCAATATAACGGTTATCACCTTCAACTTTGACAGAGAAGTCATAATAGCCACTGGAAAATTTGACATTCACAAAGTTTAGCTCAAAAACATCCCTGTTAAGAATGACAGTGGGGTTAGCAAGAACTCACATAGGAAAGTCGCAAATATAACAAACGGCCTACGAAGTGAGGCATTCCTTGAGATGGTCCAGGGTTGCACCAGTTCTTCACTTTTCAACTTCCCACCCGCCTTGGGCCACCTCCTGCTCAGTTACAGATTATAATGAGGGGCAAACTTCAAAACAATCTAAAATGACCTCCTTTTTCAAGTCTCGAAAGTCTTCTTTTCATTTTTTCCCCCTCTCAGCTCCTAAAAATCCCACCTCCTTCGGGTAAGTCTTCCACAATTAAATGCAAAACAGCTAAGTCTACAGGAGGATACCAATTACATTAAAAAAAAAAAAAAAAAAGAGTAGAAATGTTCAAAGAGGTTGGTGTAGGGTAGTATAACTGTAGGTAATTTTCTGCATTATTTCTACTTTCCTGTGCTTTGTGAATTTCCTAAAAAGGGCACATCTTACTTTTAATTTTAAAATATTAATAATTTTTATTTTAAAGGGGAAAAAAAAAGGTAGAGAATTCTTAACTCTAACTACATCGCAAAACCCCCAATGTCATTTACCATTTTACTGATCATTCGTAAAAATGATTTTGCTTTTTAATTTCACATATTGCCTATGTATCTTTACGACTGTGTAAGAAATGCATTTTCTCTCTAAAACTCACAGTTCCCAATCTCATTAACTTACTAATTTAATACTTAACAAAGTTTCATATAAAAATTGATCCTTAAATTTTTTTAAATTTACATAACAATAACACAGCCACTGAAGATAAGGCTACAGAAGAATATTAATCCTATGGGGGAAATGTTCATATTATTATAAATAAAGCATAATCCTAAATTTAGGTAAATTTGGTTTTATGATCGTGGTAATAACCACATAAATCTGGGTTATACTGGCTGCAGGCTAACTTTCCAAAACAAGTATATTGGCACCCTACAGAGATGTGCTCAGTTCTTACCCCACAAGGGTGAACGATGTCTTCTGGAGGACTGTGGCCCTGGAGGCAACGGATTTAGCGTGTTCTAGTTTAACAGTGGCCTGAGTCAGAGGCTGGGACAGAACATTGGTGACCTGCAACTGGAAATAAATTTTAAAATTATCTGTAGCAACAAAAGCTGAGGGAGTACAGATTTTCCCTCTAGGGCGGTGCTTTACCCACAGGGAGCAAGCTCTGCCAGGAAAGAACCATCTTGTTTCAGGAAACCATCACTGACCTTTGGTCTACTATCTATGGGAAATCAAATACAGGAAAACACAATTAGTTTGGGAATGGGACAGATTACAGAATGTTAGAGGTGGGGAAGATCTTAAAGATGATCTTACCCAATGATCTCATTTTTCAGATGAGGAAACCAGAGCCCAGAGAAAGAAAATGACTGGCTCCAGATCACACAGTTAATGTTTCCTTCTCTCTGATCCCCTGATCTACCCACTCTACTTCACTACTACGGTATCTTTAAAAAAAAAAATTATTAGCAAGAAAAATACTTTAGGACGGTATGGGCAATGGGAAAACTGAAGTAATATGGCTAACAGTAATAACACTCATTTGTTGAAAGTCGACTACTTGCCAGATACCAGGCTAGGCCCTTATATATATCCTCCCACCGATCGTCTGAGACATAGCATAATCTATCTCTATTTTACAGATGAAGAAACTGAGGCCACGAAGAGGTTACGAGACTGCCAAAGGCCACATGGCTAAGGACTCAAACCCCAGCCTACCTAGCTTCAAAAGCCAGTATTTTTTTCTACTTTGCTCTCTTAGCTCCCCCTAACTCATGGTGAACTATGTTAATCAGGTTAGTTCTCACCCCAGTCTTTGATGAGGGGATGTGACTTGTAGGTAGGGAGAGAAGAGGCAACTTTGGAATACGGGGCACTTCTTCAGGAGAGTATCTGTAGGGTCCTCTGAAGCAGAAGAACTTAGGGGACACATGGAACTGTCCTATGTGGAACCCGTGTGTTTAGACATAAATAAAATGCTAATTTTTTATAAAGATTTTAGCTTATACCTGGTTTCCAAACAATAGCAACAAATGCCTCATTATGACGAATGGAAAACTCTAAACGTGTGCATTTTGCTCTGTTCAGAGAGTTAACACACCAAAACAGTCCGTGCTTATTGCTGAGTGAGAGGGATGGCTATGCTCTGAAGAGGCAGAAAGATACACTGTCGGCTCCAAGGAAGAGACCCGATATTGATTTTAACAACTATAAGTACCAGAATTACCTGGGAATTTAAAACGCTGTCTTAAAATAACATATTTTGAAAGTCTGGGTACTGGAAAATACATTTTAGAAGTAAGACTTCTCTATACATCTGGACTTACAAATCCAGAAATGCAATTTTCTAGCACTTAATTTAGTGAGAGCTATATTATTTAAAATACTCTGATGGTAATTCCCTGGCCATCCAGTGGTTAGGACTCCACACTTTTGCTTGAAGGATTCTGTGACTAGTTCACCCAGTGGCCATCCCCATTTGCTCTTCATTTAAGGGGTCTGTCCTCACGGGGGTTACAGTCAGCTGTGTACCAGTCTTTGGATTTCTGGAAGCCTTACACTGGAAATGGCAATCGAAGCAGCGCATGTGGGGCATGGAAGTCATACCTGTAGGACAGCCTGTTCCTGAGTGTAGGAAGGAGAGCCCTCAGGCACAACCACAACGGGCACATGGTAGCGATTCTGGGAGAGTGCAGCGGCAGCAGAGGCCACACTGAAGGCTTCTGAGAGTGACTCAAAGTTCTTCTTGCTGAAGATGGCATTCATTAGCTGGATGACCTGATCCTGAAAGAAAAGGGAAATGCAGCAGTCAGGCAGATGGGACAACCACCCCTCCCTCCCCACCTAGCTCAAGTCATTCCTTATCTGTTTCTAGGTGTTCACTTGGAAGGTCTTTTAGCCATTAACCCAAACTTGTAGGGGTGGGGGAAGCACATATTCTGCATTTAAGCGTAAAACTTGAATTTGGTTGGTTTTTTCCATCTTCTAGTACAAACTGAAATTAATGCATTTATTTGTCAACCATTTATGGATGCTTACTATACAAATGCAAGGTACTTCTAGATAACTACTGAGATACGAAACTATATTATAAAACACCTACAGCAGTACCCATTTGTTCCATACCTATATGTGCCAGGCACTGTGACAGGTGCTTTACAAGCACTAACTCAAATCTTGACAAAAATCCTGAAAAGACTGATATCAATCGTTTCCAAATAAGGAAACTGAGGCTAAAGGAAGTTAAGTAACTCCTACAAGTTACGATGGAAAGAAAAAAAGAAGCAGGACCAAAATTCACATGTAGGTCTGTTTGTCTCCAAAGTCCTTCCACAATAAAATATGTCCTTTCTTGATTCCCCTCACCCTCCCACCCAAGCTCCCTTCCTTGCCAACCCACCTCTATGCAGTATGCTGGGGCTAAGTTGGTGTTTACAAGACCAAACTTCACAGCCAAAGTGTACATTAGAAAGAAACTAAAATAACTCTCCATTAAGAACTAATGGGCTGCTTAGAGGGGAAAACTGAAAGCAATTTTTTAAAAAAGTAGAACCTAAAAGGCATTATTAAAATTCTAGAGGTTGTTTGCTTAAGAGGAAACATTTTCCACTTCAATCAGTTTTGTTTTTTAAAATCTACCATCTAACAAAAGAGTTCCCTGTTCCCGACAGTGTTATTCACAGTCGACATGAAATAATTTTCTTTAATTGTACCAATTACATTTTCCATCAGTAAGCTGTTGACATGTTAAAATGGGGGACTGTTCACCAGAATCGTTATGTCAAAAGCAGTGACAGCAAAATTATCCCAGCCAAATACCTGGTTAGTAGCAGCTTGGGAATAAAGCAAAAAAAAGTTTAAGTTGTTTTATGTAGAATATCGCCAATTCATGTACTGTACTGTGTATAGGAGAATCCCAAAATGATTTGTACCATAAGACCCACATTCTTGCACTTTCACCCATAACAGAAATTTAAATAGAGCGTGGTATCTCTAGGTCTCCTAAACTTAGGATGAAGGAAAAGACAACAGAAAAATGCCAATACATGAATAAATTATTAGATCATATCCTCCAGAGAAAATACGAAATTAATTCAAATTACTCAAGACAGGTAATTATTTACTGTTTACTTGAAACTCGGCACAGAACTCACAATGCATTCATAATTCACAAAAGAAGTGAAAGTTCTGACTTGGAACCCCAATCTTTCCTCCTAAAATTAAAACAGCAGCAGCTTGTATTTTAAGTCCTTTAGATCAAGGGATGGTAACCTTACAAACAAGTGGTACAAAGAGGGTCCTACTCACAAGACTTCCCACACACATTCCAACTAAAGGTTCTTTCAGGTTAACAAGCTCCTCTTGAAAGAAAGAAAGAAAAGAATTAACGTCTGTGGACGTCTGGTAGACACATGCCTCTGAGTGAACTACATCAATCAGCACAGATTAGCGCAGACTTAGGCACTGCTGAGGGTCAGTGGGGAGAGAGGAGAACAGGCAATTTTGAAGTACAGGGCACTTCTCAAGAGAAAGAGGATTTGCACAGGCCACCAGCATGGAAAGCATTCATGAGACAAGCAGTAAGGAGCATCGGGAAGGAATGGGGGGTGGATCGAGAGTAATACACTTGGCCTTCTTGCCACTACCTCATGACGTGTCCGTACCCCATTTAAAGCAAGTATAACAATTTCTTTACATGTCTATCCTACTGACAACCAGTTTCTCAGGAACAGGCTTTACATTTTTCTGTTTCTCATTCTCAATGCCTAACCTAAGACACCCCAAAGCTAACTGAATTGCCCTCTCTGAAAAAAGCTACCCTTAGCAGATAAAGCCAACAATGCCTTTGGTTTTCACGCCCGAGAACTGCTATATAGACAGGCACCTCCTTAATGGATGGCTCGGTGCCCACGTGGTCCATGAGCTTGTAGGTGGCAGCCACAAACAATGCCGTTGTTTCCAGTCCCTCTTCAAACTGAAGATACACACCTCCCAGTTCATCCAGGCGAGCAACAAGGTCCTGTTACAACAAAACAGAGGCAGATTGGAAGTCAAGTGATAACAGAGATGAGATGTACAAACCACTGTCACCGCGGTGCGGACACAGTTTTGAGAAATCTCACTCTAAGTCCGCAGACCACCTCAGTCACTTAGTGCTTTCTCAAAAAAGGTGCTTAGGCGGAGAGTAAAGTATATCATATAGGCATTTGAAGAGAACGGTATCTTCTGCAGCTCTGGGAGTGCTCCTTCCCTGACCCCTTCGACTCAAGCCCAAGCCCAGGAGTCATGGCACTGAAGGCACCAACTGCTCTGGGCAGAAGGCCAGCGGGCCCAGCCACAGTTCACCCTGGAAGCATCGTGACACAGATGGATTCGATGGCCATCCATTTGGATACAACCTCCAGAGCAGAGCATTTCTCTTTCTTATTCAATGCTCTAAAGGATGGAGAGAGACATACTGCTCCTCTGCGCAACGTGACGAGGCAGCTAATGTGCCTGTGGGGCATCCAGCGATGACACTGTCAGAGTGCCTGTCATCCCCGGCTCTGCGGTCCATGGAAGCAGTCTCGGAGCAGCAGGAGGTCGTGGGCAGTGGAAAGGGTAGTGGAATAGCAAAAACCACAGTGACCACTTGCTGAGCACTAATTTTGTACTAGGCACTTTAGAACTTCGCTTGTTCCTAACCACCACCACGTAAGGAAACTGAGGCTCAGACATTAATAATTTGCCTGAGATTACAAAGTAGTAAGAAGTAGAAAAAAATTTTAATTTCAGGTTTGTTAGGCTCTAAAATCTGTAGACTATGAGACTGTACCTACAAAAGACTGAAGTGGTTTGTTGCCTAACTGATGGTGTAACTATACGAGCCTAACAAATATTCCCTAGGAAATACTGCTCTGATACAAAGAACAAAAGTGTGCCAGGGATATGAAAAGAAAGGTAACTGGCCATAACAAATCATTCATGTCTATCTGCAAGACTCTTCTAAAGGGTTTCAAAGACAGAAGCTGGGAAATTCACTTGCCAAAATAAATTTGTACCTCAATCTCCTCCACGATGCTTCTCAGGTCAGCCTGCTGGGACAGGTAGGATGCCGTCTGTAGAGCCTGGACTGTTCTGAAAGGTAGAGAATAGACCCCCAATGAATGGCAAGTCTCCATTTCCCCTTCCTGTATTGGGATACCTACACAAATATCCCGCTCTTGTTCTTTAGAACTATAAGACAGCCTCGGCCCCGAAGGAGCTTGTTTACAATCTAGGGAAAGATGTAACAGAGACCATTACATTACAGGGAATTCCCTGGTGGTCCAGTGGTTAGGAATCTGCACTCTCATTGCCAGGGCCCCAGGGTCGATCCCTGGTCAGGTAACTAACATTTTATAAGCCGCGTGACGCAGCGCCCCCCCCACCCAAAAAAAGACCATTACATTACAAAGTTCACTGCAGCTAGAGAGAAGGCAATCGGGGCAGCAGGATCCACGTAAGTACTGAGGGCGGAGAGAAGAGAGGGTGCACCAGGTCACCCCCCTCTGAAAATCTGTTTGGTTCCTAATGGCACCACATATTGAACACCAGACTAAGACTCAATTAGATTTAGAAGAGATACACTTTGAGGGAGAAGAGGAGCCAATTCATCGAATGAAGGTATATTTGGCATCCCCATGTTGTAAGAGGCACTGTGCTGGGCAGAGGTTGGCTGCCTCTTTTCTACTTTTCTTACTCCAAAACCAAAGAAGCACTGTGGAATCCACATATGTAGGTTGTTGGGCAGAATTTGGAGCAACTTTTCTGAAACCAGATTAATGCACTATAAACAGGAAGCATTAGGTAAACACTCAGCTAACGCTTGTGCTGTCACCATCCTGCTCGGAGACCTGAAAGCCACCCGTCCTTTAGGCATTAAATAAGATGAAAGGAATAGAAGATCTGGTTCTCAAACCAGCGTCTATTCTTTTTCTCTTTTCCTACTATTTACTCCTGATTATAAAAGTACATATTTGTCAAAAATTCAAATACATTACTAAAGGAGAAAGTTAAAATTCCTGTAATGCCTACCCCTAAAAGATAACTGTCCTGCAATTTATTTAGATTGTACAGATCTTTCCGTGAGGACATATAAATATATTTCATCCTTATTAACAACGACATAATATTGTACTGCTTAGATGAACCATAATTTACTCACTTAATCTCCAATTGATGAACATTATGTTTTACTAGGTCATACAATGCTGTAACTGTTAACCCTTATTCATGGCTGTATATGTATATATACATTTTAATTTACTGAAGTGAATTCACATAAAGTTAGCCATTTGAAAGTGAACAATTCAGTGGCATTTAGTATATTTCACAATGTTGCGCAATCACCACCTCTATCTAGTCCTAAAACATTTCCATCAGTCCAAAATAAAACCCCATACCCCTTAAAACAGCTTCATTCCATTTCCCATCCCCTGCCCTCTCCCCTCCCCAATAGCCCCTGGCAACCTGTGTTCTGTCTCTATGGATTTACCTATTCTGGATATTTCATATAAATGGAATCATACAAATGTGACCCTTTGTGTCTAGCTTCTTTCACTTAGCATAACATTTTCAAGCCTCATCCATTCTGTAACATGTATCAATACCTCATTCTTTTTTATGGTTTATTCATATATTTTTATCCACTTATGAGTGTATTTCTGTAAGATAAACTTTTTAAGGCGGAATGTAGTTAAGTACGTCCACATAAGGTTTTTTATTAGGTTCTATTCTCCTAATGTGGATAACTTGAAAAATAGAAATGATGCTTCTCAGGGTGGAAAGGAGAAAGCTGAGGACCCCTGGTGGTTAAGCCGACTGCCGGTCAACCCCAGAAAGGTTCCCTAATCCCCAAGAGATGACCCGGCCTTTGTGTAAAACCACCATTTATCAAGTCAGTGTGTTGGGGAATGTAGAGCGAGAATTTGTCTGCTTTCGTCACAATCAGAGCAATTTAGATTCCCTCCATGGAAAACGAATTCCATTAAGATGGTAAGCTGGTAAACAGAGGAGTCACAATTCACAGAGAGGGAAGCCCCAGAGTGTTCAATGACCCCTCTGGGATGCTTGTTGTTAGAACAGACTTGAGAAAATGAAACCTGAATTCCCAAACAAGATAAAAATCCCACATCTGCCCGTGATAAATGCTGAGCCCAGAAAAGGCTGCTAGGATAGCCTAGAAAGAACTTTTCAATTAAGATATCATTTTTCTCTTCTTTGGAACGAGTGAGCGTCATGCTGGTAACAACCTCAGAAGTTTTTAGAATGAAATTAATCCACTTAGCTTTTGAAAAGTTTTGTCATTGGCTTTAATTACTTATACTCCAGTCAGCAATTTCTCTCCCTCTGGAGCACTATATTCAAACCCTAAGAAAGCAGATCCTGTCTTGCTAATAAACAGCAGATGATTCAAAGAAATTGGGTTATGAGAGACCACAAAAGCATCTTTTCAAATTGTTCATTCAAAGCTACTAATGTTTTTTACCATTCTAGACAAGTTTATGAACATTTGTTTCCCAGAATAAGTCCAGTTAAATGTAGAAGGCCCATTTAGAAGAGTCCTAATCTATATCAGATTTGCTTAAATAGGGCAAATTAGTAGCAATATTATATAAGGCATCCTGCCAGTTTGAGCTTCACAATAACCCTATGAGACAGATATCATTCTCCCTGTTTTGCATATGGAAACACTGAGGTTTAGGGAGGTTAAACACCCTGCTCATGGCCACAGAGGTATTAAGTGGAAGAGTCTGGACACAGTTCTCTCACCCCAAGCGTGTGGTCTTTCTACCTGAAGCTTTTTACAAGAGGATAGAATAGAAACACAAAAGTATAGTTTCAGGGCTTCCCTGGTGGCGCAGTGGTTGGGAGTCTGCCTGCTAATGCAGGGGACGCGGGTTCGAGCCCTGGTCTGGGAAGATCCCACGTGCCGCGGAGCAGCTGGGCCCGTGAGCCACAATTGCTGAGCCTGCGCGTCTGGAGCCTGTGCCCCGCGACGGGAGGGGCCGCGATAGAGAAAGGCCCGCGCACCGCGATGAAGAGCGGTCCCCGCACCGCGATGAAGAGTGGCCCCCGCTTGCCGCAACTGGAGAAAGCCCTCGCACGAACCGAAGACCCAACACAGCCAAAATAAATAAATAAATAAATAAAATAAATAAATAAGAAAAATCCTTTAAAAAAAAAAAAAAAAAAAAAGTATAGTTTCAGCCTTTATTAACTCCTTCTTGGGCATCTACCATGTGCCAGGCTCTCTGAGCACTATAAGTAAAGAAGCTTAAAATCTAATACAGAAAAAACTACAATACAACCAAGGAAGTAACCAGCTCCCTAAGAAAGGGACCTAAGAAGGAAATGCTGTAGAGCACAAACTCCATTTGTCCCATGCCCACTAAGACCAGGCACTGCACTAGGCTCATCACATGTATTATCTTACTTAATCTTGACATTTGTTCTATGATGTAAGGATTGTTGGTAATGTTTTACAGATGAGGCTCAGAGAGGTTACTAACTTGCCAAAAGTCACACAGCAAGGAAGAAACAGAGCTGGTGTTCAAACCCAAGTCTAACTGACTCCAAAATGGATGCACTTTCTTTGTACTTCTTTCTGTTATGGGGTTTAGAGGAGGGAGATATTCTTTTTTGCTCAGAGAGAAAGGGAAAGATTTTTCTGTAGAAGGTGGCATCAGAGTAAGGCACTGACAGTGATCTCATGACAGGAGATATGGGATATGGTAGTGGTTGCAGAGGCATTCCACAAGGGATTATGGGACGAGATCAAAGTAATGTAACCTGAAACAGGAGGACCACAAAGGCCAAGCACTGGGCAAAGGGTGCGCAAAATGTCATTCCTGAGAAACGTACCAGCCCCAAAGTCACTGATTACTGACCACGTGAATATGAGTAGGGCATGAGAGTGACAGGGAGAAAGTCAACTGACTGTGAGCCCTGCCCTTAACAAAGCTTCAAGTTTAGAAACATTTTGGTTCTTAGCAAAAACAAGAAAAAACCCTGGGAAACAACTGAACTATTCTGCAGTAGGGAACTGGTGTCACTAACATCTTGCTGAACAATGAACAGGAGTCCAGGTGCTCCAATCTGTCTCAGGGTTGCAGTTAAATGGGGGACACATAGAAAACAAAAAATACATATACTGTGTTAAATGAGGAGTTCAGTGTCAAAGGAAAAAAAAAACAAACTACGTATACTATTACTTTTAACTTTAGTAAACATCCTTAAGTCAGCTGCAACATTTAAATGTATAGTTCCTTCCTATAAGGTGCTTCTCCTTCACCTGAGCCTTTTGCAGAGGAGCAGGGGCTGATCCCTAGAATACTCTCCCCTCTGAGGCCCTACTTCCCCCACCAGGTGCTGTCTCCCACTCCTCCAAGGGACCCCGTGAGCTCTCCTCCAGGGTGGAGCCTCCAATGCCAACATCTCACCATGGCCTGGCCAAGCCGCAGTAAGAGACGCATGTGGGTCTCTGGCCTCACTCTCCCTCGGTCACCCCTACCCTTGCTTCAGCCCTAACCTCAAAGGCAGTCGTGTCTCTGTGGCAGTGTGTTTATGCTCGGACTCAGTATTTGTCCCTGCTGGAGCAGCTTGAGGGAGCCTGTGTCTTGGTGAGCTGCACGAGGACACGGACCTTACCTGCCTTAGCACAATACGACGTCTGCAGTGCCAGCAGAGCACCTGGCACACAGCAGGTGCCCAGACAATACCTGTGGAACCAGTGGATGAAGCCTCTCAGGATAGTAGCCTGAGAAGCGCTCAAGATTGTGACTTACGCGAGCACGGTCTCCTCCTTGCTGAGGCGAGAGGTAAGGGCACCGAGCACTTCTTGGGAAGCCAGAGGAAGGCCAAAGCCACTTAGGGCTGCAACTGCATGGTAGATCTGGGCCACGGAGGAGTCTTCACTGACAGCTGCCAGAAGCAGATCTTTGGTCTCATTTGAAATAGAGATCTAAGAAAGGATGGGTAGACACAGAGTTTAGAACATGTGCTGCCAGCCTGAGGTAGGCACACCAAAGATGGCAGGCAGAGCAACTGCCGAGGTCACACCACCCGCCTGGGCTGTGATCACCCCTCTTTGACATCTCAGATGCCAGAATTAAATATCTGTAAAACCTCAGCATAACACTTTTGAAAAGATTCTGGCAAGTCACTTGTCTACTGATATGGTTCTCCTGTGTTCAAAAAAATGGATTTCCAGAAATCTGGCATGGGGGCATTCTTCTGTTGCTTTAAATACTTTTAAACGTTAAAGGGAGACTGAAAGAAAAAAATAAGACTTCCCAGAAGAGAGGCAACTATAGGAAAAAGTTATTTAAAACTCATGAAAAGTGAAAACTTGGGAAAAATAAAAAGTCTATTTCTTTAAGAAAAAAAATCACAAGAATGGAATTCCCACCCACACTTAATGGGGGTCTCACTGCTAAAAAAAAAATATTCTGACATGACTTTCCCTTTTTAAAAATACACTTTACAGTTTAAAGTAAATGTAAATGTAAGAAGCTGGACTCACCTCACACCCTGAGAGGGCCTGGCTGGACTGGGCAGCATAGAAAAGGGAATCCACGTTGCTCGGATCAAGGTTTGATTTAATGAAGGTGCATGCTTGCTAAACAGGGGAGAAAGTCAATGATAAGTGGTGAAATACACAGTGATTAGGAAAACTGTACGCGTTTTTTGGATGACAAATAAAATTCTCAGCAATCCATGATGGCTTAAAGTATGAGAGCTACACAAGATTTCAATTTTCAAGCAGATATTTTCAACAGAACACTGTATTATCCCAAAATGCTAACTTCATAGAAAGAGCAACAAACCTGAAGGCACTCGCGTCCTTCTGAACCTAGAAAAGGAAGGAAAGGAACCACTTCCACTGATCACCTGCTCTGGCCATAACCTGTGTGGGGTGTTTATGATGCTCTTCCTTTTAATGAACATAAGGACCCTGTGGTAGATACTATCATCCCCATTTAACAGAATAAGAAACTGATGCTTGGAGTTGGTAAGTAATGTAATGAAGGTGACGAAGCTAATAAATGGCAGTGTCTCCACTTCGATGTCTCCAAAGCTAAGTCAGGTTCAACACATCTAACATAAGCTAGAAACCTTCTATTTCTTCATCTGGACCTTCTGGCTCATGTACAGGCATCACCATGCACCTACTACCTAAATCAGAAACCTAGGACTCATTCTCGACTTTTCCCTCACCCTCCAAGCCTGTCGAGTCTCTCAAACCCGATCCCCACTCTCTGGCTTCCCTCCTTGCCTTATGTCAGGCCCCTGCCATTTCTCATGGAGACTGTTACACTCATCTCCTAACTGGTCTCAAGTCATGCAATCCATTCTGCATACTGCTTCAAGAGCGATCTTTACAAGGTGCAAAAGTGTAATAGGGAAGAACCTTTTGTGTCCTATTACAAGTTAATCACTAAAGGGATGCTGACTGTAAGCTTAAATTATACATGATGACCCAACTCTCGGAATGACCTCCCAGGCAATGAGCATTAAGCTAAAATATCTCTGTTTAGCTCACAGGAAACATCCTGACCAGGCCCACCTGTGAATGACTGCAGGGAGGAAGAAATTAACACAACCCCTCTGGAGGCTGATGGGAACCGGGAAGTGTTTGACTTTACTCCCACCCCTTTTACTATAAAAGGAACCTGAATCCTAACTCAGACAAGATAGATCTTTGGGGCACGAGCCCACCATCTTCTCGGTCTGCCGGGTTTCTGAACAAAGTCGTTATTCCTTGCCCCAACACCTCATCTCTTGATTATTGGCCTGTCATGCAGCCAGCAGCACAAGCTTTGTCTTGGTAACAAGTGTATCCACCTTACTCTGCTATTAAAACCCTTGGGTGGTTCCTTATCCTTCTCAGAACAAGACTCAAAGTTTCTGATCTGACATAAAATGCCCTCATGACTGGGACTTCCCTGGTGGCACAGTGGTTGAGAATCCACCTGCCAATGCAGGGGACACGGGTTCGAGCCCTGGTCCGGGAAGATCCCACATGCCGCGGAGCAACTAAGCCTGTGCTACAACTACTGAGCCTGCGCTCTAGAGCCTGTGAGCCACAATTACTGAGCCTGCACACCACAAATGCTGAAGCCCGCGCGCCTAGAGCCCATGCTCTGCAACAAGAGAAGCCACCGCAATGAGAAACCTGTGCACCACAACGAAGAGCAGCCCCTGCTCGCTGCAACTAGAGAAAGCCCGCGTGCAGCAACAAAGACCTAACAGAGCCAAAAAAAAATAAATAAATAAATTTATATATATATTAAAAAAAAAAATGCCCTCATGACTGACCCTCACTCTCTGTGCCAGCTTCCTCACCACAGCCCCACCTCCAACTCCAAAATCTTACCCTCCACCCCACTGCAGCTCCCCAGACATAACATGCTCTCACCATTTATATTCCTGACCCTGCTACCCCCCACCCCGTGCCAGGAGCACCTCTCCCTTGTCCTTCTTGCCTGCCAAACCAGGTCCCATCTTCATCTCTGCTCAGATGTCACCTTTTCCAGAGAACCTTCACTGACATTCATCCAGGACAGGACAGGTGCCTTCCCTCCCAAGCACTCCCCCAAAGCACTTACCACACTGTACTAACTACCTCCCCCCCAGGGACTAGTTACTTGAGAGCAGAGACTTTGAGGAACTCCCACCACAGTGCCTGGCACAGAGTGGGCACATAAGAAAACCCATGCTATTCCTACTATATCAAGAAATAACATTTTAATAGCTAGTTATAGCACTAAATACTTTGGTTGAGGTAACATAAAATTCAGCTATTCAAAATTAAATGGTAATAAAAACAGTTAAAAGTGGGTGCTTCCCAGGAGTAGGACAAGGTGGGCCACGGGATGGACGGTTGCTTTTCACTAATAGCTGTTCTGTATTATCTGGTATTTTACTGTATGCATGCGCTACTTCAACCAAAAAACTTTTGTTTTTAATTTTATGAATAACACTTAAATAAGAGTCTCAAACAAATGAGTTTCAACCAGAAGTCTGAAAGAATCCAAAGAGAAAAAGAAAAGAAACAAAATACTTCATACTGCACAAATTAGGGATCTGAAGAAAACAACCTATTCAAGGAATCCTTTCAGCAGAATGTGGGCAAGCTTAAGACGTGTGCTTTGTCGCCATCTGGTGCTTTAGCAATAGAACAACACCCAAGGCCCCAAACAATGATTATGGTCATTGTTACCAATTTTTGAGCACTTAAAATGTGCCAAGCACTGTTGACAAGTTCTGCATACGCATTTCTCATTTAATAAAGGGATCTATGCATTAGGTCCTCCTATTACCTTAAGTTTACAGACAAGAAAACTGGGGCATTAGAGAGGAAGCTGACTTGTCCAAGGTCACTCAGCTCTTAATGGAGGAGCTGGAATTCAGACCCAGGCAGCCTGGCTCCAGAGTCTGAGCTATACAACCTGTCTCTCTCTCTCAAGGGACTATTAAAAACGACCAGTTCCTGAATAAAACCAGCATCATGCCTACTCGTTTGCACAGACAGATCTAGGTAAACAGTACCAAGGGTCTGTGGCTTCAAAGCTCAAAATGTCGACAGCTTAGTTTTAATAGTGGCAAAAATGAGGGACCTCACAAAACATATTCTGGACCCTCAGGAAGCCCACCCAGATCTGAGGCTTCAGCTGGCCGCTTGCAGGGGATCTGTAACTCCAACTCCTGCTGCCCTAGTTCCACACTCACCCTCGCAAGTGAAGGCTGAAAATCGCCTCCTAAACGTCCATCCCCTATCTGTTCCCCTCCAACTTTCTGTGCCCAACTATCTAAATATCCTGAGTGAAGGACGTCAGTGCTTTTCTCAGTCCATTCTTCCCTACAACTCCCCAGCCCGAATCAGCAACCAAGAAGACAGTAAATCTCTCTCTCATCTGCCCTTTCCTCCCCAGTAGCAGCCCCCAACTCCCGTCTCCTCTCAGCCTAGGCTTTGTAATCTCGCCAGACTCTGTGTCAGGCTACTGCGGCACACGCTGGCGACAGCCTCCCCGTCCACACCAGGTCTTGGTAGCTGGGCCGGCTTTTTCCACGTGCGCTCTGACCACCCCTCTGCTCCAGCCAACTCACGGCCCCCACAACACAACAAGCACTTCTAAGCCTCTAGGCTTAGTACGGGCTGTTCTCTCCATCAGGAAGCCCATCCATCTCGTCAGTTCAGCTTCTCCCTCTCGACTGGTAACTCCTAACGTATCAACAAAACTCAAGACTGATTTGAAAGTAAAACTTACCTTGATCCTTCTCTCCCCTCCAGCTGCTACCTTCTCCCTCTTCCCACCAGTGACCTCCAAATTATGGAAGCCAAAGGACATTTTCCAATGCTCATGCCCTTAACACTGGATAGAGCCTTCCCTGTTCTAAAACATTCCCTTCCCTTCACTTCCGGGATTCCCCTGCCCTCCCCCGGCTCTCTTCCTCCTTCTCAGCTGCTCCTCAAGTTTCATCCTCTTCTGCCTGACCATTTAACACTGGAGTTTTTCAACTCCTAGGCCAACTTCTCATCCATCCCCTCTCTTCCTAGGCGATCTCAATCATGCCCATGGCTTCATCCAGAACCGCTATGCAGATAATTCTCAGATTTGTACCCCCAGCCCAGACTCCTCTCAAAGGCCACTTACATGATTCAAAGGCATTTTAAGCTCAGCATCTTTAAGATCGAATTTATGATCTTTCCTGCACAAACCTAATTCTCTTCCTGTGTTCCTATCCTAAGGAATGGCCCAACCATCCATCCATGTGGCAAAAGCCAGAAGTCCAGGTGTTATCTTTTGTACCCCGCCAGCATTCAATCTTGCCCCATATTCCCCTGCGAAAGTCTGTCCTCCACAAGGCAGGAGAGAAACCTTTCCAAAATGAAAACTAGATCCTGATACTTGCTGCTTAAAATCAACTTCTCTTTAGAGAAAAAGCAAAATCTTCCCTCTGACTAGCAAGGCACGGAGGCTTAGCCCCAGCCTTCCTCTCTAGCTTTCTCGCATTCTCTGTTCTTACACAACCTCCTCTCAGTCTCTCAAATGTAATCTGCTCCCTAACTGCACAGGTCCTTTGTACATGCTATTTCCTCTGGCTAAAGTCCCTTCCCTCCCCGTCTCCTGGTTAAGTCCTACTTTCCCTTTAAAATTCAGATCCATCATCCCTTCATTTAATAAACAGCTATTGAGTACTACCACCTGCCAGGTGCTCTCTAGGTACTGGAAATACACAACAAATGAAATCAACAAAGTTCCTGCCCTCAAGGAGTTGTAATTTAGGGGTATATAGAGTGAGATTTAAGTTCAGAGATTTCTTTAGAAGTGCCTTCCCTGACCAGGTCAAAGTCCCCTATTTCACACCTATAACACCATACATCTCACCTTCATAAAACTTACCATTGTTATAAATATTCATGTATGTATTTATTACACGACTAATGCTTATCTCCACTATTAGAGGATACATTCCAAAAGGCAGGCGCTCTCTTTGTTGTTCAATACTGAATCTCCGGTGCCTAGCATCATGCTCAGCACACAGCAGAAACTCACTAGACATCTGATGAATGACTAAAGGAATCGTGTAGCAGCCAGCACAGACGGTAATTCCCCCTGTACAAGGTTGGGACTAAGAGTAAGTGTTCTCAGCAGACCGGGTGAGTGAGCAGCTCTCTCTTCTGGACTCCCCTGGCACTTTCCAGGCACTACACGTTACATGTGTCTCTGTACTCACACCTGGTCTCTCTGTTATGGTTCCTGTCTCTCACTAGATAATGAGCTCCTCTGCACTTAGCATAATACCTTGCACATAGCAGATGCTCCATAAAATGATTACTGCCTGAAGGAGGCCTGCTTCTCTGCTATTCCCAGTAACTGGCTGAGTGCCTGGCCCTCAACAAGCACTCAGTACTTGTTGAATGGATACAGATATGCTTACCTTGGACTCACCATGTGCCAGATACTGAGCTAAGCACTTTACACTTATTATCACATTTAATTCTCACAACAACTCTATAAGGTAGATATTCTTATCCCCTTTCACAGATCAGGAAAGTGCCTGATTGACTGACAACCTGTGAACACTGTCTAATGTGTCCTGATTTCAGTCATTAGAATCTAATCTACCATCACAATTTTTGCATAGTATGTCGCCCATTTACTTAATATTTTCATTAAAACGAATACAAAATAACCCTCAATGTTCCTAAGTCTTATAAAAAGCTAAGCAATAATATCTATAGGGACTTCCCTGGTGGCACAGTGGTTAAGAATCCGCCTGTGGGGATTCTTAACCCCACAAGGTAACATAGCTTTGATCCCTGGTCTGGGAAGATCCCACATGCCACGGAGCAACTAAGCCCGTGCACCACACCTACTGAGCCTGCGCTCTAGAGCCCGAGAGCCACAACTGCTGGGCCCATGTGCCACAGCTGCTGAAGCTGCATGCCTGGAGCCCATGCTCCACAACAGGGGAGGCCGCCGCAATGAGAGGCCAGCACACCGCAACGAAGAGTGGCCCCCGCTCACAGCAGCTAGAGAGGGCCCGCGTGCAGCAGCGAAGACCCAACACAGCCAAAAAATAAATAAATAACATAAATTTATTTTTTTAAAAATCTATAAAATCGCCATTCTCATGTGCTTATGTTTTTAAAATATACATACACAGTACTTGATACCAAAATGAAAGATGTTCAGTCTTCATAACACCTAAAATCAACTTTCATTCCACACTCCACTGTTCCCAGAGCTGCGCTCTACTCTCATATTCTTATTAGACCCCATTCCTCTCAGTTCTGCTGCTGAGTCTCTTTTGACAAAATAACCAAAATCTCCCCTAATGATCTATCTGTGAGAACAACCAACTCAGTGCATCTAGCAGAACTGAGGGAGTTCTCTCTACTCAGCTGAAAGCAACAACAGCTGAGCAGGACACGTCCCACTACATGGAAGCGACAGTAACAGAGACTCTCTCTCAATGGATTTCTTTAGTGTGCACCTCTAATAAGGAAATTCACCAGCTCCAAAATGTCCATACAACTCCCTTCCTTCCACTGCTTACAATGTACACATCACACCATCACCACAGCACATTTCATAAGTGATTAGAATGAAGTACGTGATTAACCCATTTATTTTCCGATTAAGAGGCACATTTAAAGAGTTTTCATTTCTATTAAGCTAAAGTTTACAATTCATTCATTCAACAAATATTTGTGGAACACCCTCTTCATTAGGCATTAAGCAATGGGGATGACAGTAGGAGAAAAAATAAAATGTCAATCAACATACATTTACCACTACTACCATGTAATAGTACTACTAAGAGCTAATACTGATTACACCCATTACTACATGCCATCACCATGCCAACCAACCTACATCCATCACTTGTGAGCTGAGTACTATAACTATCTCCATCTTACAGATGAGAAAACAAAGATTCTGAAAGGTTTGGTAAGCTGCACAGGCTACTCAGTGGTGTAGTTGTGAAGTCAAGATCTTGAAGCCAACCAATGTGACTTTAGAGTCTGTATTATGAGCAAAAAGTCCACAGCTAATCACGCAATTACCACCAAATCACACTGCACTGCAGCTGTCTGGATGGCTTCAGCCTACGTCTTCAGCCCTGACCAACGTGCCCTCAAACTCATTACATCAGCAGAGAACACCTATAGGGGCATGAGTTCAACCTAAATCCACGTGCAGCTCTAAATCATGAGACAGATACAAAGGCATCATTTGAGGCTTCCCTGGTGGCACAGTGATTAAGAATTGGCCTGCCAATGCAGGGGACACGGGTTCGAGCCCTGGTCCGGGAAGATCCCACACACCGCGAAGCAACTAAGCCCATGCACCACAACTACTGAGCCTGTGCTCTAGAGCCAGCGAGCCACAACTACTGAGCCCGCGTACCACAACTACTGAAGCCCGTGCGCCTAGAGCCCATGCTCTGCAACAAGAGAAGCCACTGCAATGAGAAGCCCATGCACCGCAACAAAGAGTAGCCCCCGCTCACTGCAACTAGAGAAAGCCCACGTGCAGCAACAAAGACCCAGCGCAGCCAAAAATTAATTAACTGATTGATTAGTTAATTTTAAAAAGTATCATTTCAGTTAGAGTGAGAGTGCCTCACTCCTCACTCCTCCAGGAGGCCCCTGGATGGAATCCTATGGTCCCACAGAATTTTGAAACAGACCAGCAGAAAACTCTCATCCTGCATTCAGATCTGCCAAAATTTAACATTAGCCTAATATTCCAATTTTATCTCCTACACCTTACGATACAAAACCTCTACTGGTCAAGACTGCTCCACCCTATGTCTCCCAATTGTCTGTTCTCTCTCTTTCCCAAGCCCTTTACAGACACTGTGGGCCTTCCATACAGTATCTGCACCAGCACTGTCTGAACTCACCTGAATAAATTATAAATAGAAGCAAAACTTTTAAAATATTAATTATAATAATAGCTACCATTCAAAGGGCCTTTCGTGGGCCAGTCACTTACTAGGCATAATATGATTTCACTTTATCTTTACAATGATCCCATGAGGAAGGCATCACAACTCCCATTTTACAGAGAGATGGAGCCAGAATTAAAAACTTGGGCTAGTGACTCTGCTGCCTGTACTCTTTTCTCTTGAACAAAACTAATTTTATTAGGAGGTACATTGACCTGGAAGGTCTAAAACAACATGAGGGGGGCTTCCCTGGGGGCACAGTGGTTGAGAGTCTGCCTGCCAATGCAGGGGACACGGGTTCAAGCCCTGGTCCGGGAAGATCCCACATGCCGCAGAGCAACTGGGCCTGTGAGCCACAACTACTGAGCCTGCGCGTCTGGAGCCTGTGCTCCGCAACAAGGGAGGCCGCAACAGTGAGAGGCCCGCACACTGCGATGAAGAGTGGCCCCCACTTGCCGCAACTAGAGAAAGCCCTCGCACAGAAACGAAGACCCAACACAGCCAAAAATAAATAAAATAAATTAAAAAATAATAAAAATCAAGTGTTAAAAAAACAACAACAACAACATGCGGGAAGTCTGTTTCATGAACAGTCACAAACAGGAAGGAAATATTGGGCAGCAACAAGAGATAGCTGTCAGGAAGAAATCTGAATAAGCACAGCTCTCATATAGCAGGGATTAGCAAACTTTCTGTAAAGGGCCAGAGAGTAAATATTAGGCTTTTGGGGCCAGATAAGTCTCTTCAGTAATTACTCAACTCTACTGTTAAAGTGCAAAAGCAGCCACAGCAATATGTGAGTGATGGGCGTGGCTGTGTTCCAGTAAACTTTTATTTACAAAAACAGGCTTCAAGCTGGATTTGACCCTGGGGGCCATTATTCAGATGATGGTTGGCAGACACTGGACAATTGTCTTAACCTTTCTGAGCTTGCATTTCCTCCTCTATTACAGGATGATATTTCTGACCATATAGAATGAAGACAACTCAAGATAACATATCCAGGGTACCTGGCACATATGAGACATTCAATAAATAGTAACAATTACTGATTCTAGTCTCGGCCAGAAAATATTTAAGCCAAGGACATCAGAAACCCTCAAAGACTACTGGATTACATAGAAACAAACAAAACACACACAGAGAGACATTCTGGCCCACTGGCAAAAATGGGACATTTTGAGCATCAAAAACAATAACAATTGCAATAGATTGCAAGACATCAACAGGGACTACCAGTTCTGACCAGGACAGAAATAAATGTACTGAATTTACCAGCCTGTCATAAATAACTGTAAAACTGAACAAAATAGACGAAGCTGAGATGCTGGACAACAGACAGGACAAGGCCGTGACCCTTGAAAGAATGTAAAAAGTATGACAATAGTACAAATGATGGGAGTCTAAAGAGAAATATATTGTTATAAGGTCCCTTCCTTATTCGTGATGTGGCAAAATAATAATTCAAAGTATACTGTGATAAGTTAAGATGCATATTACAATCTCTAGAGCAACCTCTAAAAAAATAAGTAAGCTAAAAAGCCAATAGAAGAGATAAACTGGAATATTAAAAAAAAAAAAAGATTCAATCTAAGACAGGAAAGGAGGAGGAAAAAAATGGATAAACAAATAGAAAACAAGATGGTAAACTTAAACCCAACAGTATAGTTACAAAAAAATATAAATGAACTAAATCCCCAATTAAAAGACAGAGATTGCCAGAATGGATAAAAAACAAGTCCCTACTATACACTGTGTACAAGAGATAGATTAGTGTGACAACACCTGAATCCACTGATTCAACTTTATCATAACTAAAAATGAAACAATCAGACATTATGCATCCACTGATAGGAAGCACACAGCACTGCCTATGAACTATTTCTGCCAAGAAAACTGACCCTGATTATAATTAAGCCTCAAGAGCTAACTATCAGTTTATAGGAATTAAAGAGATAAGGAAATATGTTCAAAAACAGCATGCGGATGCAATCAATCAAAAGCAGAATGTGGAAAATTCTCCAGGACAAGTGACCTGGCTTGTTCCATAAATAAAAGATGGGGGCGGGAATTGTTGTAGATGAAAAGGGTCTTGAGAAACATCAACAAATGCAATGTGTGGACCTTGTTTAGACCCTGATTCAAACCAACATTTTTTGTTAGCTCAAGATGACTAAACACAGACTGGGAATTAAATGACATTAAAGAATTATTATTAATCTTGCTAGGTGAAATAAAAGGACTGTCATGTTAAAAAAAAGTATAGATGTAAGTCAAATATGTCTGGTATTTGCTATAAAACACACCAGCAAAAAAAATAAAATAAATAAGCAGAGGGAGAGTAAATGTAATAAAAATGGCAAAATGTGAACACTTGTTCAAACTGGCAAATGGTATGAGAAGAGCTCATTATATGTTCCCACCACTTTTGTGAATGTTTGCAAACTTCCATAATAAAAGATTGAAACAAAAAGAGCTGTTGTTCTTTTAAGTCGAACTAGACTGTAAGCTCTCTGAAGGCAGTGATTTTGACTGGTTGATCCATCACTGCATGCCCAGGGCCTAGCCCAGGGCAGTAAACAACCTAGCAATAGTAGTTCATACAAAAGTGAGCTAAACTGTCAATCCAGTGGGTCAGGTACTCACCACCCTCCTCACAAGAAGAACCATTGATCTTGAGGGAAGCAAAGGGAGGGAGCTTTGAGAGCCAGGGAGGATCCCAGGACAGGCCTGAGGCAAAGGGACTAAGCGGCTAATTAGACAAGTTACTGCTCACTAAAATGCACTGTCCTCTGCAGAAGATTACATTTCCCTAACCTGTTGAACCCAGGCATGGCCAAGGGACTTGCTTTAGGCAAAGAAATAAAGATAAAAGAAGTGGCAAGTATCTCTTCTGAGCAGAAGTTTTAAAAGCCATGCTTTCATTTGTACACAGTCCAGAAAGAGACTCCTCCATCAGGCTAAATCCCTTTTATTTTTCCTTTGGTGGGGGTGGTGCCCACGCCCTGTGGCATGCGGAATCTTAGTTCTCTGACCAGGGATCAAACCCGCGCCCCCTGTATTGGGAGTGTGGAGTCTTAACCACTGGACCGCCAGCGAAGTCCCCAGGCTAAATCTTAGACTGAAGAAACATGGAGCAAAGCCCCAGCTGACCCTTGATGGCCATACAGTAATAGCAAAAAATAAACTTTAGTCATAAGTCATTCAGATTTGGGGTCATTTCTACACTAATACAAGAAAGGAGAGGCAGAATTCTAAAGATGCCATCTTTAGATATCCATCTACTGATTATTTATTTAAACTAATAGACAACTGCCATGAAGGGATTTTGCAGGTGTAATTAAAGCCCCAAATCAGCTGACCTTAAAATTTAGAGATTATCCAGGTAGGCCTGACCCAAGCAGGTAAGTCCTTTAACAGCAGAGTTTTCTCCGACTGGGAGCAGGAGGTCAGAGAGACTTGAAGAGTAAGAAGGACTTGACATGCCATTACTGACTTAAATGGGGAGGGGGAAGATGAGAAGAAATTCGGTGCCTTGAGGAGCAGAGAGCAGTCCTTGGCTTCACAGCCAGCAAGAAAACGGGGACCTGAGACCTACAACCACAAGGAAGTGGATTCTGCCAACCACCTGAAGGAGCTTGAAGTAGATTCTTCCCCAGAGCCTCCAGGTAAGAGCCCAGCCTGGCCAACACCTTCATTTCGACCCATGAGACACTAAGCAGAGAGCCTGGCCAAGCCTGCCTGGACTTCTGACCTACGGAACTATCCGGTCATAAATGAATGTTGTTTTAAATCACTAAGTTTATAGTAATTTGTTACACAACCTTAGAAAACTAATACACAAGGTTTATGTGAGAAACCTGGCGCTAATTCCTTACCCTAGCTGTCTGTGCTGCTGTAATGAATAAAATGTAAATTCACAGCTTAAGATTGTTCCTAAATCCAAGAAAGGTTTCAGTTATGATGCATTTTCCTCCTCAAAGGTCCAAAAAGTATATCGAAATGCCTGATGCTGTGACTGTCAGTGTTCAATAAAGGTGAATGCTCCCCATCTTGAACTCCTTTATTATTTATTAGGGACACACATAGGACACTTAACAAGTACAGTCTCACTGTAAACGTTTCAGTAAAAGCTACAGTAAAAGTTTCTAAAGAATCTATGACTTGCTCTCCTTTATATTCTACTAAAACACCTGGCACGGTCCTAACATATATTAGGCATTCAAAAAACAAAAAAAAAGGGATCTGTCAGATTGATATAAATATTAATTATATTGGGTCAGCCTTGGTTATCCTCAAATGAGCAAGAGTTAGTTTTGAAGTACACAAAAGAAATCCAGTGAAGGGATGAGACCACCAAGACAAAAGTGGTCTTTACCTTTACATCTGGCACCTGGGCACCAAGGCTGCTGAGTCCCACGATGGAGTAGAAAGCAGATTCCAAACTTGTGAAAGGGCGATCCAGCGAGGCTTTCAGTCTCTCCACATCATGCCTAGTGAGGTAGTGAGTGGGCGTCAGAGCATGGGCGCTGGCTATGATTGTCAGGGCCAACAGGAAGACAGTGCTTGAACCTTGGGGGGAAACGACTATTAAATAAATACACTCCACACTATTCCAAAGTTCTATACAAAGTTCCAATGATGAGGCACACCAAGGTCTGGGAACCAAATTATGTGAGGAAGGGTGAGGGAACTGGGAGGTTCAACCTGGAGACATGCCTTGGGGAAGTGGTGGGCATGGTCTTCAACTCTCTGAACGACAGTCCTCCCAGCAGGCTCTGTGCCTCTAGCAAGGGACTCATCATGGCATTCCCATCTCAAGTACATTTGTAACTCATATGCCTCTTAGGACAAACCCAATCCTGAATCCTCCCCGTGGCCTTGCCCGTCTCCCAACCAGATCTCCTCCCCCACTCTTTCATCTGTTGCTCTCTGCCCTCCTCTCTGTTCCTCTAAGTAGTCGTGTTCTTTCCCACCCAGCTCTTTTGCATGCCTTCTCCTGCTTAATTTCGACTTTCAGATTTCGAGTATCTCTTCCTTAAGAAGCCTCCCAACAGCCCTCCTTTGGATGAGGTCCCGGTACTATAAAGTAGCAAAGAACGAGGTTTCTGGGGCCAGGTTTAAATCCTAGCTCTGTCACTTCTTAGCAAGGTGGCCATGGCAGTTACAATGTGACCAGCTGTGCCTCAGTTTTCTCAAGTGTAAAGTGCGATAATAACAGTATCTACCTCAGGGTTGTTAGGATTACATGCGTTAATACAGAAAATGTTAGTGACTGGCACATATACAGATAAGTGCTATATAAATGTTAGCTACTCCTTCTATTACATTATTGTTGTTGTTGTTCCTATATCCGCTCACAGCAACCTGCACTTCTATGTAGACTTTTTCACAACGAAAATTAGTAATGTCTGATTCCTCTGCTAAACTGTAAGCTTCATGAGGATAGAGACCGTTGCTTTTATTCATCCCAGTAATTCCAGGTCTTGCACATTGCTTGGCACATAGCAGTACTGAATTAATATTTGCTGAATAAATGGAAAACTCAATCCTCATCCATTATGCCCCAGGGGACAGAGAGAAATCATAGGAGTGGAACATTTCTACTTTTCATTTGGAAAAAACACTTTCAAATAGGCAGCTTCATGAACAGTCTGCCTTCCAAGTAACAGTAATCACAGTTAACATTAATGATTAATGTTCCTTTGCCTATAGCGTCAAATTTAGTTTGAACTAGAACCCCTTAAAAAAGGTATTTTATAAATAAAAAAAACTGAGGACCAGAACAGCTTGGAGATAGCCAATCTTGGACTCAAACCCAGGTCTATCTATGGAGTTCGCACTCCACTAGTTTTTACAGAATGTTGTAGAAGGGATGCCTACACTAGGGGCATGAGTGTTAGTGCTATTTAAGTCCTCGTGTGTGTTAAATAACCTAAAGAATGCAAAAGCTCTTGAAAAAAACTAGAAAGAGATCTATAATGTGGATCATCATTCATCAAATATTTATTAAAAACCTACTATGTACCAAGCACTATTTTTGGTGTTAAAAACACAACAGGAGGGCTTCCCTGGTGGCGCAGTGGTTGAGAATCTGCCTGCCAATGCAGGGGACACGGGTTCGAGCCCTGGTCTGGGAAGATTCCACATGCCGCGGAGCAACTGGGCCGCTGAGCCACAATTACTGAGCCTGCACATCTGGAGCCTGTGCTCCGCAACAAGAGAGGCCGCGATAGTGAGAGGCCCGCGCACCGCGA
The DNA here is from genome assembly GCF_949987535.1 of Balaenoptera acutorostrata. Classification (NCBI taxonomy): domain Eukaryota; kingdom Metazoa; phylum Chordata; class Mammalia; order Artiodactyla; family Balaenopteridae; genus Balaenoptera; species Balaenoptera acutorostrata. The sequence continues at coordinate 67,517,949 of NC_080078.1, read as the reverse complement.
TGGAGAGTGGCCCCCGCCTGCCCCAACTAGAGAAAGCCCTCGCACAGAAACGAAGATCCAACACAGCCATGAAATTAAAAAAAATTAAAAAAATAAAAATAAAAATAAAAACACAACAGGAAACAGAACAAAAACCCCTAAACTCATGGAGCTTACATTCTAGTTGGAAAAGAAAGACATTACACAAAATAATTATGAAACATTATTTATCATCTTAGAAGGTGAAAAGTGCTATGGAGAAAAATAAAGCACAGAAGGAATATCCGGGAAGAGCTGTAATTTTAAATATGGTAGCCTGTGAAGCCCTAAGAAATAAAGATATTGTGTGTAAACCTGAAGGAAAAGAAGGAGCAAGTCATAAAGATATTTGGAGGGAAACTATCCCAAGAAAAGCAAGGGCAAATACCCTGAATCAGGAGTGCAGATGGTGTTTTCTGCATTAGCAAAGAGAACAATATGGCTGGAGAGAATTAAGCAAGGGGTGAGAAGTAGGGAGAGGTAACAGACGTAGCAGAGGCCAAATCCAGAGGGCATTATAGGGACTTTGGCTTTTATAAAGTGAGATGGGAGCCACGGGAAAATCTTGAGCAGAGGAGTGACTCGACTTACATTTTTTTTTTTTTTTTTATATTTTTGCCTTGTTTTGTGTCCTCAATTGGTTTTTCACTTCAGTTACTTTTTTTTTTTTTTAATTAATTAATTTATTTATTTATTTTTATTTTTGGCTGTGCTGGGTCTTCGTTTCTGTGCGAGGGCTTTCTCTAGTTGTGGCAAGTGGGGGCCACTCTTCATCGCGCTGCGCAGGCCTCTCACCATCGCGGCCTCTCCCGCTGCGGAGCACAGGCTCCAGACGCGCAGGCTCAGCAACTGTGGCTCACGGGCCCAGCCGCTCCGCGGCACGTGGGATCTTCCCAGGCCAGGGCCCGAACCTGCGTCTCCTGCATTAGCAGGCAGGTTCTCAACCACTGCGCCACCAGGGAAGCCCTCGACTTACATTTTAAAAGGAACTTTGTGTTGAGAATAAACAATAATGTGTTGAGGTTATAGAGAAGTAAGGATAGAAGACTACTGCCATAACCCAGGAAAAAAGATGTTGGTGGTCTAAGCCAGGGTGACAGCAATGGAGGTACTGAGAAATGGTTGAAGTCTGGCTAGAATTCAAAGTTAAAGCCAGAATTGATAATGGGTCGAAAGATGTAAAAGAGGAATCAAGATACTTATGCTAAATCCCCAGTGCCTTGAATATATGCACACACTCAATACCTTAAGATCTAGTGAGTAACTATGACTAGCTTTTGCCAGCTCGACTGTAAGTTCCCCTAACACAGCATCTGTGCCAGAATCCTGATATTCCCACCTCATATTAATCATAACAACTGCGGGGTCTAAAATTTGAGCACTTAGCATGTGTACGGTATGCCCACACTATGCTAAGTAGTTTGCATCTATTTAGTCATTAAATCCTCACAACATCCAACTGAGTGCAGTTTACAGACCATGAAATTGAGTCTCAGAAATAGTTACCTGCCCTAAGACACACAACTAGCTGAGAACCAAACTGTAGGAACTCTATTATCCTCAACCTCTCAAATAATGGAGCAGCGAGCTCACTGACTTATTCACTGTTACCTGGGGCAAGTTACTTCCCTTCTCTGATATTCCGTCTGTCAAATGGAAATAATAACAGTACACGTTTCCCAAGTTGTTGTGAGACTACATGAGGTTCCATCCTGCACAGTGCCCACTAAATACCTAGCAATATAGTTAAGCTTACTGAGTGCTTACTTAGTGCCGCACTGCTCTACGCTATGCAAGGAGATTATCTGATTTAACACTCACCGTAATTCATGAGGTAGATAACTTGACTAACCTATTTTACAGATGAGAAACTGAGGGGCAGAGAAGTTAAGCAACTTGCACAGGGTCACATTAACGAATACGTGGCAGACTGCAAGTCTGTACCGGAGACTCTAACTTCAAGACTCATGCTCTAAGCTCCCAAAGAGAGCTGACTGATTGTCTTGCCCCTTTCATTAAAGAGGAAACCATGGTCCAAAAAAAGGACGATTTGGCCAAAAGCTCACGCTTACGCCTCCGGGCCCGGAAGCCCGCGCAAGTCAAATGAATGAGTTATGCCAGCCCGAACGTTATCCGCGGCCGCGGCCCCTGGCTGGGCCTCGGGGGGACCCGTAGCCCCGCGCCGCACCCCTACCCAACCCCTCCTCCGCGGCAGTCCCACCCGCTGGCCAACCCTTCATCTGACCCTCCACCCCAAGAGCCCGAGCCCGAGCCCATGCCCCTGCCCCGCAGGGGAAGGGGTTCCCGCCTAGCCGGCTCCTGCGTGGCGAGCACTAGTCTCCCGCGGGCGAGAGCCCATTCGCCAAGGCCTGCGGGCCGCGGGACCCCGTTGCCGAGCCATGCGCAACGCCTCACCCGGCGGCGCCATTCCTCCTAGCAGGTCCCACCAGGGCCCGAGACACAGGCGGACTTCCGCTCGGGAAAGTGGCTCCAAGAGTGCGCCGGAGGGGACGCCAGGGATTCGCGGCAGACCCCGCGTGCTGGGATGGGCTCTAGGCACAGGTCAGTCTCCGCCGTCCCGCTGGGCCGGGCAGCTCCCAGCAGCTGCGACCGGAATTCCAGTCCTCGCGCGCACAGTGCGCTGCAGTCCTCGAGTACAGGCCCGCTTTCCCCCCGCGCCCTGGCCCACTTGGAACCGACCGCCTCGCAACAGTCCCATTCCGGGCGCTGCCGGCACGCGGTTGGACGACGCCTTGGAGCGGGCTTCATACGTGGCCTCCTGTGATTGGCCAATTGCACTGTCACTCAGTCGTCTCTCTGCAGCCCGGCCGATTTTAAAGGAATAGGAAGGGTCCGGTGGGGAAGGGCCAGCAACGTTCGAGGGGTTTTGGGTTTTATTAGAAAATTAAAAATTCTGGCAACTTTTCATTAGAAAATTATGGCAACTTTCTCCAAAGATTGTTTCGGTTCTTAATAACTGACCTACGAGTGATTTTTTACTGATTTGCACAGCATTTGTATGAGGAGAATATTAGCCCAATTTTACAGACGAAGTAACAGGCTCAAAAAAGGAAGTGACTTATCTAAGAACTCAATAATAGCTAACTCCGATTATTGGGCGTTTACGGGATAGCCCGACAGTGTACTGAGCACTCCACGTACACTATTTCATTTACTCCTCATCACCATTCTGTGCAATATGCACTATTTGTATTCCCATTTTATAGAGAAGGAAACTAAAATATTTGAACCCAGACAGTCTGACTCCATAATCTGTGCTTTTAACTATTATGACCATATAAAGTATTCACTATGCGATAACTCTTACTATAATTAGTGTCCCGGATATTACTATCCCAAATAAGGGAGAGTCAGTTCTTTCTATGTCTGGTACTGTGCTGTTGGGTATGGTATACTAGCCATTAAATATGTGGATATTTTAATTTGAATTTAAATTAATTAAAATTAAAAATTCAGTTTGTCAGTTATACTTACCACATCTCAAGCACTCAGTAGCCACATGTGGCTGGTGGAGATCATGTTGTACCGTGCAGAATTATAGAACATTTCCATTACCACAGAAAATTCTATTGGACAGCACTGATCTAGAATATATAAAGAACTCTTCCAACTCAGTAATAAGACAACCAATATGCTGAAGCCTCATACTGGCTTGGGAGAGTCAACTGTTAAATTTATCAGGAATTTTGATAAACAACAAGGTCCTATTGTATAGCACAGGGAACAGTATTCAATATCCTGTAATAAAACAAAATGGAAAGGAATATGAAAAAGAGTATATATGTATAACTGAATCAGTTTGCTGTACAGCAGAAACTAACACAACATTGTAAATTAACTATACTTCAATAAACATATATATAAATAAAAGGAATTTTGCAAATTGGTTGTTAAATACAGCTATTTAGAAAAATTAAACTATACGCACGTACAATGAAATAAAGTATATTGAAAACCAAAGTCATCATTTCCTAATTATTTTGCTGTATTTTACCATCATCTGTGTTTTTGTGGTAGCTTATATTTATAGTATCTAAATAGTGAAAATCTTATATCATGGTGTGCTACTACAGATCTCTTCCCAGTAACATTGATAGCTGAATTTTGACTACAATGGGAATATTTACCCAATGCAATCAGCACATGCTACAGACCAGAGCTTGACTTATTGCTTTGCTACTGTGTAAACTTAATGTTGGAGAAAATGTTAATAGAGATTAAACTTAGAAGTATATCGCGTGGATCAATTTCACATTGTCAATAGCACAAAAACTTGAGGAAATATTCTTCTCCTGTTTGAAAACTATTATCCCATTCAGAAAAGAAGTCAATTCTAAAGTTTCAGTTACATCTTACTCGTTAATATAAATGAAAATATCAAACTTCAGAACTACACTTAGAGGGTCTTTTTTAAACATTTACCAACATACTTTTGCAAGCAATCCAATAAAAAACATGGGCAAAAGATTTGAGTAGACACTTCATCAAAGATACACAAATAGCAAATAAGCACATGAAAAGATGACCAACAGCACTGCGTATTAAACCACAGTGAAATGTTGCGACACATCCACTGGAGCGGTTAATAATAAAAAGATCAACAATACCAAATGTTGGCAATTATGTGGAGCAACTGAAACTCTCATATACTGCTGATAGAAATGTAAAGTGCGGGCTTCCCTGGTGGCGCAGTGGTTAAGAATCCGCCTGCCAAGGCAGGGGACACGGGTTCGAGGCCTGTTCTGGGAAGATCCCACATGCCGCGGAGCAACTAAGCCTGTGCGCCACAACTACTGAGCCTGTGCTCTAGAGCCGGAGAGCCATAACTACTGAAGCCCACACGCCTAGAGCCCATGCTCCGCAACAAGAGAAGCCACCGCAGTGAGAAGCCCGTGCACCGCAATGAAGAGTAGCCCCCACTCGCCGAAACTAGAGAAAGCCTACATGCAGCAATGAAGACCCAACGCAGCCAAAAATAAACAAATAAAATAAATAAATGCAACAGGCATTTTGGAAAACAGATTGGCAACTTGCTTTTTCATTCACTAATATAGGCTAAACATTCAGCAAATATAGATCTATCCAGTCATTCACTGAATCAATATTTATTGAGCATTGCCATGTGCCAGGCACTATTCTAGTCTCTTAGAGTACATTCATGAACAAAACAGCCAAACATACAAACAAGAAAATGAAATAAATTTTTTAAAAAGAATAAGAAAAAATACATTAAAAAACAACAACAACAAAAAGAAAAACTAAAAAGTTTTAAAAATAGCCAAAGATCCTTGCCCTCATGGAGCTTACATTTTAGCAGGAGGAAAGAGATGACAAATAATATCATTAACAAGTGAATGATATATTAGAAGGTGTTGTGTGCTATAGAGAAAAGAATAAGAAAGAGTAAAGGGGATTGAGGGAGGTGAGGGTGGTGTTCTACCTCAGTCTCTTTAACAGTGGCATAGTATCTCTTACCTATCCATTCACTCCTCATGAGGCTGACAGTATGCTAGGTACTGGGGATGAAACCATAACAATGCATTTCGGGGGGCTCCAAGGAGCTCTGGTTCTTTATGTCTCAACGCAGAAAGAATTCAGTGAGAGGCAACATGATAAGAAGTGATTTATTAGAATAGAGCACTCGTGAGGTTTACAAGTGGGCGGGCAAGAGGATGCCACGCCGAGAACTTAGTGGGCTACAGTTTTATAATCAAAGGAAAAGTGGGGAGGGGGAGAAGACCGCCTTCTTCCTCATTCTTGAGTAGACATCAAGCTTCCATCATCAGCTCCTCCACCTCCTCCACGTCGGGTGGGGGAGTTTTCTTGTCCCTACATGGTCAAACTGGGACTGTCATGGTATGATGAAAATGAGCAACAAGGTGGTAATATATACTAAAAATGGTAAGTCATCTCAGGTTTCAATATAATGTCACCTTTTCCTTATATTTTTGTTTCTAGTGTGCCCAGAGGAGCATATTCTAGGAATCATTAACTTACTGAGCTCACTGAGCAGGATGTGGGTCTCATTCCACCATTGTTTTACTGTTTTAGGGCATGTCTCATGCTTCTGTTGCACGGTTTTGTTGCTAAGCAAGCCTGCTTGGTTTTGTGGTTATGCAAACCTGCTTCTTAGGTGATCATTAATTTACAGGGGTCTCCCAATACTTTTTCCTTTACTTATGATCCCTTAGTGGGATTAACTATTTTCATCACCCTTTACTTTGTCCCTATCAGGGATAAAACTGTGACCACATCAGCAAGGTTTCTTCCCTCATGGAGCTTATAGTCTGATGGGAGACAGTCAGTAAACAAACACAAATGAACTTGGTGATTGTCGGTAATTGTTAAATACTATGAAAAAAATAAATGCGGGGCTAGGGTGGGAAGAAGCTTACTTAATCTAAATTGGTGATCAATAAATGCCTCTCTGAGAAGGGGACATTTAAGCTTGCACTTGAGTGATGAGACAGAAGCAGTCCTGAAAAACTAATTTTTCTAATCCCCTCTTCATCCCTAGGATCTGTAGTCGGGAAGAAGTAGTGATCCCTTGTGCTTCTGACAATGATTCAGGAAGTGTGGATTTGCACCTGAGCAACTTAGAGGATATTAAAAAAGGCCCAAGTAGCCTTGAACTTACAGGTGAAAAGGGGAAATATTAGAAAGGGGGAGGGGGCAGGGCAAAGGGAATCTTTTCAAGTCAAGTCTAGCTCTTGACTATACTTTGACAATGAATTTGGTCCCTGACTTTTAAGACCTTGGAATATGATTGGCTAAATGAGATAAGGTGCATTATTCTAGACATATAGTAATCTAAACTTGGTCCTAAGACAGATGATACTAAAGACTTGGACAGAGTCTAAGTGCTAGAAGGATTCTGAGAAGGGAAAAGTAGGTGTGGATGGAAGCTGGATGAGACTACAGAATAACTATCTTTCATTTTTTCTACAAACGTTTATTGAGAACGAGTTGCTGGGCATACAACAGTGAACAAGACTGACATGGTCTCCGCCCTCATAGAATTTACATTATAGTGCTGAAAAGGACCAAAAAAAGTAAACAGACAGTAAATAAAGTAATTACAAGTTTACAGTAAATACTATGAAAAAATTGAACAAGGGGCTGAGACAAAAAATAAAGACGATGGGAACCTACTTTAAACAATGGTTGTCAGAGAACACCTGTCTGAAACGGTGCCGTTTAAAGCTAAAGGAGGCCTCAAGGCCATGAAAGACCAACCCAGGTGAGAAGTAGAGGGAAGAGCATTTCAGGTGGGTAGAACAGCATGTGCATGAGACAGCAAAGACTACAGTGTCTAAGGAACTACATTCATTCACTTGTACATTCATTCAACAAATATTTATTGAAGCCCTACTGTGATCTTAACACTGATCTAGCTGTAGAACAGACACAGTGTACTTATAAACAAATGATTGGAGCTCAATATAATGTGCATGGTTAAGGGTTGGGGAGGGAGTAGGGAGCAGACAGAGAAAGGTTTATTAGCAGCTAGAAGGATACTTAGCTAACGGGGGCAAAGAGGGGATTCAGGAAAGCCATCCTGGAGCTGAGCTCTGATGGATGAGTAGGGGTTAGCTAGGCAAAGAGAGGTAAGGGAAGGTGGGGGAGAGGAAGAAGAAACATGCAGTCAGAAGGAAAGCCTGTGCAAAGATCAGAGGTGAACGAGAACATGGCTTCTAGTGGACGACAGGCACGTGGCAGGGAGTAGGAGGAATTTGCAGAAGAGGCTGTTCAGGAAACCAAGAAGAGTACAAAAGTAGAATGGTAGAAACCCTCAGACAATAGATATGTTAGGAAGAAACTAGGAAGACTGAGTTTATCCCTGGAGAGGATTTGACTGCATACTTTTCCAGTATGCTGTTGCCTGAGGGACTGCCAACAAATCTAGGTGCTGACTGCGATCTTCCCCTTTGGGAAACTGATGGCTCTTGGCACACCCTAAACTACTGGATGTCACTGAGAACAAAGATGATGCCTTGAACAATCACAAAGGTTTGAAAGGCAACCAGGAGCTTGAGCTAAGCTGATTGATGAAGTTCATGTCGTACAGAAAACCACTCTGACAAGAATGGAAGAGGTAGCTATTTATCTGATGTACAAAAACTAACAGTGAGTAAAGAAAAATGAAGAAACGGGATATGTTCCAAACAAAAAAAAAAGATAAATCTCTAGAAACTGATCTTAATGAAACAGAAGTAAGTGATTTACCCAAAATGAGTTCAAAATAACAGTCATAAATATGCTCACTGGACTTCCCTGGAGGTCTAGTGGTGAAGATTCTGCGCTTCCATTGCAGGGGGCACAGGTTTGACCCCTGGTTGGGGGACCAAGATCCCATATGCCACACAGTGCAGCCAAAAAACAAAAAAAAGATGCTCACTGAGGTCAGGAGAGCAATGCATGAACAAAGTGAGAATTCCAACAAAGAGACAGAAAATATAAAATGTACTAAATAGAAATCATAGTACCGAAGAATACAATAACTGACTGGAATTTTTAATAGAGGGGTTTAACAACAGACTATATCAAGTAAAAGAAAAGATCAATGCCTTTGAAAACATATCAGCAGAACTGATCCAATTAGAGGAGCAGAGAGAGAAAAAAAAGAATGAAAAAGAGTGAAGATAGCTTAAGGGACATATGGGACACCATCAAGTAGACCAATATTCACATTATAGGGATTTCAGAATGAGAAGAGAGAGAGAAAGGGGCAGAAGTATTATTCAAATAGGACTTCCCAGGTGGCACAGTGGTTGGGAATCTGTCTGCCAATGCAGGGGACACGGGTTCGAGCCCTGGTCTGGGAAGATCCCACATGCTGCGGAGCAGCTAGGCCCGTGCGCCACAACTACTGAGCCTGTGTTCTAGAGCCTGCAAACCACAACTACTGAGCCCACGTGCCTGGAGCCCATGCTCTGCAACAGGAGAAGCCACCTCAATGAGAAGCCCGTGCACCACAACGAAGATTAGCCCCGCTCGCCACAACTAGAGAAAGCGTGCGGCAATAAAGACCCAACGCAGCCAAAAATAAATAAATAAATAAAAAATAAAAAGATTATTCAAAGAACTAATGGCTGAAAACTTCCTTAACCTGGGGAAAAAAACAGACATCCAGATCCAGAAAGCTCAAAAATACCAAAAAAAGATGAATCATAAGGGATTTACACTGAAACACATTATAATCAAATTATCAGAAGTTAACAACAAGGGAAGAATCTTAAAAGCAAGAAGAGAAAAGAAATTTGTTACCTACAAGGGAAATTTTAACGACTGTTAGTAGATTTTTCTGCAGAAATCTTGCAGGCAAGAGAGAGTGGGGTGAGGTATTCGAAGTGCTGAAAGAAAAAACCTGCTAACCAAGAGTACTTTATTAAGCAAAGTTGTTCTTCAGAATTAAAAGAGAGATAAAGAAATTTCCAGACAAACAAAAGCTGAAAAAGTTCTTTACCACTAGACCAGACTTATAAGAAATGTTAAAGGGAGTTCTTCAAGCTAAAATGAAAGAATGCTAGTAAGTAACAAGAATTATATATATTAAAAAAAAAAACTCACCGGTAAAGGTAAATATATAGTTAAATTCAGAATACTCTTATCATAATGTGGTGGAAAAATCACTTATAACTCTAGTATAAAGGTTAAAAGACAAAAGTTTTAAAAATAACTCTAACTACAATAGTTTGTTAGTGGATATGCAATATAAAAAGTTATAAATTGTGATATCAAAAACATAAAATATGGTGGAAGGTGTAAAAATGTAGAGCTTCTGTATGAGTTTGAAGTTAGTTGTTATCAGCTTAAAATTGATTGTATAAGATGTTTTATGTAAGCCTCATAGTAACTACAGATCAAATACTTACACACAGAAGATAAAGTACAATGAATTGAAGCAAAAAAAAAAAAAAAAGAAACTAGGAAGACTGTGGGCCCAATAGGAATAAGGAATTTGGTATTAGAAAATGGAGGAGGCAAGGATGTAAAGCTACATGAAGAGGACGATGACGCCACCGTAATCACTGTCACTCAGTCAGCAAAAGAATAATATCTGCCAACACTTCGCTGGAGCCGGCTCTGTATCAGCCAAATGAAGAAAGTTTTGTTATCATCCCCATTTTGGAAATGTAGAAATAGGCCGAGAGAAAGTAAGGTCGCACAAGGTCAGAGTGCTAGAAAGAGGCAGAACACGGATCCGAGCCGAGGCAGACTCTGGAGCCTGTGCCCAAAGTATATCCCAGGTTGGGAAGGAGATACCTCAAGCACTTACTCTGCAGCCTGCTCCGGTGGGAAGAGATCAGCACCAAGGGCTGCTATAGTTTAAGCTCTAGTCACCACAGGGTCAAAGACTTGAATTTGAATAATAATATCTACCATTTAAGTGCTTACTATGGACCACAGATTGGGATAAGTCTTTTCCCACTTATCTCACTTAATCCTTCCAATAACCCCGTTTTATTGGTATGTATTATCTCACTTAATTATCTCACTTAATCCTTCCAATAACGCTGTTTTATTGGTGAGGAATCTAAGGTTTCAAGAGGCAAACTAATTTAATAAATGTCATATAACTAGTAAGTGGTAGAGCCAGGATTCAGACTAGTCTCAAACTGAGAGAAGTCCATGCTCTTAACCAGCCTGCTACTGCTCAGTCTTAAAGGTTTTTGTAGCTTAGGAGGCCCTTAGAGTACATTGAATTTGTAATTGAGAAAACTGAGACTCAAGAGGGGAAGGGACTTGTCCAAGGTTGCAGAGGAAAGGTGAGAACAGGACCTGTCTATCCTGATGTACAGTGGTTCTCCCCACTAAGCCATATGACTTCGCACAGTACAGAGGCGTCCTCCAATGTCTTTCTTCGGGTGTTACAGACTCAGACATCTCGGATATCCCTGGACTCCCTCGGGAATCCCTCACAGAGACCTTCAGACACCTGACCCACCAGGGCCCCCTCGGTGAGGTCATTGTTGAGAGGCTGATTCAATCCATCCTGGAGTTTTTTAATGGTGAACTAAAAGGTATGCACAGCAATCCTCTGAGTCATCCAAATTATTCTTCCTTTCCAACACATATTTTAAACATTTATTATATAAATAATTTATACTGTAAAAGTTATTTGTAAAATTTATTTATATTTATACTGTCAACTGAAAAAAAAAATGCACAGCCTACAAGTTAAGAGTTACGTTTTTTTGGAGGCCTTACTGAGGACCAGAGCCTGGGATGACAGTGTCTCCGACAGCTCTGAGGGACTCTTCCAAAGAAGTAAGGGAGGAGCCAGGATAAGAAGGAGTTTTTGCTGGAAAAAACAAACAAACATGTAGTGAAACATCAAAAGATGACTGCTAATCTCAAAAACAGACATCTCAAGTTAATGATTTTAGTGCTTTTCTACATAGGGGAAGATGTGGGGCAGCTGATGGCTTCAGCATCCTTTGTTTACTGAAATGGCAGGTGACATTCTTTGTCCACAGTACTTTTATATTTATTTTTATATTTATAGTAAATATATTTACATATTCTTATAAATTATATTTATGTTTATACTTATGTTTATAAAAATTATAAATTTCCTATAAAAACAAAGAAAACTGAAATAAAAGTTACAGGTTAATCTTCCCTAATCCCCCTCTCCTAAGATAACTCCTGTTAACATTTTGGTATATATATTTTCAGACTTTTTTCTGTGCATACAAATGCGTGTAATTATAGAAAAACACACATCAGAGATGGTGGGAGAAAAAAATTTTTCTAGGTCAGTAACTATAGATCTGTATTATCCTACTTAATACAGTATTCCTTGTTTAGGTAAAACATTCATTCATTCTATGGGAGCACATAACAGAAGAATTTATCTTGACCTGGGGACAAGGGAATGCATTTCTGAGGAAGTAACCCTTGAGGAGCTCAAATCTAAGGAATGAATAGGAGAAACTAGGGGAAGTTAGAATTGGAGGGAGTGTTCCAGAAATAGGAAATGAAATGTTTAACAAGCTTGTGGCAGAAAGGAGTAGAGCATGTCTGATGAACTCAGAGAAGCCTGGTACATCTTAATCACAGTGTCAAAGGTGTCTGTCATTTGTCAACAGATACTTAGGTTGTTTCCATATTTACTGCAAATAATGCTGCAGTGAACATGGGAGTACAGATACCTCTTTATCCAGATTTCATTTCCCTTGAGTGTATATACACAGATGTTTTTGGTTTGTGAAAATGCAACATGCTTTACATTTTCTCTGTGTGTAATGCCAATAAAATTTTTTAAAAAGACTTAAAGCCAGAATGTTGGTCTTAACTTTTGACTTGGACTATTCTTTATACTTCATGTCAGCAGGGCTTTATAAAGGATTTCTTTGTAATTAATAAAGGGGATGGATTGCTGCAGTGAATTAAAAAAAAAAAAGTCTATTCTGTGCCTTGACCTAAATCCACAGCCAGCCAGGGAAATAGATGAATAAGAAAGTAATTTTATCAGAGTATCACAAATACCATGTTAGCAATATGCACATGTGGTTTATGGATATACTTAGAAGGTTACCTGACCCAGCTTCAGGAGAAAATGCATGATCCAAGTCTTTAAGCATATATAGATTTCAGTCAGTAAACAAAAAGTGTAGAGAATTCAGAGGGTGAAAAGGCCCAGAAGCAAGAAAGGGCAGCATGAAACTTAACTGGGCTAAAGCTCAGAATGCTACCCGGCAAGGCAAAAGATGAATTTGAAGAGGTTAGCTGCCATCACATTGAGAAGGGCCTTGACCCCCATGAGTGCTATTGAAAAGAGTTTCAGTAGGGAGTTACCTGATCAAATTTGCATTTTATAAAGATGAAACTGGTGATAGCTGGACGAATAGATTGGAAGGGGGCAGAACTGGAGCGGTGTAACACAATGTTGGCTTGCTATACTAATCCAGGTGAGAGTCAGGCTGTTGAAGTCAGCTTCTTGCTATATTTGCTGCTTACTGTCCAGAGAGCTTATCAGTTTATACCATCTACATGCAGGGGAGAAAAGACTGGAAGAAATTTTCTCAAGATATGTAGAATTATAGGTGTCTTTTATTTTCTTCTTTATACTTTATTTTTTCAAAGTTTCTATGACAGAAACTGTGTTTATAATCTGAAAAAGAGAATAATACAAAAGATTTTATTGTTCAAATCTGGACTTGCATTTTAATAGGAAACAGAGACTCAAAATAATGACTTTAATGACATCAGGAGAGCTGGAAGTAATAGCATCAGAGGTCACCTTTAGGACCTTAATCAGACAGCAGTACACAGGGTGGGTAGGTGGGGAAGCAAAGACTAAAGATGGTGAGAGCCATCATGGAGCGCTTGGTAAAATCTAGCTGGGAGGGAAAATGAGGTCCCAAACCCAGGCAGAACCAGTGGACAAGGAATTTTATCCTCTGTAACTTATTCATCCCTTATAATAAAAAACTAATCTTGGATTGAATGAGATGTCAGTTGTTTAAAACATTCCAAGAAACTTTTCAAAAGCCTTTACAACTATAAAATGAGATTATAATGCATAATTGTGTTTTTATCATTTTTCTACAAACTCAGAGTGAACTTGAAAAGCTGACATTCCTAAGATCTTTGTCTTCTCTCAGCCGAACTTCACCTTATGATGAAACCACAGAGTCATTCATTCTCAGCCACATAGTAGACATTGTGCATATGCTAAATGTAAGTATTGTGACCTTATCACAAATTATCGGGACCATGCACATTCAGTGACTTGGCTAACAAATTTTAGTGGCTTTACCTATATTATCAATTCCCTCAACCTCTTCTCGTATCAGTATCTCTGCATAGAGGAGAAATACTCAGGGTATTCCACAAATATAGTCACCCTTGAAAACCAATTGAAAGAGGAGCAGAAAGGCGTGCAACAGCATTTAAATTTCTCAGTAAGGACAATGCTGCATAAACAAGCAGTAGTTTTGAGGCAGACTCTAATCAAATGCCTAGGTTCAAGTGCAGTTCTGCCTCTTTCTAGCTGTGTGAATTTGGGAAATTACTTAACTCCTCGGTGCCTCAGTTTCCTCAACTATAAAATGAGAATAGCTGTATCTACTTCACAGAGCTGTTGAGAGCATTATATAAATAAATGTAAGCCACATAACACGGTGCCTAACACATATTTTGCATTTGAGTAACATGATTGTATCCTTTTTATTATTGTATTTTGTCCTATGTGCACTTAACTCCAGCCACACTGTGCCACTAACTCATTCATTCATTGCCTTATTAAGCACTTGACAGTTCCAGGCAGTGTCCTGGGAATTGGGGCGACAAAGACAAAGACATAATCCCTGTTCCTGCAGCCAATCAATTGTTACAGGGACTGTAACAAAAGTTTAAATAGGTATAGTAAGGGCACAGAGGAATAGGTGTGTGAGTGGTCACTTCCATGTCAAAGGATCCAGAAGGCCTTTAGAAAGGAGGTGATGCACTTAGGCAAGCACTTAACTTTTTTTTTTTAATCTTTTTAAATAATTATTTATATATTTGTTTATTTATTTATTGGCTGTGTCAGGTCTTAGTTGCAGCACATGGGATCTTCATTGAGGCATGTGGGATCTTTCGCTGGGGCACACGGGCTTCTCTAATTGTGGCGTGTGGGTTTTCTCTCTCTAGTTGTGGCACGCGGGCTCCAGAGTGCATGGGCTCTGTAGTTGAGGAATGCGGGCTCAGTAGTTGTGGCACGCTGGCTTAGTTGCCCCGCAGAATGTGGGATCTTAGTTCCCCGAACAGGGATTGGACTTGCGTCCCCTGCATTGGAAGGTGGATTCTTTACCACTGGACCACCGGGGAAGTCCCACACTTAACTTTTTGATGCTTTGGTTTTCTCATCTGTGTAGTGTTCCCTTCAGTTTCTCTAGAGCTGTAAAATTCTGAATCTGAGGTTTCTTATCTACTTCAGAAAAATGAGCAGCTCACTTTCAACCCACAGATCTGTAAAGCTGATTAGACTGATGATTAGTTTTCAGAATTGAAGGCTAACCAGCTAACAGGTTTGTTAAGTAATAGACTGTATCAAAGATCTTCTGTACACAGAACATTGTGGTGCTTTGAAAAGGATACAAATTTCCTGGAAGTGTTATTCCTTGCCCTCCAAGAGTTTACAATTAGTTTGGAAGTGACTACCCCTGATAAATAGGTTGAGAATGATTCCAAGTAATACATCAAGAAGAACAGAATGATATAATGCAGATTAGAGAATGAGTGCAGCTTTCTGCTTGGCTCTACTCCATGGAAAGAGGGTTCTACACAGCCATACGACTCAGCCAAAATGGCATGATTCCAAAGTCCCACTTCCACAAGAATTGGCAGCAGTGGGTTGCCACATGGTTCAACCAGCCAGCTCAGAAGATCCACAGGGAAGACTCAGACAACGAAAGCACACTGAATTTCCCCATGCTCTGCACCTGGATCTCTCCAGCCGGTAGTAGAATACCCACTGTCAGGTATGAACCAGAGTTTGGTCTGGCAAGGGGTTCAGCCTAGAAGAATTAAAGATAGTTGGTGTCCATGAGAAAATTGCATGGATCAGTGCATGATTGTTCAAGTCTATAGCGTCCCTGCAAGACCGTGTGCAGGGGCTAAATGAGTGCTGCTCCCAACAACCAAGAGGAGAGGCAGTTCTGCTGAGGAGACAGCCAGGGCCATCATAAAGAGAGAAGAATTTTAAGGCATTTTCCAGTCTTCTCGTGACCCATCCCAGTGCATGGCTCTTCAGTATCCACATTAAAAGAGCTGAGAACAGAATGTGGAAAGGAAGGTGGAAAAATCTGTTACAGCACTTCACCAAAGGAGATTTATAAATACACGCATGAAGGAACTTCCCTGGCGGTCCAGTGGGAAAGACTCCATGCTCCCAATGCAGGGGGCCCGGGTTCAATCCCTGGTCGGCGAACTAGATCCTGCATGCATGCCGCAACTAAGAGTCTGCATGCCGCAACTAAGAGTTCGCATGCCGCCACTAAGAGTTCGCATGCCACAACTAAGAGTTCGCATGCCGCAACTAAGAGTTCGCATGCCACAACTAAATATCCCTCATGCCTCAACAAAGATCCCACATGCCTCAACTAAGACCTGGAGCAGCCTAAATAAATAAATAAATAAATAAGCACATGAAAACATGCTCCATCATCATGATTAGGGAAAAGCAAATTAAAACCACAATGAGATTCAACTATACACCCACTAGAATGGCTAAAATAAAAAGAAAGGTGAATGTTGGTGAGGAGGATATGGCACAACTAAAACTCCCATACACTGCTGATGGGAATTTAAATGGCACAACCATTTGGGAAAATCGTTTGGCAGTTTCTTACAAAGTTAAATATATACTTACCATATGACCCAGCAATTCCATTCCTAGGTAAAATGAAGCATATGTCCATGCAAAGACTTGTATACCAGTGTTTCATAGCCATTCTATTTGTAATAACTAAACACTGGAAACAGCCCAAAGGTCCATCAACAGATGAGAGGATAAACAAATTTTGGTATATCCATATAATGGAATACTACTCAGCAATGAAAAGGAATGAACTATTAATACATTGTACAACTTGGATGAATCTCAAAATAATTATACTGAGTGAAAGAAGCCAGATAAAAGTGGATATACTTTGTGATTCCATTTATATAGCATTCTAGAAAATTTAGACTTATAGTGACCTCACATCAATGGTTTCCTGAAGGTAGGAGTAGGGTGGTTCAGGCAGGAGGGAGAATTTACAAGGTAACACAAGAGTACTTTAGGGAGTGATCCATATCTTGATTGTGGTGATGATTTCATGCGTGCATACATATGTCCAAAATCATCAAACTATACACTTTAAATATGTACAGTTTATTGTATGTCTGTTACCTCAAAATCAGAAAAGATGCAAACAGTATGTTGAGAACTTTAATAGAAAAGAGAAGAACTACAATGACAACTGGGATATAAAGTAATGACACAATTTGAGTGAAATTAATCCAGATAGATCTTCTGATCTAAGCCTCAAATGATGTGATGAATAGGGTTGAGAGAAGGAACCAGTGAGTAGGGACTTTGATTGGTAAATTAATACCTGGTTGTGCAAGGCCAGGGTTGTACATCCTGAAATATGGCAGAATGGCCAGGGGTGTGGTTTTTAGGTGCTATTGTTAGCCAGCAGCAGACACAGGCACCAGTACTACTGTTACAGAATTTTAACGTAGCCAGACTTGTCCTTAGTGCCTCTTAATTTTCCTCTGCCAGCTTGGGGCTCCACCCTAATTCTGCATTGAGGTCCTCCACCAAACCCTACCACTATGTTGTTGTTTGGTAAATAGTTAAATGGTGTACTCAGCATTGAAGAGTCACTGTGTTACTTGAGCACTGAGGCAGGAAATGGATGAGAATGATGTTTCAGGAAGACTCTTCAGTGATATGAATAATAAATGCTGAAGGAGTTCAGAGGACATACAGTTTACGGTGGACTGAACTGATATGAAAATAATCTGTCCAGTTGGCCTTAGGAGTTTGAGCTCCCTGAAGCAGAAGGATGGAGAAGAAAGGGAGCTATAGGAATCAAAAGACACAATTTCTAGTTCTAGTCTGTCAAGCACAACCTGTGTGATCTTAGACAAATCAGTTTGCTTCTCTGAACCTCTAGTTCCACCCAGAAAATAGAGACAGTAATATCTGTATGGATTTCGTTAAGAACTTTGAGACAAATGTCTCATTTTGTTAAGATGGGTTAACATTCTTCTTGAGGCAAGCAACAAAAGTCAACTCTGGCTCACTTGAGTTAGAAACAAAAGGATGCTGGGATATCTCCCTTAGAGTCTAAGAAAGACGTTTAACAGTCAAGCCTCTAAAGGAGTCTGTTCCAGGACACCTCCAGGAATTTCAAAGGCAGGGGCTGCTCTGCCATCACTATGACTCTAACCTCTAGCAGCTCCCAGTCTGTGTCTGTCACTCTGTAATTCCAAATTCTGGGAGAGAGAGTCTGATTGGCCCAGACTGGGTCTCTTCTCCACTCCTACATCAATCAAGTGTGTCTGAGGGCAGCACTGTATAGTGATGACATGACTTCTGGGCGTCCCTACCTGTATATTAGAGGCAGTTCCCAGAGAAAGGGTGATTGCTATGACCTGGATAGTCACCTCCCAGGAGGTCCCTGCTACACAAATACTTTACGATCAAAAAATAGCTTCTCAACTTCTGATTCCCCATAGTAGTTAGCATAATTGTGAATATATAATAAGCCATTCATACCTAACTGATTAAAAAAAGAAAACAAAAGACATACTGAGTGAAGTAAGTCAGAGAAAGACAAATATCATATGATATTGCTTATATATGGAATCTAAAAAAAGGGTACAAATGAACTTATTTACAAAACAGAAGTAGAGTCACAGATGTAAAAAGCAAACTTATGGTTACCGGGGGGTAGGGGGCAGGGATAAACTGGGAGATTGAGATTGACATATACACACTACTATATATAAAATAGGTAACTACTAAGGACCTACTGTATAGCACAGGGAACTCTACTCAATACTCTGTAATGACCTATATGGGAAAAGAATCTAAAAAAGCAGGGATATATGTACATGTATAACTGATTCATTTTGCTGTACACCTGAAACTAACACAACATTGTAAATCAACTACACTCCAATAAAAATTTTAAGAAAAAGAAAACGGAAGATTATTCTGACAGAAGTGGTCAAGTAGATTGAAGTCAGAAGGAATTGCAGGCCTGGTGGTTTAGCTAAGATGTACAGCCTTCATCCACATGTGAGGAGTATGGCTACAGGAATGGAGAATCAGAATCTGTGCAGAGCAGGGAGGAACTATCACTGTGATTGACTGGATGTGGGGAATAAATAAAGGAGTCATAAATCATCTATCTTATGAGCCCTGGGAAAGAGCACCATCAACAACAATTGAAGGCAGAGAATGTGTGTCCTTTGGACTGGGACAGTAATGAGCTCACCTTTTAACACCAAAATGCCAGGTTGTAGCTGTGATCTTAGTGGTGATGCCCTTGAGAGGACTAAATGTGGGTGAGTAGAGGCCTGTCAGGCTGAAGGCAGAGTCTTATGCTTTGTCCCTTCCAGACTATAAAACCATAAAAATAAGTAAGCTCCATGAGGAAATAAGGAAGAAGAGCAAGCAGACCACCTGCAAGATCTGACCAGAGTTGGAAAGTGAGGAGAGAAAGAGAAAACTCAGAAAGGGGCTCAAAAGAAAACCCAGTAATGTTTGCTGAGCACTGCCTCCTGGGCACCATCCTAAGTTCCAAAAGAGGTCTTTTTGGTGGCAGGTAAGAGAAATCTACTAGAGGCAGCTGAAACACAAAAGGGGAGATTTGTTCTTAGGATAACTGAGTATTCCCTAGAATCCTGTGATAGGAAGAGCAGCCTGCTCCAGGAAGGGAATGAAACCAGAAAAAAAAATTTCCAAATGCTCATTGAGAACTTTCCATCTCTTATCTTTGCTCCTTTGCATGCATTTCCATCTCCCTCCCTCTCCCTCTCTCCCTTTCCCTCCTTCTCCCTCCTTCTCCCCTTTCCTCTCTTTCTCCCCTTTCCCTCTCTCCTTTCCTCTCCCTCCCTCCCTCTCTCTCTCTCTCTCTCTCTCTCTTTTGCCAAAATTTGTTCTCTCAGTTCCCCTGTCCATAGGGCAGTGCTCCCAAATTTTAAGTTGTCTCCTTTTAATAGATCAGCCAAACTGAGACTGAGGCTCCTTGTCTCAGTTCCAGATTCCTGAGAGAATCTAGTTGACCTTGGTGTGTACTCCTAGACAGATGAGCTGTGGTTAGTGGGACAGAATGACTTAGCAGAAATGTGGCTGTGAGATGCCCATTCCTGATGGCCGAGGGCAGTTTCCAGAGAGGCTGGGTAGACAGTCCACTAAGGCGGCCACTACAACCATTTACATTTGCTCTTCACATCAACTCCTGAGATGTAGCTCATCTCCTCCATACAGATAAGGGAACTCAGGCACAGAGAAGTTAACTACTACACACAGGGTCACACAGAGTGAGAGGCAGAGCCAGTGCTCAAACCCAGGTGTATCCAGCTCCAAAGCCTCTGTTTTTCCTATCACTCTGCAGGTTTATTCAGCAGTGCAAAGCTGCTTTCCCTCTGCCAGTTTGGAATTTGGAACATTGTTCCTTTTCTAGGACAACTAACTTAGAATAATATTAGACACTAGAGAAGAAATGGCTGGTGTAGTAGAAAGAGGAGTTAGGATTCCTAAACTGGAAATAATCACTAGTAATGAAAATAATGACTAACAGACACTATCACAGTTACTGTGGGCCACTGGGTATTATGAATTAGCTCATTTAGTTCTCACAACCAACCCATGAAGGTAAGTAGTACTGTTATCTCGTTGTATAGATGAGGAAGCTGAGGTACAAGGAGGTTACATAACTTGTATCAGCTCAAACAGCTAGTAAGAGGCAGAGCCAGGCCCCAGGGACTAAACTAGCCCGGCCACGGTCCTGCTGCCAGTCCTGTGACGCCCAGGAGCAGGGCCTGCCGAAGGACCTGCCATTGTTCTTGCAGGCCGTCCACGTCTCCTGTCATCTGGCCTAACGGCTTGGCCCATTTCCGACTCTCTAAAGTTCTTTCCCTCTCATTGCAGACGCTGGTGGAGGAGGAGCCCCTGCATTTGTCTCTTCAGCCCTGTGCGCTAGGAGGTCTTTGTCACCATCACTGACTTCAGGTGATGCCCATATGCCCCCTACACGTGCGTCCTGGTTCCTCGTTCAGGGTCAATACCAGAGCCAACAGATGTGTTTCATATTCTTAACTTCTGAAAACTATTTAGATAAGGAAGGGGAAGCCAAATCCATGTTTTTATGTAAGAACTTGGACTTCGTTTGTTCTACCATCTATATCTCAAAGACCCACTGGAACCTCTGTGGAGTTCAGTTTTGTCCAGAGTATATTCAGTGGAAAGTTATTCGCATATGTGCGTCCTAACAGTAGAGGCCCATGGCCTGAGAAATTTGGAAGGGCTGCCTGCTGTTTACCTCTCTTAGAGATTAGTACTGCACATTAACTGACTAAAGGTCCCAAGAAGTCCTGTAGTTAAAATGTTTTGAAACTTGGGTCAGCCCACCCAAACTAACAAGCATTCAGCAGAACACACTTTGGAAAATCATGGTTGACTATACCAGACTGTAGCAGCTTCCCTCTGTGCTTGAATTGGAGGAAAGCCTGAAAGATGTCACTCTGGTGACGTCTTGTGGATGCGGAGGGAAAGGGGACAAGGATGGAGGCTCTGAGCCTGAAACTCTTCCTCTAACCTTTTGCAAGATTGGTTTAGACAGAATGACAAACGTACCATTTATCTCCTCCATCAGGATGATACACCAGTCAGTCTCTCCTTCCCTTTTGGGTTACTTGGATTCCTGCTTATCAACTTCAAATCAAACTCTTCCAGCTTGCTATTCCCAAACTGTCTTTTCTTAGTTACCAGGATGTCTATTTGCTGTTTGGCTCTGAAGAGCGAGCTGACCTGTTCAGTCTTGTCACCAAAAGTGTAATTGCTCTGCCCTCTGTAAAGACTCTTACCCAGCTGCAGGGAATCATGCCAGGTGGATCCTACAACTCTGAGGTAGCTCACACCTTGCTTTAGTAACTTGCCATCCACAGGGTCAGCTGATGCTGACCTTTTGAAAGTGCATTTGATTTTTTGGAACTAGCCAAAAAACCATTTAAGCCAAGTCTGGTGAATAAAATAAGTGGTTAAATTAAATAGCTTTTTTATTCCATTTTATTTTATTATTCTTTCTTCTTCCCTTCATTCCTTCTTTTCCTGCTTTTGGCTTTAAAATAAGGTAGGAAGGACTTATAATAAGGTGGTTCAGTGGCTAAGATTCCGCACTCCCAACGCAGGGGGCCCGGGTTCGACCCCTGTTCAGGGAACTAGATCCCACATGCCACAACTAAGAGTTTGCATGCCACAACTAAAGATCCCGCATGCCGCAACTAAAGATCCCGCATGCCGCAACTAAAAGATCCCACATGCCGCAACTAAGACCTGGTGCAGCCAAATAAATAAATAAGTATTTAAAATAAGGTGGGAGTGTTCATATGCTTAGCAGATATTTAGGGTTATCATGTATTGATACCAAGCATCATGACAGGCAGCAGAAAGACAGCAGTACACATTCTCATCAGGGAGCTTACCTCCTAGTGCAGAGATACAAACTACTAATAAATAAATATAATATTAGGTGGTAATAAGTGCTATGAAAAAATAAAACAGGGAAAGAAGAGGATACATAGTACTGTGTTTGGGAGGCACAGGGGCTTTTTTTTTTTTACATAAGATGGCCAGAGAAAGCCTTCCTGATGAGATGACAGTTGCAGAGAGAGGGCATGAATATCTCTGGAAGAGAAGCTTTTAGGCAGAGAGAAGAGGAAAGAAGTGCAAAGGCCTGGATTTCCTTCTGCAGCTGGTAAACTGGAAGGTGAAGCAACTGCCCAAGGAGACTTTGTTCCCCTAGGTTTCAAGGTGTCAGAAAGACTCACAAGTCAAACTTTAAAAGTATTTTGATGACCCATAAGTAATTTCTCAAATGTAGTTAGAGTCAGTTAACTGTGTTCCCAGTAAGGCTGAGGTATCCATTTGAAATGAAGATTTATTGTTTCACCTCAGGTCACACACTGCCTGCTAGTACTACACTCAGAAGTCCTTCACCTTTGAGTAAGGTCTAAGATAACAAGGAGAGCCTTACAAGTGTACAGTGTTGGGGAACTTCACGGCGGGGGGCGGTCCTCACTAACCCTGTGCCTTTGCAGTGTCTCTACAGGCAGACGTTTCAGGCGTTCTCTGAGATGGCTCCAGAGTTTGGTGATAAAAGACCCACATTTGAAAAATCTTGACATCATTTTTAAGATAAACAGGATATCAGGAGAGAATAGGAAACTATTCCTATTAACTGGTGAAAGTGGAAGAAGAAAATATGGAAGGATTCAGTTTTAGGAGACAGCATAATAGTTGAGTGTCAGCTGTCCATTTTGAGTCAGACTTGGGTTCAAATTCTGACTCCCTGCCATTCATCGGCTATACATTCGCAAGGAGTTTAATCTCTCTGTCTTTTCACCTTTAAATGGAGATAACAATTACTGAGTGTTGAATAAATGGCCTTCAATAAATGGTTTAAGTGGTTGCTATAATTATTCCTTAAATTATCATTGCTTATTATTATAGAAGGGTTTCAATCAGTGACCAGGAGAACAGAGTCAGCCTCGTGTGAGTGAGTAAATAGGCAGCTGCCTACCATGCGAGATTCAAAGGTCGTTAATAACCACCTGCCCTGACCTGTACCCGTTCCAGTAGCTGCCATTCCACCAATAGGGATTTATTCATTGGAGTGCATTCACTGCAGTTCAAGCATCTTGCTCACTTTGCCCTTTTTAAGATGCAATATTCCAGAAAGGGATAACCCTTTAAACTATTATTAATAATTTGTGCCTTTATACAGATGGACATTTGTCTTTGCCACACCGACCTTAACGTTATTTCTCATTCCTCTTCTATTTATATATCAACACTCCAGCCAGATTGGGTTTCTCTCCTTTATCTGGTTGTGCCTTGTACTTTTCTGTCTTGGCAGCTTAATGCAAGCCGTTTCTTCTACCTGAAATGCCACCCTCTTTATGAAGCTCCCGCTCATGAATATTATTTTCTCCATGAATCCTTCCCTGTTTCAGGCAGATGCAATTTCCCATCCTCAGAGTTCCTTTATAGCACATCATTAATTTTCTTTCTTTCCAAAGTAGATTTCAGAAGGCTAAAAACATACAGAAGAATAGAATAAATAATTGAAGAAAGGTGGATGAAGGGAAAATAAGTCTAGACAATAAGCCCCTGTAGAAGCCTGACCACCTGATGCCCTAGATCTTTGTGCCTTGTTTGTCATCCCACTACTTTCATTTGCAACCAAAACTGGTTTATCATTTAGGAAGATATTTTCAGACATAGTAGTGACATGTGGGACTTCTCCCTCCACACTTTCTTCCAAAAGAATATAGGTGTTATCCCAGATCTTCCTGATAAACCATTCAGGCTCCCTTTATTTTTTGCAGCACATGGACCCCTGGTTACAGTCAGTCAAAGACCATGAGTGGGAACAGGCCACAGCCAGCATGGCTCAAGTTCTGAAGTGTTTATCCAGAAATCTCAGCCTGAAGGTAAGCAGCCCTTTAGTTGAAGATGAAGGATCCAGAGCCATCCTTTTACTGCCTATTTCCCCTCCTGTCTATGACTCCCCAAACTGATGATTTCTTGGTGCTTACATAATAGCCCTTAACATTATTCACATATCTGCTGCTCTCCCATAACTGAACAGCTTGAGGCCAGGTACTGTGTTTATTAATCTTGCATCCTCATGGGGATGCACAAGATCTGGTGCATAACAATAGAGTATATGTTTTCAAATGAATGAGTAAATAAATGTAACCTGAAAATATCTGATGACCTTCAGTGGCCTAGTCTCTGTGCATTGCTTTTTTTTTTTTTTTTCAAATGTATCTATTTTATTTATTTATTTTTGGCTGTGTTGGGTCTTCGTTGCTGCACATGGGCTTTCTCCAGTTGCAGCGAACGGGGGCTACTCTTCGTTGAGGTGTGCAGGCTTCTCACTGCGGTGGCTTCTCTTGTTGCGGAGCATGGGCTCTAGGCACGTGGGCTTCAGGAGTTGTGGCACGTGGGCTCAGTAGTTGTGGCTCGCGGGCTGTAGAGTGCAGGCTCAGTAGTTGTGGCGCACGGGCTTAGTTGCTCCCCGGCACATGGGATCTTTCCGGACCAGGGCTTGAACCCGTGCCCCCTGCATTGGCAGGTGGATTCTTAACCACTGCGCCACCAGGGAAGCCCTCTGCGCATTGTTATATTTGAAGTAGTAAAGTCCACCAGGCAAATATAAGTGTGTGAATCAATTTAAATATCTCCCAGCATCAGATCAGCTCAGTGCTTTGTGACCACCTGGAGGGGTGGGATAGGGAGCGTGGGAGGGAGCCACAAGAGGGAGGAGATACGCAGGTATATGTATATGTATAGCTGAGTCACTTTGTTACAAAGCAGAAACTAACACACCATTGTAAAGCAATTATACTCCAATAAAGACGTTAAAATAAATAAATATGTATCTCCCAGCATCTCAAATAGTTCTATTGTACCTCTCTTTAAATCCCCTCATTTCCCTCTTTCACTCTCTCACTTCTCACTTGTTCTGAATCTTCTCCCATAACTCCTAAAAAGAATTCCCCAAAACTAGGATCCTCTCTCCTGATCTGTTCCTGTTTTCATCCACAAATCTCATTCTTCTTTCTCCAGTAGATCTTCTAGGCACGGGAACCTCTTCTGTTCTCTATCCATCATTTCTCCAATCTGCATAATAAGGCCCAGGAATTGGAAGAGAAGTTGGGGGGTAGGAATACTAGGTCTTTATGCCAGAATTCCTTAGAGAATTTGCCCTTGATATAAATATTCTAACAGTCATGTTTAAAAGGACAGCATTCCACTTTCCTATTTCTCCCATTGAAAGCATATCCAAACTTTCCACCTCCTTACTGAAGCTCAGTCCCTCAAACTATGCTAATTCCCTTTTTCTCTGTTTAGTCAGAGTTAGCAAGTGACTTGTAGCCATCACTGACTACCTTATTCTGTCCTCACTGACTACCCTATCGTTATCAACAATGCCTCCTTCTTCCTCAACCTCTAATTTTGGCTGCAGATTAAAGACAAGAGTTTCAAAAGACTCCTTCCTATACATAATCTCTCTCTAGGCCCTGCAGATCTTCCTTAACATTTTCTTCCTGGGGAGAATTGCTAATGTAAGGATGCTTAACTTAGGTGCCATTGGGGTCTGTGAACATCTAGAACGTTGTATGCAGAATTTTGTGTGGTGCAGTCCGAGGAAGATCCATAGTTTTTCTTAAATCAACTTTATTGAGTTATAATTTATATATTAAAATTTATGTACAATGAAATCCACCTAATGTAAGTGTATAGTTTTGACAAATGTATATTCTCTGGGTCACCTACTCTTTTTATATTCTCAAATAAACCTAAAAAGATAAAGAATTGAGAAAGAGAACATTAAAGAACTACTTAGTGGTCAGACTAAGAACATAACTCTCCAATAACCTTTTCTGTCTTAATAAGGTTTGAGATTTTTTAATATTATGAATATAAATAGGCTCATTAGAGAAAATTAAAAATTTTAAAACTAGAAGGAAGAGAAACTATCTTGTCATCTGGAGATAGCCCCTGTTAACATTTTTATTTATTCCTTCTGAGTACTTTTTTCTGCATGAATGTGTTGGGATGGGGTCTTCCACTCAGTTCCTTCCAATTTTTTCTCTACATGTAGCCATAAGAGTTATCTTCTTAAAACCCATGTCACTCTTTTTTGTTGTTGTTGTTTTTTGTTTTTCTATACTGCAGGTTCTTATTAGTCATCAAGTTTATACACATCAGTGTATACATGTCAATCCCAATCGCCCAATTCAGCACACCACCATCCCCACTCCACCGCAGTTTTCCCCCCTTGGTGTCCATATGTCTGTTCTCTACATCTGTGTCTCAACTTCTGCCCTGCAAACCGGCTCATCTGTACCATTTTTCTAGGTTCCACATACATGCAATAATATATGATATTTGTTTTTCTCTTTCTGACTTACTTCACTCTGTATGACAGTCTCTAGATCCATCCACGTCTCTACAAATGACTCAATTTCATTCCTTTTTATGGCTGAGTAATATTCCATTGTGTATATGTACCACCACGACTTCTTTATCCATTCGTCTGTCGATGGGCATTTAGGTTGCTTCCATGTCCTGGCTATTGTAAATAGTGCTACAATGAACATTGGGGTGCATGTGTCTTTTTGAATTATGGTTTTCTCTGGGTATACGCCCAGCAGTGGGATTGCTGGACCATATGGTAAATCTATTTTTAGTTTTTTAAGGAACCTGCATACTGTTCTCCATAGTGGCTGTATCAATTTACATTCCCACCAACAGTGCAAGAGGGTTCCCTTTTCTCCACACCCTCTCCAGCATTTGTTGTTTGTAGATTTTCTGATGATGCCCATTCTAACTGGTGTGAGGTGATACCTCATTGTAGTTTTGATTTGCATTTCTCTAATAATTAGTGATGTTGAGCATCTTTTCATGTGCTTCTTGGCCATCTGTATGTCTTCTTTGGAGAAATGTCTATTTAGGTGTTCTGCCCATTTTTGGATTGGGTTGTTTGTTTCTTTAATATTGAGCTGAATGAGCTGTTTATATATTTTGGAGATTAATCCTTTGTCCGTTGATTCGTTTGCAAATATTTTCTCCCATTCTGAGGGTTGTCTTTTCGTCTTGTTTATGGTTTCCTTTGCTGTGCAAAAGCTTTTAAGTTTCATTAGGTCCCATTTGTTTATTTTTGGTTTTATCTCCATTACTCTAGGAGGTGGATCAAAAAAGATCTTGCTGTGATTTATGTCAAAGAGTGTTCTTCCTATGTTTTCCTCTAAGAGTTTTATAGTGTCTGGTCTTACATTTAGGTCTTGAATCCATTTTGAGTTTACTTTTGTGTATGGTGTTAGGGAGTGTTCTAATTTCATTCTTTTACATGTAGCTGTCCAGTTTTCCCAGCACCACTTATTGAAGAGACTGTCTTTTCTCCATTGTGTATCTTTGCCTCCTTTGTCATAGATTGGTTGACCATAGGTGAGTGGGTTTATCTCTGGGCTTTCTGTCTTGTTCCATTGATCTATGTTTTTGTTTTTGTGCCAGTACCATATTGTCTTGATTACTGTAGCTTTGTAGTAGAGTCTGAAGTCAGGGAGTCTGATTCCTCCAGCTCCGTTTTCTTCCCTCAAGACTGCTTTGGCTATTCGGGGTCTTTTGTGTCTCCTTACAAATTTTAAGATGACTTGTTCTAGTTCCGTAAAAAATGCCATTGGTAATTTGATAGGGATTGCATTGAATCTGTAGATTGCTTTGGGTAGTATAGTCATTTTCACAATATTAATTCTTCCAACCCAAGAACATGGTATATCTCTCCATCTGTTTGTATCATTTTTAATTTCTTTCATCAGTGTCTTATAGTTTTCTGCATACACGTCTTTTGTCTCCCTAGGTAGGTTTATTCCGAGGTATTTTATTCTTTTTTTTGCAATGGTAAATGGGGGTGTTTCCATAATTTCTCTTTCAGATTTTTCATCATTAGTGTATAGGAATGCAAGAGATTTCTGTGCATTAATTTTGTATCCTGCAACTTTACCAAATTCATTGATTAGTTCTAGTAGTTTTCTGGTGGCATCTTTAGGATTCCCTATGTATAATATCATGTCATCTGCAAACAGTGACAGTTTTACTTCTTCTTTTCCAATTTCTATTCCTTTTATTTCTTTTTCTTCTCTGATTGCCATGGCTAGGACTTCCAAAACTATGTTGAATAATAGTGGTGAGAGTGGACCTCCTTGTCTCATTCCTGATCTTAGAGGAAATGCTTCCAGTTTTTCACCATTGAGAATGATGCTTGCTGTGGGTTTGTCGTATATGGCCTTTATTATGTTGAGGTAGGTTCCCTCTATGTCCAGTTTCTGGAGAGTTTTTATCATAAATGGGTGTTGAAATTTGTCAAAAGCTTTTTCTGCATCTATTGAGATGATCATATGGTTTTTATTCTTCAGTTTGTTAATATGGTGTATCACATTGATTGATTTGCGTATATTGAAGAATCCTTGCATCCCTGGGATAAATCCCACTTGATCATGGTGTGTGATCCTTTTAATGTGCTGTTGGATTCTGTTTGCTAGTATTTTGTTTAGGATTTTTGCATCTATATTCATCAGTGATATTGGTCTGTAATTTTCTTTTTTTGTAGTATCTTTGTCTGGTTTTGGTATCAGGGTGATGGTGGCCTCATAGAATGAGTTTGGGAGTGTTCCTTCCTCTGCAATTTTTTGGAAGAGTTTGAGAAGGATGGGTGTTAGCTCTTCTCTAAATGTTTGATAGAATTCACCTGTGAAGCCATCTGGTCCTGGACTTTTGTTTGTTGGAAGATTTTTAATCACAGTTTCAATTTCATTACTTGTGATTGGTCTGTTCATATTTTCTGTTTCTTCCTGGTTCAGTCTTGGAAGGTTATACCTTTCTAAGAATTTGTCCATTTCTTCCAGGTTGTCCATTTTATTGGCATAGAGTTGCTTGTCGTCGTCTCTTAGGATGCTTTGTGTTTCTGCGGTGTCTGTTGTAACTTCTCCTTTTTCATTTCTAATTTTATTGATTTGAGTCCTCTCCCTCTTTTTCTTGATGAGTCTGGCTAATGGCTTATCAATTTTGTTTATCTTCTCAAAGAACCAGCTTTTAGTTTTATTGATCTTTGCTATTGTTTTCTTTGTTTCTATTTCATTTATTTCCACTCTAATTTTTATGATGTCTTTCCTTCTGCTAACTTTGGGTTTTGTTTGTTCTTCTTTCTCTAGTTCCTTTAGGTGTAAGGTTAAATTGTTTACTTGAGATTTTTCTTGTTTCTTGAGGTAGGCTTGTATAGCTATAAACTTCCCTCTTAGAACTGCTTTTGCTGCATCCCATAGGTTTTGGATCATCGTGTTTTCATTGTCATTTGTCTCTAGGTATTTTTTGATTTCCTCTTTGATTTCTTCAGTGATCTCTTGGTTATTTAGTAACATATTGTTTAGCCTCCATGTGTTTGTGCTTTTTACGTCTTTTCCCCTGCAATTTATTTCTAATCTCATAGCGTTGTGGTCAGAAAAGATGCTTGATGTGATTTCAATTTTCTTAATTTTACTGAGGCTTGATTTGTGACCCAAGATGTGATCTATCCTGGAGAATGTTCCGTGCGCACTTGAGAAGAAAGTGTAATCTGCTGTTTTTGGATGGAATATCCTATAAATATCAATTAAATCTATCTGGTCTATTGTGTCATTTAAAGCTTCTGTTTCCTTATTTATTTTCATTTTGGATGATCTGTCCATTGGTGTAAGTGAGGTGTTAAAGTCCCCCACTATTACTGTGTTACTGTCGATTTCCTCTTTTATAGCTGTTAGCAGTTGCCTTATGTATCGAGGTGCTCCTATGTTGGGTGCATATATATTTATAATTGTTATATCTTCGTCTTGGATTGATCCCTTGATCATTATGTAGTGTCCTTCCTTGTCTCTTGTAACATTCTTTATTTTAAAGTCTATTTTATCTGATATGAGTATAGCTACTCCGGCTTTCTTTTGATTTCCATTTGCATGGAATATCTTTTTCCATCCCCTCACTTTCAGTCTGTACGTGTCCCTAGGTCTGAAGTGGGTCTCTTGTAGACAGCATATATATGGGTCTTGTTTTTGTATCCATTCAGCCAGTCTATGTCTTTTGGTTGGGGCATTTAATCCATTCACGTTTAAGGTAATTATCAATATGTATGTTCCTATGACCATTTTCTTAATTGTTTTGGGTTTGTTTTTGTAGGTCCTTTTCTTCTCGTGTGTCTCCCACTTAGAGAAGTTCCTTAAGCATTTGTTGT
Source organism: Balaenoptera acutorostrata (assembly GCF_949987535.1). Lineage (NCBI taxonomy): Eukaryota > Metazoa > Chordata > Mammalia > Artiodactyla > Balaenopteridae > Balaenoptera > Balaenoptera acutorostrata. The sequence continues at coordinate 67,487,362 of NC_080078.1, read as the reverse complement.
AGAGCTGGTTTGGTGGTGCTGAATTCTCTTAGCTTTTGCTTGTCTGTAAAGCTTTTGATTTCTCCATCGAATGTGAATGAGATCCTTGCCGGGTAGAGTAATCTTGGTTGTAGGTTCTTCCCTTTCATCACTTGAAGTATATCATGCCACTCCCTTCTGGCTTGTAGAGTTTCTGCTGAGAAATCAGCTGTTAACCTTATGGGAGTTCCCTTGTATGTTATTTGTCGTTTTTCCCTTGCTGCTTTCAATAATTTTTCTTTGTCTTTAATTTTTGCCACTTTGATTACTATGTGTCTCGGCGTGTTTCTCCTTGGGTTTATCCTGTATGGGACTCGCTGCGCTTCCTGGACTTGGGTGGCTATTTCCTTTCCCATGTTAGGGAAGTTTTCGACTCTAATCTCTTCAAATATTTTCTCTGGTCCTTTCTCTCTCTCTTCTCCTTCTGGGACCCATATAATGCAAATGTTGTTGCGTTTAATGTTGTCCCAGAGGTCTCTTAGGCTGTCTTCATTTCTTTTCATTCTTTTTTCTTTATTCTGTTCCGCAGCAGTGAATTCCACCATTCTGTCTTCCAGGTCGCTTATCCGTTCTTCTGCCTCAGTTATTCTGCTATTGATTCCTTCTAGTGTAGTTTTCATTTCAGTTATTGTATTGTTCATCTCTGTTTGTTTTGTTCTTTAATTCTTCTAGGTCTGTTAAACATTTCTTGCATCTTCTCAGTCTTTGCCTCCATTCTTATTCCAACGTCCTGGATCATGTTCACTATCATTATTCTGAATTCTTTTTCTGGAAGGTTGCCTATCTCCACTTCATTTAGTTGTTTTTCTGGGGTTTTATCTTGTTCCTTCATCTGGTATATAGCCCTCTGCCTTTTCATCTTGTCTGTCTTTCTGTGAATGTGGTTTTTGTTCCACAGGCTGCAGGATTATAGTTTTTCTTGCTTCTGCTGTCTGCCCTCTGGTGGTTGAGACTATCTCCACGTCACTCTTTTGATCCAATGATTTCCATCTGTTCTTAGTATACAAGGTCTTGTGTGATCTAGCTCTTCCTGCCTGTCTACACCCCTGACTTATTCCAGCACAGAATCTGCCACTCAGTAGATGTTCAATTTAATATTTATTGAATAAATGTAAGTCACTTGTGTCCTTTGTCTGCTCAAAATCCTCCAATGGCTTCCCATCTCGCACAGAATAAAATCCAAAATCCTTACAATGTTTTTTAAGTTACTAGGCCATCTGGCCTCATCCTCATCTGCCTCCTATTTCTTTCACTCTCAATTACTTTACTCCAGCCAACCAAGCCTTCTTGTTCCTCAGAAGCACCAGACACACTCCCTTCTCTTTGCGCTTGTTATTCTCTCTGCCTGGAATGCTTTTCTCCCAGATGTCTATCTGTGTGGCTCAATCCCTCCTTTCAACATTAGGGAGGTCTTCCCTGACATTCTAAAATAGCAATTTCTGGGGACTTCCCTGGTGGTCCAGTGGGTAAGACTCTGCACTTCCAGTGCAGGGGGCTCAATCCCTGGTCGGGGAACTAGATCCCGCATGCATGCTGCAACTAAGAGTCTGCGTGCCACAACTAAGAGGTCCACTTGCCGCAACTAAAGATCCCGCATGCTGCAACTAAGACCTGGCGCAGCCAAAATAAATAAATAAATATTTTTTAAAAAATAAAATAAAATAGCAGTTCCTATCCTCGTCCTCTGCATTTTTCTGCATCATAACGTTTATCACCATTTGATGCATAATGAATTTTACTTCTTAATTTTTTTATTTTCTGTTCCTCCAACTAGAATGTCACCTTCATGAAAAGAGATGTTAGCTTTTGTTCACTGCTTGTATCCCCAGTGCCAGTTGAAGTGCCTTATCCATAAGGGCCATAGTCATAACCAGTACCTGGCTCATAATTGACACTCAGTGTTTGTTGATTGACTGAATGAATGAACATATTATCAGAGAATGAAAGATGTTACACAGCTTTGTGTTATGTGTTGCTGTGTTTACTGTAAATAGGTTGTAGAAGCTGTTGTTCACAATATCTCAATATATTTTTCTGAAAAGCCACAGAAGAAATTTCTGCTTCAGTCCTAGGAACAGTTGCGCCTCCTCTGCATGGCTATTTGCTTCTTACTTTATGGGCAATGCGAATCATATGTGTGTACCTCTGCATGAGCCCTGAGGAAGTTCAGAGCCTAGCTCTGTGGCCTAGCTCCAGCAAATAATGATTATGCATTCTGCACGCTAACAAAATCCTTAACTTCGTTTATCTTTTCTGCCTTCATTTTTTTATTTGTCCCACTTTTTCACTATTTTAAATTTTTTTAATTAATTAATTATTTTATTTTTGGCTGCGTCGGGTCTTTGTTGCTGCGCACGGGCTTTCTCTAGTTGCGGCGAGAGGGGTCTACTCTTCGTTGTGGTGCACAGGCTTCTCATTGCGGTGGCTTCTCTTGTTGCGGAGCACAGGCTCTAGGCATGTGAGCTTCAGTAGTTATGGCACGCGGGCTTCAGTATTGTGGCTCGCGGGCTCTAGATCGCAGGCTCAGTAGTTGTGGCACACGGGCTTAGTTGCTCCGCGGCATGTGGGATCTTCCCAGACCAGGGCTCGAACCCATGTGCCTTGCATTGACAGGCAGATTCTTAACCATTGTGCCACCAGGGAAGCCCTATTTTAAATTATATTTCTTTTTCTGGTGGGTTTTTGCCAGCTACCTTAGTTTTTTTTCCATAATAGGGTAAAATATTAATAAATAAAATTTTAGAATATTGTTAAATGGTGTATCTTAACTTTGCATCTAACTTTTTCACTTAGCAAACTAGCACATTTTCCTAACTTATCATAAATTCTTGGGATACTTGATTCATAATGGTTGTATTCACAGTTCTTGTTACTATTGGCAATTATTTTGAATATGTGGTCTTTAAAAACAGTGCTAGTATGAACATCTTTATATACAAAGCTTTTTCATTTTTCAGATTGCTTACTTAAGTTGGAATTTGTCCTATTTAATACCATCTGCTGGATATATTGTATCTACACATGTTAACTGTTAACCTGGGAGATCCAAGGGCTGGTCGTGACCCTTGCACTTCTCTTGAGTAGGGGGTGCAAGTGGAATTACTTCTCAACAACTTAAATCTAAGGCACCAAATGCACCTGTATTCTAATGGCATTTTTCTTTTGCTTCCTTACTAGCTTCCACTGCGATTCCAAAGACTTGGGCACCTAGTGGCTCTGATGGCCCTACTGTGTGGGGACCCAATGAAAGAGGTGGCCGAGGAGGCTGCAGAGGGCACGCACTACCTGCTGCATATTATCCTGAGACTGAAGTGTAAGGCACTGCTGAAGGCAGCGAGGCCCTGAGTTAATTCTCCAGCATAACACGAGCACCAGCCCTCCTTGTGCACTCACTTCCCACATTCTAGAAAGACTTTTACAGTAGTACATAAAGAGAAAGGTACATACTCCATAGGCAAAGATAGAGCAACACTGACTTAATAATTCGAAGCATAACACTGGATCAGACCCAGCAGTGTCAGCCACCTGCGCAGCCACGGAGTTGGAGTAGTAAACACGTGGCCCTGTGGACAAGCTGGAATGATTAGTTTGGTCGGAAGTAGAAGTTCTTGCCATCATTTGGGCCTGAATTTATTTGTTTATCCCATAAATGTTTACTGAGTACTTACTCAGATCTAATAGTAACCAGAAAATAAGTGGTCCGGTCCTTACGTAACACATAGTCTAGTGCAGGAGTCAGACAATCAAAGTATCAACAGATAACTCTTCTTATAAACAAAGATGGCTGCTATGAAGGGAAATTACAGAGGCCATGAGTAAGAGTCAAATCTAGTTGTGGGGTTCAGAAAAGGCTTTTCTGAAGATAACTTAAAAAATAAGGGACATTTAGCCAAGTGAAGTGATAAGAAGAGCATATTAGGCCGAAGGAACAGCATGAACAAGGGCACTCAGCAGGTATGAGCTTGGGGAGTTTGAAAAACAGAGCGAGAGCCACTGTGGTCAAGGAATGAATCACTGACGCCCCTTCAGTTGGAAGAGACTTCAGAAGATATCTAACCCAGCATTCCCCCGGTGTTTGAGTCTTAGTCTACTCTATCCCCACCAAGGAGTTGCCCTGCCTGGGCTTGCTCATACCAAGGATAAGAAAGCTCTGTTCTTCCCAAAGCAGCAGTATCATCTCTGGGCAGCTCTGAGTATGAGCTTTGTCTACCAAGACATATAGCCATGGATATACGACTGGTTGTTCATTCAGCAAATATTTATGAAGCACTTCTTGTTCGAGGGATGCATTGGTGAGCAAGACAGGCAAGGTCCCTTCCCCCAAAGAGCTTATAGTTAGAGAGATGGTATCCTTAACCAAGGGCTCAAATACTTCCTATAGATAAATTTCCAGTGAACATGAGTCACAGTAAAACATGAGGAAAACAAGGCACTGTGAGGGAGTCTGGGCAGACTCAGTAACCAGCAAAACTAGACACATGGAGAGTTCTGATAGCAGAATTATCAGACAGTACAAAATTGTGTAATTTTTTATGGGGACCTAAGCTTCATAGGGAGACTGCTCAAAAGTCATCACCAATGGGGAAATGAATGGTTTAGCTTGCCTTGTTTATTATACTCCCAAATCACTCAGAAGTTCTGCTCTTACAAAAAGCTCTTTTCTTTTTCTTTCAGCTCTTTTTATATATTGCTGTACCACAGAGGGGAAACATATCAGATAAACACACACTCCTTCCCCCAGGCATTTTTATTCAAGTGAAAAAGACAAGAGTGAGACTAGGGATTCACTTCAACCTGGAGATCAACCATACTTGCAAAATCAAGAAAAAAGAAATAAGCCAGAAAGTATAATATTTTATGTTTTTTCTCAGATATCACTCATGACAAGAAAAATCACCAAAGCTTGAAAAGAACAATGAAAAAATGTCAAGAACTCCTAGAACTCTACAGTATTAAACGGTTCTACAGTTGTCCTTTCAAAATTGCCCAGGTAATCAGAATGGCTAAAATTATAAAGACAGACAGCTTGAAATGTTGGAGAGGATGGGAGACAACCAGAAGTCTCATACATTTGTTCATGGGAAAGTGAAATGGTAAAACCACGCTGGGAAGAGTTCCGTTAACTTCTTATAAAACTAAACATACACGATTGCCCAGAGAATTTGCTCTCTGAATATTTCATAGTTTGGAGACGAGACACCATGGCTATGACTCTTACACACCTTGCCCTGTGAGTTTAGTGGTTTATGTCAGCCTGTCAGTGAGGCCAGTATCACTGTTTGGATATCTCTTCAGTCAAGCTTTGCTCTCATTGATTGCTGTCCTAACCCTAGCCAGCCTCTTGCAAATGTAAACCCTTGTCACAAAAAGGAACTTAAAGAGAGTGTAGTTGATCCAACAAGCCTTACACTTTTTAATTAATTAAGGTATTTATTCAATATCCCACAAATATTAAGCATCTACTAGGGACCAGGCACTATGCTAGGTGATACAGAAAAAAACTTACAGATCTTACTCATGTAGGGTCAAAGGTTTCAGGTAATTTAAATTGTCTTTACATCAGTTTCCTCAACTGTATGATGAGGATCTGTAAAAATTGGGATAATTCAATTGTTATAAGAGTTAAATGAGATACAGTATAGAAAATGGTTTGCTTAGTGCCTGTCACATAGTAAATGCCCAGTAGATTATACCTATTATAATTATGTGAAAGACTTTATACACTGCCAAGTATAGTGAAAAGCAGAATGACACATTCTTTTAATATATTATCTCCAGGCAAAGTATTTTAGCTAGGCGTGGGTCCCTGTCAGCCGTATAGCATTAGGGCCTTTCCTTAATTCCTATTCCTATAAAAGTGTCACATGTCACTCTTTCTGAGGATCTCAGTAATCAAGGTTTTTTTTTTTTTTGGCCTCACCGCTCACCTTGCGGGATCTTAGTTCCCCAACCAGGGATTGAACCCGTGCCCCCTGCAGTGGAAGCACAGAGTCCTAACCACTGCCAGGGAAGTCCCTCAAGCTTCTTTCTAAAAGTCAGAGCTGTAAAAGACCATGCATATTCCCTAGCATGGGACATTTGGGTTGCTTTGAGTTTTTCACTTTTGTAAACAGTATAGAAGTAAATAGCCCTGTACAGGTTTGTATGCTCCTCTGATTGTTGACTTAGAATCTATTCCTTGTTCAGGACTCTTTCTGTCATACCGTGTGTCTTTAAAGTTCATTTTCCCTAAATCATCTCAGGTCTTTGAAGTTTTTCTCAATTCAAATGAACTCTGCCAGTTTGTAATGACTACATTGGATGGCCTGAAAAACCTGAAACATCCCTGCACCCAGCAGTCAGCGGGGGAATTGCTGATAACATTGGTGAAGAATGCAGAGTCCTGGTTTGAGAAGGTAAACAGCTCAGTGATCATTTCCTGGGTTTAAAATGCTGGCAAGAACTCTCCCCTCCTACAGATGCTGAGGTCTCTCCTGCTGCTCCTATGCAGCTGAGAACAACTACTGAGGGGGACCAGGGTCAAAGCCTTAGTGTGTTTGGTCAATGTTGAACAATCATTCATTCACCAAGCATATAATTAACAACCACTGTGTATGCAACTAGGGAGGGCAATTTTTAAAAATCTAGGGTGTGGTCCATATTTTCCAAAAGAATATAGTTTTTCTGGGAGGAAACACATATGAGAATGGTAACTCCAATTTAGATCCTCATTCAGGTTAGAGGTATATAATCTTTAAAAAGTCAAGCCATCAGTGATCCTAGAAGGAAGCCAACTTTGTAAACTTAAAATCAAGAGAATTTATTTAAATGTATCTAAAATTGATACATGAAGAAATAGCAATATGGTTATACCATCTAAAAATATGGAAGGACATACTGGAAGAGGTAAATGGATGAAAGTAGTTGTCTCTGGAGAGTGGACCTGGGGAATAGGCAGGAGAGATCCTTGAAATACCACTGGACTTTTTAAATTGTGTGCATGCTGCACTTTGATAAAAATAAAAAACAATTTTAAAATGATGAAAACCCATTTTTTAACCTATTAAAATAGCAAAGATGCAAAAAGATGAGTACTGTGGTGAAATGGGCACTTGTATCATTTGGGTGCTTTCAGTTGTAAAAAAAAAATCAATTATGAGACGCTTAAACAAAGGGTTTATCATCTCATACATTAAGAAGTCTGGAAGTAGAGTATATTTTCTAGGATTGGTTCAGCAACTCAACAGTGTTATCAGAGAGCCAAGGGGTTTTCCATCATTCCAGCTTTACCTGTTCATATAGTCATAAGATAGTCACCACAATTTCAAACTTTATGAGCAGATAAGACAAGACTACCCAGCAAAGAAGAGAGAGGTTGCCTCCCTTTAATCAGAGAGAAAAATCTTTCCCAGAAGCCCTGGTAGATTTTCCCTCATGATTCACTGGCCAAAATTGCATCACCTGCCCATACTCAAACCTGTTTCTGGCAGCTGGTGGTAATGATGGCCATTTTATATGAGGCTGCTAAGGACCGCCTCTCTGAGAAGGTGACATTTCCACAGAGACCTGAAGCCACGAGTCTATGAGCAGGAAGAGCAGTCCAAGCAGAGAAATGGACCAAGGCCCTGTGGCTCCTGTTTACTTTACCTGAACATGATAAACATCTCCAGGAGGAAGGCGTGTATGACTCCTCTGCCATTCTCAGAGTCAGAGTGGAAAAAACCCAGCTTCCTTCCAACACTTTCATTAGTTTGTCTTATTATAAAACGACTACAGGGACTTCCCTGGTGGTCCAGTGGTTAAGACTCCAGGCTCCCAATGCTGGGGGCCCGGGTTGGATCCCTGGTCAGGGAACTAGATCCCATGTGCCACAACGAAAGATCCCACATGCCAAAACGAAGATCCCACGTGCCGCAACTAAGACCCAGAGCAGCCAAATAAATAAATAAATATTAAGAAAAAAAACAATACATAATCTTTAAGGAAAAATTAGAAAAAATATATAAGCCAAAAAATAAATATCCCATCACTCAAAGACATTAATATCTTTGTATATATGTATATATATATGTATGTTCTTCCAAATCCTTTTATATGCATATACATTCATACAGGTATATTTTAAGTAGTTTTGATAATAATACACTTTTTAAAAATAATAAACATTCTGTTTTAAAAGTCGCCCCGAGGACCTTTTAAAAATAGCCACAGTATCCTCAGTAACTATCAGTGTCCTACAGCATTAAGGTCTTAGTGATTTCTTTTCTTTCTTCAGGTGCCAGAAATTATGGGAGTTATCTGTGCCCTGCTATCCATAATCAGCCAGCCTAGAGTCTGCCAGCAAATCATAAATACTGTGAGTATGTTTATCTCCAGGCCCAAGTATACAGATATAGTGATCAGCCACCTTCTGTGTCACCCAGGACCATATGACAAGTAACAGAATCTGATACAGCCTCTAGCTTAAATTGGGGTGTGTGATACAGCTCTGAATATTGTGGAACGTGGTTGCCCTCAAAAATCTAATGATGTTCTTATAAGATACAGACAGCTGCCTTCAATATAAATCAGAATATAATGCATAAAATAAGGAAACAATCTGGAAAATCCAGAATGAAGAACATTTTACAAGATAGTTGGACTGAACTCTTCAAAAACGTTAATGTCATGAAAGAAAAAATTGTGCTGAGGGCACCGTTCTAGGTAAAAAGACACTAAAGAGACATAACCAAATACAATACATGACTTTGATTGGATCCTGGAAGAAAAACAAAAACTGTAAAAGAAAATTCTGAGGAGATTTAAATATAGACTCTATACTAGATTACTAAATTAACATAATTTTCTTAGGTGTGAAATGATAATATAGATATATAGAAAAGTGTCTTTATTCTTAGAAGATAGATAATTTAAGAGACAGAGATTTAGAGGTGAATGTCATGATATCTACAAAGCACTTGAGAAAGATTTAGCCAAAAAATAACTGTATACAAAGAAAAGAAAGTATAAATATATACATAAATAGGAACAGAATCATAGAAAGGAACAAACAAGAAGCTTCTTTTAGATTAGTGGTTTTGAATTGGAGCCACCTTGGAAGTTCCAGGAAATGCCTTATGGGGAAGGCAGTGAGGCATCAGGCCCTTCTATTTATCTGCTTTATATAGTACTGTGATTCTGGGTAATTATCATATTGAAGGAAAGATTTCTCAGCTTTTTTTTTTTTTAAAGTATAGTTGATTTACAACATTGTGTTAGTTTCAGGTATACAGTAAAGTGATTCAGTTTATACATACACACACACACACATATTCATTTTCAGATTCTTTTCCATAATAGGTTATTCCAAAATATTGAATAGAGTTCCCTGTGCTATATAGTCAGTCCTTGTTACTTACCTATTTTATATATAGTAGTGTGTATCTGTTAATCCCAAGCTCCTAATTTATCCCTCCCCCCTCACTTTCCCCTTTGGTAACCATAAGTTTGTTTTCAGTGTCTGTGAGTCTATTTCTATTTTGTAAATAAGTTCATTTGTATCTTTTTTTTAGATTCAATATATAAGTGATATCATATAATATTTGTCTTTCTCTGTCTGACTTACTTCACATAGTATGATAATTTTTAGGTCCACCCATGTTGCTGAAAATGGCAATATTTCATTCTTTTTTTTTTAAATTTATTTATTTTTGGCTGCATTGGTTCTTCATTGCTGCACGCAGGCTTTCTCTAGTGGCAGCAAGCGGGGGCTACTCTTCGCTGCGGTGCGTGGGCTTCTCATTGTGGTGGCTTCTCTTGTTGCAGAGCACAGGCTCTAGGTGCATGGGCTTCAGTAGTTGTGGCTCGCAGGCTCAGTAGTTGTGGCTCATGGGCTCAGTAGTTGTGGCTCACGGGCTCTAGAGCGCAGGCTCAGTAGTTGTGGCACACAGACTTAGTAGCTCCACAGCGTGTGAGATCTTCCCGGACCAGGGCTTGAACCCATGTCTCCTGCATTGGCAGGCGGATTCTTAACCACTGCGCCACCAGGGAAACCCTCATTCTTTTTTATGGCTTAGTAATATTCCATTGTATATAAATACCACATCTTCTTTATTCATTCATCTGTTGATAGACACTTAGGTTGCTTCCATGTCTTGGCTATTGTAAATAGTGCTGCTATGAACATTGGGGTGCATGTATCTTTCTAAATTAGAGTTTTTGTCTTTTCCAGATATATGATCAGGAGTGGGATCACTGGATCATATGGTAACTCTGTTTTTAGTTTTTAAGGAACCTCCATATGGTTTCCCATAGTGACTGCACCAGTTTACATTCCTACCAACAGTGAAGGAGGGTTCCCTTTTCTCCACACCCTCTCCAGCATTTATTATTTGTAGACTTTTTGATGATGGCTATTCTGACCAGTAGGTGTGAGGTGATACCTCATTATAGTTTTGATTTGCATTTCTCTAATAATTAGAAATGTTGGCCATCTGTATGTCTTCTTCTTTGGATAAATGTCTATTTAGGTCTTCTGCCCATCTTTTGATTGGGTTGTTTGATTTTTGGTACTGAGCTGTATGAGCTATTTGTATATTCTGGAAATTAAGCCCTTGTTGGTTGCATCGTTTGCAAATATTTTCCAGTCTGTAGGTTTTCTTTTTGTTTTGTTTATGGTTTCCTTTGCTGTGCTACAGCTTTTAAGTTTGTTTAGGTCCCATTTGTTTATTTTTGCTTTTATATACTTTTGCCTTGGGTTACTGCTGTAAGGGAATATTGCTATGATTTATGTCAAAGAATGTTTTACCTATGTTCTCTTCTGGGAGTTTTATGGTGTCCTATCATATTTAAGTTTTAAGCCATTTTGAGTTTATTTTTTTGTATGGTATGAGGGAGTGTTCTAAATTCATTGATTTACATGCAGCTGTCCAGCTTTCCCAACACCACTTGCTAAAGATTCTCAGCTTTAAACTGTTTGAAAACTGTTTGAAACTGGTTTCAATGAATGGTTCTCATATAACGTCTTGGTGTAGCTCTGATGTTTTCTGTAAGCTGAACTTAGACATTTAACCACTAAATCAAATAAAGGAGGACTTTTACCCATCCAGGGGAAAAATGAGTTAATATAGATTTTTTTAAAAACGTTCTTACTTTTGTGTATTTCTCTGATACATTGTTTTTACATCTTTACTACTTACCTCAGCTTACCTACACTAGAGTGTTATGTACAATATATGATTTGGTACAAAATATTAAATATGTCCAGTTGTTTTAAATGTAATTTTAGCATTATTTTATTTTTGGGGTTTGTTCTAGCTCTTGAAGAACTTTGAAAACTACAGCTTTAGATCATATGAGAACTGTGGAATCTGTTAGAAATGGAAAGGACTTAGGAAACTTCATTCTGATTATATTTTTGGTTATTTACCTGAAGACGTTAGTTGATTTACATGCAGATTGGGTGATTGCTCTTAGGAGTCTGTTCAGATCATCTACTATGTACATGTAGATGGGGAAATGATGGACAGGACATGGACCCTGTCCTTAAGCAGCACAGAGTCTGGTAGCAGACATAGACAAATAACAGGATTCCAAAGCAGAATAAGAGACTTCTGTGGAAGCCCCTATGAGGGGACGGGACTCAATTTGATGAAGGATTGGGGAAGGATTTCTGAAAGACGGGCTGTCCCAAGCTGAGTTTCTAGTGTAAATTGGCCAAGTAGACAGTGGGATGGGGGAGTGTAAAAGGCATTCTAGACAGAAGGAATAGCAAAAATAAATGTAAGGAAGGTATGAAACAGCTTGGTGAATATTCATTCTCAAAGGGATGATGGTCAAACAAAAACCATGTCACATCACAGAATCAGTATCACTGGAGGTGAGACCTGTTCCATATTTTTTACAAACTCTCCAGTTGATATTTTTCACACTAAAATTTGTGAACCATTGGCTTATAGGCCAATGTGTGTGTTTTCCTAATTCCTAGCACACTTACAAATTTGCAGCAGTCCAAAAGCATTTTTGAAACACTTCTTTCACAATGAATAGCTTCTCAAAGTACTTCATTTACTCTTTAGGAATTCAGAGAAAAAAACAAGGGTAGGTAGATATAGGAATTTCCTAATTTTATCCCAGGAGTGACTGTTCATATTCTACAATCTATTTCCCCAGCTATGAGCCTTTACAGCATCCCACGTTGCCTCTCTGTCCTTCCCTTTAGGAGTCCTTTAAGATCATCTACTTTGTTTTATTCACAGAGTGGAAATACCAGAGCAGGGAGTGAAATGTTGGAATAGCCTTTAAGCCTCTCAATTTTTGTAGTGATTCTGATGCAGGTAATTGGAAGACCAAACTAAAGTAAAAAACACTGACTCTCGCATGCAGAGACATCTAGGTAGATTCCAAAAATAAGACAATTGATTAAAAGCATGAGTAACTCCCAGTCTTCCCCCTGTAATGCTCCTCCACAATGTTTACATAACTCTCAGGCCCTACCTTTAGGTCGATGATGGAAGAGAAGTTATTACATGCTACCTTTCTTTAAGAAGAGATCTCTTCTAAGTAGGATCAAAGCTTTATTTCAGGGCTTGACCTTAGCCAAAATTTGAGGACCATAGAGTAGATTGAATAAATACGTCTTTGAATGTCTTCTGTGAGCCTGGCATGGTGCTAGCCCCTAAGAGATCCATAGGAGAAAAGCTGGACATAATCCCTGCCTTCAGAGGGAAGAGATAGACACACACGGAGAACCGACAGTAGCACATGTAAGATTGAGGCAACCTCTATAAAGAAGAAATTTTTAAAGTGTTAGGGGAACTCTCATGAGTGACATGGTAAAGAAGCAGCAAAGACTTCACAGAAGACATGACATTGGAGCTCGACCTTGAAGGATTTTGATGGGCAGAGAAGAGTTTTGGAAAGGGCCTTCCAGTTTAAAGAAATGACATAAGCAAAGATATAGGGTTTTCAAAGTCCATTGTTCGTTTGGTAAAGGTGAATAGTCTGGGGTAGCTAGAACACAGAGTATGTGATAGGAAAGTTGTGAGACTGAAAAGGTAAGTTAGGACCAGTTTGCGAATGGTCTTGAAGTCCATGCTGAGGCCATGGGCACTTGCATTTATGAAACCTTGGGAGTTACTGTTATGACATCAGATAGTAAGTCTTGATACCCTGAAGAACCAAGCATCAGAGAGGAAAACCTCTTATAGAGTAGATTCCAGACAGATTCTAGGAAGCTTGTGGTCATGGTTGGCCTAGGATAAGCCATTCTCCTGAACCCTCTTACTCTGGGATTCTAGGCATCTGGCTGAATTGTGGAGAACTCTGGAGGTGGAGCTGCCCAGCACAACCTGGATTCTCTGGAGGCTCGTGAGGAAGCTGCAGAAATGCCCTGATGTGCCCCCCCAGGAGAAGATGCCCTATGTGGCTGTCACTCTAAGCCACTGGGCCCTGCCCCGCCAGTGTTAGCCCACCATGGCCCCTCCTGGGTGACTGACCCAGCACCCCATCTCAAGAGTGTTCCTTTTGCTTCCTCTCGAAGTTTGCTTGTCATCCATTTATAAATCTACCAGTGTCTCCACCAAGGGATTGATGTGGAGGGGGCTGGGATGAGTGAAGGAGTCAGTATGGTTTAATATGTTTTAAACACTCCTTTCCTCATCCTTTAAAAAATGTATATCATCACAGTTAAGAGAATGCAAACTTGTAAAAAAAATTTCAAATAATATAGAATATAAAATAGAAACCAAAGGTCCTGCTTGAGCAAAGTTTGGCAAACTTCTCCTGTAAAGGACCAGATGGTAAATATTTTAGGTTTTTCAGGTCACCTATAGTCTCCACCACATATTCTTTGGATATATTTTAAAATAATCCTTTAAAAATCTAAAAACTATTCTTAGCTCATGGCTATACCATCTCCCTGAAAATGAACTTTCTAGAAGTGTTTATAATATATAAACTTGTTTTGTGTGCACTTGGCATACTTTTTCCCTCCATATTTTTCCTTTTAAATAAACTTTTTTAGAGCAGTTTTAGGCTCATGGCGGAATTGAGCAGAAAGCACAGAGAGTCCCTATACATCCCCTGCCCCGCTACATGCACAGCCTTCCCCATACCCACGTTTATTTATCTTATTGGAGTAGAGTGGATTTACAGTGTTGTGTTAATTTCTACTGTACAGCAAGTTGACTCAGTTATACATGTATATGCATTCTTTCTCATATTCTTTTCCATTATGGTTTATCACAGGATACTGAATATAGTTCCCTGTACTATACAGTAGGACCTTGTTGTTTATCCATTCTGTATATAATAGTTTGTATGTGCTAATCCCAAACTCCCAATCCACCCCTTCCCCATCCCCTTCATGACTACTTTTTACTTTATTTTCTTCCCTACCAGTTTATGGTTCGTCTTTCTCTGGCCTAAGGTATTATCATACTTTTTTTTTTTAGCTTTCAAAATTACTTTGTCTCTATTCTGCTATTGTCTCCTCTCTTATTCTCTCTGTTCTTGTGAGTTTATGCCTTTTTAAAAATCCCTGTAATGTCTTTTTAGTTCAGTTTTAGGAGTTAGGGCAGATAAAGCTATATATTTAATCACATTAGTCTATAAAATTATACACATGTATTAATAAGATCATAGTACATATAGTTTGATGACCTGCTGTTTTTCATTTAACAATATATGAACTGCTTTCCCTATCAATATATAGGGCTCTCAGTTATCCTTTTCTTGGCTGCATAGTAATTTGTTTAGTTTTAATTACCTTTTAAAAAATAGGTAATACATGATACAGAACTATTTATTTCATTATTAAGTTTCTTATTAGTGAACATTTTGACAATTTTCAAACTTTTGCCATTAAAACAGTGCTGTAGCAAACTTAATCATGCATGCATAAATTTTGTTATACATACCCAATTATTTTCTTAGGCTAAAGTCCATTGAAGGGGAATTTCTGGGCCAAAGGGTCGGCTTATTTAAACTTTTGATAATGTTCCCAAATGGCCCTCTAGAACACTGCCCTTCTACCGTTGTGTGTGAGCATGCCCATATACCCTCACCACACTGAGCATTGTTGTCTAGCCAATAGGTGAAAAAGGAACATGTTTTAATTATAATTTCATCATTGGTGAGGTTGAACATTTATATATGTTTTTCAGTTGGTCATTTATGTTTCTTTTTCTTCATGTCCTATACACCACTGCTTCTCAATTTTCATATACACACAAACCACAGTCATCTGAGGATCTAACTGAAATATACATTCTGATGCGGAAGGTTTGGGGTGGGGCTTGCGATTCTCCATTTCTACCAGCTCCAGGCGATGTCAGTGCTACTGGTATGTGGCCCACACTTTGAGTAGCAAGACTTTTCATTTTTTCTTCCTGATATGTAAGGGCATTTTATATATTAAGAATATCACATTGATGCAAATTATTTGTTGTCCAGGTTTGTTTATGAAAAATTTTGCCCTGGCTTTAAATTTGTATGTGGTCAAATATGTTAATAGTTTCTTTATAGTGTACTTCTGGATTTCAGGATGCCCCTCACTCTGGCAACTTTTAGTGACAACTTCACTCCTATTCCTTTTCCCCCTCACTTTCATGTCCCTGCATTGATTACCGCTACCATTCTGCCTGTGGGATAGTAGAACCAGAAAGCATGTTCTGGCACAAGCAGAAGTAAAACAAAAGTAAGGATTAGGGCTAGCGGGTGTTCAGTTCTGCTGTGTGCCTTTTCTCCCACAGGCGACAGATGCCCTTTATGAGGTGTTTGTGGGAAACAGGCTCCGAGCAGCTACGTTCCGACTCTTCCCTCAGCTTCTCATGACACTGCTCATCCAGATTCACCACAGCATTGGCCTCACCATGTCTCATGTCGCCATCCCAAGTGGCCTGTACACAGAACAGGAAGTGTCTTCAGAGGTCACCCCTTGTGGTACTGCCCATTGCGATTTCACATTCACTCGATTCTTACTAAGCACTGGGCACTGTGGTGGCTGCAAAGATAGCCAAGATGTGGCCTCAGCTGTGGGAGAGCTCCCGTCTGCTACCTTCATGAGACATCAAGATGAAATGCCCGGGAATCATTCTGGGCTCTCATTGGTTGTCTTTGGTCTTACTGGTACCAAGGCAAATTTGGCTAGCTGGGTCCAGATGCCCTGCAAAATAATGTGTGATAGTATGCCAGCCCTTTCTTGATAAATCAGGTAGAGACAGAGACAAGCGAAACAGCCTTAAACCTACCTCCAAGACCATACTGATCCACAGTTGAACATTTTCTCATTTCTGCTTCATTGCGTGGAGAGGTATTTTTAGTTCCCCATTAGGGTTTCAGTAGAAATTTCTCAGTGTTGCTGGAGCAACATGGATTTCTTTCCATGTTGGATACATGGATTTCTTTCAGAGGAAATGCTATAATGTGGAATATTTAAGAACACCTGACTAAGAGGCAGGAGAACTGAGTTCCAATTCTCATTCATTTAAATAACTATGTACCCTGGGCAAATCTTTCTGTTGTTCCATGCCTCAGTTTCCTTATCTGTAAGTGAGATCAGGCTAGATGTTCTCCAAGGACCCTTCCAGCTTTAAGATTCTCTGATGTTGGGCTTCCCTGGTGGTGCAGTGGTTGAGAATCTGCCTGCCAATGCAGGGGACACGGGTTCGAGCCCTGGTCTGGGAAGATCCCACATGCCGCGGAGCAACTGGGCCCGTGAGCCACAACTACTGAGCCTGCGCGTCTGGAGCCTGTGCTCCGCAACAAGAGAGGCCATGATACTGAGAGGCCTGCGCACCGCGATGAAGGGTGGCCCCCGCTTGCCGCAATTAGAGAAAGCCCTCGCAGAGAAACGAAGACCCAACACAGCCATAAAATAAATAAATAAATAAATAAATAATTTAAAAAAAAAAAGATTCTCTGATGTTATGTCCAGGATACTAGTTCAATAAGTAATTTTAAAAAGCAGTGGGGGTAAATTTCATAGGGGGTAAATTCTATCTAAATAAAGCTTAAAAAGAAAAGCAGTAAAAAAAAAAAAAAGAAAGAAAAGCAGCGAATATCAGTTTAGCATCCTATATCATTTGTTTTATCATAGATTTCTTTCCATACTCCCAGGGAAACAAAATTTAGTTAGATTTCTTTATGCTTAGAATTTGTGTGAAGGACCTTTCAAGTTATTAAAGCATTGAGTCTTTTGGGAAATCTAGAAAGAAGAGAATTACAGTCCAGCAGCTATCAATGCATGGCCCTCCTCAGTAAGAGCAGGGTGATTTTTTTTTTTTTTTAATATTTACTTATTTGGCTGTGCTGGGTCTCAGTTTCTACACGCGGGATCTTTTTAGTTGCGGCACACGGGATCTTTTTAGTTGCGGCATGCAGAATCTCTAGTTGCAGCATGCAGGATCTAGTTCCCTGACCAGGGATTGAACCCCGGGCCCCCTGCATTGGGAGCATGGAGTCTTAACCGCTGGACCACCAAGGAAGTCCCAAGAGCAGGGTGATTTTATGCTCATAAGTTAGAGGGACCTGCACTGTATTCACTTGTACTGTTTTTGTTTGATTAGCTTTGCCATACAGGCTACAAAGACTCTCCTCCTCAGAACATTCTGCTGGCAGGAATTCAACATCATGGAAAAGAATAAAGGATGGACTCTCCTGGAAGGAAAAGATTGCCGTCTTCAGGGAATATCCCTCCTTGCCAAGTAAGGCTCCCTTGCCATGCATACCTGCTCTAAATCAGGAGTGTCTTAAGGTATTTTTTTTTCCCTTTTAGTTATCACAGCCACCAAGGTTGAATAACCTTCTCATCACAGGGTGGGCAAATGCCCATAATGCCCACCAAATTGTTCAGAGGCGCTGGCCCTGCCATATCCTCCTGTGCACCTGAAGCTGAGCAGAAACTTCAGAGGGTGCCCCCCGACCCTGGGAACAATGTTCTCTGAACAGGAGCATTTCTAAGAGTTGTTCTGTCGGTGTTCTGTTTTACAGTGCATTGCCGGAGGGAAATCACCTCCTTGCACATAAGGTCATGTACCTGCTAGTCCCTCTTCTTAACCGAGGGAATGATAAACATAAACTCACATCTGCAGGCTTTTTTGTGGAGGTAAAACTCATTCTTTAGAAGCTGGATTCAGGAAGCCTATAAAGCAGCAGCACCTGCCTTCCTAGGCCTTATCCAACTTAGTGGCAGGCTGGGATCCTATTCAGACATGGGATAGAAATAGTTTCAGATTTAATCCTATTGAAATTCTTCTGCCCACATATTCAGCGTTCCTTATGTACCTACAGTGTAAGCATCACCCTGTAATGCATGTGCTGTATAGTAGAGGATTCAAAGGAAAGTATGTGTTTTGGAGTTGGTGGGAAGGTGGCTCCCCTCATGAAAAGGGCTTAAAGGTAACTTCTTTGGCTGATTTCTGGGTTCTTTCAGCTTTTCCAGAGTCCAGTGGCTAGGAGACTGCCCAGCATATACTCTGTTGCCCGCTTGAAAGACTGGCTACTTCATGGAAGTAATCTCTTTAAAATTCTTGCCCTGAGGGGACTGCACTATCTTATCAAACACCAGGAGATGGTAGGACCCCTGATTCTTCAGTCACAAATAAAACATACCCCAGAAATATACCCAGGAAACTGGTAACAGCCGAAAAGGAAAATTGGGTAGCCTGGGAACAGGAGTGGGTGGGAGTCCATCCTCTGTACATTGAATTGGGAGTACAATTGAATTTTATGCCTAGGAAATATGGAAGTACCGACAATTAAACATTTAGTGAAATTAAAAGAAAGTAGAAGTCCAAGTCACATATATTTATAATTTTTGAAACCTGCAGTTTGTATAGGAGGTATCCTCATTATCTTCACAACCTGGGCAACATTCAGGTGTCCTTTTATGCTTTGTACCATGTTGCCCTATGGTGTAAATTTGGTAGGCCATTGTACCAGTTCCCAAGATGCTTATCATCCAAGACAAAGATCACCCACATTCATGTTGGAAGTTTTCCACAAGCCTAGCTAGAAACTATTGATAAAACTAGGTCAGAAGAGAAGATTAACCCCTGAGCCTTCAATTTTATCACTTGAGTTCTCTTTCTTTTATGTAAAAGATAGACAGATCTGAAACAAAAATGGCAAATGTTAACATAAGTTAATTCTGGTTGATTAGATACTTGAATGTTTGTTGCCTTATTCTATTTACTTTTTAACATGTATGATTTAAACTTTAAAATGCTGAGACTGCCTCCTTTTGGGGGTTTCAGAAGAGCAGAATCCCAATTCAGAATTTAATTAAGAATGAATTAAAATTCAGTTAATTTCTGCTTGAATTCCTACAAGGAGTCTTTTAGCCTCTGTTTGGATACACCTTCCATGTTCAGGAATTGCTATGACCTGAGCTAGCCATTCCACTTTCTCTCACTGTTAGGAGAGCAATTCCTTATATTAAGCCCAAGTCCGTGTTGCTGGACCATCTCCACCTAGTCCCACTTCTGTCCTGTGAGGCAACTCACAACAGCTCTGCTCCCTTCTCTACATATCAGCCCTGCCAATACTGAGAGAGGGCATCAGGCCCTCTTTACTCCTTCTCTGTTCTTGACTGGCCAGCACTACCAAAAACTCAACAAGCACCAGGTACAGGGTACAGGCGGGAAGCCCTACTTTGGTACCAGATGAAGTGCTATCAAGAGGGGTGGTGATATGCTCCCTTTGGGCACACAGAGGGAAGACATCAAGAGTTTATTGCCGTGCGTCTTAGACTTCTTATATGAATCCGACGAGAAGATTGTTTGTTGGCCATTCAGATACTCCTGCAGTTCGTCAGGATGATGGATTTCACCACCCCAACTGCCATGATGAGGACCCTCTTCTCCTTATTTGGTGATGTAAGACAAGGGGAGAGGAGAGACTTTCCTAGGGGGAAGGTAATTGGCATAACAGCAAATAGAAGTTGGTAATAAATATTCTCTATTTTAGATAGTACTTTTATGTTCAGAGCACTTTCAAATCTCCTCTCTTAAGACCCTTCCAGGTAACCCATGATGTTGTTAGGGCTGGTGTTACCGTTTTTCAGATTTAAAAAACTGAGACATAGAGACTTCCCAAGGTACTCCCCTGCTTCATGGGATGAGGAAGGAGTTTATATAAGAAAAGACATCGTCTTTCCTTTCAAGGAACAATCAGAACTGCGTCAAGATGGTGGACTATATGTATGTCTCCATCCCAAATCCCAAAGACTTCTCAAAAAGAAATACATGGGGAGACTTCTCTGGCAGTCCAGTGGTTAAGACTCTGCACTTGCACTGCAGAGGGCGCGGGTTCGATCCCTGGTTGGGGAACTAAGATCCTGCCTGCTGCAAGGTGCGGCCAAAAAAAAAAAAAAAAAAAGAAACACATGGGGCACAGTGAACCACATTCTGAAGAGTCAAATATGCCAAGGCTGGGATTTTGAATTTCAGCAAAACAGCTTGCATGAATGGTTAATATCAGGAGCAGGTACAAGCTGTGATGACTACAGGTAGGAGTGACCTGTTTCTCATTTGTAGAGTGAGAGATCAAGTCGTGCGAAGCAGCAAGTATGGCTATCTCCACATATATTTGGTTTCTTATCCTCAGCTACCGACAGCTAAATATCCTTATGTTGGGACTGACATTTCAGCTGACCTAAAGCTCTTACACGTTAAGCATGAACACTTTCAGTGAGTCGCTTCCCTTTGAACACTCCCTTCATAGGTAAGACCTGATGTTCGTCGTTTCTCCATGACCCTCTTTGGAGCCTCCATAAAGTCTGTGAAATACACAGATAAGAAGGGTGTAGAGAGCCAAGTCCTGGACAGCTTGGTCCCACTTCTTGTGTATTCTCAGGATGAAAATGATGCAGTAGCTGAGGTAATGTCTACGGTCAACTTCTTTCGGCCCTGAAGAAGTTCAAATCCAGAGCCAAATGTGCAAGCAGGTTTTCATGTCTTTGAGGGCAGGGACTTTGTGGTACCATCTTTATCTCCCATTTCCTCTGGCACAGGCTTCCTTTCAACTATTTTACCTAAGTGAACAGCGTGAAAAATCTTACTCCTTATTTCTGTATAGCAAATCATGGCCCTTTGTGGGTAAGAATCATGTATTATACCTTTTTGTAGCCCCTCCCCAATATTCAACCTAGCACAGAGCCCTAAACACACTGCCCAATTCAAAAAACTCTTTCTGTTAATGATGATAATATTCTATTGTCTTTCCTCTTTTGTTCAAGAACTGTCTCGTGGCCTTGAGACAAATAGACTTGTGTTGAGGCTAAGCCAGAAACAGTAGCTTCTCTGACAATCTGGAGACGGCTTTACCTCACCTTAATCTTTCTGCCATAAGAATTGTGGGAGGGATGTCATCATCCCACTTGCTTTAGAAGCCCACTTGCTAAATTTTGCTCAAGTATGGCGATCAAGAAAGGATCAAGAAAGGATTGGTACTCTCCAAAGTTTCTTCCAAGCTAGAGATTTCACAAGGACTGTGAGAATGGGAGCTACCCTCCCCTGTGTAGAGTGAGAGGAAAATGACATAGGAGCAGCAAGTGGGCGTAGGAGCCCTATCTCCAGAGCATGGGGTAGTGGGAACTCCTGCCCAAATCTCTGGTCTGGGTAATACACTTGATAGCTCTCACTTTTGCCCTAGACCAGTGGTTTCTACATCTTCCCCAGAACCCTGCAGATTTTATGGGTTCTCTTTAGGGACTGTTTGGGAAAGTTGAAGGAGGGCAGAACTCTGGTTCCTTTCCATCTCCCCCCTCACTTCAACCAGGATAATTCTGAGTTTATTAGCTTTTCATATTGGACTTCAGTGTCAGTTTTATTCTAAGAAAGGTAACCTCAGCTGAAAAATACTGATCTCTGATAATCCTTTTCATAGGAGAGCAGGCAAGTCCTAACTATATGTGCCCAGTTCCTGAAGTGGAAGCTGCCCCAAGAAGTGTACTGCAGAGATCCCTGGTACATCAACCCTAGTGAAGCTGGAACAATCTGCAGGTTCTTTGTATGTGAACAATATGGCTTTGCTAACTCCTTAATATGCTGACATGCTTATTTTTTTCAGACATAGTTTTTAATGGAGGAATATGACATAAAGGAAACACTTCCCATCCCTTCTCACATCAACAGTTGATATCTATGAACTGTCTTGTTCTGTGAATCCATTTTTCCATAGCTTCCTCCCAAATGAATCAAAATTCACTTTCAATTACCACCCTTCCTCACAAAAAAGACTGGTGAACTCTTAGGAACTCCACTAACCTGGGTCAGAGGCTACAGAGTCAGGGTGATAGTATATGCTCAAAAAACTACTTATGGAGTGAATGGAAATGAGGTTATGTATTGCCTTTGCAATGATCTCTAATCCTTTCCTTGGATATAGTGGATTGTTTACCCCCCATCAGAGCATGAGCCCCGAGCAAGGGATGCCGTGCTGTTGTACGCCATGCAGCACGACAGCAGCATGCCACTGGCTCTGCCAGGACCCAGATGGCATCCTTTCTCTTCACAAACTTGACAGAGGCTACTGTGGCTGATCTTAGGGGCAGGTTTGAGCCAGGGCAGCCCAAGGAGGCCCATCCTTGGTTTTCTAGACAACTGAGTCTAGAACCACTGGGATCCTATTATGAAGTCCCTAGGACTGACTATTCCCAGGGATCTTCCATATGTGTAGCCATTTAGGACCTAGTATGGGCTCCTCTGACCAGACTTGCAGGAAGCCCCACAGTGCCGTCATGTCAGGCTCTCCACTGGGGATTATCTCTCTGACCTGCAACCAAACCTATAGCTGATATACTGATGACAGCATTTGCAGCAAGAAATTCAGTGCTCTCAATGGATGAGACTACAGCTTGTCCATGTTAAATTGTAAGTTCTATGAGAACGAATTCCTGTCCTCCTCCTTCTGTCCCTGAGGTGCCTATCCTTGTAAGAGATCCACTGAGGGGTGAATTCATTCATCCAGTAAGCATAACACATCCAATGTGCAACAGGCCGTGGAGAACCCAGAAATGTGCCAAGGATTAAATCTTCTTAAGCGGAGCTTACAAGCTAGTGAGGGAGATCAAACCTCTGTGAAACACTGAATGGAAAGTCAATGTGGAAAATTGGTATGTGCCAAGAGAGGAGGACCTGCAAAAAGCTCAGAGCAGGGTTAGGTCAGGACAGCAAGAGCTGGCGGGGAAGAGCTCATAGGGAGGCAGAGCTCAAGGCTGAGCTTAGAGGCCCGAGAAGACTTAGGTAGAGAAGTGAAGGCAGATTAGAGGCAGTACAGGCACAATATGCAGAGTGAGTGGGTGTGAGCAAGATGTGTTCAGAGGATTTAACATTGCCGAGGGCCTTGGTATTGTGGCATGATACTCGCTGAGCAACTGTAGTTATTTCAACGACGATATTCTATATGTGTATCTGACGTTGTCCCTGACTCTAGAAACTGTAGTGAGGCTGACAATAATAGTGCTGCTACTTCACTCCTTTATACTCTGACTTTTTTTCCCCACTTAGGGAAAAAAATGCAAGGGGAAGGTTAACATCTTAGCCCAAACTTTGACGTTCTCCAAGAATGCAAAACTTCCTATCAGAAGAGCAGCAGTCTTGTTTGTAGGTACAAAGAAAATCCTTTCATTTTTACAGTCACTTTTATCCTGCACTTTCCCAAATGGTGTTTCTGATTATCCCCATTCTTTATGAAGATGACCTTGAAAATACTTCTTTGGAGAAAGGGGCTATGTTATCTATAGGTAACTATCAGGCACTTGGAGGAGTTCAGTTTTTTTTTTTTTTTTTCAAACATCTTTATTGAAGTATAATTGCCTTACAATAGTGTGTTAGCATCTGCTTTATAACAAAGTGAATCTGTTATACATATACAATATGTTCCCATTTCTCTTCCCTCTTGCATCTCCCTCCCTCCCACCCTCCCCATCCCACCCCTCTAGGTGGTCACAAAGCACCGAGCTGATCTCCCTGTGCTATGCGGCTGCTTCCCACTAGCTATCTATTTTTCATTTGGTAGTGTATATATGTCCATGACACTCTCTTACCCTGTCACATCTCACCCCACCCCCTCCCCATATCCTCAAGTCCATTCTCTAGTAGGTCTGTGTCTTTATTCCCGTCTTGCCACTAGGTTCTTCCTGGCCTTTTTTTTTTTTTTTTTTCCCTTAGATTCCATATATATGTGTTAGCATACTGTATTTGTTTTTCTCTTTCTGACTTACTTCACTCTGTATGACAGACTCTAACTCCATCCACCTCATTACAAATACCTCCATTTCATTTCTTTTTATGGCTGAGTAATATTCCATTGTATATATGTGCCACATCTTCTTTATCCATTCATCTGTCGATGGACACCTAGGTTGTTGCTTCCATGTCCTGGCTATTGTAAATAGAGCTGCAATGAACATTTTGGTACATGACTCTTTTTGACCTATGGTTTTCTCAGGGTATATGCCCAGTAGTGGGATTGCTGGGTCGTATGGTAGTTCTATTTGTAGTTTTTTAAGGAACCTCCATACCGTTCTCCATAGTGGCTGTATCAATTTACATTCCCACCAACAGTGCAAGAGTGTTCCCTTTCCTCCACACCCTCTCCAGCATTTATTGTTTCTAGATTTTTTGATGATGGCCATTCTGACCGGTGTGAGATGATATCTCATTGTAGTTTTGATTTGCATTTCTCTAATGATTAATGATGTTGAGCATTCTTTCATGTGTCTGTAGGCCATCTGTATATCTTCTTTGGAGAAATGTCTATTTAGATCTTCTGCCCATTTTTGGATTGGGTTGTTCGTTTTTTTGTTATTGAGCTGCATGAGCTGCTTGTAAATCTTGGAGATTAATCCTTTGTCAGTTGCTTCATTTGCAAATATTTTCTCCCATTCTGAGGGTTGTCTTTTGGTCTTGTTTATGGTTTCCTTTGCTGTGCAAAAGCTTTTCAGTTTCATTAGGTCCCATTTGTTTATTTGTGTTCTTATTTCCATTTCTCTGGGAGCTGGGTCAAAAAGAATCTTGCTGTGATGTATGTCATAGAGTGTTCTGCCTATGTTTTCCTCTAAGAGTTTGATAGTGTCTGCCCTTACACTTAGGTCTTTAATCCATTTTGAGTTTATTTTTGTGCATGGTGTCAGGGAGTGTTCTAATTTCATACTTTTACATGTTCCTGTCCAATTTTCCCAGCACCACTTATTGAAGAGGCTGTCTTTTCTCCACTGTATATGCTTGCCTCCTTTATCAAAGATAAGTTGACCATATGTGTGTGGGTTTATCTCTGGGCTTTCTATCCTGTTCCATTGATCTATATTTCTGTTTTTGTGCCAATACCAAACTGTCCTGATTACTGAAGCTTTGTAATATAGTCTGAAGTCAGGGAGCCTGATTCCCCCAGCTCCATTTTTCGTTCTCAAGATGGCTTTGGCTATTCGGGGTCTTTTGTGTTTCCATACAAATTGTGAAATTTTTTGTTCTAGTTCTGTGAAAAATGCCAGTGGTAGTTTGATAGGGATTGCATTGAATCTGTAGATTGCTTTGGGTAGTAGAGACATTTTCACAATGTTGATTCTTCCAATCCAGGAACATGGTATATCTCTCCATCTATTTGTATCATCTTTAATTTCTTTCATCAGTGTCTTATAATTTTCTGCATACAGGTCTTTTGTCTCCTTAGGTAGGTTTATTCCTAGATATTTTATTCTTTTTGTTGCAATGGTAAATGGGAGTGTTTTCTTAATTTCACTTTCAGATTTTTTGTCATTAGTGTATAGAAATGCAAGAGATTTCTGTGCATTAATTTTGTATCCTGCTACTTTACCAAATTCATTGATTAGCTCTAGGAGTTTTCTGGTAGCATCTTTAGGATTTTCTATGTATAGTATCATGTCATCTGCAAATAGTGACAGCTTTACTTCTTCTTTTCCGATTTGGATTCCTTTTATTTCTTTGTCTTCTCTGATTGCTGTGGCTAGGACTTCCAGAACTATGTTGAATAATAGTGGTGAGAGTGGGCAACCTTGTCTTGTTCCTGATCTTAGTGGAAATGGTTTCAGTTTTTCACCATTGAGGACAATGTTGGCTGTGGGTTTGTCATATATGGCCTTTATTATGTTGGGGAAAGTTCCCTCTATGCCTACTTTCTGCAGGGCTTTTATCATAAATGGGTGTTGAATTTTGTCAAAAGCTTTCTCTGCATCTATTGAGATGATCATATGGTTTTTCTCCTTCAATTTGTTAATATGGTGTATCACATTGATTGATTTGCGTATATTGAAGAATCCTTGCATTCCTGGGATAAACCCCACTTGATCATGGTGTATGATCCTTTTAATGTGCTGTTGGATTCTGTTTGCTAGTATTTTGTTGAGGATTTTTGCATCTATGTTCATCAGTGATATTGGCCTGTAGTTTTCTTTCTTTGTGACATCTTTGTCTGGTTTTGGTATCAGGGTGATGGTGGCCTCGTAGAATGAGTTTGGGAGTGTTCCTCCCTCTGCAATATTTTGGAAGAGTTTGAGAAGGATAGGTGTTAGCTCTTCTCTAAATGTTTGATAGAATTCGCCTGTGAAGCCATCTGGTCCTGGGCTTTTGTTTGTTGGAAGGTTTTTAATCACAGTTTCAATTTCAGTGCTTGTGATTGGTCTGTTCATATTTTCTATTTCTTCCTGGTTCAGTCTCGGCAGTTTGTGCATTTCTAAGAATCTGTCCATTTCTTCCAGGTTGTCCATTTTATTGGCATATAGTTGCTTGTAGTAATCTCTCATGATCTTTTGTATTTCTGCAGTGTCAGTGGTTACTTCTCCTTTTTCATTTCTAATTCTATTGATCTGAGTCTTCTCCCTTTTTCTCTTGATGAGTCTGGCTAATGGTTTATCAATTTTGTTTATCTTCTCAAAGAACCAGCTTTTAGTTTCATTGATTTTTGCTATTGTTTCCTTCATTTCTTTTTCATTTATTTCTGACCTGATCTTTATAATTTCTTTCCTTCTGCTGGCTTTGGGGTTTTTTTGTTCTTCTTTCTCTAATTGCTTTAGGTGCAAGGTTAGGTTGTTTATTCGGATGTTTCCTGTTTCTTGAGGTAGGCTTGTATTGCTATAAACTTCCCTCTTAGCACTGCTTTTGCTGTGTCCCATAGGTTTTGGGTCGTCGTGTCTCCATTGTCATTTGTTTCTAGGTATTTTTTGATTTCCCCTTTGATTTCTTCAGTAATCACTTCGTTATTAAGTAATGTATTGTGTAGCCTCCATGTGTTTGTATTTTTTACAGATCTTTTCCTGTAATTGATATCTAGTCTCATAGCGTTGTGGTCGGAAAAGATACTTGATACGATTTCAATTTTCTTAAATTTACCAAGGCTTGATTTGTGACCCAAGATATGATCTATCCTGGAGAATGTTCCATGAGCACTTGAGAAAAATGTGTATTCTGTTGTTTTTGGGTGGAATGTCCTATAAATATCAATTAAGTCCATATTGTTTAATGTATCATTTAAAGCTTGTGTTTCCTTATTTATTTTCATTTTGGATGATCTGTCCATTGGTGAAAGTGGGGTGTTAAAGTCCCCTACTATGATTGTGTTGCTGTCAATTTCCCCTTTCATGCCTGTTAGTATTTGCCTTATGTATTGAGGTGCTCCTATGTTGGGTGCATAAATATTTACAATTGTTATACCTTCCTCTTGGATCGATCCCTTGATCATTATATAGTGTCCTTCTTTGTCTCTTGTAATAGTCTTTATTTTAAAGTCTATTTTGTCTGATATGAGAATTGCTACTCCAGCTTTCTTTTGATTTCCATTTGCATGGAATATCTTTTTCCATCCCCTCACTTTCAGTCTGTATGTGTCCCTAGGTCTGAAGTGGGTCTCTTGTAGACAGCATATGTATGGGTCTTGTTTTTGTATCCATTCAGCCAGCCTGTGTCTTTTGGTGGGAGCATTTAATCCATTTACATTCAAGGTAATTATCGATATGTATGTTCCTATTCCCATTTTCTTAAATGTATTGGGTTTGTTATTGTAGGTGTTTTCCTTCTCTTGTGTTTCTTGCCTAGAGAATTTCCTTTAGCATTTGTTGTAAAGCTGGTTTGGTGGTGCTGAACTCTCTCAGCTTTTGCTTGTCTGTAAAGGTTTTAATTTCTCCATCGAATCTGAATGAGATCCTTGCTGGGTAGAGTAATCTTGGTTGTAGGTTTTTCTCCTTCATGACTTTAAGTATATCCTGCCACTCCCTTCTGGCTTGCAGAGTTTCTGCTGAGAGATCAGATGTTAACCTTATGGGGATTCCCTTGTGTGTTATTTGTTTTTTTTCCCTTGCTGCCTTTAATATGTTTTCCTTATATTTAATTTTTGACAGTTTGATTAATATGTGTCTTGGCGTGTTCCTCCTTGGGTTTATCCTGTATGGGACTCTCTGTGCTTCCAGGACTTGATTAACTATTTCCTTTCCCATATTAGGGAAGTTTTCAACTATAATCTCTTCAAAAATTTTCTCAGTCCCTTTCTTTTTCTCTTCTTCTTCTGGTACCCCTATAATTCGAATGTTGGCACGTTTAATGTTGTCCCAGAGGTCCCTGAGACTGTCCTCAGTTCTTTTCATTCTTTTTTCTTTATCCTGCTCTGTAGTAGTTATTTCCACCATTTTATCTTCCAGGTCACTTATCCTTTCTTCTGCCTCAGTTATTCTACTATTGATCCCATCTAGAGTATTTTTAATTTCATTTATTGTGTTTTTCATCATTGCTTGGTTCCTCTTTAGTTCTTCTACATCCTTGTTAAATGTTTCTTGCATTTTGTCTATTCTATTTCCAAGATTTTGGATCATCCTTACTATCATTATTCTGAATTCTTTTTCAGGTAGACTACCTATTTCCTCTTCATTTGTTAAGTCCAGTGTGTTTTGAGCCTGCTCCTTCATCTGCTGTGTGTTTTTCTGTCGTCTCATTTTGCCTATCTTACTGTGTTTGGGGTCTCCTTTTCACAGGCTGCAGGTTCGTAGTTCCCGTTGTTTTTGGTATCTGTCCCCAGTGGCTAAGGTTGGTTCAGTGGGTTGTGTAGGCTTCCTGGTGGAGGGAACTAGTGCCTGAGTTCTGGTGGATGAGGCTAGATCTTGTCTTTCTGGTGGGCACGTCCACGTCTGGTGGTGTATTTTGGTGTGTCTGTGGCCTTATTATGATTTTAGGCAGCCTCTCTGCTAATGGATGGGGTTGTGTTCCTGTCTAGCTAGTTGTTTGGCATAGGGTGTCCAGCACTGTAGCTTGCTGGTCGTTGGGTGAAGCTGGGTCTTGATGTTGAGATGGAGATCTCTGGGAGATTTTTGCCGTTTGGTATTACGTGGAGCTGGGAGGTCTCTTGTGGACCAGTGTTCTGTAGTTGGCTCTCCCACCTCAGAGGCACGGCCCTGATGCCTGGCTGGAGCACCAAGAGCCTTTCATCCACACGGCTCAGAGTAAAAGGGAGAAAAAATAGAAAGAAAGAAAGAAAGAGGCTATAATATAGTGAAGTAAAATAAAGCTATTGTAAAGCAAAGCTATACAGACAAAATCTCACCCAGAAGCATATACATATACACTCACAAAAAAAAGGAAAAGGGGAAAAATTAATATCTCCTGCTCCCAGAGTCCACCTCCTGAATTTGGGATGATTCGTTGTCTGTTCAGGTATTCAGCAGATGCAGGTACATCAAGTTGTTTGTGGAGCTTTAATCCGCTGCTTCTGAGGCTGCTGGGAGAGATTTCCCCTTCTCTTCCCTGTTCGCACAGCTCCCGGGGTTCAGCTTTGGATTTGGACCCGCCTCTGCGTGTAGGTCGCCTGAGGGCGTCTGTTCCCCGCCCAGACAGGACGGGGTTAAAGGAGCAGCTGCTTCGGGGGCTCTGGCTCACCCAGGCCGCGGGGAGGGAGGGGTACAGAGGAGGCGGGGCGAGCCTGCGGCGTCAGAGGCCGGCGTGACGTTGCACCAGCCTGAGGCGCGCAGTGCGTTCTCCCGGGGATGTTGTCCCCGGATCCCGGGACCCTGGCAGTGGCGGGCTGCACAGGCTCCCGGGAGGGGAGGTGTGGAGAGTGACCTGTGCTCACACACAGGCTTTTTGGAGGCGGCAGCAGCAGCCCCAGCGTCTCACGCCCGTCTCTGGGGTCCGTGCTGATCGCCGTGGCTTGCGCCCTTCTCTGGAGTTCGTTTAGGCGGCGCTCTGAATCCCCTCTCCTTGCGCGCAGCGAAACAAAGAGGCAAGAAAAAGTCTCTTGCCTCTTCGGCAGCTGCAGACCTTTTCCCGGTCTCCCTCCCGGCTAGCTGTGGTGCGCCAACCCCTTCAGGCTGTGTTCACGCCGCCAGCCCCAGTCCTCTCCCTGCGATCCGACCGCAGCCCGAGCCTCAGCTCCCAGCCCCGCCCGCCCCGGCGGGGGAGCAGACAAGCCTCTCGGGCTGGTGAGCGCCGCTCGGCGCCGAGCCTCTGTGCGGGAGTCTCTCCGATTTTCCCTCTGCGCCCCTGTTGCTGTGGGATCCGCGCTGATAGCCGCGGCTCGCGCCCTTCTCTGGAGTTCGTTTAGGTGGCGCTCTGAATCCCCTCTCCTTGCCCGCCGCGAAACAAAGAGGCAAGAAAAAGTCTCTTGCCTCTTCGGCAGCTGCAGACTTTTTCCCCCGGACTCCCTCCCGGCTAGCTGTGGTGCGCTAACCCCTTCAGGCTGTGTTCACGCTGCCAGCCCGCCTGCGATCCGACCGAAGCCCGAGCCTCAGCTCCCAGCCCCGCCCGCCCCGGCGGCTAAGCAGACAAGCCTCTCGGGCTGGTGAGTGCTGCTCGGCATCGAGCCTCTGTGCGGGAACCTCTCCGCTTTGCCCTCCGCACCTCTGTGGCTGCGCTCTCCTCCGTGGCTCTGAAGCTTCCCCCCTCCGCCCCCCGCAGTCTCCGCCCGCGAAGGGGCTCCTAGTGCGTGGAAACCTTTCCTCCTTCACGGCTCCCTCCCACTGGTGCAGGTGCCGTCCCTATTCTTTTGTTTCTGTTATTTCTTTTTTCTTTTGCCCTACCCAAGTACGGGGGGAGTTTCTTGCCTTTTTGGAGGTCGGACGTTTTCTGCCAGCGTTCAGTGGGTGTCCTGTAGGAGCAGTTCCACGTGTAGGTGTATTTCTACTGTATCTGTGGGAAGGAATGTGATCTCCGCGTCTTACTCTTCCGCCATCTTCTCTCGGAGTTCAGTTTTTAGAATCTAATTATCAAAAGGCCAGTTCTACCAGCTGCTTAAAGCCACATCCAGATCACAGACTCACTGACTTTATCCTGCATTTAGGGCTCTTATCAAGGTACATGGATCACAGTGAGCTCAGGATGAAGGGCACTGACTGGATAGAGGATGGTAAGTGATAAACACTTGGGTTTGGGGTGCCCCATACTTTGGAAGGTATCTGAGGCAGTGACTGTGGGCAGGCTCTGTGGCAGAGCTGAGCCTCTGGGAACCAGAAAGCCTGACTTTTGTGGTAAAAAAGCCCTTGAAGAATTTAACTGAATGCCAATACAATTCCTGAACTTTGTCAGAAAATAAGAAACTATGTGGAAATACTATCTTAGTAAATTATGATGACACCCTATAAGTACCACAGAAATTGACTGCAGCACTATTGTCTATAAGTGGCAGTTGTCCTGTAAGGTGGGGGGACTTGCTAAGAGAGAAGTTTTGTAGTCATGTAAGGCAATCATCATGCAAATGATTTTCTATAATTGTACAGCCTTGAGGATTTAACACTCAAAGAATTATCTATTTCCATTGAATAAGTAGTCCTACAATTAGAAAGTGCCATGAAATGCTAAGTCTCACTCTCCAAAAGCATGTACTTTGAGAACCAAATTAAAGTCATGAGCAATTCACTTCTTTTAAAATAAAAAAATGTAACTGGTAAAAGAGGCAGAAGCTAAAACTTATTTAAGAAAGATCATGCCACTTTTCTCTAAGGTCTCCTACTTCCTCACAGATATCAGAAGCAAAAAATAAAGTAAAATACAATAAAATAAAATAGGAAAAGTCAGATTATCTTATTCTATGAGGTAGTTTTCCACGTGGTTGATTCTGGTCAATTAAAAGGAAATTATTTTCTAATCTAAAACACTGGGGAAACAAAGTTCCTTTTCCATTCTAAAGTTATCTATATAGAAGATTTAGAATATGTATATTTAGGATATGAGCCACAGAAAATTGCCATTTTGTAAAGCAAAAACAGTCAAGTATCAGCAATCTCACATGGTTAAACCTAATGGAATAATCCCACCCTCTTTATTCCCTAACAGTGGTTTATCTGTCTTAGAAATAGGGTAGAACATCCTAGCACTCTATTTTGAAGAAGTTTATGTCATTTATCACAGGTAATTTTAAGTTAAATTTAAACAAAAATAACAAAAATTTAAATATGACTTTAAATCAATTTCATGACAAAATAGGTTTCAGTTCCTTTGGATTCCAAAATTGACTTCTGCTCTCTTGTGTTCTGCGGAACATGGAGACAGATATTAATGCAAGAACTGAAAGAAACTAAAGACTAGTCAGATATTCCATTTTGGAAATAAACGTGATGAATGTAAAGACTAAACTACTACTTAAATTAAAAACTCCATCTATGGGGCTTCCCTGGTGGTGCAGTGGTTAAGAATCTGCCTGCCAATGCAGGGAACACGGGTTCGAGCCCTGGTCTGGGAAGATCCCACATGCCGCGGAGCAACTAAGCCCGTGAAGCACAACTACTGAGCCTGCGCGTCTAGAGCCTGTACTCCGCAACAAGAGAAGCCACGACAATGAGAAGCCTGCGCACCGCGATGAAGAGTAGCCCCCGCTTGCCGCAACTAGAGAAAGCCCACGCACAGAAACGAAAACCCAACACAGCCATAAATAAATAAATAAATAAATAAATTTATTAAAAAAAAAAACAAAACTCCATCTATGAAGAGGTCCTGAGCACTTTTGAAATCTTGGAAAATTAGAAATTAAAAAGAGAGCTTTTTGTAGTATGATACAAACACAGATGCATAAGGTAAAGGAATGATAAATTTGTCTATGTAAAAATTTTAAAAACCAATTTTGAAAAAAAAAGAAACATAAAATTGAAAAATTATTAATAATATGGGGGGATATATTTGCATTATAATAAAGGGTTAATATCCTTCAAACAAATCAGTACTTCCTCAAAAGAAAAGTGGCAAACAGTATGAATAAGTAGTTCATAGAAGACAAATAGCCAATAAGTATATGAAAAATATTCAGTATTACTAGTAATCAAGTTTGCGAAACGAAACGATGATGAGATAATAGTTTTTGTTTTTCTTTCAAAATGGCAAAGATTACTAGTTAATACTCAACATTGGTGTGTTAAGGGAAAACTGACATTATCATACACTGTGCTAGTATGAGCATAATTTGATACAACTTTTTTACAGGGAAGTTTGGCAAATATGTATCAAAACCCTTTAAATAAACATATACTGGACTTCCCTGGTGGTGCAGTGGTTAAGAATCCGCCTGCCAATGCAGGGGACATGGGTTCGAGCCCTGGTCCGGGAAGATCCCACATGCCGGAGCAACTAAGCCCGTGCGCCACAACTACTGAGCCTGTGCCCTAGAGCCTGCGAGCCACAACTACTGAGTCCACGTGCCACAACTACTGAAGCCCGTGTGCCTAGAGCCCATGCTCCGCAACAAAAGAAGCCACTGCAATGGGTAGCCCACACACCACAACGAAGAGTAGCCTCCGCTCGCCGCAGTAAGAGAAAACCCTCACGCAGCAGCAAAGACCCAACGCAGCCAAAAATAAATAAATAAATTTTATAAAAAAATATATATATACTATGACTTATCAATCCCACATCCAGGAATTTAAGCTATGAAAATAAGCAAAAATTGTTATAGGAATGTTCATTTAAGTGCTATTTAAAATAGCAAAAATAGGAAACATCCAAGATTAGAAAAAATAGGAAATTAGTTAAATAAATTAGAGTATATCCATATTGTAGAATCATGTGTAACCGTGAAAAATATTGTAGAAAAATGTTTAAATGACTTGGATAAAAGATGATGCAATATTATTAAATAAAATAAGCAGTGATTAGATAATATGTATAATATGGTTCCATTTGGACAAAAAATAAAAGCATACCTGTGTGAACGAATGAATAGAGAAAATACCAAAAAGGTAACAGTGGTTTTCTCTGGTGGTAGGAATATCAGTGACTTTGATTTTCTTCTAGTGCTACATGTATGTATTGTCTAAATTTTCTACACAATGAACGTGTATTTCTTTTGCAATATGAAAACATATACAAAATTTTTTAAAGAAAAATTAAAAGGGAATAATGATTTAAGAGTAACCTCTAGGACCAACACAGGAACTCAGAAATTAACATTGTTACACATAGCTTGGCAGGTCCATATTATTTGACTCTAGACTACTTGGCAGTGTGATTATTGTAAAGGAGTAAAATATTTGGCAACTCGGAAACAAGTAAGTTTTGTAGGTCAAAAATTGGAATTGATCTACAAATGTACAAACTTTCACACAGAGGCTTGGAAAAAGTTAGGCCTTCATCTCAGCTGCTCTAGGCATATTGGCTGTTGTGTCTGGACCAGTGATCATTTCCATAGATCTTCACCTCCGGCCTGGGTTTTCTTGCCACTTTAGATCTGAGAAAGCTGCTACATGACCCTGAGCCCTCTCTACGCATCATCGCCTCCCAGGCTCTGTTCCGAGTCCAGAAGGTGGGGGCTGAACCAGATCCCAGGCAGACAGTTTGCAGGTTGAGGAAGCTCATAGGTTGTGTTCCTACCTAGAAGTGCAAGGCAAGCAACAACAGGTAAAAACTAATCCTTTCAGAAGCCACGGAAGCAACTGGTGCTCCATTAGCAAGAAGCTTCCTCCAGCAATTTAATTACCTCAGAACGTATTTTTTGCTGTCAAAACCTTTAAGGAATTACAATATATAAGAGAGAGCAGCTCTTGGTTTACATTTGCAAAATGCACTGAGTTTATGAGGCATGCCAGAACATCTGTAAAGTTCTAGTCTTCATAAACACGTCTAGGACAACTTCAAGAGATTCTAAATCAATGTTAACGTTGCAGTGTTTGTATTGTTGGCTCTTTTATCAAGGCCCAGTCTACTTGTCAATAATCTTAAGAATAAAGTAACAACCAGCTCTTATAATATGATACTAATGATGATTTTTATAAAATTCCTTACGGCCTTTCTCCTTCCTTTCTCTTTCCCTTAAAAACATTCAAGCAAGAAAAATTTTCTGAAGCGGTGTAATACTAAATCTATTCCAATATATGTGAGGTTTCCACTCCTTACTTTCCCTTTTTTATTTTCCTGATTCCTCTCCTACAACTGCTGTCATCAGATCCTCAAATGGCTCTAGGATGGGAACTATTATTTGTTGAGTACCCACTGTCTGCTTGAACCTGTAACCATAGTTGGAGAAAACTTTCTTACAAGTATAAATTTTCTGAGGAAGAGATTAATTTGTACTGTGTGAATACTTTGATAAGCTGCAGGTGGAAGAGTGGAAACTCCCTGAGAGGTATGCTGGATTAATTAGAAATGGTCTGTAGTGGTCTAATTCCCGGGCTTTTGTTTGGTTGAGGAACGTAAGTAGAGAATCGGAGCTGAATTATTTAAGGCAAGGGAGAGGCCTCTTGGAGGCGGTATGGGAAAAGAGAAAGGAAATGAGGCAACTGGCATATGTAGAAGAGACACATCCAATGGTGAATTACTAAAGTTTTTGCTGTAAAGTGAGCAGTATGAATCCTTACCCCTATCCCCCCACCTTTCACCCCATCCCTCTGCTAAGACATCTTTAGAAACAAATTTCTCCATGATTCATGGTAAGTTGGATATGTTTTGAGGGATGTGACAGAATGCCAAGGGTGGCTTCAGGAGGATTCCTGCCCAAGAGAGGTCTTCATATTTGGGACTAGCAGGAGTTTTGAGCTAAAATGCAGGCCGTGCCCGGCTGCCTATGGACTAACTCTCCACCCTTGAGCAGAGCTAAGAGTACACCTTGAGGTTGGCCATTGATGCTAAACTTCAGTGCAACGAGCACATTTGAGTTACATGCATCCCTCACCGCTTTCTCTTTGGTCTTGCTGCATGCAGCCAACTCCACTCTCCACTTTTGAACTATCCATTTTGTGGATCATGCAATAAAAATGACTAACGTTTATTGAGTGCTTACAGTGAGCCAGACTCTAAGTACATTATATGGTTAACTCTTTTAATACTCCAACCACTCCATTATTGGAGTGTGTATTATGTATTATTATTTCCATTTTGCAGGTGGGGAAGCTGAGGGACAGAACGTGAAGGTGACTTGCCCAAGGTCACACAACTAGTAAATGCCAAACGCAAGTAGTCTGGCTCCAAAGCCCACATCCTTGGCTGGTCTGCTCTGTTCCTCTCCAGTCTGCTTTCCCTTTAGTGTGAATAAAGGTTTCCTCTACATTTCATCTCAGTTGCTGAATTCATGCCCCAAACTCATGTAATCAAACAAATGTTGTAAAATGTCATTGAGCCTCAAATTATAAAGTTTGAACACTTCTTACCTAAAAGTTAGTGCACCTCATTTTATTTTTTAATGGGATAGAATGCACATGCTACACTGTAAAGAGTGGAGTTAGAGCAAAAAGTGGTGGTTATTCTTGAGGAATATTTTTGAGTCCTTGGTTTGATTTCATGAACTATCTGTGTCTCACTGCAGGAAAGAGACCTTTAGTTTTAGGATGCAGCTTAAACCTCCAGTGACATATAAGAGGTTCAGTGAATCCTTTCTCTTTACTCATATTTACATTGGTGTCCCTTTCCCTCCAGGTGGTATGTTATTTTCTGAGTAATACCACTAACAGGGAGTAGCAAGCACACCAATGCTTATTCTATTTTATTTATGCTTTATTGTGTTAAAATTCACAGAGAGAAGCATCCATTAAGAGACAGAGGACTGCTCTTTACTGAACTACCTCAGCAGTTTGGGAAGGGCTGAAGAAGCGCTTAATAGTGATTGTGTTAACAAGTCTATTCTAAATATCTCCATTACTTTTATATAAGGCTCTCCTCAGAGACAGGTTTATGTTTTTATGGAATTTTTTTTTTAATTTTTATTTTTTATTTTTTTTAAATGGGGATAGTAGTTCTTTTATTTATTTATTTATTTATTTATTTATTTATTTATTTATTTATTTATGGCTGTGTTGGGTCTTCGTTTCTGTGCGAGGGCTTTCTCTAGCTGTGGCAAGCGGGGACCACTCTTCATTGCGGTGCGCAGGCCTCTCACTATCACGGCCTCTCTTGTTGGGAGCACAGGCTCCAGACGCGCAGGCTCAGTAATTGTGGCGCACGGGCCCAGCTGCTCCGTGGCATGTGGGATCTTCCCAGACCAGGGCTCGAACCCGTGTCCCCTGCATTGGCAGGCAGACTCTCAACCACTGCGCCAGCAGGGAAGCCCTTTATGGAATTTTTTAAACATACAAAACAAATATTTCTAGACATTTAATTTTGTTGTAATATGTTGATATAAAAGTTCATATAATTAAATATCATTTTGACTTTATTTTCATCATATACTATTAAAATGTATTGTTCGTCATCTATTACTGGCCCAACAGTGTCTTTATTATTTTATATTTTCCCTTTTTTAAAACTTTGAGTATAGCTTTTCCTCCTTATACTGAGATACCTATTTTATAAATTTTTCTTCTCTTATTGAAAGATTAAACTATCATCTAAGTAAAAGATGGGATTGGGGAAGGGGAGAATCTTACAGGCATCAGCTCTGGCAAGTAAAACTGTAGTAGATAAAGTTGTAAAACAGGTCAAATCTCTGCGCCTTCCAGCTTTCCCTTCTCCCTTCTCCCAGGTTCTGTGCTCCATGCTCTTTTTTTCTCTCTCTCCCTCTCAGGAAATAATCTGATGAACTTACTGTTGTGTAAGTGATTAATAATGTGAGACTTAATGAGGTTAACTCTTCCAGAGACTTTTGCTTTTTAACAAAGCAGAGTTCTTAAGCTAAGGGCATGAACCTCTAATTGAGAAAGTTTAGGCATTACTGAGCAGGATGCAGAGGGGAGGTATTTGGAGATGAGGTTGGAGGTGATGGTGGGGAACAGAGATTTTTCCTGTCATCCCTGAAACCATATCACATAAGCAGCTGCTTTCCCTACTTCTTCCCAAACTGTCCTCAGAACACGGCAGAGGAAAGGGTAGAAAGAATAATTAAGAATATGCAAAATACAAAGGGAAGTGCTGGAGTCTATCGTTCCTGAAAAATGGTGATGACTTCCCCTTCTTAAACACCAAGTGCCAATTGCCAAATGATTCCATTATGTCTTCTTCACTTCACTTCTCACTTTGTAGTTTATCGTTTGATGTACAAGGAAGACAGAACTGATTTAAAATGGTTCTTATGGATACTGATAAAGTTAATTTATATATAAGGACCCACAAAATGGAGGCCACCCCAGTGGCCTGACCCACATCACAAATCCTTGATACCTGTCAAGGAATCCTAAGATGATGTACCAATTACGATCTTCCAACTCAACTTTAGCTAGCTTAACCTTATCCTAGAAAATAGGACCTGCTAGCCTTATAAGGAAATCCCCAACCTCCTAGTTAATCATGCTGTTTCCACGTTGCCTCTGCTAATTCTATAAAACTTGCTCTTGCCCCAAATCCCTCAGGAACGGTGCTCTACTACTGTGAGGCACTGTACTCCTCCAATCCATGAGCTGTTTTCCCTTGAATAAAGGACATCAAACTTGTTGCTAAATTGTGTTGTTTTTGTCACTTGACAATACCAGAGAATCTTTATGAGGGAAATGTCACACACACACACACACACACACACACACTTTAACAGAAATGGTGGCGTGAATATAGAACGGGAAAATTTATTTTATTTTATTATTTTTTTAATAAATTTATTTTATTTATTTTTGGCTGTGTTGGGTCTTCGTTGTGTGTGGGCTTTCTCTAGTTGCATCAAGTGGGGGCTGCTCTTCGTGCCGGTGCGCAGGCTTCTCACTGCAGTGGCTTCTCTTGTTGCGGAGCATGGGCTCTAGGCCTGCGGGCTTCAGTAGTTGCGGCTCGTGGGCTCTAGAGCGCAGGCTCAGTAGCTGTGGCGCACGGGGGCTTAGTTGCTCCACGGCATGTGGGATCTTCCCGGACCAGGGTTCGAACCCGTGTCCCCTGCGTTGGCAGGCGGATTCTTAACCACTGCACCACCAGGGAAGTCCCAGAAAATGAAATTTTAAAAGAGAGCAGGAATATGGGAAGAGGTTTGAGGAAGATGGAGCTGGGAATCTAGAAAGGATGTCCCCCTGTGAATGAGATTAAAAGGTATAAAGTTTTGATACTATAGAAGAGACATCAAAATAGAGTCTAGCCTTATTTTCAGTAAAATCTTACCCCAGACCACATCAGAAGGGTGGGTAAAGACTGCTTATATGGCATGGGTTTAAAAGATTAGGTCACAGTCCTACACATGCCATTTAAGGGTGCATCTCCTGAGCAAGTCTTTCAACCAACCAAACCAAACCCACTAAATCCTGCTGAATTTAAGTTCTGATTGTGTATTACTTGATCTCAGGAAATCATTTTTGTGGCCAGAAGGGCATGACACTAAAAAGGAAAAGAATTTATAGGCAGTTAAAGTGTTGTGACCTTAAAACTAAAGAAGTTGATTTTTCCAAGAAAGACCTCAAAGCTTTCCCCTGCGATAGCCTTGGTGATTTCTAAAGAGTCTTTGTGTTGTATTATTGCCCAGATTATGATTTCAGCTCAAGACCCCTTAGAATTATAAAGTCTGGCCAACCAATCCCACTGCATTTTAGTAATTTTATATGAAAAAATTTTTTGCAAATAGGTTTTAAGCCAAACACATTTCTGTAACTTCCTTTGTGGTAATCTGATTTAGAGCTTCAAATAGTCTTGTCAGGGACTTACCTGGTGGTCCAGTGGCTAAGACTGCATGCTCCCAATGCAAGGGACCTGGGTTCAATCCCTGGTCAGGGAACTAGATCCCACCTGCCGCAACTAAAGATCCGCACGCGGCAACTAAGAGCCCGCATGTAGCAACCAAAAGATCCCACATGCTGCAACTAAAAAAAAAAAAAAAATCCTGCATGCCTCAACTAAGACCCCACCCAGCCAAGTAAATAAATAAATAGATATTTTTTTAAAAAATAAATAGTCTTGTCAGGTTGTTGTTGTTAAGATTTCTAAGCCAAAAGTTCCTTGCAAAACCATTTCTATCCACTGCATTATTAAAATAATTGAAATTATTATTTAAAAAATTATAAAAGGATTTTCTAATTCAGACCTTCAAAGTTTTTACTATTTAACAAGTAATGAGATTGCTACAGCATCCTTATTGCTAAAAGAACCTTTTAAGATGTTTGAAATATTATACCACCCAGGCCTCATCACTGCCAAAAGTGAAATAAAAGCATGAAATAGACATTAGTTAAGTGGTCTTGTGTTGAAACAAAATCAGTAAATGACTGAATCTGAAAATAATCTCAAGTAGTCATCTCTGCATCTGATTCCCTGTATGAAAGCCCTGACCTCAACATTTTGTTTTGAAATCAGAATATTAAGTCAGTTAGGGTTATTTAAAATGAAAATACAGTACTTAAAAAGCGAAAAAGAGAGAAGTTCAGAAAACACTTTTGTTTTTCTTATTACAGATTTATTAAAGTGGTAATGCGTATATATGTTCAAAATGCAAAAGCTATAAAATATTCCCAGCCATCTACTTCATCCTCCTGAAGCAATTATACTCCAATAAAGATTTTAAAAAAGACATAATTATGCATTTATGAGCAAATATGTACATTCTCTTCCCTACTTTGTTTTCACAGATTATAGTATTTTATATATACTGTTCTGTACCTTGCACCTTTTCTCCTTAATATCTGAAATTTTTCCATGTTAGTCCAAAAAGAGATTTCATTCTTATTTCCTGCCCAGTACGTTGCCTTTATTATATTACTGGACATTTAGGTAACTTCCAATCTTTGGCACAAACAATACTATAGTGACTACAGACATATGTATGTCATACATGGCCAAGTGTATCTTCGGGATAAAGTCCTAAAAGTGAAATTACCAAGTTAGGATATGTCATTTGTATTTTCAAATTAAAATATTGCCAAATGACTTCCATGGAGGTAGTTAGGGTTACACCCCAGGGATGTAAGAGCGTGCTTTTCTCCCCACATTCTGGCCAGCACAATGTGATATTCATTCACTCTGCAAAGATTTATTGGACTCTGGCTATGGGCCAGGCACTGTCCTGGGTAATTAGGAAACATCAAGGAATAAAAGAGAACGAAATCCCTGCCCTAGTGGGGTTTATATTCTAGCAGGAGGAGAGAAATAATGTATAATAATATACAATACAAACCAAACATAACATCATACAGTATGTTAGAAGCTGGAATATGCTCTGGAAAAAAGAGCAGAGTATGTAGAATCAGGAGTGTGGTGGTTGTGGGGAGGAGGGGCTGGAATTTTAAATAGGATGGTTAACAGTAGGCTTCATTGAGAAGGTGATATTTGAGCAAAGACTTGAAGGAAGTGAGGGAGGTGGCTATGCAGATCTAGGGAAAGAACATTCTGGGCAGAGGAAATGGCCATCTCAAAAGTCCTAAGGCACTAGGGTTGCCTAGGGTAGTCAAGGAACCACAAGAAGGCCAGTATGACTAGGGTGGGGTAAGAAAGGAGAGAGTAGCAAATGAAGGCAGAGGGAAGTGAAGTTATATAAGGGACCAGGGTCCAGATCCTTAGTGACCTGTAGACCATGACAAAGAGTTCACCTTAACTCTGAAAGAAATGGGGAGTCACTGAAGCATTTTCAAACTTTTGGATTTTTGCCAATTGAATAGTTTAAAAAAATGGCTTTTCAGTGGTTTAAGTTTGCATTTTTTATTAGAAAGGTTGAGCACCTTTTCGTGTCTACATGCCATCTATATTTCCTTTTCCTAGACTGTATTCAAATCCTTTCCCCATTTTGAGGCGATTTGTTAGTCTTTTTCATGTTGATTCATAGGAGCTTTTCATATTCAGGAAATTAGCCTTTGGTCTGTTACTTTAGTTACAAATTCATTTAACACCTGAAATGGTCTGACCACATGGGTTTTGCTTTTATGTGTTGCATTTCAAACTTTAGGACCTTAGCAATGGCACTGCGATTGTAAATGGAAATTAATTCATGATTCTCCACCCCTGTGTCAAATCAAATATACAGAGAAAAATCCTTTCTTAAATGACAAAATGCTAAGAAGTTCCTAGGTGCAGTTTTTAATTAACTGAGCTTATCAGTAAAAACAGGTATAAAAAAAGTATCTGAAGTATCATAGCATACATATGTGATGGTCTCTTCCCTTTATTTTATAGCATTCATTTTATTTATTAAGTTAGTTTTTGGTGTAACTACAAAGTTCAAAAGATAAAAAAAGATACACAGTAAAAGTAACTTTATTTTTATCTCACCACTATTGAATTCCTCTTCCCTTACGCAACTACTGTTCCCACTTTCTCATGTATCCTTCCAAGTATTTTATACAGATACCTATGTATATATAATCTTCGTCTGTTTGCTCTAAGGGAACCCATTCCTAATCTCAGTTAATCTGCATTTAGGAATCAGTTATATTGATTGAGATGACACACTTCAAGATGTGGAAACAAAGTAGGTTAGAGTTGGTTGTAAAGCAGCCACTTGTTTCTGGTGCAGTAGAAAAACAGTAGAGGAAATAGTTATAATTGTTCTTCGTATAGAACTTTCATGTTATTTTTCTACCTTGCATTAATTATGTAATTTAGTTATTATTATCGCAATTTTACAGATGAGGAAACAGGCTCAGAGAGGTTAAATAACTTTCCAGAGAGCACAAAATCAGTAGGCAGCAGTGCTAGGACTTCTTAGACTCAAATCTCTTGATTCCAATCTTCTGTACCTTCTTCAGTAGCTCCCTAGGTAATAGCCTTAGCTGTTTCAAAGAAGAAAAGGAAAATACCAATTTCTCTAAACTGAATGAGGAAATCGAAATGAGGAAAAAAGCAATAGGGATAATCTCGCAAAGACTGTTCCTGCTGTTGCTATCTTTGGGTGTTACATATATCCCTCTCATATGAATGACTTTTCCACCAAGACCTTCTGATTAAAAGGCTATTCTCTGGGGGGCGGTAGGGGGTAGGTTAAACCAGTGTTCACTTTTCCAACTTCTCTGAGAATACAGGGGAGCAGGATTAACATAAGTATGTATACATTCAGGAAACAAAAGTGATCCTAAGTTTTGGTTCTAGGTAGAATGAAGTCTGTGTCAGGACAGTCTCTTAGAGGAAAACTTAAAAGAAAATGCTATTCTGAAATATCTTCTTGTGACTAAATCGAGTGCCCTGGACATAGATTTTGATGGATAAATGCCTTAGAATTAACATTAAGTTAAATTGGGCTTTTTGGTTTTTAATTTCTTTATCTAAAGTCTAAGCGAGGTAGAAAAATCATTAATTATCCTTTTGAGTAGGGCTGGCATTACTTTCTCTGTAGGGACTCAGCTTAAGGACCACCACGTTAGTTTTTCCTTTGAGGAACAAGAACCATAAGAATGATGAGGGCTGGTCTTGCCCCTCCCTGACAACTATTAACTGCTTTTTTTTGACAGATAGAAGGTTAGCTGGTAGTAGTTTTTCCTAAGAGGGGCATGTGCAGACTAAGTAGTTGCTTAGGGCAGAACAAAGTTTGGGAAAAAAAAAAAAAATTTTTTTTTTTTTTTTGTAAAGAATTTCAAAATGAAATAGTCATGTTGGGAAAAATAATCACAACTTTGTTGTACTTTCTTACCCTTATTTTGGGGTTTGGAATTGTTTATATTTTGAATTACATTTGGAAGGGTGTATACTATCATCTTTTTAGTCTTGGAGCCTCTAAAGGTCTTCATCAGGCTCTCGACACATGCTCTGGGGAACTATGAAATACTAAACCACAACTGGGAGGCTAATCATAGAGGCACAATGGGATCAAAATAGAAACAACCTTCATGATGTATCTGGATCAGAAATGAAGGGCAGAGTAAATCTATCTCACCACCCATACTTCATTTTCTATTCAAAAAAGCTCAGTTGAGTGTTAACACGGCAGGCCATTGGATAATAATGAAAAATAAAACCCAACATGTACCCTGAGAAAAAGTAGGGAGAGCATATTGACAAAAGAAAAAAAAAAAAAGCATGCAGGTGAGGCTGGACCTGACAGATGTGCTTCAATGCTTAGCTGCCTAAATTTGATTCAACTGGTAATAGTGAAGCCCTGAAGAGTCTTGAGAAAGAGACACGTTACAAATGCTGCTTGAGAAAGACTAGTAAGTAAACATAAGATGGACTGTAAGAGAAAATATAACATGTTGAAAGACAGCTAGAAATCTGGTGGAGGAGGAATCCACAAGATTTAGTAATTAGGTATAGAGGATGAAGGAGCAGGGGAGTCAGTGATAACAAAGAGGACAGCATGGGCTGGGTTTTTTTTTTGGTGAGTTTGGCAGTACTGTTTACTAAAAACCAATGATATAATAGCAGAGGGAGGAACACTCCCAAACTCATTCTATGAGGCCACCATCACCCTGATACCAAAACCAAAGATGTCACAAAAAAAGAAAACTATAGGCCAATATCACTGATGAACATAGATGCAAAAATCCTCAACAAAATACTAGCAAACAGAATCCAACAGCACATTAAAAGGATCATACACCATGATCAAGTGGGGTTTATCCCAGGAATGCAAGGATTCTTCAATATATGCAAATCAATCAATGTGATACACCATATTAACAAACTGAAGAATAAAAACCACATGATCATCTCAATAGATGCAGAAAAAGCTTTTGACAAAATTCAACACCATTTATAATAAAAACTCTCCAGAAAGTGGGCATAGAGGGAAGCTACCTCAACATAATAAGGGCCATATGTGACGAACCCAAACCAACATCATTCTCAATGGTG
The DNA here is from genome assembly GCF_949987535.1 of Balaenoptera acutorostrata. Taxonomy (NCBI): domain Eukaryota; kingdom Metazoa; phylum Chordata; class Mammalia; order Artiodactyla; family Balaenopteridae; genus Balaenoptera; species Balaenoptera acutorostrata. The sequence goes on along the minus strand of NC_080078.1, from coordinate 67,442,363 downwards.
AAAAACTGAAACCATTTCCTCTAAGATCAGGAACAAGACAAAGGTGCCCACTCTCACCACTATTATTCAACATAGTTTTGGAAGTTTTAGTCTCGGCAATCAGAGAACAAAAAGAAATAAAAGGAATCCAAATCGGAAAAGGAGTAAAACTGTCACTGTTTGCAGATGACATGATACTATACATAGAGAATCCTAAAGATGCTACCAGAAAACTACTAGAGCTAATCAATGAATTTGGTAAAGTAGCAGTATACAAAATTAATGCACAGAAATCTCTTGCATTCCTATACACTAACAACGAAAAATCTGAAAGAGAAATTAAGGGAACACTCCCATTTACCAATGCAACAAAAAGAATAAAATACCTAGGAATAAACCTACCTAAGGAGAAAAAAGACCTGTATGCAGAAAACTATAAGACACTGATGAAAGAAATCAAAGACGATAGAAACAGATGGAGAGATATACCATGTTCCTGGATTGGAAGAATCAATACTGTGAAAATGACTATACTACCCAAAGCAATCTACAGATTCAGAGCAATCCCTATCAAACTACCAATGGCATTTTTCACAGAACTAGAACAAAAAGTTTTACAATTCATATGGAAACACAAAAGACCCCGACTAGCCAAAGCAATCTTGAGAAAGAAAAATGGAGCTGGAGGAATCAGGCTCCCTGACTTCAGACTATACTACAAAGCTACAGTAATCAAGATGGTATGGTACTGGCACAAAAAGAGAAATATAGATGAATGGAACAGGATAGAAAGTCCAGAGGTAAACCCATGCACATATGGTCACCTTACCTTTGACAAAGGAAGCAAGAATATACAATGGAGAAAAGACAGCCTCTTCAATAAGTGGTGCTGGGAAAACTGGACAGCTACATGTAAAAGAATGGTATTAGAACACTTCCTAACACTATATACAAAAATAAACTCAAAATGGAGTAAAGACCTAAATGTAAGGCCAGACACTATAAAACTCTTAGAGGAAAACACAGGCAGAACACTCTATGACATACATCACAGAAAGATCCTTTTTGACCCACCTCCTAAAGAAATGGAAATAAAAACAAAAATAAACAAATGGGACCTAATGAAACTTCAAAGCTTTTGCACAGCAAAGGAAACCATAAACAAGACGAAAAGACAACCCTCAGAATGGGAGAAAATATTTGCAAACGAAGCAACTGACAAAGGATTAATCTCCAAAATATACAAGCAGCTTATGCAGCTCAATTAAAAAAAACAAACAACCCAATCCAAAAATGGGCAGAAGACCTTAACAGACATTTCTCCAAAGAAGTTATACAGATTCCCAACAAACACATGAAAGGATGCTCAACATCACTAATTATTAGAGAAATGCAAATCAGAAGCACAATGAGGTATCACCTCACACAGGTCAGAATGGCCATCATCAAAAAATCTACAAACAATAAATGCTGGAGAGGGTGTGGAGAAAAAGGAACCCTCTTGCACTGTTGGTGGGAATGTAAATTGATAGAGCCACTATGGAGAACAGTATGGAGGCTTCTTAAAAAACTAACGATAGAACTACCATATGACCCAGCAATCCTGCTACTGGGCATATACCCTGAGAAAACCATAATTCAAAAAGAGACATGTATCACAATGTTCACTGTAGCACTATTTACAGTAGCCAGGACTTGGAAGCAACCTAAGTGTCCATCGACAGATAAATGGATAAAGAAGATGTGGCACATATATACAATGGAATATTTCTCAGCCATAAAAAGAAACGATATTGAGTTATTTGTAGTGAGGTGGATGGACCTAGAGTCTGTCATACAGAGTGAAGTAAGTCAGAAAGAGAAAAACAAATACCGTGTGCTAACACATATATATATGGAATCTAAAAAAAAAAAAAAAAAAATGGTTCTGATGAACCTAGGGGCAGGACAGGAATAAAGATGCATATGTAGAGAATGGACTTGAGGACACAGTGGGGGCAGGGGAAGGGGAAGCTGGGACGAAGTGAGAGAGTAGCATGGACATATATACACTACCAAATGTAAAACAGATAGCTAGTGGGAAGCAGCTGCATAGCACAGGGAGATCAGCTCCGTGCTTTGTGACCACCTAGAGGGGTGGGGTAGGGAGGGTGGGAGGGAGACGCAAGAGGGGAGGGGATATGGGGATATATGTATACATATAGCTGGTTCATTTTGTTATACAGCAGAAGCTAACAAAACATTGTAAAGCAATTATGCTACAATGAAGATGTAAAAAAACAAAACAAAACAATGATATAGTTTAGTTACAGTCCAAAAGAGGAAAAAAAAAAAGAGTACTGCTTAAATCTGCTTTATTTCATAAGGGAAATAAGGGAACTCAAGATTTTTTTCCTTTTATCGTGACCTCATTTCCAAGGCCTGCACTTCCTAATAATTCAATTCAGGACAGTCTGAGAATTACAACATGGCAAAAGGAAAAGTCATAGACGTGAGTGGTTAATTGGATGTAAAGGGTTACAGATCAGATGAATCAAAACATAGGAGGGGAAAATGGAAGGCTTTACATATAGGATATGACTTACTGAAAATCCAAAGTTAGAGCCCAGATTCACTCCTGAGGAGAAAACAACAACAGATAGTGTTTCTCAGTTTTTGTTTGTTTGGTGGATGACCTTTGAGAGGTGTTTCTTCTGTTCTTGGATCATTTTCAAGCCAGCAATGCCCCTCAGTTCAAGTCTGGATGATCTGAAAGTCACAGCAAAGGAAGAATCAGTATCTTACACATAGCAGGCATTCAGTAAACATTTTTGGAATGGAGAAATGAAGGGTTTTCAGGACTTAGTATGCATGAAGTGGGACAAGAATCAGGAGAATCAAATCCAGCTGCAAAGAAGAAATGGGCTATAGTACGTACTGCAACTCACTGAAAACCCACTTACTAAAGGGATGAAAAATGGGGCAATGAGTCTCAGGTTCTATTTGATTTATAATTCCTGAGAGCTGTTTCCTTTTATCTTGGTTTCTTTTCAAGGCCAGAATGACCCTCTGAAGTTCAGATATGGATAAAAAGGAGATTGATTAGTTATGGCAAAGGCAAAAAACTTGAGGCTTCTCAGCTCTTGTGATCTTGTCCAGGACTAGCTACGAAACCCAGGATCTCATGGGGTAGACTTACTTTTACTGCATTTTTCCTCAAAAAATTCCAACCATGATGTCTGCATTTGACAGAGCCAGTGATATTTCTCAAGTTGTTCCAAACCTTTCCCACTCTCAACTCCCAACGCATGTTGCTATTTTGCTCTCATCAGAGCACCTAGGAGTTCTGCTTAATCTAGATGTGAGGTGACCCCCTTCCAGACAAGAGCTATGAAGAGGAAGGGCAGGCTCTGGATCCCCGGCTTGGCCACTTTCTCCGGAGCCTGACTATATTGATGATCTTTTTTTATTTTCAATCTCTGCCTGCTGCCTGTCTCTGATTACTCGCATGCTTGCGTTTCCCAGTCCTAGAAAACACCCTTCCATTTGGCTCTCTTCCACCAGACTACTTAAAGAGAAGTTTTTACTTCCTACTTCAACTTTCTGACCTTCCTCCCATTAGCCCCTCAATCACAGTAATCTGGCTTCCATTCCCACTGTGCTAAAGGCAGCTGCTTCTGGCAAAGGTCACTGAAAACATATGAAAGATAATACATGAGGTCTTCTTTGAATTCCTCATCCTATTTGAATTCTCTGTAGTGTTGGTAGTACTCTATGGAGTACTTCTTTCCTGGCCTCTGAAATATTGCTCCTTGTTTTTATACCTCTCTGGACAGTTTTTTTTTTTTTTTCATTCACTCCTAAAATTTTGCCCATCCCTGAAATGTTGGTGTTCCTAAAGGTTCTACCCCTGAGTCTCTTCTCATGCCAACACATTCCCTGAGTGATATGAACCTGCTCCCTTAGCTTCAGGTACTGCCTGAAAATTCCCAAATCTTCATGTCTAGGCTGTCTCCACTCCTGGAGCTCTCTCTTAAAGAAGCACAGTAGGTTAATTAGAAAACAAATGAGCCAGTACAGGAAGACCTTCATCCATGTCACCTCCACTAATCCTGACATTTTTTTGCTGACAGGAAAGGAAGTTAGGAGGAGGGACGATAAGCCCTGTTACAGAACCCTTGGCACTGGCAATAGACCTTCCCTTAACGGCCCATAACCTCTAAGTAAAATCTCATGGGAGGTAAGTCTCTGTACGGACACTATGTGCCAACATCCCTTTCAGAAAATAATAATGAGATGGCCCTGAAGTCAGCTAGAAGAAAGCAGTTGCAAGTACCACATGGGTGGTTCAGTTTGCGTTTGAGTTTTTAGGGGGAGTTTGAGTTTTTACTCATTTGAGACCCAGCTTGCCACTGGTTCCCAAGTCCCACCCCTCCCCACGTGTGGAGAATGTAGAAGACTGGGAAATTGCCCAGGAGAGAGGGGCTACGCTCCACGGTCCAACAGCCTCCTTTTAAACTGCCTGCAAGCATCCCATACACAACAGTTCCAGAACTGATCCTATCCCTCTGGCTGTACTCCCATTCTAGTTGACAGTATCACCTTTCACCCTCTTGGCCCAGATGGAAACCTGTTATTGGAGACTTCTCCTCTTCAGTAGTGCCCCCTTCAGTTCTAGGACACAGATGTCTCTCCAGACTGGCTCCTTTCTACGCTGGACCAACCTCCCACCATCTTCATCCCTCTACTCTCTACCCCATCCAATCCACGTGTGACACTGCAGCCAGAGGAACCTGTCCAAAACACATACCGATCATTCACCTCCTTTCATTAAAACCCCCACTGATAATGTGCACACTTTTACCTTTATGAGATCCTTTGCAACCTAACTTGACCTGTCTTCCATTTTCATCTCTGGTGACTCCTTCCCTCATCCAAGCAACAAAGGTTTTCTTTGTAATTTTTCAAACACACCATGCTAAGTACTGAGTGCCAACTACAAGTTGGCCACTCATCTATAAACTTTGGAATACAGTGAACATGAAAGGAAGGCCCCTGCTCTCATGCAACTCACATTTTAGTAGGAAGAGCCAGCGAATAAACAAATAGGATAATTTCAGATAGTGATAAGATGCTATGAAGACAATGAAATGGGGTGGATGGGGGGAGATGCGGGTCAGCTATTTTAAATACAGTGCTCAGGGGTGGCCTGACAAGACGACTTTTAGCTAAACTTGAAGGATGAGGAGGAGCCAGACAAGCAAAGATCTGGCAGAGAGTACGTGGGGCTGTTTGAGCAGCTCGAGCAAAAGGCTCTGAGGCAAGAACTAGTTTGGCAGCTTGGCATTTCCAAGGTTCCAAAACAAAGCAGTGAGGTTGGATCTTGTTATATACCTGAGGAGGGGGACTATGCCCTAGATGAGGTGAGGCCAGATCACATGGGGCCGTATAGGCCAGGTCAAGAAGTCTGGATATTATTTTAAGGGCAAAAGGAATCTACTGAAGGATCTTGAGTGAAGTACTGACGTGCGCTTATTTACCTTCTCAAATGATCACTCTGGCTCTTCTCGGAGAAGGTGTTTTTGGTGAAGCGGAAGGGTAAGCCTCGAGACCAGCTCCATGCCTTCAGGCTTGTGCTCAGGCCATTCCTAAGTCTGGAATAACAGTCTTTACTGGGTTCCAGGGTCCCAGCTCCCAGGAAGCTGAGAAAGTGGCCCCTTACTGCATTTCTTTCAGCCCAGGTCAAGCCTCGTTTAGCGATCAAGAAGAGATGGACAGGTATCCCCCAATAAACCTTGCCTCACCAACCCTTCAGTCATTCAAAAGACCACTCACTAGGCGCTGGAGACACTGAGAGTCCGACGAGGCCCTCCCCCGCCCTCGCTGTCGAGAGACCACTTTTTTCAGGTCCCTCCTCCATCTCCTAACTCAAGGGGCAATTCTCGACCAGACTGTGTTTGGCGTCCCGGGGCAGGGACAAACCCAGGCCCGTGGGTTGGCCGGGCAGAAGAGGCTTCTCCCTAAGATGAACGGGGCCGCCTCGCAACTGGCAGCCCAGCAGGGCCCAAACCAAAGAGCCACCAAGAAAGGGCGGCGCAACCGGCTCCAAGGCAGGATACGGACTACAACTCCCAGCAGATCCTGCGCGCGGACCGCCGATCCCTCCGCTCCCAATTTGCCCTGCCGGCTGTGTCCACCGCTGTCCGCCAAGAGCCAAGTCCAGGTTTTCTAGGCCCCGAAGTCCGCCTTCTTATCACATTTCCGGAGAGGGACGGCTGGGAGCCCTGGAGGAGAAACGGACCTTTTTGAGGAGAAACGCGGATGCAGACCATCGAGGAGACGTCGTGCTGCGGTCCCCGATTTTCGCGCGCTTTTGGCGCGGGGGGTTGTGGGTAGCGCGCCCAGGAGGGAGAAAGGAGCTGGGGGGCCTGTGATCGCGCCGCCCGCCGGGCCTGAGGGGATGGACGAGGACGATCCCCACGCTGAGGGGGCGGCGGTGGTCGCCGCGGCCGGGGAGGCGCTGCAGGCCCTGTGCCAGGAGCTGAACCTGGATGAGGGGAGCGCGGCCGAAGCCCTGGACGACTTCACCGCCATCCGGGGCAACTACAGCCTAGAGGTGAGCGGCGGCAGGTGGGGCAGCGGGACCGAGCTCGCCAGGCCCCACCCCCGCCCCGCCCCTACCCCACCCTGTGGGGCGGTGGGAGTTTCCCCACCGGGAAGGGTCTCTGCCCAGCCCCGCGCCGAGGAGTGCGGAGCTGGAAGGGCGAGTGTAGATCAATCTCTCCATTTATTTTGAGGCGGGAAACCGAAGTCCGGAAAAGGAGTGGCTTGTCCAAGGTCACACGCCACTCAGGGGTCCCCTAGTCTTCAGACCAGTGCCGCAAACGTCATGGGACTGCCCTTAAATCTGCTTAAACAGTTACTCTAATGGCAGAAGCTTACGTGAATTGTGTGCCCAGACGCCACTGCCCAGCGCTTTAAATATGTCATCTCACTTGGTTCTCGGCGCCACACCTCTTCGAACATGTTGTGATCCCCGTTACACAGATGGGGAAGCTGAGCCCCAAAGAGGTTAAGCGCAAGGTCGCACCGTTAGAGATGGAGCCGGAGTAAGGAGTCTGAGCCATAATCTCTCCACCCTTCCGCCTCGAGGTGTGGGTTGCTCTTTCGGCAGTATTGCCGCTGTACAGCAGTTTGATCAGAGCCAGTGTGCACACAATGCTTATCTCTCGGCCCCAGCTTCCTCCTCTCTCAGATGAGGATAATTAGGTTATCCTGATGCTAAGCACAGTGTCTGTCTCTAAACAAATTAAATGTAGGCTATCATTAGATTTTCCCCAACCGTTCTTGCATTAAGTCCTCACAACAGCCCTGTGAACATGGCAGGGCAGCGAGTATTAAACCTGCTTTGCAGGCAATATTATCAAGGCCCAGAGGATTGTCTTGCCCAGGGTCGTTCTGCTAATTGTCCTAGGAACCCAGACAAGCATAAGCCCAGTATAGAGGTAGAATGGTGGTGGAATGTATTTGCAATTGCTCCAGCAGCCTTATGGTCAAAGGTTTTCGTGATCCAAGAGGGCTGGACTCACCCAGAGTGCTCTGCTGACTCATCACCTGGTGAAATAATTAATCGGTGGGCTCTAAGGCATAGAGTTGGAAATTTGGAGGTGTGCGTGCGTGTGTGTGTGTGTGTGTATGAGGGAGAAGAAGAGAGACTCTTGCATGTCTCCAGGGTAGGACTGGATAGACTGGATGAAGGACAGTGATGTGCATCTCTGGGTGACACGAGAGGAAAGCTGAGGAAAGAATAAGAAACTAAGGGAGATTATAAATTATGTCCTCTAGATTGGAAACAAACTTTTTAAAAGTCTGAGAAAGCATTTCTGACATCGAGTCCTCATTTGGTCTGTCACTGAAAAGCACTGCTGAGTGCAGACGGTGGTCAAGGTATTAAACTGGGCACCTCTTTCAGATTCTTGAATATGCCCAGCTTGTTCCTACTTGTGTGCTTTCTCCATGCCAATCCCTCTGCCTGGAAACTTTTCCCTCACTCCCGACTCCAGTGAAAGTTGAAGAGCTGAATCTCCAGTTAGGCTGAGTTGATCAGGATATCTTAAATGTTTGACCGAATTCACAGCTGTGTGAATTAAGATTTTGTGAGTGTTTATTCTATCTAGAGTGTTTTATTTTCCTCTTCTTTTATGCTTTGTTTTTGGTGGAGGGCATTTTTATATATCTGCTGCTTCCTAAGAACCCCTCTGCCCAGCCCCTGTCCCCTCTAGTCTACCTGACAAGCTCCTGCTTACCCACCCCACTTCCCCCGTACATTTTGGTGATTTTTCACCACTTACCACTTTTGTCTCCCTCTGTGAACCCTTCCCTGACCCCCAGTCAAAATCAGTAACTACACTATATTCTCCCGTAACACTTTCTCTTCAATTCTTTTTAAAACATATATCTCACCAATTATAGATAATAGTATAATATCTGTTCCTCTTAGCTCTACACTTGGAGTACCCTGAGGTTAGAAACTGTTTTTGTATTTCTAAGGCCTAGCATAAAGGAACTAAATTAAGTACTATAGGTGCTTTTTTTTTTAAAGGAAAAAAAATCAAAGCAGTAATTTTGGTTCTTAAATTTTCTCTGTCTTAATAGTGTTTTCATCTAGTAGCCTGTATCCAAAAGCTGTAGAGTACTTGGATGCTATACCCAAACAGTTAGTTCATCAAGGCTTCGAAAAGTATTCAACCTTAAGCTTACCTGCCTCCTTTAATGCCTTGAGCAAAGGAGACTTTTCACTATAGTACTTTAGGGTAGGAACATTAGGTAGCTTTATTGGTGGCTACCCATTTCTACCCACCCCTTTTGGATTATTGCGAGAAATCTTTATCAATCATTTTATTCTTTTAGAGTCTGATCTTAAAGAGGATCTGCACAACAGTATTGTGTTGTGCTATGAGATTTGAGTCTAGCTCTTAATTTTATGTAAAGCTCAGCAGTGAAGTCATAAAGTGAATCTAGCTTGGATATCTCAAGCCTAAAGCAGAGAATTAAGTGTTGAATTCCCAAATGTCACCTTTTTTGTAGCATTGTAAATTGAAGTGTCTGCTAAGATAGAGAGCCATACTTACTATTTTAAAGATTAGGGTAAATAATTCCCCAAATTTTTACCTCACAAAACTGACGGTCTCCTTTGTGTTGTGATGGGTATTAATTTTTTTTTTTTTTTTTTTTTTACAAATCTATCAACGCGAAGTTAGCTTTATTTATTTATTTTTTAAATTTTTATTTATTGATTTATTTATTTATGGTTGTGTTGGGTCTTCGTTTCTGTGTGAGGGCTTTCTCTAGTTGCAGCAAGTGGGGGCCGCTCTTCATCGCGGTGCGCGGGCCTCTCATTATCGCGGCCTTTCTTGTTGCGGAGCACAAGCTCCAGACGCGCAGGCTCAGTAATTGTGGCTCACGGGCCCAGTTGCTCCGCAGCATGTGGGATCTTCCCAGACCAGGGCTCGAACCCGTGTCCCCTGCATTGGCAGGCAGATTCTCAACCACTGCGCCACCAGGGAAGCCCCTGGGTATTAATTTTTATATGTGTAATTCTCTTGCCATCTTCTACTCTGTTCTTTCCTTTCTCTGCCAAACTGGTTAAAAAAGAAACCTAAAACTAAAATGGTAGGAACTTCAGCATCATCAAGGCCATGACTGGTGTTATAATATTGAGAAAGCTTATGCTGAGAAATTGAAAACTCTTCAATAATATTAGATTTGGGGTATAGGTGAGAGATCTATCTTTAGATTAATACGGATTTAGCATGTTACACAGGACTAAGAGTAAGGAGTTTTATACCCATTACTGCAACCAACTAAGTCTTGTGACCTTGGGCAAATATCTTCATTTCTCTGGCCTGTTAATTAATACAGGATGAAAATTAGACCACATAATTCTAAGATGTCTTTTGATTCTAGAATTCAAACGTTTTAACGTAGTATATCCATTTTGCTGTTTTATCTTTTCCCTGCCAGGGAGAAGTTATACACTGGTTGGCATGTTCATTATATGTTGCTTGCCGCAAAAGCATTATTCCCACAGTTGGAAAGGGTATCATGGAAGGAAATTGTGTTTCACTTACCAGAATACTACGTTCAGCTAAATTAAGGTAAAGCACTTTGATTTTTCAAACATTATTTTATAAGTACTAAATTTAATTTTAGGATTTAATTTCTCTCTATTTTAAATCATTTAGCTTCATCCCATTCGAAGTTTGTTATCCATATAGGTATCCTTTCCCAATTCTCACATTCTTTCTCTGCCTTTCTTCCTTAAATTCTAACTTCAACCAGAGGCCTCTAAATCTTTTTAGATTTAGAGGTTCTAAATCTTTTTTCTCTGTAACTTTTTCATTAATATTTTAAATTTGAGAATAATTTCAAGCTTTCAGAAAAGTTGCAGAAATAAGAAAACTACAAAGAACATCCATGTACCCTTGACCTAGACTCACCTTTTATTGATATTTTACTCCATTTGCTTTATCATTTGATCTTTTTCTCTTGAATAGTATTTTTTTTCCTCAGCTATTTCAATTTAAGTGGTGTCCATTATTAGCCCTTTACCCCTAAATACTTCGTGTGTATTTCCTTAAATAACTGCAGTACAGTTATCAACTTCAACAAAGTTAACATTGATACAGTAATTTTATATAATCTAGCATCTGTATTCTAGTTTTATTGGTTGCTCCAGTAACATTCTTGATAGCATTTTTTTCCTTCAAGATCCAATCTTAAAAAAAAAAAATCCAATCTAGGATCAGGTATTGCATTCACTTACCATGTCTTTTTAGTCTCCTTTAAACAAGAACATTTCCACAGCCTTTGTCTTTTATGACATTGACATTTTTGAAGAGTATAGTTCACAATCACCCTGCCCCTCTTTTTAATAGATTGTTCCTCGTTTTGGATTTGTTTCATGTTTCCTTATGATTAGGTACAGGTTTTACATTCCTAGATGGAAAACTACATAAGTGATTTTGTGTCCTCAGTATATCACATCTAGAGGCACATGATATCCTTCTGCCTCTCATTGGTGATGTTAATTTTGATCATCTGCTAACGATGTTCTCTTGTTTCTCTACTGTATGGTTAATATTTTGTCCCTTGCAAATACTAAGCAATTGGTGGGTCTTAGCTATAGCTTTTACTCGCTCTGGTATCAACTGTATGGAACTATTTGCCTGAATACCAAACAACAGAAATGGAGTGATTCAGATTTGGATAGTTGCTAATGTTCATAATGACTATTTGAGGTCATTGTCTATTTGCTATCCTGGGTTTCCAGGACAGAGGCGAAAGTGTAAAGCCCTATCCAGAGAGGGTTAAGTTTCACTTCATGCTAAATTAAAAAAAAAAAAAAAATCCTCAGAACAATTTTGGTTTCTATAAATGGAAAAAGAATTAAGTCAAGACAATTTTTAAAACTTTAGTAAATATAATTTTTGTCGTTCATGATAAAAACAAAATGAAAATATAAGATAAAAGGAGTTAAGGTAATTTTTTTAAATTGAGTAAAACCTTGTCCATTGTCATATGATCTTTTTCTATTGATGTTTCTCTTTTAAATTTATTTATTTATTTATTTATTTATCTATTTATTTATTTATTTATTTATTTTTGGCTGTGTTGGGTCTTAGTTTCTGTGCGAGGGCTTTCTCTAGTTGCGGCAAGCGGGGGCCACTCTTCATCACGGTGCGTGGGCCTCTCACTATCGCGGCCTCTCTTGTTGCAGAGCACAGGCTCCAGACGTGCAGGCTCAGTAGTTGTGGCTCACGGGCCTAGTTGCTCCGCGGCATGTGGGATCCTCCCAGACCATGGCTCAAACCCATGTTCCCTGCATTGGCAGGCAGATTCTCAACCACTGCGCAACCAGGGAAGCCAGGGAAGTGATGTTTCTCATCACTGACCATATTAAATTTTTAAATCTTTGTAATAATAAGTTGTTGCGGAAACTGAACAGTACAAGCTCATGATAAAAATTTCAAATAATGAAAAGAGTTCTGGAGGTAGATAGTGGTAATGGTTAATGCCACTGACCTGTACACTTAAAAATGGTTAAAATGGTAAATTTTATATTGTATATACTTTTACTACAATAAAAAAAAGGTTTAAAAATTTTCAAATAATACAGGAGGGTTGAAAATAGAAAGATATCTCTTTCTTTTTCCATCCCCCAGAATTTACCACTATTAGCAATTTACTGTTATTAAATTGTTAAGCAGGAAAAAATCTGTTTTTCAGTTTTTTGCGTTTATTTGTAAGCATAAATGAGATCATTGCTATATGTATTTTTCTGTTGGTTTTCTTACTTTATATTCTGGAAATCCTTCTATATCACCATGTATAGCTCTACCTCATTAATTTTTTTTAATGACTGTGGGATATTTTAAGTTATAAGGATGTTTTATATATTTAGCCAGCCCCCTTATTGATGAGCATTTAGATTATATCCAGTCCCTTGTGATTACAGACAAGTGAACATTATTGTAAGTGTGTATTTCAGATAAATTCCTAAAAGTGTAATGATGAGTCAAAGATACTTTTTAAAATGTGGATTGGTTTTAAAAAAATTGTTTAAGTGTCACATTCCTAATTGCTAAAAGAGCAGTTGACCAACACCAATATGTTCATTCAGACAAATAAAAAAGAATTTCAAGTGATCATTATTATTTACATTGATTTATAATAATTTGGACTATTTTCAAAATTTCAACTTTAAATGTAATTTTAAATGACTAGATCTTTATAAATATGGGAGAATATCCATCAAATATTGTTAATAAATTATACTGCAAAATACTGTTTAAGTATAGATTTATACATACACATGTAAAACTAGCAAATTTTTATTGAATATTTACCTGTGTGACAGACAATATGTGCTAATAGTTTGCATATCTTTATTCATTTAATCCTCACAGTAATTGTATTAAATAAATCTCATTTTAAAGATGAGGAGGGCTTCCCTGGTGGCGCAGTGGTTAAGAATCCGCCTGCCAATGCAGGGGACACGGGTTCGAGCCCTGTTCCGGGAAGATCCCACATGCCGCGGAGCAACTAAGCCCGTGTGCCGCAACTACTGAGCCTGCGCTCTAGAGCCCGCGAGTCACAACTACTGAAGCCTGTGTGCCACAACTACTGAAGCCCGTGCGCCTAGAGCCTGTGCTCTGCAACAAGAGAAGCCACCACAATGAGAAGCCTGCGCCTCGCAACAAAAGAGTAGTCCCCGCTCGCTGCAACTAGAGAAAGCCCACGTGCAGCAGCGAAGACCCAATGCAGCCAAAAATTAAATAAATGAATAAATAAATTTATTAAAAAAAAAAAATGATGAGGAAACCAAGTCACCAAGAGATTAAATTACTTCCCAGAGGTTATATACCTAAGAAAGTGGCGAGCCTCCCAAGTCATGCTGTGTTACATATGTATCTATATACAAATATACATTAGTATGTCTCCTTTTGAACTGTATCTATATTCAGCTTCAGTCTACAAAACAAAAAAAATTTAATCAAAGCAACTTCCAACTTAAAAAGAAAGTTTCATGTAAAAATTTGTTCTGCTATTAAGGGTATTAAAAAATTATATCTATTTTATAATTTGAATTTTAAATTCATTTTAATAAAGCAGTTAGTTGTCTACATCTTATTGTTTTAAGTATTGAGAACTAATTTTTCCATATTTTTTACAAGTTTTTCAGTAACTTAAATCAAGACAACTTTCATTCATTCATTATTTTGTAGTATAATAATACAACCTGAATGAAAAATGAGTTTTCATAATTTTAATTGGAACATTGATGATACTAATTTTTACAGAGTAATTTTCTTTTTTTTTTTAAATTAATTAATTAATTTATTTATTCTTGGCTGTGTTGGGTCTTCGTTTCTGTGCGAGGGCTTTCTCCAGTTGCGGCAAGCGGGGGCCACTCTTCATCGCGGTGCGCGGGCCTCTCACTATCGTGGCCTCTCCCGTTGCGGAGCACGGGCTCCAGACGCGCAGGCTCAGCAGCTGTGGCTCACGGGCCTAGCCGCTCCGCGGCATGTGGGATCTTCCCGGACCGGGGCATGAACCTGTGTTCCCTGCATTGGCAGGCGGATTCTCAACCACCGCGCCTCCAGGGAAGCCCCCAGAGTAATTTTCTCTTTTATCTTTTGCCATTAAAATTAGGTATTGTGCCACTATTGGAACATATATTCCATATTACCATCCCTACTCTATACTTTGCTTTTGGTGGCCGGGTTTGGGGGAAGTGTATGTGTATGTGATAAGATATGCATTACATAAAATTTACCATTTTAACCAATTTTAATTGTACAGTTCGTGTCATTGAATACATTCACATTGTTATTCAACCCTCACCACCATCCATCTCCAGAACTTTTTCGTCTTCCCAAACTTAAACTCCATACCAGTTAAACAATAACTTCCCTCTTCCTCCTCCTCCTAGCCCTCGACAACCACCATTCTGCTTTCTGTCTCTCTGAATTTGACTGTTCTAGGTACCTCACATAAGTGGAATCATACAGTATTTGTCTTTTTGTGACTGGCTTATTTCACTTAGCCTAATGTCTTCAAATAACAGCATAATATCGCCAAGGAAGGACACAACAAATGAATACTTAGCCTAATGTCTTCAAAGAAATGGCTGATTCAGAAGCTGGGGCAGACCTATTTTTCTAACAAACCTGGAACAACTTATGCCAGAAAGTAAGGAAGTGCTCAAAAAAATGTTGGGGACATGTCCAGGGGACAAAGGAGCTAGTTTGAAAAGGCTCCCATTTGTAACCATACCTGAGATAACTTGAGCATCAGAATGAATAGGGACAGTAATGGATTATAACTCACTGAATAAAATCTATACTGATGATAAATAGGGGAGAAGGGAAATCTCTTCCTTATATTAGAATGCCAACTAAATATTTACATAATTGTAGAGTATCTCCCGACAAGTCACTTATCAATTACAAAGGGAAAAATAGTAACTTTGAAGTGGAAAACCTGGCAGATACCACCTAAATCAAGTACAGAGTTATTATCAATGATGGGACAAATGGTTATGACCCACTGAGAAGGATATAACATCACTTATGTAGTACTCTGTCAAAAATACATAGCCTAAATCTAATAATGAGGGAAGCATGTAGTGACATACTATAAAATAACTGACCTGTCCTCTTCCAAAATGTTGGTGTCACAAGAGACAGTCTAACGAACTGATGTAGACTGAAGGAAACTAAAAGGAAATAACACATAAATGCAGTTCATGCTACTAGATTACACCCTAGATTGGGAAATTTAAGATTGCTGTGAAGAACATTCTTGAGACAGTTGGTGAATTTTAAATTTAAATATGGACTAATAGTATTTTATCAATATAAAATTTTCTGATTTTGATAATTGCACTTAATCATGTAAGACCTCTTTCTCAGGAAATAGAAACTATATTTTTGAGTAAATACATTTTCTCTTTATGAAAATAGAAGAGAGGGCACGATATCTACACCTTACTCTCAAATGCTTTAGAAAAAAATTATATGTATGTTATATTAGGGTTTACCAGAGGAACAAAACCAATAGAATGTGTTAATATGTGTGTGTGTATATATATATATGGAGAGAGAGAGAGCGCGCACGCACGCAAAAGAGCATGTACACACACATGCACAGGTTGGGAAGAGGAGAGGGAGAGGGATTTTAAGGAATTGGCTCACATGGTTGTGGAGACTTGGAGAGTCTAAAATATGGGGTAGGCCAGCAGGCTGGCAACCCAGGAAAGAGTCGCAATTTGAATCCAAAGGCAGTCTGCTGGCAGAATTCCTTCTTACTTGGGAGGAGGTCAGTCTTTTTCTGTTAAGACCTTCAAACTGATTTGATGAGGCCCACCTACATTATGGAGAGTAATCTGCTTTACCCAGAATCCACCAATCTAAATGTTTATTTCATTCCAAAAAATACCTTAATGGAAACATTGGAATAATGTTTGACTGAGTATCTGGGCGCCCATACACATCTCCTTACGCCATACTTAATCTGCAAATAAAAGCCATAACAAGATCATACATTAGCCTAACATGACATAAGTATCCTTTGTACAACCAAAAATGTCTTAACCCTTTCCCCAAAAGAGGATGCAAAATCCTTGGGTGATGTTTACTCTTCTTCTTGATATCCTGTAACTTAAATACTCGGAAGTAAAGTTAACAATACTGTGGTATAAAGTCAGTACATGCTATGTTACGTAACAAGTGGGTAAGAGAGGAAGGAATACAAAGATTTAATACATGCACACAAACACTTGTAGCAAAATAAGAAATACTCATTACAATTAGAGTCCTCGTTTTGTAGCTGGTCACGTGGTTGTAGTTGGTATTAATAACCTTCTTCCACTGCCCGCTCCATATTTCCTTTGCCTTCAGCAAGCACCTCAGCTGGTTGTGGTTTTTTACCTGGTGAGGTGACCCGAAACCTTCATTCCTGAAGAGTCTGGGCCATTAGTAGTCCTGCCTGGATTAGATTGTTGTAGTTTTCCATTGACTTCAGTCACAGGGCATGGTAATAGTAAGAGCTACCCTAAGGGATTCCTGTATTCTATTCTTTACCTCCATTCTGGAGTAGCAATCCAATTTCTCCTTGGTCATCAGGATCAGTGACTCCAGCCAGCATAGTAACTCCCTTCTTTGCCTGTTGCTTTAGAGGCATGAGGAGCCCAAAGTGGTTGGATGGCAGTTTTAACTTCTAGTTCAATGGATTATTGTTGTATCTCTTGGTGGAAGCATTACTCTCTCTGGAACTAAGACCTCTAGGCCAACAGAGTATAATGTGACAGGGACAGGAAGCAAAAATTTTGCTGGTGGGTCAATAGGGGTAATAGTGAGTGGTGCCACTCTCCCCCCACCTCTTGTTTCCTGGACCTGTGAATCCTGGCTATGGAAGAAACAGCACTATATTGTTTGCTGATTCAGAGCATATACAGCCTCCTAAAGAACCTTGCTCTGCTGCTGGCTGATTGGGCACTCAGCAGTGACTGTAGGCAGATTGGCTTTGGTCCAGATTGGCAGTGGAAATCCATGAGCCCGTACATAACTTTTCTAAAAAATTTTAATCTCATCAAAAAAACATCTTCACAGAAACATCCAGAATAATGTTTGACCAACTATCTGGGCACCGTGGCTCAGTCCAATTGACACCTAAAATTAACCATCACATGTGGATACATATACAGATGATGATTCGACTTAAGATTTGTGACTTGATGGTGTGATACTGTCTCATGATGCTGGGCAGCAGCAGTGAGCCATAGCTCCCAGTCAGCCATGCAGTCAGGAGGGTAAACAACCAATACACTTACAACCATTCTGTACCCATACAACCATTCTGTTTTTTACTTTCAATAGAGTATTCATTAAACTACATGAGACAGTCAACACTTTTTTTTATCAAATAGGCTTTGTGTTAGATGATTTTACCCATCTGTAGGCTAATGGAAGTGTTCTGAGCACATTTAAGGTGGGCTAGGCTAAGCTATGATGTTTGGTAGGTTAGGTATATTAAATGCATTTTCAGCTTATAATATTTTCAGCTTACAGTGGGTTTGTCGGGATGTAACCCCATGATAAATCAAGGAACACTTGTATGCACATATATACACAGAGAGAGAGATGGATGACAAAGCAAATACACAAAATGTTAATTATTGGTGAATAAAGGAGTTCTTGTATACTATTCTCACAACTTTTTTGTAAGTTTGATGCTATTTCAAAATAAAAAGATTAAGGGATAAAAGGGAATGTTTAAATACATTTATGGTACATTCATATAGTGGAATAAAATGCAGCTCTTAAAATTATGGAAGGAGTATAACATGAACTGATATAAAAAGATCTCCAAAATAAATTACAGGGAAAAAAATGAAGTGCAGAGTATTGTAGGTAGTATGGTATCATTTGAGTGGGAAAAAAGTTTAAGTAGGTATATGTTTATAAATGCCTTAAAAAGCTCTGCAAGGATAAATAAGTAACTAGTAACAATGTAATTAGTCACTAAGGCAAAGTTGATTGCTTTAGTGGAAAAAAACTGGGAGGGCGGTGATAGCAGACATCATATATCCTTTAGTACCTTTTAAATTTTGTAATTATGCATATTACCCGTTAAAAAAAGAAAGCCAGAAAGGAGAATTCTCACACACAGGGTATCATGATATACTTTTTTTTTTTTTGGCTGTGTTGGGTCTTCATTGCTGCACGCAGGCTTTCTCTAGTTGCAGCGAGCGGGGGGCTACTCTTCGTTGCAGTGCGGTGGCTTCTCTTGTTGCGGAGCATGGGCTCTAGACGCATGGGCTTCAGTAGTTGTGGCTCGCGGGCTCCACAGCGCAGGCTCAGTAGTTGTGGTGCACGGGCTTAGTTGCTCTGCGGCATGTGGGATCTTCCTGGACCAGGGATCGAACCCGTGTCCCCTGAATTGGCAGGCAGATTCTTATCCACTGTGCCACCAGGGAAGCCCTGATAAAGGTCTTTTTAAAAAACTCAGATTCTTAGATTTCAATCAGCATGTCTGGAGTTTGAACACCTATGGACGACTAGCTGATGATTTCTTCCACCACCTTTTTAAAAAACAAAAATTACAAGTATCGTTCTGTATATAGCGGTAGACACTTAAATGAGCTTTAACACTACAAAATTTCAGTCTAAGACCATACTAACATGAGGACATAAAAAAAAATGCACTCATAATTAAATAAGCCAGAAAGGTAGAGCCATTACCCATTAAGTGATATTCTGGGTATGTACTACCTTCTTAGTTTATATTTGGTGGTAGAACCACACGTTGGAACACAAACATTTGAATTTTATTCCTGCCCTGTAACAGTCTGGTGCTTTGTGATCAAATTCCAGAATCCAGTATTGGGAGATTCTGTCTTTCCTCAAACTAGTTTTGTGAACTCATCAGTCTGCTGCCTAACATTTACTTTGTAATTTATATGCAGAGTATTGTATAGGTGCTGCAGGGAATAAAAGAAATAGATAGGTACTCCCTGCATACTAGAAGGTATTTTATGTATTGACTACTAATTCAAAATCTACATTCCCACAGTGATTCTGGGAACCAAAGTAATTTCATAGCACTTGGAGTGAGGTTTTTGTTTTTTCTCTCTCTCTCTCTTTTTTTTTTTTTTTAAATAAAATCAGGCATTTAATAAAGATTTTTAGGCATAAGTAGTGTCTTCTTTTCCTTCCCTTATGTGGACTCATTTTAAAGTTGCTTTTTTTCTGTTTTTTTAGTTTAATACAGTTTTTTAGTAAAATGAAGAAGTGGATGGACATGTCAAACTTGCCACAAGAATTTCGTGAACGTATAGAAAGGCTAGAAAGAAATTTTGAGGTGTCTACTGTAATTTTCAAAAAATTTGAGCCAATTTTTTTAGATATATTTCAAAATCCATATGAAGAGCCACCAAAGATACCACGAAGCAGGAAGCAGAGGTGAGACACTTAATCCTCATATAATTGACATAGAAATTATGATACAAACTTATTAAGGGAATTTGCATTTTTAAAAGTCTACTTTTTAATTCCATTTAATAAAACATAGTTGTCTGTTCTTTGTGAATGAGACTTTATATGTAATTTGACTTTACTATTTGTTATATTTGCTGTTTCAATTTAAGTGACAAATGTGGAATGATATTTAGTAAGTTAGTCAGATAAAAAGTACATTTTTCCGCCTTTTTAGGAGGATTCCTTGCAGTGTTAAGGAGCTCTTTAATTTCTGTTGGACACTCTTTGTTTATACTAAGGGTAAGGTGACACTTTCAGGTGTTTTACATTTCTACTGTGGGAACTTGGTGCTATTTGACCTGAAAGGTTTCTGGGTTTTATGTCTCTTTTCTTCTAAAGGTAATTTTCGTATGATTGGAGATGATTTAGTAAACTCTTATCATTTACTTCTGTGCTGCTTGGATCTGATTTTTGCCAATGCCATTATGTGCCCAAATAGACGAGACTTGCTAAATCCGTCATTTAAAGGTAAGACCTTATTTATTTTTGAAAACTGATTATCAATTTTTAGAAAAAGAGTTTCAAAAATTGACCATATTCTCTTTTCCCTCCATTGCTCTTTATACCCTGTCAAATTAGGTTTACCGTCTGATTTCCATACTGCTGACTTTAGGGCTTCTGAAGAGCCTCCCTGCATCATTCCTGTACTGTGTGAACTACATGACGGACTTCTGGTAGAAGCCAAAGGAATAAAGGAGCACTACTTTAAGCCATATATTTCAAAGCTCTTTGACAGGAAGGTACTATACTTACAATTAAATGACTCAGATTTTGGGGGGTCAGCAGCAGCAGCCTCAAGGGGAAAAGCAATATTTTAAGCAAGTTCTTAACATTATAAGACTCAGGGTCAAGATTCCCAGGTTTCAGTCTCTGATGTGATGTGGAGTTGTCCTGTGATTTTCTGTGATGTGCAAAACTGAGCTGTTGAAGAATGTGACCATCTGTATGTACTGTCAAGTAAATGCACTGTCAGAGGCAACTATAAGAGGTTCTGATAGAGAATTATAAAGAACAGAACATCAGAGTAAGCCTGATAAAGAATTATGAAAAGCAGGAGGTCAGAGTTAGCTAGTTTACTGCCACAATTTGAATAACTGCTGACTGTTTACTGAAAGTAGGATGATGTATCAATATAACAACTGTAGCTTTAATTCAATATGAGTAGAGCAGAAAATCCCTTACAGTTGTGGGCTACCTACATGCATTCTGGATTTTTTTCTCAGTAATTTACCTCGCTATTTCTATATGTTTGAGTTGGCTTTTTCCTTTGGGTCTCAATTTATTTCTCCAATGCTGAGCCATTTAATCCAGCTACAACTTGAGTTTTCTCTTTGGTTGGGAAAAAAAAAAAATAGGAATATGGATTAATTAGGTCATTATTATAGTTCCCCTCTTTGCAAATACTATTATGAGATTTTCCTCTGAGCATAAAGTCTTCCCTAACTGGTTTCTTCTCGTACACATACTTCTTCTTCTTTTTTTTTTTTTTAATATTTATTTATTTATTTAATTTTATTTTTTGGTAGCATTGGGTCTTTTTTTTTTTTTGAATATTAGAATTTTATTTTTTACACATATTAGTGTATATATGTCAATCCCAATCTCCCAATTCATCACACCACCACACACCCTGCTCCCCACCACTTTCCCCCCTTGGTGTCCATACGTTTGTTCTCTACACCTGTGTCTCAATTTCTGCCCTGCAAACCCGTTCATCTGTACCATTTTTCTAGGTTCCACATGTATGCATTAATATACAATATTTGTTTTTCTCTTTCTGACTTACTTCACTCTGTATGACAGTCTCTAGATCCATCCACGTCTCTACAAATGACCCAATTTTGTTCCTTTTTTATGGCTGAGTAATATTCCTTTGTATATATATATACCACATCTTCTTTATCCATTCGTCTGTTGATGGGCATTTAGGTTGCTTCCATGACCTGGCTATTGTAAATAGTGCTGCAGTGAACATTGGGGTGCATGTGTCTTTTTGAATTATGGTTTTCTCTGGGTATATGCCCAGTAGTGGGATTGCTGGGTCATATGGTAATTCTATTTTTAGTTTTTTGAGGAACCTCCATACTGTTCTCCATAGTGGCTGTATCAATTTACATTCCCACCAACAGTGCAAGAGGGTTCCCTTTTCTCCACACCCTCTCCAGCATTTGTTGTTTGTAGATTTTCTGATGATGCCCATTCTAACTGGTGTGAGGTGATACCTTGTTGTAGTTTTGATTTGCATTTCTCTAATAATTAGTGATGTTGAGCATCTTTTCATGTGCTTCTTGGCCATCTGTATGTCTTCTTTGGAGAAATGTCTATTTAGGTCTTCTGCCCATTTTTGGATTGGGTTGTTTGTTTTTTTAATATTCAGCTGCATGAGCTGTTTATATATTTTGGAGATTAATCCTTTGTCCGTTGAATTGTTTGCCAATATTTTCTCCCATTCTGATGGTTGTCTTTTTGTCTTGTTTGTAGTTTCCTTTGCTTTGCAAAAGCTTTTAAGTTTCATTAGGTCCCATTTGTTTATTTTTGTTTTTATTTCCATTACTCTAGGAGGTGGATCAAAAAAGATCTTGCTGTGATTTATGTTGAAGAGTGTTCTTCCTATGTTTTCCTCTAAGAGTTTTATAGTGTCTGGTCTTAAATTTAGGTCTTTAATCCATTTTGAGTTTATTTTTGTGTATGGTGTTAGGGAGTGTTCTAATTTCATTCTTTTACATGTAGCTGTCCAGTTTTACCAGCACCATTTAGTGAAGAGTCTGTCTTTTCTCCATTGTATATCCTTGCCTCCTTTGTCATAGGTTAGTTGACCATAGGTGCCTGGATTTATCTCTGGGCTTTCTATCCTGTTCCATTGATCTATATTTCTGTTTTTGTGCCAGTACCATATTGTCTTGATTACTGTAACTTTGCAGTATAGTCTGAAGTCAGGGAGTCTGATTCCTCCAGCTCCATTTTTTCCCCTCAAGACTGTTGGCTATTCGGGGTCTTTTGTGTCTCCATACAAATTTTAAGATTTTTTGTTCTAGTTCTGTAAAAAATGCCACTGGTAACTTGATAGAGATTGCATTGAATATGTAGATTGCTTTGGGTAGTATAGTCATTTTCACAATATTGATTCTTCCAACCCAAGAACATGGTATATCTCTCCCTCTGTTTGTATCATCTTTCATTTCTTTCATCAGTGTCTTATAGTTTTCTGCATACAGGTCTTTTGTCTCCCTAGGTAGGTTTATTCCTAGGTATTTTATTCTTTTTGTTGCAATGGTAAATGGGAGTGTTTCCTTAATTTCTCTTTCAGATTTTTTGTTGTTAATGTATAGGAATGCAAGAGATTTCTGTGCATTAATTTTGTATCCTGCAACTTTACCAAATTCATTGATGAGCTCTAGTAGTTTTCTGGTGGCATCTTTAGGATTCTCTATGTATAGTATCATGTCATCTGCAAACAGTGACAGTTTTACTTCCTCTTTTCCAATTTGTATTCCTTTTATTTCTTTTTCTTCTCTGATTGCCGTGGCTAGGACTTCCAAAACTATGTTGAATAATAGTGGGGAGAGTGGGCATCCTTGTCTTGTTCCTGATCTTAGAGGAAATACTTTTAGTGTTTCACCATTAAGAATGATGCTTGCTGTGGGTTTGTCGTATATGGCCTTTATTATGTTGAGGTAGGTTCCCCCTATGCCCGCTTTCTGGAGAGTTTTTATTATAAATGGTGTTGAATTTTGTCAAAAGCTTTTTCTGCATCTATTGAGATGATCGTATGGTTTTTATTCTTCAGTCTGTTAATATGGTATATCACATTGATTGATTTGCATATATTGAAGAATCCTGCATCCATGGGATAAATCCCACTTGATCATGGTGTATGATCCTTTTAATGTGCTGTTGGATTCTGTTTGCTAGTATTTTGTTGAGGATTTTTGCATCTATGTTCATCAGTGATATTGGCCTGTAGTTTTCTTTATTTGTAGTATCTTTGTCTGGTTTTGGTATCAGGGTGATGGTGGCCTCATAGAATGAGTTTGGGAGTGTTCCTTCCTCTGCAATTTTTTAGAAGAGTTGGAGAAAGATAGGTGTTATCTCTTCTCTAAATGTTTGATAGAATTCACCTGTGAAGCCATCTGGTCCAGGACTTTGTATGTTGGAAGATTTTTATCACAGTTTCAATTTCATTACTTGTGATTGGTCTGTTCATATTTTCTATTTCTTCCTGGTTCAGTCTTGGAAGGTTATACCTTTCTAAGAATTTGTCCATTTCTTCCAGGTTGTCCATTTTATTGGCATAGAGTTGCTTGTAGTAGTCTCTTAGGATGCTTTGTGTTTCTGTGTTGTCTGTTGTAACTTCTCCTTTTTCATTT
This sequence comes from Balaenoptera acutorostrata, assembly GCF_949987535.1. Lineage (NCBI taxonomy): Eukaryota > Metazoa > Chordata > Mammalia > Artiodactyla > Balaenopteridae > Balaenoptera > Balaenoptera acutorostrata. The sequence continues at coordinate 67,418,437 of NC_080078.1, read as the reverse complement.
CTAATTTTATTGATTTGAGTCCTCTCCCTCTTTTTCTTTTTTTTTTTTTTTAAATTTTATTTATTTATTTATTATTATTATTAATTTTTGGCTGTGTTGGGTCTTCATTTCTGCGCAAGGGCTTCCTCTAGTTGTGGCAAGTGGGGGCCACTCTTCATCGCGGTGCGCGAGCCTCTCACTGTCGCGGCCTCTCTTGCTGCGGAGCACAGGCTCCAGATGCGCAGGCTCAGTAGTTGTGGCTCACGGGCCTAGTTGCTCCGCGGCATGTGGGATCTTCCCAGACCAGGGCTCGAACCCATGTCCCCTGCATCGGCAGGCGGATTCTCAACCACTGTGCCACCAGGGAAGCCCCTCCCTCTTTTTCTTGATGAGTCTGGCTAATGGTTTATCAATTTTGTTTATCTTCTCAAAGAACCAGCTTTTAGTTTTATTGATCTTTGCTATTGTTTTCTTTGTTTCTATTTCATTTATTTCTGCTCTGATCTTTATGATTTCTTTCCTTCTGCTAACTTTGGGTTTTGTTTGTTCTTCTTTCTCTAGTTCCTTTAGGTGTAAGGTTAGATTGTTTATTTGAAATTTTTCTTGTTTCTTGAGGTAGGCTTGTATTGCTATAGACTTCCCTCTTAGAACTGCTTTTGCTGCATCCCATAGGTTTTGGATCGTCGTGTTTTCATTGTCATTTGTCTCTAGGTATTTTTTGCTTTCCTCTTTGATTTCTTCGGTGATCTCTTGGTTATTTAGTAACGTATTGTTTAGCCTCCATGTGTTTGTGTTTTTTACGTCTTTTCCCCTGTAATTTATTTCTAATCTCGTAGCGTTGTGGTCAGAAAAGATGCTTGATATGATTTCAATTTTCTTAAATTTACTGAGGCTTGATTTGTGACCCAAGATGTGATCTATCCTGGAGAATGTTCTGTGTGCACTTGAGAAGAAAGTATAATCTGCTGTTATTGGATGGAATGTCCTATAAATATCAATTAAATCTATCTGGTCTGTTGTATCGTTTAAAGCTTGTGTTTCTTTATTAATTTTCTGTCTGGATGATCTGTCCATTGGTGTAAGTGAGGTGTTAAAGTCCCCCACTATTATTGTGTTACTGTCGATTTCCTCTTTTATAAGCTGTTAGCAGTTGCCTTATGTATTGAGGTGCTACTATGTTGGGTGCATAAAAATTTATAGTTGTTATATCTTCTTCATGGATTGATGCCTTGATCATTATGTAGTGTCCTTCCTTGTCTCTTGTAACATTCTTTATTTTAAAGTCTATTTTATCTCATATAAGTATTGCTACTCCAGCTTTCTTTTTTTTTTTTAAATGATTTTTTTGTTTTGTTTTGTTTTGTTTTGTTTTTAATTTTTATTTATTTATGGCTGTGTTGGGTCTTCGTTTCTGTGCGAGGGCTTTCTCTAGTTGTGGCAAGTGGGGGCCACTCTTCATCGTGGTGCACGGGCCTCTCATTATCGCGGCCTCTCTTGTTGTGGAGCACAGGCTCCAGACACGCAGGCTCAGTAATTGTGGCTCACGGGCCCAGTTGCTCCGCAGCATGTGGGATCTTCCCAGACCAGGGCTCGAACCCGTGTCCCCTTCATTGGCAGGCAGATTCTCAACCACTGCGCCACCAGGGAAGCCCTCCAGCTTTCTTTTGATTTGCATTTGCATGGAATATCTTTTTCCATCCCCGCACTTTCAGGCTGTATGTGTCCCTAGGTCTGAAGTGGGTCTCTTGTAGACAGCATATATGTGGGTCTTGTTTTTGTATCCATTCAGCAAGACTGTGTCTTTTGGTTGGAACATTTAATCCATTCACGTTTAAGGTAATTATCGATATGTATGTTCCTATTATGATTTTCTTAATTGTTTTGGGTTTGTTTTTGTAGGTCCTTTTCTTCTCTTGTGTTTCCCACTTAGAGAAGTTCCTTTAGCATTTGTTGTAGAGCTGGTTTGGTGGTGCTGAATTCTCTTAGCTTTTGCTTGTCTGTAAAGCTTTTGATTTCTCCATCGAATGTGAATGAGATCCTTGCTGGGTAGAGTAATCTTGGTTGTAGGTTCTTCCCTTTCATCACTTGAAGTATATCATGCCACTCCCTTCTGGCTTGTAGAGTTTCTGCTGAGAACTCAGCCGTTAAACTTATGGGAGTTCCCTTGTATGTTATTTGTCGTTTTTCCCTTGCTGCTTTCAATAATTTTTCTTTGTCTTTAATTTTTGCCAATTTGATTACTATGTGTCTCGGCCTGTTTCTCCTTGGGTTTATCCTGTAAGGGACTCTCTGCGCTTCCTGGAATTGGATGGCTGTTTCCTTTCCCAGGTTAGGGAAGTTTTCGACTATAATCTCTTCAAATATTTTCTCGAGTCCTTTCTCTCTCTCTTCTCCTTTTGGGATCCCTATAATGCGAATGTTGTTGCGTTTAATGTTGTCCCAGAGGTCTTTTAGGCTGTCTTCATTTCTTTTCATTCTTTTTTCTTTATTCTGTTCCATGGCAGTGAATTCCACCATTCTGTCTTCCAGTTCACTTATCTGTTCTTCTGCCTCAGTTATTCTGCTATTGATTCCTTCTAGTGTAGTTTTCATTTCAGTTATTGTATTGTTCACCTCTGTTTGTTTGTTCTTTAATTCTTCTAGGTCTTTGTTTAGCATTTCTTGCATCTTCTCGATCTTTGCCTCCATTCTTTTTCCGAGGTCCTGGATCATCTTCACTATCATTATTCTGAATTCTTTTTCTGGAAGGTTGCCTATCTCCACTTCATTTAGCTGTTTTTCTGGAAGTTTATCTTGTTCCTTCATCTGGTACATAGCCCTCTGCCTTTTCATCTTGTCTATTTTTCTGTGAATGTGGTTTTTGTTCCACAGGCTGCAGGATTGTAGTTCTTCTTGCTTCTGCTGTCTGCCCTCTGGTAGATGAGGCTATCTACGAGGCTTGTGTAAGTTTCCTGATGGGAGGGACTGGTGGTGGGTAGAGCTGGCTGTTGCTCTGGTGGGCAGAGCTCAGTAAAACTTTAATCCGCTTGTCTGCTGATGGGTGGGGCTGGGTTCCCTCCCTGTTAGTTGTTTAGCCTGAGGCGACCCAACACTGGGGCCTACCTGGCCTCTTTGGTGTGGCTAATGGCAGACTCTGGGAGTGCTCATGCCAAGGAGTACTTCCCAGAACTTCTTTTGCCAGTGTCCTTGTCCTCACGGTGAGACACAGCCACCCCCCCCACCTCTCCAGGAGACCCTCTAACACTAGCAGGTAGGTCTGGTTCAGTCTCCTATGGGGTCACTGCTCCTTCCCCTGGGTCCCGATATGCACACTACTTTGTGTGTGCCCTCCAAGAGTGGAGTCTCTGTTTCCCACAGTCCTGTCAAAGTCCTGCAGTCAAATCCTGCTAGCCTTCAAAGTCTGATTCTCTAGGAATTCTTCCCGTTGCTGGACCCCCAGGTTGGGAAGCCTGACATTGCGCTCAAAACCTTCACTCCAGTGGGTGGACTTCTGTGGTATAAGTGTTCTCCAGTTTGTGAGTCACCCACCCAGCAGTTATGGGATTTGATTTTATTGTGATTTTACCCCTCCTACCGTTTCACTGTGGCTTCTCCTTTGTCTTTGGATGTGAGGTATCTTTTTTGGTGAGTTCCAGTGTCTTCCTGTTGATGATTGTTCAGCAGTTAGTTGTCATTCCGCTGCTCTCGCAAGAGGGAGTGAGAGCACGTCCTTCTACTCTGCCATCTTGAACCAATCTCCAGCCTTGGGTCTCAGTTGCGGCATGAGGGATCCTCCACTGCGGCGCGCGGGCTTCTCTCCAGTTGTGGTGCATGGGCTCCAGAGTGCATCGGCTCTGTAGTTGTCGCCCGTGTGCTCAGTAGTTGTGGCGCACAGGCTTAGTTGCCCCACGGCATGTGGGATCTTAGTTCCCCGACCAGGGATCGAAACCCCTGCATTGGAAGGGGGATTCTTAACCACTGGACTGCCAGGGAAGTCCCTCTTGGACATCCTTTTGTATTTAGTCTTATCTTTCAGCAAACAAACAAGTATTTATTTATGTGTATATATACACAGTATATATTTTTGTGTGTATATGTATGTCTATGTAAAATATCTCTTTGTAGAACTTTAATCTCCAGCAAAATAAACTTTTAAAGGAACTCAAGGATTATGTCTATTGTGCTTTCCCGAAGCAAGGCACTAGTGGCCCCTGGCTATGATGACCATTCATCTTGGTTTGCCTGAATTATCTGGGTTTTGGCTGTTGTCTTGGCATAATTATTATAATGTCTTATTTCACTCCAAAAGTATCCTGGTTTGGACAGTGGTTCTCCTGCCCATGGGCCAGATGCTTTATTTGGCCTGTTTAGGGTGTTTTAATTTTTTATTTCATTTTTATTTTGTTCAATTTTTAACTTACACATAAAGATCTTTTGTATGAAAATTTTTTTAAAATCAGAAGCTATGGCAATACTGGTTTGCAATTTCTACATGGTAACTGTTGTCAAGCTAAATGATGGCCACCTCTTTTGGCCACCTCTTTTGGGAAGGGAAGTGTGCTTTCTGCCCTTTTCATTTATGTATGTTGATCCCTGACCCCTGAAATCATCTGAGTTTGCAACCCTTGTTACGTAGTAATCTAAGTATAGTGTGGATACACAGAAAGTATTGCTAACAGTGTAGTTTTCCTCTGTCACCAGTAACAGTACCTATATTCCTTTCAAATCTTTTGCTTGCCTGACATACATTATCATTCAGTAACTGTTAGTTTCCATTTTCCATAGACCAGTGTTTAAAATTGGACAGTTTTCATGAGAATCACTTGAGGAATTTGTTAAAACTGCTGCCTTAGTTCAGACCTTGAGGTCTGTCAGTCTGCATTTTTAACAAGTTCCCCTACATGATTGTTATGTCACTAAAATTTGGAAACCACTGCTATAGACTACAAAGTATTTTCAAAACTTGACTTTAAATGTTTTTTAATATTTTATTTGCATACTAAATAGGATTTACAGGTCTGAAAGAAATATTTAGTAATTCTATTTTGTGTGTGTGTGTTATTTATAATAACTACCAATGTGAAAATTTAGATAAATGTAGTATTTTTGTGTGTATGTTAATATGCTTACTTACATGAAGTCACAAAATGGCTTTTTTCCCCCAGATTTTAAAGGGAGAATGCCTTCTGGACCTTTCTAGTTTTACTGATAATAGGTAAGTGTCTAGCACTGATGGTATCTGGCATATCATAAGCTGACAATATGATTTGTTGCACTTTGTTAAGTGAAATGTTGTATGAAGGTAACTGCTCCAAATTCAAGTTCCTTCTGTTTTGGTGGCATTGAGTAGGTGTTATCACTAAGCCTTGCTGTCTTTACGTACATTTATTTTAAGATCCCATTGGCTCTTAAAACAGCTGCTCTCCTGAGAAACTCATAAACAGACCCAATGACTTCTGTATTTGACTTTACATTCTTTCATTAATCAAATATTGGCAAATTCAGAATGTGCTTATATTTCAAGGCCACACACAGTTGTTTCCTCAATGATCAGGTCTTAATTAGGTTCAACTAGTTTCCAGATTAAGTGTATATTCTTTTCACTCACCTTTCAAAGTAATTTATTGCCATGTATGTGAATGTGAAGAATGTCTGTGATCTGATAGAAACCTCTGATATTGTTAGATGGGCAAAGTTAATAAAAACTAGAAAGTCATGAGCTTTTCTAGTCTGTGGAGTCAAAATCTATCAAGTCAAGATAAATCCATTGTGTAACTTAGTTTTATTCTAGCAGCTTAAAATAATTCTCTTTTCAGCAAAGCAGTGAACAAGGAGTATGAAGAATATGTTTTAACTGTTGGTGACTTTGATGAGAGGATCTTTTTGGGAGCAGATGCAGAAGAGGAAATTGGAACTCCTCGAAAGTTCACTGGTGATGCCCCATTAGGGAAACTGACAGCACAGGCTAATGTGGAGTGTAACCTTCAACAACACTTTGAAAAAGTAATTAACCTAGCCTGGCCTCAGTCTTGAATGATCTTTTTCTCTGTGTGTGTGATTCTACTAACAGCAAAAGCATCTTTCAAGTTAAATCTTGAGTTTCTTCTACTAATTCATATTTCCCATGAAAGCCTTAAAAGGTATTTTTCAAAACTATGGCATTTAGTATTTTTACCTCATTTCTTGCAATTTTTCATATTTGGATATTTTCCCAGAATGCCTGGGTTTTCAGTAGAGTATGTGTCTTTGGATATGAAGAAAGATTTATGCTTTCTTCCTATTTTTTCTTTGCATCACTTTAGCCACTCTTCTCTTGCTTTAAAATTTAGTTTGCTTTCCTACCCATGACGAACTATGTGCTCTTCCCAAACTTCAGCCATATAACTCTGGATTTGATTGTTAATAGCCACGGCTTAATTCTGTATTTATGTGTTAGGTGGGTTGGAAGATGAGGTCTAATGGAAAATTCACTGGTCCAGAAGATAGAAACCTAAGTTTTAGTCCCAGCTCTGCCATTACCTTTGTCAGCTTAAACAAGTTTTTTAACTTCTCTGTGCCTATTTCCTCATATGTAAAATGAAAATGTGCCTGTTATATTTCAAATGAATGTTATGAAGATAAAATGAGATTATGGATAGAAAGCACTTTGGGAAAGTGTTATTTAAAGGTAGGATGTTATTAGCATAATATTGCTAAAAATTTGGTGGGTAACCAGAAGAGGGGGAAAAAGTAACCTACTAAACATGAATAGAGAAGATGGTATATGTACTGAATTAAGCACATAATGGGGAAGAAGGTAGCTTTTTAATCTCATATAATTTTCTTTTCTGACAGAAAACATCATTTGCACCTTCTACACCACTGACAGGACGACGATATTTAAGAGAAAAAGAAGCAGTCATTACTCCTGTTGCGTCAGCCACCCAAAGTGTGAGCAGGTTACAGAGTATTGTGGCCGGACTGAAAAATGCACCAAGTGAACAACTTGTAAACATTTTTGAGTGAGTACAATACTAGTATTTTTCCAAATGTCTCTTTTAAATTAGATTCTGTATTCCATTCTGTTTTCAGTACTTCCAAATTCTGGAGATAGTGGGTATACATCTGGCAAGTTTTACTGTACCATTTCAATCACAAAGTATGTTGACCTAAAATCAGATAGAAGTACCTATTAAAAATTATATATAAATTTTATTTCATATTACTATAGACTTTCAAGGTTAAATGCATCTTAAAGGTTATTTAGCTCCAACATTCCATTCTGGTAACACCCCTAATTTATGCATTACTGTTTTTCTTTTTACATTGATTTTAAATGGGTTCAATATAAATGGCCATCAAATGGGAGACTGGTTACATATTGATGATACAGCTGGAAATGGAATTTTATGTAATTGTCTAAGAAAAAGAAGCATATTTCGTAGTAAAGATGATAAAGTCAGGCCAGATTAGAGAACCTTATTTCCTAATACCTAATGAAATAACAGAATAGTAAAAATCAGCAAACTATCTATCAGCAGAAACCAAATGAAGAGAGGGATATGATTTCATGCTATAATTTTCCAAAGTGGTGGTCAGGAAAGGAAATGGATGCTTCTGGTATGCCCATCCCCAAGAAGCGTTACTGGGGGAAAAGGGTATGTTGATGGGACTTTTTTATTTATTTATTTATTTATTTATTTATTTATTTATTATTTTTGGTTGTGTTGGGTCTTTGTTGCTGCACGTGGGCTTTCTCTAATTGTGGCAAGCGGGGGCTACTCTTCATTGCGGTGCACAGGCTTCTCATTGCGGTGGCTTCTTTTGTTGCAGAGTGTGGGCTCTAGGTGCGCAGGCTTCAGTAGTTGTGGCACACGGGCTCAGTAGTTGTAATGCACGGGCTTAGTTGCTCCATGGCATGTGGGATCTTCCCGGACCAGGGCTCGAACCCATGTCCCCTGCATTGGCAGGCAGATTCTTAACCACTGCGCCACCAGGGAAGTCCTATTGATAGGATCTTGAAAATACTCATTAATACCCCAGATGTGGAGAGAAACAAATGGAGTGAGTAGGCAGATGAGTAAAAAGTCATAGAAACCTCCCCAAGTGAAAGTCCCTGTATACCACCAAGATAGCAGTCCCTATCAAAATCCCAATGGCATTTTTACAGAAATAGAAAAAAAAAAAAATCTAAAATTCATAAGGAATTTTGAAGGACTTTTAATAGCCAAAATAATCTTGAGAAAGAAGTAAAAAGCTGGAGGCCTCACATTTCTGATTTCAAAACACATTCCAAAGCTACAGTAAGCAAAACTGTATGGTATTGGCATAAAGACAGACATGTAGACTAGACATGGAATAGACTAGAGTCCCAAAATAAATGTTCACGTATATCATTAAATGATCTTTGACAAGGGTGCCAAGACTACATTATGGGGAAAGCCAGATATCCACAGGCAAAAGCATGAAGATGGACTCTTATCTTACACCATATACAAAAGATACTTTAGATACCTGTTATAGGTGGAATCATGCAGTATTTGTTTGTGTTTGGCTTAATTCACTTAGTATCATATCTTTAAGGGTCATCCATGCTGTAGCATATGACAGGATTTCCTTCTTTTTAAGCCTGAATAATATTCCATTGTATATATATACATACCACACTTCCTTTATCCATTCATTCATCAGTGGACATATAGGTTGCTTCCACATCTTGGCTGTTGTGAGTAATGCTGCAGTGAACTTGGGTATGCAAATATCTCTTTGAGATATCCACATGCGAAAGAATGAAGATGGACTTTTATCTTACACCATATACAAAAGTTAACTCAAAATTTGTTAAAAACCTAATAAGCATGAGACCTGAAACTGTACAACTAGAAGAAAACATAGGTGAAAAGCTTTATGACACTGAAATGGGCAGTGATTTCTTGGATGTGACATCAAAAGTATAGGTAACAAAAGCAAAAATAGAAAAATGGGACTATATCCCACTTAAATACTTCTGTACAGCATCGAAAATAATAAGATGAAAAGGCAACCTACTAGAATAGAAGAAAGTAATTGCAAACCATATATAGATAAGGGGTTAATAGCCAGAGTATATAAGAACTCCTACAACTCAAACAACAAAAAACAAAACAAAACAAAAAAACAACAAACACCTGATTTGAAAAAGGGGCAAAAGACTTAAATAGACATTTCTCCAAAGAAGACATACAAATAGCCAATAAGCATGTGAAAAAATTCTCAACATTACTATTCATCAGGTAAATGCAAATTAAAACCACAATGAGATATCACCCGTTAGGATGGCCAATATCAAAAAAAACAGAAAATAACAAATGTGTTGGTGAGTATCAGAATTGGCACTCCACTGGTGGGATTATAAATGGTGTAGCTGATATGGGAAACAGTATGGAGATCTCTCAAATAATTAAAAATAGAATTTTTATGACCTAGCAATCCCACTTCTGGGTATATATCCCAAAGAGTTGAAAACAGGATCTCAAAGAGATATCTGCACACCCAAGTTTATTGAAGCATTACCCGTAAGAGCCAAGATATAGAACCAACCTAAATGTCCACTGATGAATGAATGAATAAAGAAAATGTGGTATGTACAACAGAATATTACTCAGCCTTAAAAAGAAGGAAATCTTGTCATATGCTATAATATGGATGAATCTTGAAGACATTATACTGAGTGAAATAAGCCAATCACAAAAAGACAAATACTGCATGATTCCACTTATATGAGGTATCTAAAGTAATAAGACTGATAGAAACAGAAAGTAGCATGGTGGTTGCCAGGGGATGGGGGAGGGGGGAAACAGGGAGTTGTTGTTCGATGGGTATAGAGTTTCATTTATGCAAGATGAGAAAGTTCTAGAGATCACTATACAATAACATGCACATAGCTGACAATAATGTACACTTAAAAATTAAGAGGGTAAATTTGTTACGTGTTTTTACCACATAATAAAATTTTTAAAAGACAACCTAGTTGGAAGAAAATATAACTCAAGAGGCACAGCTTTGCATTAGAAGAACTGGATAAGAACATAAAATGTTTTTGCCATGTATGCTACATGGCACATGATGCTGGTCTTTTTGAACATGGGACTGGGAATTCTGAACCCTGCACTAGTTATTTGGCTTTGGGCAAATCACATTGTTTCTCACAGTCTTGGATTTGTTTGTCATTTCTGAATTAAGACCTGTATTCTGTGTTTTATTGATAGAAAGTTAACAGAGTTAATAATTAACAGGATTAATTGCTTCTTGCCAAATGTCTTTCTTTTTTTTTTTTTTTTTAATTTATTTATTTTTGGCTGCGTTGGGTCTTCATTGCTGCGTGTGGGCTTTCTCCGGTTCCGGTGATTAGGGGCTACTCTTCGTTGCAGTGCATGGGCTTCTCATTGCGGTGGCTTCTCTTGCTGTGGAGCATGGGCTCTACGCACGTGGGCTTCAGTAGTTGCGGCTTGCAGGCTCTACAGTGCAGGCTCAGTAGTTATGGCGCACGGGCTTAGTTGATCCGCGGCATGTGGGATCTTCCTGGACCAGGGCTCAAACCCATGTCCCCTGCATTGGCAGGCGGATCCTTAACCACTGTGTCACCAGGGAAGTCCTTTTTTATTTTTTTTAATTTTTGGCTGCGTTCGGTCTTCACTGCTGCAAGCGGGGGCTACTCTTTGTCATGGTATGCGGGCTTCTCATTGCGGTGGCTTCTCTTGTTGTAGAGCACAGGCTCTAGGCGCACGGTGTTCAGTAGTTGCAGCACTCGGGCTCAGTAGTTGCAGCATGTGCACCCTAGAGCGCTAGTGCTTCAGTAGTTGCAGTGCGTGGGCTCAGTAGTTGCAGCGTGCGGGCTCTAGAGCGCAGGCTCAGTAGTTGTGGCACACGGGCTTAGTTGCTCTGCAGCATGTGGATCTTCCCAGACCAGGGATCGAACCCGTGTCCCTTGCATTGGCAGGCAGATTCTTAACCACTGTGCCACCAGGGAAGTCCATCTTGCTTTTTAATGCTACATTTTTTTTACTTGTTATTCTTTTGGCTTTGATAAGAACTAAATGCAGTTTATTGTTCCAGCACAATATATACATAAACACTGTCTATCATTTTTCTTAAATCAGATGAAGAAATCTTTCTTAAATCAGGTTTATTGAAGTATAATTTATATACAAGAGTCATCCTTTTTACTGTACAGTTGTATGAGATTTGACAAATGTATACAGTTGTATAACCATCACCACCATGATCAAAACATAGAACAGTCCCCCCAAATTTATGCCCCTTTGTAGTCAATCCCTATGCCATCCCCAGCCTCTGGAAACCACTGATATGTTTTCTGTCCTTAGAATTTTGCCTTTCTAGAATTTCATATAAATGGAAGCATAATAGAGATAACATTGACTCCCCTAATGTTGAAATTCCAAAACAATATGCCAAATGATTATATTTAAAGGCTGTAGACTGGTTTGAAATATGCTGTGTTTACATATCTAGGTTTACACCTGAGAATAGAACTTCGGTCACTAAAAACTAGACTAATTCTTGACTGAAGAAATGTTGGTACTCTGGAATTTTTTTTCTGTTAATTAGGTTCCTTTTGTATTTTTTAGATCTTGTATGCGTAATCCTATGGAAAACATTATGAAAACAGTGAAAGTAATAGGAGAGACTTTCTGCCAACACTATACCCAATCAACAGATGAACAGCCAGGATCTCACATAGGTAAGAAGACAAAACTGAAACTGATAAAGCATTGAAAGTAGATAGATTGTTCCAAGAAAAATAGAAACTCAAGTTTTTTCTTTCCCTGCAATTTTTAATATATCTGATTGTAGCTTATATAAGTTTTGTTCTTTAGTTCTTAACAGCTACATTTATTTAGCACATGTTTTCCCCTTGTTTCCCCCCATAGATTTTGCTGTAAACAGACTAAAGCTTGCAGAAATTTTGTATTATAAAATATTAGAGACTGTAATGGTTCAGGAGACACGAAGACTTCATGGAATGGACATGTCAGTAAGTAAATTCACTCTCCCAGCCACTGGCAAGGTCTACAGAACCTAAGCCTGGAAGCAATGTGTTGAGAGCCTCTGTAGTTCATTGTGGGGCTCAGCAGTTAATGGCAAACTTACCCATGATGACATATGAATTGGCCTTAGTTGTCTTTGGCACACCCAGTGCTAGCCACCTCTAGGCAGAAATGTGAAATTTGTAAAATTTTTCTTTGATGCACCATCATTATCCTTTCCCTTTGGTCGGTTTTTTTGTCCTTCATTCCTAGCTAGCTAATAATGAAGTCCTCCAACTATTAAACCAACTGATAATTAAGATATCTAGCCATACCGCTCAGGGAGTTTTGAGGAATAAAATGTTGATGGCTTTTTTTTTTTTATTGCTTCATTTTCTTTGGACATTTGATCAAGTCTGATCACTCTCTCCAATAGCTATGTAAAGGAATTTTTCTAAGAAGTCAGACTTATCATATGGTCTTTGTTTCCTCCTCCTCCTCTCTCTTGTCACTCTTGGAGCCTTCTGACCTTCAATTCCAGTAAGAAAAGTTGATGTTTGGAGGTGCTGCTTAACTAGTGTAATAAAATTTCTCTGTGTTTGCACCCTGGAAGTTTTTTTCTGTGTTGGTTCCCCATTTTTCCTGTATGCCACATCTTTCTTTTTCATGATTTACTAATACTTGATAGAGCATATGCTCCCATAGCTTCCGGAGAAAGAAGTAAATTTTCAACTTTTTATTTTGAAATAATTATAGATTCACAGAAAGTTGCAAAAGTAGTACAGAGGGATCCCATATATCCATTTGCCCCCAGTGGTTACATTTTACATAGTATATCAAAACTAGAAAATTGACATTAGAACAATGTATGTGTCTTGCTCTTTACCCTTATATCACATGTGTAGATTAGGTAACCACCACCAAAATCAAGATACAGAACTGTTCTGTCGCCACAAAGATCTCCCTCATACTACCCCTTTTTAAGTGACACTCAGTCTCTTTAGCCACTAATTTGTTTTCCATATCTAAACTTTTATAATACACTCCTATGAGTTCTTTTTTTTTTTTTTTTGAAATTTCATGTAATGTCTGAAACATTTATATTAACATATTTCCATACAAATATAAGATTTTTAGAAATTTCATGTAATGTCTGAAACATTTATATTAACATATTTCCATACAAATAACCCAATGAAAGTTTAGTATTAGTTGTTTTGTTTGTTTTTTTATACTGCAGGTTCTTATTAGGCATCAGTTTTTTTTTTTGTTTTTTTTGTTTTTTTTTTATTTATTTATTTATTTATTTATTTTTGGCTGTGTTGGGTCTTTGGTTCGTGAGAGGGCTTTCTCCAGTTGCGGCAAGCGGGGGCCACTCTTCATCGCGGTGCGGGGACCGCTCTTCATCGCGATGCGCGGGCCTTTCTCTATCGCGGCCCCTCCCGTCGCGGGGCACAGGCTCCAGACGCGCAGGCTCAGCAATTGTGGCTCACGGGCCCAGCTGCTCCGTGGCATGTGGGATCTTCCCAGACCAGGGCTCGAACCCGTGTCCCCTGCATTAGCAGGCAGATTCTCAACCACTGCGCCACCAGGGAAGCCCAGGCATCAGTTTTATACACATCAGTGTATACATGTCAATCCCAAACGCCCAATTCAGCACACCACCATCCCCATCCCACCGCAGTTTTCCCCCCTTGGTGTCCATATGTCCATTCTCTACATCTGTGTCTCAACTTCTGCCCTGCAAACTGGCTCATATGTACCATTTTTCTAGGTTCCACATACATGCATTAATATACGATATTTGTTTTTCTCTTTCTGACTTACTTCACTCTGTATGACAGTCTCTAGATCCATCCACGTCTCAACAAATGACTCAATTTCGTTCCTTTTTATGGCTGAGTAATATTCCATTGTATATATGTACCACAACTTCTTTATCCATTCGTCTGTTGATGGGCATTTAGGTTGCTTCCATGACCTGGCTATTGTAAATAGTGCTGCAATGAACATTCGGGTGCATGTGTCCTTTTGAATTACGGTTTTCTCTGGGTATATGCCCAGTAGTGGGATTGCTGGGTCATATGGTAATTCTATTTTTAGTTTTTTAAGGAACCTCCATATTGTTCTCCATAGTGGCTGTATCAATTTACATTCCCACCAACAGTGCAAGAGGGTTCCCTTTTCTCCACACCCTCTCCAGCATTTGTTGTTTGTAGATTTTCTGATGATGCCCATTCTAACAGGAGTGAGGTGATACCTCATTGTAGTTTTGATTTGCATTTCTCTAATAATTAGTGATGTTGAGCATCTTTTCATGTGCTTCGTGGCCATCTGTATGTCTTCTTTGGAGAAATGTCTATTTAGGTCTTCTGCCTATTTTTCGATTGGGGTGTTTGTTTCTTTGATATTGAGCTGAATGAGCTGTTTATATATTTTGGAGATTAATCCTTTGTCCGTTGATTCATTTGCAAATATTTTCTCCCATTCTGAGGGTTGTCTTTTCGTCTTGTTTATGGTTTCCTTTGCTGTGCAAAAGCTTTGAAGTTTCATTAGGTCCCACTTGTTTATTTTTGTTTTTATTTCCATTACTCTAGGAGGTGGATCAAAAAAGATCTTGCTGTGATTTATGTCAAAGAGTGTTCTTCCTATGTTTTCCTCTAAGAGTTTTATAGTGTCCAGTCTTATATTTAGCTCTCTAATCCATTTTGAGTTTATTTTTGTGTATGGTGTTAGGGAGTATTCTAATTTCATTCTTTTACATGTAGCTGTCCAGTTTTCCCAGCACCACTTATTGAAGAGACTGTCTTTTCTCCATTGTATATCTTTGCCTCCTTTGTCATAGATTAGTTGACCATAGGTGCGTGGGTTAATCTCTGGGCTTTCTATCTTGTTCCATTGATCTATGTTTCTGTTTTTGTGCCAGTACCATATTGTCTTGATTACTGTAGCTTTGTAGTATAGTCTGAAGTCAGGGAGTCTGATTCCTCCAGCTCCATTTTTTTGCCTCAAGACTGCTTTGGCTATTCGGGGTCTTTTGTGTCTCCATACAAATTTTAAGATGATTTGTTCTAGCTCCGTAAAAAATGCCATTGGTAATTTGATAGGGATTGCATTGAATCTGTAGATTGCTTTGGGTAGTATACTCATTTTCACAATGTTGATTCTTCCAATCCAAGAACATGGTATATCTCTCCATCTGTTGGCATCATCTTTAATTTCTTTCATCAGTGTCTTATAGTTTTCTGCATACAGGTCTTTTGTCTCCCTAGGTAGGTTTATTCCTAGGTATTTTATTCTTTTTGTTGCAATGGTAAATGGGAGTGTTTCCATAATTTCTCTTTCAGATTTTTCATCATTAGTGTATAGGAATGCAAGAGATTTCTGTGCATTAATTTTGTATCCTGCAACTTTACCATATTCATTAATTAGCTCTAGCAGTTTTCTGGTGGCAGTTTTAGGATTCTCTATGTATAGTATCATGTCATCCGCAAACAGTGACAGTTTTACTTCTTCTTTTCCAATTTGTATTCCTTTTATTTCTTTTTCTTCTCTGATTGCCGTGGCTAGGACTTCCAGAACTATGTTGAATAATAGTGGTGAGAGTGGACATCCTTGTCTCGTTCCTGATCTTAGAGGAAATGCTTTCAGTTTTTCACCATTGAGAATGATGTTTGCTGTGGGTTTGTCATATGGCCTTTATTATGTTGAGGTAGGTTCCCTCTATGCCCACTTTCTGGAGAGTTTTTATCATAAATGGGTGTTGAATTTTGTCAAAAGCTTTTTCTGCATCTATTGAGATGATCATATGGTTTTTATTCTTTAATTTGTTAATATGGTGTATCACATTGATTGATTTGCGTATATTGAAGAATCCTTGCATCCCTGGGATAAATCCCACTTGATCGTGGTGTATGATCCTTTTAATGTGTTGTTGGATTCTGTTTGCTAGTATTTTGTTGAGGATTTTTGCATCTATATTCATCAGTGATATTGGTCTGTAATTTTCTTTTTTTGTAGTGTCTTTGTCTGGTTTTGGTATCAGGGTGATGGTGGCCTCATAGAATGAGTTTGGGAGTGTTCCTTCCTCTGCAATTTTTTGGAAGAGTTTGAGAAGGATGGGTGTTAGCTCTTCTCTAAATGTTTGATAGAATTCACCTGTGAAGCCATCTGGTCCTGGACTTTTGTTTGTTGGAAGACTTTTAATCACAGTTTCAATTTCATTACTTGTGATTGGTCTGTTCATATTTTCTGTTTCTTCCTGATTCAGTCTTGGAAGGTTATACCTTTCTAAGAATTTGTCCATTTCTTCCAGGTTGTCCATTTTATTGGCATAAAGTTGCTTGTAGTAGTCTCTTAGAATGTTTTGTATTTCTGCGGTGTCTGTTGTAACTTCTCCTTTTTCATTTCTGATTTTATTGATTTGAGTCCTCTCCCTCTTTTTCTTGATGAGTCTGGCTAATGGCTTATCAATTTTGTTTATCTTCTCAAAGAACCAACTTTTAGTTTTATTGATCTTTGCTATTGTTTTCTTTGTTTCTATTTCATTTATTTCTGCTCTGATCTTTATGATTTCTTTCCTTCTGCTAACTTTGGGTTTTGTTTGTTCTTCTTTCTCTAGTTTCTTTAGGTGTAAGGTTAGATTGTTTACTTGAGATTTTTCTTGTTTCTTTAGGTAGGCTTGTATAGCTATAAACTTCCCTCTTAGAACTGCTTTTGCTGCATCCCATAGGTTTTGGGTCATCGTGTTTTCATTGTCATTTGTCTCTAGGTATTTTTTTATTTCCTGTTTGATTTTTTCAGTGATCTCTTGGTTATTTAGTAACGTATTGTTTAGCCTCCATGTGTTTGTCTTTTTTACGTTTTTTTCCCTGTAATTCATTTCTAATCTCATAGCGTTGTGGTCAGAAAAGATGCTTGATATGATTTCAATTTTCTTAAATTTACTGAGGCTTGATTTGTGACCCAAGATGTGATCTATCCTGGAGAATGTTCCGTGCGCACTTGAGAAGAACGTGTAATCTGCCGTTTTTGGATGGAATGTCCTATATATATCAATTAAATCTATCTGGTCTATTGTGTCATTTAAAGCTTCTGTTTCCTTA
The DNA here is from genome assembly GCF_949987535.1 of Balaenoptera acutorostrata. Lineage (NCBI taxonomy): Eukaryota > Metazoa > Chordata > Mammalia > Artiodactyla > Balaenopteridae > Balaenoptera > Balaenoptera acutorostrata. The sequence continues at coordinate 67,401,369 of NC_080078.1, read as the reverse complement.
TTTATTTTCATTTTGGATGATCTGTCCATTGGTGTAAGTGAGGTGTTAAAGTCCCCCACTATTATTGTGTTACTGTCGATTTCCTCTTTTATAGCTGTTAGCAGTTGCCTTATGTATTGAGGTGCTCCTATGTTGGGTGCATATATATTTATAATTGTTATATCTTCGTCTTGGATTGATCCCTGGATCATTATGTAGTGTCCTTCCTTGTCTCTTGTAACATTCTTTATTTTAAAGTCTATTTTATCTGATATGAGTATAGCTACTCCAGCTTTCTTTTGATTTCCATTTGCATGGAATATCTTTTTCCATCCCCTCACTTTCAGTCTGTATGTGTCCCTAGGTCTGAAGTGGGTCTCTTGTAAACAGCATATATATGGGTCTTGTTTTTGTATCCAATCAGCCAGTCTATGTCTTTTGGTTGGGGCATTTAATCCATTCACGTTTAAGGTAATTATCGATATGTATGTTCCTATGACCATTTTCTTAATTGTTTTGGGTTTGTTTTTGTAGGTCCTTTTCTTCTCTTGTGTTTCCCACTTAGAGAAGTTCCTTTAGCATTTGTTGTAGAGCTGGTTTGGTGGTGCTGAATTCTCTTAGCTTTTGCTTGTCTGTAAAGCTTTTGATTTCTCCATCGAATCTGAATGAGATCCTTGCTGGGTAGAGTAATCTTGGTTGTAGGTTCTTCCCTTTCATCACTTTAAGTATATCATGCCACTCCCTTCTGGCTTGCAGAGTTTCTGCTGAGAAATCAGCTGTTAACCTTATGGGAGTTCCCTTGTATGTTATTTGTCGTTTTTCCCTTGCTGCTTTCAGTAATTTTTCTTTGTCTTTAATTTTTGCCACTTTGATTACTATGTGTCTCGGCGTGTTTCTCCTTGGGTTTATTCTGTATGGGACTCTCTGCGCTTCCTGGACTTGGGTGGCTATTTCCTTTCCCATGTTAGGGAAGTTTTCGACTATAATCTCTTCAAATATTTTCTCTGGTCCTTTCTCTCTCTCTTCTCCTTCTGGGACCCCTATAATGCGAATGTTGTTGCGTTTAATGTTGTCCCAGAGGTCTCTTAGGCTGTCTTCATTTCTTTTCATTCTTTTTTCTTTAGTCTGTTCCGCAGCAGTGAATTCCACCGTTCTGTCTTCCAGGTCACTTATCCGTTCTTCTGCCTCAGTTATTCTGCTATTGATTCCTTCTAGTGTAGTTTTAATTTCAGTTATTGTATTGGTCATCTCTGTTTGTTTGTTCTTTAATTCTTCTAGGTCTTTGTTAATCATTTCTTGCATCTTCTCAATCTTTGCCTCCATTCTTATTCCGAGGTCCTGGATCATCTTCACTATCATTATTCTGAATTCTTTTTCTGGAAGGTTGCCTATCTCCACTTCATTTAGTTGTTTTTCTGGGTTTTTTTCTTGTTCCTTCATCTGGTACATAGCCCTCTGCCTTTTCATCTTCTCTGTCTTTCTGTAACTGTGGTTTTTGGTCCACAGGCTGCAGGATTGTAGTTTTTCTTGCTTCTGTTGTCTGCCCTCTGGTGGTTGAGGCTATCTAAGAGGCTTGATGGGAGGCTCTGGTGGTGGGTAGAGTTGACTGTTGCTGTGTCTTATGAGTTCTTTTTGTTTATATTTGTTGAGGTTTATTTTATGACCCAGGATATGGTTTTTCTTGGTAAATGTTCTGGGCACTTGAAAAGAATGTGTGCTGTTGTTTGGGTGGAGTGTTCTGTAAATGTCAATTCTATCTTGTTGGTTAATGGTGTTGAATTCTTCTGTATCCTTGCTAATTTTTTGTTTAGTTCTATCAGTTATTGAGAGGAGAGAAAGGTATTGAAGTCTCCAAATAAAATTGTGGATTTGTCTCTTTCTCCTTTCAGTTCTATCAGATTTTTTTTTAATTCATATAGTTTGAAGCTCTGCTGTTTGATGCATAGACATTGAGGATTACTATGTCTTCTTGGTGAATTAATCATTTTATCATGACAGAACATCCCTCTCTGAGTCTGGTAATTGTCTTTGTTCTGAAGTCATCTGACTGATGTTTATACAGGCATACCTAGTTTTATTGTGCTTCACTTTTTTGCGCTTCACAAATAGTGACTTTTTAATAAATTAAAGGTTTGCAGCAACCCTGCATCAAGTCTGTTGGTGCCATATTTCTAACAGCATTTTCTCACTTCATTTCTCTGTGTCACATTTTGCTAATTGTAGCAATATTGCAAACTTTTTCACTACTATTGTATTTGTTATAGCGATCTGTGATTAGTGATCTTTACTATTGCAAAAAGATTACGACCCACCGAAGCCTCAGGTGATGGTCAGCATTTTTTAGTAAGAAAGTACTTTTTAATTAAGTTATTTTTTTAGATGTAATGCTATTGCACACTTAATAGATTATAATATAGTGTAAGCATAACTTTTATATGCATTGGGAAACCAAAAAATTTTGTGTGACTCACTTTATTGCGATATTTGCTTTATTGCATATTCACTTTATTGCAGCGGTCTGGAACCTGGTATGCCTGTATATCTTTTTCCATTCTTTTACTTTCAATCTACCTGTAACATCCTTTGAAATTAGTTTCTTGTAGGCAGCATATAGTTGAGTCATGTTTTTTTTAATCTACTGTGTCAGGCTTTTTGTTTTAATAGGTAAATTTAATTTACCTATTAAATTAAATTAAATTATTGATTTGTTAGGGCATAAGTCTGCCATTTTATACTTTGTTTTCTGTTTTGTTTTTCTGTTTTCTTTTTCCTACCTTCCTGTGGGTCACTTTGAACATTTTTAGACTGTATATCTTTGTATAGATTTTTTCTTTATTGGTTGCTCTAGGTATTACTTACACATACATAATTTCACAATCCAGTGGTATAGACATTTTATCGGCTCAAGTAAAGCGTGGAAACCTTACCTTGCCTTAAGTGTCTTTTTTAAAACTGCATGAATGTCTTTATTTTATTTTATTTTTTAATTTTTTGGCCACACCACGCGACATGTGGGATCTTAGTTCCCTGACCAGGGATCGAACCCACACCTCCTGCATTGGAAGCATGGAGTCTTAACCACTGGACTGCCAGGGAAGTCCAGAATGTCTTTATTTTAGACTCACACTTGATTAATAGTTGTCTGTGTATAATTTTATGATTTAAAAGGCATTGCTCCATTATCTTCTAGATTCCAGTATTGCTAATTAGAAATCCAGTGGCATTCTAATTCTTTGTATTGGTATGTGACATGTTTTTACTTTCTGGAATCTTAGTTATTCTTTTATCACTAATGTTCTGAAATTTATAGTAGAGTGCCTTAATCGTGGGTCTTTTCATTCATGTGTTGGGCATTCCTACAGAGTTGCTCTTTTAGCCTAGAAATTTATGTCCTGCAGTTCTGGGTCATTTTATTGCATTATTTCTTAGATAATGTATTGCCCACAATTTTATCTTTCTGGAGCTTTTATGATTCAGATAAAGAACCTTCTGGATTAATCCTCTTATTTTCTATTTCTTTGTCTTTTTGTTCTACTTCTAAGGATATTTACTCAATTTTTCACCATCCAATTCTAAAGAATTTTTTATTTTAGCTATATTTTCATTTCTAAGACTTATTTTTTGAGGTTAATTTAGATTTCTTTGAGGTTTTCTTCTGATGCCTGCATTGTCTCTGTTTCCTCTGAGTTTCTTTTCCATTTGTTTTGATCTTTGTTTTTCAGTTGGAGGCTTTCCTCAAATGTTGGATTATTCCTCAAATGTTGGATTACACCTTTGTCTTTCAGTTGGAGGCTTTCCTCAAATGTCTACTTTTTGAATGAGTCACTAAAAATGAGACATTAATAAACCCTTATGTTGACAAAACAGTTTGGCTCAAAGCTCTGTGTGCAAGAGTGAGAATAAAAGTCCAGTAGCCTCAAGTGATCATGTAGTATAGGGACCCTCAGCTGTTGGTGTCTTTAAGACTTCTCTGGAATATTTCAGTTTCTTTAGAAAAGTATCTGCCTGGCTGTTGGTGTTACAGAGCAGAGCAAGGAAGGGAAACTTGGTCTCACAATTCAGTCTGCAGACTTTCACCTTAAACCACGGTCTCTTCTATACCTGGTGTTCTCAAGCTCTGATTCTCTCTAGTTCAGTTTCTGTAGAGAATAATTCTCTAGATCCTTGTTGGGATAGACTAGAGACCTATCATCTGACTCCTTAGAGTGGTTGTTGGGTGGGGACCTGAGGACTTCTAACTACCATAAACTTAAAAATCACCCATCCATGTCAGCCCCTGCCTAACCTCTACTTTCCATTCTGCCTGTGCCTTCAGTTGCTGTGTTTTTCCCAAGTTGAGTGGAGCAGATTCATTTGTTTTAAGTGTCTCTCTTCAGGCCCTTATGTTTGACTATCCTACTTTCTGCTGAGTAATTTGTCATCCTTTCATCCAGTTTCAGTTTTCATATATGGTTTGTGGTTACAGTTAACTCCTTGTTCTATCCAAGATATTTTCTATTGCTTATTCTCTTTGTTGATTTGGAATGGTATTTGAAAGAAGGATGGCAACAAACACCATTTATAGAACTGAAAACTTATGTTAAATTTTAAACTCAGTGGCGAAATAGGACTTTATCTTTTTCTTTTTTTTTTTTTTTTTGCCACGCCCCGTGGCATCGGGATCTTAGTTCCCTGACCAGAGATCGAATCCATGCCCCCTGCAGTGGAAGCATGGAGTCTTAACCACTGGACTGCCAGGGAAGTCCCAGGACTTTATCTTAGTAAAATATTTCTTTCTCTGAACTTCTAAAAATCTTAACTGTGATACACTACACCTTTGATTTTAGTGTTTTGATGAATAAACACTGCCCTCATGTTGACAAAACAGTTGACATAAAACTGTCATTTAAATAAAGGAGCCCAATTCTTATGCTTTTCTCTTGGCAGGAATATTAATTATTTTATTATTTACTCCAGTTTCAAAGTAGATTGTTGTTTATGCCTCATTTGAATTTAACATCTATCACTGAGCAAGATTATATCTTATAAGAAAATTATCAGTTTAAGAACTCAGATTTTTATCTCTGGTAATCTAGTATAATATAATGTGCACTTATATAAGTTGTGGTTTATAACTTATATAAGATATAAGTTTTTTTCTTGTTTCTATAGTCTTCTTTATATAATGGCAGAGGCTAAAATTGCTGAGAAATTTATTAAACTGTGGTCTTTCTCTTCCCCAAGGTTCTTTTAGAGCAGGATATATTTCATCATTCCTTGATGGCCTGTTGTTTGGAAATTGTGCTCTTTGCCTATAGCTCACCTCGTACTTTTCCCTGGATTATTCAAGTTCTTAATCTGCGACCATTTTATTTTTATAAGGTGAGATGAGAGCAAAGTTCTGTTATGGTGTGCCTCAGGTAAACATTCTGTTTGTCTTAATGCTGAAGAAGTGAGCTGTAGTGATGTCTGGAAAATATTTCCAGAGGTATTGTGAAAGCATTCCTTTTAGGGTGGAATCAAGGACAAAAGGGAGAGGAAGAGAGGGAATCAGTAAATTAAGCCAATCTCACAGCTTCAGTTTTTCCATCACTGACTTGCAAATGTGGCCAGGAACTAAATAGTTAAGTTTGAATTTCCATATTATGAATGAAAATCATAATCCTGTTAAATAGATGTATGATGAAGAACAAAAACTCTTTCTCTCAGGAGAAAGAAAAGGTCTAAAATTAATTGTGGTCATGGTCTAGCTAATGAGGCTGTAATAACAGATGGTGCTCCTTCCCCAAATTTGAGCTAATTCGTTGTGGATGAATCTTACTTACTTACCCTTTTTTACCTGCTAGAACCTTTTTCTTACAAAACACAGAGGTCACAGCTGCAGTAACATTTAATGTTACCTGATGTCTGAATTTAAGACTGATGCTATTATTATACTGGTTGGCATAATTTAGTTAATATTTTGTCATCTGTGTTACTTGCAAATTATGGATTATAGAAAAGTTAGTTTGATGAGTTAAATTTTTATACCTAAATATACCTAAAGTTACAGAAATGCAGATCACTGAAAACCCTATCCATTTTAATTGTTGACTGAGTGGAATTTAAATTCTTTTTAGTTTTGTAAGGAAAATTGCTTCTCTATATTTACTTTAATGTTTATGTATGTGTTTCCAATTTTCCATTAGGAAATATATGTAGTTTTATCTGAGGAAAAAGTTTAGTTTTTGCCCTCACCTAATAACAATTCATTTTTATTTGTAACATCCTTTTTTCATTCACGAAGTTAAATACCACATAAATAATATATACTCCTTGAAGAAAAACAGAAAATACACACAAATGTAGATATTAAAGTCATACATTATAATCCTAATTACAAATAATAATCACTATTAATATTTTTATATATATGCTTACAGACTTTGCTCTAGATATTTACTCTTATTAAAATGGAACTATAGTGTATATAAGCAAAGTTCCTTTTAAATATGATATTCATTCTTTCTTTTGAGCTGTTGGGAGGAATAGTCTGAGAAGGGGCAGTGAATTCAAAATAGCACTGGACTGGGAACCCAAGACCTGACTTCTACCACTATTGGGCTGTTGACCACTTTCACCTATCATTGCCTCTGTTTTCTGTGTATAAAATAAAACATGAAAACCAGAAATGTATGTGAAAGTATTTTGAAGATCTTAAAAACTTCTTTATAAATTAAAAATATATTAATAAGCCATAGAATTATGGTTCAAAGGTACTCTTGGTTCTGTGTCATTAATAACAGCAGAGCTACCCATACATGTAAGCCTAGTCTAGAACTGACTACTTGAGACCACATGACTTTCTCAGTTTTCTCTTCTCCAGGTTATTGAGGTGGTGATCCGCTCAGAGGAGGGACTCTCCAGGGACATGGTGAAACACCTGAACAGCATTGAAGAACAGATTTTGGAAAGTTTAGCATGGAGTCATGATTCTGCGCTGTGGGAGGCTCTCCAGGCTTCTGCAAACAGAGTTCCTACCTGTGAAGAAGTGAGTTAGGGCAAGGCTAATAATCCCATCATTTTATGAAAGCAGCTTTATTGAGACGTGATTCCCATACCATACAATTCACCCATAAGTATACAATTCAGTGGTTTTTAGTATATTCATAGGTATGTGCAATCATCACCACAGTCACTTTTGGAACACACCACCTCAACAAGAAACTTTACGTATCGCTTCCCTAACCTCCATCTTCTTGACCTAGCCCCTAAGCAACCAAGTAATCTACTTTCCATCTCTATTGATTTCCCTATTCTGGACATTTCATGTAAATGGAATCATACAATATGTGGTCCTTTTTAACTGACTTCTTTTTTTTTTTTTTTAAACATCTTTATTGGAGTATAATTGCTTTACAATGGTGTGTTAGTTTCTACTTTATAACAAAGTGAATCAGCTATACATATATCCCCATATCTCCTCCCTCTTGCGTCTCCCTCCCACCCTCCTTATCCCACCCCTCTAGGTGGTCACAAAGCACTGAGCTGATCTCCCTGTGCTATGCGGCTGCTTCCCACTAGCTATCTATTTTACATTTGGTAGTGTATATATGTCCATGCCACTCTCTCACTTCGTCCCAGCTTACCCTTCCCCCTCCCCGTGTCCTCAAGTCCATTCTCTACATCTGCGTCTTTATTCCTGTCCTGCCCCTAGGTTCTTCAGAACCTTTTTTTTTTTTAGATTCCATATATACGTGTTAGCATATGGTATTTTGTTTTTCTCTTTCTGACTTAGTTCACTCTGTATGACAGACTCTAGGTCCATCCACCTCACTGCAAATAACTCAATTTCATTTCTTTTTATGGCTGAGTATAACTGACTTCTTTTATTAGCATAATGATTTTAGGTTCATCCATGTTGTTGTATGTATCAGCACTTCATTCCTTTTTACGGCTTACTAATATCCCATTGTATGTATATACCAGTTTGTTTATTCATTTATCAATGGATAAACTTGGGTTGTTTCCACCTTTTGACTATTATGAATAATGCTGCTATGAACATTCATGAACAAGTTTTTGTGTGGACATATGTTTTCATTTTTCTTGAGTATATGGCTAGCAGTGGAATTGCTGGGCCATATAGTAACTCTCTTTAAGCTTTTGAGGAACTGTCAGACTGTTTTCCAAAGTGGCTGCACCACTTAACATTCCCACCATCAGTGTATAAAGATTCTAATATCTCCACATCCTCTCCAGTGCTTATTATCTGTCTTCCTGATTCTAGCCATCCTAGTAGGCATGAAGTAGTATCTCACTGTGGGGTTTTTTTTGCATTTCCCTGATGGCTAATGATGTTCAACATCATTTCATGTGCTTATTGGCCATTTCTTTATCATCTTTGGAGAAATATCTATTCAGATCCTTTGCCCATTTTTTATTTGGGTTGTCTTTTTATTATTGAGTTATAGGGTTCTTTATATATTTTAGATACACTCCTTTATCCGATATATGATTGGTAAAACTTTTCTCCCATTCCATGGGTTGTCTTTTTACTTTCCTGATGATGACCTTTGAAACACAAAAGTTTTAAATTTTGATGATATCCAGTTTATCTATTCTTTTGTTGCTTGTGCTTTCAGTATCAGATCTAAGAAACCATTAATCCCATCATTTTTAATTTTTTAAATATCCATATAAAGAATTAAACACTTTTAATTAGTAGTATTTACAATAAAAAGATCAAAAGCTTCTGCCTAATGCACACAAATTGCACATTTAACAGTTTAGTATCATGAGAAATTGAGTTTTTTCCCTTCACCTCTGTGTTATTCTTTTTTAACTCTTGTCTATACATCCTTCTTTGCTTTTCTGTGTCTCCTTATACTTCATTAATCTTCTTGAGTTTTCCCCTAATCTCAAACAACTGAAAGAACTATTTAAGACTAGGAAGAACTGAAAAGATGATTTCTTAAAGCCTCTCTTCCATGCTTCTTTGGTCTTTTGCAGCAGACAGTGATTAATTGGGCAATCTTCAGTATTCATCAATATTTCCATTATGGAATCCATTGGGAATGGAAAAAAAAGCTATGAACTTAAAAGAGAAGGATTTGGGTTAGAAGCCCTCGCTCTAATATTTAGTAGTAGTGTGTCCTTGGGCAGATTTCACATTTTTGAGCCTCAATTTTCTCATCCATAAGTGAAGAATAGCAGTGCCTACCTCATAGGTTTACTTCTAGTGGTCAGTAAACTTTACTAGATATATTATAAGATTAAGTGAGATGAACTCTTTACATATCTTTAACAACGTTAACTATTGAGCACTTTATGCAAGTTGGTATATTTTGTGAAGGACAGGGAAATAAAACAGTAAAAAAGTTAAGACTTTCTCATTTTTTCTGTTATGTTTTGATCAGTGGGTTTATCTGTGTGTAAAGCAGAGGGTTTTTGTTTTCTACAGGTTATATTCCCAAATAATTTTGAAACAGGAAATGGGGGAAATGTACAGGGACATCTTCCCATGATGCCAATGTCTCCTCTAATGCATCCAAGGGTCAAAGAAGTTCGGACTGACAGTGGGAGTCTTCGAAAGGGTAGGTTCAACATTGGTAAAACAATGAAAAAATAACAAAGATCTTTTTTTAGAGAAAATTTCAAGTCTTGCCTAACATATTATTAAGAAATACAATTTTTTTATCAAGATTTGAAAGGGGATTAATGTTTATGCCAACACCCCGTGTGGCTCATTGTATACTTTTTATATTAAAGTAGTAAGATTTCCACTCTGATTTTGAATCTAATCTATTTTTTAAATTGCAATGTCTATTATTGTGGAAATAGTATTTTGGCTTTTTCATAAATATACACAGCTTTTCCTCAATGCTAATGGAAAACTATTTAAGCTAAATACCTACTTTTCCAAATGTGACAAAAGTTATATTCTTTATCTCTATGTCTTTAAAGAAAAAGAAACGTTTAAAGCAGAACAAAGAACTCTATGGGATACTTAAATTGATCTAATAAATTACTTATCTATACTCTCTCAAAATAGTTCATTTGAGCCTTACTAATAGGAAGATTTTAGTGCATTATTCTTTATTTTCTCTTGTGATGTAGCAAACTGATGTGTGCATCTTCTGGATTATTTAACTCTTGGATTTTTAAAAATCACTTAAAATCTTCTGATGACAATATCCCTGCATAAACCTCAGATGTACAAGTATTCAGGTTACATAGCAAGGTAGCTCAAGACCCACTTTTGGACTATAATTGTGTGTGTGTGTCTTGCTTTACATGTAGTATAAGGTCATAAAAATGTGCACGCTGTGCATGCAAAACAATCTTCATTAAGCAAGGGGAATAATTAGGATTATTTTATGACCTTTAAAAATCTTGTCAAACCTAAAAACTCTCTTACTGTCAATTATTAATATTTAAACAAATTTAAAAATAGTAAAAATATTTACTTAGTACACTACAATTTAAAACATTGGAAACATTGAGAATGAAAATGTTTTGTTTTTAAAAAAGTCATAAAGAATCGTTTACATGGTGCTTGCCACTTTCTTAAATAACTTACAATACTGAGTGAGCTTCTTTCCTGTGCCTTGGTGAACTGTCATGTTTCTTTCTAAGTTTGGACCAGCTCTTAACATTTTATCCTTTGTGGTTTCAGTGTTGTGAAATATTTCTGAGAGTTCCTTTAAAGTGAAGTTTTTTGCCATCATAACTTCCTGTTGGATGTCTTCATCCTATTCATCTTAACAACTTTTCGCATTTATATCAATAAGTCTCATCTTCACACAGTTCTTCTGGCTGTATATCTAATCTCTTGAATAGCAGCAGCGTCAACATTCCTAGGGTCAGCTATTTCTTCTATAACTTCAGTAACAATTTTAATTTCACTTTCAGCATTATCACTTTTCATTTCTTTGTTGGACTTTCACTTTTATGGGGGGGCCATTCCCTCTTCATTTGTCTATTTTCATTTGTCTATTTTGTAAAATGCGGGTTTATCACTGGGAAATAAGGAGACAACATAACCATATGCTTTGCTGCCTGCATGAATTGAACCAGCAGATTTGCCCTGACCAATCACCAACAGACTTTGAAAGAAGTAACAGGATTGGTCACTGATCATGATGCACATCTATTTTTCACACAATGATTTATGTAAATCCTCATGGGAAAAGTTTGTAGTTTATGCAGTTACTCACAGTTAATATACCATGGCAACTGAAATCTGAACCTTTTTGTTAAGGCTGTTGTTAATTTATGCTATGGTAACTGAAACTCATGCATACTTTAACTGTACAAAGCATGAACTCTGTGCGTATGCATGTGTGTGTATCTGACTATAATGTGTATGTGTATATAATATATATTATATATATATAATATATGTTATATGTGTGTGTGTGTGTGTGTTTGCAGCCTAGCTAGAGATCTCAGAACTAAGATCATGAAGAAATGGTCACTAAAATGTAATTCTGTCCTGGTGGTGGAATTTTGAGTGTTACCTTTTTCATTACAGTTTTTTGGTATCATTTGAGTTTTTTCAGTGAGCCTTTAAAAATTGAGATATAATTCACATCCCATAAAATTCACCCTTTTAAAATATACAATTCAGTATATTCACAAGACTATACAACTATCACCATTATCTAATTCCAGAACATTTTTATCACCCCTCCAAAAAAACCTGTATCCAATAGTAATCGCTCTCTATTTCCTTCTCTACCAAGACCCTGGAACTACTAATCTATTCTTTGTCTCTATGGATCTTCCTGTTCTGGACATTTCATATAAATGGAATTATATAATATGTGACCTTTGTGATTGGCTTCTTTTACTTATCATGTTTTCAAGGTATATATATGTTGTCGCATGTGTCAACACTTCATTACGCTGAATAATTTTTCATTGTATGGATATACTGTATATTGTTTGTTCATTCGTTTGTTAATGGACATTTGGATTATTTCCACTTGTCTTTTATGAATAACGCTGCTGTGAACATTCAGGTGATATATTATTTTTATAATTAGAAGAAAAAGGTATTTTCTTATAGGGGTTCAGGCAAGAGAATCAAATAATGGAAAATCCTTAGAAAACAATAATATTGAGCCTTTACTCTGGGAGAAAAAAGACAATTTATTAACTTATATATTTGTTAAATTTTTATTGTCTACTGCAGCTTTTCCAGTACTGTGCTAGGCAGAGAATCATTTCAAGGGTCTTGCAGCTAACTTCATGGCTATAACATGAGTTTTCCCTTGAAATGTCAGCTCTGAACATTCCAAGTCAGATTCAAGGGCTGCATTGGTTTTCTTAGATATAAGGTATCCAGGTAGACTTCTGCTAAGGGGTAATGGGAGCTACAATAGAACTTTCCACTTTTTTTACTAAGACTGGAAGTCAGAGCTGCTTTTTTAACCTCCAGAATTATGGAGAGATTTTTATTAAACCATGACTATTCCCCACTTACCTCAGTAATACAGAGAGCTATCAAATTATTGCCAGAGGTAATTTTTATACCTTTTAAACATGTTTTGAAAATAGATGACATGGCTATCTAATTATCTAGTAATTGTAAAAATAATTAGTGAAATATTTTTACTTTAAAAACATGTTATATACCTGTAAAGAAACAGTGGGTTGAGGGAAGTAGGGGGAAAATGGTGGGAAAAGATGTAGGATTGGCTAGGAGAGGCTTTGCACCTAGTGGAGATGGAAAGGAGAGCAGTTTCTGTAGAAGGATAGCACTGGAAAAGAGGTTTAATCCATACCTTACTTTCTTTTTGATTAACACACTAATGCCTCAGATTAAGGCAAGTTAAGCAGAGTCATAACACTTCTACTCATCTTTATCTTCTAGTGGACTTATAAAAGATGATTCTACCTCTACTAAATTAGAAAGCCACAGCTACTGCCTTAAACTATTTGAAGTGTGGGCATGTGGCGAAGGCAAAATTGTGAACCAAATCACTGATTTTTCCTTCTAATCAGGAGTTATTTACTAGATAAGATTTGGAGACAGAAGCTAGTTGGACTACTTTTGAAATTTAGCAGTCACCACATTCTACCTCTCACCTTCTACTTTACCCTTAATATTTTGCTTCTTTAATATAGGCAGAGGTTCAAGAAACCAGGAAGGTGAGCTCTCATAATTTTATTTTAAGATTTACTTCATTCTCCTCTCTCCCACTAGACTCGATTATTCCATGAGGACAGAGGCCATGTTATTAGCATAGTAACTCAATCTCTATTTGTTGAATGAGTGAGTAAACCTGACTTATTATTTTGGAATACATGTCAAACTGTTATAAATTTTTCTCTTTATTAGATACGCAACCATTGTCTCCAATTTCTGTCCATGAACGCTACAGTTCTCCTACCGCTGGGAGTGCTAAGAGAAGACTTTTTGGGGAAGACCCCCCAAAGGAAATGCTTATGGACAGGATCATAACAGAAGGAACAAAATTGAAAATTGCTCCTTCTTCAAGCATTACTGCTGAAAATATATCAATTTCACCTGGGCAAAGTCTTCTAACAATGGCCACAGCCATAGTAACAGGGACAACAGGACATAAAGTTACAATCCCATTGCATGGTAACATTTTGATGCATTTATTTTATATTTTTTCTGAGTTGGATGAAAATTTAAGAAATGTCTTATTGGATTGATCACATGGTCTTATTATTCCAGTATTTTTTCTTGAACCTATATACTTTTTTTTTTCTTTGGCTGCGTTTGGTCTTCGTTGCTGTGCACGGGCTTTCTCTAGTTACAGGGAGCAGGGGCTACTCTTCATTGCAGTGCACGGGCTTCTCATTGCGGTGGCTTCTCCTGTTGCGGAACATGGGCTCTAGGCGTGCAGGCTTCAGTAGTTGCAGCACACGGGCTTCAGTAGTTGCGGCATGAGGGCTCGGTAGTTGCGGCTCGTGGGCTCGAGGGCACGTGGGCTTCAGTAGTTGTGGCTTGCGGGCTCTAGAGTGAAGGCTCAGTAGTTGTGGCACACAGGCTTAGTTGCTCCGTGGCATGTGGGATCTTCCCAGACCAGGGATCAAACCTGTGTCTCCTGCATTGGCAGGCAGATTCTTAACCACTTCGCCACCAGGGAAGTCCCTGAACCCATACTTTTTTTTCTCTAAGAGCAGTTTTAGGTTCATGGCAAAATTGGGCCTTCCTTGCCATCGACATCCTGCACCACAGAGACACATGTGTTACAATTGATGAACTTTCATGGACACATCATTATCACCCCAAGTCCATAGTTTGCATTAGGGTTCACTCTTTGGTGTTGTACATTCTATGAATTTTGATAAATGTCTAATGACACATATCTACCATTATACTATTATACAGAATAGTTTCACTGCCCTAAAGATCCTCTGTGCTCCACCCTTTTGTTTTGTTTTGAACCTATAGAGGCATTCCTAGTATTATTGCACTTTGCTTTGTTGCACTTTACAGATACTATTTTTTTTTTTTTACAAATTGAAGGTTTCTGGCAACCCTGTTTTGTCAAATGATGATTAGCATTTTTTAGCAACAAAGTATTTTTTAATTGCGGTACGTACATTGTTTTTTAGACATAATGCTATTGCACACTTAATAGACTGCAATATAGCATAAACATAATTTTTATGTGCACTAGGAAACCAAAAAATTCATGTGACTCACTTTATTATGATACTCAATTTATTGTAGTGGTCTGGAACCAAACTCGCAATGTCTCTGAGGTATGCCTGCACTGTTTTTTGAATTTTCACATTCTATAAATTTACAACCCTCTTTGTTAGGACTTATTTTATTTTCTTATCTGAGTTTTACAAATAAGTGCATTGAGCAAGAATTTTGTTTATTGATTAAAAACATCTCCTTTAGAGCTCAAAAGAAAATAATTTTATTGTTTCAGAGCAGAAATAGAAAATAAGAGTATCATAACCTAGAATTACTATTTTTGTGGCTTTCTTCTAACATATTCCTATGCATAGATAGATAGATAGATAGATAGATAGATAGATAGATAGATAGTAAAGAAAGGAAGGGAGGGAGAGAGGGAGGAAGGAAGCAAGGAAGGAAGAATTGACAACTTTTCTGGGGCACATTTCTAAAACTAAGAACTCTTGCTTGTACATTCAGGTATTGCAAATGATGCTGGAGAGATCACACTGATACCAATTTCCATGAATACAACTCAGGAGTCCAAAGTCGAGAGTCCTGTATCACTTACGGCTCAGTCATTAATTGGTGCTTCTCCAAAACAGACCCATTTGACTAAAGCACAAGAGGTACATTCAGTTGGAATAAGCAAACCAAAGAGAACTGGGTCCTTAGCACTGTTTTATAGAAAGGTACGTGTTTTTATAGCATCTAAAAAGGTCTCCTTTAATCAATGCAAGAAAGATTGAGTAACAGAGGGCAGCTTTAGCCGTCTTTTTTTGTGTGTGGTAAAATATACATGAAATTTACTATTTTAACCATTTTTAAGTGTACAGCTAAATGTCATTAGTACATTCACGTTGTTGTGCAGCTTCCACCACCATCCATCTCCAGACTTTTTCATCTTCCTAAACTGAAACTCTGTACCCATTAAATAGTAACTCCTCATTTCTTCCTGCCACCCCCAGCCCCTGGTAGCCATTATTCTACTTTCTGTCTCTATGAATTTGACTACTCTAGGTACCTCATATAAGTGGAATTATATAACGTTTGTTCTTTTTTGACAGGCTTATTTCACTTAGCATAATGTTTTCAAGGTTCTTCAATATTGTAGCATGGTCATAATTTCCTTCCTTTTTAAGGCTGACTAATATTCCATCATATGTATATACCATATTTTGTTTATCCATTCATCTATAGATGGACATTTGGGTTGTTTCTACCTTTTGGTTATTGTGAGTGAATAGTGTTGCTATGAACATTGGTGTACAGGTATCCAAGTCTGCTTTCAATTCTTTTGGGTATATACAGAAGTGGAATAGTAATTCTAAATTTAATTTTTGAGAAAATGCTATACAGTTTCCCACAGTGGCTGCACCATTTATATTCCTGCCAGCAACATACAAGGGTTTTTCACAATATTGTGAAATACAAGTGTTTTTCTCTTTCTGACTTACTTCACTCTTTATGACAGTCTCTAGATCCATCCACCTCACTACAAATAACTCAATTTCGTTTCTTTTTATGGCTGCGTAACATTCCGTTGTATATATGTGCCACATCTTCTTTATCCGTTCATCTGTCAATGGACACTTAGGTTGCTTCCATGTCCTGGCTGTTGTAAGTAGAACTGCAGTGAATATTGTGGTACATGACTCTTTTTGAATTATGGTTTTCTCAGGGTATATGCCCAATAGTGGGATTGCTGGGTCATATGGTACTTCTATTTTTACTTTTTTAAGGAACCGCCATACTGTTCTCCATAGTGGTTGTATCAATTTACATTCCCACCAGCAGTGCAGGAGGGTTCCCTTTTCTCCACACCCTCTCCAGCATTTATTGTTTGTAGATATTTTGATGATGGCCGTTCTGAAGGGTGTGAGGTGATAACCTCATTGTAGGTTTGATTTGCATTTCTCTAATGATTAGTGATTTTGAGCATCCTTTCATGTGTTTGTTGACAATCTGTATATCTTCTTTGGAGAAATGTCTATTTAGGTCTTCTGCCTATTTTTGGATTGGGTTGTTTGTTTTCTTGATATTGAGCTGCATGAGCTGCTTGTATATTTTGGAGATTAATCCTTTGTCAGTTGCTTCATTTGCAAATATTTTCTCCCGTTCTGAGGGTTGTCTTTTCGTCTTGTTTATGGTTTCCTTTGCTGTGCAAAAGCTTTTAAGTTTCATTAGGTCCCATTTGTTTATTTTTGTTTTTATTTCCATTTCTCTAGGAGGTGGGTCAAATAGGATCTTGCTGTGATGTATGTCATGGAGTGTTCTGCCTATGTTTTCCTCTAAGAGTTTTATAGTGTCTGGCCTTAAGTTTAGGTCTTTAATCCATCTTGAGTTTATTTTTGTGTATGGTGTTAGGAAGTGTTCTAATTTCATTCTTTTACATGTAGCTGTCCAGTTTTCCCAGCACCATTTATTGAAGAGACTGTCTTTTCTCCATTGTATATTCGTGCCTCCTTTATTAAAGATAAGGTGACCATAGGTGCGTGGGTTTATCTCTGGGCTTTCTATCCTGTTCCATTGATCTATATTTCTGTTTTTGTGCCAGTACCATATTGTCTTGATTACTGTAGCTTCTTAGTATAGTCTGAAGTCAAGGAGCCTGATTCCTCCAGCTCTGTTTTTCTTTCTCAAGATTGCTTTGGCTATTTGGGGTCTTTTGTGTTCCCATGCAAATTGTGAAATTTTTTGTTCTAGTTCTGTAAAAAATGCCAGTGGTAGTTTGATAGGGATTGCACTGAATCTGTAGATTGCTTTGGGTAGTATAGTCATTTGCACAATGTTGATTCTTCCAGTCCAAGAACATGGTATGTTTCTTCATCCGTTTGTATCCTCTTTGATTTCTTTCATCAGTGTCTTATAGTTTTCTGCATACAGGTCTTATGTCTCCTTAGGTAGGTTTATTCCTAGGTATTTTATTCTTTTTATTGCAGTGGTAAATGGGAGTGTTTCCTTAATTTCTCTTTCAGATTTTTCATCATTAGTGTATAAGAATGCAAGAGAGTTCTGTGCATAAATTTTATATCCTGCTGCTTTACCAAATTCATTGATTAGCTCTAGTAGTTTTTTGGTAGCATCTTTAGGATTCACTATGTATAGTATCATGTCATCTGCAAACAGTGACTGTTTTACTTCTTTTTTTCCAAGTTGGATACCTTTTATTTCTTTTTCTTCTCTGATTGCTGTGGCTAACACTTCCAAAACTATGTTGAATAATAGTGGTGAGAGTGGGCAGCCTTGTCTTGTTCCTGATCTTAGTGGAAATGGTTTCCGTTTTTCACGATTGAGAACGATGTTGGCTGTAGGTTTGTCATATATGGCTTTATTATGTTGAGTTAAGTTCCCTCTGTGCCTACTTTCTGGAGAGTTTTTATCATAAATGGCTGTTGAATTTTGTCAAAAGCTTTCTTTGTATCTATTGAGATGATCATATGGTTTTTATTCTTCAATTTGTTAATATGGTTTATCACATTGATTGATTTGTGTATGTTGAAGAATCCTTGCATTCCTGGGATAAACCCCACTTGATCATGGTGTATGTTCCTTTTAATGTGCTGTTGGATTCTGTTTGCTAGTATTTTGTTGAGGATTTTTGCATCTATGTTCATCAGTGATATTGGCCTATAGTTTTCTTTTTTTGTGACATCTTTGTCTGGTTTTGGTATCAGGGTGATAGTGGCCTCAGAGAATGAGTCTGGGAGTGTTCCTCCCTCTGCTATATTTTGGAAGAGTTTGAGAAGGATATGTGTTAGCTCTTCTCTAAATGTTTGCTAGAATTCTCCTGTGAGTCCATTTGGTCCTGGGCTTTTGTTTGTTGGAAGATTTTTAATCACAGTTTCAATTTCAGTGCTTGTGATTGGTCTATTCATGTTTTCTGTTTCTTCCTGGTTCAGTCTTGGAAGGTTATACCTTTCTAAGAATTTGTCCATTTCTTGCAGGTTGTCCATTTTTTTGACATATAGTTGCTTTTAGTAATCTCTCATGATCCTTTGTATTTCTGCAGTGTCTGTTGTCACTTCTCCTTTTTCATTTCTAATTCTATTGATGTGAATCTTCTCCCTTTTTTTCCTAATGAGTCTGGCTAGTGGTTTATCATTTTTGTTTATCTTCTCAAAGAACCATCTTTTAGTTTTATTGATCTTAGCTATTTTTTCCTTCATTTCTTTTTCATTATTTCTGATCTCATCTTTATTATTTCTTTCCTTCTGCTAACTTTGAGGTTTTTTTGTTCTTTCTCTAATTGCTTTAGGTGTAAGGTTAGGTTGTTTATTTGAGATGTTTCTTGTTTCTTGAGGTAGGATTGTATTGATTGCTATAAACTTTCCTCTTAGAACTGCTTTTGCTGCATCCCATAGATTTTGGGTCGTCGTGTTTTCATTGTCATTTGTTTCTAGGTATTTTTTGATTACCTCTTTGATTTCTTCAGTGATCTCTTGGTTATTTAGTAGTGTATTGTTTAGCCTCCATGTGTGTGTATTTTTCACAAATTTTTTCCTGTTATTGGTGTCTAGTCTCATAGCATTGGGTCGGAAAAGATACTTGATACAATTTCAATTTTCTTAAATTTAGCAAGGCTTGATTTGTGACCCAAGATATGATCTATCTTGGGAAATGTTCTATGAGCATTAAATGTATCATTTAAAGCTTGTGTTTCCTTATTTATTTTCATTTTGGATGATCTGTCCATTGGTGAAAGTGGGGTGTTAAAGTCTCCTACTATTATTGTGTTGCTGTCGATTTCCCCTTTTATGGCTGTTAGCATTTGCCTTATGTATTGAGGTGCTCCTGTGTTGGGTGCATAAATATTCACAATTGTTATATCTTCTTGGATTGATCCCTTGATCATTATGTAGTGTCCTTCCTTGTCTCTTGTAATATTCTTTATTTTAAACTCTATCTTATCTGATATGAGAATTGCTACTCCAGCTTGCTTTTGATTTCCATTTGCATGGAATATCTTTTTCCATCCCCTCACTTTCAGTCTGTATGTGTCCCTAGGTCTGAAGTGGGTCTCTTGTAGACAGCATATATACAGGTCATGTTTTTGTATCCATTCAGCCAGTCTATGTCTTTTGGTTGGAGCATTTAATCCATTTACATTTAAGGTAGTTATCAATATGTGTGTTCCTGTTACCATTTTCTTAATTGTTTTGAGTTTGTTATTGTAGGTCTTTTCCTTCTCTTGTGTTTCCTACCTAGGGAAGTTCCTTTAGCATTTGTTGTAGAGCTGGTTTGGTGGTGCTGAATTCTCTTAGCTTTTGCTTGTCTGTAAAGGTTTTAATTGCTCCGTCAAATCTGAATGAGATCTCGATGGGTAGAGTAATCTTGGTTGTAGGTTTTTCTCTTTCATCACTTTAAATATGTCCTGCCACTCCCGTCTGGCTTGCAGAGTTTCTGCTGAGAAATCAGCTGTTAACATTATGGGGATTCCCTTGTATGTTATTTGTTGCTTTTCCCTTGCTGCTTTTAATATTTTTTCTTTGTATTTAATTTTTGATAGTTTGATTAATATGTGTCTTGGCGTGTTTCTCCTTGGATTTATCCTGTGTGGGACTCTGTGCTTCCTGGACTTGATTGACTATTTGCTTACCCATATTAGGGAAGTCTTCAACTATAATCTCTTCAAATATTTTCTCAGTCCCTTTTCTTTTCTCTTCTTCTTCTGGGACCCCTATAATTTGAATGTTGGTGCGTTTAGTGTTGTCCCAGAGGTCTCAGAGATGGTCCTTAATTTTTTTCATTCTTTTTTCTTTATTCTGCTCTGTGGTAGTTATTTCCACTATTTTATCTTCCAGGTCACTTATCTGTTCTTCTACCTCAGTTATTCTGCTATTGATTCCTTCTAGAGAATTTTTAATTTCATTTATTGTGTTGTTCATCATTGTTTGTTTGCTCTTTAGTTCTTTTAGGTCCTTGTTAAATGTTTCTTGTATTTTCTCCATTCTATTTCCAAGATTTTGGATCATCTGTACTATCATTACTCTGAATTTTTTTTGTGGTAGACTGCCCATTTCCTCTTCATTTGTTTGGTCTGGTGAGTTTTTACCTTGTTCCTTCATCTGCTGTGTATTTCTCTGTCTTCTCATTTTGCTTAACTTACTGTGTTTGGGGTCTCCTTTTCGCAGGCTGCAGGTTCATAGTCCTCGTTGTTTTTGGTGTCTGCTCCCCAGTGGGTAAGGTTGCTTCAGTGGGTTGTGTAGGCTTTCTAGTGGAGGGGACCGGTGCCTGTGTTCCGGTGGATGAGGCTGGATCTTGTCTTTCTGGTGAGCTGGACCACATCCAGTGGTGTGCTCTGGGGTATCTGTGACCTTATTATGATTTTAGGCAGCCTCTCTGCTAATGGATGGGGTTGTGTTCCTGTCTTGCTAGTTGTTTGGCATAGGGTATCCATCACTGTAGCTTGCTGGTCATTGAGTGGAGCTGGGTCTTCACGTTGAGATGGAGATCTCTGAGAGAGCTTTCGCCATTTGATATTATGTGGGGCTGGGAGGTCTCTGGTGGACCACTGTCCTGAACTTGGCTCTCCCACCTCAGAGGCTCAGGCAGGACACCCGGCCATAGCACCAAGGCCCTGTCAGCCAAATGGCTCAGAAGAAAAGGGAGAAAAAAAGAAAGAAAGAAAGAGAAATAAAATAAAGTTATAAAAATGAAAAATAAAAAATATATTATTAAAAATAAAAAAATTAGAAAGTAAAAAAAGAAAAGAGAAAGAAAGAAGCGAGCAACCAAACCAAAAACAAATCCACAATGATAACAAGTGCTAAAAATTATAGTAAAAAAAAAAAAAGACAGACAGAACCCTAGGACAAATGGTAAAAGCAAAGCTATACAGACAAAAAATCACATAAAGAAACATGCACATACACACTCGCAAAAGGAGAAAAAGGAAAAAATTATATATATAAAAAAAGGAAGAGAGCAACCAAATCAATAAACAAATCTACCAGTGATAATAAGTTCTAAATACTAAACTAAGATAAACATAAAACCAGAAACAAATTAGATGCTGAAAGCAAACCCCAAGTCTATAGTTGCTCCCAAAGTCCACTGCCTCAATTTTGGGATGATTCGGTGTCTATTCAGGTATTCCACAGATGCAGGGTACATCAGTTTGATTGTGGAGATTTAATCCACTGCTCCTGAGGCTGCTGGGAGAGATTTCCCTTTCTCTTCTTTGTTCGCACAGCTCCTGGGGTTCAGCTTTGGATTTGGCCCCACTTCTGCGTGTAGGTCGCCTGAGGGCATCTATTTCCCTCCCAGACAGGACGGGGTTAAAGTAGCAGCTGATTAGGGGGCTCTGGCTCCCTCAGGCCAGGGGGAGGGAGGGGTATGGAATGCGGGGCAAGCCTGGGGTGGCAGAGGCCAGCATAATGTTGCAACAGCCTGGGCACAACGTGTGTTCTCCCGGGGAAGTTGTTCCTGGATCACAGGACCCTGGCAGTGGCGGGCTGCACAGGCTCCCGGGAGGGGAGGTGTGAATAGTGACCTGTGCTTGCACACAGGCTTCTTGGTGGCTGCAGCAGCAACCTTAGCGTTTCATGCCCGTCTCTGGGGTCCACGCTGATAGCCGCGGCCCGTGCTCATCTCTGGAGTTCGTTTAGGCAGTGCTCTGAATCCCCTCTCCTTGCACACCCTGAAACAATGGTCTCTTGCCTCTTAGGCAGTTCCAGACTTTTTCCTGGACTCCCTCCCGGGTAGCTGTGGCTGACTAGCTGCCTTCAGGCTGTGTTCACACAGCTAACCCCAGTCCTCTCCCTGGGATCTGACCTCCAAAGCCCGAGCCTCAGCTCCCCGCCCCCACCCGCACCGGCAGGTGAGCAGACAGGCCTCTCAGGCTGGTGAGTGCTGGTCGGCACTGATCCTCTATGCGGGAATCTCTCCGCTTTGCCCTCTGCACCCCTGTGGCTGCGCTCTCCTCTGTGGCTCCAAAGCTTCCCACCTGCCATCTCTGCCAGTGAAGGGGCTTCCTAGTGTGTGGAAACTTTTCCTCCTTCACAGCTCCCTCCCAGAGGTGCAGGTCCCATCCCTATTCTTTTGTCTCTGTTTTTTCTTTTTTCTTTTGCCCTACGCAGGTACGTGGGGAGTTTCTTGCCTTTTGGGAAGTCTGAGGTCTTCTGCCAGCGTTCAGTAGGTGTTCTGTAGGAGCTCTTCCTCATGTAGATGTATTTCTGATGTATTTGTGGGGAGGAAGGTGATCTCCATGTCTTACTCCTCCACCATCTTGAAGCTGTCTCCTTACTGTAGTTTTGATTCGCGTTTCCCTGATGATTAGTGATATTGAGCATCTTTTCATGGGCTTATTGGCAATCCTTCTACCTTCCTCAGAGAAATGTCTATTCAAGTCCTTTGCCCATTTTTTGAGTTTTTTATTGGTGAGTTGTAGAAGTTCTTTATATTGTCGGGATATTAATTCCTTATCAGATACATGATTTGCAAATATCTTCTCCCATTCCATGGGTTGCTTTTTCACTATGTTATATATTAGTGTCTTTTGACGCACAGAAGTTTTTTAATTTGATGAAGTCTAATTTATCTATGTTTTGTTTTGCTGTCTTGTTCTTTTTGGTTTAATATCTGAGAAATCATTGCACATTCCAGTGTCATGAAGCTTTTCCCCTATGTTTTCTTGTAGGATTTTATAGTTTTAGCAATTACATTTAGGTCTTTGATCCATTTTGAGTTAATTTTTTTTTTTTTTTTTTAAATCTTTTATTTATTTTTGGCTGTGTTGGGTCTTCGGTTCGCGCGAGGGCTTTCTCTAGTTGCGGCAAGTGGGGGCCACTCTTCATCGCGGTGCGGGGACCGCTCTTCATCGCGGTGCGTGGGCCTTTCACTATCGCGGCCCCTCCCGTTGCGGGGCACAGGCTCCAGACGCGCAGGCTCAGTAGTTGTGGCACACGGGCCCAGCTGCTCCGTGGCATGTGGGATCTTCCCAGACCAGGGCTCGAACCCGTGTCCCCTGCATTAGCAGGCAGATTCTCAACCACTGCGCCACCAGGGAAGCCCTGAGTTAATTTTTATATATGGTATAAGGTAAGGACCCAGTTTCATTCTTTTGCATGTGGATATCCAGTTTTCTCAGTAAGTCTTGTTGACAAGACTGCCTTTCTCCATTGAATGGTCTTGACACCCTTGTCAGGTTACTCATCACTATATATGTGAGGGTTTATTTCTGGGCTCTGTATTCTATTCATTGGTGTCTTCATGCCAGTACCACAGTTTTGATTAGTGTAACTTTGTAGTAAGGCTTGAAATCAGAAAATGTGAGACGTCCAACTTTGTTCTTCTTTTTCAAGAATATTTTGACTATTCAGAGTCCTTTGACATTCCATATGAGTTTTAGGATGGACTTTTTTCTATTTCTGCAAAAAAAAAAAAACTTTGGGATTTTAATATGGATTATATTGAATCTGTAGATTGCTTGGAGTAGTGTTGACATCTTAACAATATTAAGTCTTCCAGTCCATGAACATAGTATGTCTTTCCATTTATTTATGTTTTCTTTAATTTCTTTGAGCAATGCTTTGCAGTTTTCAGTGTACAAATTTTTGCCTCCTTGGTTAAGTTTATTCCCAAGTATTTTATTCTTTTTCATGCTATTGTAAATGGAATCATTTTCTTAATTTCATTTTTGGATTGTGCATTTTTAATGGTATAGGAATAAAAGTGATTTTTGTGTGTTGATTTTGTATCCTGCAACTTTGCTGTATTCATTTATTAGTTCTAACACTTTTTATGGACTCCAGGGTTTTTGGGTTACCTACACGTAAAGTCATGTCATCTGCAAACAGAGATGGTTTTACTACTTTTCTAATTTGAATGCCTTTTATTTCTTTTTCTTGCCTAATTGCTCTGGCTAGAACTTCTAGTATGGTGTTGAATAGAAGTACTGAAATTGGGCATCTTTGTTTTGTTCCTGATCTTAGAGGAAAAGCTTTCATTGTTTTACTTTGAGTGTGATCTTAGCTATGGATTTTTCATATATGGTATTTATTATGTTGAAGTAGTTTCCGTCTATTCCTAGTTTGTAACCAAAGGGTATTGAATTTTGTCAAATGCTTTTTTTCTGCATCAAATTTTGAGATGATTATATCATTTTTCCCTTCATTCTGTTAATGTAGTGTATTACACTGATAGATTTTCATATGTTAAACTATCCTTTCATTCCATGAATAACTCCTACTTGGTCATGGTGTATAACCCTTTTAGTGTATTATGTTCCATTCAGTTGCTAGGGTTTTGTGGAGGATTTTCACATCAATGTAATAGATATTGGTCTGTAGTTTTCTTTTCTTAGAGTGTCTTTGTTTAGCTTTAGTATCAGGTAATGTACCTTTAGCCTTTTTTAAAAACATATTTGACATTCTAAAAGAACATTATGATCTTGATGAGCTATGTTTGGACTCAGGCTCATAGAGTTTTAATTCCATTTCCTGCCAGCTTGTTTTACATAACTTTGATTAAGCAGTTGGCCATCCTGTGGAATTTACAGGAACTCCATTGTGTTATATTGCTTTAGATTGGAGTTTATTGTGGGACAGGTACATTGGATCTTATGGATAAGTTTAAGTTACTGAAGATTCATTATTAAGATTGGTGGGATACTGCTAGGAGTCTACATAATTTTTGTCATAAATCTAGTTTTTTACCTTTTACGAATTGACCAGTTCTCATTATAATGCCTAAATTATTTTAGTATTAATGCAAAGATTTAACATAGAAATAATTTCAGCTTATCCTGCCTAGCTTTTTTTTTTTTTTTTTTTTTTTTTAATAATTATTTATTTATTTATTTATTTATTTTTGGCTGTGTTGGGTCTTCGTTTCTGTGCGAGGGCTTTCTCTAGTTGTGGCAAGCGGGGGCCACTCCTCATCGCGGTGCGCGGGCCCCTCACCGTCGCGGCCTCTCCTGTTGCGGAGCACAGGCTCCAGACGCGCAGGCTCAGCAGTTGTGGCTCACGGGGCCAGTTGCTCCGCGGCATGTGGGATCCTCCCAGACCAGGGCTCGAACCCGTGTCCCCTGCATTGGCAGGCAGACTCTCAACCACTGCGCCACCAGGGAAGCCCCTGCCTAGCTTTTATAAGCACCATAAAGCTTTTATAAGCACCATAAAGCTTCTGATAAGATAGACATGTTAATCAGATATTTGTGACCAAACATGCCACTTCTCTAAAATAAATCCCAGAATTGGAAGATACCTCTCCAGTCTACCCTATAACTAGTGGCTATCTAGCCCACTCTGAAAAATTGTAAATGAAAAAAAAGGCACTGTTTTTTGTTTCTTTCTAGCATTATGATTAGGGTTTAAGGCTTAAAATTTTTAAGAAATTCATGTTTGTTTTTTCAAATTATCTCTTCATGCAAATTTATTTCATCTATCTAGTCTTTCTTAGAATAATTCTTGAGACACTTGCCCTTTTTTCCACCTCCCACTGCCTTCTCTACTCTGTCCCACCATCTCCACTCCTGCCTACATCTTGTGCCTAAGTCCTGTTTTAAAAACAGAGCTCCAAATGTAGTATTTTCCCCATTCATTCCCTATTTTTAATTTTCAAAATGACAAATTGCTGCCTTTGATAATGAATCTAAGATTGACAAAAATAAGGCTTTATTTATGAATTTTTAGTTCTGAATTTATTTCAGAATCTAGCTTGTCCTTTTCTTTTTAATTATAGCCTGCTTAGAAGCTAAAAAAATTTTACCCTAAAAGGGAATTGAAACGTCCATATCTATAATGAGTTCAAAATAACCATTTCTTGAGTAAATTGCAGATGTTATCCATGCTGAACTCAGTGTGATGCTGATATCCTATGCCTGAGTAGAATTTACTGTGAATTTTTTGTTAGAAGCCTTCCAGAGTATGTGTACCTTTAAGGCATTGGATTAGCTTTGTAAAAGATACTTAACAAATATTACTTTTTTAAAAAAATTTATTTATTTTATTTATTTATTTTTGGCTGCATTGGGCCCTCATTGTTGCACGTGGGCTTTTCTCCAGTTGCAGCGAGTGGGGGCCACTCCTCGCCACAGTGCGTGGGCCTCTCATTGCGGTGGCCTGTCCTGCTGCAGAGCACGAGCTCAGTAGTTGTGGCTCGCGGGCTCCAGAGCACAGGCTCAGCAGTTGGGCACACGGGCTTTGCTGCTCCGCGGCACGTGGGATCCTCCCGGACCAGGGCCCAAACCCGTGTCACCTGCATTGGCAGGCAGACTCCCAACCAGTGCGCCACGAGGGAAGCCCCACAAGTATTACTTAATGACATATTTCTTAATCCTTCTACATAGGACTGTATCTGTTATCTTCTCCTATCATGAATGTAAAGTTCCAGCATCTTTCCCACTGCTCTGACCCCAGTGGTTCCTGTTTATCTCTTGGCCAACAAGACCAGAAACAAAGGGTTGGGATGCAGAAAATGAGTTTGTTATAAAATGAATCACTGGTGGCTTTGGAGTCAACCCTTATCTCTCTTTCTATCAGATTAGTGTATTGGATGGCTAAAGTTCATTTTTCAGCTTTAATTTGTGGATTTTTTTCCCTCTCAAAAGATACTTTGCTATAAAGAATGCCTTACTCTTTTTCATTTTTTTTACCCTGAACATTTAGATTTAAAGACTTAGTTCACACAGAATAGTCTAGTTTAGGAATATCACAGTAGGATTACCAGTTCTTAAGATGATAAAACATAATGCTTTTTGGATGATCAGAAATCATTTTAGAATATTTCAGGACCTTTGGGGCATTTGCATTAGTATCAGTTCATATAAAAACTCTATATATGAAAGATTGAAGGCATTGAACTGAATTTACTCTGACATACTTAAAAACAACAACTTGACTGAGAAGGATAATACTATATGATATTTATATGTGGAATCTAAAAATCAAAAACAAGCTCATAAATACAGAGAACAGGTTAGTGGTTGCCAGGGGGCGAGGGGGTGGGTGAAATGGATGAAGGGAGTCAAAAGGTACAGACTTCAAGTTATAAAATAAATAAATCATGGGGATATAATGTATAGCATGGTGACTATAGTTAGTAATGCTGTATTCCATATTACAGTTGCTAAGAGACTAGATCTTAAAAGTTCTCATCACAGAAAAAAAAAATTCTGTTAACTGTGTAGATATTAACTAGACTTATTGTGGTGACCTTTTTACAACATATACAAACGTCGAATCATGTTGTACACCTGAAACTAATGTAATGTTGTATGTCAGTTATACCTCAATAAACAACAACAACAACAAAATCTGGTATCTCGTTTACTTAACATTCCTTTCATGTGCTCATAAAAACAATGTAGACTATTGGGGAAATTTTTAAATGATTTTGCTTTCTGACTCATTTTTGGAGTCAAACATTTTAGTGTATTATGTGACATTTTAGGCTTTCTGGTCATTTTACCTGAACCAAAAAAAGAGAGAGACTTCTGAACACTTGAAAAATTATGTATTCATAATGATCATGATGCTGGTAAATCAAACCATTTAATTTTAGTATTTCTCACTTTACATAGTTGACAGCATAGAATAATAGCATATAACATCTTTACCAAAAAAATGTTTAAGGTAGTTTTCCAAAGAGAATTTTGTTTTAATATATTTTCTTTTGCCATAGCAGTGAATTAGTACTATAAAATAAAAATTTTATGTAATTTAATGTATCAGCAGCCTTAGGTGTTTATTAATCTTGGCCTAAAAGCCCATGTTCATGGTAAGACATAAATTTGAGAAATTATTTACTTGTTTTTTTGCATCAATGTGCTATCTTTCATCTTAGGTCTATCATTTGGCAAGTGTACGCTTACGTGATTTATGTTTAAAACTGGATGTTTCAAATGAGTTAAGAAGGAAGATATGGACATGTTTTGAATTCACTTTAGTTCACTGCCCTGATCTGATGAAAGACAGACATTTGGATCAGCTCCTCCTTTGTGCCTTTTACATCATGGCAAAGGTAATGTATAAGTTGGGGGAAGCTCTTTGCCGTAGTTACCTGTATTTGAAGCCTGAGGTGAAAATCTGTTGCACTTGATTGTTAGTTTGCCTTAAATGCTATAAGCCAACAGTGGTAAATTCCAGCTACTATATCTATTTCTATAGACTCTTCATTACTTTCTTTTTTTTTTATTTTATAAATTTATTTATTTTATTTATTTATTATTTTTGGCTATGTTGGGTCTTCGTTGCTGTGTGCGGGCTTTCTCTAGTTGCAGAGAGCGGGGGCTACTCTTCCTTGCGGTGCACAGGCTTCTCATTGCGGTGGCTTCTCTTGTTGTGGAGCACAGGCTCTAGGCGTGCAGGCTTCAGTAGTTGCGGCACGCGGGCTCAGTAGTTGCAGCTTATGGGCTCTAGAGCGCATGCGCAGTAGTTGTGGCTCATGGCTTAATTGCTCCGTGGTATGTGGGA
The DNA here is from genome assembly GCF_949987535.1 of Balaenoptera acutorostrata. Classification (NCBI taxonomy): domain Eukaryota; kingdom Metazoa; phylum Chordata; class Mammalia; order Artiodactyla; family Balaenopteridae; genus Balaenoptera; species Balaenoptera acutorostrata. The sequence goes on along the minus strand of NC_080078.1, from coordinate 67,372,344 downwards.
TCTTCCTGGACCAGGGATCAAACCCGTGTTCCCTGCATTGGGAGGCGGATTCTTAACCACTGTGCCACCAGGGAAGTCCTTCATTTACTTTCATAATAATCAGCCTTCTCGCTTCATAAGAATTCACTGGTTGTAAAAAAAATTGGAAAAGATCTTAGAGACCATTTGTAGTAAAATGGTTCTCCACACTATTAATGGAGAACCATTTCCACCGTCACCCCGTGATACCTCTAATCTTGTACTTTAAAGTAAAATGATCGTTACATTTTAGGTGAGTAACTGAGGCCCAGAGCTGAAAGTAACTTGGCCAAAGTTACACAATAAGTGACAACCTATGTTCTCCTGATTCAGAATCTGGTATAAAATAGCTTCTATACTATATTGCTTTCCAGTGATTTATTCTGTTGCCTCAGAAAAGCAGTCTACTTTCTAGTTGCTACAATATATTTTAAGTCATAAAATGGCATATCTTACTTGTTTTTAAAAATTCTAATATGTCTGAAACAATCATCTGTAACTTTGGTCTTGATCATATTGGCCACACTACCAGTCCTAGCAGATGTACATGTTACAACCTAATTTTTCAGCTTTTTGAGGCAGAGGACATGTTTTCAAACTCCTTTGTGACTTCCTTCTCACATTACCTCTTTAAAATCTCTATACAAAACAGGTATTAATAAATGTTATTAACTAATCTTTTTTTTAAGCTGTTACTATTTTTATTATTTCTCTTAAGGATACCAAAACCCTAAAAAGCAGCCTTGGGTTTATAACTTACAGAGAGTTAAAAATATTTCCTTCTGTGGTTACGATTTTTATACATTTATTCCACAACAACTAAATAACATACAGCACGAAAAAGACCACGTAGTTACTCCCCTTTTATAGTCACATTCTACATTGGCATCCATACTAATAATCCTTTATATTGGTATCACTCTTTCCACTTTTAAAACCACACCATTTATTTTACCATTCCAAGAATCTCTAGGGTTAGGACTCTGCGCTTTCACTGCCGAGGGCGCAGGTTCAATCCCTGGTCAGGGAACCAAGATCCCACAAGACGCACGGCACGGCCAAAAAAAAATCTCCAAAGTCAAAACAGTAACAATAACAGCAACAACAAAACCAAAAGTTGTCCCAGAGCTAATAATATCACTGGGGCTCCCAGCAGAAGCAAACTACTTTGAGGTATGAAACACTCAACCCTGAAGCCATTCAGTATTCACACAAATTAAATCCTTATTAAAACAGAACTAAAAAATCCAAAATTATAAAACAATCAAGGAAATAAGCCAATGTGAGTATGTCAACAGATAAAATTTAGAGCAGGTTAGATATTCAAAAATTTCAGGCAATGGAATTATTGATCTCAAATTATGCAATTATATGTTTAAAATGATTCAATGTATAAAGGAAAATTCTTTTTATGAACAAAGGCCAAGTCACTTTAAAAAGGACCCGAAAGATGTCAAAAAGAACTGAATGAAGCTTGTAATGGAAACCAAATTCCAACCCAAAAGACTCAATGGGTTAGAATATAGAGCTGAGGAAATGAAAAAACAGCTGGAAAATACAAAAAATCAAGAGACATAGAGTTACGAAACATTTTTTCTTGTTCCCTTCCTCTTTTGTTCTCTTCTCTTGTGATTTGATGACTAACTTTAGTGTTGTGTTTCGATTCCTTTTTCTTTTTTGTATGTGTATTTATTGTAGATTTTCGATTTGGGGTTACCATGAGGATTTGATATAGCAATCTATATATAAACAAGATTGTTTTAAGTTGCTGGCCTCTTAATTTCAAATGCATTTCCAATATCCTGCATTTGTGTTCTCCCCTTCTCGTAATTGCTGGTTTTGATATCATATTAGCGTGTGGATGATTTCCTACCTTACTGTATGTTTGCCTTTCCTGGTGAGCTTTTCCATTCGTAAGTTTCTTGTTTCTAGTTGTAGCCTTTTCTTTTCTGCTTAGAGAAGTTCCTTCAGCATTTGTTGCAAAGCTGGGCGGGTGGTGCTGAATTCTCTTAGCTTTTGCTTATTTGTAAAGCTTTTGATTTCTCCATCAAATCTGAATAAGAGCCTTGCTGGTTAGAGTATTCTTGGTTGTAGTTTCTTCCCTTTCATCACTTTAAATACATCATGCCACTGCCTTCTGGCCTGCAGAGTTTCTGCTGAGAAGTCAACTGATAACCTTATGCAAGTTCCCTTGTATGTTATTTGTCGTTTTTCTCTTGTTGCTTTTAGTATTTTTTCTTTAGTTTTTGTCAGTTTGATTACTCTGTGTCTTGGTGTGTTCTTCCTTGGGTTTATCCTGCCTGGGACTCTCTGCCCTTCCTGGACTTGGGTGACTGTTTCCTTTCCCATGTTAGGGAGGTTTTCAGCTGTTATCTCTTCAAATATTTTCTCAAGTCCTTTCTGTCTCTCTTCTCCTTCCGGGACCCCTATAATGTTAATGTTGATGCATTTAATGTTTTCCCAGAGGTCTCTTTGACTGTCCTCATTTCTCTTCATTCTTTTTTCTTTATTCTGTTCTACGGCAGTGATTTATACCATTCGGTCTTCCAGGTCACTTATCCGATCTTCTGCCTCAGTTATTCTGCTATTGATTCCTTCTAGTGTATTTTTCATTTCAGATATTGTATTGTTCATCTCTGTTTCTTTGTTCTTTAATTCTTCTAGGTCTTTGTTAAACATTTCTTGCATCTTCTCTATCCTTGCCTCTGTTCTTTTTCTGAGATCCTGGATCATCTTCACTATCATTTTTCTGAATTCTTTTTCCGGAAGGTTGCCTGTCTCCACTTCACTTATAGCTGCTCTTCTGGGGTTGTATCTTGTTCCTTTATCTGGGACATATTCCTCTGCCGTTTCACTTTGTCTAAGTTCCTGTGATTGCGGTTTCCATTCTGCAGGCTGCAGGATTGTAGTTCTTCTTGCTTCTGCTGTCTGCCGTCTTAACTAATCATTTGTGTTTTTTTGAAAACTACCATAGCTCAGGCTTTGCCATTTCTGTGGAGAACATCATTATGGGGAACAGGTTTAGTGCTAATGGACAGTGAAGGAGAAGAAAAGAGTAATTTAAGTGAACTCTGTGATAATAAATAGACTAGAAGGGATTCCTATATGGATCACTAATTTATTTTCTTTCTTTTGGCCACCACTGTGACTTTTCTAAGTGTTAAAACCCTACAGTCTGTTCTGAACTATTAAAAGCCAATCCTATAATAACCTCTGTCTTATTGTGAATCACAAGACATTTTCTATCCTTTAGTATGTGGTTAATTTTAAATAAGTACTTAAAAACTAATACAACTGGAGACTGCAGGGGATTCAGCAGATCTGAGTTTTCTTATATCATTCTTTTTAATAAAGAAATGCATTTTTGGTAGTTATACCATAGCAATCTTAGTGCTTTTGATTAATGAAACTATTAGCTGAGTCCCCACAGGCCACAAAGCCTGAACTTTTAAGGTAGTAAAAGTCATAAATGGTAGTGGATTTTAGTTATTGAGTGGCCTGGGGTTAATGGCTTTCTGCAAGACTGCTCTCAATGCCAACCTGTAATTGAAGTTTTTGTTCAGAGCCATTTTTCTTTCAAAAGCAATTGATAAATGCAGTTCTTATTTTCCTTAGGTAACAAAAGAAGAAAGAACTTTTCAAGAAATAATGAAAAGTTATAGGAATCAGCCTCAAGCTAATAGTCATGTGAGTTACATTATTTTTCCTCCTGTCCCAAAATAGATTTGTACTATTTCTCTGCTGACAAGTCATGTAAAAGGTAAACTTCTTTTCTAGTTTTACTATAGATTTTTTGGTTTAATGGACACCGTTAAACTCGAGACAGCTTTAATTAAAAAACAGTTTCAGTGGAAGCCAAAAATCTTGCTGTTTCTGACTAATCTATATTATTTATTTGTTTATTTATTTATTTATTATTTATTTATGGCTGCATTAGGTCATCATTGCTACACACGGGCTTTCTCTAGTTGCGGCGAGTGAGGGCTACTCTTCGTTGTGGTGCGCAGGCTTCTCATTGCAGTGGCTTCTCTTGTTGCGGAGCACAGGCTCTAGGCACACGGGCTTCAGTAGTTGTGGCACACAGGCTCAGTAGTTGGCTCACGGGCTCTAGCGCGCAGGCTTAGTAGTTGTGGCGCACGGGCTTAGTTGCTCCACGGCATGTGGGATCTTCCCAGACCAAGGATCAAACCCATTTCCCCTGCATTGGCAGGCGGATTCTTAACCACTGTGCCACCAAGGAAGTCCCTATATATTATATATGCATATACTTCTCACACGTTCTCTTATTCCATTTGTTCATTTATTTGAGTGGGGACATTTTTCACTAATGAAAAATATTTATAATAATAATATTCCTTAATTGTATAAGACTTGATTCTCTGATGATGTTTAAATCCAGTGAAATTTGAGGATATATTAACTTAAGTCTAGCTTCTTTTTCCATCTGATAAGAATCTTAATGTTTGCATCTTTGAATAGATATCAGGCATTTCTGATATAATAGCCCTGGTGAGAATTCTGTACAACCTTTCAGTCATGGAAATATAAAATGTTAGCGTAGTGACCTGGCACATAGTAAGCATTTAATAACTGTTAGCTCTGTGTTATTGTTATTATTGTAGCTGAAGAACACAGGATTAGGTTACCTTAAGGCCTTGGTCATTCAAGAACCTGATTGCTCTGCTGTAAAGGAGCATAATGGCCTCTTCTCTGGCCCAGTGATCTGCCACCTTAGACAAAAAGAGAGACGTGGTAGCTCAGATATCCCTGGTCCCAGTACTAGTAGCCATACCCCCTTCTATGAGAGCCCCACAGATAGTTTCACTTCTTTACTTAAGCCCCAAATACACTGCTAGCAGTATAGAGATATTAGAAGAGCCAAGTATAGGCATTTCTTACATCCTGTGACAGGGTGGAAGAGGCCTGGTTTCCAGGCCTCTTCAGAAAAATCCCTTAGGAACAGAGCTTAGAGAGGTTCAGAGTATCCCTTAAGATCATTAAGGTGAAGTTAATATGGGTCAAAAATGGTTTAAGCCACAGCTTCCTAAATATTCTCTCAATACCAATATCCATAGGATGAGGGGGAATGGATCATTCCTTTCAGCTACCTTGGAGGTTAAAAACAGTTTAGGGGCAGGGAGGGGAACAGATTTTCATGTGGCCATCTGAAAGGAGATGGGCATGGGATGGGAGCAGGAAAACAAGCCCCAGTGAGATCAAATGAGTCTCATGTAAGAAATTAAAAAGAAGAAGGAATAGGTTCATATCTTTTAAGTTGCTTTTATTTGGCAAAATCTGCTCATCAGTGTTTAGTTGCTCCTTACTTAATTCTTCTATTTTGTAACCTTCTGCAGTGGCTATATTTCAGGTGGTAAGCTCTGTCTGCTTCAGTATCCCCTCTTCTAAGATGTTTGCCATAATCCGCATTTACCAAAGGCTACTAACATCCTGCCCTTGATTATCATCCATACAGACAAATACTTTTTAATTGGCTTGATATCTTGTCCTTATTTTGGTTTTGCTTAACCTGTGCCTCTTTGTGACTCAGCAGTCCTTTTTGTCCCCTCTGATCTATATAGGTTTACAGAAGTGTACTGTTGAAAAGTATTCCAAGAGAAGTAGTGACATACAGTAAAAACCTGAATGGTGATTTTGAAATGACAGATTGTGGTAAGTTGCCCAATTTAAGATTCTATATGTAGTACACTATTGGTTACATTGTATATAATACGGTGGATGTCCTGGAGTTAATTGTGTAGGTGGGGTGGATAATGCATATGTGTTAGGAAGAAGCAAATGACTTTGAGATAAGTATGGGTCAGGTACCTCCCTCCACAGAGGTTGTGTATTGAAACCATTAATTTATCCCATGTTAATTGTGTTTTAGAAGTTTTCTAGTATACTTATACACATTAATAAAAACTCATAAAAGACAATAAAATTCAAAAATAAATCTGAATGACAGGGAAAGTAAGATAGCTGTCAGTGATCTGCCTGTGGAGAACATTAAGGAAATGTCCTGTTCATTAATAAGTGTATAGGTATTCTGCCACCATCAGCAAAAGCAAGGTTGCCACCTTGTTACTTACCATCATGCTAAGACTTCAGGCACTAGTAATTTTTTTTAAAGAAAGAAGAATCAAATGTTCAGTATTCATATGTTGATAAGTTGTAAAAATGCCTTTTCAGCCCATCTCTTTTCCTTGTCTCATCTGTCTTCTTTTCCTTGTCTCACTTTCCATTACTTAATGTATATGTATGTGTACATGTGTATATAAGTACTGTAATTTATTTAATTTCACTGTGTGGGACTTTTAGGTTGTTTCCAATTATACACAGCTTTGTGAGGAACATCATTGTAGGTTGATCTTTGGTCCACATCCTTAGGGTAAATTCTTAGAGAAAATTGACTGGGTCAAAGACATTTTTTTTTAATTACCCAAATATCCATGATCATTATGGTATCTACTGGGATCTGAACTTTTAAGATCTTAGCAAAAAAAATTCTTTAATAATAATGTCCTAGAATCTGATCCCATCTAAGGTTACACAGGCCAAACTCAATTCTTTTTACATAGATAAATTATCCCTGAGCCTTTTCAAGGCAATGAGAAGAAGTACATTAGGAAGTAAACCTGACAAAATACAAAAAAAAAACACCTTCCTATTTTTGTTATACATGTTGCTCACCTGTCCTGGGTGGTTTTTCTGTCCTTGCAAAACCAGGCATCAGGTTAGCTGGGAAACTGTGTGTTCTATGAGAAACAAAGTAACTGCTGGCGAGAGTATTTGGGATACAAGGAGCAGTGAAGTTCAAGACAGAATTTGATAAGTTTGATGATAAAGTTTGAGGTAACTGAAGGTTAGCTACCTTCTCTACAACATAAAGGTTTCAGGTCTAGTTCTGTTTTGTATACATTTATTAACTAGATATTTATTAGCAGGCAAACAAAAAACCATTCTTAAGATCCTGTCCAGTGGTGATGGCACAGAGCAGGGAGAGTATCCAGTGACAGTAAACTGAGGAATTCTGGCACCAAAAAAGGGACAAAGTTATTGAGGAGCATACAGTCTCGCAGGTCTGTGTTCACATAAGACAAGTTCCAGTTCCTGGAGCTATGGCTAGATGCTATGACCTAGACTTGGACACACCAAAGAACACCACCTTGGGAAGAACAGTTCTGGTTCTATAAACAAATTCATAATTAGGAATAAAATAATTACTATTTTAAAAAACACACAGTTTATGCATCCTGTGCCACCTGACCAACCACCTCCTCACATAAAAGGTTCACTCAAAGTAGATGCCAAGATTCCAGAGCAGGATTCTGTTAAACTTAAAGCCAGGATCAAGCAGACAACATGCATCAGAGTTCAGGCCTGGGCATCATTCATAATAGTAAAGCCCCACAGACCTCACTGGATCTCTCATGTCTGTCATGCTGTTGTGGGTAGTGTCTCAAATATGTTAATCAATCTGCTTTTTTTTTTTTAATACATATATATTCTTTTTCATATTTTTTTCCATTATGGTTTATCATAGGATATTGAATATATTTCCCTGTGCTACACAGTAGGACTTTGTTATTTATCCATCCTACGTACAGTAGTTTGTATCTGACTTTGTTATTTATCCATCCTACATATGATAGTTTGCACCTGCTAATTCCACTCCCGATCCTTCCCTCCCCCACTCCCCCTTGGCAACCACAAATCTGTTCTATACATCTGTGAGTCTGTTTCTGTTTTGTAGATATGTTCATTTCTGTCATATTTTAGATTCCACATATAAGTGATATCATATGGTATTTGTCTTTCTCTTTCTGACTTACTTTGCTTAGTATCATAATCTCTAGGTCCATCCATGTTGCTGCAAATGGCATTATTTCATTCTTTTTTGTGACTGAGTAATAATCCATTGTGTCTATATACCACATCTTCTTTATCCATTCATCTGTCGATGGACATTTAGGTTGTTTCCATGTCTTGGCTGTTGTAAATGAACATATGAGTGCATGTATCTTTTCAAATTATAGTTTTGTCTGGATATATGCCTAGGAGTGGGATTGCTGGATCATATGGCAACTCTATTTTTAGTTTTTTGTGGAACCGCCATACTGTTTTCCATAGTGGCTGCAGCAATTTACATTCCCACAAGTAGTGTAGGAAGGTTCCCTTTTCTTCATAACCCCTCCAGCATTTGTTATTTGTAGACTTTTTTTTTTTTTTTTGGCTGCGCTGCACGGCTTGCAGGGTCTTAGTTTCCCAACCAGGGATCGAACCCGTGCCCCCTGCAGTGGAAGCGCAGAGTCTTAACCACTGGACTGCCAGGGAATTCCCCATACGTTGTCTTTTTGTTTATGGTTTCCCTTGCTGTGGAAAAGCTTATAAGTTTAATTAGGTCCCCTTTGTTTATTTTTGCTTTTATTTCTATTGCCTTGGGAGACTGACCTAAAAAAACATTGGTATGATTTATGTCAGAGAATGTTTTGCCTATGTTCTCCTCTAGGAGATTTATGGTGTCATGTCCTACATTTAAGTGTTTAACCATTTTGAGGGGTTTTTCTGTGTATCCTGTGAGGGTGTGTTCTAACCTCATTGGTTTGCATGTGGCTGTCCAGCTTTCCCAGTACCACTTGCTGAAGAGACTTTCTTTTCCCCTTTGTATATTCTTGCCTCCTTTGTCGAAGATTAATTGATCATAGGTGTGTGGGTTTACTTCTGGGCTCTCTGTTCTGTTCCATTGATCCCTATGTCTGTTTTTGTGCCAGTACTATGCTGTTTTGATTACTGCAGCTTTGTAGTATTGTCTGAAGTCTGGGAGGGTTATGCCTCCTGCTTTGTTCTTTTTCCTCAGGATTGCTTTGACAATTCTGGGCCTTTTATGGTTCCATATAAATTTTAGGATTATTTGTTCTAGTTCTGTGGAAAATGTCATGGGTTATTTGATAGGGATCATATTACATCTATAGATGTAATATTTGCTTTGGGTACCATGCCATTTTAACAATATTAAATCTTCCAATCCAAGAGCATGGGATATCTTTTCATTTCTTTGAATCATCTTCAATTTCCTTTATGAATGTTTTGTAGTTCTCAGCATGTAAGTCTTTCGCCTCCTTGGTGAGGTTTATTCCTAAGGTTTTTTTAATGCAATTTTATTTTTTTTAATTAATTTTTATTGGAGTATAGTTCCTTTACAATGTTTTGTTAGTTTCTACTGTACAGCAAAGTGAATCAGCTATGCGTATACATATATCCCCTCTTTTTTGGATTTCCTTCCCATTTAGGTCACCACAGAGCATTGAGTAGAGTTCCCTGAGCTATACAGTAGATTCTCATTAGTTATCTATTTTATACATAGTAGCAATAGTTTATATATGTCAATCCCAATCTCCCAATTCATCTTACCCACCCCCCTTTCCCCTTTGGTATCCATACACTTGTTATGTACATCTGTGTCTCTATTTCTGCTTTACAAATAAGATTATCTATACCATTTTTCTAGATCCCACATACATACATTAAAATATGATATTTGTTTTTCTCTTTCTGATTTACTTCACTCTGTATGACAGTCTCTAGGTCCATCCACGTCTCTACATAAGACCCACTTTCATTCCTTTTTATGGCTGAGTAATATACTACTGGATATATGTACCACATCTTCTTTATCCATTCCTCTGTTGATGGACATTTAGGTTACTTCCATGTCCTGGCTATTGTAAATAGTGCTGCAGTGAACATTGGGGTGCACATGTCTTTTTGAATTATGGTTTTCTCTGGGTATATGCCCAGTAGTGGGGTTGCTAGGTCATATGATAGTTCTATTTTTAGTTTTCTAAGGAACCTCCATACTGTTCTCCATAGTGGCTGTATAAATTTACATTCCCACCAGCAGTGCAGGAGGGTTCCCTTTTCTCCACACCCTCTCCAGCATTTATTGTTTGTAGATTTTTTTTTAAGTGAATGGTGGGTTTTATTGTTTTTTGTTTTTTTTATTTTATTTTTGGCTGCGTTGGGTCTTTGTTGCTGTGCACGGGCTTTCCCTAGTTGAGGTGAGCAGAGGCTACTCTTCGTTGTGGTGCGCAGGCTTCTCATTGCAGTGGCTTCTCTTGTTGCGTAGCACGGGCTCTAGGTGCGTGGGCTCAGTAGTTGTGGCTCACAGGCTCTAGAGCGCAGGCTCAGTAGTTGTGGCACACGGGCTTAGTTGCTCCACGGCATGTGGGATCTTCCTGGACTAGGGCTCGAACCCTTGTTCCCTGCATTGGCAGGCAGATTCTTAATCACTGCGCCACCAGGGAAACCCTGTTTGTAGATTTTTTGATGATGGCCATTCTGACCCATGTGAGGTGATACCTCATTGTAGTTTTGATTTGCATTTCTCTAATAATTAGTGATGTTGAGCATTGGTCATTGATGGAGATATGCCTAACAGAAACCCTTATAGTAGCCACCTGTGGAGAATGAGCTTCCTGATTAAAACACCAGCTGGATACTCATGGACTGTGCATTCATTATCATATTAGCAGAGCACCCCAGACTGGCATTCTTTTTTTTTTTTTTTTTTAATATTTATTTATTTACTTGGCCGCGCCGGGTCTTAGTTTCGGCACGCAGGATCTTCGTTGCAGCATGTGGGATCTTTTTTAGTTGCGGCATGGGGAATCTAGTTCCCTGACCAGGGATCAAACCCAGGCCCCCTGCATCGGGAGCACAGAGTCTTAACCACTGGACCACCAGGGAAGTCCCCAGACTGGCATTCTTGATTAGAACATTTGAGAGACGCAGATTATAGCTTAATCTAAGTAACACAAACATAATGCCCAAGTGTATGATAGTAAACTGAAAACTTTACAGTACTTCCTCAGAGGCTTGTTTTGAGAATTAAAAAAAAACTGATGCATGTGTGTGGTGTTTAATACAAGGCCTGCTCATAGTAAGGCCTCAGTAAGTAGTAGTTATTATTTATTATTTTGTTTATAAGCAATATAAAATTTATTGTATTTTATTCATGAGTATATGGCTCTTTAAATGTCTTTTTTTTAAGCTAATTTTTCTTTTTTTTTTTTTTTTTTAATTTTTTTTTTTTTTTTTTTTTTTTTTAAGGATTTTCTTATTTATTTATTTATTTATTTATTTATTTTTGGCTGTGCTGGGTCTTCGGTTCGTGCGAGGGCTTTCTCCAGTTGCGGCAAGCGGGGGCCATTCTTCATCGCGGTGCGGGGACCGCTCTTCATCGCGGTGCGCGGGCCTCTCTCCATCGCGGCCCCTCCCGTCGCGGGGCACAGGCTCCAGACGCGCAGGCTCAGCAACTGTGGCTCACGGGCCCAGCTGCTCCGTGGCATGTGGGATCCCCCCAGACCAGGGCTCGAACCCGTGTCCCCTGCATTAGCAGGCAGACTCTCAACCACTGCGCCACCAGGGAAGCCCCTAAGCTAATTTTTCTAAGGCCATATTCCTTACATAAAATCCTTTAAATGTTGAAAACTAGGTCACACACACAAAAGCAGTTAAAAGCAAATCCTCTCAAGGGACAAAAATTCTGTTTCCATGTGAGATGTATAAAATTGATAACTGCAAATTGATAATTAAGTGACTTTATTCACATTAAAACTATTTTATAGTCACCAGATAGACAACCAAGATGTGGATGGAGCACATTTTCTTTCTAGACTGTTTAATCTAAACAAGATTTACTTGGTTTTAGATTATAATGATGCCCTTTAGAGCTCATGAGAAACTGCCAAAACAGTCTAAAACCACTGTAGTAGTTTTAAATTGGTCTGTGGTCAGTGGCTTTTGCTAACTCGAGCTAAATGGCACTGCCCTCTCAATCAGAAAGCCAGTCTGAAATATTTACTGCACACTGTTAATGGTGAGGAGCAAAAACGGTAAGGAAGGACGTGGTAGGAGAAATATAAAACAAATAGTAAATGCTTACTCCAGGGAAGTACTGCTGTGCTGATCAAGCCCATCATATCTCAGCCTGACCCTTGGATTTATAAATAAATTGTGATCTTCTTTCTTACTTTCATCTTAAAATAATTTTGCTTCTTTACTTTCTCCATTTTTAAGTGGTAAGAATCACTATTTATACCTCTTCTCAGACTGAAGACTAATGACAATATACAAAGAAGCCAGCGTCAGTCACTTGAGCAGCTCCTCTGGGGGTGATGGATGGGGGTTTCATTAATTTGTGCATCCCAGACAATTTGGGTGTGCCCATCCTCTGAAACCAGTTCCCCTGAGAAATGGGTATCTACTGTGCCCTCAATGTCTTTTCTCCTGAATGCATTTATATTGTCCTGGGATATAAAATTAAGCATGTATTATGGTTGCAGTTGTTGGCCACCTGCAGCCCTGGGGTAATTTGCCTTCTCCCTTCCCACTTTCACTTCAGATCCTTGGAAAATTCTGAAGCCAGAGATCCAGGCTAAAAATTTCAGCATGTCTCTCTGGAGCTCTGCAGATAATATCTCCTTTTTTCTAAGGGCTAGTCTCATTCACTGGTAGTTTATATAAAACCACATTTTAATTGCTTGACAGTGTTGTATGATAATCCAAAAAAGACATTCCTCTTATTCATGGGAACAGTAGGGAAAATTATGAAACCATAATAGTTCATTTGTTCGTTTCATGAATGTATATCAAATGTATACCATGTGCCTCAAATTATGTTAGGCAGAGGTCCCTCCTGCCCTCTGAGGGGAAACAGATTTGAAAGAATTATAGCACCAGGCAGGGAGATCTCATTCTCTTTCCCAGTCTTTCATAAGTTCCATCTCCTAATGTATATGTGGTAAGATGGTCACCAGGCCTACTGAGGCTTTGATTTCTGAGTGCTAAAGTCCTTAAAGAGGTGGGAAGGTAGAGATCTTTTTCCTGCTTAAAGGACAACTGACATCTTTTTTTCTGTTTTGAAATGAAAAAATACTAAACAGCTAAATAAAAATAGCTAAATAAAATCATGTTTAGTTAGAATCCAAGGTCCCAGAGAGTTTTAAATGTTTGGTTCCTTCAAATTAAATATAGCTCCTTACCTTAGGTAACTATTAACAACTGGAATTGGAATAACACAGAAACATGAAGAAGTAACTGCCTCCAGAAATTTCTGATCCAAGGAGGACGTATAATAATTTTAATTCATCTGTATAACAAGAATAACCTACAACAGCTGTTATTAAGCCATTGTTTACTGCCTTGGGACAGTGTCCCCTAGGATGGTAGTAACTGTTATGGGGAAGAGCGACTGTGCGTAGAAAATTTGAGAAGTATGGAATTAAAGTGAACATGTGTTTTTTTCTAATTGCAAAAGTTCTCAGAACCTTTAATATACTAACATGTATTCTGAATTCCTAAGAGGAGGATATACTACTATGCAGCATTTTTTCAACTTATTTGATCACATAGCTTTTTTCTGCTATTAGGATGCTGCAAAAATAGGATGAGTAAAAAGGACATCCAAATGGAGATCCCTATGGAGGTTCCCTGTGGCTGCCTGGCCCTTGGACCATGTTTGAGTTTTCTGGTTTTCCAAAGGTGGAAGCATGTTTCTACCCATATTTTCAGTATTGAGAATGAGAAAGTTTTTTCACATGTTGAATTCTTTTTAATCACTGGTAGTTTTCTCAGCTCCTGTGCATAGATGATTCTTGTAGGTACAAGGAGAAGATGGTTTGTAATACTCTTTTCCAAAAAAGAATAGGATAAAGTTCTGCCTGGTGTCACAAGCTACTCCAGAATCACAGTAATAAACAGGAAAGTACCTTGGGGCAAGCTGTCATTTTACAACTGAGGACGCCAGTTATAGACAGCACTAAGGTTCCTGTTGTGCGTGGGAAAATAAGACTTTTTGAACACCTGTCATCTGCCATGTATTTGCAGAAAAATAAACATAAGCAATTCACCTTGCTTCTTCCTTAAACTATGAGGATACACTTTACCTTTTAGAGTCTTTCCACCTTTTTCAAAGAGTCAATATGAATATCTGCAGGCCCTTTTGTTATCTGAAACTCAGGGTTTGCCACTGCTACCCATACTCTGAAGCTCAGTTTAGGTAAACTTCAACCCAGGGCTGGTGCCCCTCTAAGAGCCACCAGTGACAGTGAGCTCAAAAGGTAGGGTTGTGAAAACATTCTTGCTGAAGTGATATCTAGAGAATAGAGTACCAGCTTAAGTTTACGTGTTTGCATTTCTAAGATTCCAATTTAATTTATCCATAATATAGATGGATTTCTGAACCTTTTCTAAAAACATTAATTGTCTTACATAAAGATTTGGGTTTATTTGATTTTTTTTCCTTTTATATTTTAGAGCGAGTTGTGATTCAAATCGCCAGCTTATAGGTTAAGGTACACCTATCACAACACTGAATTCTTTTTTTTTTTTTTTTTTTTACATCTTTCTTAGATTATAATTGCTTTACAATGTTCTGTTAGTTTCTCCTGTACAACAAAGTGAATCAGCTGTATGTATACACATATCCCCTCCCTCTTGAGCCTCCCTCCCACCCTCCCCACCCCACCCCTCTAGGTCATCACAAAGCACCGAGCTGATCTCCCTGTGCTATATGCAGCTATCTAATTTACAATTAGTAGTGTATATATGTCAATGCTACCCTCACTTCGTCCCAGTCTCCCCTTCCCCCACTATGTCCTCAAGTCTGTTCTCTACATCTGCATCTTTATTCCTGCCCTGCCACGAGGTTCATCAGTACCATTTTTCTAGATTCCATATATATGCGTTAATATACAGTATTTGTTTTTCTCTTTCTGACTTATTCATTTTGTGTGACAGACTCTAGGTCCATCCACTTCACTACAAATGACTCGGTTTCATTCCTTTTTATGGCTGAGTAATATTCCATTGTACAACACTGAATTCTTTTAACAGACTTGGAAGATGCTACAAAAACACCTGACTGTTCCAGTGGACCAGTGAAAGAGGAAAGAGGTGATCTTATCAAATTTTACAATACAATATATGTAGGAAGAGTGAAGTCATTTGCATTGAAATACGACTTGTCAAATCAGGACCATGTGGTATGTTTCATATTTTACTACTTTATTAATATCTGTACTCATAATTGGATTACTATGAGTTTATTTTGCTAGATAAGTGTTTCAAAGCTAAAGCCTTACTGATACATTTTATAGGAGAAAACATACTGGTAATTAGAGTGATTAAGGCTGTGATACAACAGAGACCAGAGGAAATCATGGAAATTTTATCCACACTGTGATTATGTTGTTAGAAATTATGGATGCATATGGGCAAGGACTAGATGGGAACATGGAAAAATGAAAACAATTCTGGTGGTTTTTTCCTTTGTTTTTGATTCCTATTGTTATATCTCTGAGATAAGTGTTTTTCTCAAGATAAAAAGAAAAGGAAATAAATAGGCTTGAATCAATAATAGAAGCAACACTAAGAAATTTTTATGCAGACTCTATATTTGACAGTACCAGCAGGCCTTTGAAAGTATTATCAGTGTATAAGCTGAAGTTGGTTCACAGGAGACCAGACTTCAGTTTTAAGAAAGAGGGACCTAGTAGAAGCTACATCCAGGCAGTAGCCATATATGTGTCTATGTATCTCTCTATATTTCTGTCTTTGTCCCTTTCAAGGAATATAGTCTATGATTATCCTCAGAAGCCATGACTACTCATTCTGTTCCCTCAGTTCCACCACCCCAACCATGTGCTATACTGTGAATATCTCTATTATCAGCCAATTAAAAAAAAAACTAGTTTTCCTAGCTTCAGGTGAAGATGATGAATGAAATATTAATTAAGGAGTCATCTCCATTTATTCTTGGAATAGAAACATTGTATAGATTATTAAAAGTGCAGTCCCTTCTCACTTTATCTCTAAATTTTTTGCATTTCAGTATAAAGTCTTAACCATTTCATTAAGAGATTTGTTCCATATTGGACTCATCCTGCTGGCCCACAGAATGCTCTGCCTCTCTTTTATTCTCTGTGCTACTAATTTGGTTGTGGGTATGTGCGTGTGGAGAGAGATTCTTACTGCAAGTGTTAGGACATAGATTACTCTTTGCTCCACTTTCTGAGCATTGACATAAGGTTCCTATGCTCCTGGCTTACTGCTTCTGGTGTCTTGCTCAGAATTCTTCAGAATTCCCTGAAAGATCCAGGAAAATAAATTTTAGTTTATCTATTAGTAATTGTTGACAAACAAGGGTTAATGAACCATTTTTTGATTTTCTTCAGCCATAAATAACCTCTTACAGTATAACTGACTCCTAACTAGGAGATAGCAATAAGAATAAAAACAGGGCTTCCCTGGTGGTGCAGTGGTTAAGAATCCACCTGCCAATGTAGGAGACACAAGTTCGAGCCCTGGTCCGGGAAGATCCCACATGCCGCGGAGCAACTAAGCCCGCGTGCCACAACTACTGAGCCTGTGCTGTAGAGCCCGCAGGCCACAACTACTGAAGCCCATGTGCCTAGAGCCCATGCTCCACAACAAGAGAAGCCACTGCAATGAGAAGCCCACGCACCACAACGAAGAGTAGCCCCTGCTTGCCACAACTAGAGAAAAGCCCGTGTGCAGCAACGAAGACCCAATGCAACCAAAAATAAATAAATAAATAAATAAATTATTTTTTAAAAAGAATAAAAACATGGCAAAGAAAAAGTTCCATGTTGACCCTTCACCTGGCTTGGGGCTAGGGTGGGACAGGGTGGATAGTGCAGAATAAAAATGGTGGGATTCAAAAAAAGAAAGAAAACCTTTTATCTTATAAAAACTTTACTTTTGTATTATTTCAGATGGAAGCTCCACCACTGTCTCCTTTTCCACATATTAAGCAACAGCCAGGCTCCCCGCGCCGCATTTCCCAGCAGCACTCCATTTATGTGTCCCCACACAAGAATGGGTCAGGCCTTACACCAAGGAGTGCTCTGCTCTATAAGTTCAATGGCAGCCCTTCTAAGGTAAGTTGCACACAAACTTTACTCCAAAACAATGATGTACATGTGTTAAATACTGGATTTCAGATTTCCAATTAGTAATCTTTAATCTTACCCCTTTGTTTGCAAAGTTACCGCTAATAAATATGAACTGTTACTATGGCAAGTTTCCTGTGATCAAGAGCAGCGTATTCAGTTGAGGTAGTTTAATCCTTTACGATTGATGTGGTATCGGGGGAGTTCACTCCAAGAGCCCAGTGTGTCCCTGCTCAAGCACGATCTTGAGAAGGACTAGTAAGGCAACACCTGCAAGTGGTCAGACATGGGGAACACTATGTGTAAAGAAAGGCCTTGGAAGTGAAAGTTCATTTGGTGGATGGCAACCAGGATAGTGAAAGGTCTGAAAACAGACCTCTTCTTACTTACACAGACAGCTCTGTGGTCGTCTCCATCTTTATTCCCATACAATGATGAAGATGTGATAGGGACATGATTGCTGTTTTCAGATAATTCAAGGGCTATCAAGTAGATATGCTCAGTATGTCTCCAGAAGCCAGAATCACTACTAACTGGAAGAAATTGTAGTGGGACAGATCGTAACTCAGTCCAAATACATGGCAGCTCCTTAACTCATAAGTTTCTCATTTAGTTCCACAGATATCTATTAAGTTCCTGCTATGCTTAGCAAACAAAGTTGACTGAGATATACTGCACAGGCTTGCATTTCTTCTTTATAGAAGTTGATTTCATATGAAGACTTTTAGAAGAAATTCTTGCATAAAATCAGAAATGGGACCAATTGAATTGTAAGGCAATGATTTCACAGTCACAGGTCAGAATCTGGGGAACTTGTTGAACACAGATACCTGTCCCATAGACTTCCTGTATCACAGAGCTCTGGCAGGCAGGTCCCCTAGACTGTTGTGATGCACAGCTTTCAGGAACAACTTCTCTAAGGCTGCCTTACAGACCAGCAACATCAGCATCACCCGGGAGCCTGTTAGAAACGCAGACTCTCAGGCCTCACACCAGCCCAACTGAATTTGAATCTGCAAAGTAACAAGATTCCCCAGATGATTAGTAAGCACATTAAAGGTTGAAAAGCATTGCTTCAGGAGGAGGATCTCAAACTTTAGGGAATATCAGAATCACCTGGAAGGCTTGATAAAATATAGATTGCTGGGCCCAACCCCCAGAATGTCTGATTCGGTAGGTGTAGGGCAAGGCTTGAGAATTTGCATTCCTGATAAGTTTCCAAATGCTTCTGCTGCTTCTGGTCTTATGTCCACATTTTGAAAACTACTGCTATAAGGTAAATCCAATTTTTAAAATCACCTGAAAAGATTAGTTCTAATCACCCTTATTACGTTGGCCTAGATTCAAAAAATAATCTCTACCCCGGTGTTTAGCTTTGGGTAGAGGATAAAGGGCAGGAAAAAGCAGTTAGCTTAGTTTTTGGCTGCTGTTTCTCCCTTTTCCCCTTTTACTCACACATGTCCTCTATTTTTGCACAGAGTTTGAAAGATATCAACAACATGATAAGGCAAGGTGAGCAGAGAACCAAGAAGCGAGCAATAGCCATCGATGGTGATGCAGAATCACCTACCAAACGCCTCTGTCAAGAAAATGATGACGTTTTACTTAAACGACTACAGGATGTTGTCAGTGAAAGAGCAAATCATTAGTGCCCTTCTCATTTCTATGATAAAAGCACTTTCGGTTGTTTTCCAGAAAAGTTGGGGCTCTGTCTTTCAAAACATTCAGCCCTGTAGGTAGTAAATATCACTGAGTTACAAGAAAAGTTACACCAAAGTTGGGTTTTTTTTTACATTTATCCAAAATGTAGTTGACAGATGTATTTTGAGTTGGATTGTAAAGGAATGTTTTAAGTGCCTTTTAAACATATTAATAGTCATAGAATTGTTAAAATATTTGTTCCCTGGGTTTTTCAGGTGAAGTAAGAAGAAACCTTATAATTTTTCAGCTCACTTTTTAAAATAATTAAATGTCTTCTTCTTCTGGGCTTTGTAATATGAGGGTGAATAATCTGGTTTTGGTAAGTGTCATTTGAGAGGTTTGTGTTCCTAATTTAGTATTGAGTAGGGGTTGGGTTCCATGGCATCTGGGCCAGAGGATGATGCCCAGCCTGTCTCTGACCCAGTGTGGTAGCTCCACATCCAGGTGCCAAGACCATTCTGGGTTGTCCAGACACTTCTCGTGCCCTTCCTCTCCTTGAGCGGAAGCAGATTTGTACCTGAACCCCTGCACTACCCCCACTCCTTGCTTTCCAGCCCTAAGCCCTCTTAGCCTGGTGTCACAACCTGATAAAAGAGATACTTGCTCCTTTTTAAAACTACTATCATTTTGTTTTCCAAACCATTAACTTAGTTATATATGATTATATTATGTCATATAATTCTCAAAATAGGAAGCTGCTTCTCAAGCCAGTAGAGTAAAATACAGAAAAGAGTTGTTAGAAACCATGTTCCTACTAGTAAGGTAGCACCATGATAATATGTGAGATACTGTTTTTGAGGTCATCATGAGATTGGTCATTCTCAATGTCTAATTGATTCCCTAAGAATAGTTGAAACCTTTTTCAAAACCACATTAATGTCCCCTCATGCCATATTACTTCCCCCTCTTTGTTCTCAGTATCATCGGTGCATTATGAGTTTCCCATTAGGGTTTGATCACTGGGCCCCCTTAAGGGTGTTTTCCGGGACTTGGGGTGCAACTTTCCAAAGAGTCGGCTGTTCGGTATCCACTTTTTCTAGTGTGTTTCCGGAATCTGGAAGGACATGGATAAGCCATTCTTAATTAATTTTGAGAAAATGTTATCAAATGTATGTTTTTTAAACCACAAACCTTATTTTTTTAAATGCAAAATATTTAACAAATATTTAACTTAACCTATGTCTAACCCTGGCTAATTTGAATTAGTCTGAGATTTGAGTATGAACTAGTAATTACAATTGTTAGGAATTTTATTTTTAAATTTTAAGATGAAAAGTGATTTTGGTCACATTTTACTTTTCTGAAAATTACATCCTCATTTTTTGTGTAGTATCTACACATGTTATAAGCCAAATAACATCGTCTGTTTGAATCCTTGTATATATTTTTATGTAGCTATAACTATTGTGTCATTTTCATCATCGTTATTAATGTGCAGAATGTAAATGAGCATTTGTACGTTGTCTTTATAAGGAACTCTGGACGTGTTTTTATCAGTTTTCAAGACTGAATATCAATGTACATAAAATGGTTAATAAAATAATGAAGTTTTTTGAGATTATTGAAAAAACTACACTTGAGCTCTTCTGTGTGACTAGATGCAATTGTGCAACCATCTAGAATCTGTATCTCTTTAACTATCTGCTTTATATCTTTAAAATATCTTAGTGTAACTTAAAAGTTAATGTTCCTGGTGCTTTCTAGGAGCTAGGAAGAGAATGGGGAGTGAATGACTGCTTGATGAGTATAGGGTTTTCTTTTGAGGTGATGAAAATAATTTTGGAACTTGATATAGGTGGTGATTGCATAACATTGTAAATTTATTAAATGACACTAAATTTTACACTTTAAAATAGTTAATTTTATGTTAGGTGAATTTCACCTCAATTGAAAAAATGCCTTAGACACATATAAAAAAACAGAATTATTTCAAAGCCTTGGAATGGACCAAATTATGATTCTGAATCAAGGAAAAGGCTTCTCTCTCAGGAGTGCTTTCAGGTGTATTTCTTCATTTGAGGATCATAGCTTAAAAGTTTTTTGGGTTTTTTTTAACATCTTTATTGGAGTATAATTGCTTTACAATGGTGTGTTAGTTTCTGCTGTATAACAAAGTGAATCAGCTATACGTATACATATATCCCCATATCTCCTCCCTCTTGCGTCTCCCTCCCAACAAAAGTTCTTTTCTAATTAAGATTTTTATGTGGTTAGGTTATGTCAAATCAAAAAAAAAATTTTTTAAAGAAGGTAATATTCCTGCTTGCTTTTATTTTGTTCCTTACAATATTTTCACTAAGTCAACAGACATTATTGGCTGTTTACTGTATGCCTGGCCCTTTGCTAGGTGCTAGGGATATAAAGGTGAACCAGGCATAGTTCCTGTCCTCAAGATATAATATTTGTAGCCTATTAATATACTGGAATAAATACAGTAATACAAGTCTACACAAAGACCGATGGTGTTAGCACAGAGAAGGGAATGATTCACTTTGCCTGAACGAGTTTGTCAGGGAAATCTAAAATCACTCTAGGGAATTCCCTGGCGGTCCAGTGGTTCGGACTCCACACTTCCACCGCAGGGGGCACGGGTTCGATCCCTGGTCGGGGAACTAAGATCCGGTGTGCTGCGTGGCACAGCCTTAATTAATTAATTAATTAATTAACTGTAAAGTGGGGGCTAAGTGGTAATTTAGTCGTTAGAGATGAATAACTGTTCGCCAGGGCAGTAGAAGACAGCATAACCAGTAGAAAGGCCCAGCGACTTGAAAGTACTATAGGTGTAAGAATTTCAGATAGTTTAGTGAGGCGGGAGTAAAGTGTACATACGTAAAAGTGCAGTGCAAAGCAGAGCCAGAAAGGGACCTTTCTAGTTGGGCTTTAAGCCAGGCTGAGGAGCTCAGGCTTGGTAATTTCCAGTGGTTCTCAACATTGGCTGCAACTGGGGAGTTTTAAAACACACATCAGTGAATGGGTTTCTCCCCCAGAGATTTCTGATTTAATTGGTTTGGGGAACAACCTAGTATTAGGAT
This sequence comes from Balaenoptera acutorostrata, assembly GCF_949987535.1. Lineage (NCBI taxonomy): Eukaryota > Metazoa > Chordata > Mammalia > Artiodactyla > Balaenopteridae > Balaenoptera > Balaenoptera acutorostrata. Next base: position 67,350,620 of record NC_080078.1, on the reverse strand, counting down.
TTTTAAGTACTCCCTAGGTGAGTACCTAAGGTTGAGAACCACTGCTCCAGGTCATGGGGAGCCACAAAAGAGGTTTTAATTTTATGTGGATAATGACAAAATCTGAATTTTTTTTTTTTGGTGGCCAAGCTGCACGGCGTGCGGAATCTTAGTTCCCCAACCAGGGATTGAACCCAGGCCCAGCAGAGAAAGCGCCGAGCCCTAACCACTGGACCACCGGGGAATTCCCTAATGTTTATTTTGGCAGTTCCTTAACTTGCCCAAAGATAAGGATTACCTGAGACACATATTAACAATGCAGGCTCCTAGGCCCTACCCTTGACCAATGGAATGAAATCTCCAGGAGAAGGACTTAGGAATTTTGTTAACCTCTGTTCCAAGTGATATTAACCCTCAGGCAAGTTAGAGACTTTCTGGCAGTTCTTCTCAAACTTTAAGAGCATAGGAATCACCAGGGATTGTTAATCTTGTTAAAAATGCAGAGTTGGGCCTGAGATGTTGTTTTTCTAACAAGCTCTTATACCTAACACCAGTGCTGCTGGGCTAAGGACTATGCTTTGAACTGCAAGTTTTAGAAATCTGGAATCTATGCAGAGGATTGATTAGAAGATGTTTAGACTGACACGGGAGAGAAGTTAATCGTTCTTAACTTGGTTAATTTTGCCACCTTCAGGGACATTTGACAATGACTGGAGACATTTTTGCATTTTTGGTTGTCACAACTGGGCGTGGGAGGTTGGTGCTACTGGTATCTAAGGGTAGAAGCCAGAGAAGCTGCTGAACATCCTACAGTGCACTGGACAGCCCCCACAGCAAAGAATTTATCCAGCCCCAGTGTCAGTCGTGCCAATTAAGTAAACACCTGGGCAAGAAGAGCTACATGCTTTACTGTACTGATAATGGGGATAGAAAAGGAAACCACCAAGGGTCACCCAACTCTGGGCAGGTATGGGGTCCCAGTTAGGGATAGCTTCATAAGGAAGATGACTTTCCAGGAAAGATTAATGGTAATAGATTCCAGGTGGGGTAACTAATACACATGTGGGATTATTTGGCATCGATGACAGACCCTTAATATAAAAGAAAATGTTCCTGAGGTTTCAGATTCTGCATGTAGGCAATGGTTCCATCAAATTTCCCCGTGGTAAGAATCACCTTTGAGGGCTTATTAACTATGCAGATTTAAAAGTGTAGTATACAAACAGTTTTGTTAAGCATCCCAGGCTATTATTCTTATCCTGGAAACTTGGAATGTACCTGTATAATGGCCAAGAGTATAGAGATCCAGGTTCAAACATCCACCCTGACGCTGTCTCACCAAACCAAGTTGGGCTTATTTACTTACTTCAGTTAGGTCATCATCACTTCAATAAATAATTGATTAATTATGGAAAATAACATTCATTGTATAACATTCAATATATGTAAGCAAAAAATAAAAACTATATTCCCAACAACCAGAGGTCACCTGTTCAAAGTTTTTAAAATTTTTATTATTTTTTCACATGAAGAAAATGGTGTAAATCTTAAGTTTTATGATGAATTTTTTCCAGCTTCACTGAGGTATAATTTACATAGAATAAAATGTACCCACTCTAAGTGTATAGTTTGTATAATCATAATTATATATGATTGTATAACTACCACTACAATCCTCGTTTTATTGTGCTTTGCCTTATTGTGATTCACAGATACTGCGTTCTTTTTACCAAATTGAAGGTTTGTGGCAACTCTGCATCAAGCAAGTCTATTGGCGCCATTTTTCCAACAGTATTTGCTCACTTCATGTCTCTGTCACATTTTGGTAATTCTCACAACACTGCAAATTTTTCATTATTATTATATTTATGGTAATCTGTGATCAGTGATCTTTGACATATGATATCATTGTTTTGGGGTGCCATGAGCCACACCCATGTAAGATGGCAATGTTGTGTGTGTTCTCACTGCTCCACTGACCTGCCATTCCCCAGTCTCTCTCCCTCTCGTTAGTCCTCCCTATTCCCTGAGATGCAACAATATTGAAATAGGCCAAGTAATAAGTCTAAATGGCCTCTAAGTGTTCAAGTGAAAGGAGGAGTCAATCGATGTGGCAAACTTTATTGTTGTCTTAAAGACATCTCCACAGCCACCCCAACCTTCAGCAACCACCACCCTGCTCAGTCCACAGCCATGAACATCGAGGCAGGACCCTCCACCAGCAAAAGATTACAACTCACTGAAGGCTTAGATGATGGCTAGCATTTTTTGGCAATAAAGTATTTTTTAATTAAAGTATGTACACTTGTTTTAGACAATGCTATTGCACACTTAATAGACTACTGCATAGTGTAAAAACAACTGACTTTTGTATGTACTGGGAAGCCAAAAAAATTTGTGTGGCTCACTTTTTTGCAATATTTGCTTTATTACAGTGGTCTACAACTGAACCTGCAATATCTCTGAGGTATGCGTATATAGAACATTTCCATCACTTTAAAAAGTTTTCTTTTTCCCTCTAATATTCCCCACCCACCCCATATCCTCCCCACCACTTACCCAGGCAATTGTTGGTCTGCTTTTTGTTACCATAGGTTTGCCTTTTCTAGAATTTCATATAAATACATGTATGCACAGCATGTAATCTTTTGTATTTGAGTTCTGTCACTTAGTATAATGTTTCTGAAATTCATTCATGTGGTATGTATAAATATTTCTTTTTATTGCTGAGCAATTTTCCATACCTTGGTTATACTCAATTTGTTTTATGTCATTACCAGTTGATGGACATTTGGGTTGTTTCCAGTTTGAGGCTATTAATAATTATGAACATATGTATGCAAGTCTTTGAACATATAATTTTATTTCTCTTTTATTCCTTTATGAGTTGCACTGCTGGGCCAAATGGTAAGTACGTGTTTAACTTCGTAAGATATCCATGTCTTTTTTCAAAGTGGATCATTTTGCATTCCCACCAGCAGTGTCTAAGAGGTCCATTTGCTCCACATTACAGCCCCCCCTTTTTTTAAATTAAAGTATAGTTAACTTAGAATACTGTGTTAGTTCCAGGTGTACAGTAAAGTGATTCGGTCATATATTTTTTTCAGATTCTTATCAATTATAGTTTATTACAAGATATTGAATATAGTTCCCTATGCTGTACAGTAAATCCTTGTTGTTTATTTTATATATAGTAATGTGTATACATCAATCCCAATCTCCCAATTTATCCCTCTGCCCCACCCTTTTCCCCTTTGGTAACAATAAGTTTGTTTTCTACATCTGTGACTCTGTTCCTGTTTTGTAAATATGTTCATTTGTACCATTATTTTATTTAATTTATTTATTTATTTATTTATGGCTGTGTTGGGTCTTCGTTTCTGTGCGAGGGCTTTCTCTAGTTGCGGCAAGCGGGGGCCACTCTTCATTGCGGTGCGCGGGCCTCTCACTATCGTGGCCTCTCTTGTTGCGGAGCACAGGCTCCAGACGTGCAGGCTCAGTAGTTGTGGCTCACGGGCCTAGTTGCTCCGCGGCATGTGGGATCTTCCCAGACCAGGGCTCGAACCCATGTCCCCTGCATTAGCAGGCAGATTCTCAACCACTGCACCACCAGGGAAGCCCTGTACCATTATTTTAGATTCTACATATCAATGATATGATATTTGTCTTTCTCTGTCTGACTTACTTCATTTAGTATGGTAATCTCTAGGTCCATCCATGTCGCTGCAAAAGGCAATATTTCATTCTTTTTTCTGGCTGAGGAATATTTCATTGTATATATATACACCACATCTTCTTTATCCATTCATCTGTTGATGGACACTTAGGTTGCTTCCATGTCTTGGCTATTGTAATAGTGCTGCTAGGAACATTGGGGTGCATGTATCTTTTCGAATTAGAGTTTTCATCTTTTCTGGATATATGCCCAGGAGTGGGATTGCTGGATCATATGGTAACTCTATTTTTAGTTTTTTAAGGAACCTCCATACTGGTTTCCATAATGGCTGCACTGTAGCCACCTCTTGATGTGACTCTTCCTAGACTTTTTTCAATGCATATTGAAAAAACTCATTGTATTTTTAAGGTAAAAATGGATCATATATGTCACTTAATATATCATCTTTGCAATGTCTAAATGTTACCTTTCTGATAATTTTAATGCTTCTGTTCCAATGAATTATTTATGTTATCATTAAACAAGGAGAGATTAGTGCAGTCTCTACAGTCACCGCAGGAGGTGTCCTCAACAAGATGAAGCTCACCATCCTGGACTTCTCAGGCCAGTGAGTGGGTGGCCAAATACATCAGGAACTGCATCATCCAGTTTAGCCAAGGGCCAGACAAGTACTTCACCCTGGGGCTCCCCACTGGGAGCACCCCACTTGTCTGCTACAAGAAGCTGATTGAGTACTATAAGAATGGAGACCTGTCCTTCAAATATGTGAGGACTTTCAACATGGGTGAGTATGTGGGCCTTCTTTGAGACCACCCAGAGAGCTACCATGCCTTCATGTGGAACAACTTCTTCAAACACATTGACATCCACGCAGAAAACACCCACATTCTGGATGGGAATGCAGCTGGCCTACAGGCTGAGTGTGATGCCTTTAAAGAGAAGATCAAGGCTGCGGGAGGGATTGAGCTGTTTGTTGGGAGGCACCGGCCTTGGTGGACACATTGCCTTTTACAAGTCGGGCTCCAGTCTATTATGTAGGACCCGTGTGAAGACACTGGCCATGGACACCATCCTGGCCAATGCTAGGTTCTTTGATGGAAATCTCACCAAGGTGCCCACCATGGCCCTGATGGTGGGAGTGGGCACTGTGATGGGTGCTAGAGAGATGCTAATCTTCATCTCAGGTGCTCACAAGGCGTTTGCTCTGTATAAGGCCATGGAGGAGGGAGTGAGCCATATGTCTGCCTTCCAGTAGCATCCCCACACGGTGTTTATGTGCGACGAGGATGCCACCCTAGAGTTGAAAGTGAAGACTGTCAAGTATTTCAGAGGTTTAATGCTTGTTCATAACAAGTTGGTGGACCACTTGTGCACTATGAAAGAGAAAGAAACAGAGAAAAGCCAGTCTTCTAAGAAACCGTACAGTGATTAGCCTGTGCTAATCCTAGTGTCAACTACCTCACTGGGACAGGCAGGTCTTTATGGAAATTGTCTTTAGGAGGACAGAATTGTATTGCTTTAATCTAGTGTGGTTACTAGTTGAATGGGTGAACTTGTTGTTCCTGGCTGTTCAGTGTGGAGTCTAGTCATGGAATTTAGCTACTTATTTGTAACTTAATGAGAAAAAAATTCACTATATAATTTTGACGTCTGCCCCACAGATTAGGGGTTTTTAGCTTTTTGTTGTGCCTCTAACACTGTTCAGATGTACAATATACTCCCATCAGGAATTTCTGTCATTACATGCACTGATCTCAATTGAGAGGGAGTTTGGGGCTTATGTATATTGGACAAAACCTCTTTGGAGAGTCTTAAGAGCCCCTCTTGGGAAGGCCTTCCCCTTATTTGAGAATCAGTGTTCCAGATTAAGGAACAAACTCTCTCAATGTTTAAAGTCACTATAAGGAAGTAGTCACTCTGGTCAGTAACAAGTGCCACAGGAAGAAGACTATCCCTTACTTTCTTTCCCCACCTGTTTTTTTCTGTTCTCTCAGTTGGCCTTTCCATGAACTCAGAGCCTCCTTGGGGAAGGATTTGGGTGGGTGGGGCTAAAGAGAAAGTTTTGCTGATGAACTCAGAGCCTCAAGGGGCCCAGCCACATCAAACTCTTATCCCCCAGGGACCCTCCAGCACCAGGAGGAAGGCAGAAACCCTTTTCCCAAGAGAGCCCTGTGTTTTGTTCCAAGGTCTCACTGTGGCGCCTCTCTTATACATACTCATTCATAAGTAGGACGTCCACGGGAGCAACAGACACGGCCAAGATTCAATGTTATGTTCAGCCAAGGTGATGGGGTCAGGGCAAGCAGCTCAATTATGAGTTTAGAAACAACACTAGAGTGACGTGTTTCCTGTGTCCCTGAGAGTTGAGTGCCAAGAAACAGACCAAGTGCTTCTAAAGTTGACTAATATCCTTTCCCCACTTAAAAAACTGCCCTTCTAACCCACCTGTGTTCATGTGGCGTGGTCTGATGTTCCCAGAACATCAGGAAGTACGCTTTTACCCTTTTATCCTTCACCCCCCTTGTTCACAAGATAAGTCTATTGCTCTGTTTTTTTTGTACTCTTATGCCTTGATAGTTTGAATGCTGCCTCCTCCTTCTCCCAATTTTTGTGCCTCTTTGAAGCTGCTGCTGCCTCTATTTCTGGGCAAGATCTTTCAGAGCCTGGCTCAGGCCTCTCTTTAACTGCTGTGTTTGGTACCAGCGTTTCATTTTTAGGTTTTATAATGTGATTGTGCTGTCATTCTGTTTTAAGCGAATGGATCACTGGACTTGTTTACAATGTGATATTTTCTTTTAAATCTAGTATTTTCAAGAAAAAAAATACAGGAAAGATTAAAAGGTTTTGGATTTTTTTTATTTCTTTGCTGAATTTGTTTCAGATACTGGCATTGGGAATAAATTTTGTTTAGTGAGTCTAATGTTCGCAAAGTTAAGAATTAGGCAGTATTTAATCTATAACATTATGATACAAGGTTGCTAAAATAGTAGATATTCATTGCACAGTGGAGTACCCCACAGGCTCCTTACTTCATTTGGGTTCTGTTCAAGTGTAAGGCCACAGCACTTCCCAGCCTTTCCTATACTCTTAACATGTTTTATTTTTCTTCCCAGAATTTATAATCTACTCATGTATTATCTGAATCCACCACTAGTAATTAAGCTCCATGTAGGTGGAACATTTTTTCTGTAGTTTTCCCAGAGTGTAGAATGATGCATTGAAGGAAGTATGGGCTTGACATTTGTCAAATTCGTGAACTGAAGAAAGAGACTTAGGGACATTTTTTGTTTTTATTTTGGGGGGTGGTTTGTCTTGATTTTGGGGTTTTTTTTTTTTTGCCACACTGCGCGGCATGCAGGATCTTAATTCCCCGACCAAGGGTCAAACCCTCGCCCCCTGCAGTGGAAGCGCAGAGTCCTAACCACTGGACCACCAGGGAAGTCCCAGGGTTGCTTTTTATAATAATTATATCTCACATGTATTAAGCATTTTCTATGTGCCAGACTCAATTCTCATAAAGCCCTGTAACGAAACTTTACAGAGGAGGAAATTAGAGCTCATAGATTTTAAGTAACTTGCCCAAGGTCTGAAGAGTCAAACCCAAGCACTCTGGTTCCCAAATTTTTTTTTTTAATTCAATGAAATTAGGGGGTTTTTGTGTGGTAAAATATGTATAACATAAAACTTACCATTTACTCATTTTAAGTATACAGTTTAGTGGCATTAACATTCACATTGTTGTGCAACCAATCTCCAGAACTTTTTCAAAAATCTTGCAAAACTGAAACTCTATACCCATTAAACAACAACTCCCTTTTTCCCCTCCCTCCCTGCCCCTGGCAACCACCATTCTACGTTCTGTTTCTATTATTTTGACTACTTTAGATACTTCATCTAAGTGAAATCATACAGTATTTTTGCTTTTGTGCCTGGCTTATTTCACTTAGCATAATATCCTCAAGGTTCATGCATGTTGTAGCATGTGTCAGAATTTCCTTCTTTTTAAGGATGAGTAATTTGTGTGTATTGTGTGTATAGACAACATTTTGTTTATCCATTCACCCTTGGATGGACTACAGCTCAGTTTTAATCTGTAAGCTATACTGTGTCTTTTGATATTAATCTTGAGGTGACAGATTTATATCCGCCGTATTCTGGGAAGTCCTGGGCTGTCTTCCTTAAGCTTCTCTCTTCCTTTGCCATATGAAACATTCTCATTTCTTGTTTCTGTTTGTTTTGGCGCAGATCTTCTCACCTGCATCACACACAGAGGAAACTCAGCTTGTTGAAAGATTTCCTTTCAAAAAGTTGCTTACAACAAATATTTGGGGGGGGGGGGAAGGGGTTTTTAATGTGGTCCAATAACAATCTTCTCCCTTCACTCAATCCTTCTCTTCCAAACCCTCTCTCCCAGTTGCCTCCTGGGAGCCCTAGATTACTTGCCTTTAATACATCTTCCCTAAACTTTCCACCTTAGAAGCCTTAGCACCAGCTTTCACCAACGTCCTGAAGATTGAGTCAAGGTGGCACTGAAAAGGGTCTTTTTCTCCAAGGAACACTGCTCTCCTTCTCAGAATCTACTGCCAGCTTATTCCCAGATACTCAGAGCACAGTAGATAGGGGAAAGTTCAATTCCCTTGAAGCCACCTCACATGTAAATTATACTTCTCATTAGTAGGGATAATTGAGGTTTTCTCAGTCTTATAAACAATGTAAATAAAAGCATCTTAAACACTACTATGTGTATTGGTGTACTCTAACTCACGATATAGGGAACTACAATATATTTATTATGCAAATGCAACTCCAAAGACAACCCTCCAGTCCCACCCAGGTTACTGGCTTTAAACCCCACCTTTATAAAAATTCTAAAACTATTTTCCTTGTTAATCACAGTGATTAACAAGTCCCAAACACTAGAATGCCTTTAGACCTTCTCCTTGAGATAAGGGTCACGTTTTTTTTTTTTAAAGAGTGAAACAGAAAGTCTATTTATTTATTTATTTATTTATTTATTTATTTATTTATTTATGGCTGTGTTGGGTCTTCGTTTCTGTGCGAGGGCTTTCTCTAGTTGTGGCAAGTGGGGGCCACTCTTCATCACGGTGCGTGGGCCTCTCACTGTCGCGGCCTCTCTTGTTGCGTAGCACAGGCTCCAGACGCGCAGGCTCAGTAGTTGTGGCTCACGGGCCTAGTTGCTCCGCGGCATGTGGGATCTTCCCAGACCAGGGCTCGAACCCGTGTCCCCTGCATTGGCAGGCAGATTCTCAACCACTGCGCCACCAGGGAAGCCCCAGGGTCACGTTTTTAGATGAGAAGGATTACTATGTAACAAGATATTTAACTTTGAGGAAAGAATATTTTTTAAAAGATCAGGGGACTTACCTGGCAGTCCAGTGGTTAAGACTCCACACTTCCACTGCAGGGGGCGCAGGTTAGATCCCTGGTCAGGAAAATAAGATCGCACATGCTGTGTGGTACGGCCAAAATATTCAAAAAAAAAAAAATCAAAGCCTTCCTTAACATTGAATTAATATCTACTTTGTTAATGATAGCACACTCATAGTGGAGATATAAAGTATATATGAGACTTTATTTTGCATGATATCCAATAGCACAGGGGTTCCTGGTTGTAACCAGCTCCATAGTCATCAGAAGCAGAAGCCTGGGGCCCAAAGACTGGGAACCACTAAGTCAAAATGCCCAAACTTAGGCCATCAACTCAGGAGTAGATGTCACATAGTACAAACATGTTGGCTGTGTGTATCAGTCTGCTAGGGCTGCCATAACAATACACCATGGGCTGGGTGGCTTAAACAACAGAAACTTATTTTCTCATAGTTCTGGAGGCTAGGATCCCAAGATCAAGGTGCTAGCACAGTTAGCATTACTGAACCAGGTCCATTTGCCCAATGTGCAGCAAGCCAAACACTGAGATGCCAAGGTTTACAGCCAAGAAGGAGTTTATTCACAAGGCAGCCAAGCAAGGAGATGGGAGAACAAGTCTCAGATCCACCTCCCTGTAGGCAAGAGGATTGAAGTATTTATTGGATAAACAGGGTGGTCTTGAAACTGAGCAGGACACTGCAGGGCCCTCCTGGGTACAAAAGCCCTTCCATGTCCCCCACTTTTCATATGTAGGAAAAAGGCTTCAGCCTCCTAGACCTTCTCTGAGTTCCAAAGGGCAGATTCAAGCAGGTACTAACTAGAGAAATGAGGTAATGCAAAAACAAAGGAAAAGCAGTTAAGCAAGAAAAGTAATGACAACAGGCAGCAATAAAACAGAGTCCTAGTTCCTCCTCAAGAGATATTCATAACAATCTGATACATATCTTGAATTGTTCTATAGGAACTAAGGCCCCCCACTCAGGTGGAGGATGGTGACTTCATGCAGAGCACAAGATTCCTGGAACACCACACGTTACCTCACCATCCACCCATCAGAAGAAAGCTATGCATCCTGCAGCCCTCGCCCCAAAAGTTGCCTTTAAAAACTCTTCTCTGAAACGCATCAGTGGAGAGTTTGGGCCTTTTGAGCACGAGCCTCCCATGCTCCTTGTTTGGCACCTGCAATAAAAGCTGTACTTTCCTTCACAATAACCGGATGTCAGTAAATTGGTTTTGCTGTGTGGCAAGTGAGTGGACCAAAGTTCATTTTGGTAACACTCTTAGGTATGGGGAAAGGTGACTTGAAGTAGGGAAAAAGGTGAGGTAATCAGTGTTCTGCACAGGTGCTTCTGGGTTACATGCTTCTGCATATTCAAAATGGAGGTGCTTAGCATGATCTGAGGGTGGAGTTTTCCAGCCCTCTAACATCAAAAGGCCCTTCACTGGACAGATGTGCAGGCCCAGTTTTAGGGCTGGTAGTCCCAACTAACCCCCAGCTGGCTCATACTGGGCAGGAGCTGACTCCAACTTCCTGTAAAACAACTGGGCTTTGTGAAGCTTGGAAGGTGTGCAATTAAAGAGAGGAAAAAAGAAAGAAAGAAAATTAAAGTGAAATTAATCAATGAAGGCAGTTTTAACAAGCTGTTCCCTTATCTGTTGTTCTGTAAAATAAGTTCAAAAATTTCTATTAGTTATCAGCTTCTGTTAATTCCATGGGGCATGGTTTTATTAGTTTCTGGTAAGATCTCTCTTCCTGGCTTCCAGACAGCTGTCTTTTTGCTGTGTCCTCACATGGCCTTTCCTCTGTGTGCACAAAGGGAAAGAGATCTCTGCTACCTCCTCCTTTCTTATAAGGACACTAGGCCTATCTATTGGATTAGGGCCCCACTTGTATGACCTTATTTAATCTTAATGACCTCCTTAAAGGCCCTGTCTCCAAATATAGTCACATTGGGGGCTAGGACTTCAACATGTGATTTTGGGGTGACACAATTCAGTCCGTAATACCATGGATCCACTCTGAGTGGCACGGTGACTTTCTCAGAGGAAATGATCTTTGTGAACTTGGCTGACAGGCAGTGGTATTCACTAGGGACTGTAGGGCATGAGTGTTGAGGACTTGACTAGACTGGACTAGATACAAGTGTCACTACAAGCTAAAAATCAGCCAGATAACACTGAATATCTGACACAGAGTCCTGTTGGATGCTGAAGTTGTGTATCAGGGATGCTTTCGGCTATAAATGAGAGAAAAATCCAAAAATTCAAAACACACGCACATGGGACTTCCCTGTTGGTGTAGTGGTTAAGAATCCGCCTGCCAATGCAGGGGACACGGGTTCGAACCCTGGTCTGGAAAGATCCCACATGCCGCGCAGCGACTAAGCCCATGCACCACAACTACTGAGCCTGCACTCTAGAGTCCATGAGCCACAACTACTGAGCTCGCGTGCTGCATCTACTGAAGCCCACACTCCACAATAAGAGAAGCCACTGCAATGAGAAGCCCACGCACTGCAACGAAGAGTAGCCCCCACTCGCCACAACTAGAGAAAGCTCACGCGCAGCAACGAAGACCCAACACAGCCAAAAATAAATAAATAAATAAATTTATAAAAACAAAAATAGAAAAAAAACAAAACACACACACAAAAGAGAAAATCCAACTCAACCTGGCTTAAGAACTAAGAAAGTTTCTTGGCTCACGTAGTTGGAAGTTGTCAAACCACAATCAGTATCATGGCTGCAAAGAATAAAGACCTTTATTTGGGGTGTTAAGAACTGCAATTCAGGGATTTCTCTGGTGGCACAGTGGTTAAGAATCAGCCTCCCAATGCAGGAGACATGGGTTCGAGTCCCGGTCTGGGAAGATCCCACATGCCATGGAGCAACTAAGCCCGTGCGCCACAACTGAGCCTGCGCTCTAGAGCCCATGAGCCACAACTACTGAAGCCTGCACGCCTAGAGCCCGTGCTCCGCAACAAGAGAAGCTGCTGCAATGAGAAGCCCGTGCACCACAACGAAGAGTAGCCCCCGCTCACTGCAACTAGAGAAAGCCCACATGCAGCAATGAAGACCCAAAGCAGCCAAAAATAAATAAATAAATAAATAAAATTAAAAAAAAAAAAAAGAATTGCAATTCAGGAGACACAGATTTGGGTAAAAACCAAAAGAGCGCTCAGGAGAAGAAATGAGTCAGAGGCTTATAAAGACAAAAGCCACAAGGTTGTTAGAGTTGTCTGGTGAGAACTGTGATTGACTGACACAAATAAGGAAACATTTGTTCTTAAGGAATAGGCTGTCACTAGTTTGTTTAGGGTAACGTCAATAAGTATCTTGAGTTTCTGGCAAATGTTCTGGATGTCTGTGTTAAGATTAATAAGTGGTCAGAAGTTCAGATTCCATCCAGGCTGAGACATGCATAAGTCCTATTTCCTCAATGTCCTCCCAGGTCCACTTTAGAGACCTCTCTTAGCAATACCTACTCCATAGTTATTTTTCTTTCATGTTTCCCCCTTTTGATCAAGATCTTTCTTTGAGAGGCATCAATGATCAACCATTTGGTTATCTGTCATTGGCTTCGACTTCCTCTGTGCTGGGAAGGCTCATTCCCAGAGAGTCATGTCCCACAGAGGAGGGAAAGAGGTGGCTGTGTGAAACGTACGCTTTTAGCAAGTTTATGGCCATATATGAGCAACAAGGAGTCATCTAGGAAGCAGGTCCTCACTGGCATTCAAAATAAGAGAAGTTCATAAATCTTCATTAGTTAGAATCTTATCTTATAGGAGTGGTCAATCATCTCCAGATGTCTAGCTATCATTTTTCCTTTTAGTATTTCTCCAAGACTTGGTATTAGGTCATTCATAGCAGTTATTTGCTTTTTCATATGACTCATTAAGTGGATGACATTAGATGATTCATCTGGTCCTGAATCTTGGGAAAGCTGTCTACAACAGATGTCATCTGCTTCATTATCCTGGCCTTTGTCTGGTTAATTTCAGTTTCAGGTCTCTAGACTGTTGTGAAGTCCAAGCAGGACATGGTGCCTCCTTTAAATGAGAAACATGAATCCATGAGTCAATGCCCTTAAGTTTAGCAGCACAAGTTTAGTTAACAATACCTGGAAAGGTCCCCTCCAACAAGATTGGAGGACATCTTTGTGAAGGTGTCGTTTCCAATAGACATAGTCACCAGTCTCTTTTTTCCTGAGGGAGTGGACCTGAGATTAAGCAAAACCAAAGGCAGTGCTTTGGGCCACAGCAGCTTAAATGATTAGTCATCGTAAATGCGCTATGGTAGGTGAAGGAGTGCAAAGACTAAAAAAATGAGTTTGCCAGGGAGCCACAGTTGTCTTGGGTTTCCCATAGCCCCCCACTGTCAATTTAATTTACAGCCATCTTAATTTATCTGATTCAGAAGCAGTCTGTTGCCATGTTACAAGTTATCAGGATGGCGAAAGTCTGGCAATAAGGGTAAGGGGTCAATTCTTCTGTAGAAGCAGAATGGACTTCATCTACATATGTCACAATATTTACAGATTCTGTTGCTGCCTTTGCATGAAAGTCAGCTAGGGCATTTCCCTTGTACTCAGTCCTTTGAGTGTTAGCCTCAGTTTGATGACAGACAACATTTTACGTCAGGACATATCCGACTTCCAGGAATTTCACACAATTTCTGGAACACTTATAACACATACCTATACAGACACAACATAAAGAAGTCTTAACATTACTTCTTATTTGACAATGCTTCCCCTATAATTTAAAAATATCAAATACACCTAATTAGTTTAATATCTCTTTCTTTACAAGGAGAAAGAACAAACCTTTGAGATATTTCAGAGACCCTTTGAAATATATCTCTAAGTTAGTTCTAAGTCAAAAAGAATTCATTTAGAATTTAATTTGGGGAAGTTTGTCAAAAATATCCAAAAGGTGCTAAAACAGTTAGTCAAATAGGATCACAGGTCACTGGGAAACAATGCTTAGTTATCCATTTAACCAAAGTAACACTTAAAGACTTCATAGGCAAATATGGAAGGTTATATAGTTCTGAGCAAAACTTAATATCGAGAGGACTAGGATTACTTAAGTAATCATCTGATAAAGACAGATGATTATTCTGACAAGACACAATATCTTTGTTTTCTTCCTAGGCACATTACTTAAAGGTAAAGAAAAACCTTCCTTATCTCTTATTATCAAGAGCAGACAGATAGGGAAAAAAAACAAAAAAAAAGTTTGTCCTTTTAACAGAGGGAGAAAACCAGATTACTTAAAGGTAAAGAAAAACCTTTCATAATCTCTTATTTGAAGAGCAGACCAATAGAAAAATATACTTTGTCCTTTTAACAGAGAGAGAAAAACAAATTCGAATTTTGTACCAGTTTACTTTTGATATTAAAACTCATTCACTTAATTAAATTCATTTCAATCTTTTCCAGTACTGACCTTGCATAAAAGTCCTTTCCAAAGATTCCTTTTTCATAAACTTTCTTTTATGGAAAACACACATTCTACTTTCCTCACATATGGAGATGTTTCTATTTATCTATTTGTCTATCTATTTATTTAGCTTTAATCACATATATTAGAATTTTTTAAAAAAATCCTTAGAAACCTTTACTTTGAAAATGAATGAGAACTAAAAAGTAAGCAATTATGAACTGTCTTTTACATAGGCATTGTGTAGATTGGCACACATAAATACTTTTTATAATTTCTAGAAACATGTGCTTTCTCATAGAAAACTTCTCAGCCTGGCATTAGACAACATCAGTCATCATCCTAAGTTATTTTTCTGACTGACAAATTTTTTTTTTTTCCTGACTGACAAATTTTGTAACAGAGATAACATGAGCTTATTTGACTTTCAGTAAACCTTAGAATAAAAGTGTTATACTTAATGTTGCTAATGCTAAAGATATGTCTGTATTAATTTAACCAACAAACTTAAACTAGCTTTTATTTACTAAAGATTCATCCCAGATCATGTGAACTTGAGAAACATTTCAGTTAGTTTCTATTATATTTTTGCAAGTATACTTAATTTATATAGTGCTTGTTTGTTTTAAGCCAATTACATGGAACTCTTTTACAAATTAATTTTAGCAACACCATCCAAAGAAAAAATACCAGGTAGCCACAACAGATTTATATATAGACACACATGAACATACAGACAGATGCAAACAGAGGCCTTACAGTTTTTGTTTTAAAATGTTCCTTGAACTAGATTTCTGGGCAAAAGTGCTTCTATAGCACCTTGTATTTTTTTTTTTTTTTTTTTTTTTTAATTTATGGCTGTGTTGGGTCTTCGTTTCTGCGTGAGGGCTTTCTCTAGTTGTGGCAAGTGGGGGCCACTCTTCATCGCTGTGCGTGGTTCTCTCACTATCGCGGCCTCTCGTTGCGGAGCACAGGCTCCAGACGCACAGGCTCAGCAATTGTGGCTCACGGGCCTAGTTGCTTCGCGGCATGTGGGATCTTCCCAGACCAGGGCTCGAACCCATGTCCCCTGCACTGGCAGGCAGATTCTCAACCACTGCGCCACCAGGGAAGCCCAGCACCTTGTATTTTTAAAAGCCCTTTTCATGCTCTCTCTTTTTTTTTTTTCCTTCCGGTTTTAGGAATTGGAGATGGTCTAGATAAGAGTTCCCAGAGAGGTTACAAGCCTTTTGAGATAAATAAGGGAGGTGTGGGGAATGATGAAAAGAAATGGGTGAACTATGAACTGTCTCTAGAACTGCATTTCCCGTTTCACAAAGATTCATAAGGTATAATTTAAATGACATCATAGGCTGATCCACACATCCACCTACTTTATCCTCAATTTGCTTCTTTATATTAGGGAGATTTCTAACTGAGATGTAAGTCAAAAAATGTTTATGTTTTGCCCAGGCAATGTTGTTGGTTCCCTTTAGCACGTCCAATTAATAGTGCTTGAAGGGCGGATTTACATGCCTTAGTCCAGGGGGTATATGTGATGGTGTTCGTGCCATCCTCATTGGACCTGGCTTTAAAAGGGGCTGCCATTACAGGATGGGCAGTATGCATGGTCTTCTGCAGGGGATCAACCTCAGTGTTATAAAAAAGGAAGTTCAGAGAGAGATGGATAGAAAGAAGGAGAGCCTTATGGCGGACATTCAGAGGGACAGAAAAAAGCAGATTTGGAGAGAGAGAGTTCTCAGAACCCTCAGAGGATTTTTCTAGTTTGGAAATTTTTTGAGAGTTAGTTTCTCTGGGGGAAGCAATAGTAGTGGATTCATTATTACAATTGGAGGCCTCAAAATACCAATTGAAATATGCTTCCCATTCTCTTTGTCTTGTTCTATAGCTTTTCTCCAATTGAGCACACAAACTAATTTAGAAATTTTGAATCAGCCACAAGTGGACCAACAGAGTTTCAAGTTGTTGTGGGTGATTTTAGTCCAATGCGAAAGAAATTTACAAGAGGAAGGCCCATAAGTTTTAAACATGAATTGATCTGGAGTTCTGGATGGTGGCAGTGCCTGTAGAAACCCAACTCCCCATAACTGAGTACTCACCAAGATGAACCATTCCCTTCCCAGATAAAGCCAGCAACAGAGGACACACAAATAAAGGCTCAGAACCTCAACCATATTGGGAGGTTCGGAACCAAGAAGACTTACCCCTAAGACCCAAGACCACTGAGGAGACGATTGAGTACAAAGGACTCCTGTAGGTGCCTTACTTGTGCCTGCAGCAGCTCCAGGGGTAGTCACTTTGGCTCCCACTTTGGCTCCCACTTCTGACACCATGAAATGTCCAACAATAATCAGTTTCAAGGCTGCAAAGTACAAAGAGTGTTATTTGGGGTCTTAGGCATTGCAATTTGGTAGAAAATTGCAATGCCTAAGATTCAGGTAAAACCGAAAGAGTGTTCCAGGGAACAGACAGAATCAGGGCAAAAGCTACAAGGTTTTTCAAGTTGTAAGAATTATGTTTGGCTCTCAAGCAAAAAGGAAATATTCATCCTTAAGGGACAGCTTTCATGAATTACTTAGGGTAATGGTCTGGTAAGTATCATAGACTGTGACAGGTTATTTAGGGTAAGGGTCTCATAAGTATCTTGAGTTTCTAGAACATTGCGCAGATGTTCTGGATCACTGTTTTTTTTTTTTTTTTTTAAAGGATGGGAAACATCTTTATTTTATTTTATTTTATTTATTTATTTATTTATTTTTGGCTGTGTTGGGTCTTCATTTCTGTGCGAGGGCTTTCTTTAGTTGTGGCAAGTGGGGGCCACTCTTCATTGCGGTGCGCGGGCCTCTCACTGTCACGGCCTCTCTTGTTGTGGAGCACAGGCTCCAGACGCGCAGGCTCAGTAGTTGTGGCTCACGGGCCCAGTCGCTCCGCGGCATGTGGGATCCTCCCAGACCAGGGCTCGAACCCGTGTCCCCTGCATTGGCAGGCAGATTCTCAACCACTGCGCCACCAGGGAAGCCCCTGGATCACTGTTTTAAAACAATAAGTGGCCAAAGTTCAGATTTCATCCGGGCTGAGACATGCAAAAATCCCACTTCCTCAGTGGCCTCTCAGCTCCATTTTAGAGAGCTCTCCTAGTAATACTGACTGCATTTTGATTTTCCTTTCACAAAGTGCAGAGATAGGGTGCATTTTTGGGTTGGTTGATCAAGTGGCTGAATAGTCTCATCAAAACCCAAAGTCTGTTCCACAGTTTTGGCTTCTATCAAAAGCTTTCCTCCTAATGATTTCAGGAGAGCTAACCATAGCAATGGCAAATTCACCTTTTGTCATATCTTAGGGGCTCCCAAGCAAATCTATGTTGGAATCAGGCTGGCTGATGCAACTACCATTTGAATTTAGGAGCCAATGCTCCTAAAATATGAGTTGAAATACATGTTGAGATTGGCTGTTAGCAATGAGTTTGAAAGGATTCATCAACTATGTTTACTCAGGAGTACCCCACTGAAGTCTGGCCACTCCCTCATGTGTTTGAGCATCCCAACCCCCAAATACATGGTCACCCCACCCCAAACACTGAGGCACTCCCGGGAAGTCACCGCAAGCAAAACTCTATAGGATGGGATGGCCTCTCTCTGTGACTGCCTAAAAGCAATAGAATTTGTACCCAGCTCAAGTTACAGAAAAGAACAATGGTTTTCAAGGCTGACCTAGGTTAAAATCCCAAAGCACTCAACACATGTGTGTGACCTTTGGCAAGTCATTTCATCTCCCTGGGCTTCATTTCCAAATCTTTTAAATAACACCTGGGGTCTTTATCCAAAACCAATTCTCTTCTTCCTGATACTAGACCTTACTCTCTAACCCAAGGGTAACATGTGACCTGTTTGGGTCGATCATTTTATAACACAGCAATTGGTCCAAGAATGAATGCAATCAGACTTGTTGAAGTCATTCACTTACGTTGGAACTGGAGGAGCAGAGGCTTTCTTTCATCTCTAGATGTGAAGCCGTAAAGATGGGACCTCAAAGCTGCTTGCAGCGGGTAGCCCTCATGTTCCCACATGGTTTGCACCCTCCTTGACTTTATCTCTTAAGACTTCCCCTTTACTCACTTTGCCCATCCAAACTGGCCTCTCTGCTATTTCTCAACACCAGGCATGCTCCTGCTTCAAAAGCCTTTGCACTTGCTGTTCCTCCAGGCACCTGCACGTCTGGAATGGTTTTTGTCTGGAATGCTTTTCCTCCAAACACCTGCATGGCTGACTCCTTCATCTCCTTCCAGTCTGCTTAAATGTCACTTTCTCAAAAGGCCTATGACCACCTTTTATGGCCATATTATGTATGACCACCCTATTCAAAACTGTGACTCTATCCTCCTCTACCCCTCTTTAAAATAAATTTTTTTTCCAAAGTACTATCTTCTAAGTTTATTACTGTTAATTATATTGTTATTCACTGCCAGTCTCCTCCCACTAGAATATGTTTCACTAGGGCAGGGATTTTTGTTTCTTTTGCTCATCGATATGTCTCAGGTGCCAGGCAAATTAGTAAGTACCCAGTAAACATTAATATTTGTTGAATGAATGAATGTATTTATAACTAAATAAGCCCAGCTAGTATAATACCACCTAATGACATTGTTATGAGGATTAGAAATTATAGATATAAAGTAAAGTACAAATCTGACTCATAGTGAAGCAGGAGATAGATGGGCCCCAGGTTGAACAGCTGGAGCTCGTCCCCTGTGGACAGAAACTCCAAAATAGAAGCGAGAGAAGAGCTGAACCCTGCCCAGATAAAAGATAGAGACCACATATTTCTTATTCTCGAGGTCAAGGAGACCTTCCCAACTATACATTCGCAGAAAGGTTCCTCGGAGGTCAAAAGGGAGGGGGGAGCGTCACCTCATAGTAAGTGATGTCAACCTACCCATAGGCCTCTTCGCTAGAATCCATCTTGGCTAAGAGATGCGTGTGCACACATGGAAAAACCCTGAGATATACCAAATACAGACACAGAACCAGGAAAAGCAAGATGATTGGCCAAAGGAAATCCGGAAGAAATGCCCCATAAAAGTGATTCAAACTACCACGAGGGTGCGACTCTCTCTCTGAGCCCGCCCGTGTGTCCATCCACACTTACTCTTTTTCCTCCTACTAAACACTTCGTTTCACTACTTTCCATGTATGGTGGGAATTCATTTCTGCAAAGCCGAAGGGCCAGGTCCTTGTCACTGGCCACTGGTCTAGTGGCTAGGATTCAGCGTTCTCACTGCCGCTGCCCAACCTCAATCTCTGGCCAGGAACCGAAACCCTGCTTCAAGCCGCTGCAGGCTGTGGCCACCCAAGATCAATAGTAGGTACTCAAATATGGTAGCTATTATCATTTTGCAAGGTCTCTTTTTTTTTTTTTTTCAAAGAATTCCTTGACAGATCTGGAGATAAGTTTCTACATTACGAACAGAAAAAGACTTATGAAGAAAAAAAAAAAAGAAAAAGACTTATGGGGCACACACCAGGAGGTGATCTTTGGATCTGTATGTGTGTGTATACACATTTTGTTTTCCAACTTTTCTTTCTTGAGCATTATTTTTATCAGACAAGAAAACCAATACTTTTTTAAAAAAGAATTTTGGCTTGCTTTGGGATTTTTTACAGATGGAAAAAAGAATGTCTTGAGGAAGGTTATATTCAAAGAAAGAACCAGGGGTTGGTGGTAGGTGGCACTGAGAACTAGCAGCACTGGTTTAAGAGGAAGTTGTGGAGAGATGTAAAACCACAAGGTTAATACTGCCAGAAATAAAATTGCCCAACTCAGCTGGGTGTGTGGAAGCAAGGAAGGGCAAGGAAGAATTGCTGGAGGTATTCAAGGTCATTAAGCAATGGGCCTTAAATTAATTGAACTTAGAGTTTTTTCTAGTCCTAACTATGGTGAGACTGACATCAGAGGACAGCCTGAATAGTCATTTCTCTCAGTACAACCAGAGCAGAGGGCCTGTGTCTAGCAGGCGTTTGTTTCCACGTTGTGGAATGACTGAATGGAATAGGATCACCAGGACCAAGTGGAAGTGAAGTGGCAAACTAGGAACCACCCAAGTTTTGGAGTCAGCTTTGAATGTTGATTCTGTCACTTGGTCAGCAAGCCATGTGACCTTGCTCAAGAAACCACCTTGTGCAAGATCTAGGGCCCCTACAAAGTAGGAGATTAGAGGAAACATCATAAATATGGCATTAAATTATACCCTTTAACAAGCAAAAACAAATAAAAATTAAATTCTCGAAACCAATTGCTTTGAACAAACCCAAATGATTAAACTTAAAACCCTGCTTATTATCACCTTCTACTGCCCAAGAAACCTTGCTGTCAGGGCAGATTTTCCCACAAGTCTTATAAACACAAATTTTCAAACAGCCATTTCCAAGTTTAAATATGTCTTTCACATTTATGCTCTTTGTTGTCTCTTTGACCCCTCTCCCCTTGTTTTGGTTTCACAAGTCTTGAAAACTGTTTTTTCTCAAAATATTCTGTGGTTTAAAGGTTTGTTTTTCTAGATTTCTAGATTTCTAGATTCTGTGGTTTAAAGGTTTGTTTGTTTTCCTTCTGTGCAGAGGAGGGCAAGGTCACCTCTCCATACTTTCCCCCACGGGTCTATGGGATAAGGGAGCAACTGAAAAATTTGGATTAACTAATATAAAATAATTTTATATCAAAACTCCCATTAGTGAGCAATTGTTGGCAAGTGAGTAGGAGCATGGGCTTTAGAGCCAGGCTAGATTGCTTGGGTGTGAATTCAGGCTTCATCACTCCCTAGCTGGGTGACCTTGGGCAAAACACTTACTCATTTCTCTGTACCTCAGTTCCTTACGTCTTAAGGTTATTGGGATACTTAATTAATATTTGTAAGCCCTTAGAAGAGCGCCTGGCACACAGTAAAGCTCTAAGTGTTTGCTGAAAATATTTTGCTCAACCCTAGACCACTAACTAGTTCACGCTGCTTGATGATAATCTGCCTCACTCACCCTGTATCTCCTGGATGGGTCTATGGCTGTGCTGATGGGAAAGTGTACTGGCTTTAGTAGTGGTAGTAGTAGTAGTCCTTTTACCAACACGGCCAAGGGTAAGCCTGGGGTACTCACGTGAAGTTCAGTTCACCAGAAGAGCCCCTGCTCTGGACTGTAGCGGGATGTCCTGGGCACACTCTTTCCCGGCCCCCACCCTTATCAACACCACCCTCAGGTCTGCTTCTACTCACCCGCTTTAGCGTAAACGCGCGGGTGGGGCTAAGGGTCATTGGGCGGTCACTGCGCCTGCGCCGGGACCGGGGGTTGGGGGCCTGAAGTGGGTGGCCTGCCTGGCCCCAAGGTCTGAGCTGTCAGTGCGCCTGCGCGGCCGGCCAGTAGGCTGGCAGTACTAAGCTGACTCGCCGCCGCCGCCACTGAGCTGCGAGTGCGCCTGCGCGCGGGTCGGGCGCCGGGGTTCTTGACTGTGCCGCGCGGGGCGCTGGGTGTAGCCATGCAGAGTGCCGACTCCCAGAAGCCCCCCAAGCGGCCACGGCGCGATGGGAGCCCGAGAACCCCGCCAGACACCCCTCCCGCAGACGCAGAGAGGTCCCCGAGCCCCGACCTTCACCCCGACCACCGGACCTGGGGCCCGGAGCAGGTGTGCTCCTTCCTAAGGGACTGTGGCTTCAGCGATTCTGGACTGCTGGAACGCTGCCGAGGTAGCAGGGCTGTAGGGGTGAGGGGCCGGGGGCCGGTGACCCGAGGTCGCGACAGCCGGGCCTGAGAGAGGGCGCCCTGAGGTCGTGAGCGGGGGGCCTCAAAGAGGAGCCAGAGCGGCCGAGGGAGACCGGACGCGGGAGGCACCCGAAGGGGTGGACCTGAGGCGGGGACGCCCAGGAGGGATGACCTGAGGCGGAGAACGGAAACCTGAGGCGGCGAGCCCTCGGAGAAGGTTGCTTGAGGCGGGGGAGTGAAACTTGACGCGGGGGGCACCCGCAGGGGTGGACCTGAGGGGCGGCGCCCAGGAGGGATACCCTGAGATGGAGGAAGGAGAAATGGGGCGTCTGGCGTTGCGGACCCGTAGGAAGGGAGCGGACTTTGGGGGTTGTGAACCTGGGTCGGGGAGGGGGCAGCTGGTCTAACTCTGGTGGGCTTCTTCAGGAACTTGGCACCCCAGCGCCGGACAGGCGGGACTCAGGTCCCTTTTTCAGTTAGAAGACCCATGGTGGGAGGGTTGCTGTCATTCAGGCTCACCAGGCTCGGGAGACCCCCCTCTGCTGATGCAGCTCCCTGAACACTTGCCACGTTAGAGTATATTTGGGTGCTTTAAAGTTTGTTTCCTCCGCTCCCCTCCCGACTCAGGGTTTGTCTAACCGGGAAAGAACTTTTCTGTTAATCTCTGAATCCGTAGCATCCCGGTAGGACTCAATACATGCTTGATGACTGTACTTGCAGAGCTTAGTAAAGATCATGTTTTGTTCCCCAGAAGTTTCCCTCGCTAAATCTGAACCCTGGGGTGGTTCAGTTGACCACTGAACTCCCAGGTGCCCACAACTTGGCCTGTAGGTTGTGAGTTTTAAGCGACTTTACTGGCTTAAGTTCAAGCATCCATCCACTTGAAATCTACTCAACTTCCCGTAAGGGGGTTGAAGTTTAACCTCTGCTTTACCCTCTGAAGTGTTCAATAGGAAAGTGGTGTGATTTGCAAATTCAGTAAACTTTTGCAATTGGGGGGTGGAGCCCTCTTTGCTTAGGCTGGGTGGGAGGAACTAAAGAAGTGTTCAAGACTTAAAGATAGCTTGATGGGTGAAGGAAATTGCACTTCTCTTTTTCCCTACCACCACCCCCCCCACCCCCCCACCCCCGGCCTTGGTTTTCCTCCCCTTCTGGGGTGGGATTTTTCTTTTGAGTAGCAGTAGGTGGGGATGAAGTAGTTTTATGTCTTCAAAACGTGATTGGCTATATTGTTGGCTGCCTGTTTCAGTGGTGTCCTGTAGATTAATTCATCAGTCTTCAGAATGATCTGTTCTCTTGACCCACAGTCTAATACTAGAAGACATTACATGCTTTTAATTGGTAAAAACTGACCAAGTGTTCACAGTTGCTCATTTCTTGCTGTCTGCTTTGTTTTGACCAAACTTTAGTCAGTCTTCTCTCTCTTCTACTGGCCTCTGAACTCCTACTTGCCCCCAAACTTGAGCAAGCACTAAAAAAGTGGAATATGCTCCTTGATCAGCTTCTCCTAAGAACTGGCTGACCACAGCCGGACAATGTCCTGTCAGACTGGGGTCACTTCCCCTCCAAAGATTCTGCTTATCTCTGCTTGCCCCTACTTTATCCTATTAAAAAACCAACCAACCAACCAAAAAACACCTTTTTGATTTTGAGCCACTTGCAGATTTCTGAGATCAGAACGTTCTCCCTATTGCAATAATTTTCTCCCTAATTAGAGTCTGTCCCTATCTAAGTCCAGATTTTTTAAATTGAAGTATAGTTAATTTACAATGTTGTATTATTTTCTGGTATACAGAAAAGTGATATATATGTGTGTGTGTGTGTATATATATATATATATATATATATATATGTAGTCTTTTTCAGATTCTTTTCCGTTATAGATTATTACAAGATGTTGAATGTAGTTCCCTGTGCTATACAGTAGGACCTTGTTTTTTATCTGTTTTATACACAGCAGCTTGCAAGTCCAAATTTGTTTTTATTTGACAAAACTAAGCACAGGTGCTGGGTCCCTTTCCTCATTTTGGAATACAGTTTCACAGGAATTTAGAGACTGTAATCTGTATTTTTTAGTAGATGATGTGTTTGAGGTTCAAAGGCCACACAACTAGAAAAAAGCAGAGCTGGATGTTAAAGTTAGGTCTTTGGACTCCAGAATTCATGCCACTTATACCTTAACAAGTGTTCTCATCAAAATACATTGGATTTCCCTCAACAATAAGGGAATAAACAAACCAATAAGAAAAGAAAAAAAATGGAGAACATAACCAAAGTTATAAAGTCAACTAAGAACAAGGAAAAAAACACCTCAGTAGGAAAATGAGCAAAACACAAGGACAATTGACAACCAGCCAATAAAAACAGAAAAAAACATTCAGTCTTAACAGTAATTTTAAAAACACTGATTTTAAAATTTAGATAGAAAAATATTTAAAAATTGGTAATAGGAGAAATGGGTAATCCAATAAAGTTGATAGAAGTATCAATTTGCTTAACCCTGGACAGTTTGGGAATACCTTTTTACTTATAGAAAATTTCACTTGTAGGAATTTACAGAAACATTTGTACACTGTCCAAATAAATATATTCAAGATTATTCTTCTAACCACTAGTTATAAATAGCAAAAAAGTAGAAATGATCTAAATATCCATTGATAATAGTAGTAAATAATATTGATGATTTAACAATTTAGGGAGCATTTACTTTGCGTGAAGTACTATTCTCTGCACTTCATGTTTC
The DNA here is from genome assembly GCF_949987535.1 of Balaenoptera acutorostrata. Taxonomy (NCBI): domain Eukaryota; kingdom Metazoa; phylum Chordata; class Mammalia; order Artiodactyla; family Balaenopteridae; genus Balaenoptera; species Balaenoptera acutorostrata. The sequence goes on along the minus strand of NC_080078.1, from coordinate 67,325,651 downwards.
ATCTTATAAAATCTTTACAATAACTCTGTGACATAGGTTCAGTTATACTCATTTTAGTGGTGAGGAGCATAAGGTTCAGAAGAAATTGGTTAAATGTATTATGGTACATCTGTATTGTGGAATAAAAGACAACCATTAAAAATGATGAAACTACATCATTAATAATTGTTAATAATTGACAAGAAAGATCTTTATGACCTATTAGTTGGGAAAAATAGATTATAAACAACATAATTTCATTTGTGTAAAATTACATAATTGCATAGATAAATGTCTTGAATGTTGTTATCTAAAATATTAATGATTATTGGGAGAATATGAGTAAGTTGATATTTTATACTTTATATTGTTTGGATTTTTTATATTGAATATTTTTTATGCTTGAAAAACACCCCCAAAAATGCCATTTTCATTTAAATGTTTTTTTCTTTCTGGAAAATTACATCCTCATTTTCTCTTGTTACCTTTAGAAGGACTTTTGTTTGTTTGAAAATAATCCATTGTTCTGGAATCTGAGGTCAGGAAGGTCTGGAATTAATTATATAGAAAGATAAAGAAAAATAAACCATGTGGGACTTCCCTGGTGGCACAGTGGTTAAGAATCCGCCTGCCAATGCAGGGGACGTGGATTTGAGCCCTGGTCCGGGAAGATCCCACATCCGTGGAGCAACTAAGCCCGTGAACCACAGCTACTGAGCCTGCGCTCTAGAGCCTGCGAGCCACAACTACTGAGCCCGTGTGCCTACAGCCCGTGCCCTGCAACAAGGGAAGACACCGCAATGAGAAGCCCGCGCACCACTACGAAGAGTAGCCCCCGCTTGCCGCAACTAGAGAAAGCCCACGTGCAGCAACGAAGACCCAACGCAGCCAAAATAAATAAATAAATAAATAAATAATTTTTTTAAAATGTATATAAGCCTTACTAAACAGATTGTGTGCTTTCTTTGGAGGTTTTAGAACTAAGTCAACACGTGGAGCATCCCTCAGGCTATGGTTTTGACCTGACTATTCTAACAATAGACTGACATTTCTTTCCCTGCTCCCACCCCAAACCTCACCTGTTTCAGGAGGAAGCTGCCAGTTTTGCAGCCGGACTTCCTTGCAAATAATTTACTCAAATAATTTTTAAAATTTTACCTGGTTTATCAAAAAAATCCTCTTGGTATAGTTATCAAATTAAAATTAAGACTTTCCAGGCTTCCCTGGTGGTACAGTAGTTAAGAATCCTCCTGCCAATGCAGGGGACACAGGTTTGAACCCTGGTCTTGGAAGATCCCACGTGCCACGGAGCAGCTAAGCCCGTATGCCACAACTACTGAGCCTGCGCTCTAGAGCCTGCGAGCCATAACTACTGAGCCCGTGTGCCACAACTACTGAAGCCCGTGCGCCTAGAGCCCGTGCTCTGCAACAAGAGAAGCCACCCCAATGAGAAGCCCTCGCACCACAACGAAGAGTGGCCAACACTTGCCGCAACTAGAGGAAGCCCATGCGCAGCAACGAAGACCCAACGCAGCCAAAAATAAATTTATTTTTAAAAAAATAAAATAAAAAATAAATAAAATTAAGACTTTCCAAGTAGCAATCAAAAATGTGGTACTTGGCACAGTTTGTTGCCAGTACTGGGTGCTCAAAAAAATGTTGATCTGGGGACTTCCCTGGTGGTGCAGTGGTTGAGAATCTGCCTGCCAATGCAGGGGACACAGGTTCGAGCCCTGGTCTGGGAAGATCCCACATGCCGTGGAGCAACTAGGCCCATGAGCCACAACTACTGAGCCTGCGCGTCTGGAGCCTGTGCTCCGCAACAAGAGAGGCCGCGATAGTGAGAGGCCTGCGCACCGCGATGAAGAGTGGCCCCCGCTTGCCGCAACTAGAGAAAGCCCTCGCACAGATGCGAAGACCCAACACAGCCAAAAAAAAAAAAAAAAAAAGAAAAAAAGACCTAAAGAAGAAATACATGGCAAATATCTTTAAAAAAAAAAAAAATGTTGATCTGAGTAAATTCTGGTGGACCCAAATTGAAAGAAATCAAAAAGCATGTGCTGTGAATATTGAAATCATTCATTTTTTTTCTCCCTTTTCTTCCATAGAGAAGAAAATCACAGGTTCAATACTGCCCTTTCTTGATGACTCTCTTCTTGAAGACCTTGGAATAAGGTAAGAATGATAAAATTCACATTATAGCCAAGCACACTTAAGACCTTTTTATTCACACTGAACAGACAAAGCCCAAGATTGCCGATATTAAGTGTCCTCATTTTAAATCTGCACAGGTTTTAAAACAGAATACCACACCTGCTGTCTAAGAGTTGTTTTTGTTTGTTTTTGCTGTGCAAATCCTATGTTAAATATTACTAATGATTCCTGTTTTTAAAAATTTTGCTAACAAGCCTTCATGAAGTTTGTAGTGACCAACTTTTTACTCTCAAGTTCGGAATAATTGAATTACACACTCCAGAAAATGTAGAAGAATTGATAGGAAAAAAATGTTGGCAAGAAAAATCAAGGCTACAACCCTATCTTGAGTATATTTCTAGGTCTTTCTAAAGCTACCTAAGGCTGGAATGCTTCCCTGGTATTAGATTTAAAGACACTATCCAAAGTAGTTTGGCACTTTTCAGTTGTATGATTTGGGACAATTTATTTAACCCTTCAGTTTCTGCACCTGTGAAATGGATAATAATAATGAGACAATGTATGTAGAGTGATTAGCACATGTTAAGCCCTTCATAAATTATATATGTAGGTTGAGATCCCTATATATGACTGGAGATTCTAGGGTCTAGATTTATGTAAGTCCACTTTAAATATCTCAGTTGAAGATCCAATCAATATTTAAACCTTCCTTAAAGTAGAGACTCTGTTTCTATTAGGGAATTGGCAACAGTGGTAAAATATGGTCTTTTCTTCTGGAATTCCACTTAGCTAAGTGTTGTTTGTGGAAACAGTAACCAAAGAATCAGAACAAAAGATTATACTGAATTACTTCATGCACTGTTGTTTGGTAATTGATAATGCAAGTAGAGTGAGGGAAAAGATCACTTTAGAACATTTTACTGACTCTTAATAAGCCTCCTTTGGGTCAGAATCCTTGGGAACCTAATCTTGCCTCTTTCATAATTATGTATCAGCCCCCTCTGTCCCCCCAAAGCCCCCTTACTACCTATTTCTTATGTATAATAGTAGCTTATTGTTTGAACTGAATGGAATTTTTTCTAATAGAGTTTTGCTTTTAAAGGAACCATATACTTTGTGGACCCAAATGCTGTTGATTTATTCAACAAATATTTATGGAGGGCTCACTATGTGTTAGGCATTCTTCCGGGAACTTGGGACACATGAGTTAACAAAATAGTAAAAATTCCAAAAGGAACACTATATGTCATGTCTTTTTGTGCCCACCTCTTAACTCTGAGGTGGATTCTGCAGTACTCCTTAGAGCTGTGTTTTCCTATACAGCAGCCACTACCTATGTGTTAAAATTAATTAAAATTAAATGAAGTGAAAATTTTAATTTCTCAGTTATACTATCCATAATTCAGGTGCTCAGTAGCCACTTATGGCTGGTGGCTACCATGCTGAACAGGGCAGATATAGAATATTTCCATCATGACTAAGTTCTCCTAGACAGAGCTGCCTTTGAGGATTTCAGTGGGATCCGTTGAAGTTGTTCACAGTGATCCAATGCAACCAACTTATTAATGTACCCTTGCATTATTTTCCCCTCATTTCCTGTTTCACCTTTTCTAGCCCTCCACTCCATATCCCAGGATTCACATCCAAAATAAATTAACTGTATGCAAGCTCTTGTCCTAGACTCTGCTTTCTAGGGGGGAATCCAGTTTAGACAAGTACTCCTGTATTTCCTCAGTTTTATGATTAACTGATGATGGTAAAAGATTTTTCTTAAAAAAAATGAGAAATATTGTCACATTAAATGTACACATCAGTTGTAAGAAACATTAGATTTCAGAAATGATGAAATATGGAAATAAAATCTTATTTTAGTCCAACTATTCTGGCTCAAATCTTTGTTTAAAGTATTTAATTTGCCATAGCCTTTGGCAAAACAAACACACCTCCAGGTTTTGGGTGGCTTTTTAAATATACTTTAATCAGTGATTTTTTTAAAAAAATTAAATATTTTTATTGAGGTATAATTGACATATAATATTACATTAGTTTCAGGTGTACAATGTAATGATTCAATGTTCGTATATATTGCGAAGTGATTACTACAATAAGTCTAGTACCCTCTGTCACCATACAAAATTACAAAGAAATTTTTTTTCTTGTGATGAGAACTTTAAGATTTACTCTCTTTGGAATTCCCTGGCAGTCCAGTGGTTAGGAGTCTGTGCTTTCACTGCTGAGGGTGAGGGTTCGATCCCTGATCAGGAAACTAAGACCCTGCAAGCTGCGCAAAAAAACAAAACAAAACAAAAAACAACCAAAAAAAGATTTACTCTCTTGGGTCAACAAAAAATTAATCAATATTCTATCTAAAGGAGAAATAGAGAGTTTTATTCAAGCCAACCTGAGGATTATAACCCAAGAGACAGTCTTTTAGGAAACTCTGAGGACTCTTCTGCCTGTTAGAAGTCAAAGGAACAGTCATATACATTTTCGAGATAACAGATTGTACATCAAAGTGACACACTGACATTTTATGTAAAGTTCACCAAAGATACATAGTCCAGATCTGCACATAGGAGCAGTATATCACCATGACCCCTTACAGGATTAGGAAAGGAAAAATTAATCTTCTAAGGAGTTACATTGTTGGCGTCAGAAGAAGGAAAAAAGCATTGTTTTTTAAAGTTGAGCAGGCATTCCCACCTTTGAGGAGGTCTGGTTAATGTATAATGCACATTGCACATTAGGGAGGGCCCAGTACAAGCAGGGAACATGTTATGCTTAAATTTTCTTGCCCTGCTTAAAACATAAATTGTATACCATGACTTGGCAACTTTTAAACATGCACTACAACATTATTGACTATAGTCATCATGCAGTACATTACATTCCCATGACTTATTTATTTTAAAACTGGAAGTTTGTACCTCTTGAAGCCCCTTCACCCATTTTGCCCACGCCCCCCATGTGATTTCTTTATGAATACAGTAGTTTCTTTTCGATTTCTAATTAAGTGATGAATATTGAGTATCCGTTGAGGAAAAGACTGGGCTGTGAGGTTGGTTTAGGTTTGGTATTATTTTATGCTGTGATTCCTGGTTATGCTCCACTGTGCAACTATACTTAACCTGTGTCAGTTACAGCTCTGCCTTAAAGTACTTCTTGGAGCCTAGCCTTTCCCTGTGCTTGATATTTCAAACTGATGAGGGTAGGGGAATAGTAAAACACAAGCTATGCTGCTTTAATGGTTTATCAGCTCTAATGATGCTTCTTTACATTCCAAAAAAATCATTCTTAGATTCTGTAGTTACTGTGGGTCTCGGGGGACAACATAGAGGTCAATTGTAGTACTTCTGGCTCCAAGTCTATCTAGGACTTTTAGCAAAAGATTTACATTTCAGTCTCATTAGCTAAAGGATTGATAAAGGCTAACCCCTTGCCTCCTGCTTCAGCCAGGTATCAGGCTAACATGCCTAGACCAATTAGTAAGTGTTAATGGAGCAAGAATGTGAATTATAGGATTTTGAGTTGTTTAATTCCTATTAAATTCTTTCTCAAGACTGGAGCATTATGAGTAATTACTGATAGAGGACGATAGGTATAAATGAAGCTAAAACCATATATATTTGATTCATGCATAATTCATACCTGATGCTCATAAGTCAGACTTGGACCTTTGCAACTCATCACTATAAAGAGTTTTTAAAATCCATTCATGGACTGATCACGTGACTGACAACCACCCCTGCCAAGAAGTCTTACATTGTCCTGCGTTTCCTTTCATTGTCCTGTGTTTCCTTTCATTGTATCCTAGACATTTGCATTTGATGTGACTATTTCTTAGTTGATGTAAGCAATAATTATTTCTCTTTGAAAGTTATTTTGATATGACAAAGGCTCAGTTTGTCAAACAAATGTAGTCTTCCTATATGTAACATCTTTGGCCAGTTTAGTTAGATAACTTTGTTCACATACTCACCACTTGGTTACACTAATAAACTCCTAGATTCTTGTACTTAAAACACTGCTGATGGGATAAATATTGAATTTAACATCAATAATAATTTCTATAACACCTGTAATCATAGTTAAAATCCTCCTATAGTTCTTGAGGGCAGGAACTGAGTCTTGTATCCCCAGTGCCGAACACACTGTTTAATCCCTCTCCAGCTCTGTGAGGGAGATAGTATTATATCTGTGCTATAGATGAGAACATAAGTGTACCAATAAAGGTTAAGTGACTTTTCCAAGGTCATAGAGATTCCACGTGCAGATGTGAGCCAGTTCTGCCTGATTCCAAAGACCTTTTTCATTATCACTGTGCTCTACTTCAAAGAGACTTACCTATCTTGAGATTTCACTTATGTGAGCCATGCAGATTTAGGATCATGAGGGTAGATGTTGGCCTCAATTAGGTTAAAGTAAGTTTGAAGTGTAAATTGAGCATTCAGTGATGTAGGTATGAGAAGTGTTGAAGTCTGAATTTACCAAGAGAGAAGAGGATTGAGGGCAGAAGAGTCTCATGTCTTAGAAGCAAAGGAAGGAGAGGGTTTCTAGTAGGAGTATGTTTGAATTATTAACTGTTCCTTTTAATCTGACTTCTATTCTAACAACCTAAAGTTGATTATATACTATTATATACTCCAGGGATTATTATTTAGAAATAATGATAGATTTGCTTATCCTGTTATAATTTTAGTTCCTACGGGAAGAGAATAAAGCTGCTTAATAATATCCAACAACTGGATCAAGCTCATGTTTATACAATGAAGGTAAGAGGAATCTGAGTTTATTATTTTTTTAATATAAAGTGATATAACTGAGTTATGTAGAATTCATTTTTAAAAGAATGGAAAGAAATCTCTTTACAGTAACAGGATTGTGAGTAATGGGTTTTTACTTTTCTAAATTTTCTGCATTTTCTAAAATAACCACGAGAAAAACTAAAATATTTTAAGCACACAGAAAAGCAGAAAAGCACACAGAAAAGCCCAGCTTGTCAAATCTTACCGTTTTGCCTAATTTGCTTCAGATCTATTATTTTTAGAACAAAATATTAGAAACAATAGAAGGCCTCCTTTGTACCCCTCTTGAATTCTGTTTCCATCCTTTCTTCCCCAAGTGTTTAATCATTTTCTTGAATTTTTTTTAGATTTTTACTACATATGTATGTATAGCCACAAACAGTGTATAGTATTGTTTTACATATTTTTTAAACATTTATAAATGGAATTTCATTCACAGTAAGTAACCTTCTAAACTTTCATATAATGTTATATTTTTGAGAAATATCCATATCGACACATATAGCCCTAGTTACCCCTTAGTCATAGAATAACTTTTAAGTTAAAATTACTTATCAGTTTTGGTAAACTTTTTTGTCAAACAGTAGACCAAAGAATAGATATATGCCTAAAATTTGATCTATCAATAATTGTTTATTTCTCACCCCCCACCCCCTTCCAGACATTTCAAAAACCCTGTTTTTCACACTCAGTGTCCCAAGAATCATTTTAACAAGCAGTCAACTGCCTAGCTCCCATCTCAGAAATTCTGATTCTGGGAACTTACAGTAGAGACCCAGAAATGTGCATTTTTCACAAGCTCTTCAGTATGGTTCTAATACCGTAATTAAAGAAATGTTTCTTGATTGGTTGGTGACAGGAAATGTACCACATTGTTTACGCTTTTGACATCTATAGGGTAAGAAAACTTAGTTTCAGACATGGAAGAGGGGATGGGGTCTCATTCCCCTTTTACACAGTCATCTTTTGCACTTTTCATCAGAGGTGCTTTATGTATTGAGTTATCTCAGATCCTATGAGCGCATGAATTTCAATTTTACTGTTACAAGTTAGTCTGCTTATTTTTCATTGAAAATCATGTTTGAAGATATTTAATAAATGTGTTTGGTTCAATTCCACAAGAATCTTCTTTTACAGACAAAGTAGTCGTTCTTAGAGCAAATCTGTTATTTGAGGAATGATCAAATCCCAGCCCTTTTTGAAAAAGTTACCTAATATTAAAAAACTTCATTTTCATGAAGAAGTAAATAGAAGAATCACTTACCAAGGATGATATCTAAATATTTTGTCCTGCAGTTGGGAGACAGTTGCTGTCATGCATTCTTTTTTGTCCTTTCTCAATAGCAGCAGCATGGGTGTTCTCATCAGGCAGGGCAGAGATAAGATGAGTTTTCTTCATTAGTTGAGATCATCTCAGATAATCTCTGAGGTCACATTTTCACAGTTTGCAACAAAAAATCTTTTTTTTTTAAAGAGCTTTTAAATTATTATTTACTTATTTATTTATTTTTGGCTGTGTTGGGTCTTCGTTTCTGTGCGAGGGCTTTCTCCAGTTGCGGCAAGCGGGGGCCGCTCTTCACCACGGTGCGTGGGCCTCTCACTATCACGGCCTCTCTTGTTGCAGAGCACAGGCTCCAGACGCGCAGGCTCAGTAGTTGTGGCTCACGGGCCTAGTTGCTCCGTGGCATGTGGGATCTTCCCAGACCAGGGCTCGACCCCATGTCCCCTGCATCGGCAGACAGATTCTCAACCACTTTGCCACAAGGGAAGCCCAAAAAAATCTTTTTGAAGTAATTTTCAAGGCAGTCAGTACTTTCATTTGCCCCCTTGTATTTATTTTTTCTATTTTTCATTAAAAACAAAATTGTTTAACCTCATATATAAACTATAGTCATTGAAAATAGATCTTAATGCTACTAAGTACTTGAGTCAGTGAGTCACTGTCTAGTAATGAAATTGATACCTTTTTTGACCTTAGCTTCATCAGCAGTACAGTTGAACAAAGAATTGATTCCTACCCTAATTTGGCATCTACCTTTTTTTTTTTTAACATCTTTATTGGAGTATAATTGCTTTACAATGGTGTGTTAGTTACTTTTTAACGTTTTTTTTTAAATAAAAACAGCTTTAGTGAGATATAATTCACATACCTTGCAATTCATTCATTTTATTTTATTTTATTTTATTTTTTATTGAAGTGTAGTTGATTTACAATGTTGTGCCAATCTCTGCTGTACAGCAAAGTGACTCAGTTACACACAGATATATTCCTTTATTCACTCATTTTAAATATACAAGTCTGTTTTTTAGAAAATTCACAAGATTGTTCAGTCATCACCACAATCTAATTTAAATTGTAACAGTTCTTTATATATTCAGGATACAATTCCCTTATTAAATATATAATATGCAAATATTTTCTCCCATCCTCTGGATTATCTTTTTACTGTCTTTTTATTTATATATTTAGACCACATCATGAGGCTTGCGGGCTGTTAGTTCCCTGACCAGGGATTGAACCTGGGCTCCCAGCAGTGGAAGTGCAGAGTCCTAACCACTGGACCACCAGGGAATTCCCTATCTTTTTAGTTTAGTTTTGTTTTGTTTTTTTAATCAGTATTGCTTCTTTGTAAATTTATTTATTTATTTATTTTTGGCTGCGTTGGGTCTTCGTTGCTGTGCGCACGCTTTCTCTAGTTTCAGTGAGCAGGGGCCACTCCTCATTGCAGAGCACAGGCTCTAGAGCGCAGGCTCAGTAGTTGTGGCGCACGGGCTTAGTTGCTCCGCAGCATGTGGGATCCTCCCAGACCAGGGATCAAACCCGTGTCCCCTGCATTGGCAGGCGGATTCTCAACCACCATGCCACCAGGGAAGCCCCCTCTTTTTAGTTTCTTGATGGTGTTCTTTGGAGCACAAAAGTTTTAAATTTTGATATAGTCCAGTGTATCTATTTTTGCTTTTGTCTCTTATGCATTTGGTGTCATATCTAAGAAACCATTGCCTAACCCAAGACTATAACCTCTTATTCTTGGCTTAGTTTTCTTCATGCTAAATTTAGTTCAATTGGCCTCTGAAGCCAGGAATTGCATAATAGTGAGGATGAAGTGCAGTGCTTGACATAGTAGGCACTAATTTGTCAAATGTATTGGTGATTTTTTCTTTTGGCCATGCTCTGTGGCTTTGGGGATCCTAGTTCCCTGATCAGGGATCTAACCCGTGCCCTCCCCACAGTGGAAGCACAGAGTCCTAACCACTGGACGACCAGGGAAGTCCCTGGTGAATTTTAAAACAGTGAAATGTCTACCTAATATGTGTGAAATTATAGAATCACCACCTCTGAATCTTTTTCTGAGGGCTCCTGTTCCCCTTTCTTCAGGGTAGAACTGACCACTCCTTCTTTTGTTTCTTTTTCCCCATTCTCTTTCCCCACTACTCTACAAATAGATTCTATTATTTTTCCTGGGGGCAGGAATGGTAACTTACTCATCCCTCATCCCCAGTGCTTGGCATATACAGAAGGCAATAGAATTGTTTTATCCTGCTTGGCTAGTAACACAACAGAATATCATATACCTTTAAAAGTGATAAGTAAGTGGACGATGTGACTATAGAAGGAGTAGATTATATTAAATAATACTGGGAGACACCAGCTCTGAGACACCTTGGGCACCTTAGCCAGCCACCCAAGGATCTGGCCCCACTCACCAGTGGGCTGACACAAGCTTCAGGACAGCCCTGACCCTACAGCCAGCTGTGTCAGGAACCAGCCCCACCACCCCCGCAGTGGTCTGACACCAGCTCTGGGACCCCTGGGTCCTGCAGCCAGAGACCCCAGAACCCAGCTGTGCCCCCGCCATTGGGCCAGCACTAGCCCCAGGACCCAGTTTTACCCACCAGTGGGTGGGCATCAGTCCCAGGAGCTCCTAGACCCCAATCCTGCCCACCAGAGGGCAGACACAGGCCCCAGCACCACTGCAGCCCCACAGCCTGCCCTGTCAGGACCCAGCCAACACATCAGCAGTACAGCAGCAGTCCTGGGGCCCTACCTCCTAACCCTGCCCACCAGTAGGCCAGCTCCACTCTGGGGCACCTTGGGTGCGTCTGTCAGCAACCCTGGGATCCAGGCCCACCCATCAGCAGACTGTCAGCTTCGGGACCCCCAGGGCCCTGCATCCAGAGACCTCAGGACCAGCTCCACCCACCAGTGAGCTGGCACTAGCCTGGGACCCACCCTGGGCCCTGCACCTGCCCACCAGCAGGCTGACAACAGCCCTGTGACACCCCAGGACCTGGACCTACCCATCAGCAAGCCAACACCAGCTCTGAGGTACTTTGGACTCCTCAGCCAGCCACCCTGGAATTCATCCCCACTCACCAGCAGGCTAGCACCAGCTTTGGGACATCCTAGAACTCACAGCCAGTAGTGTTAAGAACTGGCCCCACCCACCAACAGGCCAACACCAGATTCAGGAACCTCAGCCTCACAACCACTCATCTCAGAACCTGGTTCTGCCCACTAGTGAGCCAGCATTAGCCCCAGGATCCCCTGGGATTCTGCAGCCAGCCACCTTGTGGCCCGCCCTGCCAACCAGTGGCTAGCAGCCTCCACACAAGGTAGGGCCTGGCAACCAAGCAAATTGGGGGGCCAGCCTTGCCTACCAGACCACGCACAGTAGTCAGCCCACCATAGCAGAAGGACCCATGCAGCTCGCACTGGGGGCACCCCTAGAACATATAACCCTAGTGACCAGAGGGGAGTGCACTGCTGGGACACATAGGACGTCTCCCATAAAAGGTCACTTCTCCAAGGTCAGGAAACATAACCAACATATCAGATACATAGAAATAAAAACAGCAATTTAGGCAAAATGAGACAATAGAGGAATATGTTCCAAACTAAACAAGACAATAGAGGAATATGTTCCAAACTAAATAAAATATGTTTATTTTATTTGAACAAAATAAAACCTCAAAAGAACTAAGTGAAGTGGAGATAGACAATCTAGCTGATAAAGAGTTCAAGGTAGTGATAGTAAATATGATCAAAGAACTCAGGAGAAGAATGGATTCACAGAGTGAGATGTTAGAAATTTTTAACAAAGAGTTAGAAAATATGGAGAACCAAGCAGAGATGAGGAATACCATAACTGAAATGAAAAATACACTAGAAGGCATCAACAGTAGACTAAGAGAGAATATTAAAAGCAGCAAGGGACAAGCAACAAGTTATGTATGCAGGAACTCCTATAGACTATTAGCTGACTTATTAGCAGAAACTCTGCAGGCCAGAAGGGAGTGGTAGAATATCAAGAACCAAGAACCTACCTGTCAAGGTTCTCAGTAAGATTTGATAGAGAAATCAAGTTTTACAGATAAGCAAAACCTAAATAAGTTCATCACCACAACCAGCTTTACAAGAAATGCTAAAGGCAATTCTCTAAGCAAAAAAGAAAAGGCCACAACTAGAAACATGAAAATTATGAAAGGAAAAAACTCATTAGTAAAGGCAAATATACAGTGGAGGTATTCAATCAACCACGTACAGAACTAGTAGGAAGGTTAAAAGGCAAAAGTAAAATCATCTATATCTGCAGTAAGCAGTTAAGGGATACACAAAACAAAAAGATGTAAAATATGACACTGAAAACAGTACTCTTGGCAGGAGGGGAGTAAAAATGTAAGGTTGTTAAAATGCATTTGAAATTAAGAGATCAGGAACTTAAAATAATCATTTATATATATATATATTGCTATATATAAACCTCCTGGTAAGCACAAACTAAAAACCTATAATAGATACATACACAAAAAAGAGAAAGGAATGCAAACATAATGCTGAAGATAGTTATCAAATCACAAGGGAGGAGAACAAAGGAAGAAGAAAGGAACAAAAAAGAACTACAAAAACAAGCCCCAAACAATTAACAAAATGGCAATAAGTACATACCTATCAATAATTACTTTAAATGTAAATGGACCAAATGCTCCAATCAAAAGACATGGTGTGGATGAATGGGTACAAAAACAAGACCCTTATATAGACTGCCTACAAGAGACTCACTTCAGACCTAAAGAAACACAGACAAAGTGAGAGAATGGAAAAAGGTATTCCATGCAAATAGAAATCGAAAGAAAGCCGGGGTACGCATGTCACAACTAAAGATCCTGCATGCCATGACGAAGATCCCGTGTGCCGCAACTAAGACCCAGTGCAGGGCTTCCCTGGTGGCACAGTGGTTGGGGGTCTGCCTGCCAATGCAGGGGACACGGGTTCGAGCACTGGTCTGGGAAGATCCCACATGCCGCGGAGCGGCTGGGCCCCGTGAGCCACAACTACTGAGCCTGCGCGTCTGGAGCCTGTGTTCCGTAACGGGAGAGGCCGCGATAGTGAGAGGCCCACTTACCGCGATGAGGAGTGGCCCCCGCTTGCCGCAACTGGAGAAAGCCCTCGCACAGAAACGAAGACCCAACACAACCAAAAATAAATAAAAATAAATTAAAAAAAAAAAAGAAAAAAGACCCAGTGTAGCCAAATAAATAAATATTAAAAAAGCAAAAGCAAAAGAAAGCCGGGGTAACAAAAACTTAGACAAAATAAACTTTAAAACAAAGACTGTTACAAGAGACAAAGAAGGACACTACATAATGATCAAGGGATCACTCCAAGAAGAAGTTATAACAATTGTAAATATATATGTACCCAACATAGGAGCACCTAAATACATAAAGGAAATATTGACAGACATAAAGGGAGAAATTGACAGTAACACAATAATAGTAAGGAACTTTAACACCCCACTCACACCAATGGACAGATCATCCAGACAGAAAATCAATTAGGAAACACAGGCGTTAAATGACATATTAGACCAAATGAATGTAACATATATGGAGAATATTCCATCCAAAAGCAGCAGAATACACTTTTTTTTTTTTTTTTTTGGCTGTGCCATGCAGCATGTGGGTTCTTATTTCCCTGGCCAGGGATTGAACCCGCATCCCCTGCAGTAGAAGCTCAGAGTCTTAACCACTGGGCCTCCAGGGAGGTCCCAGAATACACATTCTTTTCAAGCACACATGAAACACTCTCCAGGATAGATCACGTTCTAGGCCACAAAACAAGTCTCAGTAAATTTAAGAAAATTGAAATCATGTCAAGTGTCTTTTCCGACCACAATGCTATGAGACTAGAAATCAACTACAAGAAAAAAACTGCAAAAAACACAAACCTGTGGAGGCTAGACATTATGCTACTAAATAACGAATGGATCACTGAAAAAAATCAAGGAAAATATCAAAAAATACTTGGAGACAAGTGAAAATGAAAACACAGCAATCCAAAATCTAAGGGATGCAGCAAAAGCAGTTCTAAGAGGGACCTTTATAGCAATAAAAACCTACCTCAGGAAAAAGAAAAATCTCAAATAACCTAACCTTACATCTAAAGGAACTAGAAAAAGAAGAACAAACAGAACCCAAAATTAGTAGAAGGAAAATGGACAGAAGACCTGAATAGAAGTTTTTCCAAAGAAGACATACGTATGGCCAACAGGCAGATGAAAAGATGCTCAACATCACTAATTATCAGAGAAATGCAAATCAAAACCACAGTGAGATATCATCTCACACCTGTCATAATGGCTATCATCAAAAAGCCCACAAATAACAAATGTTGGCGAGGGTATAGAGAAAAGGGAACCCTTGTACACTCTTGGTAGGAATGGAAATTGGTACAGCCACTGTGTAAAACAGTATGGAGATTCCTCAAAAAAACTGGAAATAGAACTACGATGTGATCCAGCAGTTCCACTCCTAGGCATATATCTGAAGAAAACACAAATGCTAATTTGAAAAGATACATGCATCGCAATATTCATAACAGCATTATTTACAATTGCTAAGATATTGAAGAAGTCTAAGTGTCCATCAACAGATGAATGGATAAAGAAGATATATTATATATAAGCAATGGAATAGTACTTAGCCATAAAGAAAGAGTGAAATTCTGCTATTTGCAACAACATGGATGGACTTGGAGGGTATTACTCCTAGTGAAATAAGTCAGAGAAAGACAAATACTGTGTTATCACTTATGTGTGGAATCTAAAAAATGAAACAAATGAATATAGCAAAACAGAAAAAAACTCAAGAATAATAGAGAACAAACTAGGGGTTAGCAATTAAGAGAGGGAAGAGGGAGGGGCAAAATAGAAGGAGGGGATTGAGAGGTACAAACTACTATGTATAAAATAAGCTACAAGGATATACTGTATGGCACAGGGAATATAGCCAGTATATTATAAAACTGTAAGTGGAGTATATTCTATAAAAAATTTGAATCACTATGTTGTAACCTGAAACTAATATAATATTGTAAGTCAACTATACCTCAAAAAAATACTGCAAGAACAAAAATAACATATACAATGATCAGAGCTCTACTCAGTACTCTGTAATGACTTATATGGGAATAGAATCTAAAAAAGAGTGGATATATGTATATGTATAACTGATTCACTTTGCTATACAGCAGAAATGAACACAATGTTGTAAAGCAACTATACCCCAATAAAAATTAATTTTAAAAAGTGATCAAAACACGTTAATATCACATATACACACTAAGGGTTGTGAAGGGAATATGAAATTGACTAAATAGAATTTCCAGTATCACAAAGCCCGATGTTAGGGGAATGGTTTAAAAATGTTGGTTCATCAATGAAACAGAGCCATTACAGTGATAATTATTAAGATTTGTAAAAACATGAGAAACTGTTCATGATGCATTTTGACATGAAAGGAGAGTGTGTGTTATGGTATTAAGTTAAAAATAATTTTCATTGAGTTCTTTTAAAAACAGTTATTAACCACTGAAAAATTGACAGTGAAGACTTTTAGATCTTTAAATGGATTAAAAGTAGATTATAGGATTTTTCTTTGATAATTTTTCAAAATAAAATAGATTCTTGGGACTTTCCTGGTGGCGCAGTGGTTAAGAATCTGCCTGCCAATACAGGGAACACGGGTTCAAGCCCTGGTCCGGGAAGATCCCACATGCTGCCGAGCAGCTAAGCCCGTGCACCACAACTACTGAGCCTGGGCTCTAGAGCCCACGAGCCACAACTACTGAGCCTGCTTGCCACAACTACTAAAGCCCACATGCCTAGAGCCCGTGCTTCACAGCAAGAGAAGCCACCGCAATGAGAAGCCCGTGCACTGCAACAAAGAGTAGCCCACACTCGGCACAACTAGAGAAAGCCCACGTGCAGCAACTAAAACCCAACACAGCCAAAAATAAATAAATAAATTAATTAATTAATTTAAAAAATAGATTCTCATTCATTTCGTGGTTACATTGATCTTGTATAAGGGAGAAAGAATAGACCAGTATATGATTTTCATATATTTAAAAATTGTGCAACTTTTTCTTCTCTGATAAGGACATTCACAGGGTTGAATTACAACATCCTTCTATTCCTGAGATACTTTGACATCATTCTTGGCGTATTATTAAAGATATACTTGGTACACTGTAACTATAATAGCTTGTTAACATGTATTACTTTGCAATAATGTTTCAACAGTCATTCAAAACATGTCTGAGTTCCTACTCTGTGCCATGCACTGTGCTGTTTGATGGGTTCTGAGAATATGGCAGTAAATGAGGCAGACAAGGCCCTTCACCTCCCAGAATTCCATACATTTTTTAGGAACTTCATGGAACCATTTGAAGCAGTTTGAAAATCATGGATTAGATCATTTATCATGTTCCTTTTTTTATTCTGAAACATTCTTTTTAAAAGACAGTTATGGACAATTAAGGAAGATGTTATCTTTATTTAAAGAAACATAGAGGAGCATTAAATCTTCACCCATATTTAAAGCCCCTGTTTAAGCTTAGAGTAATGAATAATTGTGAAATGTATGTTTACTAAGTATAAATAAGTACTTCTAAGAGACATTAAGTGCTGTAGAATTTTATAGTACTTCCTGCCTATGATTGTTTACTACATGGTAGGAGGGGTTTTTTTTTTATTAAGGATTATAGTGATGGGTAGATACATTTACAAAAAAATTAGACACAGTGCCTGTGGTAAAATAGTGTATGTGATCTGAATGAGTGTGTTAAATGAGTATGTTTAACTTGAATACCAGACTAACTTACTAAAGGCTAATGAACTCATATACTTAAAAGAAAGATTGAAATCTTTACCCTTCTGTTGTTAGAATCCATTAATCCATTATTAGAATCCATCAGGTCCAATATACTTGCTCTGTCTGGTAGTGATACCTAAATAAGGTAAAGATATTCATAACTTGTCATTTCCCTTAGTATTATTCTTACTTAAAAATGACTAGCTTTGACTTTGCACTGTAGATAGGAATGACTGGACAAAAATTTTAGATGGTGTTATGTATTGTTATTCACATTAATTTATAATTTTCTAGGTGATTAATGATCCTATCCATGGTCACATTGAATTTCACCCTCTTCTCATCCGAATCATCGACACACCTCAATTTCAGCGCCTGCGATATATTAAGCAGTTGGGAGGCGGTTACTATGTTTTTCCAGGAGCTTCACACAATCGATTTGAGCATAGTCTAGGGTAAGAAGGGTATTGGGGTGGGGAACTTATAGTTATTAAGTCCGTTCTCGGTCACATCGTATCTTTTAGAAAACAAATAGTTTTATAAAATGGTAATAATAGCCTTATTTTTTTTAAGAGCCTTGTTTGACTGAGACAATCAATATTTGATTTTTTTTTTTCCTTTGGCTGAGCCACGTGGCATGCGGGATCTTAGTTCCCCAACCAGGGATCAAACCCATGCCCCGTGCAGTGGAAGCGTGGAGTCCTAACCATTGGACTGCCAGGGAATTCCCAATAATATCCTTATTTTATTGATGAGAAAGTTGAGGGTTTGATTTACCTTGCTCTACTTTACTTATTTTATGTATTCTTAGAAGCCACCTCAAATCCTTCCTGGAAAGATAATGAAAGTGCCTGGCAGGCCTTTTAGATGAAATATTTGTGTTTAAATATTATTTAAAAGTTAATAGGGTTGGTTACTGATATAACTAACTTTGTAAGTTTGATTATTTAATTTTCCTACATTCCCTATTTAGTCTTATACATATTGCCCTTTAAAACCACATCATTGGGCTTCCCTGGTGGCGCAGTGGTTAAGAATCCGCCTGCCAATACAGGGGACACGGGTTTGAGCCCTGGCCCGGGAAGATCCCACATGCCACAGGGCAACTAAGCCTGTGCGCCACAACTACTGAGCCCGTGTGCCACAACTACTGAAGCCTGTGCACCTAGAGCCTGTGCTCCTCAACAAGAGAAGCCACCGCAATGAGAAGCCCGTGCACCACAACGAAGATTATCCCCCGCTCACCGCAACTAGAGGAAGCCCACACGCAGCATCAAAGACCTAATGCAGCCAAAAATAAATTTAAAAAAACGAAAAACAAAAAAACCACATTGTTTTCTTACCTATCAGGAAACGTGTAAATCAGAAAAGCATTCACAAGCTTAGAGAAGATGGCACCTCTGTTACATACAACATAGTTGAGACTTTGCTCTGCTTTTTTTTTTTTTTTTTTTTTTTTGCCTGCGTTTGGACTTCTTTGCTGCACATGGGCTTTCTCTAGTTGCGAGTGGGGGCTACTCTTCGTTGCAGTGCACGGGCTTCTCATTGCGGTGGCTTCTCTTGTTGCGGAGCACAGACTCTAGGCGTGCAGGCTTCAGTAGTTGCGGCACGCGGGCTCAGTAGTTGCGGCTTGTGGGCTCTAGAGCGCATGCGCAGTAGTTGTGGCTCATGGCTTAATTGCTCCGTGGCATGTGGGACCTTCCCAGACCAGGGCTCGAACCCATGTCCCTTGCATTGGCAGACGGTAACCACTGCGCCACAAGGGAAGTCCCTGGTCTGCTTTTTCATTATAAAATGTAGAGCCAGGTGGACGTAAGCCCAGAAGAGTCGGACAGTTATCTAGATTTTCATGAAGTACTCACAGTGTAAGTGGTCCCCCCCTTATCCACGGGTTATATGCTCCTAGACCCCCAGTGGATGCCTGAAACCACAGATACTACCAAACCCTGTTTATACTATGTTTTTTCCTTAAAAATACATACCTATGATAAAGTTTAATTTATAAATTAAGCACAATAAGAGATTAACAACAACTAATAATAAAATGGAACAATTATAACAATACAGTGCAATAAAAGTTATGTGCATGTGGTTTCTCCCTCTCTCTTTGTCTCAGAATATCTTATTGTACAAATTTAATGCCTTTGCCATCTTAACTAAGCACTTACCACACACCGTGGCTGTAACTTTGACAGTTTGAGATGCAACAGCAAAACTAGCACAAATTTCTTTTTCCTTCTTCACAATTTCACAGGTAGAAGATTTGTTCTTATGATAGATCTTAGCAACCTCAGCATACAATTTTGTTCTATCTTTACTGAGTTGAGAATTTTGACCTTTTCACTCACTTACCGGAAGCACTTCTCGACTTCTCTTTGGCATATCTGAATTGCCAGCTTTACTACTCTTGCACTTTGGGGCCATTATGAAGTAAAATAAGGGTCACTTGAACACAAGCACTGTGAAACCTCGGCAGTCAATCTGATAATTGTGTCGGCTACTAAGTGATTAATGTGTGGGACACGCTGGACAAAAGAATGATTCACGACCCAGTCGTGATGGAGCAGAACAGTGTGATATTTCATCATGCTACTCAGAATGGAGTGTAATTTAAAACTTATGAATTGTGTATTTCTGGAAGTTTCCATTTAATATTTTCAGACCATGGTTAACTGCTGGTAACTGAAATGAGGAAAGTGAAACCAATAATAAGGGGAAACTGCTGTGTTACTTTGGTTTTGTTTGTTTGTTTAGAAGCATCTTTAGCCAGAACACATGCATCTACTCAAATGTTTATTTATTCATCAATAAATATTTATTGAAAACTTATTAGTGCCTACCAAACCAACAAGATATCAACTGTTTCTATCCTTGTGAAGCTCAGAGTTTAGGGGGCAAGAAAGATATTCATTCAGGAAGTACTTTCAGGTGGAAATGCTAAAAGTGTATTTAACATTTGTTGAGCACCTTATCTACAATCTATGTTGTAAACATTACAACACCAGAAGTTATGCTTTTAAAACAAATTGTGGTAAAATACACAGAATATAAAATTTACCATCCTAACCATTTTTAAGTTTACAGTTCAATAGTGTTAAATATATCCACATTATTGTGCAACCAAGCTCCGGAACTTTTTCATCCCGCAAAACTGAAACTGTACCCATTGAATAACAATTCCCCATTCCTCTTCTCCCCAGTCCCTGGTAACCACCATTCTACTTTCTGTTCTAATGAATTTGACTGTTCTAGGTACCTCATATAAGTGATTTCATAGAGTATTTGTCTTTTTTGTGATTGGCTTATTTCATTTAGCATAATTTCCCCAAGAGTCACTCATGTTGGAGCATGTGCCAGAATATCCTTACTTTTTAAGGCTGAATAATATTCCATTGTATGTATATGTTACATTTCGTTTATCCCTTCATTCATCTTTGGACTCTTGGGTTGCTTCCACCTCTTTGGCAATTGTGACTGCTATGAACGTGGATGTGCAAATATCTCTTCAAGACCCTGCTTTCGCTTCTTTTGGGTATATACCCAGAAGTGGAATTTCTGGATAATATGGTAATTCTATTTTTAATATATTGAGGAACTGCTCTACTGTTTTCTATAGTGGCTGCACCATTTTACATTCCCACCAACAGTCTACAAGGGTTCTAATTTCTCCACATTCTGGTCAAAATTTTTTAGTTTTTGTTTTGTTTTATAATAGACATCCTAGGGACTTCCCTGGCGGTCCAGTGGTTAAGACTCTGCGCTTCCACTGCAGGGAGAACGGGTTCAATCCCTGTTTGGGGAACTAAGATCCTGCATGCTGCGTGGAGCAGCCAAAAAAAAACCCCAAAAACTCCTCCTAATGGGTGTGAGGTGGTGTCTCACTGTGATTTGATTTTGCATTTCCCTAATGATAAGTGATTCTGAGTCAAGAGGTCCTGCTTTGGGGAATCTGTGTGTTTCTGCCTAGTTCTGAAACAGACTATTCTGTTAAGTTGCCCTCGAGGTATATTAGAACATTTGAAAAACATATTGAAGTTCTTGACTGTTAACTGAAAGAAAAATGCACGATGT
This sequence comes from Balaenoptera acutorostrata, assembly GCF_949987535.1. Lineage (NCBI taxonomy): Eukaryota > Metazoa > Chordata > Mammalia > Artiodactyla > Balaenopteridae > Balaenoptera > Balaenoptera acutorostrata. The sequence continues at coordinate 67,304,487 of NC_080078.1, read as the reverse complement.
GAAAGTTAGGAGTTAAGTTTTATTTGGGGACCTTACTGAGTACTATAGCCCGGGAGTTCTCAGATAGCTCTGAGGAACTGCTCCAGAGAGGTAAGGGAGGAGCCAGTATATATGTGAACTTTTTTGCTGGGAAAAACATGTGGTCAAGTGTAAAAAGATTACTGCTAATCACAAATGTGGACCAAAAAAATGTTACCTGTCATTCTAGTAAACAACAAATATTGCCTGCCGTCAAGCCATCAAGCCACTGCAGCTGACCCCCAATGCTGCACCCAGAGGGGAATTCAGGGTGGAGAAAAACAGCATCCTGGCCCTGGATAGATCAGATGAATATCTAAGGAATAATTTCAGTGACCCCAGACTCTTGCATCTTCCCATACATAGGAAAATGCTAAAAATTATTAACTTGAGGTGACTGGTTTTTGTCATTAGCAGCAGTCTTTTGATGTTGGACTAAATGTTTTTTTTGTTTTTTTTTTTCCACCAGAAACTCCTATATACCCTGGTTCCTCCCTTACCTCTTTGGAACAATGCCTCAGTGCTGTCTGAGACTGTTTCCCGGGCTAGAGTCCTCAGTAAGATCTCTGAATAAAACATAACTTGCAACTTTTAGGTAGTGTTTTTCTTCAGTTGACAGTTTCAGTGACCACGAAGGGATCCAGAGCAAACTTTTCTCCTTTGCCTGAACTTTACGAGGATCTGGAGCCTTGGTACTAGCAGAGGCCTCTTGTGCCCGTCTGTCTCCTCAGTGAGTCCAGATGAATTTGGATGAGTGTCTCCTGGATCTTGGATCTCATGTTATTCGCTTATGATCCTAAGTTTTATTTGGTGGTATTAAACTTCTCACTGGAGGAGTAGGTTTTCCTTGAACTTAGTTTCAAAAAGAGGTGATACCTGGGTTATCTTCAGTTGAAAGACATTAGGAAGATTTTGGTCAGTTGAATGACAGAGTGGGTTATCCTCACTTGAAAGACACTGGGAAGATTTTGCTCAGTTAAAAAACGCTGATGGGTTGCCCCAATTGACAGACACTGGGAAATTTTTATTATGTACGTACAGAATTTGTACTTGCAAGTACTTGCTTAATTGGGAATTAAAAGCTCATCCTAAAAATGGCCGAACTGGGGTTCTTTAGACATTCCAAAATTAATTGTTTTTTCATATGCAGCTAGAAAAACCCCACTTAATAAAATATCTTTTCAAAATTCTGAACTTAAAGAAACAAAAGCCCTTCTGGGAGAACTTGCATTTCTCTACCTGTGTCTTAGAGATGTAAATGTTCTACCTGATCTTCTTAGGCTTTTTTTTTTTTTTTCTCCTGTGTTCTGAGAGCTTGGTCTCTGCTACCCAGGAGGTACACATATGGTGTACATTTGGCAACCAATCAATGGACTGGAATTCTGAGCAATCTTTTTGTCTGGCTGTGTCAACTCTCAGGAAAATTTGTCATAAGGGGTCCCAGCCCATAAGGGGCCTTTGTCATCTCAACCTTCATTGCAACCACCTGTACAACGAAGGACTTTACTCTCTTGGGCTGTTTGGGGGAGGAAATTTCTAGCATCCTTTGCACTCTCTTGTGGGGATGCCTCTTGCATTTTATTGGTTTGAGTCACTATTAAGATACTATTCATCAATGACCAGACAGTGAATCCTTAAAATTGGAGAAACTTGGTAAATTGGTAAATTTTTTAGAGAGCTCTCATTACAAACAGCTGTTTTATTTTTACCTATAAAAAAACAAATTAGATGGTAGTATATATAAAACGGCTAACCTAAGAACTCCCTTAGTTTATTTATTTATCATTTTTTAGCATTTTTAGTTTTTTTTCTTAACTTTTAAAAAATTTGAATATTTTATTTTCCCCCAGCTTTATCGTTATATAATTGACACATAACATTGTGTATGTTTAAGGTGTATAACATGATTTGATACTTTTTTTTTTGTCATAAGTTGTGGATTTAATTGCATTAATTTAAATGTTACCTTTTGTTGTAAATTCACCACATATTCCATTAAGAATAGAAACCATATTATCTAGTTCAACAATGCTATATATAAAATAGATACCCAACAAGGACCTACTGCATAGCACAGGGAACTAGACTCAGTATTTTGTTTTTTGTTTTTTTATCTCTTCTTGATTTTGTGGACTTAACATAGGTGTTGAATTTATCTTGACACTGACTTTAGCCAATTATTTTTTTTTGAATTTTATTTTATTTTTTTATACAGCAGGTCCTTATTAGTCATCAATTTTATACACTTCAGTGTATACATGTCAACCCCAAATGCCCAATTCATCACACCACCACCCCCACCCCACCCCCGCCACTTTCCCCCCTTGGTGACCGTAAGTTTGTTCTCTACATCTGTGTCTCAATTTCTGCCCTGCAAACCGGTTCATCTGTACCATTTTTCTAGGTTCCACATATATGTGTTAGCATACGGTATTTGTTTTTCTCTTTCTGACTTACTTCACTCTGTATGACAGTCTCTAGATCCATCCCCGTCTCTACAAATGACCCAATTTCAGAACTCCCTTAGTTTAAAAAAGACAAAAATAAACCAGTTTGGGAAGCCTTATTTGTAGTCTCTAGGGTTACCCTCAATGGGCCTTACAGATGCTAATAAAAACATTAGGTTAATTAATGTTAATTGGGTTGGTTAATAGGGAAAAAAAGCTGAGGGGAAGTTAAGAGACTTCTTCCCAAGAAGGTGGAAATTTTAAAGGGATTTGTCCCAGCAGGATAAAAATCTTTAGATGGTTATTAAGAAATTGGATAAATAAAATGAATGGTAATGAGATTAAAACAAAGGTTTTTATACAACACTATGTAAGGTTGGATGGGCCAAGGGGACATCTTATTGGTCCCCAACATTAAGGGCCCCGAGGAAGTCCATTCTATTTACCCCAGTTTAATACACACACACACGCACACACACACAAACACACACACATATTTAAAAGGCTGGAAGAAAATTACACTGAGATATGTGATCAACAGTTGAACAATTGTTTGGGGCAACAGGCCAATTAATCAAGTTAAAGATTTTTTAAAAAGGCCTGTGTCCCTTGGCTCAACCCCTCCCTGGAGACCCCAGAGCCTTTATACAAAAATAGATAAAATAGCCAGAGAATAAAAAGGAAACTTTCTAGGACTCCTTGTAAGACCACAGCTTGTTGATGGGGTCCTAATGGAGGCTAAAGTTAAAGGTGTAAGAGTTGATTGAATTGAGATGACAGTTTATAAAAGTAGGTGTATTTAAGTGGGCTTAATATAAGATGTTTATATCTCTTTTGCCTCACTATATTGTATGTAGTCATTATGTCTCACTGAGGAATGCTTCCCCTGCCTGGTATTATAAGACAGGGTATGTAAATCTGCCCCTCAGAAAATATTAATTTAAATATACAAAAAACAAAAAACCCAGTAAGGTTACCTGAACCCACACAATATAATGTAAAACTAGGGGCTAATATTCAGAAGCTAATAATAATCAAATTAAAGAAAATGTAGTTGGGCAAATCAATCTTTTAAAATCATTTAGGCAGCAGAGCAGTTCTCTGGGGAATTAAAAGCAACTGTCTTTGTCTTGCAAATCTCTACAAATCAGAAATGTAATACAGCCCACAATGACCTGAGACTGAGCCTAATTAGCTAGCTCAATCAGGTAGACTGAAACAAAAAGGGAAAAAGAGGGCTTTTTACACTCAAACTGCTGGGAAGGCTCCTTCACCCAAAGTCTAATTCACAGCCTCCTTAAGGATTTATCAAGGACAAATACAAATCTTAACAGTCGCTCATCTTTCAAACAGAAGAGTAACTCTTTCATTTTTGTTTTGTTTTTTCCGCTCTGCAGCGTAGGGTATCTAGCAGGACGTCTAGTTCGTGAACTGAGTGAAAAACAACCAGAGCTGCAGATAAGTGAACGAGATATGCTCTGTGTTCAGATCGCTGGTCTTTGTCATGATCTCGGTAAGCAGTTCAAAGAGCCAGAGTTCTAATGTAAAACCACATGGTACCTCTCTTTGAAATTAAAAAATCCAACTAACTAGGAGAATATGAAAGTTGTGTTTTAATTCTTCAGTTAACATTAAATGTGCCATTGCTTCTTTCTAGAATGGTTCATAAGCCCAAAGCATTGCTATTTTTTTTTTTTGTAGTCTTTCAGTGAATTTCCCATGTTAAACATCTTTGTTGCAGGTTATATGAAAGGACTTTCTGATAGTGATTTTTTTCTGACTACTGTGTGTTGGATGATGTGAATTTGATTTTTCCTTTATCTTGGTCAAAATAAAATTGCCATTTTCCTTTAGATAATTTGTCAAATCTATTCTTCTCACACCTAGAATACATAATCTGCTCTAACAGATTAACAGCAGATTTAGAGAACTCCTTTTCTTCCCTGGCTCATGTGAGGTCTTGGGCCACTTAAATCCAAGTAGAAGAATATCATCCCTTTCCATGGTCAAAGAAAGAGAAAAAGGACTGTTCTCTTTTATCACAGGAGTTTTTTCCCCTATCCTTGTAATTTATTCCTACCTGTTGGAGGATCCTAAGAGTTTGCGTGTGCCCTCAGTGCAGGGAAAGGGAGGTTTCAGTAGCCAGATACTTAAAGGCATAGGGCTCTCTCTTCAGCATGTTCCCTTGGAGATTTCAGTAGGACCAGTATCAGCCCTAGATCACAAATTTAACAGATTTTTGGTATTTTGAGAGGGAATCATTGGGAAACTTCTGCCAGTTCCTAGGAGTCTGAGCTCTGTAGTAACAAGCCTTTGTGTACAGACTGCAACATGCAAAAAGGCCCAGGGCTGGTCCAGGTAGGCTCCCTCTCCCATCTGTCAGGGAAGAGGGTAGGGGATTTGTTCCAGGACCCCCTGCGAGTACAAAAAAAAAACCCCAAAAATCCTGAATGCTCAAGCCCCTTATATAAAATTTGCATATAACCCACACACATCCTCCCATGTACTTTAAATCAATTGTAGATTACTTATAATACCAATACAATGTAAACTATATGTAAATAGTTGCCAGCAAGCTTGGCAAATTCAAGTTTTGCTTTTTGGAACTTTCTGGAATTTTTTTTTCTGAATATTTTTTTGTCCGAGGCTGATTGAATCTGCGGATGCAGAGGGCCAACTGTAACTCCTTCAGAAATTCTGATAATTCCAGAGTTGTGCCCCAGCAAAGTTTCATATTACTGGATGTTGTGGAATGTTAAGATCACTTATGAATAAGATAAAGTAGTGATCTCCACTTTTGATTGCCCATATCATCAGTAAAAACCCAAGATAAACCCTGATATGTGTATATTTATTATAAAGTAAATTATGTACATTATAAAATTTACATAAAAATAGATGTTTTTAAAGGTTGAGAGTAATAAAGTTCTAACATTTTCTTCCTAACCCTAGTGGATTTTCTTAAAACTACTGTTCTAACGCTAACAATATATAATCTGAAGAAGCCAAAAGTTTTTGTCATTAACATTCCTTTAGTTACACAAAACTGTCCTTTCATCAAATTTATGTAAACTCTGGTGACTCAGAGACCCCTCAATGGAGAGCTTACTTTCCTGTATTGTTCTGCTTCCTGTTCTCTTGTTTTGGAAAATAGGAAGGAAGGATTTGTTCCTTTTTGTGATGTATTTATAGATTATTAATTTCTATTGATATTCAAGTTTTAACTAAAAAGATTTACTTTTTACCAATTTACAAACATTTTTCTTGTTCTAAGGCTGCTTTTGTTTTTAAGGTCATGGGCCATTTTCTCATATGTTCGATGGAAGATTTATTCCACTTGCTCGCCCAGATGTGAAATGGACGGTATGTATTCACATATTTAATAGTCAGTAAAATAAAGACTAAGCAGTGACTGCTGTGTTAAAGTATTCTTCCTTTTACAGTTTTTCAAAGTGTTTATATATAATGCTTTCATTTGATCCTCACAGTAATCTCTAAGGAGGAAATCATTATCTCCATTTTTGTAAGTATAAAGAAACTTGAAACTCATAGAGGTGTATTGATGCACCAAAAATCACAAAGTTGTTAAATGATAAAGCCAGCACTAGAAAACCAGGTTTCCTAGCTGCTAATTTAATGCTCTTTCTACTCTATCATACTAGTATAAAATAAAAAATAAAAGGCTAACTCTGGCTTTGACTCATTTTGTATGACCATGAAGTAGCTAATACCAGCTAAGTTCATTTTATACTTACAGATTTGCAGGTGACTGACCCGTATTTTTGGAATCAATTTTTGAGAAGTAAAGTTAGGTCAACTCCTATTTTTGGCCACACTATATTTGGAGTAGAAAAAAGTATTAATACATATTGAACACTTCTTACACGTCAACCACTATTTTTTCTCTCTCCCTTTAAAGGTAATTCATATACAATATGTTGTACAGATCTTAAGTGTACAGTTCAGTGAGTTTTGACAAATGTATACATCCATGTAGCCACTACCCAAGTTGAGATATAGAATATTTTCATCTTCCTGGAAAATTCCTTTGTGACCCTTTTCAGTCAGTTCCTACATCTCCCTCCCACCATCACCTTCTGATTTTTATAAACAGATTAGTTTTGCCTGTCTTAGAATTGATAAGAGTAGAATCCTATAATAGGTACTCTTTTGTATCTTGCTCTTATTCACTCAACGTAATGATTTTGAGATTCGTTGGTGTGTCATGCATCAGTTGTCGGTCCCTGCTCATTGCTGAGGTAGTATTCCATTGTAAGAATAAGTTACGATTTGTTTATTTTTTCTCCTTTTGTAGAATTTGGGTTGTTTTCAGTGTTTTGGCTGTTACGAATAAGGATGCTATGCATGTTACTGTACACGATTTTTATGGAAAATGTTTTCATTTGTCTTAGGTTCATTTCTCCTTACCTAGGAGTAGAATTGCTGGGTCATCAAGTAGATGGATACTTAACTTTATAAAGCAACTACCAGACATTTCCCATTTTACACTCTGCCAGCAGTATGAGAGTGCCTGTTGTTCCATAGCCTCACCAACATTTAGTTTTTTAAATTATTCTTTCTAATGAGTGTGAAATGGTTTCTTATAGGATTTTTTTTTTTTTTTTTTTGGTATCCTCTGTGGTATGTTGAGTACCATTTCCTGTACTTTGTCATTGGTAAATCATCTTTTGTGAAGAGTTTTTCCATTTACCCATTTAAAAAATTTGAATGTTTGCCTTTTAGTTATCCATTTGAGTAATTATATATATAGTCAGATACATGTATTGTGAATATAGTCCCCGTCCCCACCCCAGTCTCTGACTTACCAATTCATTTCTTTAATGAAGGTGGCTTTTGAGAAACAAAAATTTTAAATTTTGATGAAGTATTCTGGTTCTTCAACCTGGTAAGATGGATAGTTTCTCTCCAGTTCTGCAGCCTTAGGGCCTCCCTCAGGCTAAAAGCCATAAAAGAACTGGAATATTGCCCACTGCCTTCCTCTTCCAAGTGTTTATTTCCCTCTAACATCTGCCTGCTTTTGGTCGTAATCCAATACCTTCAGGAAGTTGTCCAGAGTTAATAGTTGTTTTCAACAAGGTCGATTTAAATAGGATCTACTCAGCCATTCCCAAGTCTTTTTCTTTAAATATTTTGCCTTTAACGTGTAAGTCCTTACCTCATGGGAATTTATTTCTCTGCATATGTGTGGTAGAAATCTGATTTCTTTCTTTTTTTTTTTTTTAAGTATTTGTTTATTTATTTATTTATGGCTGTGTTGGGTCTTCGTTTCTGTGCGAGGGCTTTCTCTAGTTGTGGCAAGCGGGGGCCACTCTTCATCGCGGTGCGCGGGCCTCTCACTATCGCTGCCCCTCTTGTTGCAGAGCACAGGCTCCAGACGCGCAGGCTCAGTAGTTGTGGATCACGGGCCCAGCTGCTCCGCGGCACGTGGGATCTTCCCAGACCAGGGCTCGAACCCGTGTCCCCTGCATTGGCAGGCAAATTCTCAACCACTGCGCCACCAGGGAAGCCCTGATTTCTTTTTTAATATGGATAATTGTTTATTGAATTTCCCCAATGATCTGCAGTCAAACGCTCTACCACTGTCCCCACTGATTCTGTGATACCAACCCCAACATTTTTTTAACTTTCCGTAATGATGAATCTTTCTGGATTCTGTTCCATTCCACACTTTTCATAATTGTTACTTCTTTATAATAAGTCTTGATAGCTGGTAGGACAGCTGTTTCTTTTATTAGGTATCTTTGGCCTTTTGCTCTTCTATTATAAATGTTGTAATTTTCTCCATAAAGGTTTTATACATCTTTTATTATATTTACTTCTAAGTTGCTTATAATTTTAGTTATTATTGTCTGTGCTATCTTTGTGGAACTTGAATTTTTCTGTATGTATAAGTTTTTTTCTGAACCATTTGAAAGTATGTTGTAGGCATGCCCCTTTATTCCTAAAGCTTCAGTGGGTATTTCCTAAAAACAAGAACATTCTCTTACATAACCTCAGTACCTTTATTAAAATCAGGAAATTATTATTGATACAGTACTATTATCTAATTTACAGACCTTCTATCAAATTTCAACAACTGTCCAAATAGAAAAGGGGAAAGAAAACCATTTTTGGTCCTGATTCATCATACATTACCCTTAGTTGCCATTTCTCTTTAGTTTCTTTTTTTTTTTTTTTTAAGTTATTTATTTATTTATTTATGGCTGTGTTGGATCTTCGTTTCTGTGAGAGGGCCATCTCTAGTTGTGGCAAGCGGGGGCCACTCTTCATCGTGGTGCGCGGGCCTCTCACTATTGCGGCCTCTCTTGTTGCGGAGCACAGGCTCCAGACGCGCAGGCTCAGTAGTTGTGGCTCACGGGCCTAGTTGCTTCGCGACATGTGGGATCTTCCCAGACCAGGGCTCGAACCCGTGTCCCCTGCATTGGTAGGCAGATTCTCAACCACTGCGCCACCAGGGAAGCCCCTCTTTAGTTTCTTTTGATCTGCAACAATTCTTCCGTCTTTATCTCTCATGACCTTGTCATTTTTTGAAGTATACAGGTAGATTATTTTGTGGATTGCCCCTCACTTTGAGTTTCGGTTTTCGGTTTCCTCATACTGTCAGACTATCTGTTTTTGGCAGAATGCCACGTTGTGACCTTAGTGTATCCCATCAGAGGCACATAAGGTCTTTTTAAGCCATTACTGGTAATATTAACTTCAATCACCTGATTAAGGCAATGGCTGCCAAATTTCATAAACTTACTGTTTTTCCTCTATGTAATTAATATGTATCTTGATTCAATTAAAAAATAGATATAGGACCATTCAGGGTTTTGTTTTCATGTTTCTTGAGTTTGTTTTTGCTAAGACCTGTGATAGGGCAGATGTCTCCCTCCAGGGGGCCATTTGATCTTTATAATGATTATAAATGAGCAAGCAGAGACAGATGAGTAAAATGAGTCTAATTTGAGATTCCAGCCCAGATCTTGACTTCAGGGCTCTGAGACATTTTTGTTTTTACTGGCAAGTTTGGAACTACCCCTTTTTATCAGTAGATGGAAACAATACAACTAAATTTTATAGTGATATTCATTAAAATGGTATTCTATTGGGAATTCCCTGGCGGTCCAGTGGTTAGGACTCAGCTCTTTCACTGCTGGGGCCTGGGTTCAATCCCTGGTCCGGGAACTAAGATTCTGCACGTGGTACATCTCAGAGAAAAAAAAAAAAAGCTATTTCTATCTTTATGATCTGGTAATATTCAGTTGTACTGTACAATACTTATGTATTATAAATGATTATATCTCATTAAATATATTTATGTAATAATGATGAACCTGGTTTGTAAAGGTTTATAGACTGGTAAAATACAGACAGTTTTTTTTTTCCAGTCCCATCTGGTATTTATTTATTTATTTGGCTGCATTGGGTCTTCGTTGCAGCATGTGGGATCTTTCATTGCAGTGCACGGGCTCTTCATTGCAGCTCGCGGGCTCTCCAGTTGTGGCACACAGGCTCTAGAGCGCGCAGGCTTAGTTGCCCCACAGCATGTGGGATCTTAGTTCCCTGACTGCGGATAGAACCTGCATCCCCTGCACTGGAAGGAGGATTCTTAACCACTGGACTACCAGGGGAGTCCCAGTATAGACAAATTTGACAGATTTTTTAAAATATCTGTAAGATTGTAGTTGAAAACTTGATAATTAACATGCATTAGAACCTTATCTCTGAATTACTTGGAGCCAAGAGTAATTTAAATAATCAGGGGTCTCTGATGGACTAGAGTCTACAACAGACCATACTGTGCTGACTTTTCCCAGCATGAACAGGGCTCAGTTATGATGTTTGAGCACCTAGTTAATTCTAACGGACTCAGAGATGTCATGGAACACTATGGTCTCATCCCTGAAGAAGATATTTGGTTTATCAAGGAACAAATTACAGGACCACCTGAATCACCCGTCAAAGATTCTTCAAAGGTAAGTTTGTGTACAACTTAATTTGAACTGACTGGTTCCTTTCATCTAGTCTCTCTGCTTGATTCCTTCAGATCTATTTGAAGAGGTGACATTTGGCTATTTTAGAGAGACTAAATGATAAAATATGTGATACATTTCTACTGTTTAATGCAAAAAATAAAAGACTTATGTAGTTCTTCCAGCTCTTAACTGAGTTCTTCAGAAGTTATCCCCCAAATTAAAATGAATATGTATGCAGTATTTTATACAGAAGCCTAAAGTAACTTAGTTTGGAAAATGTAAAAGTATGTGTCTTGTTTATTCATTAAAATTAGCATATTTGAAATATTTAGATATGTGAAGACCTAGAAAAAAGTTGAATTAGTTCAGAGGGAAATATGTTTTGTTTCCTTTTTGATCTTTTTTCTTTTTATTTTGCTTAGAAAAAAGAATTTCCCTTTGTGGTTTTTAAAGTTTTTTTCCTTAAAATATACAAAGCTACTTGTAAGGCATAAGATAAAGAGGTGGATTTTATAGCAAATATCCTATTTCCAAAAAACAGAGCTCCTGGGAATTCCCTGGCAGTCCAGTGGTTAGGACTGTGACGCTTTCACTGCTGAGGGCCCGGGTTCTGTCCCTGGTTGGGGAACTAGGATCCCACGGGCCACACAGCACCACACAGCGCCGCCAAAAAAAACCCAAACAAACAAAAAACAGAGTTCCAAAAATTCTTTGAATGGTGCATATCATTTAGACTAGATGTGTGGCTACTTTGAAAGACAATACTATTTTCATGCCTGAATTTAAGCATTAGAATATAAGGAACATTCTTACTAGTTCATAGTTAGATCTTATATTTTTTAAAAAATTTTAAACGAAGAAAACAAGAAAGCTTGTTGGTTATGGGAAGTGTAACAGAGTTAGGATCCTTCCGAAGGCACAAGGTTTAGTATTAACAGGGTATCACACTTTAGCATTTCTTTTCCCTTTTCTACTAATTTAGGAATTAAATGGAAGAAGGAATGAGTAGAACCTTCTCACTTACCTAACCTTCCCGTTCAAATATCTGTTTATACTTTTCAGAGTAATACAGTTGCTTTGCTTTGCTTACGAATAGATTTGGCTCCTATCCTAAAACTTTCAGTGGGTTTTCTTGTCTTCCAGTGGCTGTATAAAGGACGTCCTAAAGAAAAAAGCTTCCTTTATGAGATAGTGGCCAATAAAAGAAATGGCATTGATGTGGACAAATGGGATTATTTTGCCAGGTATGCATTGAACACTTCAGAAAAGTTGGTTAAAATCCTTATATACTTTAAATATATACAATTTTTATTTAAATAAACAAAATAAAATTCTTGTATAAATTTCGTGTTGATATTTAAGGTACAGTTTCCTTTGTTGAAATATTTCATTCCTCTGCTTTGGAATCTTTCTAGGGACTGCCATCATCTTGGAATTCAAAATAATTTTGATTACAAGCGCTTTATTAAGTTTGCCCGTGTCTGTGAGGTAGATGATAGGAAGCACATTTGTACTAGAGAAAAGGTAAGCTATGTCAGAGAACAACGAGGAAGGTATAGTTCCTAGTGTGAAATCTAGAAATAACCTTTAACTAATTTGGAAAAATCACTACCTGGTAAATTATCAATCTCTTTACTTCATGCTTAGCATTTGGAAGTATCTTAAGGCTCTTTTCACTTCTACTGCATTGTTAAATAATAATAAAATTACGATAGACATTTTTTGAATGTTGTTCTAGGCACTGTTGTAAGTGCTTTAGAGGGATTAACTCAATCGTCATCCACCCTATGGAATAGATACTGTTATTATCCCATTTAACAGATGAGCAAGTTGAAGCACAGAGAAGACATACAATTAATGGCAGAACTGGAATTTCAATCCAGGAAGTTTGGCTTGAGTATTATCCTTAATCACTATATTACGTGTTTCATGGTAGTTAAAATCCTAAAATCATTAGGTCCCCTGCTAGGTTAGAATCATGTAACTAAAGAATATTACAGTATTATACTATAGAAGGTCTTTCTTTTGAGAATGAAGACTATAAGAATAATAATACCTAATTTCTAGAGGTATTGGGAAATTTAAAGAATATATTTAAGATGCCTAAAACAGAATGTGTCACTGAGTTAAAACACACAGTAGATTTTGGTTTACTAAGAACAAAAGTTGCACATTAGTAGTTTTATGAATCTGCCTTGCTCTTTCTTAGTGGGCTCAGGGGTTTTAATGAAGTAGCCCCTGTGCCTAGTCTTCTTTTATGCCACCATCCCTTTTCCTTGACTTATATACTTGTCTGCTAACAAGGGAACCTAATCTGATCCTACATTGTTCCACATTCTTCTGCAGGAGGTTGGAAACCTGTATGACATGTTCCACACACGCAACTCTTTGCATCGCAGAGCTTATCAACACAAAGTTGGCAACATCATTGATACAATGTAAGAAATTCGATTGTTATTTCCCTATAAAATTTTCCATGATGCTTTGCTAGAGTATCATACTTGGGTCAAGTTGAGATTTCTAGGTAAATTCAAGTGAATTTTAAGTGAACAAACCTAAAATGGTTCCCTTAAACAAATAAAACAAAAACTAGCATAAAGTGAACTTCGTTAGAGGTGAGGAGGAAAGTGGGTAAAGAGGATAGATTCAAGCAGAAGATGGGGTTTAGGCTAGGCAGGAAGGAGGCCACGCTGGGATGGCTTAGACCTCTGCACAGGTAGTCGCTTAGGTACCAGATATTAGTCATGGAGGTGAGAGGTGGGACATGGATAATTGATATTCTGAAATTAATGATAAAAATGAATTTTAAAGATTAAGATTAATGTCTCTCCTTACCCTGTCAATTATCAAAATTAGTAGCAAATAGTAAAACCTACAGGAATTTCACCTCTTCTCCCCGATCCAGTCAGAACCAAAGCAGAAAAGTCCAGCCAGGTCTCTGTGTGACTCAAAGACCCCATGAGGAATTACCAAAAGTTGGGTGTGAGTCAAGTTAATTCCATGTCTCTAAAATAGTTTTAAATGGATTTATTTTAAGCCTTTCATGTTCATGTTTAACATTTGTGTTGAGAAAATTTACCTTCTTTTCTACTTTTTTCCTCATCTTTTCTCATGAGCACACTAGTTAGAATTCTTTCTCCTATTTGTATGGTTGTCACTTTGGTAAGAGATTTTGTTGTTTTCTTTGTTTTTAATGTGGAGAATCAGAGAGATGTAGGTACAAAGCCTGGTACCGCTTCTTCCTAACTTGATTAAATGAAAATTCCTTAATTTCTACATCTGTAAAATTGAGGCTGATTACACCTATCTTATAGTTGGAAAGATTAAATAAGATGATGTATTTAAAGCTCTGTTATAATGCCTGGAACACAGTAAATGTAGTAGTTCACAAATCACCATGGATTTATTTAGCATGATTGAGAAGCAGTTGTGTTTTTTTTCTGGCTTTTTAAAAAATTATAAGTTGCAGGTGTACAATATAGTGATTCACAACTTTTAAAGGTTGTATTCCATTTATAGCTATTATAAAATATTAGCTGTATTCCTCATTGTACAATATATCCTTGTAGCTTATTTTATACCTAATAGTTTATACCTCTTAATCCCCTACCCCTATATTGCCCCTCCCCACTTCCCTCTCCCCACTGATAACCACTAGTTTGTTCTCTATATCTGTAAGTCTGAGAAGCAGTTGTCTTTAGAACATTGTGTCTCAAGATTTTATTTCCCTAAAGTAAAAAGATTTCCTTAACTTTAAGCAAGGCATAAAGCAAATATTCAAATTTTCTCATAAACATAAATGTTTATAAAATGATCTTTAGGATTACAGATGCCTTCCTCAAAGCAGACCCTTACATAGAGATAACAGGTTCTGAAGGAAAAAAGTATCACATTTCTACAGCAATTGATGACATGGAAGCCTTCACTAAGCTGACAGGTAAGGACTAGAAGGTAACATAGGTGGTCCATCTCAGATAAAGTATAAGCTTTCCCTGGATTGCAGATGAGTTATTTTCCAAACATTCCAATGTATTTAGCTTCTAAAGTGATTGTATACTATTGGATTTGAGTTTTATCTCTGCTTTGTACTAACAGGGTAACCTTGATAAAGTTATTTAACCTCTCTGAACCTTAGTTTCCTCATCTAAAATGGGAGTAATGACACCTAGCATATAGTTTTGTTGTGATGCTTCAATGAGGCATATAGCACCTAGAATAGTACTTGGCACATAAGTACTCAATATTAATTATTATTTAACTTATAATACAGCTGGACTAATACCATACCAGTATCAAAAAGCTGACTTGCCTTTTTTTTTTTTTTTTGACTTGCCCTTTTAACATGATCTTTGTTGCAAAACACAGGATGTGAGAAACATTTCCCCTCACGTCAGCAGAAACAAACTCTGCGGCTTAGGGTGTGAAGGAAGAGAGGTGAGGGGTTGCAGCTGATTCTTTAATGTGGGAGAGTGTAGACTGAGAAATAAAGATCAGTAAAGCAAAAGAGGTAAACCAAAAAGCATGTACCAGTCAGAGTTCTTAGTTGCAAATCCTAAAACTGTCTCTGCTTAACTAAAAACAACATGACAGAATCAGTGGAAAGGCTGGAGGTTCTGAACCAAGCAAGAACAACAGAAACTGAGTGGCCTCAGACACAACCAAGATCAACTTCCTGCTCCATCTCTGCTAGATTTTATTTTATATACATATAACATAGAGAGTCCCCATTACACTTGTAAATTTTTAGTCATTTTCCAATCATAGCTAAACCAAAGATTAGAAGTGAAATGGTGATTCCCTGTATCAAATGTCTGTGTACACTGAGAACACTGTACATCAGTACTTACAGTTTATAATGTGACAAGTGAGTTTGCTTTTTGCTTGTTAATTAATCTGGGTTGGATTGATGACAAAGTTACATATAGGGGATAATGTATCTAAATTGTTTCTGTGTTTTGTTTTAATAACATCATAGCAGGTATACTAGTCTCCCATTGTTGTGTGGATAGGAATGGAGGAAGAGATTATAAGACAATGTGAGCAAGCTGTGGATATTTATTTATTTATTTATTTATTTATTTATTTTAACATCTTTATTGGAGTATAATTGCTTTACAGTGGTGTGTTAGTTTCTTCTGTATAACAAAGTGAATCAGCTATACATATGTCCCCATATCTCCTCCCTCTTGCATCTCCCTCCCACCCTCCCTATCCCACCCCTCTAGGTGGTCACAAAGCACCGAGCTGATCTCCCTGTGCTATGTGGCTGCTTCCCACTAGCTATCTATTTTACATTTGGTAGTGTATATAAGTCCATGCCACTCTCTCACTTTGTCCCAGCTTACCCTTCCCCCTCCCTGTGTCCTCAAGTCCATTCTCTATGTCTGCGTCTTTATTCCTGTCCTGCCCCTAGGTTCTTCAGAACCTTTTTTTTTTTTTTTTTAAGATCCCATATATATGTGTTAGCATACAGTATTTGTTTTTCTCTTTCTGACTTACTTCACTCTGTATGACAGACTCTCGGTCCATCCACCTCACTACAAATAACTCAATTTTGTTTCTTTGACGGCTGAGTAATATTCCATTGTATATATGTGCCACATCTTCTTTATCCATTCATCTGTCGATGGACACTTAGTTTGCTTCCGTGTCCTGGCTATGGTAAATAGAGCTTCAGTGAACATTGTGGTACATGACTCTTTTTGAATTATGGTTTTCTCAGGGTATATGCCCAGTAGTGGGATTGCTGGGTCATATGGTAGTTCTATTTTTAGTTTTTTAGGAACCTCCATACTGTTCTCCATAGTGGCTGTATCAATTTACATTCCCACCAACAGTGCAAGAGGGTTCCCTTTTCTCCACACCCTCTCCAGCATTTATTGTTTGTAGATTTTTTGATGATGACCATTCTGACTGGTGTGAGGTGATACCTCACTGTAGTTTTGATTTACATGTCTCTAATGATTAGTGATGTTGAGTGTCATTTCATGTGTTTGTTGACAATCTGTATATCTTCTCTGGAGAAATGTCTATTTAGGTCTTCTGCCCATTTTTGGATTGGGTTGTTTGTTTTTTTAATATTCAGCTGCATGAGCTGTTTATATATTTTGGAGATTAATCCTTTGTCCATTGATTCGTTTGCAAATATCTTCTCCCATTCTGAGGGTTGTCTTTTCGTCTTGTTTATAGTTTCCTTTGCTATGCAAAAGCTTTTAAGTTTCATTAGGTCCCATTTGTTTATTTTTGTTTTTATTTCCATTACTCTGGGAGGTGGGTCAGAAAGGATCTTGCTGTGATTTATATCATGGAGTGTTCTGCCTATGTTTTCCTCTAAGAGTTTTATAGTGTCTGGCCTTACATTTAGGTCTTTAATCCATTTTGAGTTTATTTTTGTGTATGGTGTTAGGGAGTGTTCTAATTTCATTCTTTTACATGTAACTGTCCAGTTTTCCCAGCACCACTTATTGAAGAGGCTGTCTTTTCTCCATTGTATATTCTTGCCTCCTTTATCAAAGATAAGGTGACCATATGTGCATGGGTTTATCTCTGGGCTTTCTATCCTGTTACACTGATCTATATTTCTGTTTTTGTGCCAGTACCATACTGTCTTCATTACTGTAGCTTTGTAGTATAGTCTGAAGTCAGGGAGCCTGATTCCTCCAGCTCCGTTTTTTGTTCTCAAGAGTGCTTTGGCTATTCGGGGTCTTTTGTGTTTCCATATGAATTGTGAAATTTTTTGTTCTAGTTCTGTGAAAAATGCCATTGGTAGTTTGATAGGGATTGCATTGAATCTGTAGATTGCTTGGGGTAGTATAGTCATTTTCACAATATTGATTCTTCCAATTCACGAACATGATATATCTCTCCATCAGTTTGTATCATCTTTAATTTCTTTCATCAGTGTCTTATAGTTTTCTGCATACAGTTCTTTTGTCTCTTTAGGTAGGTTTGTTCCTAGATATTTTATTCTTTTTGTTGTAGTGGTAAATGGGAGCGTTTCTTTAATTTCTCTTTCAGATTTTTCATCATTAGTGTATAGGAATGCAAGAGATTTCTGTGCATTAATTTTGTATCCTGCTACTTTACCAAATTCATTGATTAGCTCTAGTAGTTTTCTGGTAGCATCTTTAGGATTCTCTATGTATAGTATCATGTCATCTGCAAACAGTGACAGTTTTAGTTCTTCTTTTCCAATTTGGATTCCTTTTATTTCTTTTTCTTCTCTGATTGCTGTGGCTAAAACTTCCAAAACTATGTTGAATAATAGTGGTGAGAGTGGGCAACCTTGTCTTGTTCCTGATCTTAGTGAAAATGGTTTCAGTTTTTCACCATTGAGAATGATGTTGGCTGTGGGTTTGTCATATATGACCTTTATTATGTTGAGGTAAGTTCCCTTTATGCCTACTCTCTGGAGGGTTTTTATCATAAGTGTTGAATTTTGTCTAAAGCTTTTTCTGCATCTATTGAGATGATCATATGGTTTTTCTCCTTCTATTTGTTAATATGGTTTATCACATTGATTGATTTGCATATATTGAAGAATCCTTGCATTCCTGGGATAAACCCCACTTGATCATGGTGTATGATCCTTTTAATGTGCTGTTGGATTCTGTTTGCTAGTATTTTGTTGAGAATTTTTTCATCTATGTTCATCAGTGATATTGGCCTGTAGTTTTCTTTTTTGTGACATCTTTGTCTGGTTTTGGTATCAGGGTGACAGTGGCCTTGTGGAATGAGTTTGGGAGTGTTCCTCCCTTTGCTATATTTTGGAAGAGTTTGAGAAGTATGGGTGTTAGCTCTTCTCTAAACGTTTGATAGAATTTGCCTGTGAAGCCATCTGGTCCTGGGCTTTTGTTTGTTGGAAGATTTTTAATCAGAGTTTCAATTTCAGTGCTTGTGATTGGTCTGTTTATATTTTCTGTTTCTTCCTGGTTCAGTCTCAGAAGGTTGTGCTTTTCTAAGAGTTTGTCCATTTCTTCCAGGTTGTCCATTTTATTGGCATATAGTTGCTTGTAATAATCTCTCATGATCCTTTGTATTTCTGCAGTGTCGGTTGTTACTTCTCCTTTTTCATTTCTAATTCTATTGATCTGAGTCTTCTCCCTTTTTCTCTTGATGAGTCTGGCTAATGGTTTATCAATTTTGTTTATCTTCTGAAAGAACCAGCTTTTAGTTTTATTGATCTTTGCTATCATTTCCTTCATTTCTATTTCATTTATTTCTGATCTGATCTTTATGATTTCTTTCCTTCTGCTAACTTTGGGTTTTGTTTGTTCTTCTTTCTCTACTTACTTTAGGTGTAAGGTTAGGTTGTTTATTTGAGGTGTTTCTTGTTTCTTGAGGTAGGATTGTATTGCTATAAACTTTCCTCTTAGAACTGCTTTTGCTGCATCCCATAGGTTTTGGTTCATCGTGTTTTCATTGTCATTTGTTTCTAGGTATTTTTTGATTACCTCTTTGATTTCTTCAGTGATCTCTTGGTTATTTAGCAGTATATTGTTTAGCCTCCATGTGTTTGTATTTTTTACAGATTTTTTCCTGTAATTGATATCTAGTC
Organism: Balaenoptera acutorostrata; assembly: GCF_949987535.1. NCBI lineage: Eukaryota > Metazoa > Chordata > Mammalia > Artiodactyla > Balaenopteridae > Balaenoptera > Balaenoptera acutorostrata. The sequence continues at coordinate 67,285,483 of NC_080078.1, read as the reverse complement.
TCATAGCGTTGTGGTCGGAAAAGATACTTGATACGATTTCAATTTTCTTAAATTTAGCAAGGCTTGATTTGTGACCCAAGATATGATCTATCCTAGAGAATGTTCCATGAGCACTTGAGAAGAAAGTGTATTCTGTAGTTTTGGAGTGGGATGTCCTATAAATTTCAATTAAGTCCATCTTTTTTAATGTATCATTTAAAGCTTGTGTTTCCTTATTTATTTTCATTTTGGATGATCTGTGTATTGGTGAAAGTGGGGTGTTAAAGTCCCCTACTATTATTGTGTTGCTGTCAATTTCCCCTTTTATGGCTGTTAGCATTTGCCTTATGTATTGAGGTGCTCCTGTGTTGAGTGCATAAATATTTACAATTGTTATATCTTCTTCTTGGATTGATCCCTTGATCATTATGTAGTGTTCTTCTTTGTCTCTTGTGATAATCTTTATTTTAAAGTCTATTTTATCTGATGGGAGAATTGCTACTCCAGCTTTCTTTTGATTTCCATTTGCATGGAATATCTTTTTCCATCCCCTCACTTTCAGTCTGTATGTGTCTGTAGGTCTGAAGTGGGTCTCTTGTAGACAGCATATATATGGGTTATGTTTTTGTATCCATTCATCCAGTCTGTGTCTTTTGGTTGGAGCATTTAATCCATTTACATTTAAAGTAGCTATTGATATGTATGTTCCTATGACCATTTTCTTAATTGTTTTGGGTTTGTTTTTGTAGGTCTTTTCCTTCTCTTGTGTTTCCTGCCTAGGGAAGTTCCTTTAGCATTTGTTGTAAAGCTGGTTTGGTGGTGCTGAATTCTCTTAGCTCTTGCTTGTCTGTAAAGGTTTTAATTTCTCCATCGAATCTGAATGAGAACCTTGCTGGGTAGAGTAATCTTGGTTGTAGGTTTTTCCCTTTCATCACTTTAAATATGTCCTGCCTCCCTTCCGACTTGCAGAGTTTCTGCTGAAAGATCAGCTGTTAACCTTATGGGGATTCCCTTGTATGTTATTTGTTGCTTTTCCCTTGCTGCTTTTAATATTTTTCTTTGTATTTAATTTTTGATCGTTTGATTAATATGTGTCTTGGAGTGTTTCTCCTTGGATTTATCCTGTATGGGACTCTCTGTGCTTCCTGGACTTGATTGACTATTTGCTTACCCATATTAGGGAAGTTTTCAACTATAATCTCTTCAAATATTTTCTCAGTCCCTTTCTTTTTCTCTTCTTCTGGGACCCCTATAATTTGAATGTTGGTGCATTTAATGTTGTCCCAGAGGTCTCTGAGATTGTCCTTAATTCTTTTCATTCCTTTTTCTTTATTCTGCTCTGTGGTAGTTATTTCAACTATTTTATCTTCCAGGTCACTCATCCGTTCTTCTGCCTCAGTTATTCTGCTATTGATTCCTTCTAGAGAATTTTTAATTTCATTTATTGTGTTGTTCATCATTGTTTGTTTGCTCTTTAGTTCTTTTAGGTCCTTGTTAAAAGTTTCTTGTATTTTCTCCATTCTGTTCCCAGGATTTTGGATCATCTGTGCTATCATTACTCTGAATTCTTTTTCAGGTAGACTGCGCATTTCCTCTTCATTTGTTTGGTCTGGTGGGTTTTTACCTTGCTTCTTCATCTGCTGTGTATTTCTCTGTCTTCTCATTTTGCTTAAGTTACTGTGTTTGCGGTCTCCTTTTCACAGGCTGCAGGTTCGTAGTTCCCGTTGTTTTTGCTGTCTGCTCCCAGTGGGTAAGTTTGCTTCAGTGGGTTGTGTAGGCTTCCTGGTGAAGTGGACTGGTGCCAGTGTTCTGGTGGATGAGGCTGGATCTTGTCTTTCTGGTAGGCAGGACCACATCCGATGGTGTGTTTTGGGGTGTCTGTGACCTTATTATGATTTTAGGCAGCCTCTCTGCTAATGGGTGGGGTTGTGTTCCTGTCTTGCTAGTTGTTTGGCAGAGGGTGTCCATCACTGTAGCTTGCTGGTCGTTGGGTGGAGCTGGGTCTTACCACTGAGATGGAGATCTCTGGGAGAGGTTTTGCCATTTGATATTACGTGGGGCCAGGAGGTCTCTGGTGGACCACTGTCCTGAACTTGGCTCTCCCACCTCAGAGGCTCAGGCCTGACACCCAGCCAGAGCACCAGACCCTGTCAGCCACACAGCCAGGTATTTGGGGAGTTTCTTGCCTTTTGGGAAATCTGAGGTCCTCTGCCAGCATTCAGTAGGTGTTCTGTAGGAGTTGTTCCACATGTAGATGTAGTTTTGTTGTATTTGTGGGGAGGAAGGTGATCTCCACATCTTATTCCTCTGCCATCTTGAAGGCACCTCCCTGGATATTTATCTTTAACTTTTGCTCATAATGGAGCAAATGATGCTGTGTTTTAAAAAAATCATCTTCAATTTTCCTCACAGACCAGTCCCAACCATTCATCCTGTAACATTATATTACATTTAAATTATCTTTTGGTGAAAAGAAATGAATTCTGCTTTTTATACACTTTGGGGTTAACTGACAAACCATTAAAATATCATACATTTTAATGAGGTCTTAAGTGCTCATGACTATATATAGCTCTTGCTCACCATGAAAGTTCTAGAACACCCAAACTGGTTTTTACCCCATTCGGTGAGATGAGTTCACTGATCACATACTTGGATGTTATAACAACGTCAAAAATCGCAGACAAGAAATTAGGTTACATTTTTGTGCTTTATCTGCCAGGGTATTGGAGAACAAGCATATAGCCTTTCCAGCTTTCATCATTTGAGACAGGGATCATTGTACTTACTTTTCTTGCATATGATTCTGAGCAGTCATATAATCCTTATTCTCCTTAACTACATGACCTTGAAGGAATAGGACCATGTGAGAGCCTTCCTTACTTTTGCTGCATTTCCAAAAGCAACTCACCTTATCTTTATTTTAAAAATCTCCACTTCTTTTTTTAAATCAATTTGCTTTTAGTTATTTATTTATTTATTTGGTTGCACCAGGTCTTAGTTGTGGCAGGCAGGCTCCTTATTTGCGGCATGCATGTGGGATCTAGTTCCCTGACCAGGGATCGAACCCGGGACCCCTTCACTGGGAGCTCGGAGTCTTATCCACTGTGCCACCAGGGCAGTCGCAAATCTCCACTTCTTATTTTCAAATTTTTTAGAATGTTTTTTCACATTTTGGGGGTAAGTGTTGAAAATATACAGCAGTGTTGAAAGAATTTTACAGTTAAAACCTGTATACTCACCACCTAAATTCTAGCATTTACTGGACTTGCTTTATCACATATTTATTACCTACCATCCCTCTATCCACTTATTAATCTATCTAAAGTTTGATACATTTTAAAATAAATTTCAGACATCAGTATACTTTACCCTAACTCCTTCAGCATACAGATTAACTAAAGTTCACTAATTGTTTATAGATTTTTTTCTTTTGATGTAAAAGTTACATGCAATTTGTATAAATGCAAAAATTTTAAGTGTAACATTTGCTAAACAAATGCAGGACACAGAACCTTATCTTCTCCTTAGAAAATTCCCCCATGCCCCGTCCCAGTCAATTCCTGTCCCTACCTCACCCCGAGAAGCAACCACTTTTTGCCTGTGCTAGACTTTTATAGCAATGGAATCATACCGTATGTATTCTTCTGTGTAAGGTATCTTTCACTCAGCATTATGTATTTCAGATTTATCCAGATTGCATGTACTGGTAGTTCATTCCTTTTTATTGCTGAGTAGTAGTCTATCGTATGAATATGCTGTTTCTTTATCTGTTCTCTCTGCTTCCTAAATTTCTATTTCTGATGGATGTTTCAGCTTATCTGGATGTAGCTATCTTAAGCATTGCAAATGTTATGACCACTGTCTTAGGTAACCATTTTCTAAATCCTAATACATTTAGTAAATACCAATGCTAAACCTTGGTCTTTATCCCACAATATTCCTAAGCAATAGGTGGACCTTACCCCTTCCCTCCCTTCCCCTGCAAGACCCTACCCCCAAATCCCTTAATTAAATTGAGGTTTTAGAATGTTAAATTCAAAAGAACCTTAGAGACCATCCGCTTAAAACCCCTCAAATGAGGAAACAGGCCAAATGAGGGAAAGCAGCTTATCCTAAAAAATGGCAAAGCTGAACTCAAACCAAGTCTTCTGACTCCCAAGTTGAATGTTGTTTACACTATTTTAGTGATATTTTAGTCATTAAATTTAATAGACAAGCAGTTTACTTTTGTACATGACTCTTCTGAAAACATGTATATAGAACAAATAGAACTCTCATACATGGCTGGTGGGAATGCAGGTGGTACAGCCACTTGGGAAAAGTTGAGCATTTTCTTTTAAACATATATGTATCCTGTGATCTAGTAATCCTTCTTTTACCCATTTAGCCAACAGAAATGAAAATATAAGTCCACCCCAAAACCTGTACCTGGTAGAATAAGATGAAAGGCATAAGAAGAGTATCAGTTGAGTTCCATGGGGTTCAAAGAGGAATTACATCTCTGGTTTGGAAGAATTAGGGAAGGTTTCACAATCAGGTGCCTTTTGAGATGAACCTCAGGGATTAGACAGGCCTTCAGGAAGTGAGATTCTGTCATGGGGAAAAGCATTTCTTTAATTCACCTGGGAATAGGGTAGGTAAAAGCATGGATAAGAAAAGCGTGGTCTTGTTTTTGTTGTTGTTGTCGTTGCTGTTGTTTTTTATTGGGGTAGAGTTGTTTTACAATGTTGTTAGTTTCTACTGTACAACGAAGTGGAATTCCCTGTGCTGTACAGCAGGTTCTCATTAGTTATCTGTTTTATACGTATTAGTGTATATACGTCAATCCCAATCTCCCAGTTCATCCCACCCCTGGTCTTGTTTATGTTAAAATAAAATTGTTCTGTTTTTCAAACTGTGCGCATAATGTGTAAAGAGATAATGAAAACTAAAGATGGAGAGATGGGTTTGTAGACAGCATCACTGAGAGGGTGAGGAATGTGTTAACCATGGATTGGTACATATACATGTGGGTGACGTGAATGACATAGACTACTAATATTTTATTTTGCCAAGAAAAGGCATTTTAATAAAACTCACTTTGCAAAATGTGGTGATTGCTTCAATCAAGGATTATCAATGAATGCTAAACCATTGGTTGACAACTTATTGGGATAGTCAGTCTCTCTCAAAATATTACCCTGCAGATTGTTAATTACAAAGGGAAAGATACATTTATAACAGAGAAATTCGGGGCGGGGTGGTGGTTATTGCTTTAACCAACTGTTGGAACTTAACATAACCCGTAAATATAACAAAGCTTGTTAAGTGACTTGTGATGTGATGCACTGAGCCAAGCTCTTATATAGTGTTCTTAGATGTTGTAACACTTATACAGTGTTCTCGACAACAGTGTTTTCCTTGAATCTAATGGTGAAGAAGCAGTCGAACAAGTTCAAAGTCTGGGACATTTTACATAATGACTGCCTGAACTTTTCTAAAATGTCAACATAATGAAAGAAGTCAGGGGAATTATCCTAGTTCTAGATGGGAGGAGACTATAAAACACAACAACTAATGTCATCCATAATATTTGATTGGTTTCTCTAAACAGCAACAAAAATTCCTAAATTGCATTATTGGAACAATTAAGCAAATTCAAATATAGATTGTATGTCAGATTTTTTTTTTTTTTTAATCATTCAGGGCCACTTTGGACAGAGACTCTGATTCTTTTAAAAATTTTTTTTTTTTTTAATTTTACTTATTTATTTATGGCTGTGTTGGGTCTTCGTTTCTGTGCGAGGGCTCTCTCCAGTTGCGGCGAGCGGGGGCCACTCTTCATCACGGTGCGCGGGCCTCTCACCATCATGGCCTCTCTTGTTGCGGAGCACAGGCTCCAGACGCGCAGGCTCAGCAATTGTGGCTCACGGGCCCAGTTGCTCCGCGGCATGTGGGATCCTCCCAGACCAGGGCTCGAACCCGTATCCCCTGCATTGGCAGGCGGATTCTCAACCACTGCGCCACCCGGGAAGCCCTCAGATATTTTTATATCAGTATTAAGTTTCTTGGCATGATTGTGGTTATGTTGGGGGACGTTCTTGTTCTTGGGAGGTACATGCTGAAGTATTTAGGAGTGAAAGGTATTGATGTCTGTAATTTTCAAATGTTTCCTCAAAAATTTATGTGTGCACACACACGGAGAGAGTGTTTGCATATGTGGGAAAATGTTAACAGTGGATAAATTTCAGTGAAGGGTATTTTATTTTGAAATTTCCAAAATAAAAAGTTGGAAGAGAAAGAAAGAAGGAAAATAAACTACCTTCTATCATCAGGGAATGAAACTTTTAAAAACTTTTTTTTTCTTTTTTTTGGCCGTACCACGAGGCTTGCAGGATCTTAGTTCCCTGACCAGGGATTGAACCCAGGCCCTGGCCGTGAAAGCACAGAGTCCTAACCACTGGACTGCCAGGGAATTCCCTTAAAAACTTTTTATTAAGGAAATTTACATCACTTAGCCTCATCACTTAGCTGCAGCAATTATCAACGCATGACAACTTTGCTTCATACCTTCACCCCATCAGACCCTGGGCCATTTTGAAGCAGATCTCAGACATAATTTTGTAATCCTTAAGTATCATTCTCTTTAAAAAAACATAATATAGGGACTTCCCTGGTGGTCCAGTGGTTAAGACTCCGAGCTCCCAGTGCCAGGGGCCTGGGTTCCATCCCTGGTCAGGGAACTAGATCCTGCATGCTGCAACTAAGAGCTTGCATGCTGCAACTAAGACCTGGCACAGCCAAATAAATAAAAATAAATAAATAAATATTTTTTAAAAACCAACATAACAATAAATTAATACACCTAAATTAATACACCTTTGTACCTAAAACCCAGTCTCAAGTCATCAACTCCAGTGCAGTCTTGTCTCAGCTCTCCCCTTTCCCACTCATTAGATTACCTTGAAGCAAATCTGAGACATTGACTGCAACACTTTTACAAAGGTTTTTTCACTTCAGGCTTAGAAATTTTTTTTCACATTGTTATAATCATTGTGTACCTACGTTTGTAAACTGCTTGAAATCATTTCAGACGATGTATGAGTCATACAGCAACGTATGAGTCTTTTAAAATCTTGTTTTTTCATTTTAATGTAACTGAAATTTCATCAAATTGGCAGATAACATTTTTCTGGAGATTTTATACTCTGCTGATCCCAAATTGGATGCTGCACGAGCGATTTTAAAGAAAATTGAATGCCGTAACCTCTACAAGTTTGTGGGTGAGACTCAGCCTATTGGACAAATAAAGATTAAAAGGGTAAGTTGAAAGGTCCTCTGACCCCCAAGAGGAAACCATTAGCCCATCACAATACCATGACTGTATTCTAAGCCCTTTACACGTTCTCATTTAATCTTCACATCAGTCTTCTGAGGCCTGCCCTGCAGATGAAGAAACTGAGGCTTGGGAGAGATTAAATAATTTGCCTATGGAAGCACAGTTAGTGAGCCAGGATTCAAAGCCAAGTCTCATTTACTCCAGAACCTTTACTCTCTCATTTCAGAAGTGAGAGGGGGGCCTCAAATTTTGTCTAGATCCAAAGGCAAGAAAATGAATGTAAGAAAAAAGGGGCCTCAAAATGAGGTATCTGCATGAGCTTCTTTGACACTCTAAGGACCTGCTTTAACTACTTCGTTCTTTCACAGATTATCAGGTTCTCGCAGATGGTGCTTGCCTGCCTTCTTTAGTTCAGTTATCAGTTATCTCTCCTGCTTGTTGAAGGGTTTTCTCTTTGCCAGAAAGCCCATAACAAAAGCCACACGGATAACCACACCCTGCCTCATGATACTTCCTTGGGTCACACTTTACTTCTTGTTTTACCAATACGTTAATGCCACCTTTTTTTCAATGTGAAATTCTGTTATGAAAATTGCATTGTTGTGATTTGATTAAAAGATGGCATAGGCAGAAGCCATATATTTGTTAGGGAAATCTCTACCCACTTTTTTTGGTAAAGTGCCGTTTTTAGAGAGGGAACCTCTTCGTGATACAAACACTGTAGAATGAAGGACTGGAGTTCTAACATGAGGAGCCTTGTCTTTTCTAGGAAAACTACGAAAGCCTTCCGAAAGGGGTTGCCAGTGCTAAACCCAGTGACATGGTGCTAGAACCTGAACTGAAGGCTGAAGATTTCATAGTGGATGTAAGTAGTTAGTCCAATAACATACTAAGCAAAGAATTTATTTAAAATAAAGCACCACTACCACCCCCACTATAACAGTAGTACATGTTCATTATAGAAAATTTGGAAAATACAGAAAGATGGAAGAAAGAGAATCACCTGTGATATCACAGAAAAAAACTAACATTAAGCAGTTTTAAAATCTTCTTTGACATTTTTATGTCAATATTGTAAATATTTTTATGTAATTGTGGTCATGTCATTAATAGAACGTTGTATATAGTGATTTTTGAATGTTTTCTTGATCAAAAAAGTAATACATACCAATAATATTTTAATTGCACACATACACACAAAGGAAAAAGTTAAGACTTTTTGACTCCTATTTTCATAGAGGATGTAGTGTCTTCTTGTATCCTAATGAGAATGCCAAATGGCTTTCTCACATTTTCTTCTGTTTCCTCTAAGAAATTCTTTTCAGAGTTCTACTCCTCTGAAATCTCAGGACAGTGTTCTCTGTGTATTTTTTCCGTAAGCCTCTCATTTGCTATTCTCTTGCTGACGCATCTTTGAGCAAAAGGCAATCTCTCCATAACCATTCTTTGCTGAGGGACACAGTGAGTGAACTGCCCTTGGACTCTCTCTCTATTCGCTTGACTGTGTGTTGAAGTGCCTCAGATCTGCAGATCAGGCTGCAGTTTCCGTTTCATTAGATGAGGTTCCACCAGAATAAAGGGATCTCACATCCTGACTTCCTGAGGCTCTGAAAGGCTTCACTCTCCAGAATGTTATCCCTGGGCTCCCACGTGTCTGCCCTTGCCCTCAGTGCAGGCATTACTCCTAGTCAGTCCCCCACCTCCCCATCTCCCAATGGATAGAGGATCAGAGGTACTTCAAGTGGCTGCCATGCATAGGAGAAGATGACATACACATGGCCAGTAGACATGAAAGAAGTTTAACTTTCTTGTTAACCTATAGGCAAATTGATGCAACGAGTTTTTTGATTATCAGACGTGTAAGATAAGAACATTTTTATAAGATTTTGTGATAATAAAGGTATGTGAAAATGGGAGTGTAAATTGATACAAGAGACCAAACTAGGGTCAATTTTAACTGACCCAGCAGTTTCATTCTGGGGATTTGTCCAAAGGAGGTGATCAGTTTTTCAAAAAAAGCACAAACATATTTATTGTAGCTTTATTATAGTGTGAAATTAGGGGAAAAATGTGTATGTCTTTTTTTGGCCATGCCACACGGCATGTGGGATCTTAGTTCCCCAACCAGGGATCGAACCCGCGCCCCTTGCATTGAAAGCATGGAATCTTAAGCAATGGACCACCAGGGAAGTCCCTATATATGTCTCTCAATAGGAAATTCAGTGGAATAATGCAAACATTAAAAGTTGTTTTTAACATCGAAAGGTGTTTATAATAAGTGAAAAAAAGTACATACAGAATGATTTTCTTTTTGTTTCTTTAAATGTATATACATTACATTTAAATGTGTGTGTGCAATGAACATATTGAAAAAATTTTGGATATATTAATAGTAAAATGTTAACATTGTTTCTACCTGAGTGGTGGAATTGCAGGTGATTTTTTTTTTTTTTTTTTTTTTACAGTGAGTATGGTACAAGAGTTTCATAATCTGAAACTCTTTCCATTTTAAGATGGGTAAAGCCCATCTGTATTCTGAGAAAGCAAGTAAAATTGCTAATTAAATGTCTTATCATGAATTAGCATCTAGTTTTAGCTTGACAGTGTAATATATTTACGTGGTGCATCTTACCATACATGGCCCCTTTGGGGACTGTATGTAGTAACTTTTATGATTATGTAATGGGCTATAAAACATAATTTACTATTTAGAATGAAAGATTCATTGTTGTTGGTCTGTAGCTACTTTTTTACTCTTGAGTCCTTGCTTAAGAATGGGATCTCTGTATAACATTGCACTTCTGGAAAGTAACTGTTTTATCAAATCTGCTTTAAGGAGGAATTTACAGTTATGCATTATGAAGAAAATAGGGATTGCCTTTTATTACTATTCTAAAGCCAAGGAAATAAATACCGAAGAGGTAGTGGCACTTAAATTGTTGAAAATTTGATTAGTGTTCATGCCTTGCCACGATGGGTAAAATGTCAATGCTGCATCAGGTCCCTCCCTTATGAAACAACACCCAGGAGAGAGACCTGTGACAGCACCAGCACTGGGATCGTGGGGAGGATTGAGCAATGCTCCCTCACAGATAAAGGGATGCAGCTATCAAAGCCAGTAGACCGTGCAGAGTGGGAGGGCTGGCCATGTACTGCAGACCCCTGGTCTCACTTCTGGACCATGGCTGAATCTCAGATGTCCACCTTTGTCTCACAGGCCACTGGCAGCATAGACAGCAAAGCTCATATACCGGTTTTCTTCAGTCACCACTCACAGGATAAGCCCCTTTTATCATCTGTTCTTTTCTGTACCTTCATCACCACATTACTCTATTTCTTCCCTTACTTCACTTCCAGTCTCTTCCCTTGTCCCAAACCGGTCCGTGGAGCCCTTTGGAATTTCCACTCCATAATTAACTAACTCCCCTCTATCTTTAGCCTCTTCGCTGACTATCTTTTTGCGTTTGTTGCAGCCTGGCTGTCCCCTGAGAGCCTGATTCCCCTGCAGCTCTTTCAGGAAAAGCACATTCCTCAGGGTCAGGAGACCTTCCTGTTCATCAGTCCTCTTGTTCCCTAGTACCACTTCAAGACCCCATGCAAGATCCCTGTTCCTCTGAGACTGACATCCTTAAACCATCTCCTGTCCTCTTGGTTGAAGATTTTGGCATGGTGTAGAGCCCTCCACTCTACTCCAGCTCCTGCCGTCATCTTTAGTGGCTTCATAGTCCACATGGCGCCAGCTCTGATTTCCTCACCTTCACCCTCAGTGACCTTATCCCCTCCACCTCAGCCAACATGCTCGGCAGATTACACTCTGAACCTTATCAACATTTGAAAATGCCCTCCCTCTAAAAATCACTAACTGAAGCATCCCATCTCTGTCCATAAACCCCTTTCTTCCTTACTTGCTTGTTCCTAGCTCATCGGGAGCTCCAGTTTACTGTCTCCTGACTTTCTTCCAGCTTGTTAGTGATCTTCTATCTTCATTTCTCTCCCAATCTAACTTAGATCGTGTTTCCATTAATCCAGTCATTTTCTGCAGTTACCCTCAACTCCCTCGCAAAACACTGAATGGCAGTTCATGGTCACCAACCCTAGGTGGGCCCTCTGGACTTTCTGGCAAGCTTAGTGCAATTCTCCTAGTCTCCATAGTGACTATTTCAAACCATCTTCACTCCTCCCAAATCTCCAGCCCTGCTTCCCAACCCCAACTGTATTCACTCTCAGTGACTAACCCCACTTCAGGTCTTATTTCAGAGATAAAATATAGGTTATTAGATAGGAACTCTCTCCACCTACACCGTCAAATAAGCAAGCCTGCCTCCATGTGCAGCTGTGTTCAGACTTCGCTCTGGTACAGTGGGGAAATGTCTCTCTTCCTATCAAAAGGCTAAGGGTAACCCTTCTAATTGTGTTCCAGGCCAGGGCTGTCCAATAGAACTTCCTGTGGTGATGGAAATGGTCTGTATCTGTGCTGTCCATTTCAGTAGTGACTAGCCACACACGTCTATTGAGCACTGAAATGTGGCTGCTGCAGTTGAAGAACTAATTTTATTCTTATATTTAATGTTAATGACTTGACATGTAAAAAGCCACACATAGCCAGTGGTTACCCCATTGGGCAGTGCAGCCAGAGAGCAGTTTGTCTCAGAACGTCTGCAGAACCACACAGTATGCATTCTCTCCTCTCTCTCTTTGACTTTCCCATCAGCAGTTAAACAGACTTTCATCTTAAGAAAATAACAAACCCTGCACTCCTCTTTACCCATCTTCTCTTCTTCAGGGTTAAACTCATTGAAAAGTTGTGTCCCCTTACCTTTCCTGGGTACCACGGTCTGCTTCATATTCTCCCCTCTTGCCTCTCTTAACAGCCAAACTTCCAAAAGTTGTCTTCTCTCTCATTTCTCGTCTACTTCTTTTTTGTTTTGCTTTGTTTTTTGTTTGTTTCTTTGTTTTGGCCACGCCACGTGGCTTTCGGGATCTTCGTTCCCCGAACAGGGGTCGAATCCGTGCCCCCTGCGCAGAGTCTTAACCACCGGACCGCCAGGGAAGTCCCTTCTCATCTACTTCTGAACCTTTTCTCTGTCACCATCACTATACAGCTACATTTCATTCTATTGCAAGTCATTTTATTGCACTTTGCATGTATTGCAATATCTCTGACGTCTGCCTGTATTAAAACTACTCTCACTAAGATCAGCAGTGACTTCAGTGTTACTAAAACCAGCAGACAAGTTTCAGTCCTCTCTGCTTCAGAGCTGTTTCTTCTGCCTGGAATTCTTTTCTTTCCTACCTAGGCCTGGTTAATTCCTGCTCACTTATTAGTAAAGTCACTTTCCTAGGAAAACATTTCCAGTCACTGCCTAGGTGCCCCAGACTACTAGGTTCCCAGGTTACAAAGTTTCACAGTACCATTTGCTTTTCCTTGGTAGCTCTCATAACAAATGGGGTTAGATAATTACTTTTTTTTGGCCAGGCTGTACAGCTTGCAGCATCTTAGTTCCCTGACCAGGGATGGAATCGGGGCCCCTGGCAGTGAGAGCACCAAGTCCTAACCACTGGACCACCAGGGAATTCCTGATAGTTACTTTTTAAATTATTTGTTCTACCTCAGTCTAGGCCATGTGGTCTGTGGGGGCTAGGATTTTATCAAGGGTCCTTGTATCTCTACACAACAGTGCCTGCCACGTGTCTATCACATAGTAGGTATTGATGTTACATCCTACTTATGTTGAAAGCACAAATACCCCTCCCACCCCACCCAGATTTCAAAGACCAATTCCCTATGGGTCATGCACCAGAGCTACTTTTATTCCTCTATGAGCCACCCTACCAGGGCTCCTACTTCTCAACCTCCAGAGAGCTCTGCTTCGTTTCCTGTGATGCCCCACAACCCTGAATTGAACTCTCATTGCTAATATGTACATGATCGCTTATTTATTGCTTGTATTAAGGTTATCAACATGGATTATGGGATGGAAGACAAGAATCCTATTGATCATGTTCGCTTCTATTGTAAGAGTGAGCCCAGCCAGGCAATCATGATTACTAAAAATCAGGTAACTACTTAGGTAAAACAAATATACTACAGTGGCATTTGGATCTTTACAGTAAATTGCATTTTACTTTCAGGTTGAGTCCTAAAGTCAATGTGTACCGTTAAAAAAAAAAGAAGCAGAAGCATATCTTTAAAATTCAAGTATACCTGATTTTGTGTAGCCTAGACCATCTTAACAGCCAGTTTTTCCTGTTTGCGAAACACAGAAGAAAGCTCTGTTTTTTGGTTTAGAGGCTAGCTTATAAGTCTGGTGGGAAGGGAGTGTCATATGGTTGAAGTCATCTAAGTTAAATGTGCGTATTTGCATATCTTCTGTGTGAGAGTCTGTAGTCTTCATGTAATTATATCATACAAACCTTTCATCTTCTATTAATGGACATAAAATTGCGGGACATTTTGCAATATGACAGCTGCCTAGAATTCTTTTCTCTGGATTATCATTGGGATAAAATAGCAAAACAACATGGTGCTTTTAATATAACATCAAGCATGGAGCTTAGGAACAACTGATTTCTCTTCAGTGTGTGAATTCAAGGTGACAGTGAAATCTTTCCTTCTTTAAAAAGGTTTCACAGTTTTTGCCAGAGGTATTTGCTGAGCAGCTGATTCGAGTTTATTGTAAGAAGACGGATAAAAGGAGTCTGCATGCTGCACAACAGCATTTTGTTCACTGGTGTTTAATCAATGACTTCACCAAGCCACAGGTGGGTGACATTATTCACATACGTTGCACAAATTTTTAAGTAAAAAACACAAGCAATCCTTACATCCCTCTGAAAAGTTCTCATTTAAATATAGTCATTTGATGAACTTATTTACAAAACAGAAACAGACTCACAGACTTAGAGAACGAACTTACGGTTACTGGGGGGAACGGTAGTGGGGAGGAATAGTTGGGGAGTTTGGGAATGACATGTACACACTGCTGTATTTAAAATGGGTAACCAACAAGGACCTTGTATGGCACAGGGAACTCTGCTGAATATTATGTAATAACTTAAATGGGAAAAGAATTTGAATAAGAATAGATACATGTGTATGTATAACTGAATCACTTTGCTGTACACCTGAAACTAACACAACATTGTTAATCAATTATACTCCAATATGAAATAAAAAGTTTAAAGTAAATAAATAAATAAATAAATAAATGTCATTTGGTTTTCGTTTGGGAAAAAAACGTTTTTCCACATTAAGCTTTCCTTTTCAAATGCCTGAACCTGTGTCCACCAGCAGTTTCTTCCTACAGCAATTGTGAGTGGGTGCGCTCTGTTTATCAATATTGTCCTAATAATAAAAGTTTAAGATGGTGAACATGTGAACAGTACTTGACAGTGTTCTCACCATTTGTCTCACCCAGTCCTCCCAGTGACCCTGGCGGGTGAGATATTGTGTCCTCATCTTTTTTTTTTTTTTTTTTTTTTACGACCTACTCTCTTAACAACTTTCAAATATACCATTATACCATGCAGTATTGTTAACCATAGTCACCATGCCATGCATTACATCCCCAGGACTTATCTGCATGTATTTTATAACTGGAAGTTTTGTCATAAGGTATGTGCCCTCATCTTGAAGAGAAGGTTACCAAAGCTGAGTTTTAACTTATTTAAGGCCACATATAACTGATAATAAGTTTTCTAACTTATTCCAAACTCAGCATTCCCAAACCTGTAACCTATTTAAATTCTCTAGTTGCCAATCCCATAGAGAATGTTGTTGAAATTGTCCCTTATTGACCTGCACATGGTGGGTGCCTGGCACAGAGAATGTGACCAGTTGATATTTGTTGACTGAATGAATATGATTGGCAGGCAGGTGGGAAACAGAGTTCTACTTCCTGGCCTAGTGCTGTCTCTCACAACACCTTAGCTGCTTCCCACCCCCACCCCCTTGTGTTGGGTGCTGAAGGAAACAAAAACCAAAGGTTAGACGTGAAAGAGTAGCCCAGTACATCGGCTCTTTGTCAGATGCCAGAGGGAGGGACACAGGTGAGTCTGTTAGGACTCAGAGCTTTGGGAGAGCTGTCAGAAAAGCCTTAGAGAAGTTCCTTTATTATTTGTTGTAGAGCTGGTTTGGTGGTGCTGAATTCCAAAATATACAAGCAGCTCACGCAGCTCAATATCAAAACAACCCAATCCAAAAATGGGCAGAAGACCTAAATAGACATTTCTCCAGAGAAGATATACAGATTACCAACAAACACATGAAAGGATGCTCAACATCACTAATCATTAGAGAAATGCAAATCAAAACTATAATGAGGTATCACCTCACGCTGGTCAGAATGGCCATCATCGAAAAATCTACAAACAATAAATGCTGGAGAGGGTGTGGAGAAAAGGGAACCCTCTTGCACTGTTGGTGGTAATGTAAATTGATACAGCCACTATGGAGAACAGTATGGAGGTTCCTAAAAAACTAAAAATAGAACTACCATACGACCCAGCAATCCCACTACTGGGCATATACCTTGAGAAAACCATAATTCAAAAAGAGTCATGTACCACAATGTTCACTGCAGCACTATTTACAATAGCCAGGACATGGAAGCAACCTAAGTGTCCATCGACAGATGAATGGATAAAGAAGATGTGGCACATATATACAATGCAATATTACTCAGCCATAAAAGGAAACGAAATTGAGTTATTTGTAGTGAGGTGGATGGACCTAGAGTCTGTCATACAGAGTGAAGTAAGAAAGAGAAAAACAAATACCGTATGCTAACACATATATGTGGAATCTTAAAAAAAAAAAAATGGTTCTGAAGAACCTAGGGGCAGGACAGGAATAAAGATTCAGATGTAGAGAATGGACTTGAGGACACGGGGAGGGGGAAGGGTAAGCTGGGACGAAGTGAGAGAGCGTCATGGACATATATACACTACCAAATGTAAAATAGATAGCTAGTGGGAAGCAGCCACATAGCACAGGGAGATCAGCTCGGTGCTTTGTGACCACCTAGAGGGATGGGGTAGGGAGGGTGGGAGGGAGACGCAAGAGTGAGGAGATATGGGGATATATGTATAGCTAATTCACTTTGTTATAAAGCAGAAACTAACGCCATTGTAAAGCAATTATACTCCAATAAAGATGTTTAAAAAAAAAAAGTCTTAGGCAGGAGGGAGGATTCTACTACATCCAGAAGGCTGGATTGTGTTTGGATGAGTAGCAGAGAGAAATGGGAGCTACACAAAAATGAAACTGGAACAAGTTGGGTGTGTTTGGGGGCCATGAGGAGACCCGTCTGACTGGAGGAGAAAAGTCTTATTGTTGAGGTGACAGGGGAAACGGAAGAGTCGGCTGGATTGTGGAGAAGCGTGGGTAATCAGCTAAGGATTTATTGTTACGTACAGTGGGCAGGGAATTGTCGAGAGTATTCAAGACTTACCATGCTGCTGTAATTATTATTTACTTCTGGGTTTTGTCTCCAGCTAGAGTGAGACCAGTGGAAATAAGGAAGTATGTCTGTCTTATGTACTGTAGCTCCTAAGGAGACTAAACCCCTGATGAAGAAGGAAAACTCTAGCAGCAGATGGATTGGAACGTGGAGAGACTGGAAGCAGAGAAACAAGAGGCTATTCAAGTTCAGCCATGTGGTGATAGTGACCTTAAATCCAGATACATTCAGTCAGGGAATGAGTGTTTTCACCAGGCTCTATGTGAGGGGCCAGGGATGGAACGGTACCTGAGACAGTTCCCACGGGTTTCGCTCTATTTGGGGATAACAGACCCATGAGTAAATAACAATCACAATGGTGTGGTAAGTGCTTTGGGGTCAGGGGCAGTGTGGACAGTCTTAGAGGAGCAAAAAGGAGACGAGTTTAAGTCTGGTTTGTTGGGGAAGGCTTATTTAAAGAGGGACTTGGAAGCTTGAGACCTGAAGAATGGATGACGAGTCAGCTGGGTAAAGGGGGATGGGGGAGGCCGGAAGGTGGGAGAGAACAGGGTGCATTTAGGGACGGGAGCGGGGCACTGTGCATAGTCCTGTAAGCCAAGAGCACCAGAGCAGTGGGAGCCATTGGGGTGTGTAAGCAGGAAAGTGACATAGTCAAGTCGGCGTTCAAAAAATTCACTAGAGTTGAAATTAGAATGGGTAGAAATAAGGATGTTTGGTAGAAATAGAGACAAGTTTGAAAACAAGTAATGTTGACTTGAGGTACGGGTCTTCCAAATATGAGTGTCATGGCAATAGTGTGGCTGCTTTTAATAATAGCTCTATCAAGTCAGATCCAGCGTAGGTCAGCAGAAGAAATGTGATACGGGGCATGAGATCCGAAAGCTTTAGAAGAGCTAAATGGGCAAACAGGACAGTGAGACAACAGGAGGGAGCTGCTGCCACCTCTAGGGAAGGAGGTGGGAGTCCAGGTGCTGGGCCACCTGCAGAAGCTAGAACCACAGCAGAATCACAGCCACTGTACCCAGCCAGAGGGGTTAGGGGAGAGACACCCTGGCTTCTCTGCCCCCCTCTCTTCCAGCCTCCCACCAGTGCCTCCCATCGGCCAAACCTGACCGGAGGCCAGTAGACACGGGAGCTGGGGAACGTAGTTCACAAGAGCAGCTCCTGTGACACAGAGCACAGCAGAGGGAGGCGAAGAGTGGATCTGAGAGCAAGTAGGCAAATGAAGGCCACGATATTCTATCACAAGCATTCTCTTCCTAGTGCAATAAAGGCTCTCACAGATCCTGTACCCTCATATAACCTCGAGAATCCATCCACAAGTTCAAGAACAATTCAGGATAGAGTCAGGTGTTAGAGGGCCTAGCTTCTTACACTCTTTGTTTTCAAGTCGTAGTGTCACTTCACTTTGACACCATTGCTTGTTTTGGCTGGAGTCAATGCTGATGGGGCCAAAGTTATAGCCTTAATTGTGGAGCAAAGCTCAAGTTCTGCAGGCGCACACTGTCCTTACCCCCTTTGCCGTCTTACAGACCTGGGACATTTATTACAGGGGAGACTAGGAAAGAGAGGAGCAAGGGTCCAGTGCGGCCCCTCTTTCTCCTGGAAAACCAGGACAGAGTGTGTTCTATGGAAGTGTGTGAAGGGAGAGGGCCGTAAAACCTAGCCATGTGAAAAGAATAGGTCTGGTGGCTTTTGCTCTGAGGGCTCTTCCCTTCCTAGGACCGTGGTGTTTCTAATTCAGCCCATGCACTGAGCATATATACAATCTGGGGTTTCCCAAGAGTAAGTCTGTCCAGAAGCAATCTGTCTGCAGGACAAAGATATGTGTACCTGAGGCTTTCGCTCAAAACCATGAAAACTGGCTTTTCTGTATTTCTAGTTTCTCTCTTTTTCACAGGATGGTGATATTGTAGCCCCACTTATAACACCTCGAAAATTGGAGTGGAAGAACACAGATTCAGCCCAGAGTCCAGCTCACACCCGAGAAGCATCCAAATGCATAGTCCACCTTTTTTCAGATGACTCAGTGTGAATGTCTGCAATCAGTTGTTTACAAAAAGCCTCTCCCTCCTCCCCCCAACACAATTAATTTACGGAATTTGATTACAGAGTTCTACAAATGTATTGACAACTAGTGCTTTTTATTTTATATTTTGAATGTACGCACATGCTAAGTCATTTTTATTTAGAGGAACAGGTATTAGGCAAACCTTATTACATGAGCTGTGGAAAGCACTGCCTTGCCTATTTTTAATATTAATCAAAGCCTTTCTCCTTTAGCAGCCTGTTTTCTTAGAATAACCACTCTTTTATGTACTTTGAACTCTTAGGACATATGATTGTTTTTTTAAAAATTTGGAAATTAGACAAAGGTGCACACTGGAATTTGCATTTGGGATTGTCACGAACAGCCGCAGTTAAAAGCAAAACGTAAAATCCTGCGCCCCTGAGGAGGTGCCCAACACCCCAAATTTGAAGAGAGCTCTCCTTGAGTGACTGGAACATTAGTGAAAGGCACCTACCCTCACCCTTGTAGCCCCCTGTAAGCTGCCATGTGGGATCAACAGTAGATGAGGGCCAGGAGGGGCTCCAGCATTTTGATGAGAGGCCTGATTGATTTGCTGAAAAGATCTGAGGGCTCTGGCCTCCTCCGAAGTGGGGCATAAAACTACCTTATAGGAGACCCCTAGCCCCAGTGGCAGAGGGATTCCCCCAAACCAGGCTGTTCTCTGGGTCAGCTGTGGCTCTAGCCCATGTTGGTTTCTTTCTCTCCTGAGTGCTCACTGCCCAAGCCCTGAGGGTTCTACCATTGCCCAGCCTGGAGAAGGCAGCTTCCCTCCCACTTGCTCTCTGCATCTTGCTTGGGTGCTGATCAGAGGTCATGACAGGAACCATCCATCCTCAGGGCTCCTCAGAGCTGGGACTTCATTTTTGCTGGTAGCTGCCCGTGCAGAGATGAAGTGATTGCCCAGTGAACTCCAGGTTCCCCTCTGTGTCTCTACACCACTGTGGTTGAGCAGCGCTCCTGAACTGAGGGCTCTCCCCCCATACGCACATCCCCAGTGCTACAGAAATTCACCAAGAGCAAAGTCTGGAGTTAGAGCCAAAGCTGGTGGCTGCCACAGGCAGGGCAGTGGGGAGTGTAGTCATGAGCCCCTAACATCTTGTGCTTCGACACTCCCTTACAAAAGCCTGACATTCCCTGGCAGGCTGGGCCTGGGGAGCCAGCCCTGGCCCTGGGCAAGAGCAAGAGGGAGTGGGGAGGAACTCAGACCGCAGGCCAGTGGATTATCCACAGGGCCTTAGGAGTGCTGCACCTTCCACTGTGTAACCAGGCTCTCTGCTGTAGACACTAGGGTGACAGTTGTTTGGAATGTCTGCCATTGTGCACAATCACCCCTCCCCC
The DNA here is from genome assembly GCF_949987535.1 of Balaenoptera acutorostrata. Classification (NCBI taxonomy): domain Eukaryota; kingdom Metazoa; phylum Chordata; class Mammalia; order Artiodactyla; family Balaenopteridae; genus Balaenoptera; species Balaenoptera acutorostrata. The sequence continues at coordinate 67,265,313 of NC_080078.1, read as the reverse complement.
ATCCCTCAGTAGATAATCAAGAGTTGACCCTAATTCATAGAGTAGTTAGAACCCTTCTCCTCTCCCACCACGATGCTGTGTGGTGGGGATGTGGTCACACATGGGCTCATAGAAGCACAAGGAAAGTGGTCCGTGGTACTGGGTCATGTCCATTTTAACCAAGGTGCCTCTGAAATGTTCAGTAGGGAGAAGCATCCGTCCCAGACTTCATGTGCGCGGACCCAAGGTCAAGAATGTAATGTTTCTCTGCCAAGAGTGTTTTATTTTTGCACCTCCTACCTTTAAGTCATTGTTTTACTCTGCAATTTTGTGGTCTCAGCGTTGTATCGTTGTGCTCTCTGAGAAGCAACTTGGATCTATTTTGTTTGCATCTTTTGTTACGTACCAGGCAGCTGCACTTTATGCTCTTTGCAACTGTTTTAATTATGGGAACGATGTGCCACTGACAAGGTTAAATTTTTCTTAAGAAACATCTTCACTGTTTGTGTAAAAACGGAGACTTTAACAGCTTGGCCTCTAGAGTTACTGAGCATTGTCACATTGAGAATGTAAATAGAACTGCAAGTTCAAGTGACTGGTTATTTCATCTGGGTGAAGGAAACAGCTGCAATAAAACCTCATGACTGTATCTCTGTCTTGAAACCGGCCGTGTCTTCCTTGACGACTTTCTCTCACACTTGTGTGCCCAGTTTTGACCCTTTTGTGCAAAAGAACTGTGTTTGGTCTAGGAATGCGCCCAGATGTTTCTTTATACCTCAGCACTGTGTTGGGTCTTCGAGAGGGGATGGTATTAACAGGGCCTATGTTACTTGGTTTTCCTTATTCAATAATGGCAAGTAATGGCCTGATAAAGAATCTTCTGGCAGGAGACAGGCACTAGCATGGGGAGGGATATGGATTTCTTTTTTTTTAGTTTTTCTGAGCTCCTGTTTTGCCAGAAAACATACCCTTCCTCCTTTCTAACCTCCCTGAGGTTCCCATCTACAGAATTTCAAATTCTTTACCCAAATATGCATATTGTTCATTTGCTGCTTTCATATTTTCCTCGTGGAATTAAATAAGAGATTTGCAAGCACCCGGTGGCACACTGGTGGCAGACAGAAAGCCCTCAATGTTCTGGGAAAAGAAGGGTGCTACTGGAGTCTTTATTAATTTCACTGGTTGAGTACTGGTGTCTGTGGTTTGACAATATTCTTTAAGTTAAAATAATGTCCAAAACATATAGAGTAGAATTCCATTTTGTAAGATATATATATATATATCTCCTTGGAAAATTATCTGGAAGGATATACATGAAATGTTAGTGTTTTGGGGGGTGGTTGAATTTTAAGCAACTTTAATTCTTTTATATCTTCTGGTTTTTCTACAATAAACATGTATTAACTGTATACTCTCTAAAAAGATCATTTTCCTGAGGGGCTTTGTGCTGCTCGGGTGAGGTATAAGTGCTTTCACTCCTTCAAAGTCCCCTCTCCAGGAGAACATGGCCTGTGCCCATGCCTGTCTTGGTCCTCGGGCGATGGGAGGCTGGCTCACGGCCACAGTCCACACTGGGACACTTCGCCATCTGTGCTTCGGACAGAATGGACTGCCCGGGGTGCGGGAGGCCTCGTCGGCATCCGGGGGCAGATCCAAGCCCCTGTTGCCTCAGGAAGCTGCCCACCGGGGCATCAGCTCAGGACCCAGGCCTCTAGCTCCTTGATGCAGAACTGCTCCTGCCGGGCCAGCACCTCGTTGTTGAAGGTTGCACAGGGGTGGCTTCCCCCGTGATACAAGTCTCCATCCAACCACAGCCCAAAGTGGCCACTAAAGAGAGAGGAGAGTCTTGGCATCGCTCCCTCCTGGGTGCTGACACCTTTCGGACCTGCACCAGCGGTGCTTGGCCATACTGCGACCGCAGCCCCACTTCGCCTTTGTCTCATCTCCCCTTAAACCAGTTTATCCTGATTGTTAGGGGCTCGCATGTTGTTCCCCACAGGAGCATTTTTTTTTTTTTAAAGTTCGATGATTTTGATAAATATATACAGTGGTGCAACCATCACCACAATCCAGTTTTAGAACATTCAGAACGTTAAAGACGGCAATGCTTAACCAAAGGAGGGACTCTCGCAAGCGTGGACTCTGAGCCCAAAACACGTCAGAGGGCATCCATTCTAATCCCCTCGTTTGACAGAAAACCTAGGCTGGAGCTGGGAAGTGGCTTACTGCAAATCAGCCATGGCTGGTGCGTTCTGTGTCAATCTGCCTCTCAGTGGAGGCTTTTCAGGCAGTTGGGAGAGCAAAGAACTTGCCTGGTACTAAGCAAGCCATGCTTTCATCTGTATCCTCAGGATAAGAGTTATTCTGCCTGAATTTTCAAGTCATACCAGAGGCGAGACTAACCTTGTCTTCCTAACGCACTCCATCTCCCACCCCCAACAGGCACGTGCGTGCGTACACACGCATGCACGCACGCACGCATGCCGGGTTCCAGGCAGATGCCTGCCTTCCTCCAGTGAGTTATGTTCCTACGATCATGGAGCTGACAGGTAAATTTGAGGCTTGCCCATCCCTTGAATCTAGCCTCATCCAACCATATGGAATGGTGTTCCCAAAGTTACACACAAATTCAGCCTAAGCTGTCACCAACGAAACACTTTGGGGGAGAGTCCACGCCACCCTCTCCTCTCAATATTGACTTAGAGCAGGGTTTAGGGGGTTGGCTAGGGGACTTAGCAGGCCCCAGGAGCTGCTGAAGGGAGAGGCTTGAAGGTTAACCAGCAGCCTCCCCATCTTGTCTGGGGCAGCCTAGCTCAGCATTTCCGGACGGGAGAAGGGATCCGAGCACAGACCACCCCGACACTCGAGACTCGGGGAGAACTGAGACACGCACCTGCCACAGCCCATCATCAGTGAATCCAAGTCTCCTTTCACAAAGAAAGAGTTGTTTCCTGTCCACTTGAAGACCTGTGATGATAGGAGAAACCTGCGGTTACTGGGCGAGTCCTGCCCTTGCACTTTGACTCTACACCACTGGGCGGCAGTGTTGTGGAGGAAACAGAACCTCCAGGCCCCAACGAAGGCGCAGGAACTACTTTGGGCTCCTAACTCTTGCAGTTTCTCTCCAGTCTCCCTGGAGTGCACCTCCTCTTGCCCTCCAGTCTGAATTCCCACAGCCCCAAAGCCCTTCTGTTCTAGGAATAGACCAGAGCCCTCTGAGGCTTCCTGCTTCCAAAGCTGGAGAGAGGAGGCAGAAAGTCCAGGTCAGGAGCGGGGCCCTGATTCTACCATTACTAACTGTTTCCTCCCCTCACTGGAGGCAACACCAAGCCTGCACACTCCCCAGTGCTGCCTCACACCCAGTTGCTCAGCAAGTGTTGTGGGCCCCACCCCAAAGAGACACCCTGACTACCACCATTTCTGTCCCATCCGTCCCCGCCAGTCACTCCTCCCTGGATCACAGCCTCCTAATGGGTCTCTGCTTCCACTGTCTCCTGCCCAGAGCCCATGTCCGCACTGCGGTCAGTGACGTATTCAAAATCCAATCAGGTATTAGCCCTCCTCTGCTAAAGCCCTCCAGTGGCCCTGGAAATAAAATCCAACCGCTTACAACAGCCGAAAGCCCAGCCTGCTGTGCCCCCGATTTTCTCTCCGACCTCTTTTCCCCCTTGACGACTGCACTTCATCTACCCTGGCCCTTCTGTCCCTGGGACACCTGAAGCTATTGCTGCTCTAGGATCTTCACGCTTGCTGATCCCTCTGCCCAGGATGCTCTTCCCCCAGATCCTCAAATGGCCCACTTCTCATCTTTCAGCCCAAATGTCATCCCAGAGAAATTGAAAGTAGCCCTTCCTCCCAGGCCCTGTTCATGTGGCAATATGCCACTGCCTGCCCAGCTAACAGGTAAGCTCTGTGAAAGCTGCCTCGATTCCGGCAGTATTCCTGAGACATGGTATAGATGTTTGTTGAATAAACAAATTATTCAAGGGTCAATTTAGCTAATAAGATTTTTTAAAGGCTGCAAAAGTATAGCATATTATTGCCTGTAATTAGTTGCCAAAAATGCTCTGAGCAACCAAAGGGTGTTAAGCAAGAAAATGGACTAATAAAAGATAAGCCCTAGGCTCAGAAGAGGTGAGATAATACTAACAAGTGGCCACGAGAAGACAGAACCATTCAGCTCCTCCTCTACTTTCCTCAAGGAACATGACCTTCAGACTTGAAGGAGGAAGATAAACATTGCTGCAGAAAAAATTAAGGCCATGTTCATGGTGCTTCTTGGAAGAGCAGTCAAGGAACGGCTGGGAATTCATGAAGAACACAAGAGGTGCCAGAAGACCAAAGACAGGCAAAAATTAACCAATTTTTGGAAGGATGAGATTCCATAACAGTATCCTGGGAAGACTGTAGTGATCCCCTGAAAAAAATCATAAGTTCCTTTGAAGAATTTTTTTGGCACTTAGCACCAGGTACTGTTTAGTCACTGGAGAGAACAGCAAACATAACAGACAAAAATTCCTGCCTCTTGGAATTCCCACTCTAGCGGCAGGAGGCGGGTAAGTAAGTAAAATAAATGGTATATTAGGTAGTGACAAAAGCTAAGGAGAAAGAAGTAGAGAAGGGCAATAAGAATTTCTAGGGGCTGGAGTGTTACAAATTTAAAGCAGGTGGCCAGGGAGGGCCTTGCCGAGAGGGTAACATCTGAGCAGGGTCCTGAAGGAAGTGAGAACCGACCCACATGGAGATCCTGTGGAGGGTACACTAGGTAGAGCAGCGTGTGCAAAGGCCCTGAGGTAGGAACAGGCCTGCCTGTTTAAGAACAAACCGACAGGTCTGTGTGCCTACAGCAGAGTGAAGGAGAGGGAAAGTAGCAAGAAATGACATCAGAGAGAGGCCAAGAGACGTAGGGACTTGTAGGTTACTGTAAAGACTTTGGCTTTTCTCTGAGGGAGAAAGGAAGCCATCGGCAGCTTGGAGCCCAGGAGTGACGTGCCCTGACTTATATTTTAAAAGGCTCACTCCAGGTACTGTGATGACTGAAGGTGGAAGCATTAGGAGGCTATAGCAGGAACACAGGCAAGTAATGATGGTGGCTTGAACCAGGGTGACAGCAAAGGACATGGTGAAAAGTGGTGGATTCTGGATAGCGATAGAAAGAGGAGGAAGAGCCATCAGGATTCGTTGACAGCTCAGATGTAGGGTGTGAAAGAGGCGTTAAGAAGGGCTCCAAAATTTTTGGTCTTGATGGCAGAAAAGATAGAGGTGCCGTTAACTTTGTCAGGGAAGATGGCAGGGGGAACTGGTTTTCTGGGAGAAAGTCAGGAGCTCAGCTTTGAACATGTGAGGCTTGAAATGCCATTTAGATCCAACTGGAGATACTGGGTAGTGATTGGATGTATGTGAGTGTGGAGTCCAGAGGAGAGGCCATCAGCACCTGGATGGCATGGAAAGCTGTGAGAATGGATGAGACCTCGAAGGAAAAGAGGGTAGTCAGAGAAGAGATGACAACCAAAACCTGAGCTTTAGGACCCCATGACGTTAAAAGGTTGGGGAGATGAGGAGGAACCAGCAAAGGATTCTGCCAAGGAGCTGTCGGAGCAGTAGGAGGAACCTTGTACAACTTGGGGATTCTAGTACGTGAACCCTGGAAGGCCAGCGGTGAGGACTAGTATCCAGCATGGGTTTATTGTAAACAACTGTCCCCTCTCCTCTTCCCTGATAAGATTTCCAGGCTGGCGATGGAGGCAACGCAGCAGATATGGTGTGTTTTGCCTTCAGCAAGGCAGTCAGTCCAAGCTTGTGACCTCCTTGTCATGCAACCAGATGCCTATGTTGTTGCATGTATCTGTAGGTGTCTTGCTCTGTGCATGGGACAGGGGTTTCTAATGGCAAACCAGTGCACCTGCAACTAGTGCTTCATCTATTTTGTGTTTCCACTCCATTCAACTCCCTTTTCCCTGTCTCCCTCTAGTAAAGCAGCTTGGCAAAACCCCAGTCGTGGTTGAACCCTCCCATCGCGCTCTCCGTGCCTGAACCTGAGGAGCTGAATTTTGCTAGAGAAAAGCACACACCAAAGTAAGTGGCCTTTACATTCACAGTCTCGGACCTCCAGTCAGCCCTGCCTAGCTGCCCTTCTGTTTCTCCAGTTTTCTCCAGCAGCTTCCCTTTCTACTCCTGCCATACCTCCTCTCCCCTCAACCTTCACACCCTCCTCTCCATCCCCACCCTTATCTGATGGCTTTACCCGACACTGCCTAAGAAAATATACCCCCACACCCACATGGCTACCTGCACTTGGACCAGTTTTGTCTTTCCGGCCTGTATCTGCTGAGCGACAAACCTCCTCTCAAGCCAGTCAGTGGTTGCCAGGAACTGAGCACTTTTTAAATGAAGGGGGATGCTCTGCCTGCCACTGCCCTGCTGTACTCCCTCTGTGGAAAGATGGAAGGACACCAGGCACCCAGCACGGGGGATGGAGCTGGGGGCCACTGGGACCCCAGGTTCTTTGTCCTGCCATAGATCCCACTCCCCTCCTGGAAGGTTAAGAACATCACCTTCAGCTGTGGAGAGAAGGAGAAGAGGAACGTCTCGCCAGTACCGTAGAAGCCTTTGCTGAGTCGAATAGCCGAGGAGGAGAAGGCCCCAAACATCTGGAAAGAAGAGTTTGCAGTTTGTAGCTGGAAGGGAGCTGGAGGTCCACTGGCAGCACCACCCTTCGGGCTTCGTAACATAGGCCCGTCCTAGAGAGGCTCCCGGGGAGCCTGGGGCAGAGCTGGGGGATGGAGAGGCCCTCGGGGCCCAACGACATGCATCGCTTCCACTAACACTCCCAGCACGGCTCACCTGGCCATCCTGGTCCCTCAGCACCAGCAGCACCGGCCCACTGTGGCCCTCCATCCGCCTGTACAGGCTCTGCAGACTGAAGCCGTCCCTTGACGTGCAAAAGGCCAGACTCCAGGAGTGTCCAGCGACTCTCGGGGGGAGGTGGAGGCTGAGCTGGGGACAGGACTGGAGGTGAGTGAGGGTTCCCGGTCCTCCCACCCTCCTCGCCCCGTATCCTTCGGGTCCCAGGAGGACTGAGGTTGAACAGCCACCACTCACCCAAGCATGGTGCTTTGCAGGTTACAGAGTACTTTACTGTTTCCAGGGGACTTTCACGCCAATTAGCAGGAACCCTCAAAGAGAGGGATTAGTATTCCCATTTTATAGATGAGGAAGCTGAGGCTCAGGGAGGTGAAGCAACCTGCCTGAAGCCCACATGGGGAGTAAGTGGCAGAGCCAGGATTTGAACCCAGGTCAGAGGGGTCACCTTGGCCCCTAGCAGCCAGAGAATAGATGAGATGCTGAACCCCTCCTCCTAATTCCCCCACCTCATCCTCCCACCCCCACCCCAGCTTTGGTGTCAATTCCCAAGGACTCGATTAGTTCACTATATCCTTAACCTCCTGGCCCAGGGAAGAAGGCGGTGCTAGGATTACTGGATCATTTTACAAGAAAGGAAGAAAAGCCCAGAGAGGAGAAGTGATTTGCCCAAGGTGACACAGTGAGCAGAGGACAGAGCAGGAGTGACCCTGGGTGTCCTTGGGCCTGGCTGGGGTGGGGCAGGAGCGTGGGACCCTTAGGCTCAGGGCTGAAATCTCTGCACCATGGACTGTGCCCGAACCTGCCTCATCTCCGAGGCTCCCAGAACCTGGCTGGCTTCTGCCAGCTGGGGCGCCACTGGCTCTTCAGGAGCAGGAGCTGGGGCTGGGGCTGTCTCCTCCTCCCGTTCCTCTTCCTCTTCCTCACCCTCCTCCCCAGACAGAACGTCCTCCACCTGGCTGGGCTGTGAAGACACAAAGAGGCCTGGTGAGTGGAGGGGCAAGGAGACACCAGCTTCCACACGTCCGGAGCCTGAGGGCCTCGGCCACCTCATCCCCCCTGCCCAGGCCCCTGCAGCCACCAGCCCAGCCAGAGGAAGCAAGCATCAGCGACAGACCAGACCCTGCCCCCGCCTCCAGCCAGCTCCCCCCCTGGCCCCTGCCAGCCATGCCCATCAGATGTGGCCGTGGGCCCTGCGGTTTGTCTGCCTGGTTTCTCTGGATCCAGAGTGGATGCCAGGGCTTGCGTTCTAAGCTTGTGGGCAGGAGAGAAGGGCAGATGACAGCCCAACTCTGGGAGCCGCAGCTGTGCCTTTGTACATGAAATAACGATAATAATAATAACAACAGTAGTGGCCGACATATACAATATACAGCACACACTTGACTAGGCCTGTGTGAAATGCTTGCTGTGCGTGATCTCTCTGAATTTTCCCAAGAATTCTAAGAATGTGCTGCTTTTTTTTTTTTTTTTTTTTTTCCTTTTGGCCGTGCACTCTGTGGCTTCTGGGATCTCAGTTCCCCGACCAGGGATTGAACCCGGGCCACGGCAGTGATAGCGCCAAGTCCTAGCCACTGGACTGCCAGGGAACTCCCCAGAATGTGCTTCTTACTACCCCCATTTTACAAAGGAAGAAAGAAGCCCTTTTCAGCCAGTGAAACAACACATGTAGTCATAGGTGAGACAGCGTGCAGGTTCGCAGATTAGTATAAAATGCACATTGTCTGTGTGAATGTGTGTGGTGTGTTGGCTTAAAATAGAGTTGTGTAGGCAAATCAGTGTGAGAAGGTGTTGAGTGCAACTTCGTGTGTTACCTGTCAATGTGTTTGTGAGTGTGAGTTGGGATTGTGTAAATATATGTGTGTGTCAGTGGGCATGTATGGTGGTGTCTTCATTCATTCATTCACTCCATTGAGCTCCTACTCTGTACCAGAGTGTGTATATGTGTGTGTGTGTGTGTGTGTGTGTGTGTGTATGCACGCCTGCACACAATGACGTCGGGGCTTTTCATCAGGAGAGACTTCCTCAAGGACTTCCCTGCTGGCGCAGTGGTTAAGAATCCACCTGCCAATGCAGGGGACATGGGTTCGAGCCCTGGTCCAGGAAGATCCCACATGCCACGGAGCAACTAAGCCCGTGCGCCACAACTACTGAGCCTGCGCTCTAGAGCCCACGAGCCACAACTACTGAAGCCCACGTGCCACAACTACTGAGCCTGCGCTCTAGAGCTCACGAGCCACAACTACTGAAGCCCACGTGCCACAACTACTGAGCCTGCGTGCCTAGAGCCTGCACTCCGCAACAGGAGAAGCCACCGCAATGAGAAGCCTGCGCACCGCAACGAAGAGTAGCCCCTGCTTGCTGCCAACTAGAGAAAGCCCGCACACAGCAACGAAGACCCAACGCAGCCAAAAATTAATTAATTAATGAATTAATTTTAAAAAACAGCGCGGGGTACTCCATTAAAGGAAAAAAAAAAAAAAAGACAGACTTCCTCGAGAAGGAGAGAAGGACAGGACACTGCTTTCCTGTTCCCCAGGTTCAGGCCTAGGGAGGGGGTCCTAGCTGTGCGGGCTTCTGGATAGAGCTCCATCTGGCACCCACTCCTGGGAGGAAGGGATGGAGACAGTGGTCTGTGCTCCTTGAGGGTCTTGGGAACATGGGGCTGGGCGCTAAGGCCCCAGGTTCCTGAGTCCTTGCTCTGAACCCTGGGCCAGCTGGGGAGGGGCTTGGAAGGGGGACACCGGCCTGTATCCAATCCTGGCCCAGACCCCCTCTCCCCCGCCTTTCCTGACCAACCCCCAGCCCAAGCTGGCCCCTTACCAGCCGAGTGTAGCGCCAGCGGAGACCTTTCATTCTTCTGTCCGAGCCCAGCAGAGGGCAGTAAGCGAGCCCTCAGCCTTGCTGGGGGAGGCAGCGCCGCTCGTTGAGGCCTAAAGATGAGAGGGAGAAACCTGGGGCACACCGGGCCAGCTCCACGCCCACCCGCCTACTCTTTGCTCCCTCTCACCTGTCATTCACCTGTCATTCCCAGGCCAGTATGTCACTGGGTGGGTCTGTGAGGTCAGCTACGCTGGGCATTCAAGGCCGCACTTGTAGTTAGCAATTAACACGTTAGCCGTAAATTCTAGCTGTGATTCCCTTCTACCTCCTTGCCCTTCTGGCAGCCTGGCCCATGGACTGTAGCCTTTGGGCAGATGCCTGAGCCCCCAGACTGGGGGTCTGGGGCCTCTGGTTCCCTGTATGACCTTGCATAAGTCCCTTGCACCCCTGGGTTTCCCCACATGTAACTGGGTTTCCCCACATGTAACATGTAGCACTGTTACATGTTTCCCCACATGTAACATATTACAGTTTCCCCTCTGGTTTCTCTGAGACCAGATTATTTCAGAGGCCCTACAAGACTGACAGCCTGCAATTCAGTTTCCTCTCAAAGCTTGAAAGGGGCCAACCTAGACCAAAAGAACAGATGTTGAAAACAAAAAAAGTCACTTTTCTAATTAAAAAAGCAATACATGTTTACTATAGAAAATTTGAGGAATTTAGAAAAGAATAAAGAAAAATACAAAAATATTCATAATTCCACCTCTCAGAGATAAACTCTCAACCCCTAAGGGTATTTTTTCCCATCTTTTATATTTATTTCATATATAAGTATATACACACATTTATAAATAGATCATACTGTGTATCATTTTATAAAGTGCTTTTTCAAACTTAACAAATGAAAAATTTCCAGTTACATTCAGTACCCTTTGAACACAGGATTTTTTTTTTTTTAATAATTTTTTTTTTTTTTTTTTTTATTTATTTATTTATTTTTGGCTGTGTTGGGTCTTCGGTTCGTGCGAGGGCTTTCTCCAGTTGCGGCAAGCGGGGGCCACTCTTCATCGCGGTGCGGGGACCGCCCTTCATCGCGGTGCGCGGGCCTTTCTCTATCGCGGCCCCTCCCGTCGCGGGGCACAGGCTCCAGACGCGCAGGCTCAGCAATTGTGGCTCACGGGCCCAGCTGCTCCGTGGCATGTGGGATCTTCCCAGACCAGGGCTCGAACCCGTGTCCCCTGCATTAGCAGGCAGATTCTCAACCACTGCGCCACCAGGGAAGCCCAATAATTTTTTTTTTTAATTTATTTATGGCTGTGTTGAGTCTTCGTTTCTGTGCGAGGGCTTTCTCCAGTTGCGGCAAGCGGGGGCCACTCTTCATCGCGGTGCACGGGCCTGTCACCATCGCGGCCTCTCTTGTTGTGGAGCACAGGCTCCAGATGCACAGGCTCAGTAATTGCAGCCCACGGGCCCAGTTGCTCCGCGGCATGTGGGATCTTCCCAGACCAGGGCACGAACCCGTGTCCCCTGCATCGGCAGGCAGACTCTCAAGAACTGCGCCACCAGGGAAGCCCTGAACACAGGATTTTTAATGGCTGCATATTATTTCATCACAGGATGTACATCATTTCTCAAATATCTGACATTTTGTTTGCTTCTAATTTTCTGTGATTATTAGCAAAACCGTAATGAACCTCCTTGTTCATAAATCTGATGATATCCTTTATGATAAATTTCAAAAGTTGAATAATGGATCAAAGGGCATTCACATATTCTTCCCCCCCCACCCCACCCCCCACCACGCAGCATGTGGGATCTTAGTTCCCTGACCAGGGATCAAACCTGCACCCCCTGTACTGGAAGCACGGAGTCCCAACCACTGGACCACCAGGGCAGTCCCCATTCACACATTCTTGATAAATGTTCCAACACGGCTTCCCAGTGCTTAAGGCTGATCCATGTCCAGATATCTTTCAGGAATCTCAGGACAATATATTTCTGATCATCATGTTTTACACCCTTAAATTGCAGATAAGGAAACTGCCACTCAGAAAGTAGAAGGGACTAACCACAGCCACGTGATAGAATAACACAGTCATTAAGAGCACAGACTCTGGAGTCAGGGAGTTTAATTCCTGGTTTTTGCCACTTCCTTGCTGTGTGACCTTGGGCAAGTTACTTAACATCCTTGTGCTTCCGTCTCCCTATCTGTAAAATACTAATACCTATCTACCTGATAGGGCTGTTGTAAGAGTAAATGAAGATAATGCCTGAAGAACTAGGATGCTGAGCCAGGCCTCCATCTTCCTGTTCACGGTTCCTGGTGTTTGGTGAGCACTGGACAAATGACAGCTACCCCCCCGCCACATTGCCCCTTTGAGAGATTCAGGGCTCAAGTCCCTGACAAATGGCCACTCAGTCTCCACCTGGGCACCTCTGGGACAGAGAGTCACTCAGTCACTTGCAGGGGTGAGTAGCTCAGTGGAGAAGGGAAAGGCAGGAACCGTGGAAGAACGTACTCACCCTGCCGAGTCTCAGCCTCAGGTGACCTCCTCCAGCCTGTCCAGCCGGATGGCTTCCCTAGTGCATCTCCTGGTTCCCACAGAGAAGGGGCCACTTCCAGAACTGACCCTGTCCACCTGGCGGTCTGTACAAAGCAGTTTTAGCTCTGCACCCTGGTCCCCCAGCGGGCAGCTGGCACCTCTGCCCCAGCCGGGCTCCAGCCCTCCTCCCAGCTCTTATACCTGCCCAGAGGGTGGCAGGCCTTGGCCCCGAGCCTGCTCCGGTTCCAGCTGGAAAGGCCTGGCAGTCATTGTCATCCATCAGAAACTCAAATCCCACAAACAAGACCTTGTCACCTCAGGCCCCCAGCTCTGCCACCACCAGCCCAAAGAGGTGGGGTTTACTCAGCTCCTTGGCTCTAACCTGGAGCCTCTCACCCACAGCTACTAGGTGCCACGTGGTGCCTGAAGCCCATCACATAAAGCGCTTCCTTAAGGGGTGCAAATGTCCAGGAAAGGGTCCTTCCGTGGGGCCCCCACCAATCACCCTGTGCTGCAGGGGAGGCCCGGGGCTGGGAGGTGAGGGGAGGCAGCCCTGCTGGTTTGCCACTCTCACATGGGGTGCTGATTCTTTCCTCATTGGCCTGTCGTGCCATGGGGTGAGATCATGTCCAGGAAGCCCAGCGTCTGGCATACAGTAGGCACACTGTCAGTGGGGTACTTCTCTATCCCTGGCTCATAGGGGGACTTCAGTGAATGCTGTTGTTGAAACACAGAACCTCAAATTTGGAAGGGGCTTCAGCCAGTCCCAGAACAAGCGGCCTCCACCCAGGGAAGAAACTCCTGAAAAAATATGCCCACCAAGGGTCCCCCAGCGTGTTGGGTGGGTAAGCCCACTCTCTCGGGTGGCTCACTCCATCTTCACAGACCTGAAAGAGACCCCCTCCTTCTGGCCTTGGTGGAAAAGACTCGGGTCCCCAGATCCTCTCCCCATGACCAGGTCTCCTGGGGCAATGCCCGCTCCGGGAAGGTGGGATACCAAAAGGACTTGTATTATGGGGAAAACATTCAAGTGAGGAGCCCTGTTGCCACCTCAAACATGGTTGTTGCTATATGTGTTTGAGCTGTCAACAGCTCGGGGGTCACACGTCTGGCCTTCCCTGCTGTCAGGGCCCCTCTCCCAAATCTATTTCCTCCATGCTCAATTCCTGAACCTTTGGGCACTTTGGGAGGCCAGTGAGATGTGCCTTGCTGTCCCATTCTTTATCCTCAAGTCTAGGGATGTGACCTGGCAGGAAAGCCACTTGCCATGTAATTGGCCCCTAAAAAGCTTCCACGATGAGATTCTAGGCACCAGAGTGTTGAATGTCCCAGCTCTGCCTTGCAGCCTGTCTTGTCCTTTCTCCACCAGACCACAGGCCGCCTCTTTGAGAACTGCAACAGTCACAGCCAGGAAACAATTTCAATGTCCAGTAGAAGGGGGAAAGTTTAAGCGACCCATGGACTATCCCCTCTGTGGATTATTTCTAAGTATTAAAAGTGATGTTTGCCAAGAGTTCATAAATGCACGGGGAAATGTTTCTGCTACTCTGTAAAGTGAAAAAAGCCGCATATAAAACTGGATATGCGGCACAGTTTCAGCTCTGTGGTTTGCTGAGTCGACTGGCTTCACTCTGACCCTCGGATGGGTGCATGACATACCCCTTCACACATCCTGGGAGGTCTGATTTCTTCTCTGCTCCCTGTGACAGACGGTCTTTGCCCTCCTCACACAAGCTCCACGCCTTTGGTTCCTCACTCAGCCGGCAACTTTATTCTTCACTGAGAAAACAGAAGCCATCAGTCACTCCCTCAGCTTCCCGACAGACCCACCTGCATCTCACCCATCTCTTCCGCCTTCTGTCCAGGACAACAGAGGAAGGGCCCCTGCTGCTTTCGAAAGCCGGTCCCCTGGGCCTCCCTGGCTCTGTCGCTCTCCGCTTCTCCTGCCCGGCTTCTATCGGCCTCACCCATCTCTCGCTTGCCCCTCTCGACACAACCGTCCCCTCCACGGCTGCTCCCCCCTCTTCTCCCTACACTCCACCTCTACCTCTTCTTCACTCTTCAACCCCCGGCCTTTGGCATCTGTCCCTACCACGCCTGCTCTTGCAAGGTCCCCAGCAGCTTCCGTGTCGCCCTAGGAAGGGGACGCTGCTCTCATCTTCCTCCAGCTCCTATGCCGCTTGACAGAGCGATTCTCCCTGACGACACGCTGTCTTCATTTCCCTCCTCCCTCATCGGCCACTCCCTCTCTGTCTTTTGTGGCTGGCTTCTCCTCTCTTAACCACTTTCTAGAACCAGGAATTCTCCTTTTTTTTTTTTTTTCAATTTTCTACCTTATGAAAGAAATAATATATGGATACAGTTTTATTTAATAAGATTCAAACAATTCATGATAGATGTTTTGGGAGCAATTATTGAAGGCCCTCTTCATCTGTCCTCTCCCAATCTCATCCACTCCTGGAGGTAACAGCTATCAATCTTTTTTTTTTTTGAATTTTTAAATTTTATTTTATTTTTTATTTTTTAAATTGAAGTATACTTGATTACAACATTATATAAGTTACAGGTGTACAGAATAGTGATTCACAATTTTTAAAGGTTATACTCCATTTATAGTTATTATAAAATATTGGCTATATTCCCTGTATTGTACAATATGTCCTTGTAGCTTATTTTATACAGAATAGTTTGTACCTCATACTCCCCTACCCCTATGTTGCCCCTCCCTCCTTCCCTCTCCCCACTGGTAACCACTAGTTGGTTCTCTGTATCTGTGATAGAACCAGGAATTCTTTTTTATTTTATTTATTTTCAATATTTTATTTTATTTTATTTTTTTATACAGCAGGTTCTTATTAGTTATCTATTTTATACATATTAGTGTATATATGTCAATCCCAATCTCCCAGTTCATCCTACCACCACCCCCCCGCCCGCTTTCCCCCCTTGGTGTCCATACATTTGTTCTCTACATTTGTGTCTCTACTTCTGCCTTGCAAACCAGTTCATCTGTACCATTTTTCTAGATCCCACATACATGTGTTAATATACGATATTTGTTTTTCTCTTTCTGACTTACTTCACTCTGTATGACAGGCTCTAGGTCCATCCATGTCTCTACAAATGACCCAATTTTGTAGAACCAGGAATTCTTAACTTCCTGGTTTTTCTTCTCTCTGTAGACCCTCTCTCTATGTGACCCTATCTGGTCTCATGGATTTAAATATTGTCTAAATGCGGATGACTCTTCATGACTCCGGACCAACTGCTACCCTGGGCTCCACACTCATAGGTCTCTTACCTATATGACTTGGCTGTCTCCACAGACATCTCAAACTGATTGGGTCCAGAAAGAACTTTCCATTTCCCCCTCTAAACCTGGTCTCTCTACCCCCGACCACATTTAAGCTGTTTTCCCTGTCTTGTTAAATGCACCGTCACTCATCCTGTAACGAAAGCCAGTAACCTGGGAGTTGAACTTGACTTCATTTCTCTGATCCCTCACCTCCAACCAAGCGTGTCTAACTCTTCAAAGCTCCAGAACAGATCTCAAAACTACCCCTCTTCTTCCCTCTCCACTGCCTCCACCCTCATCCAAGCCACCGTTACCTCTCAGAGGCTGGTTCAGTAGGCCCTTTACCCATCTTCTAGAATCTTTTTGCCATCAGCTAGAGTGATCTATTTAAAGCACAAATTAGATTACATCTCACCCCTGCTTACTCCCAAGTCCCCAGTGGCTTGTCACTGCATCAACAATAAAGCCCCGGGCTTCCCCGGTGGCGCAGTGGTTAAGAATCTGCCTGCCAATGCAGGGTACGTGGGTTCGAGCCCTGGTCCAGGAAGATCCCACATGCCGCAGAGCAACTAAGCCCGTGTGCCCCAACTACTGAGCCTGTGCTCTAGAGCCCATGAGCCACAACTACTGAGCCCGCGTGCCACAACTACTGAAGCCCGCGCACTTAGAGCCCGTGCTCTGCAAGAGGAGAAGCCACCTCAGTGAGAAGCCCACCTGCTGCAAGGAAGAGTAGCCCCCGTTCGCCGCAACTAGAGAAAGCCGCATAGCAACGAAGCCTCAATGCAGCCAAAAATAAATAAATTTAAAATATATATATAAGATATTTTAAAAACAAACAAACAAACAAACAATAAAGCCCTGCCCAGGGCTGCTGTGGCTCCCACCGTCCAGTCCTGCTCTGTCTTGTCCTTCTTCTATCACCCATCAGGTGCCGGTCACTCTGACCTTCTTACTTCCTTGAACATCTATCAAGCTTGTTCCTCCTTCAGCCTTTGCCCTTGCTGTTCTCTCTGCCTGGCATTCTCTTATTCTGGCTCATTTAAACTGAATAACTCAGTTTAAATGTCACCTCCTAAGAGAGGCCTCCCTGACTACCCTATTTAAAGCAGGTTCGGGGACTTCCCTGGTGGCCCAGTGGTTAAGAATCCATGCTTCCACTGCAGAGGGCATGGGTTCGAACCCTGGTCAGGGAACTAAGATCCTTCCCGCATGCCACGTGGTGCGGCCAAAAACAGCAACAACAACAACAAAAGCAGGTTTCCCTACTAATTCTTCTAATTCTCCTCCTTCAGCCAGTGGTTTGTATAAGGAACAGAACCTTTATTTAAAAAAAAAAAATCACCTCCTTTTTGGAGCCTTCCTACTCTCCATTCAGTTTCCATCATGTTGGTCAATTTAGCCACTTGAATGGGAGAACATAAACTGTTCTTCCGCTGGGTGATCAGCATCTTCATTTCGTACAATCTGATATATAATTCTTAGAATCACTTAACATTTCGTGCCTTCTGGAGTAGAGCTTTATATGGTACACACTGTGTGCCTGAGCTGGACACCACCCAACAGTGCAGCACAACAGGCTCTGAAGCTGGATGGCCCTGGGTTCCAATCAACCCCAGCCCTGCCGCTTCCAAGCTGTATGACCTTGAACAAGCATTCCAGTTATCCATTGCTGCGTAACAAACTACCCCCGAAATTAGTGGCTTAGAACAACAATATTTTGCAGTTTGGGACAGCTCATTTCTGTTCCACTTGGCATCAGCTGGGGCAGCTCCAAGGCTGGGGGCTGAATCATCTGAAAGTTCCTTCTCTCACATGTCCGGGGCTTAGCGGGGACTGGAGCTGGAGTTGTTGGCTGGAGCACCTTCACGTGGCCTCTGCATGAGGCCTGGGTTTCCTCCCAACATGGTGGCTGCGTCCCAAGGGAGAGTGGATTGAGAGAGAGAGACAGAGACTGAGAGACACAGAGAAACAGAGGCAGAGAGAAATTGAGCTGTAAGAGCCATATTGCCTTTTATGACCTAGCTTCACACTGTTGCTTTTGCCATTCTCTATTGGTTGAGGCAGTTACAAAAGTCTGCTCAGGTTCAAGGAGAGGGAACATAGACCACGTCACTCAACTGGAAGAGTGTCACTGCCACACTGTAAAAAAGAGTAATTGGGATGAGCTATATATTGCTGAGCCTGTCTTTGGAAAATATAATCAGCCACAAGAAGTTCCTAACCTTTCTGAGATCCTCTGCTGAAGTGTTGAGCACAGAGCCTGGCATGAGTGCCCAGGGCTCAGGAAACCCCAGGGGGCCTCCCCACCTGCATGGAGCCAATTCTGGGCCCCTGGCTAGTCTCACTCCTTTCGCTGTTTCCCTGGTGTGACCTGAGTCCAGACCCCCACCTTGACCCAAGCCCTGGGCCCCTCCCCACCAGGGCCTTGCTGCTCCCCAGGCTCTTCTGGGGCCGCAATGTAGATTCATGGCTCCCCAAATCCAAAGACCTTCAAAGCAGGAATGGCCATCAGCGCCCTGCTCAGCCATGAGTGTTGGGACCCAGACAGGGTTTGTGGTAGAGCCAGGACTCGGGCCCAGGCCCACATGGGGAGATCCAGGCCACCGCTGGTGTGGCCCTGGGTGTGTCAGGAGTGGCTGAGCAGCCTGCTCTATGTAGCATGTCCCCTGCCGGGATTCTCACCATCCAACATCTCCAAGCCCACATTCTGCATAGATGGAGAAACTGAAGTTCAGAGAGGGTAAACAATTTCTGAGAGCCACACAGCATCTCTCTGTGCCAGGCCAGAACCAGTCTACAAGAAATGGGGACATCAGAGCTAGAAGGACCCTGTCATCTGTTACATCAGACTAAACCAAGTGGGGTCTTCTGAGGCCCGGGAAGCAGGAGGGCTTACCCTGGCCCTTGCCCCTGTGAAATGCCATGCCATCCTGTTTGTGGTGAGTCTTTTGTGGCTCATCTCCTCCCTTTACCGTGTGCCCCATGAGGTCAGGAACTCACCATTGACAAGTCCACCACTGTGTCCCTCAGGGTCCCACCTGGTGCCTGTGGACTGGGTGAGTGGACAGTCAGTGGGGGCAGGGGAGCAGGTGCCTTGCCAGGACGGGGGTGGAAATGCCCCTGAAGAAGTGTTTGCAGAGAACCTGCTGAGTGGCCCTGCTCCTTACCTGGCTCCGTGGGGGGCACCCAGAGGAAGGATCCGAGGATAGAGGGGGCACTTACACACCTAGACACACCTAGATGGGGATGAAGCCGTGCCTCACCGGGAGAGGGCATACCCCGGGAGTGTATTCACCGCTGCGGGGCAGGTGGCACAGAAACAGAGTGGACCTGGGCCAGCTGTGTGTCAAGGGCAGGAGGAGGTGAAGCAACAGGTTTGGGGGAAGAGGAAGAGGAGGGAAAGAGAGAAATGGAAAAGAAAGGAGGAAAGGGGGAGAAGGAGGAGGAAAAGGAAAGGAAGGGGAATAGAGGGAGGAAGAAGAGGCTGCAGACCGGTAAACACCAGCCTTGCCCCCCACGCCCGCCAGGGGGTGCTACCCTGAGAGTGAGCGCCTGCCAGCCGGGCAGCCAAAGGACTTCAAGTGGCTCTGCCCAGCAGCGGCTCGGTGGCGATAGGGAGTAGCAGCGAGGAGCGGGGGCGGGGAAGACGTGACAGACACAAGCGAAAATCAACAACACAGGAGCACAGTTCTGGAAGGAAAGAAACGACACCCACCAGAGCCGGGGCTCCGGGGTTATCCGGAGTTGTTCCTGTGTGGGACGCGTGGGGATCAGGGCAACCATGTCCAGCTCGGACCAGCCCCCACGGGAGCCAAAACCTATTCCCAAAGCATCCGCTGGTCTGACTCCTGAGAACGGGTCGCCTCCATTTTAGCCCTGCAGAACCTGAGACCGGGGTCAGGGGAGGAGGGAGTATGCCTGGGATCACAAGCCGGTCACGGCGTGCAGAGCCGGGCATGCACCCAGGGCCCGACGCTCCCCACGACTGTGAGAGGGAAGCCAAGCCAGAAGATGCGGAGCACGCCCTGGAGGCGCGAGGTCTGGCTTCCATCCCGGCTCTGCCGCTAACCGTGGGCTGATCGCCTGTCTTCCCTAGGCTTCAGTTTACCCATCTGTACATTGGGATAATCGGTCTTGCTCTGCGAGGTTCAGGGGGGCGGAGTTCGCGCACGCTCTGCACAGCCTCGAGGGGCGAGGTGCTCGGCGTGTATATGGATGCTGGCTCCCGCGATCTGAGGTCCACCCGGCCTCTACCTAGGAGTCCCCCCTCTCGCCGCTCGCGCGACTCCTGCGCGGACGAGGGGAACAGGGTCGCCTCCGCCGGGTGCGTTCCCCAGGCCAGCAGGGGAGGGGGCGGCGGCGGAGCGGAGGGGAAGGGAGCCCGGGCCACGGCAGCCCCGGCCCGCCTGACCCTCGAGGGGGTCGCTGTTGCTTCGCAGATCCCTCCCTCGCTCGCTGCCTGTGTCCCTCCCTGCCGCTCCCGCCGCGTCCGCCTTTTGTTCGCGGAGCCGCGCGCCCCCGAGCCGAGGCGGCGGGGCGGGGAGCTGGCGGGGCTGCGCGGGGGGCGGGCCGCGCCGGGCGGAGCCGGGGCCCGGGCCGCAGCCGGACTCGGAGCCCGAGAGAGCGATCGGCGTGCAGGCAGCCGGGGCCCGGGCGCGCTCCGGGGGCGCGGCGAGGCCGAAGGGGCGGGCGCCGGGCGGAGCCGGAGCCGGAGCCGGGGCGCCTGGAGGCGATCGGGCCGCTCTCTCCGAGCCCAGGGCAGCGGAGAGACCGTGCGGCGGGGGTCGGGGCCAGAGCGCAGCCGGGGGGCTGAGGTGGGCCGAGAGGAGCCGCGGCCCCAGCGGCCGGAGGGGCGTCAGGAGCCTCCCACGGGGTGCGGAGGCCGGGCGGGCCCAGGCCATGAGCGCCGCTCGCTGAGGCCGAGGGAGGCCGCGATGGAGGTGCCGGCGGGGGAGTCCCCGGCTCGGGGCTGCGGCCCCCCGCCCGCTCCCGCTCCGGAGAGGAAGAAGAGCCACCGCGCGCCGTCGCCGGCCCGGCCCAAGGACGTGGCCGGCTGGTCGCTGGCCAAGGGCCGCCGCGGCCCAGGCCCGGGCGCAGCCGCCGCCTGCAGCGCCGCGTCCTCGGCGCGGCCCGACAAGAAGGGGCGTGCGGTGGCGTCCGGGGCGCGGGGCTCAGGGACCCGGGTGGCCGGTGTCCGCACCGGGGTCCGCGCCAAGGGCCGTCCGCGTCCGGGGACCGGGCCGCGACCGCCACCACCGCCGCCCAGCCTCACCGACAGCAGCTCGGAGGTGTCGGACTGCGCGTCGGAGGAGGCGCGCCTGCTGGGCCTGGAGCTGGCGCTGAGCAGCGACGCCGAGTCAGCGGCCGGGGGCCCGGGGGGCGCCCGCACCGGGCAGCCGTCCCAGCCCGCGCCGTCCGCACAACAGCCTCCGCGGCCCCCCGCCTCCCCCGAGGAGCCGTCGGTGGCCGCGTCGTCGGTGGGGAGCAGCCGCCTGCCACTCAGTGCCTCGCTCGCCTTCTCCGACCTCACCGAGGAGATGCTGGACTGCGGGCCCGGCGGCTTCGTGCGAGAGCTGGAGGAGCTGCGCTCAGAAAACGACTATCTCAAGGTGAGGGCGCTGGTGCGGGAAAGGGAGGCCGCGGGGAGGCGCGGGTGTCAGCCCCACCGGCCTGAGGCACCAGCCGGCCCGCTGTCCCACCGCACGAGCTGGGAAAGGGGCCTAAACCCTCAGGGGCTCCCTCACATCCCGCTTCCCATTGTATCTGGGACACCTTCTCCTGAGGAAGGAACCTGGAAGAGGAGACTGCCCAAAGGACCCTGATTTGGGAAGGGGGGCTTGAGAAAAGTACTTTGGAGGATGCCTAGATGCGGTACTTGGGATGGGGGTGGGTGCTCAGTGAGGGGCTGGACCTCTGATTCAGCTGCTCAGAGCCTCCACCCCCAAGCCAGAGACCAGGCCTTTGGCGGCTCTCCTTTCTGGGACAGGCACTGGTGTGCCGTGCTGCCAGGGAGACCTGTGGCCATCCCCTGCCAAGGAGAGGCCAGAACACCATCCTGAGTCTTTACCCAGGGCTTTCCTGGCTCAGGCCTGTCCCTGCCTGCCTTTCAGGGCGGGTCCGGTTTGAAAGCATTGACATCTGGGAACATCCCCTTGGCTAGAGTCCGACTTCCGCCCTAACGGTCCCACAGCCTGGGAGGATGATGTCGTGGGAGAACCGGTTCAGAGGCAGCTTCCTAAATCCCAGCGTATTATCTTCTGCCCAGTTTGGGACAGGCCCTGTACACACAGCAGCTGCATTGGTGCCCCACGGCAGTGCCCATCTCCTTCCCAAGTTCCCAGTGAGAGGAGGGAAACTGACATCTGAAAGGGGCCTTTCCTTTGGCTGGGGGTGGTGGGGACCTGAGAGCTTCCCCGGGAGAGCAGGCTTGGCCTTCACGCTTTCGGTGGACATAAGCACCTGCTGGGTGCAGGCCAGGCTCTGTCTGCCCGCTGCCTGGCACCGAGGCAGCTTTAGGGACAGCCCAGCCCTGTGTGTCGATATTGGCCTGGGAAGCTTCATGGGTTCTGCCACCACTGTCTGGGCATGGTTTGGAAGAGGCTGAAATGTACCTACTTTTATTAGTTGATGTCCTGGCACAATACCCAGAGCACCCCTGGCCAAGAGCCACCGAGTTCACGGCACTCTGCTAGTTTATGTCTGCCCAGCAACACTTAGCTTTGCACTGTAGCTCTTCTGGCCAAAAGGGTTTCTCTCTCATTAGAGTTTGTAAGGTCTTACTTAACTGTGTCTCCCCCTCCCTATTTTCCCCAGCATCTGCTCTCCAGCGTACGTTTAGTAACTGTTGTAGAATAGAAGGACAGGGTCTGTCTGAATCAGAATAATCTACCCCTTTAGCCTCTAACCTTTCCTCAGGCCAGGGCTTAGTTTTCTCATCTGTTAAGTGGGAGGGTAAGCCTTCCTAAAGACCCCATTCGCTGTTGACAGTCAGGGGTTCAGTCAGCTCCTATAGTATTCAAAAGCCAGTGGTGAGGAGAAGACAAGTGGAGGGTGGGTAAGAGGAGGGAGACAAGCCAGAAGGAGGCCTGGCCCTGCCCAGTTGGTGCTCTGAGCTGCTTCCAGTACTCCTTGCCTGAGCTGCTCTAAACTCGGACCCCGAGCTCCTCACTCCTGCCTCCTGGCCCCAACTGCTCCCCCTGGCAAGGGAAGATGGGCCATAGAGCTTTGCTTTAGGGTCTCACGCACCCACCCCTGGGGCTCCTGTTCATTCCAGGAAGTCAGCAGGCAGAGCTCTGGAGTCCCTGTGAGCCACCCGTGACTGTTAAGATGGAAAATAGTTCCAGAAGGTTGGGGATTGAGCCTAAGGTCTCACAGGGGCCAGGGCCAGGCTGGGGACCTCCCACTGCCTGGGTCAGGGTGCAGCCTCAATTTCCCCCATTCATGCAGTGTTTCTGGCTTCACGTGCAGGCCTTAGGCCACTGTTAGATCTGGGGTCTGTGCCTTCCTGGCTGTGTGATCTTGGGCCAGTTACTTAATGTCTCTGGACCTCAGTTTCCTCGTTGTATAAAGGGACATCACACATCTTCCAGCCTTAAGGGTTAAATGAGTTATGTGTGCAAACACCACTAGAGCGCCTGGCATGTAGCGAGCCTCAGATGAGGGTAATTTCCATCACTGCTATTCTCAAGTGGTATGTGACACATTTCCGTGGGCGCTTATCATGTTCTCTTGTGGACTCCATGGGGGCAGAATAGATCCTCCTCCCCACCTGAAGCCGTCCCAGCCCCTCGTTCATTCATTCACCAACTACTTATTTAAGGCCTACTGTGTACCAGACACTAGCGCAGATCTGAGGATACAGCCATGGGAGAGGATGAAGTGTCTGTTTTCATGGAGCTGTTCGTCTAGTGGGGGAGACTGAGATTAAACAATAGTCATACACTACGTCACAGTACAGATCATGATAAGGGTGGGGAGGGACACAGTGTGCTGAGAGCACATGAAGCTGGGGCTAGGGGTGCTAAGGGAGGCCAGGGGCTGAAGGATGAGATGGAGCCAGCTGAATAAGAAGCTGGAGTAAGACCATTCCAGGCCAAGGGAAGTAGGAAAAAGCTCGTGGATTTCGAGGATCAGTGCCAAGGCTGGAGAGAGGAAGGAGATTGGATGGAGAGGTGAGCAGGACCAGATTGTGCGGTTACCACTGTGTATACATGGGTCAGTCCCTGAACTTCTCTCCAGCTGCCAGCCTCACAGAGGCAAGATGAAAATCTAGAGGCCATGGATGTGGGCCATAGATGCAGAGGCTATTACAGGAGGTGTTGTTTTGTTCATTCTACAGATGGGTAAACTGTGGCCACAGCGGGGAGGGGACTTGTTCCAGGTCCCAGAGCCAGTTCTCCAGGCAGCCAGGCTTGGAGTAAGAGTACCTTGTACTCTTGACGTGTTTCCTGCCCCTCTGGGCCACTTTGCTTCTAAGATGCAGGATCTGAGTTACCAGGAGAAGGACTTCAGATCCCCAGTGTGTTCCCAGCAGGCCTCGTGCTGCCTTGGGTTGAGTCCCACTGAGTCCAGTGGGGCCCTGCTTGAGCTCACCTCCCAGCTGGTGGGCGGCACTGGGAACCATCAACTGGGGAAGACCTTGCGGGTGACGGCAGATCTCCTGTGGCATGAGGCTTACTCTGGGACCCGAGTGGAAAAAGTGGAAATGGGGCAGCTCTCTCTCAGTGAGACGATAGAAGGAGCTGCTACAGAGAAGGGAGTGAGCTTGCTGTCCGTTGAGTTATTCAGTTATTCAACCTTGCATGTTGGATAAAGACATGGGGTTTGTGGAAAGCAGCTGGTAAACGACACAAAATGTGGTGGTTGTGATTACTTGAGGAGGATATTTATGTGGAGGCTGTAGTTGAGTTGCCTGACCTCAGCCAAGGAAGTCTGCAGGTTATTAACTTTTAAGGTTCCAGGATTCTAAGAGACAGCTTTGGCTGCAGGGCAGACACATGGACTGTTTGACCTTCAAAACCCTGGTGGTCTGAAGTCTTCCATCTCCCCATCACCACTAACTGTTGCCCATGCATCTTTTGAGGACATGCTGGGAACCCACCTGGTGTGGATGGAAGAATCTGAGCGTTGGATCCCAAAGACCTGGTCTAGAGACCTGCCATTTACTGTGTGGCCATGAGCAAGTCACTTGGCCTCTCTGAGCTCTTTTTTTTTTTTTTTTTTTCCATCTATAAAATGAAGATGATGGAACCTGCCTGGGCAACTTCATAGGATTGTTTTCAGGAATCAGGGAGGTGTGAATAGATAAGACATTTTGCAAGCAGTGAAATCCCTCATCTTTTAGGGAATTGTTATTATTGTTAGCCAATGAGCAGATAGGATGTCAAAGCCTTCATTCTTGAGGGAACTGGGAGAAGCCAGGAGGGGGGATCCCCCTAGCTTTAGGATGTTGATAAATCAGGAACTGCTCCGAGGAGGACAGGAAGGAGTGATCACATTCCATGCTGTGTGGGCTTCATGAAGCGAGGCCTCCCCACCTCCTTGGAGGTTCTACATGTGAGTGTTTGAAGTGTAGCCAATCTAGATGTCAGCCAGAAGGGCCCAGAGGAAGCATCTAATTCCCCTCCAGTTCCCATTATACAGTTGGGTAAATGGAGGCTCCTGGTCACACAGCCAGGATTCCAAACCTGGTTGGTCTAACTCTGGGTCCTGTTCTTTCTACAGTCCGACTGGAGCATGAGCTTGTGGTTGCTAACAGCATGTCTAGTCTGGGACATAGGTTGTTGAGAGGAATTCTGTTGTGTGCAGGGCTCCAGGCTAAGACTTGTTGGGACCAAGTAGAGAATGACATCTGCTGGGGCCGAGAACCTGGAGCCTGCAGGCGGTGTGTTGGGGACATGTGCCTGCGTGTGTGTACATGAATATGTACCCTGCACCAGTAGAAAGTGTGATTGGGACCAGGGATCTGAGGTCTTGGAGGAAGTGGTGGGGGTTTGGATCAAGACTTAAGGGTTAGATAATGGTTAGGTTGGAATCCAGAGTGCTGGAATGTTAGAGCTGGCCAGGAGACCCCCAGACCACTGATCTCCGGCCTTCTGTGGTTCTTGCTCACAAATGCTATCAGCTATTAGATCATTTCCAGTGTGCCAGGCTCTGGGTTAAGTAAGTCCTTTACTCCTCACAGCAATCCTGTGTGGAGGGTTCTGATATCAGACCCATTTGACAGATGAGGAAACCGAGAGGTTATGTAATGTGCCCAAGATTGCACAGCTGATATACTTGGGAACCTCACTAGACAACCCCAAGGAGCTCCCTTCCCCAGTCTCTCTTCCACCCTCTCCCATGCAGGAGGCAGCTTGTGCCTCCAAGTTTCCCAGAGCAGGGTTCTCGTCTGGTTTTGCCAGTTATAAGCTGTGTGACTCTGGGTGAGATTCTCAGTCTTTCAGAGTCTGTTTTTCCTTCTGAAAAATGGGCGATAAGCATGCCTGCCCCAGGGTCATGGGGACCCTTTTCTGAGTGATGATATAGATCTAGTGCACAGTAAATGTTAGTGCCTGTCCTGGTTGTCACCATTCCCATACCTGCTTCTCCAGACATTCATTCATTCATTCATTCATTCATTCATTCAACACATATTTTCCAAGTGCCTCCTAGGTACCAGGCCCTGTGCCAGGTGTCTGGGGCAGTAACCCACAAGTTGTGAAGCTCTCAGTTCCTGGGAGCTGTAGGGGGAGGACTCCAGTATATCTGTCACTGTGGCGGGGAGAGGAGTGGTCACCATGGTCAGCAAAGCTCCTGGCTAGTCCCTGCCGTGAGTCCCAGCCCTCCCTGTGGCAGCTGAGAGGTGGCCTGAAAGAAGCTGCTCTGAGAACTGGGTCTTTAAGGATCCTCAGCTGGTCGCCTGTCATGGGGGGAGGGGGGCAGCTCCAGCGAGATGGAGAATGAGCTGCAGAAGGTGAGACGGCTGCTGCTGAGGCCTTAGGGGGACCACGAAGCTACCAGGGCTCCCAGCATTCCTTACAGAGGGGTTTGGCCTGTGTCCCTGGGCACACTCTTTCTTGCACACACAGACACATGTACACATATTCACAGCGTGTGCTCAGAGATCCGCGACCACTCACACATGTCTCACATACACATCCAGGGACATGCTTGTGCTGTCTGTTTGCAGAAGCACACCTCCAGACTTATTAGGGAGGAGACTGGCTCAGAGAAGTACACAAACCCATGCAAGATACACCACCTCCTGTCTCATCACACCCGCAGTTACCAAACAGACACAACAGAGACTCACACCATCTAGGAGACTGCTGGCTCAGAAACACACACTTACACGCCCCCAGACACACTTGGCCATGTCCCAGAGATGGACACACCCTGGAGACACCGTCAGACATATCAGAAGCACACGTGTGTATGCGGACGCACACACAAACCCACCCAGAGTCATTACACACAGGTGCTCGCATCCACGGAGATCCACAGATACGCCCCTGCCAAGCGGGCTCAGACACAGCTCATCACCCAGCCACCCATGCTGCCTCTTCCACAAAGAGAGCAAGCAGCAGAGGTCCTTGCACGCCCGGGGCTCATAGACACACACCCAAGAGACACACGTGAGCAAGACATGTAGCTATGTACATAGAAGCAGGACACGAGCACAGAGCACTCAGATGTCAGACCTGTAGCATTTGCTAACAGGAGCCAAAGACCCACAGACCAGGTTACCCAGACACACACACACACACACACACAAACTGGCTGTGACATTTCAGCTACACAGAAACACAGGAAATCCTGGCCCGTGTCTCCCTGGAGCTCATGTGTACAAACTACTGTTTTCAGCTCCTCCATGAGGCTTCCTTCCACTAGGCTGCTGGGAACAGTGAGGAGTGTGGCAGGGGCTTGATTTTGCAGTCTTCTGGATCTGGGGGTCCTAGGAGCCTGGCTGGGGCTGAGTGGTATGTAGGCAGATAAGGGGCTGGCAGGTCACCAAGGTGGAGAAGATGCACCAAAGGCCCTCAGGCCCCGGACACCCAGCACTTGGGCCTGGGCCCAATGAGCTGAGTGAAATGGAGCAATTGTCAGGCCTGCCAGCGCCCAGGGGCAACTCCCTTCTAATTTCCTCGGAATTTCCTGCTTGCCCTCATCTCCCGCCTCCTCCCCCCTCCCCCTTTGCTGGGGACTGTGGAGGACCATGCCACTGCCATCCCTAAAGGGTGCCTGATTCTGCCTGGGAAAAGGAGGCCAGGATAGAGAAGGTTGGAGGACATGTGAGCACTCAGAGGAGGGACCTGGAAGACTTCCTGGAGGAGGAGGCATTAGAGTTGAGGAGTTAGCCTTGAATGACTGCCTCTGTGTCCAGCTGCTGGGACCGTGCCTGGCACATCGTAGGGACTCAATAAATATTTGTTGCATGGTTGAATGAAAGGCAGTGATCAGGGTCTGCAGGTGGGCTGCAGGCCGGCTGCAGGCTTAAAACAGAAGAGCTGGAGGGAGTTGTGGGAGGGGGCAGTGGTGAGGGAGAGGCTGGGAAGGGGAGTTGGGCCTGCTCGGGAAGGGCACTGAAGGCCGAACTGAGCTGAGGCATTGTGAACACCTTGCTGGGAGGGGGCCGTGTTGACCTATAGCAGAGCTAGGAGCTGCCTCCTTTCCATGTCTGTAGCACCGGACACAAGGCCCCAGGGCCTCTCGGGAGGGAGGTGGACAAATTCCACCTTTGGGATCAGGTCTGGGACCAAACCTTGCTTTGTCACCGCCTCCCTGTACATGAACCCCATGTGCAAGGCCCCCTCATCAAGCCTCAGTCTCCCTATCTGTAAAATGGGAACTTAATCCCTTTCTTGCAGAGCACTTGGGAGGGTTAGTATTCAAGTATATGGCACATCCAGCACTGTCCTGGGCACAGCGGAAGGGAGGGAGCCCCATGTCCTGTGTAGCCTCTGGGGCAGAGAGAGTTCCGCAGGGGAGGGGCTTGGCTAAGTTCTAAGCAGAGGCCTGACCAGCAGCCAAGCTTATTACTAAGGTCATTGCCCCGGGTGCCCCATAGGCGTGACCTCATCTGCAGTCACATTCTCTTCCTTCTGGTGCCAGAAGGAACTTGGAGCTGGGGTGAGGAAAGAGCTAGAGACTCTGGGGTGTTCTGGGCCAGGCTGGCCCTGGCATTCACTGGAGACCCACAGGTCAGCAGATGGCACTGGCCTCCCTGAGGAATGGCAGGGAGTCAGAGAAGGTGGGAGCAGCAGGCCAGCCTTTCCCTTCTCTGGGGTCCAAGGTGGTGAAGAGCACTGTGGTCTAGAGCCGAGCCCACCTGGGCTTGAATCCTGGTTCTGCCTTTTCCTCTATGAGCTTTGCCTTTATAAGCCTCAGTCTCTTCATCTGTAAAATGGGGATGCTGATCCTCCTTTGCTGATGGAGGGTTGCCTTTGGGGTCCCACATTCTAAGACTGGGGTGAATAATCTCCCATTGCCTGCACCGCAAAGAGAAGCTCGGGCTCCAATAGAAAAACTGTTTTGGGTCCTGTGGCTAGGCTGGACCAGTTAAACATCTCTTGCCTGGTTTTGCCCCAGATCCACATGGGATCTTCTGGGTCAGTTGCATCAGCCTCTCCCCTCCACACCCATCCTGGGCCCTGCCCAAGTGCCTGGGTGGCCTGTGTGGTCCTGCCTTTCTCAGCCTCACCTCACCCCTGCTTCACCCAAGTTCTGAGTGCTCCATGCACCCCAAGCCTCTATCCCTGCATTCTTCCCACTGCTGGGGCCTTTGTACTGTAGTTCCCTCCCGCCTCCCTTGGTTTCCTCCTCCACCTTCATGTGTTCAGCTCCAGGCCAGGCTCCTGTGTTAGACACGTAGGGGCTTCCTATAGGCTCCTTTGGGGCATTTACCTCTACAGTAATTAGATTATTAATGGGATAATTACAGGTTTCACTCCAGCCCCTCCCCCTGTGTGCTCTGCATGAGGGCAGGGTTCTTACCAGGGTGGGACTTAACCCCTTCCTTTCACACAAGTGTAAGAGGCTCAGAGAGGTTAAAGGGCTTGCCAAAGGTCACACAGCCTACAAGTGGCAAGAGGCAGAAGGACTGGGGTCTCGTGATGGTCTTTGCTCAGAGATTTGGCTGTAGCCCAGAAGCCCTTTGGGGGATGTTTTAAACACATCCAGATCCAAAAGCTGCCTTCCTTCCTGTCAACAGAGAAAGGACAGGAGGGACACTGTCAGGTGTCCCCGCTGTGAGTGCCCCCCAGAGGCATCAGGGACTGCGGAGGTCTCCCTGCTCTGGCGCGTGAGGCCTGGAATGGGGCAGTGACAAGCCAGGCCTGGCCTTGGTGGGCAGTGGTCTCTGGGCATCTCCTCCCTGCCCACCCCCTCCACGCACGCACACACACACACAGCTCCCCACCAGAGAGAGTGTCTGTGGTCTCATGCACAGAGCTGTGCCACATCTGGGAGGCTCACTCCAGATTGCCTTTGGAGGCTTCATCTTCCTGAGCCTCTGTTTGCTTATCTGTAAAATGGGCATAAAGTAATAGCACTTTCCTCAAAGGGACTGTCATTGAGATAACAGACATCCATTCAGAGCTCAGCCCGGTGTCTGGCACATGGTAAATCCTTGTAAATGTTAGCTATTATGATTCTCACTATTGTCCCATTATAGAGACTGTCTAGTCTAGTTTACTAGAGCTCAAATTGGAGTCAAATCCTGGCTGTGCCATTGAACTGTGACTTTGAGTTGACCTTTCTGACCTCAGTTCCTCACCAGTCAGTGGGGTGGCTGGGGATACAGTGAGATAGTGTGTGCTACCTGGCACGTGCCTGGCACGGAGGGAGTGCTCAGCGAGCTCAGTGCCTGTTACTGTTTATTGCTGTCTGAGAGGTAAGTTCAGGACCTGTCTTCCCTCATGACCCTGTGGGTCACTGGGACCAGGCAGCCTCCATGCCAGTGGGAGGGGACATTGTGTAGCATGGCTGTGCCTGTCTGGGATCCTGGCCCTCCTCTTCCAGGACCTTTCACCCTGACTCCCCTAAAACTAGAGCCGAGCCTCCAGGCAAGGAGGCTAAGCTGGGAGGCGGGAGCCCAGAGTCCCTCCCTGCTTGACTCTGTTCAGTCTGGGGGACTATGGGGTTGTCCCCAGTCCCTCTCTAGGCTCAGTGTCCCTGCTTATGAAGGGATGGAGTCTCTGGGTTCCCCTCCGCCTGCTGCTACTCCCACAGTCTTGGCTTTTGAGCTGGGAGGGAAGTGGAGCTCTGCAGAGCCTTCTGCCCTCCTTGGGGTCCAAGTGTGAGGATCTCATCTGGAGCCTTGACAGACCCTGGAGGACAGGCAGAAGGGACAGCAGATGGCTGTCCTGGCCTCTCGGGGGGCTGGCATGCCGCCCTTGTGGCCACTGCTGGCCCAAACTGCAGGTCAGCCCTTCCGGGCTAGGGTGAGTGGCCCGGGCCAGAGCCAGGGTGGCAGATGGGCAGGCAGCCTGGGCTTTGGCCTGAGGGAGGGACCGTGGGGGGCAGGGTGGTGTGGGAGAAGGCGGGCCAGGCAGAGGCTCCCGCAGAGTGAAGGTTCTGGGTCCCTTAGCTCAGCAGTCATTCTTCCTGGGTCTGTTGCCCATTGATGGGCTGGGTCCCTAGAACCTGGGCAGGAGGTGATAAATTTGGGTAAGGTTTGAAATTGGGCAGGGACGCAGTTGGGCTGGGACCTGTGATACGCTCCTTGAAAGAAACACAGGGTTGAGATGGACACAATGGGCTTAGAAGGGTCTGGAAGGCTTCTCTGAGGAGGTGACATTTAATTGGAGGCTTCAAGTAGGACGGGGAGCCGGTAGTGGGAGATGCAGGGGAGGGGAATCCAGGCAGAGGCTTAGAGGTAGGACAGGCAAGGTGTCTTCTGGATGCTGGGAGAAGACCCGAGTGGCTAGAGTGTAGCCAACAAGAGGAGGAATGGGGAGACATGAAGATGGACAGGTAGGCAGGATCAGGCTTCTGTTTTGCTTTCAGGTCCGGTGATTTACATACCATAAAATGAGTTTTGACAAATGCACACAGCTCTGTTAACCACCACCACAATCAAGACAGAACCATTGACCCCCAAAATTCCCCCGTGTCCCTTTGTAGTCAGTTCCTCCCTCCTCCCTCAGCCCCTTGCAACCACTGATCTGTTTTCTGTCCCTATAGTCTTGCCTGTTCCAGAGTGTCATGGAAATGGCTTAATACAGTACGTAGCCAACGGAGTCTGACTTCTTTCACTTAGTATAATGCATTTGGGCTCCAACCACGTGGTTGTGGGTATTGGCATTTCCTTCCTTTTTATTTCTGAGTAGTATTCCATCATATGGATGTACCACTGTTTAGCCATTCACCAGTTGAGGGACATTTAGGTTGTTTCCAGATTTTGGCGATCATTGGAGGGTTTTAAACAGAAGAGTAGCAGTTTACAAAAAATCACTCCATGTACTAAGCGAAGAACAGATTAGTGGGGAGCAGACTGACCATCATGGGGACTAAATCCAGTGATTTGGTGATGAATCTGGCCCACCATAGTTACTCACTAATTGTTCATACAAAACGGCTGTGCTCTGAGGTAGCCAGGGAGGCTTCTTGGTGGAGGTGGCATTTGTGGTGGAGCAGTGAGGAGGTGGGAGACAGATGCAGAATGGAAGGAGGCCCAGGCAGTGCAGAGTCCCTGTCAGAGCTGGGTGGGCTGAGACCCCGGCTCCCTGCTCCCGACCCAACCTTAGTATCCCAGGGTTTCTAGAATGTGTTGTGCAGGGCCCAGATCAGAGTTCCCTGGGGACACTGGATGAACAGGCCCCTCCCAGGGTCCACCCTAGCCCTGTGGGGGCTGATTCTCTTGAGTGGGAGTTGGCCAGGGGACCTCTGCACTGGAACAGTCTCTTCCTTGGTGGCTGGTAAAAGGCTGCCTCCTTGTGCCTTCAGGAGCCTCCTGTCCCCCTGGTTCCTTCCCTGTCCCCTGTGGGCCAGCTGGGAGCTGTTGCTGAGGCTCACCCACCCATTGCTGCTTGCTGTGTTTCTGCAGAGGGGCTTCGTGTTTGGTCACTTTCACCTCCAGCCCCATGGGTCGGGAGACCGTCTCACCATCTACTTTTTCCAGACCAGTTGCATCAGACCCAGGCATCTGGAGTCAATGCGAGTGTTCCAGTAGCCCCACATCTCACCCCCACTTCTGTCCTCATTGTGCAGAGATTAATCATCTTACATTCCTGTAGGTTTCCTGCAGAAAGCATTCTTTCCTGGAACATTTATTTTGCTTTGGCCGCACCGATCGGCTTGCAGGAGCTTAGTTCCCCCACCTGGGATCGAACCCGGGTCCACAGCAGTGGAAGCACCGAGTCCTAACCACTGGACCGCCAGGGAATTCCCTGGAACATTTTATTTATTAATTAATTTATTTAAAATTTATTTTTATTTATTTATTTTGGCTGCGTTAGGTCTTTGTTGCCGCATGCGGGCTTTCCTCTAGCTGTGGCGAGCGGGGGCTACTCTTTGTTGCGGTGCGCGGGCTTCTCATTGCGGGGGCTTCTCTTGTTGCGGAGCATGGGCTCCAGGTGTGCGGGCTTCAGTAGTTGTGGCTCTGGGGCTCAGTAGTTGTGGCTCACGGGCTCTAGAGCGCAGGCTCAGTGGTTGTGGCGCACGGGTTTAGTTGCCCCGTGGCATGTGGGATCTTCCCAGACCAGGGATCGAACCCGTGTCCCCTGCATTGGCAGGCGGATTCTTAACCACTGCGCCACCAGGGAAGTCCCTCCTGGAACATTTTAAATGTGGCGTGAAAGCAGAGCTCTGCTTCTCCAGCTTTATGCCCTGATGGTGGAGAGCGAGAGTCTGGGGTGGCGACCCAGACCCCACAGATGAGGCGGCTCCAGGGGGAACACAGACTCCATCTTATTTTGTGCTGAGAGTAATTCTCAGAATGATGTTTTTAAATGTTTAAAACAAAATATAAAGGAAAGCAAGCATATTGAAATATAGTTATCAAAGTATATTTTTTAAATTATGATATAGTAATATGTGTGTTTATTAACTCATAAGATCTGGAAACAGGTCTGTTAACTACTGTAATTTCAAAGTACTGATGAGTGTATACAATATTTTGATGTTTCTGCAACAACTGTTATGGGATATGAAAATATCTGTGGTTTCTTTTGGTGCCAAAGCTGTAAGTACTGCTGATACAACCGTGGCTTGTCCAGAATAGAAGGAAATGTTAATTTTTAGTTAGCATTAGTGAAAGTAAAGACGTGATTTTTTTTTTCCCCTTCCCATCCAAGTTCATGGACTCCCTGCGTTCTGGTGCAGATGAAAGAGCCTGAAGTCTGCAGCCCGAGACCCGCTTGGAGGTGTCTCTGTGTGACCCTGGACACAGCCCACCTCCCCTGTGCTCCTCTGCCGCTCTTTGCCTCTAGAACAGAGGTGGTGATTCCTGTCCTGCCTGTCCGTGGGGCTTCTGTGAGGACCCATGAGATGATTCACATGGAATGTCTTTGTAAACTGTGAAGCCCCGTGCTGCCATGCAATGCCATGCTATTATTAGCGGTAGTGTGAGCTCATGTTTGGCCCTCCGGCTCAGTGTGGACCAAAAGACTCTTCCTGGCCAATTCCCTCAGGATTCCTGGGAACCAATCCGTTTCGGGGAGCGGGTCTGCCCCTGAGAGGCTGATTCCTGCAGGCTGACCTCATGGGTCATTAGGGGATGTGAGGGAGGATGGACAGAGGTGTACTTGTGGGCAGGGAGTGGGTGGGTGAGCTGAGGTTCGAGAGACCCTGCCCATCCTCCTGAGGTGGCATGGGGGTCCGAGGCCAGCCCTGGAGCACCCTAGGCTCTCCCTGACTCTTTGTAGCTGACCTGGGGCTGGGATCAGGAGGGCCTGCCCTCTTTGGGCTGTGAGAGAGGCTGGGCAGGGCAGAAGCCATACTCCTTTCATTCATTCATCTACCCACCCATAGACAGTGATGGGTGCCTGCTCCGTCCCATGTCCTGTCCAGGGCTGTGCTGGGGACCAGACACGAGTCAGACCCAGCACCTGCCCTCCCCGCCAGCTATTGGGAAGATAGACTTGAAGACGAGCAAATGCGACCTAAAGTTGTTAGCACAAGAAGAATGGAGTTCAGAGCGTGGGGTTTGAATCAGATTGAGGGAGGAGGGAATACTCTGGAAGGATGAGAAAGTTAACAGTTAGCCTGGCAAAGGCTCTCAAGCAGAGGGAATAGCCCAAGCAACCCTGGGAGTAGAACACACAGTTAAGATGCACTGGCCCAGGGTTACAGGGCTTGTTTGGATTCCAACTCCACTGCTCCTTTGCTTGAGCAGCTCTGGGAAACTTCTGAGCCTCAGTTTCCTCATCTGCAAAGTGGGAACATTTTCCCTACCTACCTCACAGAACTGGTAAGGGTCAAACTATTGTGCACGTACTGTGCTTGGACTGGGCCTGGTAATTAGTGAGCTTCCCGATAGGTGGTGGCTATTTCTTGGTCGTGGTGTACCTGGACATGGAGGGCAGAGGCAAGACAGAAGTGGGGAGGAGACCCGGGGTGGGTGGGGGGGCGGTGGGAGAGGGGTGTGCTCAGATTCCAGGGTAAGAAGCTTGGACCTAACGCAGAGACCAGTGGGAACTAGTGGAGGAGATAGAAAGCGATCTGTTTTTTTTTTTCCAAGTTTTTTCCAATAAACAGGTATTACCTCTATAATCAGAGCAAAATAAACATTCTCTGTAAAGGGAAAGGCTGACTACCCCGGCAGCAGCGTGGGTGCCGGATCCTGTCCCCCGTCCTCCCCGCTTCACTCCCTGTTCTCAGTCCAGGTTAAATAATCAGGTTAAGCTTCGAGGGGAGGAGAGGTTACCTTGAAGGAGCGGCCGGAGGGGATGGGTTTGGAGGCCTGGCAGGCTGTGCCTGATCTGAGCACCTTTGCTCAGCTTCTTTAGTCCGGA
Source organism: Balaenoptera acutorostrata (assembly GCF_949987535.1). Classification (NCBI taxonomy): domain Eukaryota; kingdom Metazoa; phylum Chordata; class Mammalia; order Artiodactyla; family Balaenopteridae; genus Balaenoptera; species Balaenoptera acutorostrata. The sequence continues at coordinate 67,229,878 of NC_080078.1, read as the reverse complement.
CTTTCTGACTGGGGGGGTGGGGGGGTGGGGCGGGGGGCGGTTTGAGAATCGGGGGCCCCTGGGCTCTGAGGTGGGTACTGCTGGGCAGTGTGGCCTCTTCCTGTCTGCAGTGGGGGATGAAGTCTGGGTTTCCCCACCGACGTTGGGGGGGTCTCCAACAACCTTGTTGTATAGCCACTGGGCTGGCTTAGTTCAGTGGTGTTGGCCCCCTCTCTCCGCATTTCCCCGCGGCTGGGGTGAGAGGCTCAGTGGACACTGAAATGTCTTTTTTTTTTTTTTTTTAAGGAGGAAACTTTTTTTTTAATTAATTTATTTTTTAAAAATTTTTGGCTGCGTTTGGTCTTTGTTGCTGAGCATGGGCTTTTCTCTAGTTGCGGTGAGCGAGGGCTACTCTGTTGCCATGCGTGGGCTTCTCATTGCAGTGGCTTCTCTTGTTGTGGAGCACAGGCTCTAGGCGCATGGGCTTCAGTAGTTGTGGCACACGGGCTCAGTAGTTGTGGCTCGCAGGCTCTAGAGCGCAGGCTTAGTAGCTGTGGCGCACGGGCTTAGCTGCTCTGCGGCATGTAGGATCTTCCTGGACCAGGGCTCGAACCCATGTTCCCTGCATTGGCAGGCAGATTCTTAGCCATTGCGCCACCAGGGAAGCCGCACTGAGCTGTCTTTGAAGGGAAGCCTGAGCTCCCCACCCCCCACCCGCCGGCGATTCCCTGCCAGCTCCCTCGGTTGGATCAGACAGTCCCTGGATGAAGTCCCGGGAGACTGGGAGGCTCGGTGAGGTCCAAGAACCTCTGGAGGGAAACAGAGTCCTACCCTCGGCCCCCTCCCCATGTCCCAGCAGCCCCTTTCCCAGCCCCCACCTCAGACCCCGAAAGCTCAGCTTCTGCTGCACACATCCCAGCAGACCCAGCCGTGCGGGCCACAATTCAGCCTTTGTGGACTCACCCTCTCACGTGGATGGTGCCAGGAGGGGCTGACCACATTCTGCCTGCAGCTGGGACAAGCCCCCGGGGGGCCTGGGCCCCCCTTGGCCACCACGGAGAGACGGAGCTGGCATGAATGCAACATCCTGCATCTTCAGAAATGGACTGTGGTGAAGGGCAGGCCTGGAGAGACAGCTGCTCATGTGAGAAAGGTCATTCATTCATTCACTTCTTCAATAGATGCTTATTGAGACCCTGCTCTGTGCCAGGCTCTGGGCTGAGGACTTGTGTGCTGAGACACGTGACTCTTGCGCATTTAAGGAAAGAGACTGGAAGGAAGGGACTTCCCTGGTGGCACAGTGGTTAAGAATCCACCTGCCAATGCAAGGGACACGGGTTCGAGCCCTGGTCCGGGAAGATCCCACACACTGTGGAACAACTAAGCCCGTGCGCCACAACTACTGAGACTGAGCTCTAGAGCCTGTGAGCCACAACTACCGAAGGCCGTGCAACTAGAGAAAGCCTGCGCGCAGCAATGAAGACCCAATGCAGCCAAAAAAGGCCTGCCCTTCACCATTAAAAAAAAAAAAAAAAGACTGGAAGGAAACACCCTGCATTAGAGTCACTCGGGGGCCCCCATTTCCAGGGTTTCTGATTCAGTAGTTCTCAGTCAGGGCATGAGGATTTCTGACAAGTTACCCCCCCAGTGTTGCTAATGCTGCTGGTCCAGGGACCACACTTTGAGAACCACTGTGATTCAAGACCAGGTGGAGGAATGATGAGTGGTTTATGTTTTCTGTTTTCAAAACTGTCTTCATGATCGTCATTTACTTTTTTTAATAATTTTTTTTATGATTAACATTTTTTAAAATTTATTTATTTATTTATTTTTGGCTGCGTTGGGTCTTTGTTGCTGCATGCAGGCTTTCTCTAGTTGCAGCAAGCGGGGGCTACTCTTCGTTGCGGTGCACGGGCTTCACATTGCGGTGGCTTCTCTTGTTGCGGAGAACGGGCTCCAGGCGTGCGGGCTTCAGTAGTTGTGGCATGTGGGCTCAGTAGCTGTGGCTCACGGGCTCTAGAGTGCAGGCTCAGTAGCTGTGGTGCACGGGCTTAGTTGCTCCGCGGCATGTGAGATCTTCCCGGACTAGGGCTCTAACCCATGCCCCTTGCATTGGAGGCAGATTCTTTTTCTTTTCTTTTTCTTTTTTTTTAATTTAGCAGTGTGGATTTTTTTTTTCTTCTAATAATTATTTATTTATTTATTTATGGCTGTGTTGGGTCTTCGTTTCTGTGCGAGGGCTTTCTCCAGTTGCGGCAAGTGGGGGCCACTCTTCATCGCGGTGCGCGGGCCTCTCACTATTGCGGCCTCTCTTGTTGCGGAGCACAGGCTCCAGACGCGCAGGCTCAGTAGTTGTGGCTCACGGGCCTAGTTGCTCCGCGGCATGTGGGATCCTCCCAGACCAGGGCTCGAACCCGTGTCCCCTGCACTGGCAGGCAGATTCTCAACCACTGCACCACCAGGGAAGCCCCGGAGGCAGATTCTTAACCACTGCGCCACCAGGGAAGTCCCGTCATTTACTTTTATAAACAGAAAAGTCAGTTTTTTAAAAAAAATATTTATTTATTTGGCTGCATTGGGTCTTAGTTGCGGCACGCGGGATCCTCGTTGCAGCATGCGGAATCTTTTTTTTGTTGCTCATGCGGGCTCTTCGTTGCGGCACGTGGGCTTCTCTCTAGTTGTGGCACTCAGGCTCTAGAGTGCGCGGCCTCAGTAGTTGCGGTGTGCGGGCTCTCTAATTGTGGCACGTGGTCTTAATTGCCCCGTGGCATGTGAGATCTTAGTTCCCCAACCAGGGATCGAACCCGCATCCCCTGCATTGGAAGGCGGCTTCTTAACCACTGGACCACCAGGGAAGTCCCGAAAAAATCAGTTGTTTAAAAGTTAGAAAAGTAAGTGGTCCCCCAAAATGACTCCAGTGCCCTGGGTGTGGTCCTGTGTTGTGGGATGTCACCTCCCATGATTTAAATGTCATACATCTTTTAATGTAGCCCAGCATCATTAGCTTGTGCATCCCCTGCACTTCCCTTTGGCTCACCCTGCACTTTGGGTCCACTCCGACCCCCAAGTCCTCCCTGTCAACATGTTCTGTAAATACTATGGTGAGGATTTGAACACAGGCCCATCTGGAGGCTGGTTTAGCTTGGATTTAGCCAACTGGCCCACACTTCCTGAGTGCTGTTTCCTTTATGCTTCCTTAATCTTGCCAGCTGAAATGAGTGTGGACCCCTCACTTCCTCATTTCTTTAACTGGTGTGATCATTGACTGTCCCACTTCCTCCTTCTCCACTTTTAGTTCTGTCTGCTTGACATGGGGGGGAGGTTGAGTCTGTGTATATATTGGGGTAGAGGTGAGGGTCCTGATGAGGTGACCATTCCTCTGCAGCTTGATGCAGGCAGAATCATTCACTTTGTGGGGTGCTGCTGAACCCACCCCCCCAACCAGGAGCGAGGCTGTGGTGCCAGGTGGGAATGGGACAGTATCTGTTGGGGTTGAGAGAAGCAGATACCCTGTCGCCCCCTCTGTCTTCCTTTCCTGTGTTCAGAACCATTTGAGAAAGAGTCCCAGGAGTAGCTGGGTACAGATGGATATAAAAACCTCCATGAACTTTCATACTAAGAACCAGCCTGAAGGTGCCACTTCCTAACCCTGAATTAAACCAACACATCCAGTCTCAGGGGCGCTGGGAACCCCAGGCCATTCCGCCCTAGGGAGCCACCCATTTTCTTTGGGGAAAGGGAGGCTCAGAGGGCTGGTGAACCCAGCTCTCCAGATTGCGGTCCCTCTCCAGGGCCTGCACAGTGGTTTGTTTGTTTGTTTGCTTCTTGGACCCACCCCGCTTTCCCATCAGCACCATTTCTAGGTGCTTTCTGTGACTCCTCTGGGATGCCTTTGGCAGGTCATTCATCTCCTGTGACTCGGTTTCTCTTTTTAGTGTACAATCTTATTTAATCCGTTCAGTCACACTAAGGGCAGATATTATTATTTCCATTTGTGACTCAGCTTTCACATCTGCTGTTAGACATAGTAATCATCCATTTCTTCTCCTGGGTCTCCCTGCTCATCCCCCTACACTTTGTGTCTAATGATTGTTTCACGTTGGTATGTCTTTTTGTGATTGTTTACCTAACAAGACATGCCTTCATGCACTCAGTATTTGTTGGGAGCCTGCAGGATGCTGGGCCCTGTGCTGGGTGTGGGGCATACAGCGGGGAGTGAGGTAGACGTGGGGAAGCCCCCCAGGCACTCACGGTCTCTCTGGGAGACAAACTCTTAAATGAAGAATTGCTGATATACCCATGATGACAAAGGGGAAGTGAAGGACATCTGGGAGTTGATGACTGAGGTGGTCAGGAGCTGCCCTGAGGAAGTGAGGTCATCCCCCTCAACCCCCTCCACTTAAAACCCAGACTCAGATTCTTTACTCAACCCTTCAAGGCCCTGGATGGCTGACCCCTGTCAGTTTCCCCAGCCTCACCTTACCCCTGTAGCTACGCTGGCTGCCTTGCTGTATCTTGACACACTGAGCTCTTCCCTGCCTCTGGGCCTTTGCACACACTGCTCCCTGCCTCTCTCTCTGCATGGCTGTTCCTTCTTGCCTCAGCTCAAATGTCCCTTTAGAGGCCGCCTCCCCGACCTTGTCCTCTAACATAACACCCTCCCCCATTACTCTTTCATATTACCCAGGTGTTTTGGTTCTGGTTTTATGATTTTTTGTCTTCACGGCTCTTAACAGTATCTGAGGGGTTTTTTTTATCTTTCCGTTTACTCTGTGTCTTGCCAATGAGACTTGGGGCTCCATGCAGACAATACAGAAAGGGCCACGTTTGTCTTGGTCACCACTCTCCTTCCCCACCCCCTGTGCCTGCACAGAGCCTGGTACACAGTTGGTGCTCATAAATGCTTGTTGAATGAGCCTCTTCTGCTTCCCTAGTGTATTACTTTCCTATTGCTGCTATAAGTTACTGCGAATTTGACTTAAAACAATCCCAGATTATTGTCTTATAATTCTGGAGGTCAGAAGTCTGAAAGCCAAGGTGTTGTCAGGGCTCCATCCCAGTAAAGGCTCTGGGGAGAATCCATTCCCTTTCCTGCTTCTAGAGGCTGCCTGTATTCCCTGGTTCATGGCCCTTTCTCCATCTTCAACATACATCACCCCAACCTCTGCCACATCGCCTTCTCCCACTCTGAGCCCCTTGCCTCCCTCTTATACGGATGCTTGTAATTACACTGGGCCCACCCAGATAATCCAGCAAAATTTCCCAATCTCAAGATCCTTAATCACATTTGCAAAATCCCTTTGCCATGTAAGGTAACATATTCACAGATTCTGGGAATTAGGACGTGGGCATCTTGGGGGGCCATTACGCAGTCTGCCACACCCAGAACCCCCGAGGTGTGCCTAGGGCAGCATCGAGTGTGCCCTGCACTCAAGTACCCTGGCCACTGCCATAGGGCCCAGCGACCTGACCTCTCCTTCCCTCTGCAGGACGAGATTGAGGAGCTGCGGGCAGAGATGCTGGAGATGCGGGACGTCTATATGGAGGAGGATGTGTATCAGCTGCAGGAGCTGCGGCAGCAGCTGGACCAGGCCAGCAAGACCTGTCGCATCCTGCAGTACCGGCTGCGCAAGGCTGAGCGCCGCAGCCTCCGCGCTGCCCAGACTGGCCAGGTGGACGGCGAGCTCATCCGTGGCCTGGAGCAGGACGTCAAGGTAAGCCCAGGGCCCTCCCAACCCTCACAGGTGCCCTTGCTGGGGGGTAGGACCATGAGCCTGAGTGCCCAGGTCAGCTCACTCCTCATGTGTCCTTGGGCAAGTTCCATCATCTCTTTGGGCCTCAACATCCTCATCTGTAAAATGGGGATCCCTAGGAACTGATAGGCCATCTACCACGGTTGTCCCAAAGTGGTATCATAAGATGATACCTACGAACAGCAGCTGCTGTGTGAGTATGAGCCACACACCTGGTGCTGGGCTCCAAGTTATCCGTGCATAGTTCCATGGAGGTTTCTTCCTTGCGCTGATGGAGAGTAGTGAAGGTCTGGAGTTGAATAAGGCTGATTTAAATCTTGGCTTCAATATGCCCTAATTTTATGATTTTGAGCAAGTCACCTAAGTTTCAGTTTCCTCATCTGTAAAACACGTGTAACGGCAGCCCCTGCCTCACAGGGTTCTATGAGGATCAAATGACATCAGGTAGGTAAGAGGTCACTGTAGGCACTCGAAAAGGTTAGCTAATAATTATTATTATTATTCTCATTTTTCGGATAAGGAAAGTGAGTCTCAGAGAAAGGAAGTACCTGTCCAAGGTCAAGTGACCCTCCGTGTAGCTGGCAGGGCTCAGACTCATCAGCCTCCCATGCTTGCTGCCTGACCTTGCTGCTCTTGGCCTCAGAGAGCAGGAAAGGGACGGCCTGGAGGCTGGCAGATGGGGCTTCCAGAAGAGAAGTCTGCCCTGCCTGTCTGTATGAGCCCTGGTCTGGGGGCTGAGAACTCCAGGGGCCGGCCCAGCACCCTGCTCTCAGAATTCAGCCCAGTGTTATCCAGGGACGTAGGAGCTGGGGGTAGGGGCGTCTGGCACAGCCTGGACGCCTGTGGAGTCTTCCTGCAGGGGTGACCTCTGAGGTGAGGCCTGAGGTGGAAGAAGGGATGTTGAAGGAAGAGGGCCCCTGTAAGGGGAGGTGAAGAGTGAGCAACAGACCCACACCGGCCTTTGCGTCTCCCATTTTCTTGCATATGCCGTGGGCACAGTGGGATTGTAGGTCTGCTGTACAAGTGAGGAAACAGCTCAGAAAGGTTATATCTCCACCAAGGCCAAAGTGCACCTGTACCTGAGAAGGCAGCTCTCGGGATAAATTGTTATACAAATATTCAAATTCCAGGTACCAGATTGAGAGGGTGTGGGGTGAGGGAGAGCCCTGGAAGCTTAGAGGAATCTGAGTTTGGGTCCAGGTAGCTGGGGCTTTGGGGCGAAGACACCGAAAAGTCAGCCTTAGATGAGGAAGGGGTGGAGGAAGGCTGGAGCTGGGAGCAGACTGGCTGGCTTGCCTCTGTGGGAGGAGCTGAGAGCAGCTGGTGTGTGTGTGTAGAATGGGGAGGGGGGGGAGGCCCTCTGGAGTCTGGGCGGAGGGGAGCGGCCCCTTCTGTTGGGATTTGAACTAGCCAATCAGCAAGTGGCTTGGCCCCTTCCCTCCCTCCTCTCCCTGCGCCTGCAGCTGGAGCGCTGAGCTCATCCGCACTGGCCTGGGCTGGACAGCTTTGGCCGCCTCTCTGTGTCCCAGGTGCTGGGGATGTTCTGGGGCATTTTTTGGAGGCTTTCAGAGTGCTGACTTCCCTGGCATCGCCTGGGAAGGCTTGAGAGACCCAAGTGTGGAGGGAACTGGATGTTGCCTGGGAGGGTATCCCCGGGGGCCCTCTGACTTGCTCTGCCAGCAAGAGTAGACTGGCGTGAGGCCACCTCTTGGAGTCTCAGTTTCCCCTTCTGTTAAAAGGAGGGCTTAGAGCAGCTGAATCTTCAGGGCTTTTGCAGCCCCAGTGGTTTAAGCAAGCAGGTAGATTACTGGTGAGGGTGCCATGAAAGAAACCTCAGGCCTTGGCCCTCCCTCTCCCTCACCCCCACCCCCAGGCTCTCTCACTCTCTGCTGGTTCTCACAGCTGGCAGGACCCACAGAAGCTCAGCAGGAACATTGTTCAGCATGAGGAGGGCAGGGGTGGAGGGGGCGGAGACCTGCTCTACCACTTGCTTGCTGTGTGGCTTTGGGAAAGCTCCTTGACAGCCCTGAGCCTCAGTTTTCCCATGTGGAAAATGGAGATGCAACAAGTCTCTACCTGTAGAGACTTTTGTGAGGATGAAATGAAATAGCTCAAGTAAAGAGCGTGCTGAGCACAAAGTCTGGCTCGGGATGCTCCCTCAGCAAGTGAGCACATGTTGCCTGGGGTGTTACTGTTCAGGAGAAGAACTTAAAAGGCACTAGTGGGACAAATGGCTGGACCAGGGTGGAGAAGGAGGCCAGAATCTCTGCCTCCCTGGGTAGATAAGTATAGCCTGGAGGTTTGTTCACCATGGAGATTCCCAGGCCCCACCCTCAGGGCTTGGGATCCTGTAGGAGAGCGTCAGGTCCTGGGAATCAGGGATGAATTCCCACCTGAAGGGACTCTTGTGGGAGGCCCGAGGACACACCAGTAAAACAATTCTTAGAAACAGATGTTGCTGGAGAAAAAGTTCTGGCTTTGGGTTTAATCCCTGGGTGACCTGAGCAGGTTACTTTCTCTCTTTGATCCTCAGTTTCCTCATCTGTACAATGGGGGTGACATTCCCACCCTCCCGGGATTCCTGGGAGGATTTAGCCACACAGAACCCAGATGCTGCCTAGACAGGGGGTGCTCCTTAGTGAGGGTTCCTATCCCACACCCTGGGGATTCAGAGTGACAGAGACCCCTTAAAGCCTTAGGCCCAGGAGCTGAGGGGCCGATGAGCGAGGTGTCTGTGGGCTGGAGGCTGCTGGTTGCATTTGGCAGGAGCCAGGCCCCAGCGCTGTAACAGTGACCTCATGGCTGAGAGCATTTGTTTGTGCTTTGGGGATTTGCCCTGGTTTCCAGAAGCTGCAGCTGCTTCACCTCCTGTAGTATCTCAGCCCCCCAACCTTGGGGATAGTTGGAAGGATCATGAGAGGATCAAATGAGACAAGCAGGTGGGGCCCCGTGAGCCCCTGACACAGTGAGCCCACTGTTGCGCTTATTTTTAATACTCCTATTATTGATATTAATATAATGTGTCTTCAAGCTTCAGGCCAACAGTGGCTCAGATTGAGAGCAAGACTCCAGAGTTGACCCACCTGCTTTCAGATCTTGGTTCTGTAGCCTCCTAGCTGTGTGGCCTTGGGCAAATGACCTTTTCTTTCTGAGCCTCAGAGTGGGGATGATATTCAAAGCACATTCCCAGGGGATGAAAGGCATGTGGTGGGTGCTCAGGGAGCAACAGCTGATTCTGCCTGACTACCTGTGAGAGCCAGGGGGCCCAGGACCACTGAGGCTCAGAGAGAGAAAGGGAGAGACCCAGGCAACCAGGCTCCTGCCCCCCAGGCAGGCATGCTCTTTGCTCCTGTGGGCCTCCGTCAGGGGCACAGGGCTCTGTGGGGATCTGAGATTAAGGGCTCTTTTGTCCACACTGGAATTCTGTAAGCTGCCTGGGGCTAGGCCTTCTTAACAAAGCACTCCTGGGGGTAGAGAGCAGATAGAGAAGGGGGTTCCATGGAGAATGGGGAAGAAGGCAAATGGGGACTCAAGGAAGGGATGAAATCCATAGAGTCACTTATGAACCCAAGAGGATCCAGGAATCCACATGAATCATGACTTCTTGGTGGGGAGTGGGTCACCTGCCCAGGTCAAGGCCATGGTGGGGATGGAGTGAACCCCAGGTGGAGAGGAGCTGGCCCAGGTGGGAGCATAGTTGGGAGAGGAGCCCCCAGTCCAACCAACAGCTGATCCCCCATCCCAGTCAAGGACACAGCCCTCTCTGGACATTTGGGGGTGTGGGCAGTTGGGGGGAGCATCCCCAGCCAAGCTAGGGCATGTGCAGCTCCCCATGTTTCAGTCATTCACTCCTTCATTTCCCTCCCTTTTTGCTTGCTGGGGTCTTGGATTCGTTTGTTCATCCAACAAGCATTTATTAGGCACTTAGTGTGTGCCAGACCCTGCGCTGCTACCGGGACACAGAGATATGAAGGAGCCCCGGCATGGCCTGGGGCCTGGACCTCTGTGCTCCACCACTCCTGCCCCCAGGGGCTAAGCAGATGAATGAATGAATAAATGAATGAATGAATGGAGTATTGATCAGGACAGGGACTCACTGGGTAACCTAATAGCCTAAAACTTGGGACCTGGGGCTGAACACCCGGACACTAAACTCTAAGAGTGAGGTTGTGGGGTATTGGGCCAACCTGGATAAAGTCAGTGCACAGAGGTGAAGCAGTAATCTTGACAATGCATTAAAAATCATTATACTTTTGAGCACCTGCTATGTTCCAGCCACCAGCCCAAGCACTATGTCTTTTTTTTTTTTTGAATTTTTGAATTTTATTTTATTTATTTTTTTTACAGCAGGTTCTTATTAGTTATCTATTTTACACATATTAGTGTATACATGTCAATCCCAGTCTCCCAATTCATCCCACCACCACCCCACCCACCGCCGCTTTCCCCCCTCGGTGTCCATACGTTTGTTCTCTACATCTGTGTCTCTATTTCTGCCCTGCAAACCGGTTCATCTGTGCCATTTTTCTAGGTTCCACATATATGCATTAATATACGATATTTGTTTTTCTCTTTCTGACTTACTTCACTCTGTATGACAGTCTCTAGATCCATCCATGTCTCTACAAATGACCCAATTTCATTCCTTTTTATGGCTGAGTAATATTCCATTGTAATATATGTACCACATCTTCTTTATCCATTCGTCTGTCAATGGGTGTTTAGGTTGCTTCCATGACCTCGCTACTGTAAATAGTGCTGCAGTGAACATTGGGGTGCCTGTGTCTTTTTGAATTATGGTTTTCTCTGGGTATATGCCCAGGAGTGGGATTCCAAGCACTATGTCTTTTATTCCTCACAGCAGGCCTCGTGACTAGGCTATATCAACCCCCTTTTACTGATGACCAAACCGAGACTTCAAATGGTTAAGTAACCTGTCCTGGGTCACACACCCAGTGAGGGCTGGAATCAGGCTTGAATCTAGTTTTCCCACCTGCAAAGTCCTCGTTCTGCTAGTGAGGGATTGCTCCCCCCACTTTGTGGATGAGGAAGGTTTGGTGGCCTAGAGAGACTGTGGGAGGAGCCTCGTGGGCCAGCTTCCAGCTGTCCTAGGAGATCTTCAGGGGGCTGAGAGAGGCAGTGGGCAACGGAGGGAGGAGGGGGAGGCAGGGCTCGATTTCCTTTCTGGCCGTTGTTTTTCCTGGCCTGCCTTGCACACTGCCAAGGGGTCCGTGCCGAGTTGGGCCTGGGCCCAGGCAGAAGGCAGAGCCAGGGAGGGCCCTCTTCCCTTCCGGCAGGGAGGAGGTGCCATGGCCATTTCCGAGACTGGCAGGCACGAGGCACTGGGCTGTCTGCCCCACACATACCTCTTGCTGGCAAAGCCCTCATACCCCTTGTGGGCTGGCCCTTCAGCCAAAGCCCCTGAGCTCCCTCCAGCTTGGCCCACACTAGCTCTCTTTGACTCTGAGCAAGTCATTTGCCCTCTGAGCCTCAGTTTCCTTGCCAGTAAAATGGGGGCAGAGTTGGGGTGAAGAGGAATGAATCTGGCACATAGCAGGTATTCAACAAATGCTAGTACTTAGTCCACTTGGGGATGGAGGCTAGTTGTGATTTACCAGCTCAGAAGGGCCTTCCTCATCCCCAGAGAAGAGACCCCCTTTCCTACCTTTCACCCCAGCCAGCAGGGGACAGGACAGAGGGGTCCTCAAGGAAACGGGGTGCTGTTGCAGCAGAGTCCTGGAACCGGGATTGGAGTTTGCAGCTCCATTAGCTCCTTCTGTAGGGATGACTTGGACATCTGCCCAGCCTTTGTCACTGGGGGTATGTTCTGTATCCCAGACAACTGGAAATAGGCCTCAGGGTCTGTGTCACATTGTGACCCTCCGCAAGTCATGCCCCCTCTGGGCTCAGCGCCTCCCAGCAGCAACCACCACTTACCCAGTGCGCACTGTGCAGGCGCTCAGCCAAGCCTTTGTGCAATCGCTGATTCAGTCCTCCTGTCAGCCCATGAGGTTGGTGCTGTTATTATTGCACCCATTTTGTAGTTAAGGAGACTGAGACCCAGAGTAGGGAAATAATTTGCCCAGGAACGTATGCTGGTCACTGGCAGAGATGGGGTTCAAGTGGCTCTGGGGATGCCCATCTTGCTCTGGGTTTCCCCTCTCTTTAAACTGAGCTTCTTGGGGGGTAGTGGTGGTGGGATGAACTGGGAGATAGGGACTGACATATATACACTAATTTGTATAAAGTAGATAACTAATAAGAACCTGCTGTATAAAAATAAATAAATAAAATTAAATTTAAAAAAAATAAATAAAATGAGCTTCTGGTCCTGTCATAAGCTCTGGTGAGGACTGGGCAAGAGGGTAGACAGGAGAGGCTTTTGGAAGCATTAAAAGGCCCAGATAAAAGTAAAGGCATTGCTAAGAACAGGCACTGCCTCTATAGCTTTCTGGGAGCTGAACTATGATGTGGACATAGGAAACACAGGGTGCCTGGGTTTGGGTTTTGGTTCTACCACTTCCTGGCTGTGCGACCCTTGGTGAGTTACTTGACCTCTCTGTGCCTCAGTTTCTTCTTCTCTAAGTGGGGGTGATGAGAGTACCTGCCTACACTGGGGTTGCTCTGTGGTAGAGGTGGGATGGCCTGCTCATGCCCTGCTCATCACCCACCTTTGCTCAGGTCTCTAAGGACATCTCCGTGCGGCTGCATAAAGAGCTCGAGGCGGTGGAGAAGAAACGGGCGAGGCTGGAGGAGGAGAATGAGGAGCTTCGGCAGCGGCTCATTGAGACCGAGCTGGCCAAGCAGGTGCTGCAGACGGAGCTGGAGCGGCCGAGAGAGGTGAGGGCCCCGTCCACCCCGGCAGGGCCAGGCCTGGGCCGGGCAGGCATGTGCCAACCCCATCCAGCCAGTGTCTCTGAACCTCTGTCTCTGCACAGTTATGCCTCCCTGGCAGAGCTGTCTATTCATTCACTGCTCCAGCACACGCTCCCTGAGCACCTCCTGTGTTCACTGTGTGCTGGTTACTAAGGACACAGGGGTGCATGAGAGACACCTGGTTCCTGTCCTCGAGGAGCCCACAGGCTAACGAAGGAGACAGTCAGCCATCAAAGGACCACAGCTGGGAGAGGATTGCCTGAGAAAACATGCAACAGTGCTGAGCAAGGGACCCAGCCCTCTGTGCCTCAGTTTCCTCATCTATAAAATGGGATAGTAATACTTCGAGTCATTGGAAGGACTAAGTGGTATAGATTTTGTGGACATGCTTTAGGGACTGCCCGGCACTGCCACTCGGTATAAAGTCACTGCCGGGTCTGGGCCTCTGGCTGGTGTTGCAACACATTTCCAGCACACAGATGCTTCTTGAGTGTGACCCCAGGCACCAGCCTCTCTGTCTTTGATCATGAGAGTCCCGCCACCTGGCATCCCATTCTTCCTTCTGCTGTGTGTTAGGTGTACAGCATGTTAAGCACCATGCTAGACACTTCCCATGATTTTCAGAAAGGCCCGATGAGGTTGTGATTGTACCAGTTTTATGGATGAAAACACAGCCCTGAGGGAGGGAGCGATGTCCTCCAGGTCACGTAGGGCCCAGTGGGCTGTACAGATTGGAAACCATCAGCCCAGGTGATGCCTAAGGGCTGGAATCCTCCAGAATCCAGGGGTCTGTGTCCCAGGCGGCCCGGGTGCCTTCTGCCCCCAGAGGCACAGCTGGGCCTCAGCTGTCTGGCTGCTCATGAGGCATGCTACGATCGAACGTTGTTCTGGGGCACAGTTGTCACCTTCCCAAGGGCAGGCGTGCCAGCATTCCAGGACAGACACCACGGCCCTGAGGCCATAACAATCCTTCTGCTGCCCTCCCCGCTGGGTGTGCTGGTGTGACGTGCCAAAGGCTTCTCGGTGTGGAGGTGGGAGGTGTTTGCTACTCAGGGCTGCCCAGGGCTGCGTGGGAGGCCCCCTCCCTCAGGCAGCCTCCTGCCCTCCATGGCCTGGCCGATAACAGGGGACCATCTTCACACATCTCATTGCTGCCACCCTTGAGAGTGAAAAGGAGAGACAGTTTCAGAAGGTGCCTCGGATGTCAGCCTGTTCCCATTGTAAAGGAGAGGGAACAGAGGTCCGAGAGGGCGAGCCTGCCTGAGTTCACCCAGCCTTTCCTTGGCTGAGATGGGGCTGAGACCCTGAAGCCACCTCCCCTAAGTTTCAGTTTCTTCATCTGTGACATCAGGATAATAACAGTACCCAGTTTATGAGGTTGTTCATGATCATTCATAAGATTGGGTAACCATAGAACCCTGTGAAGAAGTTAAAAAGAATAAGGTAGTATAGCGGTTCCTGAGAAAATTAAACAGAATTACCAAATAAGCCAATTCCACTTCTGGGTATATACCAAAATTGAAAGCAGGGACACGAACAGATATTTGTACCCTCATGTTCATAGCAGCATTATTCACAGTAGCCAGAAGGTGTAAGCAACCCAAATGTCCATCGATGAACAAAAATGTAGTATATACTTACAATGTATGTATAATCTTAAGAGGGAATGTGATTCTGAAACAGGCTACAACGTGGGTGAACCTCGAGGACACTGTGCTCAGTAAAATAAGCCAGACACAACAGGACGAGTATTATATGATTCCACTCAGCTGAGATACAGAGAGTAGTCAAATTCATAGAGACAGAAAGTAGGTTAGAGGTTACCAGAGCCTGGAGGGAGGAGGGTATAGGGAGATATTGTTTAATAGGTACAGCATTTCAGTTTGAGATGATGACAAAGTTCTGGAGGTGAATAGTGATGATGCCACTGGATTATACACTTGAAAATGGCTAAAAATAGCAGATCTTATGTATATTTTACTGCCATAAAAAAGAAAAAAATGGTTAAAATAGTAAATTTTATATTAGGTGTACTATCCCACGATTTAAGAAAAAAGGCAGATACATATGTACTGATGTGGAAAGATCTCTAAGGTACATTTTTAAGCAGGAAGAGAAAGCTATAGAACCATACATATTGTGCAATCCCACTAATTATTTTGGAAAGCCATACAGAACGAACTGATTTTGAAGCATGTGTCTATATGTGCAAATGAATAGCCTGGAGGAAAGTCTGGAGGAAAACCCACTGAACTGAGGCATTAGAAATGGTGGGAGTATGGTAGGCAATGGCTTTTGCTTTTTATTCTATGATTGCTGTATTTAGGGGTTTTTGGGGGGGGCGTGGTTATTATAAGTGAAATTTTAAATAAAGTCAAGCATGTAAAGAGCCCTTTGTGGTGCCTGGCACCCAGTTGGTGCTCAGGAAACACTGGTTCGCTTCCTCTTGAAGGCGATGTCAGTGAGGCTGGCCTAGCCCTCCCTGATGTGGCCCTCGGTGTCTTAGGACCTGCGGAAGGAGGTGTGGCGCTGTGTTTATTTGCTGATTGCCCTCTCTCCTCCCTCTCCTTCCTGATACGGTTTCTATGGAGACGAGGGTCCCTTAGCAATTCTTCTGCCAGAGTTGTTCCAGTCCCATCATCGAGATCTGCCTTTGCCATCCTGACAGGTTGCTGTGGCGATGCTGTCACCCGGCTGGGAACAGGAGCCCCTGGCCTGAGCTGATGTGGTTGCTATGGAGATGGCTCTTTGCTAGAGAGGAGGGAGGGTGGCCTGCCCCAGCTGTGTTCTGCAGTGGCACCGTTGCCAGCTGGGCTGCAGCTCAAAAATCGTAACACGAGCCACCGCCACCCCCAATCCAGTATCATTCCCCGTCTTTGCATTTTAGGCAGAAAGCCAATATCAGTGTTGATGGGATTTATTATAACATAGCTGCTGTGTCTGAGTGCTTGCTCTGTACCAGGCACTGCACTAAGCATTTCGTGTGTGTCTTCACGTTGTGTAGCCAGCAGCCTCCCAAGGTACATAGTGATTTTTGTCCCCATTTTATTTTATTTTGTTTATTTATTTTTCTGGCTGCGCCACACAGCTTGCGGGACCAGGGATTGAACCCAGGCCCTCGGCAGTGAAAGCGTGGACTTGCTGTATATAGATGGAACAGGGGAAAGACAAGGATGGGATCCTAACCCAGGACTCTCCATCTCCCAAAGCCACACTAACTCTTACGGCGATGCCCGTGCCCTCCTTGCCCCATCCAGGGGCCTTCCTAGAACCCGGCTGTGTTTCGGAACCTCTGAAGAGGCCACTCACTCCAACGAGTACTTCCTTCTCTGGCCCAGGCTTCTTGGCCTGATTCCCACTCTCATGGGGTAGGAAGGGCACTCACCATAGCATCAGTTCACCTGGGTTCAAATCTCAGTTCTGCTGGCGGCGTCATCTGATGCAGCCTAGCCGTGGCCTGTGTGCTGCAGGGCAAACTCGAACTTGGAGTCACACGGGCCTGAGTTTGAATCCTGGCTTTGCCACTTATTTGCAAATAACTGTAGCATTGGGCAAATCATGTTACTACTCCAGTGTTCAGTTTGTTCATTTATAAAATGGGAATATGGGGACTTCCCTGGTGGTCTGTGGGTAAGACTCCACGCTCCCAATGCAGGGGGCCCCAGGTTTGATCCCTGGTCGGGGAACTGGATCCCGCACGCATACCGCGACTAAGAGTCCGCATGCTGCAACTAAAGATCCCGCGTGCCGCAACTAAGACCCGGCACAGCCAAGATAAATAAATAATAAATTTTTTAAAAATGGGAACGTGAATCCCTAGATCTCAAAGGTGTTTGTGAGAATTAATCAAGACAAGCAGGTAAAATGCTTAGTGGAGAATAAGAGCTCGGTAAATACTGATTATCAGTATCACCACCCTCACAACCTCTACAATGGCTGTGGGCCTGGAGGAGCATTTACCTTAGTTCAATAAATATCCTTCTGCTGCCTCTAGCAAGGAGCTCTCCATATCAAACTGCCAGTTGCCCATGGAAGGAGCAGTTAGGTAGCAAATCAACGCCTGCTGTTGGCAGCATCTGCCCCTGTACTTTGATTTGGGGTCCATGTCAAACCACTCTGTTTCCTCCACCCAAACGGCCTCCCCCAGCCCAGAGCCACACCGCCTCTCCAGCTGCTTCAGCCGCTTTGGAGGAAGAATGCCTCAGTCTTTGAGATGCACCCCTACCCCAGGCTCCCCCCCTGGAGTAAATTTGGTACACACAGCACAGTCTGTGTTTTCAGTGAGACCTTTTCAAACATCCCCACTAAGTTGGATGAAAATCTACCCAACTGTTTTGGCAGAAGGCTCATTTTATTCCTTGAAGGTTGGTCTTTGTTTCCTGGCAGCATGGAAGCGTGGAAGGTGTTAGAAGACAGGGGGCCTCTCCAGATCTGTGCTCAGGCAGCCTCTCCGTGTGGGCTGGAGGGGCGGAGGTACCCTCTTCTAATCTCCTGGAGAAGGGCAAGGGAGGGCAGAGCTCCTGCTCCTACTAGGAGCCGTTAGACCAAGGAAGCTTAGAGACACCACCCTGGCTGCTCAAAAGCGGCCTTGTGAGTTGCTGGTGGGTGGGGAAGCCCCTGCTTCGTGCCAGGCCAAGGATTGTGCCCTCGGGGTCCGGCACTTGTGACTGGCATTCTTGTTGGTGCCCGGGTGCTGTCCTGCCCTGCCCCAGCCCGCCCACCTGAGGCCCAGAGCCAGAACATCTGCCCCTGGGGGCTCGACAGAGGGCCTCTGACGGGCCGTGGCTCCCTGGAGGGGCACCGCAGTCCCCCAGGCCGCCTGGCCAGCTGCTGCCCTGCAGAGAGGAGGAAGGTCTTTATGCTCTGTGAGCCTGCCTTGTTTTCCCTCCAGAGCCGCAGAGCAGTGTGGAAGCCCAAATGGCTTAGATGAGGTGGGGGGCAGGGACAGGGGCAGTTCCATCCAGAAAAGGCTGGAACTACTTTGGTCCTGAAAAGGTTTGCTGCTTCAGCCCCTCTTCTCTGCCCACTGCCCTCCCTTTCTGGTGGGCACTCAGAACTCACCCTCTGAAAATGTGTTGGAATGGTGTTCATGACTTTTCTTGGGGAAGTACATTTAAAAAACATTTTACTATAACTTTCTCCTCCCACCCAGCAGGTAATATATGCGTAGTAGAGAAAGACTAGGAACTACAAGTAAGCCATAAGAAGAAGTTTCACCTGTAATCCAATATTCAGAGGGAATTCCTCCGAGTAATTACCAAATTACTATTTGGGTGGGAGTACTTCCCAATATGTTATACTTCCCATATGTTTTTATATGTATGCGCACACACATATTGAAATGTATATATGCATTTTTTTTACTAAAAAAGTAATATAAGCTCAGTGAAGCAAAAATTTCATTACAAAAACATATAAATGCATGCCTAGCATACCTCTAAGGGTGGACACGTCAGACTCTGGTTGCATTGGTTGCCTCAGGCAAGAGAGCTGGGTACAGGGTTCACTGTATTCCTTTTTGGGTTTTTTGAAGTTTGAAGTATGTGAGTGTGTTCTCCAAAATGTAAGAAATAATAATAATGATACGTAAGATAAAAGAAAGGCTCCCCTAACCACTTCCCTCAATTCGACGCCTGACTCAGCCTAACCTGTGATTTGGTTTGGTTTGGTTTGTGTCTTTTCAGGCCTTTCTCTATGCTTATATGATGTATATTCCTCTATGTATTTTTTTTTCATTAAGATGGGATTATGTTACATGCACAGTTTCTGTAACATACAGAATAGTATAGCGTGACCACAGACTGTCTTTTTAAATGCTGGATGTTTTGGGGTTTTCTTCTGCTTAAGGTGCTTATTATAAAAGTCAAAGATCACAGAGTTGAGTAAACATAGGAAGGAGAGTCTAAAAGAACACCATCTATTTCAGTATTTTAAACACAGAGCCAGAGATCTAGAAGGAGCTCCAGCTGACCCTCAGCTGTGGTCACCCTCAGCAGGAGAAGGGATGGGGGTGTAAACAGGGGGGCTTCTGCTTCGTCAGAACAGTACAGATTTACAGTGAGAATGTGTCTTTATATATTAATTTATTTTTTAAAATATTGTATAATTTTTAAAAATTTAAAGAGAAAACGCTGGAGGACTATGTCTTCCCTCCTGAAAAAATGTGGGGGAAGAAAAGTGCAAAGTGCAAGTTCCCTGTACTCTCATCATTATCAGCCTGGTGCATATTCTTAGACCATATTCCCCCACCATGCACATGTACACGTGTATGCACACACACACACACACACACACACACACACACACACACGTCTTATTTTTATAAAAATGGTAACGTTCTAGTTTTGTTTTTAATAACAGCTTTATTGAGATATAATTCACATACCATATAGTTTGCTTTTTAAAGGATACAGTTCAGTGGTTTTTAGAATATTCAGAGTTGTACAGCCGTCACCACTCTAATTCCAGAACATTTTCATCGCCCTAGAAAGAAAACCCCAAGTCACTCCCCACTCCCTCTTCCTCTTCCTCCCTGGCAACCACTAATCTACTTTCTGCCTTTGTGGATTTGCCTATTCTCAACACTTCATGTAAATGGATTCATACACTATGTGGCTTTTTGTGACAGGCTTCTTTCACTCAGCATGATGTTTTCAAGCATGTTGTAGCATTGAGCAAGGCTTCATTCTTTTCCGTGGCTAATATTGCCCTGTGTGGCTATGCCACGTTTTGTTCATCCATTCATCAGTTGGTGGACATTTGGGTTGCAGGTTTTGTTTTGCAGTTTCCTTCTTTCCCATACCAAGCTGTCTCAGAGATTTTACCATGTCAGTGAATCTCACTCTCCCTCTGTCCTTTTTCATGGCTTTAGGCTTTGTGTTATCTCACTCCTTTATGTGTGATAGCTGGGACCTCTCAGTGCCCCTGGAGACCCCTGGTTCCCCTTACTGTCACCCCACTTCCCTCCTCCAGAAAGTCTACAGTGGTCACCTAATCCGTGGCTCAGTTTTGTATTGATAGATGATGAAATGGAGTTTCAGAGAGAGGAAGGGGTTCACCCAGGATCATCAACTCCGTGTTGAGGGGGTCCCAGCTGAGTTCACAGCCCCTCCTATCAGCTTGTGATGGGCGGGCCCAGATCTGCAAGCCTGACCACCTGACTCCCGGGCCCCCACCTCACCACTCCAGGAGGGGTCTCTGAGCACCACCTTCCCAGGCCCCTTTTGTAGGAGGGGGTCTTTGGGGAAGGACTTGTTTTGTGGCCCTCACCCCCGCCTTCCCTACTCTTTCCTCCTTGCCTTGGAAAGATCCCCCATCAGTCCTTCTCAAATACTGGCTCCCTGCTCTTGGCGCCCAGCGTCTGAAATATCAGCCTCTGCCTTCTTGCCTCATTTGCATTTCAAAAGGTCTCTTTAGGAATTGATTGGGCTCTAAGATGAACTTAAGAGCCTGTCTCCCTGGCTCTGTGGTTCCAAGCTTAGCTGCACATTAGAATTACCTTGGAAGCTATTTAAAAATACTGATGCCTGGGACCTACCCAGACCAATGATGTGAGAATCTCTGGGGTGGGGACCTTGGGCATCTTTTTTTTTCTTTTTAAGTTTCCCTAGGTAATTCTGATGTGCACCCAGATTGAGAACCACTGTGCTGGCTCCACTCTGTCCCTTGTCCAAGAAGGCACATTTTCTCCTTCCAGGTCTTTGGAGCTAGAACAAGAACTCTGTCAAGAACTGGTCCCAGGGACTTTCCTGGCGGTCCAGTGGTTAAGACTTCACCTTCCAATGCAGGAGGTGCCAGTTCGATCCCTGGTCCGGGAGCTAAGATCCCACATGCCTCATGGCCAAAAAACCAAAACATAAAACAGAAGCAATATAGTAACAAATTCAATAAAGACTTAAAAAGAAAAAAAGAACTGGTTCCAGGTCAGCTCTGGTTTTGCTGTGGGACCTCTCTCTAGCCTTCAGTAAACTGGGGGCTTGGATTAGATCAGTGGTTCTCACCTTCAGGGATTGGGTGTGAGAGGTGGGGGACCGGGAGCCCATGTATTCAGACTACCTGGGAGCATGCTCGAAAATTACCTGCCTCACTTGAAAAGTCAAATGTAACCCAAGGGTGATTTTATATGCCACTAACATGAAGCACCCCTCTCATGGGAAGAAGTGTTCAATGGACTCATGCATCTAACTGAGTGACTTTTTTAAACATGGAGAAAGTTCAGAAATGATTTTTATAACAATTCCTCAAATTCCCCTCCATTGGGCTTGTGCCATTTTGCATTCTTGCCAGTGAAATATGAGTGATCCTGTTTCTTCTTAGTTTCATCAATAGAATGTGTTGTCAGGTGTTTGGATTTTTGCCAATCTGATAGGTGAGAAATTGTATCTCAGTATAGTTTTAATTCACATTTCTCTACCATGAATAGGGTTGAGCATCTTCCTATGGTTGGAGCCATCTATCTTTTTTTGCATGTGAACTGGTTTTCATATCTCTAGCCCATTTTTCTATAGGTTTGTTGGACTTTTTCCTCTATTTTGTGAATCTCTTTACATATTTAAGATATTAACCCTTTGTCAGTGTAATACATTGCAAGTATTTTTTCCCAGTTAATCATTTCTATTTTTACTTTCCTTAGGGTATTTTTTTTCCATGTAGAATTTGCTTATCTAAGCAAATGTATCAATTTCTTCCCCTATTGCTTCTGTAGTTTTGAATCATGATGATTATTATAGGCTTATTTTGCTTTAATCTGCATGAAAACCTACCATTTAAATTGTAAAAACTGATCAGTTCCTCATCATTTCTAAGCCTCTTGTACAGTTATGATCTGTTTTACCATATTCATTTTGTTTATTAGTATCCATGCTGAATTAAAGTCCTCACTAGAATGTCAGTTCCATGAGCTCAGGACTCCCCCTGAGATGGAGATGTGCATACAAGAGGCTTCTGGAAATGTCCCCTTGGAATAACACCATCAGGGATCGAAGCAGAGGGAGAAGCTGAGCTGCAGAGCATTCACACCAATGGCCTCAGCTGATCCCATGGGGAGCTCTGGAGCTGGAGTGGGAAGGGGGCATGGACCAGTCACTGGATGTGGGTTCCCCGCCCCCCCAGCACCCCCACCCAGGGAGGGCACATGACCTTGGATGAGGTGGTTGCCCTCAGCCAATGGCCATCGCTGGGAGAGGGACTCAACTTTGAGGTCTTAGCCAGGGGAATGCGTGCCCCAGTCCTAAAGGGAGGATGTAGGCATAACACTCCAGCATCCCCCTCAGGTACCCTGTCTGTCATGGTCCCTGCTGTATTCTCCATGCCTAACTATGCCTGGCACGTGATAGGTGCTCAGGGAGTCTTTGGTGAATGAATGAAAGACAAACAAGGACAGAAACCCAGATTTCTGGGTCTCGGGCTCAACCCAACTGGATCACAATTTCGGGGTGGGAGAGAGGGGAGGAACCCTGGGCAGGTGGGTTCAGAATCGTCTCAAGTGCTTCTGGCCTGTTCCCCATTTGCAGCCCATTGGGTGGTCTTGAGACTCCTCTGGCTCAGCAGTTGATGCTGGTCCAGGCTGGACGTGGCTGGGCTGCGCTGGCCAGGGAGGGCAGGGGCCCTCAGCGGAACCCTAGGCACTGTGACTGCTCTTTGGATGTGCATCACCCTTGTGAGCTTTCAGTTCAGTTTTTTTTAATCTCGCTCCAGCATTCCTTGAAGAAAAGAGGAACCCGCTCCCTTGGGAAGACGGACAAGAAACCTTCCATGCAGGTACCTCCCGTCAGCCTCCACAGCCTCTGTGCAGCCCCCAGCAGTAGCTTTCAGTCTGAAGGCCCCAGGCCTAACTCCGTGTGGCTCGGGGAGTCCCCAGAGGTGCCCACCCTGCCCCAGTTTCTACTCCATCCTCCCCTTGTTCACTTTCTTAGCTTCGCTGTGTACTTTACTTCCCCAAACTACACCCTGAGCCCATGGTTCTCACATGCTCTGCTAGAGAAAGTGCTATATGTAGCACAGGTCAGGCATAGAATATAGTTCGTTTCTAGTGGTCCTGGATGGTCAGGGTGTCAGGCACTTTTTATATATTGTCTCATTTAATTTTTTTCATGGTCTGTGAGGGAGGGAATGTTATTGCCCCATTTTACAGATGGGAAAACTGTAGTAGTAATGGTAGTAGTAGTAGCAGCAACACTGACCCTGGCAGAATGTTGCCTACTCCAGGAAGCCCTCCTGGACTCCCCAGGCTACATGCGGTGCCCCATCTGTGCTGCAATATGTATGTCCCCCTCTCTGCTTCCCCTCTGGACCCAGAGCTCCTTGAGGGTCAGGGCTGTGTTCCCAGCACTTAGTTAGTGCTCCCTGAAATGCTGTGGCTGAGCCTCCCAACACTAACCTTGCTGGGTCGTGCCTGTCCCTGTTCCCCCTCGGGCCCCAGGAGGACAGTGCCGACCTGAAGTGCCAGCTGCACTTTGCAAAGGAGGAGTCGGCCCTCATGTGCAAGAAGCTCACCAAGCTGGCCAAGGAGAATGACAGCATGAAGGAGGAGCTGCTCAAGTACCGCTCGCTCTACGGGGACCTGGATGGCGCCCTGTCGGCCGAGGAGCTGGCGGACGCACCCCACTCGCGGGAGACGGAGCTCAAGGTTCATCTGAAGCTGGTGGAGGAGGAAGCCAACCTGCTGAGCCGCCGCATCGTGGAGCTGGAGGTGGAAAACCGCGGCCTGCGGGCCGAGATGGACGACATGAAGGATCACGGCGGCGGCTGCGGGGGCCCCGAGGCCCGCCTGGCTTTCTCCGCTCTGGGCGGCGGCGGCGAGTGCGGGGAGAGCTTGGCGGAGCTGCGGCGACACCTGCAGTTCGTGGAGGAGGAGGCCGAGCTGCTCCGGCGCTCCTCAGCCGAGCTGGAGGACCAGAACAAGCTGCTGCTGAGCGAGCTGGCCAAGTACCGCTCGGAGCACGAGCTGGATGTGACGCTGTCGGAGGACAGCTGCTCCGTGCTCAGCGAGCCCTCGCAGGAGGAGCTGGCAGCCGCCAAGCTGCAGATCGGCGAGCTCAGCGGCAAGGTCAAGAAGCTGCAGTACGAGAACCGGGTGCTCCTGTCCAACCTCCAGCGCTGTGACCTCGCCTCCTGCCAGAGCACGCGGCCGATGCTGGAGACGGACGCCGAGGCCGGGGACTCGGCCCAGTGTGTGCCCGCGGCCCTAGGCGAGGCCCACGGACCCCACACCGCCCGGCTCTGCAGGGCCCGGGAGGCCGAGGCGCTGCCGGGGCTGAGGGAGCAGGCCGTCCTGGTCAGCAAGGCCATCGACGTCCTGGTGGCCGATGCCAACGGCTTCACGGCCGGCCTCCGCCCGTATCTGGACAACGAGTGTGCCGACTTCCGGCTACACGAGGCCCCCGACAACAACAGCGAGGGCCCCAGGGACACCAAGCTGTTCCACGCCCTCCTGGTGCGGCTGAGCTTGCTCCAGCAGGAGCTCCAGGCCTTCACGCGGAAGGCGGACTCGGTCCTCGGGGGCCCCAGCAAGGAGCAGCCCGAGCCCTTCTCGACGCTGCCCGCCTTGGGCTCCCAGGGACCCTCCAAGGAGATTCTTCTGGCCAAAGACCTTGGCTCAGACTTCCAGGTAAGATGTCCCAGTCACAGGCCCTATTACTTTTTTTATATATGTAGGTATGGGCTTTTTTACTGAACCATACATACAGAGAGGCACGCAAAGCACAAGTACACAGCTTAATGACTTTTCCCAAAGTGAGCACACCTGTGTAAGCGTCACCCAGGACAAGAACTAGAACGGGACCAGCGCCCCAGAAGCCCCTCCTCAGGTCCCCTTTTAGCCACTATCCCCACTCCCAAGGGTACCTCCTCTCGATTCGGTTTTGCCTGTCTTTGAACTTTGCATAAATTGAATCACACAGAACGCACTCACCTGTGCCTGACTTTTCACTCACCATTATGTTTGTTGTCTCAGGTGGCAATAATGTGTGTGTTCTCATGACTGAATATGATCCCATGGGGTGAATATACCACAGTTCCCTTAGTCATTTACTGTTGATAAAGGGATTCATTCCAAAGCCCTATCTTTTTGCCAGGTCACCCTTTCTTCTCTTCATGTTTCTTTTGCAACGCTGTATTTTAAAACGAGTATTATTTAAAAAAAAAAAAAAAGCTTTGGTCAGATCCTGTGCAAAGGCCAGAAACTTGGCTTTCTAAAGGTAATGAACTTCCAGCCTTGATATCTATAAACTACTACTTAGAAAAATTAAAATAGCAAAAGCACTTGTCCCCCCAAAAAGCATCACTGCAAGAGTAATCCATAAACATTCAAAGGGTTTCAGAAGTGCTTCTGGTAAAAAGATGAAGCCTCCTCCTCCCTGCTTCTTACTCCTTCAAGGTTTTGGTATTAACACTGGTTTTGGAGCACTGCTGTCATATAGACACATGTGGGCTGCTTAAAATTAAATTAATAAAAAGTACGATACATACAATTGACAATTCACTTCTTCAGTTCAGCCACATTTCAAGGGCTCAGTAGCTGCATGTGTCAAGTGGTGCAGATCTAGAACATTTCATCATCACAGCATGCCCTTCTAACTCTTACTCTCCACGTACTCTCATATATTTGTTTTTGCCTCAAATTGTTTTATGTTATACCTCCTGCTACCACACAACTTGTTTTTCTTGTGTAGTGTATCTATTTGTTCATTTATTTACGATGCTCTATTTATTGTTCATATGCTTTTTGTTCTTAGTGCTGGAGGTGCCATGGTAAGCAAATAAACAGTTATATGATTCCTGCCCCCCAGCCTATATCATCTAGTGGGGAAAGAGATGTTAATCAAAATATCATGCCATTGAATGGGAAATCACAAACTGAGATGAGGGCTCGCTAGGAAAGGTGCTGGCTTCTGTGAACGAGAAGCTTGACCTAGACCCTGGATCAGGGAGGACCTCTGATCTGAGCTGAGATCAGAAGGATGGATTACCAGGGGAAGAGTGTTCTAAGCAGAGGGAACAGCCTGTGCAAAGGCATCATGGCCAGAAGGAGTAGGATGTGTCCAAGGACTAAGGGAAAGAGTGCGGCTGGACCTCAGTGTCGGGAGGTTTGATCTTCATCCTGAGAGCAATGGGGGAGGGGCGTCTTCCCATGTCTGTACAGAGAGGTTTAGCTCTTTCTTTCTGACAACTAATTTCTTTAATCAGCACCTTGTGCATCTGGCTCGGTCTTGCTTTTCTTAAGCAAGCAGACTGCCCTATGTTGGGTCTCCCTCTTGGTTCTCCTTGGGTTAGGAATGAGCTGGGGCCGCATGTGTGGGAGGACAGTTGAAGCTGGCTCAGAAGGTTTGTGCACAAGACAGGCATTCACAGAATCAGTGTTTTCACTCACCACTAGTCATTCAGCCTTTCAACAGACATTCATGGGGTAGTCGCAGTGTGCCAACCAGGGCTGGGGCTGGGCTACGGAGGCAAATCCACCTAGGCCCCTGCCCTCAGGTGTGCAGTCAGAGGCCTCTTACAGAGCCAGAGGCCTGGGGTGGGTGCAGTTTCTAGCACCCCCGTGTCCCCCTCCCCGTGGTTACCTTTAGTCTCTTCTGCCTGTGCCTCTAGGTGCAGCCACCTGACCTCAGGGACCTGCCGGAATGGGAGCCCAGGATACGAGAGGCCTTCCGCAACGGCGACTTGGACTCCAAGCCCGACCCCAGCCGGAGCTTCAGGCCTTACCGAGCTGAAGACAATGATTCCTATGCCTCTGAGGTGGGCATAGGCCTGAGCGGGCAGGGGGGAGGGTAGGAGGATAATGGCTGAGGCCGCTCAAGAACAAAGTGACCTGTGGAGAATCTTAGCTGGTGATGATATGGGTTTTGAGTATTTCCTTTGGTTCCAAGCTTCCTGACTGCAAGGGCTGAGAGGGAAACAAGGAAGTTTGGGCCATTCTCGGGGCCTGATGAAAGGAAGTTTATAAACTTATCCCAGAAAATTGATCTTGTTCTCCTATACTACTGAATTCCACAGGGAATTTAATAATTTATGTCATTTAATGGAAACAGTCATTTCTTTAGCAGGAAGGCAGCAATCTCTACAGTCAGGCTGACTGGGTTCAGATTGTGGATCTATATATACTAGTTGTAAAATTGTACAAGTGTCACTTTACTTCTCTGATCCTCAGTTTTCTCACCTTTAAAATAAAGGTAATGTGTCACAGGGTTGTTGAAAGGATTAAATACATGAAAAGCCTTAGCTTAAGGCCTGGTCCCTGTTGGGTGAGGATGAGGAGGAGGAGGATGACACATCACTGGGCCTCAGGAGACCTGCCAGGCTGTGTGGCCTCAGGCATGTTCCCACTCTCTGGCTGCAGCTTCCTCACCTGTAATATGGGAGGATTAGAGTGGGTGGTGGCTGTAGAATTTCTAGGATTCCCTGGTCCTTGAGGAATTCCGGATGGTTCTGAGCCCCTCCCAAGCCTACTGAGCCTCTCCCCAGCACTTTATAATGAACCTGAAGCAGGTAAAGGCTCGTATGGACTGGATGGGGCCTCCCTGAGACTCCTAAACCATGGAGAGTCTCGTGTGCCCCAACCTGAGCATCCTTTTCTTCTCAGCATCCCTAGGAAGGCAACTTTTGGTCCCAGGGAGGCCAGTCTGCAACTGTGAAGGGGGAGACGCTCCCTCGAAGTTGATGGATCAAACTCTTGAAGTGGTCTGAGTGTCCTAGCAGCCATGGCAAAAGAGGAGAGGAGGGGGCAGGAAGCATGAGATACTTAGTTCTTATTTTTTGAGAAAAAGAGATAGGCCAGCTCACCTGCAGAGAAAATAATTTCCTACCTGCCCTCAATTATTGTTTCATTCAGCCACTCTTTACTGAGAAGTCACAATTTGCCAGGCACCGTGTTGGGCACTGAGTTTAAGAAGAGCACCAGAGATAGGTAGTATTGAGCCCTTTAAGGATTTTTAATAAAAAACAGGCATACACAGGACTTCCCTGGTGGTCCAGTGGTTGAGAATCTGCCTTCCAATGCAGGGGACGCGGGTTCGATCCCTGGTCGGGGAACTAAGATCCCACATGCCTCGGGACAACTAAGCCCGCACGCCACAACTAGAGAGCCCATGTGCCGCAGCTATTGAGCCCATGCTCTCTGGAGCCCATGCGCCACAACTAGAGAGAAGCGCGTGCACCACAACAAAAGATTCCTTGTGCCGCAACTAAGACCTGATGCAGCCAAATAAATATTAAAAACAAAAAAACAAAAACAGGCATACAGGATATACCTCAAGCCAGAGTGCCTTCCATTGCCAAATTTTTACATTATTGGCCAGATAACGAGTGTTTGGTTTTTTCACAGAGAGACATCTTGCCATACCTGGAAACCTTTTATGTAGGTGTTGGAGCTGACATTTCTCTTTTTTGTTTTCCTGCTTAACATGACAGCATAAAAATTTCCCTTTATTAGTAGAAATACTTTTAGAAATCTTTTTTTTTTTAATCAGTCATCAATTTTATACACATCACTTTATACATGTCAATCCCAATCGCCCAATTCAGCACACCACCATCCCCACCCCACCGCAGTTTTCCCCCCTTGGTGTCCATACGTTTGTTCTCTGTGTCTCAACTTCTGCCCTGCAACCTGGTTCATCTGTACCATTTTTCTAGGTTCCTAGAAATCTTAAGTGCAGTATAACATACATGCAGTAAAGCACTCATATTGTAAGTGTACAGCTCAAATAATTTTCATAAACTGAACACTACTGTGTAATCAGCAAGCAAATCAATGAACAGAGCATGACCTGGCCCTGGAAGCTTCCCTTCTCCTCCCCATCTAGTCACCATCCTGACTTCTAACAAAATAGATTTTTTTTTGCTTGTTTAGCTACAAATCCTTATAAACCCAATCCCCCCGCCCCTCCCTCACCAAAGGTAGAGTTTTATTGTCTTTTTTGTAAGGTTTTATTATATAGTCATTATAAACAACAAATAACTATAATAAAGTCCCTAAGCATAAGGATATAAAGAAGAAAGTCAAGATCACAAGATTATCACATAATTAACCACTGTGAACATTTAGTTTGTGTGTGTCCATGTCCTTCATGTTTTTCTATTGAGTATATATATTTTTAACTTTTTATTGAAGTATAACATAATAATATACATACAATAAAGGGCACTATCCTTTTTTTTTTTTAATTTAATTTTATTTTTGGTCATGCCACGCAGCTTGCAGGATCTTAGTTCCCCGACCAGGGATCGAACCCTCACCCTCGGCAGTAAAAGTGTGGAGTCCTAACCACTGGACCACCAGAGAATTCCCAAGGGCACTATCCTTAAGTGTGCAGTTGAATGGATTTTAACATAAGTATAGACCCATTAAACACATATGGTTGATCCCCAACTTATCTTAGTTGTTTGTAAATTACTGCAATTATAAACAAGACGAACATCTTTGTGAATTAAACTGAGTTTTCATAGTATTTATTTTCTACAAATAAATTTCTGCAAGAAATTATCAAGCTAAAATTATAACAATAGCTAGATTTGATGTGCACCGTTTCATTTCATCGTCATGACAACCCACTGAGGTAGGGACAGCTGCCGTGCCCGGTTTATACAGGAAGGACAGCTTGGGCCTGACTTACTGCAATTGCTCTCCTACGACTCTCATCCTTTGACTGCAGCTTCTGTCCTCCTCCTGCTCTCTCCCTCCTCCTTATCTGTGTCCCTCATCTCGACCCCAGATCAAGGAGCTGCAGCTGGTGCTGGCTGAAGCACATGACAGCCTCCGGGGCCTGCAAGAGCAGCTCTCCCAAGAGCGGCAGCTGCGGAAGGAGGAGGCTGAAAACTTCAACCAGAAAATGGTGCAGGTGGGTGGTGCCCAGGGCTCTCCTGCACCTACTGCAACCTGTCTTCCCTGAACCAAACCTTAGCGGCCCATGGGTCTTCAGAGGCAGGAATGTCAGGGGAAACCTGTGTCTTCTCGCCCCATGCTGCACTGGTGCTTATGCATTAGCTGTGCTGGGCTGGAATCCTGGGCTTGTCATTGACTGTCTGTGTGACCTCAAGCCCATTCTGTCTCCTCTCTGGGCTTCAGTTTCCCATCTATGAAATATTGCCCCGTCAGAGTTGAAAATCTGTATTAGAAAGGCTGTAGGCCTGGGTGGTAATCAAGATGGTAGCTCTGCTAGTAGAAAGCATTTATTAAGCCCTTACTGTATGTCAGGGCACTTGCCACACATCATGTCCTTTAATCCTCATGTTTTCCCCTGTGAAGTGTGTCCCCATTTTACAGGTGGGGAAATTGATGCCCAGAGAGCTGAAGTGCTTTGCCCAGGGTTGCACTTGCAGGGCAAGGTGGGGCTGGGATTCTTTTTGTTTGTTTGTTTTTAATATTTTTTTGTTATTTATTTGGCTGTGCCAGGTCTTAGTTGCAACACGCAAGATCTTCACTGTGGCATGCAGGATCTTTAGTTGCGGCATGCAAACTCTTAGTTGTGGCATGCATGCGGGGTCTAGTTCCCCGACCAGGGATCGAACCTGGGGCCCCCTGCATTGGGAGCGTGGAGTCTTACCCACTGGACCACCAGGGAAGTTCCTGGGGCTGGGATTCTAATCCAGGTTATTGGCTCCCTCTGAGCCATTACACCGCGTTGCTTACTAAGGTATTAATGCTGTCAGCCTTCCTCACCCCGAGCATGCCCTTTGCTCTGCATGTGGGTCACCCCTCCCTGCCATCATTGCTCACCCTCCCAGGTGCCTCAAAGAATGTGAGAGTTCATGTGAAACATTGGTTCCCGGTATGGGCTCATTAGATGATGTCATGGTTTTTATAATCAGACAGAGCCAGATTCAGATCCCAGCTCTTTCACTGATTGTTACTGTGATTGCTGCTGTTTTTATGAGTCTCTCTCCCCTGGAGTAGCAGAAGGCACTGTTTATTTCAACACAATGAACTGCTAGTGGCGGAACCACCGCCACTAGCACTGCCAGGGGTGCTACCACCCCTGGGGTCACCACCAGGCACTGCCTGAAATTTCCTGTCGGCCCTTGTGTGAGGCCTGGAATGGGGTGAGTTAGGGTCCCCTAGACAGCTGGGGTAGCTCACGCTCTTGTCCCCCTTGCAGCTGAAGGAGGACCAGCAGAGGGCACTCCTGCGGCGGGAGTTTGAGCTGCAGAGTCTGAGCCTGCAGCGGAGGCTGGAGCAGAAATTCTGGAGCCAGGAGAAGAACATGTTGGTTCAGGAGTCCCAGCAGTTCAAGCACAACTTCCTCCTGCTGTTCATGAAGCTCAGGTGGTTCCTCAAGCGCTGGCGGCAGGGCAAGGTTTTGCCCAGCGAGGGGGATGACTTCCTTGAGGTATGGTTCCCCTGGGACTGGGACTGGGGTGGGGTGGGGTAGAGGAGAGAGGACAGGAGGGACATAGCCCTGAGTTGACATAGCCCTGGGGCTCAGATACGAGGCATCAGCTTGCAGCTTCCATCCTTGCATTCATTCATTCATTCCTTCAGCATCGGTTTGTTGAGAACCAGCTCTTTACTGGGTGCTGTGGCAGATGCCGGGGAGACCGTGGTGAAGACGACAGACTCGGTCCCGGCCTCCCCAGGAAGAAGTCTGCTTGGGGGCCAGTAGGTCTTTAACACCTCTCCGGTATTTGTTGGTTTCCCTTTTTAACAAACCTGAGTCTTGAGCTGGCAATAGGATATAGATGCGTTTAATGATCTGGTTTCGTTTCTTTTGCATTATATGCAAATATAGTATATATTAATATTTTCTACTCTTTTAAGGTACAATTTATATACAGTAAGGTGCACACATCTTAAGTGTACAGCTGATGAAGTTTTATAGTATACACCCTGCAGATACATAGTATAGCATCACCCAGATCACAATGAGCACATTTGCAGTGCTCCAGAAGGCTCCCGGGTGCCACAGGTGATATGCCCACCCCAGCAGTCAGCACTATTCTGACTTCTTACACCATGGATTAATCTTGCCTATTCTAGAACTTCATACAAGTGCATGCAGTCTTTTGTGTCTGGCTTTTGCTTAATATGATTCTTTGAGATTCATCCACATTTTACCTATAAAAGTAGTTGATTCTTTATTGCTGCTTATTTTTCACTTATGATATACCTATTTTATTTTTAATGTTACCTTTGACAATGATAATGGACACTGGCTTTCCATTTTTAGTAATATAACTTCCTTTTTTAGATATGTTTATTTAACTAGAAAGGGTAGGTTGACTTAAAAGCATTACTGATAGTACAGGTAGTATTTGGGTGTGGCAGGAAACATGACGAGTGGAGCTTTTGGAATGTGTGAAGCTTGGGAAGGACTCACGTGGCCCATTTATCCCTCAGCCTGTGCAGGACCCTTTGTCCTCAAATCCCCTTCCTCCTGTCACGATCAGCACACTGACATTGCTAGGAGAAGGGGGCATGTAAGGACGTCATACCTCAGTCACACCCACCTGAGTTGGCACTGCTCACCTTGGCCTTGGCCTTTTAGGTACAGGTACCTCTGCCCTGGCCCAGGCTTGGCCCTTCTCTGGTTCAAGCTACTCATTCCAGAGCCAATGGGGACCAGTGGCAGTCCCCATGTACTCCTGTCAGGGGTCCCCCAGAGTAGCCTGAATGTCCCAGGAGCAGGGGATGGTGGTTGGACCTGAATCTGTAGCAGGAGTTTCCTCCCCGACCCCCAGTGGGGCTCATAGGCCGCCCGCCTCCTCCCCAAGGGCCCCTAGAGAGAGTTGCTGACCATCTTTAGATGAACACATTCCCTGCTGCCCTCTCCCAGGAATGTCTGACCTGGAGGCACCCCTATGAGAAGCACCTGGAAAGCCCAGCATGGCTGCCCCTCGAGCATTACGCTTTGTGACACCTGGGGACTCTATTTGAAGCCGCTGTCTGCTTTAGGACTGTCCCTCCTGTTTGGAAGTCCCACACAAGCCTCTGGATGAAGCCCAGTTTGTTTTTTTTTAATAACTTTTTTAAAATTTATTTTTTTATATTATAGTAAAATATATTGTACAAAACATAAATTTTACCATTTTAACCATTTTTAAGTTTACAGTTCACTGGCATTAAGTACATTCACATTGTTGTGTAGCCATCACCACTGTCCATCTCCAGAACTCTTCATCTTGTAAAACTGAAACTCTTACCCATTCACTCCTTATTCCCCCCTCCGCCTGCCCTGGCAACCACTGCTCTACTCTCTGCTTGTATGAGTTTGATTTCATTAGATTCCACACATAAGTGAGATCTTGTAGTACTTCTCTTTCTGTCTCTGGCTTATTTTGCTTAGCATAATGTCTTCCAGGTTCATCCATGTCCATGTTGTCGCAAATGGCAGGATTTCCTTCTTTTTTAAGACTGAATAATATCTCCTTGTATGTATATATCACATTTTCTTTACCCGTTCATTCATAGACACACACTTAGGTTGTTTCCATATCTTGGCTACTGTGAATAATGCCACAATGAACATAGAGAGATCCAGATTTCATTTCCTTTGGATATATACCCACAAGTGGGATTGCTAGATCGTATGGGAGATCTTTTTTTTTTTTTTTTAATTTTTTATTTATTATTTATTTATTATGTTTATTTTTGGCTGTGTTGGGTCTTCGTTTCTGTGTGAGGGCTTTCTCCAGTTGCGGCGAGTGGGGGCCACTCTTCATCGCGGTGCGCGGGCCTCTCACTATCGCAGCCTCTCTTGTTGCGGAGCACAGGCTCCAGACGCTCAGGCTCAGCAGTTGTGGCTCACGGACCTAGCTGCTCCGTGGCATGTGGGATCCTCCCAGACCAGGGCTCGAACCCGTGTCCTCTGCATTGGCAGGCAGACTCTCAACCACTGCGCCACCAGGGAAGCCCCGGGAGATCTATTTTTAATTTTGGGGGAAACTTCTATACTGTCTTCCATAACTGAAGCACACTTTTGGCTGCTAGGGAAGATGTTTCCCCCCCTCCACCAAAAAAAATGAATTGCCTTCAGGCCACGTAGCCTGATTTTAAATCAGGTTGTCTCAGGCAAACTCTCCATATTTGGTGAAAATCTTTCTAGCCATTTCAACGTACTGGGATAACAGAGAGAAACAGAAACTTACTTTAGGAAAAAAATAAGGTGTAACCATAGAAAATAAAATAATATACATGCCTATAATAAATAGAAATATACATACTTACTGAGATAGACATGATAAGAAACATAACCACCCACACTGTAAAAAGTACATATATACATAGATATAATGATATAAAGCCCATGTGTATAAAATACATATAAACAAGTACATAATAAAATACAGATAACCATATAAATAACAAACTTGATGTACATTCATACTTTTTTTTTTTTTTTTTTAATATTTTATTTATTTATTTATTTATTTATGGCTGTGTTGGGTCTTCGTTTCTGTGCGAGGGCTTTCTCCAGTTGCGGCAAGTGGGGGCCATTCTTCATCGCGGTGCGCGGGCCTCTCACTATCGCGGCCTCTCTTGTTGCGGAGCACAGGCTCCAGACGCGCAGGCTCAGTAATTGTGGCTCACGGGCCCAGTCGCTCACGGCATGTGGGATCTTCCCAGACCAGGGCTCGAACCCGTGTCCCCTGCATTGGCAGGCAGATTCTCAACCACTGCGCCACCAGGGAAGCCCTACATTCATACTTTTAAAGAATATGTGTGTCCACACATGTAGAATTAAAACTATATATATGAATGATAACCCTCGTATTTTGAGTATTTATAGTGTCCTGGCACTGTGATAAATGCTCTGTTTGGATAATTGCATTTCACTTTTACACATGCCCTATGATGTGGAAACAATTATTATCCCCATTCTACTGCAGATAAAGATCTTTGATTCCTTGTCCTCAATTCTGAAATCCAGAAGCTCTGAGAACTGTGGTTTGTTGGGTCTAACTCAGTTGGAAAAAATTGACCTGACATTCATTTGGCAGCAAAACCTTTATTTACCCCATTTCCTGTTAGAACTCACGTGTTTGAAGGGGAAATATTGGTGTCCACAAGCATAGGGTATCTCACCAGACGGGGCTGTTTTACAATATACAGTGTAGGTATCATATTATCTTTCTAAATCCCGATTAATTCTGAATTCCAAGCACACCCAGCCCAAAGAATTTCAGCGAAAGAACTGTGCACATATACAGATAATCAAAAGTCAGTATGTTTAGATACTGGTGACCAGGGAGGGAACTGGGTATTTATTCACACAGGCCCTGCTCCACCCCACATATTTCCAGCCTCAGTGCCTGCCCTGAACCCCAGAAACCCTTCTTCATTTGATTTCACCACACTCTCTTGGTTTTCCTTCCACCTCACTGGTTGCTCCTTCTCAGTCTCCTTGGCTGGACCCTCCTTTTCTCCCTGAACTGACCCCTTAACGTAACAGTCCCGAGGGCTCAGCTCTCAGGCCGCGTCTCTCCTTGACCTTCACCTGCCTCCTTGGGGAGCTTGTCCAGGCACTTGGCTTACATGGCCTTTCTTGCACACTGCGAATCTATCTAGAATCTACAGAATCTGACCCAGCTGCACTGCCTACCCCCTCACCACCCCCATCTGAGCCATCACCACTTCTCGCCTGGATTATCACCGTAGCCTCCTAACTGGTCTCCCTGCCTCTGCCCTTGCACCCTTCCACCGAGCATCTTCTATTCAAAGCAGGGAGGTACCAGGCCGCGTGTACTCCACGTGGATGGTGCCCCCTGGTGTTGTGCAGTATGGAGCTCTGTTGCTACCCTATAAAGTATCTCAACACAGCAGCTAGAGTGATCTCATGAAACTGAAAGTCAGGCCAGTGTCACTCCTCAGCACAATCCTCCCCCGGGCTCCCATGGCACCCAGAGTAGAAGCCGAAGTCCCTACAAAGCCTGTTCAGCCAGACTTGGTCCCCGTACCTCTCACTTCCTCCCTGGCTCTCTTCCTCTTCCTCAAATAGATGTGTTCCCATCTCAGGACCTTTGCATCTGCTGTGACCTTAACCTGGAATTCTCAACCTGCACGTATTCACATGGCTTATTCTTTTACCTCCTTCAGGATTTTGCCCAAGTATCACCTTCTCTCTAAGGCCTTCCTTGACCACCCAGTGCAGCACATCCTGGCTCCTTTTCCAGCTCTCTTTTTCTCCATAGCACTTATTATTATGGAACATTCCATATATTTAATGATGTTTCATGTATCAATATTTCACATATTTGTTTGTTTTCCTGCTACTGGAATGGAAGCTCAAGGGGACCAGGGCTTCTGTCTGTCTTGCTCACTGATGTATTCCCAGCTCTGAACACAGGGCCTGGTGCGTGGTAGGTGTTCAATAAATATTTGTCAAATGAATGAATGAATGAATGAAATGAATAGTGAATGAGCACCCACTTCTTCTGCTTCACTCGCATCATGAACTAGACCCTGGTCTCCTGGGCTGGCTCTGGACTCCTGCCCAGAATCCATCAGCAGCAAACCCCTCCGCTCCCAGGAAGGGTCCCTTCTGCCCACCCAAGCCTCTGGTTGCCCTTATCTATAATTATGAGGGTGCCTTGTGGCCCTTTATTCCAACCACAGTGCCTACCTTGACAACATAGCTATTTCTGAGTAGCTCTCAGGGATGCCTCATGGTCCTTGGGGCAGAAGAGATGGTGTGGGGGGCAGAAGGGTCTGACTCTCCAGCTGTGCTCCTTGACCTGGACGGTGCCCAGGGCTCAAAGTTAAAATCTGGGAAATCAGTGCCCAGCTGGGGCACTTTTGGTCCATAAACCCCCATTCTTTATTCCTGCCTGGCTGTGCAGCCCACTTTCTATCTGGGCCACTAGCCTGTATCCCCTCCCCCTGAGGGTCAGACCCCAGGCATGATGCCCTCCTACCCGCTATTGAGTGTGGTTTTTAAAAAACAGGTAAATAGCATGAAGGAGCTGTACCTGCTAATGGAGGAAGAGGAATTAAACGCCCAGCATTCTGATAACAAGACCTGCACGGGGGACAGCTGGACCCAAAACACGGTGCGTTCTCAGCCCATTTCCAGTCCTGTCCTGTCCATTTGTTCCTTTGTCTGTTTAGTAATCACATCTTGCTGCTTTCTGACCCCAGTCCTACACCAGGCACTGGAGCAGCAGAGGGTTATTGCTTGGTCACTGGCCCCAGATGCTCAGTGCTATGGGGTATGTAAGTCACCCCAGGGCAGTGACAGAGGGTCAGATGATGGACCGTGGGGCCTCAGGTGAGAGAGCAG
Source organism: Balaenoptera acutorostrata (assembly GCF_949987535.1). NCBI lineage: Eukaryota > Metazoa > Chordata > Mammalia > Artiodactyla > Balaenopteridae > Balaenoptera > Balaenoptera acutorostrata. The sequence continues at coordinate 67,193,058 of NC_080078.1, read as the reverse complement.
TTAATTCTGTTTAGAGTATAAAGGATGGTATTACAGAGAAGGGGTCATAGGTGGTGGGTTTCGAAGGATGAATAGGAACTTGCCTAATAGAGAATAGGGAAATGGCCATTCTGTACCAAGAGAACTGTATATACAGAGATGTGGCAAGGTATTCTGAGTCTGGCTGCAGCTTGGGATGTGCATAGTGGGGGTAAGGACATCAGGCTAGAGTGAGTTGTATGAAGAAGGGCCTTGTGGCCTAGGATCAGGAACCATCAAATCAAGCCATGGGGTAGTATAGAGCAGTAGGATCAGGCTCCCAGGGGCACCCGCAGTAAGCTGGGTTACAGGTGGGAAACAGGTCATGGGCCCAGGAGAGAAGACTGGGTCCAAGTCAGGCAGTCAGGGAGCTTCCATGGTTCAGACTCCCCATCTGTCCTATGGTGGGTCAGAGAAGGCAGATCTTGGGCAAGGAGAAAGACGGAGGCCTAGATGCTGCAGAGCCTCAGAGAAGCCAGGGCCCAGCTCAGATTTAGGTTGAATAATTGCTGTAACTACAGAATTTTGTGTTTTTGTGAGACTGGGGCATGTGTCAGTCTAAGAGGTGGCCAGGGCTGGGCTTGTTATGCCTGTTTTACGGGGAGATGACCCGAAGAGGTCGTGGGACTTGCCTGAGGCCTGGTAGAGTCCCAGGCTGGACTCTGGATGAGTTCCCAGCCCAGCCTCTCCTCCTTGCCGCTCCGAAAGCTCCTGACCCAGGCCTTGCCCCCATCTGCAGCCCAATGAGTACATCAAGACACTGGCCGACATGAAGGTGACGCTGAAGGAGCTATGCTGGCTGCTTCGGGATGAACGCCGTGGTCTGACTGAGCTTCAGCAACAGTTTGCCAAGGCCAAGGCCACCTGGGAGACAGAGCGGGCAGAGCTCAAGAGCCATACTGCCCTGGTGAGTCTCCCACCTGTCAGAGACATCCCCCTCCTTGTTCCCCTCTCTGCCAAGGCCTCAGCTGTCAGACTGGGGAGGAGGATGCCCAAGCCATGCTCCTAGAAGCATAGGAACCCCTTCACTTACCTTGTGGCCCAGAGAGGTCAAGAGACTTGCCTAGAGTCACACAGCAAGGGTACCAGCAACAGTGGGAACTGAAGGTCCCTGGGCTAGGGGAGGCAGGTGAGGGACTGGCAAAGGAGCCCTGGGGACATCACAGGCGCCTCCGCCGCACCATGAGCTCACAGGTGAGGCCGGAACACTTAAATGCCTGTCTGCACCTGGTGACATCCTTCATCCTCACACCCACACTTCTGCTGCCTGCTGTCCTCATAAGGATCCCCTTAACCCCCTGCTACCTGACTCTGTTTTGCTCCCTCCACCCAAACTGGGAGACTCCCCTCCTTACAACCCAGATGATCAAAGGAGCCTTAACCAGGAGTCCTGGATATTTGGTCTCTGCTGTGTGCCTGGAGGCAAGGTGCTGCCCCCCACTCTGGCCTGAGAAGTGAGAGGATGGGCTTCCTCCCACTCAGAGAGAATGCTCTCACCACCCCAACCCCTACCCCATGCCAGAACACTGCGGGGCCCAGCTCCCTCCCCGCTGCCCCTGCTGCAGTCTGCCTTCCCAGGCATCACAGGCCCCTCAGAGGTGGGTACACTGATTATCTTTGTTGGGCAAGTGACGAAACAGGCACAGAGGAGTTAAGTTTCTTTCCCAAGGTCACCCAGCTAGTCAGTGGCAGACCTGACCCTCACTCCCCAAACCTCTGCCCTCCTGGCTCCTCATGACCGTGATCCCACCTTCTTCCCAGTTCTCAGACTTCTGGCTTCCTGTTGCCACCGTTCTCTCCTCCCAACCCTCCCTGCTGATCTCACAGCTCCCGCCCCACCTGCACCTTCCACAGTGTCCCCTGCTCCCACTGCCCCCCCAACCCCAGGCATTCCAGGTGTCCCTCCCGCCATGGGAATCTGACCACAGCTTGGGGGTGTGGGGTACATTGATTCTATAGATTGCACGTTTCCCTCCTGCCCCCGAAGATTTGGGCCAAGACAGCCACCACGCTCAGGTGATTCCTGCCCACATTCTTCATGTGACTGTGCATGTCCCCCACTAACCGTAAACCCTGGTAAACATGGGTAAGTGTTGATGAAATATCATGAGAAGCAATAACTAGGAAGCTCTGCCATTCTGTAGCTATGTGACCAGGGACAAATAACCTCTGTGAACCTCTTCCTCCTCTGTAAAATATCGAAAATGGTGGTTATCTTGCTGAGTTTTCTTGAGGGCACAGATAATGCCTGAAAAGCCCTTAGCACGGAGCTTGGTGTGTAGAAGCTGTGCTACACAAGCCTTGCCTGTGAGAAAAGTTTAGTTCCAACTGAGGAGGTCAGTGAAGGTTCCTGGGTGAGGGGTCCTGTGAGGAGAGCACCCTCCCCCCTGCCCCCTGCTGATGCCCGGGGAGGGACGAGGGAGGGCAGAGAGGAGGGGCCTCCTGGTGCCAGCCAGCCAGGTTGCTCTTCTTTCCGCAGATGGAGCTGAAGGCTGGGAAGGGGGCTGGAGATCGGATGGGGCCCGACTGGAAGGCAGCCCTGCAGAGGGAGCGGGAGGAGCAGCAGCAGCTCCTGGCTGAGTCCTACAGTGCGGTCATGGAGCTGACGCGGCAGCTACGGATCAGTGAGCACAACTGGGGCCAGGAGAAGCTGCAGCTGGTGGAGCGGCTTCAGGGGGAGAAGCAGCAGGCGGAGCAGCAGGTAAAGGAGCTGCAGAATCGCCTGAGCCAGGTGAGGTCTGTCCCAGCCCAAGACGGCTTAAGCCACAAGGGGGAAGTTGCTATAGGCACAGACCAGGGGGAAGACTCCTTCAGGTAGAGATGGATCTGTGTGCTCGGAGACTGCAGTAGGGACCAGGTCTGCCTCTCTGCCAGTCTCACAGGCTTGCTTTCCTCTGTGTTTTATTCTGAAGCAAGCCGTTCTCAAAGATGGCCTCTGTTAGTGTTGTATTCATATCCTCACAGCTTAGCAGTTTCAGTGGAAAGAGAGTTTTCCTTTTCCACAAGGCTCTGATCTGCCAGGTATGAGTCACGTGCCCACACCTAGAACCTGCCAAAACCTCGGAACCAAGAGGTTTCCCATGAAAATTAGAGTCCTCTGACCAAAAGGGGGAAATAGGAAAAATAGTCGTTGACCATTACAGCCCCACTACAGTTAACATGCACCTAGCTTATCAAGCTGCTATGCTCCACTGTGACTTTTTCCTTTGTTTATTTTTTATTTCAGTTGTATAAGTCAGGACTTCGTCTTTATATAAGACTCAAATATTACAAAAGCATACTCCAACCCACTCGCTCCCTTTCTTGCTGTTTAAATTTACATTCAGATTTTTAAAAATCATTAATTGAATCCTAATTACATATTATTTACACTTTGCCTGTTTCATAGAGAGCTGTTCATGACAGAATGCAGAGGCCACTCTCATTCGGTTTAATTGCTGCTTAGCATACCTAGGTGGAGATACCACTTTGATGTCATTCAGCTGCTGCTTAGCTGATGTAGCTGTTGCAGGCGTTGTAGCGTGAATTAACATGGTAATAACAACTATTACCGTGCTTGATATAATGACACTTACAAGGATGCCTGTAAGTGGTTGGTTTCATGATCATTTGTCAAACCCACTCCGTTGGTTCAGAGCTGCTGCCCACTGGGAAGGTGGCTCTGAGTCCATGATCTGGGTCATCTGGGCTGCAGAGTGGAGCCTGGGGAATGGCCCTGCACAGAACAGGGCCCTGCTCACCATCTTTGCCTGCACATGACCATCTTCTTTACTCTTGCCCAGCTGCAGAAGGCTGCTGACCCTTGGGTCCTGAAGCACTCAGATCTGGAGAAGCAGGACAACAGCTGGAAAGAGGTGAGTGGGGTGGCAGGCTGCCCATGTGCTGTGCTCCTGGCTACACTGGAAAGTCTCTCACTTGTGGGGAATGTGACAAGGAGGATGCTAATCCTGTCCCACAGGTCACACACCCTCACCCCCTTGGGCTCCTCAATCCTGAGGTCTCTACTTCATGGTTCCAGCCTTGAGACCTGTAAAGAGCCCCCTGTTAGCTCCATCCTTCCATGCCTGGGACAAAGGCTAGGTGTTTCTCTGTGTTTCAGTTGTGCCTTTCTCAAAAGCAGAGCCTCCAAAGAGCTGTGTGATCCTGGGCAAGTCACTCTCCCTCTCTGGTCCCCAGTTGCCTCATTGGTAAAATGAGAATCACGTTCTCTGCCTTAGCCCAGCCCTGGTTGTGGAGATCAATCAGTGAAGTTTGCTTCTAAGCCTCAGGTGCACTGTCCGTATAGCCACACACCGAGTAACCAAACAGTGAACATATGGGCCCTTGCTCATGACAGCCTGAGGAAGCAATAAAAGTCAATTCTGGGCAAGTGAAGCAGGAGAGGATTTCATTAGGGGCTCAAGAGGGCTGGTGATGCAGGGTCAGAAAACTGGTGTAGGTCTCTGAACCAGGGTTGGGCAAACCCCAAGCAGGACCTCAGGTCACTGCTTTCACCTTCAGCTGAGCAGCGACCACTGGGTGCTTTGTTGCTGCCACTACATTCAGAATAAGTTCTAAATAGAGTCTCTTTCCTTGGGTCCTCTCTCGGACCACTGATTGGCCACGCCTGGATCACATACCTATGTGTGTGTGGAGAGGGGTTAGGTACACTGTAGCCAGAAACTGACCAATGAGCATTCTAGATCAGTGCTGACGTCACTCCTGCTCTACAAGAGGAGACTCATGCGTGGGGCTCGGGGCCAGCTCCCACACTGACCCCCTGTTACCTTCCCTCTGTGTGCTAGTGGCCAGACTGACCCTTTCCTGTCTCTCTTCCATGGCAGACACACAGTGAGAAGATCCACAACAAGGAGGCTGTTTCTGAAGCTGAGCTTGGGGGAACCGGCTTAAAGAGGTGCTAGCAGCCCCTCCCCATGCTCCACTCTGCAGCCCCTCCCCCTGCTCTGCCCCCCCAGCCCCACCCTGCAGGCTGCCCTGCCCCTTTGCCTCTCTTCTCTTCCTCTGCCACTGCACCTCAGCTGAACTGGGAGAACACTGGGATATGGTTTCTAAAGATTTTTTTTTTTTGATGTGGACCATTTTTTTAGTCTTTACTGAATTTGTTACAATAGTGCTTTTTGTTACAATAGTGTTACAATAGTGCTTCTGTTTTATGTTTTGGTTTTTTGGCCCAGAGGCATGTGGGATCTTAGCTCCCCGACCAGGGATTGAACCCGCACCCCCTGCATTGGAAGGTGAAGTCTTAACCACTGGACCGCCAGGGAAGTCCCCTGGGATATGGTTTTTATGGAACCCAAGCCACTTAGGAGCTGGGAAAGTTTGGGTGATGGCAATTGTAGCCTGTGCTTTTTTTGATTCTGGGCGTGGAAAACTGGGGCCCCAGAATATCCTAGCTGAGAAAGCAACTGTTTAGCTCCTCTTGGGGTTCTTCCTGTCCCTGGAGTTGGGAGAGTCCAGCCGGACATCTATTCCTGGGACTAGTGAGCAGCGTCCTCTGAGCCCAGCCCTGTGCTACAGCCAGGAAGACCCCTAGGGCTATCAGGACCATGTCTGCACCATTAGGAAACCATTATGAAAAGATTCAGGGTAACAGAACCTCCAAGGGGCCGTGCGAGTAGCGTGAAGCCAGGTGGGCCCCGGGATAGGAGGGTGGCTCTGGAGTCATAGTGTGGGATTTGAATTCCAACACTGTCATTTCTAGCTCTGTGCCCTTGGGCTGTACTTCCCATTTCTACCTACTGGGATAACAGGAACTGCCCCCTAGAGTTGTCGGAGGACTGAATGGTCTGACGTGTGCAATGTCGTCACGTATGCCCGGCACTTACAGTCATCAGGCAGCACACGTGCCAGGTCTGGGCTGGAGATTAAATGGCGTCCTAGATTGGGTTCCCTCAAAAGTAAACCTTGAGGCAAGGATTTGAGTGCAAATGGTATATTTGGGAGGGGATTCCAGGAAAAGCGTGGAAGTGAGACAGGGAAGGGAAGGCACCATGAAGGAGGTGTTATCAACCGGGATACACGTGGGCAACTGGAGCTCAGCTTCACAGCACCTCTGGGAGCCAGAGCAGAACATGAGTTCTCCCACCTGCGGGCAGGGAGGCTGGTACCAAGCCACCAAACCCCACTCACTGTTTGTTGAGGGCTGTGTCTAGGGCCATAAACTATGTGAATTTCTAGCTTCCTGTGGGTGGAGGCCAAGTGTGCTCCTGCAGACAGAAAAAAGCCCTCCGGTGGAGAATGGCAGGTGCTCAGAGATGCAGTGTTGAGTGTGTAGGTGTGAGTGTGGAGGGGACGAGGGGCAGGGCACCTACAGCGTCTTCCGCAAGAGGTGAGCAGGACCGTCATGGTCCGTCTCCCCACTGCCCCACCGCCCCCTGCCCGTGAAGTGCACGGACCAGGGAGGAAGACCAGAGTACCTGCTCCGCGTGAGGCATCTTCCACTAACTCTGCCCTTTCTCCCCTGCTCTTCCCAGGACCAAATCGGTTTCCTCCATGTCAGAGTTTGAAAGTTTGCTGGACTGTTCCCCCTACCTCGCAGGGGAAGCCGCCCGGGGCAAGAAGCTGCCCAACAGCCCTGCCTTTGCCTTTGTGGGCCCCCAGCCAGTGGACCCGGAGAAGGCTGCCCCGGAACAGCCAGGGCTCTTGCCACGTGACTGCAACCGCCTGGGTGCCCTGGGCTGCCAGGAGCCGGCGGGGAGGCAGATGCAGCGCAGCTACACGGCTCCCGACAAGACGGGCATCCGCGTCTACTACAGCCCCCCGGTGGCCCGGCGCCTGGGTGTCCCTGTGGTCCATGACAGGGAGGGCAAGATCATCATCGAGCCCGGCTTCCTCTTCACCACAGCCAAGCCCAAAGAGTCGGCCGAGGCGGATGGGCTGGCGGAAAGCTCCTACAGCCGCTGGCTCTGCAACTTCTCCCGGCAGCGCCTGGACGGGGGCTCCGGGGGCGGCCCCTCGGCGGCCGGGCCCGGCTTCCCAGCGGCCCTGCACGACTTTGAGATGTCGGGCAACATGAGCGACGACATGAAGGAGATCACCAACTGCGTGCGCCAGGCCATGCGCTCGGGCTCGCTGGAGCGGAAGGTGAAGAGCACGTCCAGCCAGACGGTGGGCCTGGCCAGCGTGGGCACGCAGACCACCCGCACGGTCAGCGTGGGCCTGCAGACCGACCCGCCCCGCAGCAGCCTGCATGGCAAGAGCTGGTCGCCCCGCAGCTCCTCGCTGGTGTCCGTGCGCAGCAAGCAGATCTCCTCTTCCCTGGACAAGGTGCACTCGCGCATCGAGCGGCCGTGCTGCTCGCCCAAGTACGGCTCGCCCAAGCTCCAGAGGCGGTCCGTGTCCAAGCTGGACGGGGCCAAGGACCGCAGCCTGTGGAACCTGCATCAGGGCAAGCAGAACGGCTCGGCCTGGGCCCGCTCCACCACCACGCGGGACAGCCCCGTGCTGAGGAACATCAACGATGGGCTGTCCAGCCTATTCAGCGTGGTGGAGCACTCCGGGAGCACCGAGTCCGTCTGGAAACTGGGCGTGTCCGAGGCCCGGGCCAAGCCCGAGCCTCCCAAGTATGGCATCGTGCAGGAATTCTTCCGCAACGTGTGTGGCCGGGCGCCAAGCCCCACGTCTGTACCCGGGGAGGAGGGCGCCAAGAAGCTGGAGCCCATCTCCCCCGCCAGCTACCACCAGCCGGAGGGCATGGCCAGGATCCTGAACAAGAAGGCAGCCAAGTCAGGTGGCAGCGAGGAGGCCAGGCTTTCCATGCTTCCCCAGATGGGGAAGGATGGGGTCCCTCGTGATGGAGACGGAGCCCTGGTCCTTCCCAATGAGGTAGGTGGGTGGGGTCTGCCCTTTTCCTTGGGAGGTGAGATTGGCTTATAAGGTCCCACTCTTGGTTTTCAAACTCAGGCATGTGGTTTGTGTATTTCAAAAGGTCCTTGTGCTGCTCTGGGATGGGGGTTGGAAGGCCCCAGACCTGGAACAGCAGACCTGATGGACGCACAGTCTGAATACAAGAGACTGGTGAGCATGGTGGCATACCCACCTGCTTTGCCACCACACCCCAGAGATTGCCAGCATCCCCTCCAGGGAAGAGGTGTGCTCACTGCCCTCCTGCTGCCCAGTGGTGTGCGGGAGCCAGCTCCTTTGGTTCATGAGAGCCAATCGTGTACATCTCTGTGTTTAGTGATGTCACCTTAGTACCTTGAGATCGGCCACCAGGGGAGGATTTACTCCGTGAAAATTAGAAATGCTGCATGGGAGGATTTACTCCGTGAAAATTGGAAATGCTGCAGATCAGGGCTTCTCCTCTTACTCCTGGGAAACTAGTCATTAAACATGTACCAGCACACCACTGCCCTCACCCCACCAAGACTCTATCCCTAAGTGCTTCCATTTCGTCTGAGACTCTTTTGCTGCTCACTCCACTCCTGATACCAATTTCAGATTTAGTTAGGGATTATGTGCATGTGAGTAAAACAACGCATGTAAGTTAGCTTTGCAGAAAGGGAAATTGCAGAGGATCTCATGGAACCCAAGGGCAGGGACCCAAAGGCCCCAGTGGCTGCTCTGTCTCCCTCTCCTCTCTCTTGAGCTTCATTTTCTCTGATGTCCTCTTCCTCCCTCTGTCTCTGTTGTATTTGAATATGGTCCAGGTGGGCTCTGCCTACTCTGCTTTTATAACATCTTCCAGTTCCAGCACCTAAGGGAGACTGACTCAAATCCCTGTGTCCGCATTCCACATTTCAGGAAGAAACTGACTAGTGTAACTTGAGTCCAGTGTAACCCCTTGGTCCAGTCAGCTGTGGTCAGGGGTGGTATCATGGTCTGCAGTGCACGGAGTGAAGGAGGGTTGTAGGTGGGGGCACAGAGAGGTGGCATGGGCTGGGATTGACCCATGTGATTTGTACGTATTGTATGTTTAGCTGGTTTCTAGTTTTTCCCTATTCATACGTAATGCTGGGGTGAACATCTTGACACAAAAGCATTTTTCCATATTGCAGATTATTTCCTTACTTTTGAGTTGCAGAAATGGGATTCCAGAATAAAAGACTGTAAATTGTTAAAGGTATTTGATAAGTGTTGCTAAATTGTCTTTCCAAAGACTTTGTTTAATTTCTAGAACCCCCAGGAGTGTATGGTGAGTGCCTTACTTCCCTATACTCTCTGGCTGCATTTAAAAAAAAAAAACCTTTTAAATATTCATTCCTCTTTTTTTAACTTAAGAAAACCCTTTTTGAGGTTAATATACATACTGAGCATATTGTAAGAATATGGCTTATTGACTTCTCACAAACTGAACACACCCATTGTATTAGAGTTCTCCAGAGAAACAAAACCAATAGGCTTTGTGGTTATGCGTGTGTATGTGTGTGTGTGTATGTGTGTGTGTGTGTGTGTGTATATATATATATATATAGAGAGAGAGAGAGAGAGAGAGAGAGAGAGAGAGAGAGCGAGCGATTTATTATATTGCAAGCTGAAGACCCAGGAAAGCCAATGGTTTAGTTCCTGTCTGTGTGCAAAAGTCTGAGAACCAGAAGAGCCAACAGTATAGCTCCAGTACAGCATATGTAGCTGATGTAGTTCCGATCTAAAGGTCATCAGGAAGGAAGAATTCTTTCTTACTCAGGGGGAGTCAGCCTTTGTGGTCTGTTCAGTACATTGACTGATTGGATGAGGCCCACCCACATTAGAGAGAGCCATCTGCTTTACTCAGTCTACTGGTTTAAATGTTACTGTCTTCCAAAAGCATCCTTGCAGAGGCACCCAGGATAATATTTGACCAAATATCTGGACCTGTGGCCCAGTCAAGCTGACACATGAAATTAATCATCACACCCACATAACCACACCTACATCAAGAAACAGAGGTACAAAGCTGGCCGTATTTTGAATGTTGGTTTCATAGTTGATCCAAATGTTTTTCAGTATGTAAAATGTGCTTATTACCTGTTGACCCAGTAGTTCTCCTAGGAATGTAGCCTATGGAAATATTCACAGAGGTAGATACGTGTGTAAAGAAATGTATTGCATTATTAATAAAAATTGCTAAGATTTATTGAATACTTAATAGGCACTATCAAATGCTTCACATATACCTGATGTGACCCTCACAACTACTTTGACAAAGGTATCACGTCCCTCATCTTAGAGCAGGAAAAATCAAGGCTCAAAGAGGTTAAATAACTTATCCAAGTTCACACAGCTGGTAGACAGTTGGGCTGGGATTTGAACTAAGCAATTGAGTTTTACAGCAGCACTTTTTTTTTCAAAGTACAGTTGCTGTACAATATTATATAAGTTACAAGTGTGTAATATAGTGATTCATAATTTTTAAAGGATATAGTTCATTTATGGTTACTATAAAGTATTGGCTATATTTCCTGTGCTGTAAAATATATCCTTGTACAATAGCTTATTTTATACCTGATAGTTTGTACCTCTTAATCCCCTACCTCTATATTGCCCCTCCCCCCTTCCCTCTCCCCACTGGTAACCACTAGTTTGTTCTCTATATACGTGGGTCTGCTTCTTTTTTGTTATATTCACGAGTTTGTTGTAATTTTTAGATTCCACATACAAATGATATCATACAGTATTTGTCTTTCTCTAACTTATTTCACTTAGCATAATGCCCTCCAAGTCTATCCATGTTACTGCAAATGGCAAAATCTCATTCTTTTTGTTTTGTTTTGTTTTGTTTTTTAAATTTTTTTTTAATCAGTCATCAATTTTATACGCATCACTTTATACATGTCAATCCCAATCGCCTAATTCAGCACACTCATTCTTTTTTTATAGCTGAGTAGTATTCTATTGTAGATATATACCACATCTTCTTTATCCATTCATCTGTTGATGGACACTTAGGTTTTGGCAATTGTAAATAATGTACTGCAGCACTTTTAACCATTATGTGTTGGTAATAGTAAAAAAAAATTAGAAACTACCTAATATCCACATAAAAAATTCATTGGATAAATAAATCAAGCTATTTCCATTCAGTGGAATAGCATATGGCCATTAAAAAGAAGGAGATCTGGACATACATGACAAAAAAGTGTTCATGTTTTGCAATTACAAAATAAGCTGTAGGGATTGAAATCATTTGGGTAAATGCATGTGTGTGCAATGTTTTGAGAATTTATCTTTCATGGACAATGTCTACTTTCTTCTCTGTATATTCCAGAATTTATTACCTTCTGGAAGGTTGTTTATAAGCATTCATTACTGCTCTAATGGGAGAAATAATTTTTAAAAATTGGTCCAGAGAGGGGCTACAGCCCCTGGGAACTGGTCCCTGGGCACAGCTGAGTCCAGATTCCTTGCCTGGCCACCCAGTCCCTGGGTGGGCAGTGCCTCCTGGCTCCTCCCGACTTCTTCCTCCCTCCTCCCAGGATGCCGTGTGTGACTGTAGCGCCCAGTCTCTCGCCTCCTGCTTCGCCCGGCCATCCCGCTCTGCCGTCCGCCACTCTCCTTCCAAGTGCAGGCTGCACCCTTCAGAGTGCGCCTGGGGTGGGGAGGAGAGGGCAGCCCCCCCCAGCGAGTGACAGAGCAGCCGAGCTCCCCACCTCAACCAGCCCAGTCCCTGGACAGCCAAAGGGAACCCGCGGAGAGGAGACGAGGTGAGGGGCCCGCGCCCCCTGCATCTCTCGCCCAGGAGGGCCAGCAGCTGCACCACCACCGCAGAAGAGCTTTCCCATCCAGGTAAAGCGGGGCCTCCTGCTGACTGCTGGGTGGCGATCTCTGACTTCCCAGGGGAAGGCAGCGAGTGGGAGAAAGACCAAAACTGGGCTTCAGAAGCATCTCCAGAGAGATCCCATGGGAGCTGATCCGTTGGGAGCTGATCCCTGGGTCATAAGGGAGAGCCTTGCCTGGTTCTAGCCACACCCACTTCTCAGAGGAGCCAAGGAAAGGATACACTTCCGGCCATGCCCCTCAGGGAAAAGGGCTCACAGAGACGTTCCCTGCCAACCACATCCCTCTTCATGGGGAGGAAACACCAATGAGAAGAACAGGCTTTGCTCTAGGGCTCAACTTGGGGTTCTTGGTGGAGCTGAAATGGGCATCACCCCGTCCATTTCTTCCCTCCACCGCCTCCTCCTCCCAGCCCTGCTGCTCTGGATTGCTGTGGCTCTAGGGGATATGATAGGGCAGTAACCAGGGTCAAGTATCTGCTTGGAATCCTGGAGCCCTGGATCTCCCTGCCTGTAGCTTGGATGCAGCAAGGACTAGAAGACGAGGGGCTCAGGGTAGGGGAGCCACTGGAACTGCCTTTCTTGCCAAGGTGATGTGGGGGGCCCCAACCTTCCCAGGAGACTCCTTGAGGACAGAAATAGGTAAAGTCCATCTCAAGACCTGGTGCACAGATAAATAAATGCCTAATTGCCCACTGCCTTGATCGCTGGGGTCTCTTTCCCTGGCACCCTGGAGGGGCACCACATCTCCACTGTGTTTACATCCTGCAGCTGGTGGAGGGCAAAGACGTTCCCAGTAAGAGACTCCCAGATGGCCAGGTCAGGCCGAGGAGCATTCTGAGAAGCCAGTGCCCCAGGACATGGCAATAGACTGGGGCCTGGAAACACATTTCTTGCCTAGGTTGTTTATTTGAATTTTTCTTACTATAAATATTTAAGGTGGTTTTACTTTATTTTAATAATTTAACTTACCCCAAAGCCCCTAAGGTAATTTATTGGAGGTTGATACATGTACTCTCGCCACTGGGACAATGCAAGGCTTTAAGACGATGGACAGGCGCAGGGTCCTCTGTGTGGATGAGGCAACTCAGCAGCCGAGCTCTGGTCTCCAGGTCAGCTTTGGAGGGCCCCCCAACAAAGCGGGAGCCCTGCAGCCTGCTCCCCCAAAACTGCTGACCCTTTGGCCTCAGAGCACCACTTTACACTCAGTACCCGGTACTTGCCCAACCCCCAGCCGTGAGTCTGTAAACGCTCACAGACAGGGTGGAGGGCTGGACCACTTCCTAAACATTCTCCATTTTCTTTCTCATTTTCCTCCCTCCCTCTGACACCTTTTTTGTTTCAATGAGTCAAACACGGATTACTAAGGCTTTATCAAGAGCATGGAGATCTCTCCAAGTTCCCCAAGTGAGAACTCGCAGGAAAACAGGACTGAACTTCGAGAATGTTGTTTATTGCAGCTTTGCACATGGATCTGAGAGTGTCTGCCAGCCTGCCTCAGTTCACACCAGCCTGCCAGCTTTTTCACCAGCCTCTCTCCTTAGCCTTATGGGCTCTCCTGGCTCGCCTCCCAGCCCCAACTCCACTGCCCGCCCTTCCCCATGTCCCATGTGAGCTGCCTGAGCCATCGGATGGATTGCACCTTGGCTCACTGCAGTGTGGTGATGGGGGAGGTGTACTCAGATGGCCTCCCCCTTGGTGCCAGTGAACCCGTTTTGTTTACACACATGCCCACACATCTGCCTGTTACAGGCTGGGGGCTCAGAGTGGAAACACCAGGATAAAGTGGCTTATCTGTGAATTTGCCATCAGGAAGACCAAAAGCCAGCAGCTTGGCTAATTTGCCCCCAGGACTCAGGAGATGCCTCTGCGCTCCCACCCACCAGCTCCCGGTCTTGCCCTTTCTGGGGCACCTGGACCAGTTACCCAAATTCCTTCATCGCCATTCCCTATCAGCAGAACTTGGGGTTACGTTAGTGCAAGCAGCCACTTCCTCATGCCATAGTGACCTGTGTGGGCAGAGCAGGCAGGCTGATGGAGCCATGGGCCAATCCCCTCTAGGATGCCACTGCTCCCACCCAAGAGGTCAGGGGTCCCCTCCAAGGTTATCTCCAAGTGAGGGGATTCACACAAGGCCACAAGCCACCAGAGGCCTCTGGCACTTCCCAGAGCTGCAGAGGGCCAGGGAGGCTGTGCTTCTAGCCTTGGGGAGAAATCCTCGTGAGACCTGAACCCTGCGGACCGCTCAGCCTTATCGTCGTTCTCACCCAAGATTGTCCTTGCATTCTCATTGTCTTAGAGCCTGGCCACCCAGCCCTCAGCCAGTGAGTGTCAGAGACCCCAGATCTTGGTTTTCAATAAAGTCCCAGTTTCTGCTTCCTGCATGCCACTGTGCAAGGTCACTCATCCCTGTTCCTACAGAAGCCTCTGGACGTGGGGCTTGATGGGGTTGAAAATGTTACGTGTAAATATTGGTTTGGTTTGGTTTTTAGCATTTTAATTAGTAACGGTTGTGTTTTCTTTTTTGGGGTGGGGGGTTGGTTTGTAAAAACTCTCTACTCTTTTGGAATGTAATTTCTAAGTTTGTTTCTTCAAATGCCTTTTTAAGTCTTGGTAACATTCCCAAAGCAGAAAACTGCCTGGCCCTCTGTGGGGACTCCCCTGGAGCATTGGGTCCCAGGAAGGGACACTGTCCTTTCCCCCTTTCTTCCCCTTCCTGCTACCCATTACCTTTTTACTCCTAGCAGCTTCTTCTTCCTTCTCTTCCTCCTCCTCCTCTAGCCTTCTTTTTCCTTTCCCCATCTCTATTCTCTGCAGCCAAAGTCCCAAGGAACCCTGGGGTCCTAATTCCCTACAGACCCCTAGGCTTGGATCCATTGTGTTGGCACGAGTTGGTTGAGGGGAAATGGGAGACCAGTTGGCATGGTTGACCCCAAACTGGACGATCTTGTGTTTCCTATGTCTGACCTCTTCCCAGAGCCAAATTAAACCCTCCTGGGGGCAATGACGTCTGTATTTGAAATGAAAGTTGAACCGCTTTGGTGCATCAGTGTCCTGCATGTACAAAGCATCAGTATCCGAGTCCCTGTCACCCTGGCAGCCCTTCCCCGCCCCCTGCTAATTCTTTCCCCACCAAAGGCTGACCAATTTTAAAAACTCCTCCAAGAGGTCTTGCTCAAAATGGCCCCGCCCCTTGGTCTCCCCAGGGACGCCCTTCTACCAGCTGCTCTCCCAGGTGACAAAGTTGAGGGCCCAAGACTTGATCCTCTTACACCCTAATTGCCACACGGCTCCCTCTTGCCTGCCCCCATGCACCTTTCATGGTTTCGTCACCCGGCCTGTTCTCCTCTTGCCCATCCAACTTCCAGGCCCTTCCTCCCTCTCCTCTCCCATCTAGAATGGGGTCCTCCCCACCCCAGCTTTGCCAGCCTTCCAGCCCCACCAGCATCACCCCCCCCGACCCCGTACACCTCTCCTAGAGCACGTTGCTATTTAGAAATTGCTTCCCCATGCCACATCTCCTTCAGACTTCTAAGGGCCAACTCTGGGAGGCAACCTCGGCAGGATAGGGGTTAGTGCTCCTATTTTACAGATGAGGAAACTGAAGTGCAGGTCTCATCCCTGAGTCACCTAACTGGGAAGTCATCAAGTTTAGATTAGAGCCTGGGTCTACTGGATCCCCCAACCCAACTCTGTCCTGCTTGCTGTGTCAACCCACTGCCCCACTGGGGGCTTTGTGTGGGTATAGGACACCAAGAATATGCCACTGCCCAACCCAGACATAAAACCAGTCCACTCTGAATCACTGGACCCGTGTGTCCCAGAGGGTGGTGTGGGGACTCCCTGCATCAGAATCCTCTTAGGGCATGTCCAAAATGCAGCTTCCTGGGACCCGCCTCAGCCTCTGGGCCAGGAATCCACGTATCTAACAAATTCCCAGGGAGATCCTGAGTACCAGTGGCCACACCATTGAGGTTCACAGCCCTGACCGTTAGGCCATCTATTTTTAACCAGATAACCATGATGTTATATCTTAAAAAGAGCACTGAGCTGGTAATTAGGGGACCTGGTCCTCAAGCCAGCTCTGATTTGGGTTAATTATGCTGAGAATTTCCAAAAAGCACTGGAGGCAATTTACAATCTTAGTCATAAGGATCAGTAAGACAACAGAAAAAAAGAAAGTCAGGAACTTTCTTGGCGGTCCAGTGGTTAAGACTCTGTGCTTCCACTGCAGGGGTTACAGGTTCGATCCCTGGTTGGGGAACTAAGATCCCGAATGCCTCGCGGCACAGCCAAAAAAAAACAAAAAACAAAAAAACAAAGAAAGTCAAAAAGCAAGAGGAATTATCATTCCCCAAATCTATCTGACGTGATTCCCATAATCCTGCAATTAAATTTTACTCTTGAGTTTCCTGGCAGCCACAGTAAAAAGGGAAGCACATCACGGTAAAAAGGGAAGCATGTCATCATCCAGTCATGGGATGTAACCATAGTTGCCCCAGGAGACAAACTCTTCTGCTGCTAATTTCGAGCATGTGTCCTTCCTTCAAAGTCCACTAAGCCGGTTGCAGTGTGAACCTAAGATGCAAAGATGGTTTCCAGGTCACTATTTTTAAGATAATAATAAACGGCCACCAACTTGAACGACCTTGGCCCCGGAGCATGTGGCTAGTCTGTACCTCAGTTCCTCCAGCTATAAAGTGGGAGAATGTCCTTGCATGGCTGTGCTGAGGACCAAATACAGTACTGTGCCTGTGAATACGCCTGGGAAAGCATAAGGTTCTACACCCATGGAAAGTGGTCTGATCACACTCATTGTTCCCACACCAGCCTCCTGGTGCCCTGGCCCTAGGGGTGATACACCCCTCACTAGTCTTAGTGAATAGAAAGAAAAATAAACTGGACCTACCCCCTCACTTTTTAAAAAATTGTGGCAAAACATACATAAGACATAGCCATTTTTAAGTGGCTTTAAATACGTTCACAATGTTGTATTGATACACTCTCCACTTCCAGAACTTTTTATCACCCCAAACTGAAACTCTATACCCACTAAACAATAACTCCCCATCCCTCCCCCCCAGCCCCTGTAACCTCTGTTCTACTTTCTGTCTCTATGAATTTGCCTAGTCTAAGCACCTCATATAAGTGGAATCATACATACAGTATTTGTCCTTTTGTGTCGAACCCCCTCACTTTTTTGGATGAGGAATCAGGCCCAGAGAAGGGAGAGAGTGGCTCACCCAAGGTCAGACAGCAGGTTAAAGGCAGAATCAGGACCAGAACCCAGGCTTCCTGACTCCCATCAGGTTCTGCATCCCGAGTGGTGAGTGAGACACCCCCCACCTACCATTCCGTGGTCTTGGTTGAACCCCTTCCTCTCTCTGGGCTCAGTCTGTTCGCTCCCCACTGCCCACCCATCCTCTCTTTTATCATCTTCCTCCAAAGCTTCCCCTCCTCCTGCCTCCTCTTCTCCAGCTGATTCCCACCAGCAGACTGAGTGGCCCTGACCCATGGCCAGGTTTTCCTCTTCTGAGCACCAGGCTTCCTGGTAGCACCCATCCCTCAGCCCTCCCAGAACGGCCTCCCCAGCTCCACGCGTCTCCCGTGGATTTCCCTGTAACCTCAGCAAACCCCTCCCTGTCCCCTCAGCCTCACATACCCATCCTCCCGTGTCTGTGGTCTCCCAACTCTGGATGTTTGCTTGCAGATCTGGTTGTATTCCCTGGGTTCTGTTTTATTTTGTGTTTCCTCACACCGAAGGGGGAACCTTTCCCCAATGCCTCAGGCTGGACTTGGCCCCAGTGACCACCCCCCCAAGCCCAGAAAGACATCCCCCCATCCCACCCTTGAGCCCTATTTTCTTCTGTCCACAGCCTCCCAGCAAGACCCCAACACTTTCCACTGGGAATTAGGGGGGAACTTGGATCCCCCATTTTGGCCTCCTCTATCCTGCCCAGTCCCACATGGCCTTGTTTGGAAAGTAGATACAGCCTGGCTTGGGTTCTTCTCTCCCTGGCCATCTGTCCATCTGTCTGTCCATTTGACATCCCCCATACTCTCCACTCTCCCCTGGACCTCACGGCCTCTGGAACAGCTTGCCCTGGCAGAACCTGTAGGCCACCCTGGCACTACCCCTTACCCCTCCCAAGAGTGTTTGCAAAGTCCACAGACCCAAGAACGGAAGGGGACTGGTGACATGATGCTGGGCCTGAGTCCCCTGCCCAGGGCTCTTCCCCACCCCTCCTGCACTCTTCTTGGACCCTACCTTGTGTATCCCATCAGCCCTACTCCACTCCCTTCCTGCCCTTCACTAGACCCCTGGACCCCAGGGTCTAAGGAAAGGAGCTTTGGTTTCCCCTAAGCATCCTTGAAGGGCTGAAGTCGTCAGGGCCTGGCCACCTTGTCACTCTCCATTCTGATACCACTCAAACTGCTCTCATGAAAAGGAACCTCAGCCAGGAGTCTGGAGACCTGGCCCAGGAGATGTCTTAACTTCTCTGTGTTTGGCTGGTTGTATGATTTTATAATAAGCACGGGGATGATCCTTAGGGCCCCAGAGCACCCCTCATGTTTTGGAGTCCTGCATCACCATCCTCTGTCCACTGGGCCCCGGTATCCTGGCTCCTCTCTCAGCTCCGCCACTGATCTCTGTGCCTTAGCTTACTTCTCCGCACAGGGGGGCTCACCACAAGTCTGTTCCCAGCAGCTTCCCAGATATTTTGGTGCCTCTAAGGCAGGGCCTTGCCAGCTGTTGCCCAGCTCCCTGGCACTGTCTTGGGGAACCAGGTTGCTGAGGATGAGATGCCTGGAGGTTCTCAAAGAAGCAGAAGCATCACCTGGGCACTTGATAGACATGCAAAGTATTGGGCCCACTCAAGACCTATGGAACAGAACCTTGGGGGGCGGGGGATGGCCAGCAAGCTGGGGTTTAACAAGCCCTCCAGGTGATTCTGATATACACAGGAGTTTGCCACCTGCTGATCTAGACCAGCAAATAGTGTGGCCTGGTGAGGGACTGAGGCTGGCCCTGACCAGGAACAGGAAACACCAATCTCATCTGGACTCCTGAGAGATTGCGAACCCTCCCTGCCCCTACCCAAAGCAAAACAAAACTATGTTCTCCTCTTCCTGGAAACTGGGGGACTGGGAGAAGGCATACATTTTTCCTTTCCTTGCCCCTGGCTTGTTTCCAGTTTTACCCACTTCTCCTACTTGTCTGGGTTTTACAAAAGATTGTGTAGGGTTGTGCCAGCCAGGCAGCAGGTGGGCGTCCTGGGGAGGGGGTGGGAGACAAAAGACCCTGACCGTTTATCCCTTGGGAACCTCACCATAGGCTTATGGCCTCTCTTCAAATGGAAAGAAACAACTCCTCAAAGAAAGACTCCTAAATCCCCAGCGAGCTCCTCTTCCTCCTTCTCTCACCTCTAGGGAGACCTTGTAGACAGTGCCAAAAAACAGCTCCGACCCCCAGCAGCTGGGGAAGAGAGCCAGAAGCTGTCCCTCCTCCTCATCCTGGACCCCCTCCCCAAACCCCGCCAATACTGTGAAGCCCCCTTCCTGACCATCCTGTTTTCCTGGTGTGGACCCTGCAGCTGTGGGCCCTAAGGGTTCCCCAGGGAAAGGCCTTTGGGAGGGAAGGGACTAAGGGCATCCTTGGGCCAAACTGTCCACCTCTCCTGTCCGCTATTTCTCCTCCCCACTCCTGTCTTCAAAAGGCTCTTTCCCAGGATGGATTGGGTGCTAGGACAACCATGGTCCAATCCGCCAGCTCTCCTTGCCCCCGTGTCTTATTTCAGACATGAGAATAACTGTACAGTGTAAACTTACAAAGCGTTTTTAATGGTTGTAGATTGGAAATAAAGTATGTCATATGAACAGTTTCCATGGACTTGGCCTCTTCTCTGATTTCTCGTTTTGGGTGGGTGGGGTGCTCAGCAGATTGGAAACTTGACTCTACCCCACACCCAGTTGCCTGGGAATGAAGGAGCCCTGGGAATGCCACAGCCAGCTGGCTGGTTTGGGGTCACTTGGGAGGAGCCACCAGGGGTTCCTGGCTACTGACTGCTGACACCTCAGAGTCTCCCATGAAGGGTGATATGGCCACTGAGAAACAAATGCAGAGTCATCAAAAATGGAATTGAGGGAATTCCCTGGAGGTCCAGTGGTTAGGACTCCACGCTTCCACTGCAGGGGGCACAGGTTTGAATCCCTGGTCAGGGAACTAGGATCCTGCAAACCTCACAGTGTGGCCAAAAAAAAAAAGGAATTGAAACTTTCTACAAAAGACTTTCAAAAATTTATCATAGAAAAGGACATGGATTAATTATCTATTACAGTAGAATTAATTATCCCCAAACATTTATTATATCACAGATGCTGTGGGTCAGGAATTCGGGAGCTGAGTAGTTCTGACTCAGGGTCTCCTGAGGGTGCAGTCAAGTGTCAGTCAGGCTGCAATCATGTGAAGGCGTGATTGGGGCTGGAAGATCCACAAGGTGGCTCACTCATATGCCTGGCAAGTCAGTGTTGGCAAGAGGCCTCAGTTCCTCCCCAGGTGGCCCTCTCCATAGGGCTGCTTGAGCATCCTCACAACATGGCAGCTGGCTTCCCCCAGAGCAAGTGATATACGGGAAAGGAGGGTAGAAGTTACAATGTCTTTTATGACTAAACCTTGAAAATCATACACTGTCATTTCTGCAGTATCTTATTGGTTATACAGATTAGCCCTATTCCTTGTGGGAGAGGATTATACAAGGGTATGAAGACCAGGAAGTGGGGAACATTAGGGGCCATCTTGGAAGCCAGCAACCACATGAAAATTACACAGATCTCCTCTTTTTTGAGGGCCTAACAATAGCCAGGCCTGTGCTAGGCATTGAGGATAACAATATATGGGCCTGAAAAACAGGAAAGCAAATGTCAATGGCCAGGGGGAGCCCAGGGTGCTCAGGGAGCTAGGAAGAATCAGCAAAGGCTGCAGAGGGACATCTGAACTGATACCTAAGGTTGAGACGACCAGATGAAGGAGATGATGGCGTGCTGTAGGCAGGAGACGGAAAGGACATGTTCCAGGTGGAGGGAACGGCATGTGTGAAAGCCTAGTAGAAAGAAGAGCAGAACTGGGGAACTGAAAGAAGTCACTGGCGCGATGAAAGAGGCTGGGTCAGATCACGCAGGGCCTTATGAGTGAAGGAGTGTCCACATCCTGTGGACAGTCGGGAGCCACATAAGAACTGAAAGCAGGGAAAGGACATAGAGGATGTACTGGGTCTGGATGCCATGAAGCAGTATACCCACTGTGCCCCAGGACGGCCAGTTCTGGCTGTGTTCTGTTCTTGGGATATTGACAAGCAAGTAGTAGTTGAAGGAGCGGGGTGAGCAGAGAAGGAACTGGGCTCTAGAAAGTGATATTCAGGGAATAAAGAGCAAATCTCTGCTTTCAGATGTCTGTTGGGAGCCAACATGCTGGAACCACATGGTGGAAATTTCAGGAAGGCAGATTTCTGCCTACCACCAGAAAACTCTTCCAAGGACCACAGCTGCTATAGAAGGATGACCACAGTCACGTTCCAGCTGCTGCTCACCAACCCTTCTTTCAGCCTCTGTGGACTGCTTGTAATTCAACACTTGCAGGTTTCAGATCCCAAAGGACTGCACATGCAAGGGGACATTCTGATGGCATCATGCTGGATGCTGAAGCAGCAGTCTGCTATCTGGGAGCACCCAAGCCAGCAAGGGATAGTGGACCAGGCACAGGCTGGGCTCCTGGGAGCACAGAAGGGGGATCTGCTTTTCAGCTTGGCGCCTCAGAGAAGGCTGAGAGAGATGAATCCTCAGCTGAGGCTTAAAATCGGAGAATTTTGCCAAAAACAAAAGGCTTGAAGGGCTTCCCAGGCAGAGGGAATGGCTTGAGCAAAGGAGTAGAAGCAACGGGGGATGATGAGAGGAGAGGCAAGCAGTTTGGGGAGGGGCTGGCCTGCAGTGAGGTTACAAAGGAGAGTTCTTGAACTTCGTCAAGTATAGAAGGGACCACAAGGGGAGAACATGTACTAGAGCAGGACTGGAAAAAGTGTGAGAGTCATGGTCCACATTTTCAGCGTTAAGAAGATAAAAGGAGGGGTGACCATGGCCTAGCGACGGAGCAGGCATCACTGCCCACCCGCTAATGCACTGTATTCCTTTGGCAAGTACCTCTCTGGACCTCTGTTCCCCATCTTAGAAAGGCTCTAAGCATACTGGGCGCAAAGGATACGCTGGTGTGACGGGACCCAGTTAGTGACTCCCTGGGCGTGGCGTAGCTGAAGAGGTGTAACATGGCAAAGTCTAGGGTGGGAAGAACTTGGACAAAGCGGGCGGGGCAACGTCTTGAACACCAGTTTGCGCATGCACCTTGAGGGAAGCCGGCGTTCTGCGCGTGCGCGTGCGCGAGCCCTGGAGGCCGCCGGCCGCCGGCCGCGCATGCGCCCTCGTCTGGCGGGAGTTTTACCGGAGGCGGGGCTGGCGCGGGTGGCGGATCGCCCAGCGGGCCCAGACCAGGAAGGAGCCTCCGCTTTGGTGCAGGGCGTGCGGGGGTCACCCGGGGCCGCGGAGAGTGGCCTGCGACCTTGTTTTTCGGGGACGGAGGCTTTGGGCTGGACGGGCGTCGCTCTGAGGTCAGGAAGTCGCAGACGTCTCCCTGGACGCGGCCCCGCTCACCCGCGCACCATCCTCTTTGGGGTCGGACACCTCGGCCCAGCCCAGACCCAACCCGTCGTCACCCCCGACAACGGGGACTAGGGGGGCTCTGCAGCCACCTCCGGGTAAGAGGAGACCCGAGGCCGGGAGGCGCCTCTCGGTCGGGGCCTGTTTGCCGAGCCAGCGGTCTAAACTCCAGAACAGTGGTTGAAGGCTGGGGGTGGGTCGCAGGCCGGGGTTGGAATTTAGCCTCTGCTCCAGGCTGGTCGCACAACAAGTTTGGGCCAGGCTTTTGTCCCTCTCAACCTCAGTTCTCCTATCTGCAACGTGGAATTGATGATGGTACTTACAGAGCTGTGGAAAGGATTAACAGGATAGTGATGCAAGTAAATTGTTTGCATACACACCCAGGTCCTGGAATGTAATAAGCGCTTAACGGGCGACAGTGATTGCTGCTATTATCCAGGCTTTCATCTGAGTGATACAGTCGTAACTGGGGCGATGTAGATCCTCGATCTCCCCCTCGTTGTTTTGTTATCTTTGCCATGTTGTCCCTTCGCATATATTCATTTCTCTTTACTAAGCACCCCGCAACGTACCAATTTCTGTTGGGGATGGGGGCGGGGGAAGCATGGACGATGTAGAGATGCCTCAGTCATGTCCCTGCCCTTTTCCAATCCGTTAGTTGTCTGTAACAGGCTCTAGAAATACAGTCTGGCCGGGGAGGCAGACACGTAAACAGACTTTACAGCCAGTGCTAGGGAGACCTAGGGGTGGAGCAGCCAACTCTGCCAAAGAGAAGTGGTGTGAAAGCTTCACACTTGAGCTCGATTGGGAAGGATGAATAAGCTTTACAGGCAATGTGTGCAAAGAGTGCAAAGTGGTGCGTGGAATGGGAGTGGCAGGAGAAAGCAGGAATGGGTACTAGTTAGGACTAGCGTCTGGAAGGTGTTGAGTACACTGGAGGAATCTCTGCTGCTGTCTAAAGAATGGATTGGAGGGAATTCCCCAGCGGTCCGATGGTTAGGACTCCGCGCTGTCACTGTGAGGGCCAGGGTTCAGTCCCTGGCGGGGGAACTAAGATCCCACAAACGGCGCGGCCAAAAGTAAAATAAATAAGAATGGATTGGAGAGGAGCAATGCTGCATGTAGGAAAAACCAGTGGAGAGACTGTTAGATTCTTGGGGGAGGTGGGGGAGAGTGGTAGAAATTACGAGATCTGATCTAAATCGATAACTGGAAACGGGGAAGAGTTTTAGAGACTGTTGGAAGTAGAATGAACAGGCCTTTGGATCTGTAGAATTAATCAAGGATAATGTGATTTTTTTCATGTTTTGAAGACCATGTAGATCATAATGCCATCAACTGAATTATGCACTTAGGCACTTGTTAAACACAAAATAATTGGGAAATAAGATGGGGTACATGTTAAGGTGAGTATTTCTAGTGATGAATTCTGTAGAAATTGAGAACAGGAGGTGGTGAGCTGTGCAGATGTTCTCTGGAGGAGGTGGGTGAGGTGGGGTTGGACTGGGCCTTGTCAGGCAGGTAGAATTTGATGGGGCAAAGTGGGGCAGTTCAAAGAGACTAGAAAGCACAAGGCCGATTCTGGGGTAGTAAAGCCCCAGCAAGACTGGGACTGAAATGTGGAGAACAGATCACCTCATTTTCCTGTTTTCAGGGTTCTCCACCCAGGATGACTTCTAGATCAGAGACTGTAGAAGGTGAGTACTGTAGTGAAATTCAGTACCTCTTGGGTTCAGGTTCCTGAGCTTTACCTAAATACTTTCCTGGCTCCTGGTGGATTTGAAAGCACTTATTCACGTATTTGCAGAGATCCTTCCTCAGTGTTTCCATGATCTGGGGCATACATTTCCTTTTTCCACTTTTTTGCACAGATACTTAGTTGTGATGGGTTTGATTCTGTATTTTGACTTTTTTATAACAAGTGCTAGAAGAGGAACCAGTGGCATCTAAGACTCATGATCGTCAATTGGAATCAGATCCCAACCCTGCGGAAGCGTGTGGTAATTCGTCCACCTCCCTGGAGATGACTGAAGGCGTTTCAAAGGAACAGATTCACCTTGGCTCTAGCCCTAAAAAAGGGGAAAGTTGTGATCTCAGCCACCAGGAAGGACTTCATTCCAGGTCCCTTCATTTGTCCCCCCAAGAACAGTGTGCCCGTCATCAAGACAGGAGGCAGTCCTGGCGGCGAGCAAGTATGAAAGAAACGAACCGGCGGAAGTCACTGCCTCCCTTTCATCAGGGCATCACAGGTGGGGTGCCATGTACATAAAACAGTGGAGTTCCAGCTCAGATAAGAGGCAGTGAGGTACGGCAGACAGATAGACTTGACTTTGCTGCTTACTAGCTATGTGACTGAGCAAATCTCTCTGAGCTTCAGTTTCCTCATCTGTAGGAGTATCCTAAGATTATAAGTACTGATGTCAAACACCTAGTAAGTATTCAGTATCATTGCTATTTGTATCATGTTATTAGCTACCCACTGTCATCTATACCATGAACAGAAAATCTGATTTATGGTTGTTCAACATTCACCTCTGCTAAGTGAATGTTCAACATTCGCCTTTGCTAGAAGTAAAGATTTCTTCCTGTGGCTTTCGGCCTCATATCCTTAAGCAGAACAGAAGGTGGATGGGTCGCTACCTGATTTTAGGCTTTATAACTGAAAATGTCGCAGAGGGAAGGACACATAAAAATATCTAGGGTAAAAACCTAGTTTTTTAGACATGCTGTATTTGAATGTGATTTTGTGTGAATTTATAATAATAGCATCTCAGTAAGCATTGAAGTACAAGATTTAATATGGAAAGTAACACATTTCAGGAAGACCTTACTAGCTGTGTGATCTTGAGCAGGTCCCTTAACCTCCTTTGCCTACGGTCCTCATCAGTAAACGGGATGAAATAATACCTATCTTACGGGGTTGTGTGAGAATTAAATGAGTTGATATAGAGCACAGTACTTGGCACACGGTAAATAAATAGCTCAAGTGTTAAGCTGTAGTGATTATTTTAAAGACATCACCTCACTTCCAGATGGTCTGATGTTTAGCAGGAATTCTGGGTAAAAACAGCCATGTAGCATATCAGAAAATTGCTACCACGATTAGGCTCATGCACTTTACTCCATGGACGTGCCAAGAAACTTCAGTTTCCTAAGATTGCCCTAACCTGCATCTCTGTTCCAGAGCACGTGGGCCTAAAATCCTGTGCAATAGAAAATTACTGATGCATAATAAGATTTGTTATCTCCTGGTCACTACCAGCCACTTGCCAAGTTTCTTTGGTTATAGGCAGAAGGTATCCTGTTTTTCATGACTAAAAGCAAGGAGAAGTAATCAAGAGAGGGCACGAAAGAACTTTAAAAACACAGCCAGCTGAAGCTGGAGGGCAAGAAGACATGTATCTCTCCCAATTCTCAAAGCAAATTTCCTTTGCTGTATAATGGTTGATGTTTTTAAATGAACATAATTGAAAAAACAGTATCTATGTCTTCTAGTTGTTTGAGGATTCAGTGGCATAATTATGTAAAATGCCCGTTCAGTTCTGGCTGACTCACTGTGTGACCTTGGGCAAGTTACCTATTACCTAACCTTTGTCAAATGGAGTTGATAAGATACTTGGGGCTTCCCTGGTGGTCCAGTGGTTAAGACTCCATGTTTCCACTGCAGCGGGCAGTGGTTCGATCCCTGGTCTTGGAAGATCCCACATGCCGGGCGGTGTGGGGAAAAAAATAAAAAAAGATTCACCCAGATAAGATACTTGCCTCAAGTTTTAATGAGGTGTGTATAGCGTTTAATAAAATGCCTTTTAGATAGCAGATGTTCAACAAATTACTGTTAATGTATCATTAGGTCATTATAGAGAGGCAGCATGGTATTAGTGGGAAAACAGGTTTTGGTGATGGACTTGGGGTTGAATTCTGGCTCCACCAGTCTCTGGCTTCAAACAAGTTATATCCCCTCTGAGCTTCAATTTCCCCATCCGTAAAATGGAGCTCATAGTTTATAAGAAGATTCTTAAGACAGTGTATGTAGGTATGTATGTATTTATTCATTCATTCATTCATGGCTGTACCACACAGCATGTGGAATCTTACTTCGCCGACCAGGGATCAAACCCACGCCCCCTTCACTGGGAGCACGGAGTCTTTAACCACTGGACTGCCAGGGAAGTCCCAAGACAGTGTATTTAAAGCACACTGCAGTGCCTGTCATAGAAATACTGAAATATTCCCACCTCCTTTCTTCAAATGGTGAATATAAAACATAAAAGGAGTTAAATTTTTTTTTTTTAATCTACGTTGTTTAGCAAGACAAGATTTTAATGTAGTACACAAAAGGTTCTTATAACTTTTCAAAGTTAGGATGCACAGATGGGTAAATGTCATTCTTTGGTGATCTTGAACAAATTAGATGTGACTATATATGAATTCTCCCTTTAATTAGAGAAGGCTGCTTGGGTTTTCTTAAGTTGGACCGCATCAAGGGGGAGGGAATTTTTCAGTTTTTTTTACTTTGCTAACTGTGTAAGTATCCATCTCCTTCAATATGGTGATATTTTATGTTAGAGCTCTGCAGATCCATCAGTGTCAACATAGCAGAAAGGAAACGGCTGGGCTGTCTCCTGCTTTCCAGTTTCCAGGTGAGAGTCTCAGGATTGGGAAATGCTTTCTTTTTCTATTTTCTTTTTTTTTTTTTAATTTTATTTATTTATTTATTTTATTTATGGCTGTGTTGGGTCTTCGTTTGTGTGCGAGGGCTTTCTCTAGTTGTGGCAAGCGGGGGCCACTTCATCGCAGTGCGCGGGCCTCTCACTGCTGTGGCCTCTCTGTTGCGGAGCGCAGGCTCCAGACGCGCAGGCACAGTAGTTGTGGCTCACGGGCCCAGCCGCTCCGCGGCATGTGGGATCCTCCCAGACCAGGTCTCGAACCCGTGTCTCCTGCATTGGCAGGCAGATTCTCAACCACTGCGCCACCAGGGAAGCCCTCTTTTTTTTTTTAAACTGTTACTATGACATCCCCAAAGAGAGATCAATACTGTGTGATTTATCGGTAAAGGGTAAAAGATATTTCTCTCTAGTGGGATTAATTTAAAAGCCAGCTTTAATCCCGGGAGCTGATCTGTCTCTGGACTAGGCTCTACCAGTCCCATCGGTGCTGCTGTCGCTGAGCACTTAACAGTCAGATTTCCCCGATCTAGTATATTTTGCTCACTGGCAGCAAACGATGGGAATTTACAGTGAGTGGAGGTCAAATCTAAGTTTAAGCAGTCGTTTGAGGTCTGACTGCATTCTAAGTTGGTATTATCTGGCTGACTGGTGATCACATCAGTTTAGATAAGCAAGTAATTTGTGTGAATTAAATGACCATTTTTTTTCCTGAATCAAAAATCAAATCATATAGTCTAGGCAACAAAGAGTTTTTCCCTTACCTTTTGATTGTCTCATTTTGTTTTGTTTATATGAAAAATCTTAGGTGTAGAATTAAATCATGTTTACTCACATTTATTAAACATCATAAAATTACATGAACTCGGGACTGGCCTGGGAAATCTTGGTTGTTGTACTGAAAATGCTTTTTTTTATTTAGTTCTCTGTTCAGAAACTTGAACCTTTCCTAAGGGGCACTGAGGGCTTCAGTCTTGAAAGTTTTAGAGCCAAAGGTAAGTTACTAAGACTAGACAAGTGAGCTTTGACCTTGGTCTGTACCTTCTATGAGGGTCAATTGAAGCCCCATTCTCAGGATCCCCATTTACAGGAACTGCTGCCTCACAAAACCAGCTCCCCTCCTTTTTTGGGGAGTTGCATTAAAAAAATAAGAATATATGTTTATGAAGTTCAGAAGGTCCAAAAGTGAAAAAAGTGAGCCTTTCTTCCACTGTGACCCCAATCACAGTTCTTTCCTCCCAGAGGAAACTGCAGTCACCAGCTTCTTGTGTATCCTTGCAGAGAGATTTATTGCATTTCTAAACATTTATCCATTGAAATCAAATGAGTAAAACCACTCTACACTGTTCTTTACCTTGTGTTTTTTTTTAACTTAATTTATCTTGCAGATAGTTCTATATCACACTTACAGAGCTGTCTTGACATTTTAGTAGCTACATGATACACCATTTTATAAATGTACCATATTTGATTTAACCAGTTTTTTACTGATGGACTTTTAGAGTTGTTTTCAGTCTTCTACTGTTGCAATGAATGGATAATGAATACCTTTTTATACAAGCCTGTTGGCACATATTCAAGTAAAAGTAAGATAAATTTCTAGATTGGAAATTAACTAGTGTAATTATACTGTAACTAAAAGTTTAGATTTTTTACTATTGGTGATAAAAGGTATTTTTTTGTACTTCTAATCTGTGTTTCTTTTTCTTTTGAAGAGGATAATAATTTTTTCATATTTTTAGAGGAGAGCCATTTGTGCTTTATTTTCTGTGTATTGTCTGTCCATATCCTTTGTTCATTTTTGAAAATTGGGATATTGGCTCTTTTATATTGATTTTGTAGGAACTCTTTATATATTAAGGAAATTAGCTGTTTGTCTGTGATGTAAGTTACAAATATTCTTTCCCAGGAATCAGTTTTCAGCTTTCCAGAAAGTAGCTATTCTCCTTACAGTGTCATTACACAATCATCCAGGTCAGAAATACTCAGTGTTACCCACTTAAAAGACCTAGAAAATACATGAACTCGGACTTAACTTACTTAGTCAGTTAAAGCTATTTATCTCAGAACTGCACTACCACCATAATTAGAGTAGATATGCCCAGGTTATTTTGATAGCTGTTTAACATATCTTTTCCCCTCTGCATTCCTCACCTGAATTTAATTGTGAACTCTTCCATATTTAAGCAGAGACCTGTTTTTACCTTATTATGCCCATAATTCTTTATTTGCCTCCAACATTTCTCATTACACTCTTGCCCATTGCCTGACTTCTGTAATATGTTCTTCCACCCAGTGCCAGCAGATCAAATCTCTTGAAAAGAATGAAATGTCCGTGCAGATACATCTTTTTAACTGCTTTTTCACCAGTCAAGTGTCAAAAACACTATTATAAATGTTATAAAGAGGAGTTGTCTTTCATTTTATCTATACCTATCCAAAGGAAAAAGATAAAATCTTCCTGCATATTTATACCACTTTTTTAAATGGGTGAGAATGTAACAGGGGACCCTAGAGCTGGGACCACATTAAGTATGTTATATCTTTGTCAGCAGCTCACTGTGAAAATTTATATTCTCTTTATTTTATAACATATAATTTTATTCTATTCTGTCTAGCATCTTCTCTTTCTGAAGAATTGAAACATTTTGCAGACAGACTGGAAAGTGATGGAACTCTACAAAAATGTTTTGAAGATTCAGAAGGGTAAGAGCAATTCCCCTTCTGTCCAAAATTATAATTGAATTAGGACTTTTTATTTATTTATTAAAAAAATTGTTTTTTTAATATTTATTTATTTGGCTGCACTGGGTCTTAGTTGCGGCACGCGGGATCTTTGTTGCCGTGTGTGGATCTTCGTTGCGGCATGTGGGATCTAGTTCCCTGACCAAGGATCGAACCCGGGCCCCCTTCATTGGGGTTGCAGAGTCTTAGCCACTGGACCACCAGGGAAGTCCCTAAAAAAATTTTTAATTAAAGTATAGTTGATTTACAATGTTGTATTAGTTTCTGATGTACAGCAAAGTGATTCAGTTACATATACATATATTCTTTTCCATTATGGTTTATTACAGGATATTGAATATAGTTCCCTGTGCTATACAGTAGGACCTTGTTTATCTATTTTATATACACTAGTTTGTATCTGCTAATCCCAAACTCCTAATTTATCTCTCCCCACCCCCTTTCCCCTTTGGTAACCATAAGTTTGTTTTCTTTTTTCTTTTTTTAAAGATTTTTACATTTATTATTATTATTATTATTTTTTTTTTTGGCTGTGTTGGGTCTTAGTTGCAGCACGCAGGATCTTCATTGAGGCATGCAGGATCTTTCATTGGGGCACGCGGGTTTCTCTCTAGCTGTGCAGGTTTTCTCTTCTCTAGTTGTGGTGCACAGGCTCCGGGGCGCGCAGGCTCAGTAGTTGTGGTGCGTGGGCTTAGTTGCTCTGCGGCATGTGGAATCTTAGCTCCCTAACAGGGATCAAACCCGCGTCCCCTGCATTGTAAGGCGGATTCTTTACCAATGGACCACCAGGGGAGTCCCCCATAAGTTTGTTTTCTATGTCTGTGAGTCTGTTTCTGTTTTGTAAATAAGTCATTTGTGTTGTATTTTAGATTCCATATATAAGTGATATCATATGGAATTTGTCTTTCTTTGTCTGACTTACTTAGTATGATAATCTCTAGGTCCATCCATGTTGCTGCAAATAGCATTATTTCATTATTTTTTATGGCTGAGTAAATACTCCATTGTGTGTGTGTGTGTGTGTGTGTGTGTGTGTTTGTATACACATACGCCACATGTTTATTCATCTGTCGATGGACACTTAGGTTGGTTCCATGTCTTGGCTATTGTAAATAGTGCTGCTATGAACATTGGGATGCATGTATCTTTTTGAATTAGAGTTTTCATCTTTTCTGGACATATGCCCAGGAGTGGGGTTGCTGGATCATATGGTAATTCTATTTTTAGTTTTCTAAGGAACCTCCATACTGTTCTCCATAGTAGCTGCACCAACTTACATCCCACCAACAGTGTTAGGAGGGTTCCCCTTTTAACACACCCTCTCCAGCATTTATTATTTGTAGACTTTTTTTTTCTCACCACGCGGCTTGTGAGGTCTCAGTTCCCCAACCAGGGATTGAACCCAGGCCACAGCAGTGAAATCCTAACCACTAGGAGACCAGGGAACTCCCTGTAGACTTTTTAATGATGGCCATTCTGATGGTATGAGGTGATACCTCATTGTAGTTTTGATTTGCATTTCTCTAATAATTAGCGATGTTGAGCATCTTTTCATGTGCCTGTTGGCCATCTGTATGTCTTCTTTGGAGAAATAAAACTTTTTATTTTAATTAGACAGTTGTTCATGCACTCAACAAACGTTTATCCAGCATCCCCTATGTACCAGGCTCTTCTAGAAGCTGGAGATAAATAGTGGTAAATAATCAAACAAGATCTCTCTTCTTATACATTGTAATAGGAGAGACGGTCAAACAAATACATAGAAAATAATGATTTCAGATAGTGATAATCTAAGAAGTCAGTAAATATGAGAGTGACTTGAGGGGTGGGCAACTTTAGCTAGAGTGTTCAGAGAAGTCCTCTGGTGATTTGACCTTTGCACTGAGACCTATGAGACCTGGATAGTGAGAAGGAACCAGCCATGGAAAGATGAGAGGAAAAGTGCTCTTCGGGTCTTCGCTAGCCATGCAAGTTGGAGATAAATTTATGTTCTTTAGCTGTTGGCAAGCAAGAATATTAGGAGAAATTTTGCAGTCGCACCCCCAAACTGGTCGTTCCTCTTCAGGGGCAGCACCCAACCCTCTACCCACTGCCTGTAACAAATCATGTAACTTGGGCTTACACTTTTGACTTCACAAAGGTCTACCTTTCTGTGGATCCTTAGAATTAACATTACTATTCAGGAAATGAAAAATATTTTAGTTCAACGTAGCTTCTCTTTTAATACAATATATATATATTTTTTTTTTTTCCATCAGTGCTCCTTTATTGTTCTTCACTGTACATATCTTACCATGAGAGAATTACATTTATCAGGCAGCACTGAAGCTATTTATTCCCTTCTTATTCCATTAATTAAACTATAATACAATCACTTGGGTTACCCATAACCAGTCTTTGGAAGATTAATATAGGATGCTATTCTTTTGCTCATATTTGGCCTCTGCATGGTAATGAAACAGCAATAAGGTTTAAATTCCCATAACTTAATGCAGTATATTTAAGCCACAGGCTGCTGCATCTCAGCCAGAGGTGATAGAGGCTGTTTTTCACAGGCCTTGGTAGAAAAAACACGAACTGTGACACAACTGATTTGCTTTTGCCAGGTAGAGTACCAAGTACATCTGCAAAATTTTGGCATTTTCAATGCCTCCTGCTTTTCCTTTAGGATTAATCGCCCTGCAGAGCCGAGGCATTGGTTTAAGTAAAACATATCCAACCAGTAGCTTCAGTTTAAGTGGAAATACAAGATGGTTATATGGAAAAGTATTGTTGATTCTTAAAAGATGTTAAGGTTTTGATTACTGGGAAGGGAAGAGGCTAAAAAACGGCGTGAACAAAACTTTGGAGATTGAAACCCTCAGATGTTTGATGCTGAATGGCATTATATGAGACAATAGATAAAGGGTAATTGGAATCAAAGTTAATGAGCTGGACAGAGCCAGAACCTTAAGTGAACCTTAAGTGCCAGGTTAAGGAGTTTTGGCTTTTCTTCTGAATGCAGTGGAGGGTCACAGAATTTTTAAGCAAGGAAAAAAATTAAAGGAACATTTTAAGAAAGGTTAATCTGGCTGTGTGCGAATTAGAATTGGTGAGAGAAATAAATGATGAAGAGACCACTGAGAAAGCTGTTACCTGGTGCAAAAGTGAAATAGAGCCCAAGAATAAATATTTGTTGAAAGATAAATTCTGGGACTTCTCTAGTGGCGCAGTGGTTAAGAATCTGCCTGCCAATGCAGGGGACACAGGTTCGAGCCCTGGTCCAGGAAGATCCCACATGGGCACAGAGCAGCTAAGCCCATGCACCACAACTACTGAGCCTCTGCTCTAGAGCCCGTGTACCACAACTACTGAGCCCGTGTGCCTAGAGCCCGTGCTGTGCAGCAAGAGAAGCCACTGCAATGAGAAGCCCGCACACCACAACGAAGCCCCTGCTCAGCGGTACTAGAGAAAGCCTGCATACAGCAAGGAAGACCCAACGCAGCCAAAAAAAATAAATTAAAGAAAACTTTTTTAATAAATAAATAAATTTAAATCTTCAGAAACGTTTTAAAAAAAAAAAAAGATAAATTCTGAACATGTTTTATTGCCATTAAAATTATGTAAGGTGTCCATAGCAAGTGCTCTTGGAAGGTTTGTGTTAATCTCATCATCCTGTCTGTATTCTAGAAGAGCACCAGATTTGTCTCTGGAAACATCAGTGGCTGAGATGAAGGAATATATAACCAAGTAAGTGAAAATGAGTGAACCTTTGTTGGAAAATCTAAATTCATCTGGGAAAAATAACTAAACCTGGGAAAAAGGAATAGTAAACATCCTGTTCAGTGTGTCAATACTAGTTTATCCACACTGGAAGTTAGACAGCTGCACACTGGGATTTTATGGGCTGTACTGATGGCCAGTTTCATAGAATGGAGTCTAGAGACTAAAGATGTGGATTTGATATTAAGAACTCATGTTTGATTTGATTAAATTAATAGCCTCTGAATTGGTCATGCTTTCTCATCCTTTTATGACCTTTTTATTCATATCTTAGAACCAGAGTAGACACCTAATACACTTATTGTTGCCCTGAGTGATTCAGAGTGAGATGATAAAAAATTAACTGAATTTTTTTCTGTTCCTATAGGTTTTCTTTAGAACGTCAGAGTTGGGATCAGCTCTTGCTGCACTACCAGGAGGAGGCTGAAGAGATCATATCCAGGTTAGATCTGTGACAGGAAATAGGAAGCTTTTACCTTGTGGAATTTGATTTGAATTGATTTCAGTTCTGTTAGCACAAATTGAACGATGAATCCATTCTTAGAGGCCAATCAACTCACCAAATCCCTGTAACGTGTATATTAGCACTTTGTAAATGGAGAGTGAGGGGGAAGGGAAGGAAGAGTTGTCACTATTTTCAGTCAAAGAACAGAATTGCCTCTGTTCTGTGTCCTTGGCTGCCATTCCACATCCTGGGGTAGACAGGCACATTTCTGCCCTGTACCTGGCAACCTGGGGCTGGGCCAAGAACAGTATCAAGGGACTTCAGTGAGCACATGGCCTTTGAGCTGCAGGTATGGGTGAGAACCCTGGCCAGGGCCTTCACGGAGATACAGACATGAAATGGGTAATGGAAGATGATGTGTAGGAGAGAGAGGATCTTTGTCTGGGTCTTGAAGGCATAAGAAAATGGGTAAGTGCTAGATTTTGATTTCATTTTACCATCCAAACCAGTGATTTTAAGCTTTTTTTCCCAAACAGAATCTTAGCTAGAAATGTAACTATAAAACATTAGCCAAAATAGTAATTGCAAAAGTGGCCTCTTAGTAGAGAGGTGCTTTGAGGAACACAGTTTGAAAAACTCCCCCAGTCTAAGCATTGATGGTTATTAGTTACTTTCTTCACCCTTTAAATGTTCTATTTATGAAGATAGATAATGTATAAGATGGCAGTTTCAGAATAAAAACTTTTGATGGGGCATAGCTTAATAGTTAAGAGGAATGCTTCTGGAAGCAGACTGTCTCTATTCAAATCCTAACTGCTCCTTACTTCTGTGACCTTAGGCAATCTGAAGTGCCTCATTTGAAAATGGGGATCATATTAGTTCATACCTCGTTGGGTTATTATGAGGGTTAAATAAGGTTAAATGGAAAGTGCTTAGCTGTGTCTGGCACCCAGTAAGCACTCAGTAAATTGTAGTAGCTGTTACTAAAGAGTCATCATCAGTTTTCGTGAACTGTCCATTATATTCAGTTTGTGGTTGTTGTTGGGGTTTTTTGGCCACACGCCGTGCAGCTTACGAGATCTTAGTTCCCCAACCAGGGATCAAACCCACACCCTCGGCCATGAAAGCACGGAGTCCTAACCACTGGACCTCGAGGGAATTCCCTATATTCAGTTATTTTAGATAATTGAAGTGGGCCAGCATCTCTTTGGTAAAAGATTATAGACGTTGACTTCAGGATAGCAGGCTTTGGCTTTACCCCAAGTGTAGTCCTTTTTGTAAATGGACCTTACTGTTAGGTGGAGTCAGCTAACCTTCTAGCATTTCCTGGAGTCCAGGGGTATAAAAATATTAATATTGGATAATGATCTCAGAATCTCCTGTTAGTTAGAGAGCCTGTACTTTCAGTGGGGTGGAAGAATATTCATTCAGGTTAATAAAGCCTTCTAGGAGGTTTTTTCCCTAGGTAATCTTTACTGTTTTCCCCAGAAAATGATTATAAAATTATTTGAAAGCTCTTTTGTTTTGTGTTTAGAGGATCAACTGAAACCAAAAATACTGAAGTTGAAGTGGAACCTACAGCATATCTTGGGTCTTCCCAGAGTGAAGTCCTTAATACAAAGCCTGACTACCAGAAAATATTACAGAACCAGAATAAAGTCTTTGATTGTATGGAGTTGGTGGTAAGTTGGGTCATGTTTCTTTTGTTGAGTTATCCAGCTTTGCTACCTTGTCATCCTTGGAAATTAAAAGACGTGGAGAATATGCGTAATTAGATGAGATAAGAGATATTCAACTCTACCTTGGGGAAACATGGAGAGACAATGGAAGAAAAGAAACGAATAAATGGTGATAAGTGCTAATAAATCAGGTGGAGGGAGGGCTGTAGGTTGCTATATAGAGGGGTTGAAGGTCCTGCTAAGGTTCTACTTTAGTAAGACTTGAAAGAAATGAGGAATGATCCATGAGGACATTTTGGAGAAGAGTAGTGTATCAACCCAAGTATTAACAGGAAGCACATGGCATTTGATATAGGATAATTCAAGGAGAGTCTGTTTACAGAGGGGCTAAGTACAAAAGCGTGGGTTTCAGGAAACCAAAAGTAATCTGGGGCTTAGAGGCAGCTGAGCTATTACCTGTCGGCTGGAGGAAGGAACAGTTACTGTGGTACCTGGCAGGGAGTCATATAGTGGGATGCTTTGAGAGAGCCATGACGTTCAGTTGAGAGACACAGCCAACTCAAGATGACCCTTCTGGAAGCAGGCCTGGGTAAAATACCCTGGCCTCATTCAGCTCCCTCGCACTTGGCTCCTTCTTGGCCAAGCCCACCCAGAAACCAGAGGACATGGGATCTTGTTGGAGGTTGTGCAGGTCAGCCCGCTGGGGCATAGAGCAGTGTGGAGAAGAGTGGAGTGGGGATGTCTGGCATAAGCATTCCAGGTTGAAAGAACAGCAAAAGCAAAGCTCCTGAGCAGGAGCTCTCCTGACATGTTTGAGGAGCCTCAAAGATGCCTGGACCCTTACAGTTGACAGCTGTCTTTTGTCTGCAGATGGACGAACTGCAGGGATCCATGAAGCAGCTGCATGCCTTTATGGAGGAAAGTACCCAGTGCCTCCAGAAGGTGTCAGTACAGCTCGGTAAGCCTGTCTGAAGGGGACCAGAGCTTGTACTGTTTTATGTCTCATAGCCCTTCGGATACACACTGCCCTTCAAAACATATGGTCTCAGAGGGTAAGGCCTATATCTGGTGGGGTTTCTTTTCCCCTCACAATAACTATTACGTTGTGGGTACTCAAAGTTGATGGGAAATTTGTAGATGTAAATTCCACAGAAGCACAGTAGACTGAGAATTAAATCTCCACAAACTGTGTTGTTTGGGTAAATCCAAGACTTAAGAAATACCCATTGCCTTTTTTCCCTTTTCATTCTTCAAGAATCCACTAAGTGACACTGACATTACTTATCCACCACTTTTCCTGACCACCTCCAGCCCTAAATTATGTGCTATACATACCTTCATTTCATTATTCATTGGATGGTATTGTGGTTGTAGTTGCAGCTGGCTTTCCTGCCAGACTGCCATCTCGTAGAGGGCACGTGCTCTAATTTGTTGTTGGAATGCCCTTCTGTGTGTCTGGCACAGTGTCCACACAGTAAGTTTTCAATAAATGGTATTTGAATTCAATTGAAATTTATTTTTTGGCTCCTTTTCTCTGCAGGGAAGAGAAGCACGCAACAATTAGATCCTTCACCAGCTCGAAAACTGCTCAAGCTTCAGCTACGGAAGCAGCCTAGCACATGTTGCTCTAAATCTTGTCAGTGACCTTATGCAGCTTTTCTGCCACAGGATGCTCCAGAGGAGAGAAACAGGAAGAGTGCCCCGGTGCACGGCAGCTGCACAGCGGGCTAAGCTGTGACATCTGCCCTGTTGCCTTTGAAGATAACTGGCTGACTATAAAGCACTTCGATTTTTTTCTTAAAATGATGGAATTTATGCATCTGAAAGAATGTCCTATAGAAACTTTTTCCAAGAATGTGCAAAGTGCTTGAGACTTCTGCTTTGGAATGACCTTCAGAACTAGTGGCCCATTCTTTTAAATATCCTTTGTGATGAGAAACCTTCCTCTTGTGAAGATGTTTTTCAGGCTTTGAAACAACGCAAAGTCATTCAGGGCCAAATCCGATAAACATTTTAGGGGTCGTCCTGGTTGTAAAGGGAATGAGACTGATTTCTAGTGTGGCTTTGAAGGTGATTTTAGGATCGTGTTTTAGCATCGTGTGGATACATAAATCACATCACAACATGTCCAAATTGAAGGAAGTACCACTCATTCTCTATATCCTGTTGTCTATAGTGTGCTTTAGCTTTTAATATTGAGTGGACATCCTAAATCCTGGATTCATGGCAAGAAGGGGTTAAGTACCTCTTTTCATTGTTCTCCATATTTGTTAATAATATGCATTATAAGATTGCACATACTTAAAAGCTTTCCCTTGTCTTTGTGTATATTTTGAGTGTATAAAAAAATGAAAAGGCAGGGAAGGCTTAGCAGAAAATAGGATTCTTTGCCAGGATCTGGAAGTGAACAGTAGTGTGGAGATACGCCTCAGCATTAACTACCAGTAAAACACCAGCTAATTTTTTTTTTTTTTTTTTTTTTTTTTTTATTTATTTATGGCTGTGTTGGATCTTCGTTTCTGTGCGAGGGCTTTCTCTAGTTGCGGCGAGCGGGGGCCACTCTTCATCGCGGTGCGCGGGCCTCTCACTGTCGCGGCCTCTGTTGTTGCGGAGCACAGGCTCCAGATGCGCAGGCTCAGTAATTGTGGCTCACGGGCCCATTTGCTCCGCGGCATGTGGGATCTTCCCAGACCAGGGCTCGAACCCGTGTCCCCTGCATTGGCAGGCAGATTCTCCACCACTGCGCCACCAGGGAAGCCCAACACCAGCTAATTTATTGTTAGTGTCTCTTATTCTCTGATCCTATTAGGACAAAATCCATTTCACTTAAATACCCAGTCATTATCCTAAGTCTTAAGCCTTCGCCTAAGCACCAGTTAGTGAGAGGTGATATCTCCTTGCTTTGACCTGCATTCCTTATTCTTTCATGGGTTTGCAGAGCCCCTGCTGTATGCCACTCACAGTTGTAGGAACTGGGAAGAGAGCAAAGAACAAAAACAGACTCGGGACCTCCTTTCATGATGCTCACAGTCTAGTGGGGACAAGGGAACAAGAAGACACGGAACAAGAAGAGAGCCCTAGTCCACAGAAGTGATGTTTTAGTTAACTTGGGAAGGAGAAAGGAGTTAAATAGGGCAGTTATTTGAGGTAAAAGGAGCAGCATTTACAAAGGTCTGAGGGGAGAGAGAGAAATGTAAGAGCCACGTGAGACAAAGATAATCGAAAGTCATTGGAAGGTTTTGAGAGAGGGAGAGAAGGGATCAGAGCTTTATTTTTAAAAGATCAGGGACTTCCCTGGTGGTCCAGTGGTTAAGACTGCACTTCCACTGCAGGGGGCACGGGTTCAGTCCCTGGTCAGGGAATTCAGATTTTGCATGCCACGCGGCAGCAGCCAAAAAAAATCACTCCAGTTGCTGTTTGGAGAACAGACAGAAGCAAGTATGTGTGGGTGTGAGAGACCAGTTGGGCTATTGTAGTCATCAGGTGGGGAATGACAGCCTGTGCTGGGAGTTGGCAATGGATGAGTGTGGGGAGTCGTCCACAGTGTCTGGAACATAGCAGGCATGTCACCTACGTGTTAAACGCCTAACTGCCACGTATTAACTGACCGAGAAAAAGTTATTTAACCTCTTATTTGTAAGATTGGGGGAATGATAGAATCTATATCACAGGGATGCTATAAGGGTTAGATTAAATAACGTAAGTTTAGAACAGTGGTATGAATATGATGGAGGGGGTGGATAATAGAGCAGATAATGAGATGGGAAAGCTTGTTTGGAATGCCAAACATGTCAACTAGAATGTTGGATATACAGG
Source organism: Balaenoptera acutorostrata (assembly GCF_949987535.1). Taxonomy (NCBI): domain Eukaryota; kingdom Metazoa; phylum Chordata; class Mammalia; order Artiodactyla; family Balaenopteridae; genus Balaenoptera; species Balaenoptera acutorostrata. Next base: position 67,153,532 of record NC_080078.1, on the reverse strand, counting down.
TGGAAAACTGGGTAGGAAAACCTGGACTAGAAATAAAATTTGGAAGTTACTGATATCTAGTTATTAAAGCCTTAAGAGTAGATAATATTGTCCAGAGTAGAGCAAGAAGGGAAACTGGACAGACCCAAGGAAAGCTTTTAGGAATCAGAGGAGTGGTGTTAATTGCCTACTCTCAGAAGCAGAATAGTATAGTGGAAAGAGTGTAGAATTTGGAGTGAATCTTCATCCTTATCCTCAATTTCCTTTCTGTGAAATGGGGAGAGATCACCTCTCTCCAAAGGTGATTGTACCTCTCCAGCCCCATTTTATCTACTACATTGTATTACATCTTTTGTTGATAAGAATTTAAGCCCAAGGATAACAAGTATGTTTTTGTGTCTTCAACAGCTATGCAAGATAGAGCACAGAAAAAGAATATTTAATAAGCTCTGAACATTCTATACACATACAGACCACAACTTTATGAGATAAATTCTGTTTTTTGTCATTATAGATGAGGAACTCAGGCATGGAGGGGCTTAATAATCTAACCAAGAACATATAGTAAGACACAGACCTACTAGAGAATGGACTTGAGGATATGGGGAGGGGGTGGGGTGAGATGTGACAGGGTAAGAGAGTGTCATGGACATATATACACTACCAAATGTAAAATAGATAACTAGTGGGAAGCAGCCGCACAGCACAGGGAGATCAGCTCGGTGCTTTGTGACCACCTAGAGGGGTGGGATGGGGAGGGTGGGAGGGAGGGAGATGCAAGAGGGAAGAGAAATGGGAACATATTGTATATGTATAACTGATTCACTTTGTTATAAAGCAGAAGCTAACACACTATTGTAAGGCAATTATACTTCAATAAAGATGTTTAAAAAAAAAAAAAAAAGAACATATAGATAGGAGTGGAGGGTCAACTAGAACCCATGTGGCACTCAGTAAATGTTAACAAATCATATAATAAAAGGCTGTGCTCAGTATTAGTTTTCCCTCTCCCCAAATTTGGTTCAGGAATTGCACTTGATGAATATTATAGACAGTTGCAGCCCTTGAGATGTTTGGTAATACTCTTCCATTTGCCCTACTTTAGTTAAGAGAATATCTTGCTTTTAGTCAATGATACTTAACCCTAAAGAAATAATAGATCAAATTATAAGCTCTTTCAAGGAAGGGAGTATGTCCTGTACATTTTGGTGTTTTTTAAATTTGGGTGTAATTAAGCTTAATGTAATCATTCTGGGGAAAAAAAATTCCATTTCTCATGTTGCGCTCTAAAAAGGAGATGGTGTGGCTGGTGGCTGTAGTAGAGGTGATACAATGGAGGACTAGGAATTAGGAGCCCTGTCTTGGATTCTGGTTCTTTTCTTTTTTAACTTTTATTGGAGTATAGCTGATTTACAATGTTGTGTTAGTTTCTGCTGTACAGCACAGTGAATCAGTTATACGTATACATATATACACTCTTTTTTAGATTCTTTTCCTATATAGGTCATTACAGAGTATTGCGTAGAGTTCCCTGTCCTATATCTAGTTCTTAAGTTACTGGTTCATTCACCAGAAACTTACTAAGCCCTTTCCTCATGCCAAACACTGTGCTAGGTGCCATGTGACCTTGGGTACCTCTCAGGGCCCATGTCAAAGGAGGATGCTATGCCCTGTAAAGCAGGGGTCCCTAACCCATGGGCCGCAGACCGGTACCGCCTGAACCATCCTCACCCCCCAACCCCCCACCGTCCGTGGAAAAAATTGTCTTCAATGAACCCAGTCCCTGGTGCCTAAAAGGTTGGGGCCTGCTGCTGTAAAGAGCTCTTAGGGGCTTCCTAAGGATGCAACTCGGCAGAGTGGGAGAAGCCAGCCAGACACAGCACTCAACTCCCCTCCCTCTGGGCAGTTCTAGTTTAAGGTTCTCCAGGGAGACTCCACAGCAAGAAAACTACAGTACTCCCCCCTTAACCGAGGGGGATACGTTCCAGGACCCCAGTGGATGCCTGAAACTGCAGATAGTACCAAACCCGATATGTGCTAAGTTTTTTCCTATATATATACACACCTACAATAAAGTTAATTTATAAATTAGGCACATTAAGAGATTAACAGCAACAATAACAAAATAGAACAATCATAACAATATACCGTAATAAAATTTATATTTTTTTTAATTAAAAAAATTTTTTGACCGCACCATGCGGCACGTGGGATCCTAGTTCCCCAACCAGGGATCGAACCCGTACCCCCTGCATTGGAAGCGTGGATTCTTAACCACTGGACTGCCAGGGAAGTCCCCTGTAATAAAATTTAGGTGGTCTCTCACTCTCAAAATATTGTATTGTCTTGTACTCACCCTTCTCACAGATGATGTGAGATGATACAACCCCTATGTGATGAAATGAAGTGAGGCATTGTGACATAGCATTAGGCTACTATTTACCTTCTGACCATACATCAGAAGGAGGATAATCAAGCCATGACAATGTCAATGGTTGGATGTCAGGAGCAGACGATGTTGATGGTTGGGGATCCACGATAAGATAGTTGAAGGGTTTTTTGCTGAAAGCTTTTGGAAGAACATTGTAATTGGAGTTGCTGTCTCTTTAACTCATCACAGTGTTGCTGCAGAGTTTGTAATCCTTTGGTGATCATGAATGGCTACAGTGCTTCTTTTCATCTGAGGATCATATTCCATAATTTTGAAATTGATTGTGAAATTCGAAACACTTTGGCAAGTTTCAGTAATGTCCACATTGCTGATTCTGCTTCATTTCTTCACCTTCCTCTTCCTCTGCACATATGACTCCACAAGTTCTTCCAATAACTCGCTTGTTAACACTTCTCAGTGGCCTTCAATATGTTCTTCCACTTCTTCATCAAGCATGTCAGCAAATTCTTCTCCACCAACTTGTCTTGCTACGTGAATGAGTTTCCTAACTTCTCCATCGAGCCTCAGTAAACTTTAAAATCATTCATGACTTCATAAGTTCTTCCAGCAGGCATTTACAGTTTCTGGTTTTAATTCATTCACTGTAGCTTTGATGAATGTTATTGCGTTGGCAATAGCGAATGATTTCCAGTACTGCTTTATGTCCAGATGAAAGTCTGCATTAATTGCTGACTAAATGTGATCATATATCAGGCGGGTGTATGTGGCCTTGACAAACCAAGTGATGCCTTGTCAAGAAGCAATGAGGTTGTATTTGAGGTAAAAATACAACTTTGACATTTTCATTTTTATAGCAGATTCAGGATGGCCAGGTGCATTGTCTTATTAGTAATAGGATTTTAAATTCCAACCCTTCCTTTTCCAAATGTTTTTCACTTCTGGAAAGAAGCATTGGTGGAACCATTTCATAAACAAGATAACTTTCACCTGATTATGTTGTCAGAATACTGGGCAGATAATTCCTGGTTTTGTTTCTGAGAGATTGTGGATGCTTCATTCTGTACACAACTCCTGCCTTTAACATATGCCCTGCAGCATTGCCAATTAGTAACAGAGTTAATCTGTTCTTCCATGTTTTATGACCTGGTGCCTCCTTTGCACTTCTATGAAGGTAGGTTTGTTGCCGAATGCAAGTTTGTGTGCCTGACACACAATGAGGCCAAACAAACCCAAACGTCCGAGTTTGGAGCAGAGAAAGTTTTATTGCAAGGGCCAAGCAAGGAGAATGGGTGGCTCATGCTTTAAAAAAAACCAGAACTCCCAGATGGTTTTTGGTTCTATTGGGCATCTTCTTCCAGAAAAGCCCAGTTTCATCACATGAAGACTTGCTTCGGATGGTATCCTTTCTCTTCAATCAAATTCTTCAACTCTACTGGAAATGTGGCAACAGCTTCTGAAGCTGAATGCAGCTTCTGTACCCTGACACCAAATTAATTCTCAGAGACAGAGTTTTGGGTGAAGTAGAAAAGAATAGCTTTATTGCTTTTCCAGGCAAAGGGCCACAGTGGGCTAATGCCCTCAAAACTGTGTATCTCAACCTGGAGGGGGTAGTGAGAAGTTTTATCGTAATGGTTCAAGGAGGGTGTGATCAGCTCGTGGACAATCTTCTAACTGGTTGGTGGTGAGGTAAGTGGGAGTCAGCATCATCAACCTTCTGGTTCCAACCAGTCTGGGATCTACGCGCTTGTGGGCAGCATACAGTTAATTTCTCCCACCTGATGGGGGTTTCAGTGTCTGCAAAATAGCAGATAACAAGATATTGTTATGTATATCCCTTGAGTGGGAAACAGGACCCTGCCCCAAGGCTGCATTATTGTTTGTTTTGACTGTCCCTTCCCTAATTAGCAACTGTTTGAATCTGCTTTTGCAACTCAGGAAGGTCATGGAGGCTGAAAGAAGCCTATTTCCTATAACCAAGAAATGGTATGCGCGGGTGGGGGAATTCCCTGGCTGTCCAGTGGTTAGGACTCCGTGCTTTCACTGTCAGAGCCAGGATTCAATCCCTGGTTGGGGAACTAAGATCCCTGCAAGCCGAGCAGTGTGGCCAAAAAAAAAGAAAAAAAGAAAAGATATAGGGGACACAGAAAGGTTTTTGTGCCCAGGAGCCCCACAGGGTCCTGCTTGGTATCACTTCTTCATTGGCAGACTCAGTCTCTCCAGTAATTTTTCTATTTTCAGTACAAAATATTCCTGAATCTATGTAACAATCCCTTATTTGCAGTAAATGTCTTGGTGTCACTCCCTTCAGAGGATCCCTTGCTGAAGTCTTTATATAGGCTCTCAGAAGAAAGTTATGCACCCTGCAGCCCTCACCCCAAATGTTGCCTTTAAAATTCCTTCTTTGAAAGACATCAGGGAGTTTGGGTCTTTTGAGCACCGGTCGATTGTTCCTTGCTTGGCCCTGCAATGGATCTTTGTCTGCTCCGAACTCCAGCGTTTTGGTTTGTTTGGCCTCACTGGGTGTCAGACACATGAACTTGGGTTTGACAGTAGGCTCAGTGCTTTCTGGGGCAACACGTTGTTGTCAACAGAATATGTATTTTGTTCGTGTCTTCCACAAATTTAATGCCTTTTCACTCTCAATTAAGCACTTTTTATGCACTGTGGCCCTAACTTTAGCAGTTTGAGGTGCGACAGCAAAGCTAGCACAAATTTTTTTCCTGCAGTTTCACAGAAAATTCATTCTTGCTGTAGATCTTAGTAACCTCAGCATACCGTTTTTCTTCTTTCCTTATTAAGTTGAGAACTTTCACCTAAAGGAAGCCCCTTATGTCTTCTCTTTCACTTATCCACATCACTAGCCATACTACTCTTGCACTTCGGGGCCATTATTAAGTAAGGTAAGAGTTACTTGAACACAAACACTGCCATATGCATACAATCCATCTGATGAGAGACCGTCACTAAATGATTAAGGGGGCAGGTAGCATATACAGCGTGGATATGCTGGATAAAGGAATGATTCACTTCCCCAGTGGGAGGGAGCAGGACAAGAGATTTCGACACACTACTCAGGACAGCACAGCAATTTAAAACTTACGAATTATTTACTTATTTTCCATTCAGTAGTTTCAGAGCAGAGTCGGCCAGGGGGGAGCTGAAACCACGAATAACGAGGCAAACTACTGTACAAGGAAAATGGCGCCAGCTCAGCCACCATCTTCTCCGTAGGTCCCCGGGCGGGCGGGCGGGCACAGCGCATATGCGCCGCCTGGCGTCCTCAGCGCGCCTGCGCGGGCGCAGAGCCTCCCCCCGCCCCACTCCCGCCGCCGCGGCTGCTGTGCTGACGGCGGGTGCCGGAGCTTCGGGTGAGTGTGAGCGCCTCAGCCCGGCTGGCGGGGGGTGCGCCGTACTGCATGCGGGGTCGTCCCTCCTCTTGCCTTCTCCTTCCCCGCCTCATCACCCCAGTGCGGCCGGGCACCGGGTCAGCGCTGCCAGCCTCGTCTAGGTGTCCGGGCGCCCTCCGCGCTCCTCGCCTGGGGACCCGGGGGCAGCCCGGCCTCCCTCGGCCGCTACCCACCTGGGCGGCGGGGCCCAGGGCGAACCCGCCAGCGACAGCGTGCAGGCGGCAGCGGCCGAGCTTCTGGGTGCCCAAGAGCTCAGCCTCAGGGACCCACCGCGGGCGCGACCCCCTTTCCCGCTCCTGCTCTGCAGGCGGCGGAGCTCGGTGGGCCTCAGGGTCGGGCATTCGTCTGCCCCGTCCGCCCGGCGGGGGGCCTGGAATATGGGCCGGGCGCTCGCCTTGCACCCGTGGGGTGCCGGTGCCGCAAAGAGTACCCTCTGGCTGGACCCCGCGAAGACCATGCGAGGGAGGGGCTTCTTAGCCCCACGTTACAGATAAGGAAACTGAGGCACAGAGCGGTGAAGTGCCGTGCCCAAGGTCACGCGCCAGACGAGAGGCTGGAATGGCTCTTGAATTCAGGGTCTGGGGCTGTCAGGCTAGTGCGGTTGGAATTTGATCTTGTCCCTTTAAAAAAAATCAAATACACTTTGATCTCTGGAGTTGCTTCTTCGACGTCATAAAAGTAGGCTGCAAAAACAGCATTTTCTTGTTGTTGGAGTACAATTGAGGTGTTACTGTAATAATGGTAATAGTAATGTTATTAATTAAGAGCTCACGTTCATCCAACGCTTGCTGTGTGCCAGGGCTCCTGCCAAACATTTTAAGATTATCTCCGTATCTCAGCGCTTCGCCATCGGATGCGTCCTCCTTCCTTTTCATGCAGCTTTTTTTCTGCAGAGCTGGCCTCTCTGTCACAGATAAACTAGGCTTAGGAGGCAGGGACGCTCTCAAGGTGGCTTACTGGCAGAGCAGGGGTAAGCCTTGTCTGCCTGAGTCCAGATTTTGTCCCCAGAGGATATTATTAGCCTTACCTTTTCTGGCTGCCAGGAGGGCAAGACTGGGATAGCTGGGCTGGTTGAATTTGGAGGTGACAGAGCGAATCTGGCGAGCATTCCCCTTATCCTGGGGCTTTCTGGCTCTATTCCAGTGCTGGGCTTGAACATCTCATTTAAGATGAAGTAATAAGAGAGCATTGACAAAGTAGTGTTGGATCTAAGAAGCCTCACCGATTTAAAGTCCCAAAGGAACGGCTGTAAAAATATGTGAATGTTTCTTCCCCAAAATAACTAGCTCAAACTTTTTGTTTTTCTTCCTTAGCAAACCCTCCTACACACTTCAAAACTCCATTAACTTACCACCTTTTCTGTGAAGCCTTCCTTGCTTGATTTTCCCAATTAGAATTACACACACATACATACGTATATATGTGTGTGTGTAGATAGGTAGGTAGATAGATAGATAGGGTAGAGGCTTCAGTCTTACCCTTTGGACTGTTAGCCCCTTGAGGTCAGGGACCATGTTTGCAGCCCCAAGTGACTGACTCATAGTAGGCCCTTGGTAAAGATTCAGTGAATTTCCATTGCTCCTTTTCATTACTCAAAGGTGACGTTTTCCTGCTGCCCTTCTGTTCCTGCTTCTTGCCCTTCAATTTCTCTTAGCTGTCCTTCTCTTTAGTTTCAACTTCTGGTCACCCTGTTGTGTCTGAAAATTTGCAGAAAAAGGCCCTACGTCAAGAAGCCTGTTTATGCCCAAGAGTGGAGTTGGTGTATGTCACCTAAGTGTACGGGACTGTTTTTATTTGCATGTTGCACTAAGGTAACCTGAGGCTTATAGCTTTTTAGTCTATTCCTAAATACATGTAAGATTCATTTTTACATTCTTTCGCCTTACATGGCTGACTGCCCCAGTGTTATCAGAGTAATCACAATTTTTACCATAAATCATTTCATAGTATTTATAATAATAAATATTTGAAAGGGCCCTTTGGGAGGCAGTAGATCTGTGCATAGGTTCTCTACTTAAATGAAACTTCTAAAATAATTTTTCCAAATAATCTTCTGCAAATAGATTGAGCTGTTATGCATAAGGCATGGTGCTGGGTATGGTGGAAGATTCTCATAGTTCTTGTTCAGAGCTTACGAGCAAAGCAATAGGAGTATGATGGTATACTCAAGTATAATGGAATAAGATATTCCAACGTGAGACATTTCATAAAGTCATACATTGCTCAAGGCTGAAAGGAAGTGTTAGGTCATTGAGTCCAGCTGTCTTGCTTTTACAGACTTCATCCTGAGAAGTGAGCTTGTCCAAGGTTGCAGAACTGGTGCTACAACTTGAATGTAGACTTTTTATCCATTAAAAGTTTATCAGGGCTTCCCTGGTGGTGCAGTGGTTGAGAATCTGCCTGCCAATGCAGGGGACACGGGTTTGAGCCCTGATCTGGGAAGATCCCACATGCCGCGGAGCAACTGGGCCCGTGAGCCACAATTACTGAGCCTGCGCGTCTGGAGCCTGTGCTCCGCAACAAGAGAAGCCGCGATGGTGAGAGGCCCGTGCACCGCGATGAAGAGTGGCCCCCGCTTGCCACAACTAGAGAAAGCCCTCGCACGGAAACGAAGACCCAACACAGCCATAAGTAAATAAATAAATAAATAAATAAACCCAAATTAAAAAAAAAAAAAGTTTATCAGTATTTCTCTCGGTGAATTTATCCTTAAAGACCAGCAACTTTATTAAAATTTGTGCTTAGAACAGAGATGAGGAAGAGGTGGCAAAAATATGATTCATGTCTTCAAGGGAAAAGCAAAGAACTGTTCTCTATCATTGGAGACAGTGCGTACCTAATTGTGAAATTGTATGGTACGGGAACTAGGTATGTCATAGGAGGGGGAGGAGCAAGAGGGATCAGTAAGAGCTGTGGTACTGAGAGCACTTTGGGGAGGATCGAGGACTTTCTGGGCTTTGACAGATTGGTATGATCAGAATTAATCAAAAGGACAAGAAATGCATTTTGAAGTAGGGTGGTAAAACCAAAACAAGGTTACAATGCCTGACAATATAATGTTTAAGGAACAATAAAAAAAAAAAAAAAAAAACGGCCTGGGGCTTCCCTGGTGGCGCAGTGGTTAAGAATCCGCCTGCCAATGCAGGGGACACGGGTTCGAGCCCTGGTCCGGGAAGATTCCACATGCCGTGGAGCAACTAAGCCCGTGTGCCACAGCTACTGAGCTTGCGCTCTAGAGCCTGTGAGCCACAACTACTGAGCCTGTGAGCCACAACTAGTGAAGCCCATGTGCCTAGAGCCCATGCTCCGCAACAAGAGAAGCCACCGCAATGAGAAGCCCGAGCACCACAATGAAGAGTAGCCCTCGCTCACCGCAACTAGAGAAAGCCCGCGCACAGCAACGAAGACCCAACGCAGCCAAAAAAAAAAAAAAAAACCGGCTTGACCAAGGTGGCTTGACTGTTAGAGAAGTGGTTCTCAACCATTAGTGTGCATCTGAATTACCTGGAGAGTTAATTAAAACACAGATTGTGGGGTCCCCACCTCCAGAGATTCTGATTCAGTAGGTCTGGAGTGGGGCCTGAGAATTTGTATTGCTAACAAGTTCCCAGATGATGCTGATGCTTCTCATCCAGGCACAGCACTTTGAGAACTTGAGCTGGATTAGAAAGTGGAGAAGCTAGAGTCAGAAACTGTCAAAGAACTTGTTCCAAAAAAGTGTAAGAGTGTGTGTGTGTGTGTGTGTGTGTGTGTTATATACCAGCATAGGAAAGTTCTGGAAAGATACAGTCCAGATTGTAATAGTAGTCATTTCTGGGAGTGGGATTTAGGAGGTTGGAGAATTCACTTTTCACTCCATACCTTTCAATACTATTTTTGCATTGTGCACATATAGCTTTTGTATTTTAAAAAGGGAAGAAAAGTAAGAGTCCTTTTTGAAGATATACACTAAAATATTTATGGATTAAAAAAAGAGCTTGCTAAAGTAATCTAGTGTCATACAACAAACATTTTTAGAGTGTCTGCTGTATGCCAGTTGCTGCTGGTTCTGGAAATACAAAGCCTTTGGTAAAACTTGCAGTCCGATGATCGAGATGGGTAGATTGCAGCTCTACTGAGTATCAGGTGAGCTTCCTAAGCTCAAGGACAAGGGTCTAGCTCTGTGAGTGGCAGATAATAAGCACTTGGTAAATGATGAATGAATGAGCAAATCCAGGCAAGAAGTGAGGACAGTCAGAAAGAAAAGGAAAGGGCAAATGGGAGATTCTGGAAGAAAAATTGACAAGCCTGAATAGAGATGATGAAAAGAAGGGGTGTATCAAGGACTTTCAAGTCCAAAGATTGATAACATTTGGATTTACTGCAGAACTGGATGTCCAGTCATCTATTCTGAAAGACCTTTTTAAACCATCCCCCCAATCCCACTTTTTTTAAGAGACTGCTTGAAAATAGCACGCAAAAACTTAACTAGATTTAGTATGAGTATTTACCAGGGCTTTCTTTGGTAAATGAAACTCTTTTTTTCTTCAATTACAGTGCTAATTCTAATGTATTTATAAATATTTATCTATCTATTTAGCTGCACTGGGTCTTAGTTGTGGCATGCGGGATCTTTTTAGTTGAGGCATGCGGGCTCTTAGTTGCGGCATGCATGCGGGATCTAATTCCCTGACCAGGGATCAAATCCAGGCCCCCTGCATTGGGAGCACAGAGTTTTAACCACTGGACCACCAGGGAAGTCCCTTCTCCCCCACTTTTTGTTTGGAGGTGCTACTTTTTATATTCTTCAGAGATTTAATATAGAAAATTAAAATTAATTTCCCTGGTAGAGGGGTTTAGCTATATCATTTGATTGTAATCCCTTTACCACCTAAAAATGCCCCCAGTCTACAGTTTGAGTTTTCAATTGACCAAATATAAATTTCTGATACAGCCACTCTTCATACTTGATTTTATTACTAATTATTTTAAGGTTTTTTTGGTTGTTATAAATTTTGCAGTATCTTTTTATTTATTTATTTATTTATTTATTTTTATTTATTTATTTATGGCTGTGTTGGGCCTTCGTTTCTGTGTGAGGGCTTTCTCTAGCTGCGGCAAGCGGGGGCCACTCTTCATTGCGGTGCGCGGGCCTCTCACTATCGCGGCCTCTCTCGTTGCGGAGCACAGGCTACAGACGCGCAGGCTCAGCAATTATGGCTCACGGGCCCAGCCGCTCCGCGGCATGTGGGATCTTCCCAGACCAGGGCTCGAACCCGTGTCCCCCGCGTTGGCAGGCGGACTCCCAACCACTGCGCCACCAGGGAAACCCCTGCAGTATCTTTTTAAAGGTAATGCTGTTTCAGGTTTGGAGCCAGTTATGTTTGTGAGTGTGAGGGCCCAAAAACTCATGTATCAGGATAAGGAAAATTTAGCTCATAAAAACTTGCTTCCCTTTTCTAATGGTAAGAGGAGAAGTCATGTCAGCTTTTCATTTAATTGGTAGTTGTCATATGATAATCTTTCCAGAAATACCATTTGCTTTCAAAAGAGACACAGTTGTTTATTAAAAATGACAGTTTTTGGGCTTCCCTGGTGGCGCAGTGGTTGGGAGTCCTCCTGCCAGTGCAGGGGACACGGGTTCGAACCCTCGTCTGGGAGGATCCCACATGCTGCAGAGCAGCTGAGCCTGAGCGCCACAGCTACTGAGCCTGTGCTCTAGAGCCCGTGAGCCACAACTGCTGAGCCCACGTGCCACAACTACTGAAGCCTACGTGCCTAGAGCCCGTGCTCTGCAGCAAGAGAAGCCACTGCAATGAGAAACCCGCGCACAGCAAGGAAGAGCAGCCCCCGCTCACCGCAACTAGAGAAAGCCTGCGTGCAGCAACAAACACCCAACACAGCCAAAAATAAATAAATAAATAAAAATTTATATTAAAAAAAAAATGACAGTTTTATCCTTACAGTGCTTCTATACTTTTAAGCCTGAACTTTCAACTTAAGGATAAAAATGAATGCTTTTTGAAATTGTGAGATTTCTTAGCTCTAAAACCATTTAATTTGAAACCTAATAATTGGCAGAGAAAGGAGAAGGGAGGAATCAGGCTATTATCTCTTTATCCCTGTAGTTGAGAAAGCTCTGGGGACCAGGCTTTCTGGGACCCAGGTTTTTAACCAGGGTGTTGACTAAGGTGTAACTTTGGGTGATTAGACAGTCCACAGGGTAATTGCTTTTCAAATACCTCCAGATTGGTGTAGGTCTCTCCTATTCATTGAAGTAATAATGATGATAATAATAATACCTAAACTTTGATGCTTCTCAGTTTTCAAAATTCTTGGATCATTAAGATCCTGGTAGACTCCAGTAGCCAAACCTGAAAAAGATAAGTAGAAGAATTAATGGTCAGTTGGCATCAAGTGGAAAAGTTGTTTATAGAGGCCTGCCCAAGCTCTAGCTGCAGGCTGCTCAGGTTCAGATCCTTATTCTGCCACTTGCTAGCTGTGTGACCTTTGGCATATTACAAAACCTCTCCAAGCCTCGGTTTCTTCATCTGTAAAATGGGAAGATTACAGTACTATCTTATAAGTGTGTCGGGAAATAAAATGAAATAATGGATAAAACTGCTTATTCTGGTATCTGGCATAGAGTCAGTGATCAATATATTATGAGCATCAAGTTAGTATGAGTATTAAGTATTGCCTCTTAGGGCTCTTATTTGTCCTTTACCTCCACTCACGTTGTCTTAAAGAACAGATTGTTTTCAGGGATTCTATCTTATAGCTGGTGGGAACTTGGAACCCATCCCAAGAGCATGTACCAGAGCCTTGCCAGCAGTAGCTTTCCTGGTGTCAAGAGTTGGAGACAGAGGGCAGTGCTTCTGCTTCTAGAGTGACTTTAGTATGACCCCCTTGTTAGAGCTTCAGCTGATTGATGGGTGTCTGGGATTAACAAGAACTCCCCTAGATGTGTGTTGCTTTGTTCTAATAGCTATCTGTACCAGTACCCTGGGATGAATAGAATGGTTATACAAGCAGACTCAGATTCCCAGCTTGGCAGTCTCTGCAGACCTCCCGTTTACCACCTGCTGCCAGAATCCAGGAGTGACACAACAGGAAGGCGGGCCTGTTGTGAGGGGTGCTGCTCTTTTCCTTTTAGAAAAACACAAGGTGCATGGACAGCCCTTATCCAGGGCTGAGGACTGTAGAGAGATTTACTGTTAAAATGAGGGTCTGTGGGCATGCTTCAGCAGCTGCCTTCGATCACTCTCCCCGTCCCCCACCTCTGCTTATGGCATAGCATCTCTGAAAGTATTTTCCCAGTGAAGAGTAACCCGGACTTTCCTTTATGCGGTGCGAAAGGTCAGTGAGCTGTATTTTAAAAAGTCATTGTTTGTTCCACGGAGCTGGGGGTTTTGCTTGTTTATCTGGCTTTCTGGGGATTCTCCTGAGACCCTTTCCTTTCCTAAGGGCCCTCAGGAGACAGCAATGAAATCAGCATCCATTACCCTAGACACTTGAGAGGATGCTTAAGTCAATAGTTTTATGATATGATTAATTCAGGCCTTAACCCTGGCAAAACTTGAGAGGCAAGTCATCAGATTGTGCCTCTTAAAGACTGAAGTGTGGAATTTAGCCCAGGACTCTGTGGTATCTTTCAGAGCCTGGAACAGGAGTCCAGTTGCCAGTCCCAACCCTACACCCAGCCGACTATGTGAATTTCGGCAGACCACTTAAATTTCTAGGCCTCTTTTCTCATCTGAAAATGACAGCATGACTGTAGACCAGTGGTTCTCAGTTCTAGCTGCGTGTAAGAATCACCTGTGGAGCTTTAAAAACAATATCTGGGCCCTGTCTTAGCCCGATTAAATTGGATCCTTAGGGTTGAGGCCTGGGTATTGACGTTCTTCAAAGCTCCCCAGGTCTTTCTAATGTGTAGCTAAGAGAACTGCTGGACAAGATGCCACGTTTTAAACAACGGTGTCATTTTGTTCCTCAGGAACCCTCAGTGACTGTCCAGTGATGTTTGATTCATGTGCTCTGTGTTCTGATCAGCCTTGTCTTCTTTCCCAACTACATTGTTCTTCCTGGTGTCTCTTGGATATGTTGTGTACACTTGTTTCTTTCCCAGCTCAAATGTCCTCACCGGGAATGTCCTCTCCTCCCTTCCAGCTATCCAGAACATATCCATTCAAGGCCCACCACTCTTAACTCCTTTGGGAAACTCCTGACCATCCCAGTCCTTAGTTATTTCTCCCACTTCTGCACTGGTTCCGAGCTTCGTTTAACTCTGACTAAACGTAGTGAACACTAGATGCAGTGTAAGACATGATACTCAGGCAACATTCTGTCCTCCTGGGTAGGTGGGACACATGGAAATACCACTGGTTTGACTTGTATACTGTTAAACATCTGTGTAGTATCTTGTATTGTTGGCTATTTCATTATGCGTGTGTATCTTGTAAGTGTTAGTTGATGGATGGCTATCTGTGACATGACTCCAATGGACATTTTTAGCTTTACCACCTGTTACCAACAGCAAGCTTCTGCTCTTGCCAAACTGGAACGTTTTCCAGCGGTGCTTTCTCATCATCTTGCTTTTTCGTTCTCCTCCCTTTCTGGCATTCCTTCTTTTATTCTCTCATCCTGACCTATAGGAATGGTATCTATTCTTCAAGGTCCAGTTCAAATATTACCTCCTCCATGAAACTTTTTCTCAGCACCACAACCTGCATTAAGTGACCTTTGCTGTAAACCCCTGTAACCCTTAGAGCAGTGGTTCTCAGCTGGGGGTGATTTTGCCCCCCAGAGGACATTTGGCAACACCTGGAGATATTCTTGGTTGTCACAACTGTTGGAGGAGGGTGCTGCTAGCATTCAGTGGGTGGAGGCCAGGAATGCTACTAAACATTCTACCCAGGACAGCCCCACAACAAAGAATTATCTGGCCCAAAATATCAGTGGTGCTGAGGTTGAGAAAATGCCTTAGAGTTTGTCCAATTCATAGGCTCATGTTTATCCTGCCTCAAACTGTAGTGATTTGTTTATAGGCTTAATCTCCCCCACTCAATTGAATTAATGGGTGAAGGCAGACTCCAGTTCCAAATCTGGGCTTTCTTGTTATTAACTTCATATTAAGGTTTAATCCTAGAGCCTGTGGCCAGATCCTAACTGCACAGTGTAACTGAGGACGAGAGATAAAGAGGTCCTTAGTGTGGGATGGGCGCAGTGAGGCAATCAGCTGAATTTCTCTCCTTTTTACCTCCAGGTCTTTCCATCTGTGATAACCTGGGAGGAACTGTGGTACAGGGCATAGAGTAATAAGCATTTGAGATCAGAAGAAAATTGGGTTTTGGTTCGAGCCGTTGCATTTATTAGTTGTGGTTTTTGGTCAGTCCATTTCACCTCTTTAAGCCTCAGTTTCCTCATCTCTGCAATAGAAATGGTGCAGTGCCCCCGTGTTTTACCTCACAGTGCCATTGTGATAATCCAATGAGATGGTAGGTCTTTAACCTAAATTGTAAAGTGCTGTAATAATCATTTAGCCAGGGGTTTATAGGTAAGAAGAGAGGATGTGAGTCAGCTTGCTGTAGGAACACCACTGTCTACTTTCCCAGCCAGTCCTCTGGCCACTTCCTGCAGCTTTCCAGTCCTAACTGCTTCAGCACCAGCTCCAGCTGACCCCTTCCAGCTCAGTCTCCTTAGTGTGCCTCCCTCGTTTGCTGCCTTCATTTTGTTTTGGTTGTCTGCCTGCAATCTTGCCAAAACCAAAAGTGACTGATTCTGCCCTTAGAATACAAACTAGTGGCCGGGTGTCAGTCCATTCTGGCAAAGCATGATGAAGGCCACACAAATTACCTGGGTCATAGGGAAAAGCTACAAAATAAGACGGCGTGTAGTTTAGAAAGCCAATACTATGTATAGTCCCTTATTGTCTTTTTAAAGTAGCAAAACAATGTTTTTAAGCACTGGAAATCTCAGTGAGCTTTTTCTGACTAAATAAACAGTGTAGAGTGAGATAAAAGTCTGAGACCCTCATGTCCCTGGAATCAGGCCAAGTGCACCCTCCCACTGATTTGCCGAGTGACCTTCAGCTAATCATTGAACCTCATTAGATTGGTAACTGGGTGACCTCTTAGGATTATAGTAAGAGCCCTATGAAGCAGAGGATAGGGGAGTGCTTACCCTGGGGAATACGTTAAAGTACTACATTTACAGGGAGCTTTTGGGTCACAGAATGTCAGTCCTATCAGGGGCTGAAATGTCATCCTGCCCAGCCTCTTCTCTTGACAGATGGGGAAACTGAGGTCCAGAAAGGGGAAATGCTTTGCCCAGTGCCACTCAGGTAGGTAGGGGCCCACCTAGGTCTAGAGTCCACATCTGATGCGCTCTTTCCATGACTAGAAGAATCAGGGTTTTGGTGCAATAATTAAAAGTCAGTAATCTTGATGATCTTTAAAGGCCCTCTCAGTGCTGACTCTGAGTATCAAAGAACACTGGTGCCTCTCTTGGTCATTTTTGCTTGCACTTAAATTCAGAAATGTCATTTTCTAGATGTTTAATAAGTCATAGTCATGGGCTTTTTAGCATGGAGTACTGAATCTTATTTTTTCTAGATTTTAATGCCATTGACTTCCCCTGTCAAAAGACAATGGCCCGGTCTTCGCTGGTGGTGCAGTGATTAAGAATCCTCCTGCCAATGCAGGGGATGCGGGTTCGATCCCTGGTCCGGGAAGATCCCACATGCTGTGGAGCAACTAAGCCCGTGTGCCACAACTACTGAGCCTGCGCTCTAGAGCCCGTGAGCCACAACTACTGAGCCCACATGCCACAACTACTGAAGCCCGCGTGCGTAGAGCCCGTGTTATGCAGCAAGAGAAGCCACCACGATGAGAAGCCCACGTATCGCGAAGAAGAGTAGCCCCCGCTCGCCACAACTAGAGGAAGCCTGTGTGCAACAATGAAAACCCAACCCAACCAAAGATTTAAAAAAAGAATAATTAAATAAATAAATAAATTTATTTTTTAAAAAAAAGATAATGCCTCCCCCCCTTTTTTTTTCATTTTTTAGCCATGCCGCACAGCTTGCGGGATCTTAGTTCCTGCACCAGGGATTGAACCCAGGCCCCCAGCAGTGAGAGCGTGGAGTCCTGATTACTGGCCTGCCAGGGAATTCCCGCTAATGGCCCTTTCTTAGTCCTCCTCCTCCTCCTCCTCCTCTTTTCTGCTTCAGCATGTGACAGTTTCCCTCCCCTTCCATGTAACTCAGTCTTCTTCCTTGGCTTCTTTGACATTGTATTTCTGCTTTTCCTCTTGCATCTCTGAGCTTTTTTTTTTGGTTGTGCCAGGCCGTAGTTGCGGCACGCGCCCCCTTAGTTGTGGCATGCAAACTCTTAGTTGCGGCATGCACGTGAGATCTAGTTCCCTGACCAGGGATCGAACCCAGGCCCCCTGCATTGGGAGCGTGGAGTCTTATCCACTAGGCCACGAGGGAAGTCCCTCTGAGTTTTCTATTCCTTTGTTTCTTTTCCGTCACTGAGCTGTCTTTCAGAAGAACCCAGGGCCTGCAGCTCCTCCTTGTCTCTGGTTTGGTGAGCACCTACAGATTTTCCTAACTAATTCTCACTCCTACCTGTGTATCTCTTGGAAGCCCAAATTTCAGCTCTGGTTCAAAATTGTTGTTTTCACCAGTTTCTCTGGTATTGTATCTCAGTTCCCCCATTTCCGTTAACAGTGCCATCATTCTTTTATCCCTAGAAACCTTGGCAAAATCTGACTCTTCTCTGATCTCAGGCTATTTTTACCAACCATATACCCCAGATCTCCCTTTTTCTTTCTTTTTTTTTTTTTTTTTGAAGTTTTGAATTTTATTTATTTTTTATACAGCAGGTTCTTATTAGTTATCTATTTTATACATATTAGTGTGTATATGTCAATCCCAATCTCCCAATTCATCAAACCACCACCACCACCCCCGCCGCTTTCCCCCCTTGGTGTCCATACGTTTGTTCTCTACATCTGTGTCTCTATTTCTGCCCTGCAAACCGGTTCATCTGTACCATTTTTCTAGGTTCCACGTGTATGCGTTAATATACGATATTTGTTTTTCTCTTTCTGACTTACTTCACTCCGTGTGACAGTCTCTAGATCCATCCACGTCTCTACTAATGACCTAGTTTCGTTCCTTTTTATGGCTGAGTAATACTCCATTGTACATATGTACCACATCTTCTTTATCCATTAGCCTGTCGATGGGCATTTAGGTTGCTTCCATGACCTGGCTACTGTAAATACTGCTGCAGTGAATATTGGGGTGCATGTGTCTTTTTGAATTATGGTTTTCTCTGGGTATATGCCCAGTAGTGGGATTGCTGGGTCATATGGTAATTCTATTTTTAGTTTTTTAGGGAACCTCCATACTGTTCTCCGTAGTGGCTGTATCAATTTACATTCCCACCAAGAGTGCAAGAGGATTCCTTTTCTCCACAGCCTCTCTAGCATTTATTGTTTGTAGATTTTTTGATGATGGCCATTCTGACTGCTGTGAGGTGATACCTCATTGTAGTTTTGATTTGCATTTCTCTAATAATTAATGCTGTTGAGCAGCTTTTCATGTGCTTCTTGGCCATCTGTATGTCTTCTTTGGAGAAATGTCTATTTAGGTCTTCTGCCCATTTTTGGATTGGGTTGTTTGGTTTTTAATATTGAGCTGCATGAGCTGTTAATATATTTTGGAAATTCATCCTTTCTCCGTTGATTTGTTTGCCAATATTTTCTCCCATTCTGAGGGTTGTCTTTTTGTCTTGTTTGTAGTTTCCTTTGCTTTGCAAAAGCTTTTAAATTTCATTAGGTCCCATTTGTTTATTTTTGGTTTTATTTCCATAACTCTAGGAGGCAGATCAAAAAAGATCTTGCTGTGATTTATGTCAAAGAGTGTTCTTCCTATGTTTTCCTCTAAGAGTTTTCTAGTGTCCAGTCTTACATTTAGGTCTCGAATCCATTTTGAGTTTATTTTTGTGTATGGTGTTAGGGAGTGATCTAATTTCATTCTTTTACATGTAGCTGTCCAGTTTTCCCAGCACCACTTATTGAAGAGACTGTCTTTTCTCCATTGTATATCCTTGCCTCCTTTGTCATAGATTAGTTGACCATAGGTGCGTGGGTTTATCTCTGGGATTTCTATCCTGTTCCATTGACCTATATTTCTGTTTTTGTGCCAGTACCATATTGTCTTGATTACTGTAGCTTTGTAATATAGTCTGAAGTCAGGGAGTCTGATTCCTCCAGCTCCGTTTTTTTCCCTCAAGACTGCTTTGGCTACTTGCAGTCTTTTGTGTCTCCATACAAATTTTAAGACTTTTTGTTCTAGTTCTGTAAAAAATGCCATTGGTAATTTGATAGGGATTGCATTGAATCTGTAGATTGCTTTGAGTAGTATAGTCATTTTCACAATATTGATTTTTGCAATCCAAGAACATGGTATATCTCTCCCATCTGTTTGTGTCATCTTTGATTTCTTTCATCAGTGTCTTATAGTTTTCTGAGTACAAGTCTTTTACCTCCTTAGGTAGGTTTATTCCTAGGTATTTTATTCTTTTCGTTGCAATGGTGAATGGGGTAGTTTCCTTAATTTCTCTTTTTGATCTTTCATTGTTAGTGTATAGGAATGCAAGAGATTTCTGTGCATTAATTTTGTATCCTGCAACTTTACTAAATTCATTGCTTAGCTCTAGCAGTTTTCTGCTGCATCTTTACGATTCTCTATGTATAGTATCATGTCATCTGCAGACAGTGACAGTTTTACTTCTTCTTTTCCAATTTGTATTCCTTTTATTTCTTTTTCTTCTCTGATTGCCGTGGCTAGGACTTCCAAAACTATGTTGAATAATAGTGGTGAGAGTGGACCACTTGTCTCGTTCCTGATCCTAGAGGAAATGCTTTCAGTTTTTCACCATTGAGAATGATGTTTGCTGTGGGTTTGTCATATATGGCCTTTATTATGTTGAGGTAGGTTCCCTCTATGCCCACTTTCTGGAGAGTTTTTATCATAAATGGGTGTTGAATTTTGTCAAAAGCTTTTTCTGCATCTGTTGAGATGATCATATGGTTTTTATTCTTCAATTTGTTAATATGGTTTATCACATTGATTGATTTACATATATTGAAGAATCCTTGCATCCCTGGGATAAATCCCACTGGATCATGGTGTATGATCCTTTTCATGTGTTGTTGGATTCTGTTTGCTAGTATTTTGTTGAGGATTTTTGCATCTGTATTCATCAGTGATATTGGTCTGTAATTTTCTTTTTCTGTAGTATCTTTGTCTGGTTTTGGTATCAGGGGGATGGTGGCCTCATAGAATGAGTTTGGGAGTGTTCCTTCCTCTGCAGTTTTTTGGAAGAGTTTGAGAAGGATGGGTGTTAGCTCTTCTCTAAATGTTTGTTAGAATTCACCTGTGAAGCCATCTGGTCCTGGACTTTTGTTTGTTGGAAGATTTTTAATCACAGTTTCAATTTCATTACTTATGATTGGTCTGTTCATATTTTCGATTTCTTCCTGGTTCAGTCTTGGAAGGTTATACCTCTCTAAGAATTTGTCCATTTCTTCCAGGTTGTCCATTTTATTGGCATAGAGTTGCTTGTCGTCGTCTCTTAGGATGCTTTGTATTTCTGCAGTGTCTGTTGTAACTTCTCCTTTTTCATTTCTAATTTTATTGATTTGAGTCCTCTTCCTCTTTTTCTTGATGAGTCTGGCTAATGGTTTATCAATTTTGTTTATCTTCTCAAAGAACCAGCTTTTAGTTTTATTGATCTTTGTTATTGTTTTCTTTGTTTCTATTTCATTTATTTCTGCTCTGATCTTTATGATTTCTTTCCTTCTGCTAACTTTGGGTTTTGTTTGTTCTTCTTTCTCCAGTTCCTTTAGGTGTAACATAAGATTGTTTATTTGAGATTTTTCTTGTTTCTTGAGGTAGGCTTGTATAACTATAAACTTCCCTCTTAGAACCGCTTTTGCTGCATCCCATAGGTTTTGGATCGTCGTGTTTTCATTGTCATTTGTCTCTAGGTATTTTTTGATTTCCTCTTTGATTTCTTTAGTGATCTCTTGGTTATTTAGTAACGTATTGTTTAGCCTCCATGTGTTTGTGTTTTTTACGTTTTATTCCCTGTAATTCATTTCTAATCTCATAGCGTTGTGGTCAGAAAAGATGCTTGATATGATTTCAGTTTTCTTAAATTTACTGAGGCTTGATTTGTGATCCAAGATGTGATCTATCCTGGAGAATGTTCCCTGCACGCTTGAGAAGAAAATGTAATCTGTTTTTGGGTGGAATGTCCTATAAATATCAATTAAATCTATCTGGTCTATAGTGTCATTTAAAGCTTGTGTTTCCTTATTTATTTTCATTTTGGATGATCTGTCCATTGGTGTAAGTGAGGTGTTGAAGTCCCCCACTATTACTGTGTTACTGTCGATTTCCTCTTTTATAGCTGTTAGCAGTTGCCTTATGTATTGAGGTGCTCCTATGTTGAGTGCATATATATTTATAATTGTTATATATTCTTCTTGGATGGATCCCTTGATCATTATGTAGTGTCCTTCCTTGTCACATGTAACATTCTTTATTTTAAAGTCTATTTTATCTCATATGAGTATTGCTACTCCAGCTTTCTTTTGATTTCCATTTGCCTGGAATATCTTTTTCCATCCTGTCACTTTCAGTCTGTATGTGTTCCTAGGTCTGAAGTGGGTCTCTTGTAGACAGCATATATATGGGTCTTGTTTTTGTATCCATTCAGCAAGCCTGTGTCTTTTGGTTGGAGCATTTAATCCATTCACATTTAAGGTAATTATCGATATATATGTTCCTATGACCATTTTCTTAATTGTTTTGGGTTTGTTTTTGTAGGTCCTTTCCTTCTCTTGTGTTTCCCACTTAGAGAAGTTCCTTTAGCATATGTTGTAGAGCTGGTTTGGTGGTACTGAATTCTCTTAGCTTTTGCTTGTCTGTAAAGCTTTTGATTTCTCCATCGAATCTGAATGAGATCCTTGCCGGGTAGAGTAATCTTGGTTGTACGTTCTTCCCTTTCATCACTTGAAGTATATCATGCCACTCCCTTCCGGCTTGTAGAGTTTCTGCTGAGAAATCAGCTGTTAACCTTATGGGAGTTCCCTTGTATGTTATTTGTCGTTTTTCCCTTGCTGCTTTCAATAATTTTTCTTTGTCTTTAATTTTTGCCAATTTGATTACTATGTGTCTCGGCTTGTTTCTCCTTGGGTTTATCCTGTATGGGACTCTCTGTGCTTCCTGGACTTGGGTGGCTGTTTCCTTTCCCATGTTAGGGAAGTTTTCGACTATAATCTCTTCAAATATTTTCTCGGGTCCTTTCTCTCTCTCCTCCTTCTGGGACCCGTATAATGCAAATGTTGTTGTGTTTAATGTTGTCCCAGAGGTCTCTTAGGCTGTCTTCATTTCTTTTCATTTTTTTTTTCTTTATTCTGTTCTGCAGCAGTGAATTCCACCATTCTGTCTTCCAGGTCGCTTATCCGTTCTTTTGCCTCCGTTATGCTGCTATTGATGCCTTCTAGTGTATTTTTCATTTCAGTTATTGTATTGTTCATCTCTGTTTGTTTGTTTTTTAATTCTTCTAGGTCTTTGTTCTTTTATTCTTCTAGGTCTTTGTTTAGCATTTCTTGCATCTTCTCGATCTTTGCCTCCATTCTTTTTCCGAGGTCCTGGATCATCTTCACTATCATTATTCTGAATTCTTTTTCTGGAAGGTTGTCTGTCTCCACTTCATTTAGTTGTTTTTCTGGGGTTTTATCTTATTCCTTCATCTGATACAAAGTCCTCTGCCTTTTCATTTTGTTTGTCTTTCTGTGAATGTGGTTTTCCTTCCACAGGGTGCAGAATTGTAGTTCTTCTTGCTTCTGCTCTCTGCCCTCTGGTGAATGAGGCTATCTCCCTTTTTCTTTATCTCTGTGATTCCAATAGCATGGTCAGACTCTTGTCATCTTTCAGCTAGATTTCTGAAGCAGTCTTCTCTATTTCTCCAATGTATTCCCCCTCTAGTTGGTCTGGCCTGTTGAATCTTTTAAAAATCCCATCTAATTTATTGAAATCATTTTTGGAAGAAGGCAGGATGAAATTAGATTAATAGAGTCTATCTCTACCCCACCCTCATCATCTCTTTTAAGGATTGTTGCTAATAATCAAGCCCTTCATTTCTTCATCTTCACCTCAGATGATCCCCACTTCTCCTCAGCTGATGAGGTCATATATTGGACTATCATCACTCAAAACTGATTATACCTAAGATCCTAAACAAGATCCCCAGGTGATTGATTGTACATTAAAGTTTGAGGCTCATCATACTGAAAACAAGCAAGAAATAGCCCTCTTTTCAGAAACTGGGTACCAAGTAATAGCTGGGATTTTGCTTCACTTTTCCCTACTCATTTCTTGTTCTCCTTGTCCTCAGCTAACTACTGAGATAATGAGAGTTCTTGTCCTGGTGTAATGACTCAAACCTTCATTCTGAGGCATCTGAGTTATTGGTGGTATAGGATTGCTCTGAGTTTCTGTCACCTTTATTTCAAGGAGGTGCCTCTGTGGGGAGAGTGGAGGAAACCTGCCCAGGGTCCTACACCAGTAGATGGGGGTCTGGCATAGACATTATGGTATAGTGGGAAAAGCAAAGGTTTTTAAATCCTTGCCTTGTTACTTACTTAGATGTGGATATTGGAAAAGTCATTTGACTTCTCTAAGCCTAAGTTTTTTGCTTATAAAGTAAGAAATGAAGATATCTACTTGGGAGGAGTGTTAAACATAACTTCTGGGAGGAGGAGGATTAAACATAAGGTCTTTAGATTATAATTTCTGACACAGAGTATACTTTTCCTCTTTCCCTTTCTAGCCTTTTGATACAAGGTTTGCTTCCTCTGTTTGAGGATGGCTGTTTTTTCTTGTCACTCTCCCCTCTATCTCATAAAACTGGAAAAGAGTTCTTATCTACTACAGTTTATAAAATCCCTACTAGCCTCTTAAAAATATTAATAGCTCTTAGTTCCAGGATGGGATCTGGCAGCCATATCATTTGTGCAGATGAGGGCACTGCAGGCCTTAGATCCCCAGGAGGGAGCCAGTCAGTGTAGCTGAGGGATCTGGAGATGGAGTTTTCCACCATGTGATCTTAGTTTTCTTATAGGTGTTATAAAACTGCTCATTGGCAAGGGTTCAGGGCAGTGAGAACTGAGCCAAAATTGAGTCTCTTCTGAGT
The DNA here is from genome assembly GCF_949987535.1 of Balaenoptera acutorostrata. NCBI lineage: Eukaryota > Metazoa > Chordata > Mammalia > Artiodactyla > Balaenopteridae > Balaenoptera > Balaenoptera acutorostrata. The sequence continues at coordinate 67,129,497 of NC_080078.1, read as the reverse complement.
CTCTGGAAGAACATGTTGGGTCCCCTGTAATGTGGAAGGTGAACATCTACTGTCTTGTTGCCAGTTCCTAAGTCACAGTGTCCTGCCTTGACTGCATTGGGCCTGGCTGATAGGGACAACCTTCTCATTTAATTTGTGCCCTTGTTTAAGTGTTTGTCCTGGCACAAACTGCATATTTCTTCATCTTTAAAAAATGCATGGGAACACTAGGTGAATGCGTCACTTTGGAGGCACCGCAGGCTTCCCTCTGTCCCTGAGGCTCCTTGACAGGCCTCCCCATGTGGAGTCACATTTGAATAATTAACATCTTGCAGTGCCCTGCTTTCAAATGAGTGAATTAAAGTAAGGAATAAAGAGGTGGGTTGGAAAAACAGTTTCAGGAAATCACCATTTTACATGAGGGGAAAATGGAAATAGACTAAAATGTTAACAGCGGTGGTTTTTAGAAGGAAGGGCTGTGAGTAAACTATCTTTTCATTATTCCGTGGTTTCTGCATTTTCTAAAGTGAGCACACATTACTTTTAAATAGGAAGAAGAAGTTTGAAATTGCCATTTTAAATTACTGGTAAGTAGTGAAATCCAAATGAAAAGTAGCCACAATTTATAGTGTGATTAATAAACACAGTTGAGTAGATCCCAGTTAGGCCAATATTTTGGGAGTTAACTGGGTTGATGTGGGGACTATAAAAGAGAAATTTTAGATGCTGGCTGAAATTGGTGATAAAAAGTTCAAGCCATCTCATCCCGTTTTGAAGTGTGACTGATATGAAAAAAATAAAATAAAAATTCAGTTTCTGGGCATTCAGTAGCTCAATCAAGTTTATAGAATACCTGGGATCTGAGAAAAGAACCACGTCCTAGAGGGGGGTTAATATCGGGCTTGTGCTCTCTAACTGGCACAAATGTTTGGGGTCCTCATATTGGCATGTGGGGTCCATAGTTTGAGCAGTGGTCCCTATTGGCACCCTCTGGGTTCTTCAAAGTAATGGTAGAAGAGGTTTTGTTAGTCAGCCTTAATGTAGTCATAGTTGAGAGCAGGATTTATTTTGGTGTGTCGGTCATTAATAGCTAAGAGGTTGCCTGGAACACATACCCTCTCCATAGCTAACCAAGTCAAAGCCATACATCCTATCTCTGGACGGAAAAACAGAAAAGTGGGTTAATATAATAAACGAGTATCTAGTGAAGGATTCCCACCAATCAGAAGTAATTGCTCCTCCTTTGAACTCCTCTGGCTCTTCTTTTTATTTCTCATTTTGTAGTTAGCTTTATAGAGAGCTGTCGTCTCTACTCTTTAGTAAGCTCCTGGAAGGCAGGGACCTTCTTTGTATCGTCCATAATGCTTTGCACAGTGAGTACTCAATAAATGGTTGTTGAATGTCTGAATTCCCAACTCATGAATTTAGCATTTTTCCTGCAAGGCCAAGGCAGAGGAGATGAAGCCTAGAGCTTTGAAGTCTGGGTGGGAATCACTTGCATGCAGTATCCAGTATTTGCAGCCTCTCCCCATGGCTTCCTGTACAGTAGGATGGAGGCTCTGCCTCTCTATTCCAACTTTCCCTAACTTCTCCCTGTTTGTATTAGTTATCTATTGCTATGTAATAAATCACTCCAAAACAAAGTTATATATTATGTCTCATGGTCCTGGGTCAGGAATTGGGGAGCAGACTTGGCAGGGCAGCTCAGGATCTCTCATGAGGTTGCAGTCAGGTGTCTCCAGGGCTGCAGTCATCTGCAGTCTTGACTGGGGCTGTAGGATCCATTTGCGAGGTGGCTCACTCACATGGCTGGTAGGTTGGTTCTGACAAGTTGGTTCTTTTCCCCAGAGGGCTATTTGAATGTCCTCACTATATGGTGACTGGCCTCCCCCAGAGCTAATGAATCAAGACTACAGTGTCTTGAAACAAATTATAATGCCTTTTATATTGTCGCTTCAGAAGTCACATATTGTTGCTTCTGCCATATTCTATTAATTACACAGGCCATCCCTGATTTTTTTGGATGGGAGATTACACATGAGTGTGAATATCAGGAGTCAAGGACCCTTGGGGTCATTGGAGGCCATGGTGGAGGCTGGCTACCATACTCTCCATCTACTGCTTTGATTCCCCAGGTGAAGGCTAGTGAGCTTAGCCTTGGTTTATCTGTTTATCCTAGGCTACAGCATTAACCTTCAATTTTTGTTCTCCCTTAATCCACCTCCAAACTGTTGCTTTCTGAAGTGTAACTCTGAGCGTGTTGTTCTCTTACTTATACAAAGTAACTAAAATGGATTCTCCATGAGGGCAAAGACTATTGTATTAAGTATCTGTTGCTGCATAAAAATATTACTGCAAACTGAGTGGTTTAAAACAACACACATTTATCATCTCAGTTTCAGGGGGTTGGGATTCCGGCTGGGTTGACTGGGTCCTCTGCAAGGCTGCAGTCAAGGTTCCGGTCAGGGCTGGCTTCTCATCTGAGGCTCGACTGGGGAAGGATCCACTTCCAGGCCCATATGGTTGTTGGCAGCCATCAGTTCCTTGCAAGTGGTTGGACTGAGCATCCCAGTTTCTTGCTCTTTTGGCTGGAGGCTGTTTCTTACCACATGGCCCTCTCACAGCACGCCAGCTTGCTTCTTCAAAACCAGCAGGGGAAAGTGTGTCTCTCTGCAAGACAGATGTTAAATATTTTTG